>NC_040903.2:138402427-139668677 GCF_004126475.2 Phyllostomus discolor | reverse complement strand
ATCTCGAAACAACCCAAATGCCCAATGAGAATGAATAAATAAATTGTGGTTTATTCATGCAATAAATATCTTCCTCCAAAACATAACAAGATATGGACACACACAAACACATGGAAACATTTTAAAAACATCACCTTGAACAAAAGAAACCAGACCCAAAAGAGCACAGTTTACAATTAAGTTTATTTGAAGTGTAAGAATAGATAAAACTAAACTGTAGGATTATGAAGTGACTAGTTAGAGTGCCTACAGTTGGGAAGAGAATGGACTGGGAAAAGATGCAAGGGAACTTTTTATGGTGATGTTAAAGCTCTATAACTTTACTGGGGTGTTGGGTGTGTTGGAAAGGAAAATAATTTTTCCTCTACCCCTCTATGTTCTTGGCCAACACCCTGTAATAAAAGAAAGATTAATATGAGAAAAACAAGCAGAAATTTAATAACATGTATACCTTCTGTATATATGGGAAATACCCAGGAATACTGAGTAACTTCTGAAATGACCCAAGCCACCTCCTGAAGTACCCTCTCCAGCTAAAGAAAAAGAAAGATTCCAGGGCATGTGGGAGACACCAGTTAAGAGCAGTTATCACACCAATCACAAGAAAATATATTGTGATTGTTAAGTGGGTTTAAGTCCCTGTCTTTCTCATTGATAAGAGTCTCTAGAGATTTAGAATCATCTTTCTCTTCCTGATATAGAGAGGAAGACCCCCTTAAAAACAGATATTTCCCCATAAACATAAATTTGTCTCATTAAAGGATGGCTTCTCAGTTTTCAGAGCTTCTCGCATGTTTGCAGCTTCTTAAAAATGGCCAGTCAAAATAATTGTTTTGTGAAAAAGGCACATGTTGGGATCATGTATTCAGCTCCCCTTCAAATATATGGGCATCTGTTTTTTATTTATATATCTTTTTTTTTTTTTGGTCAAAGGAAAGAATGTTTTTTTAAGGTTTTATTTGTTTAGTTTTAGGGAGGGAAGGGAGGGAGAAAGACAGAGAGAGAGAAACATCAATGTCCGTTTGCTGGGGGCCGTGGCCTGCAACCCAGGCATGTGCCCTGACTGGAAATCGAACCTGCGATGCTTTGGTTCACAGCCCGCACTCAATCCACTGAGCTATGCCATCCAGGGTGGCATCTGTTTTTTAAATCTAATAGTTTTACACTATATTAGTTGCTATTATACCTGCATTTTGAAAAATGATCTATAAAAAACTATTTGAAATCTGGTATCTTGTATTTTATCTATATTTTATTATAGGGAGACTATACTTTTTGTTTAATAACATTGAAATTTCTTATTTTGCAAATTTCTTATGTAGCATGTTTATTATTTAATTTTCCCTACAACTGTTTTTTCTAGTTAGACATTTTAATATGTAAATTCTACAAGTTTAGAATGTACAAAAGAGGGTACAGTGTTGGTTCATTTTAAGGGCATAGCTTTGGTGCTAAGTACGTTGTGTTCAAATCTAGCTCTGCTGATTGCTTTCTTGATTTGTAAAATTACGATGATAATAAATTGGGATAAAATTGGGATAATAACCTTAGAGAGTAGTTGTAACCATTAAATATATTGATATAAAAGCTTATAAAATAGTGTCCAACACATACTAAGGGCTATGAATTTTTACCATTAATTTTTTATATGTATGTACACCAACATACTATATATACAGGGGTAGACAAAAGTAGGTCCACAAATGTAATACATATAAATAATATAATAATTAACAAATAATTTAAGAATTAACTCTTGCATATTCATACCTGTAAACCTACTTTTGTCCAACCCTTATATGAATTGAAGACATGCTCTGAGATGGAAAAAATAAGGCAAGGGTCTTAAATGTGAGAGTTGCAAGGAGCTAATGCTGAAAGGGATGAGTTGCTAGGAAAACAAGATTGTAAACTTACATCATTCATTTTCTGGTTGGGGCAGGCAACTTGACTTTTAAGGGTCTGTTGATTCAGGAATGAGCCAGGGATGAGCTCTAAGAATAAGAACAATGCATAGTTTTGGTTGGCTGGAGGTCAGCAGGTGGAGTCAGGAGATAAGGCCAGCAGGGGAGAGGGGTCATAAGGGAGGAGCCAATGCCTCATTTTCCTTTGGAGTGTGCAAAATAAAGTAGTAAAGGAAGTTTTACAGTGAAATGGACAATGCAGGGCATGCAGTTTTTCAGAACAAAGAGTCAGAGTTTAAAATGCAGAATGGCCTCATCACTCTAGCAGAGTCAGAGGCCAACTTGCAGAAGAGCCTAGGTATTCGGTCACTTATGAGTTTAGAATCTTCACCCTTAACTTCTAAAACAGCTTTCCCCTTGTTCATTGAGGTCATAGGTCTTACTATGTTTTAAAAAATGCAAATAATACTGTGACCAATGAATTTTAGGAAGTCTGGGTTTAATACTACTCCAAAGGCTTTTTAGTTAAAAGGTTCCATCTGAGACTTTGGTATGACATAGTACACTGTGAATGTGCAAATGTGCAAATTTATAGTAGCAGCATTTCTCAACATTAGTTTAAAAAGACCTTTTTAAGTGGAATATCTTAAATATTATTGGTTCTGTGAAAGAAGATTCAGGAAATCATGTTCCTGGTGCCAAATTAGTACAGCATTTTACAAATAAAAATGTAGTGATTCAAAGCATTCGTTATGGTGTCAAAAATAGCTAGGTTAAAGACTCGTCACTTGTGCATACTAACTGTGAACTTGGGCAAGATACTCAGCATCTCCAAATTCTATTCACAGAACAGAGAGATTCCATTAGAGCAGAGTGGCTATATAGTAAGCCCCCAGTAAAAGCTGTTTTTGTCACCAATTCATCATCATTATCCTCTAAAAATATTTGTTGAAGGTTGGATTAGATGTTTGTTCTGGTTCCCATGTGCATTTGAGACTGTCATTGTGGAGATCTGTTAATTAAAGTGATTGTTTTTAGTTTTCTACAGATGTTCAATAAATTGGAAAGTTGCTTCTATTACATGAAGTGGCAGGACTGTGCAAAAAGTCACAAAATTTCCTAGAACACTTTTATTATAGTGAAAAACTATCCAGTTAAAATAGAATTTATATACATTTTTAAATGTTATCTAATTTTCAGCATTGATACACAGAGAGTGATGTTCACACAGACACTTAAAAGTCACATAAACTTACATTACAATTACTATTTTTCTTTGTACCATGTTTATATGGTAGTTTTATTAAAATTTCTTCATGAAACATGGTTCCTCAGATTTTTCTGCTATTTCTTATTCCTAAAATGCTTCAACTTCTGATTACTCTTTTTCAAAATGCTGAGGGAAAGCTGCTTTCTCTCTCAAATCACCCTGACTTCCTGGGGCCCAGCAGTCCTTATTCTGGAATTACATGCATATTTTATCTTGCATATCTTGGTTGAAATAACAATAGAAACATCATGTTGTAGTTGTTTGCTTACATGTCAGTTTTCCTAATAAACTCTAAGTTTCATAAAAACACAGCACTTTTAAGTGTTTATGTTTCCAGGGAACACTGCACATTATAGGCGCTCAAATAATGCTTGTTATTAATGTTTTTTTAAATATTTAAAAAATATTTTAATAGCTAAATGGTTGTAAGACCCTTTTCTGCAAATACATTGGTTTCCACCCTTGCTTTACTTATATAAATTTTATTAGATCATAATTCTTTTTAAAAAAGATTTTATTTATTTATTTTTAGACCAAGGTGAAGGGTGGGAGAAAGAGAGGGAGAGAAACATCAATGTGTGGTTGCCTCTCACATACCCCTTACTGGGGACTTGGCCCACAACCCAGGCATGTGCCCTGACTGGGAATTGAGCCAGCGACCTTTTGGTTTGTAGGCCAGCACTCAATGCACTGAGCCATACCAGCCAGGAGTAGATCATAATTCTTTTACACCCCATTGTTTCCCAGGCATATAAGCTTAATTTATTTTTGAATAAAGATGTTATATATATATATATTACTATCAACTCCTTCATTTTCTAATTCAAAAGTGGCTAGCTAATACAAATTTCTTTTAAATTCCAAATTATATTGTTATTGTATTAATATTTTTAAATGAATGTATACACCACAGATCATATGTGTAAAACTCAATGAAGTGAAAAAGAATGAGTATCTCCATGAAACCTACTTCCAGATCAAAAACCAGAAAAATTACCAGTACCACAAAAGCTTCCCTGTACAATGTTCCCTCTTCTAATCACAAATTCCCCTACCCTGAAGAAACCCTTGCTCTGACTTCCAGAGGAGATAGATTGATGGATTCATTTTTCCTTTTGTTAAACTCCATGTGAATAGAATCTGCACTATGAGTTCTTTCTTTAATGATTGGCTTCTTTTATTCAATATTATATTTGTAAGGTTTTTTATGATAGCTATATTCTAGTAATTCTTTTATTTATACTATTACATAATGTTGCATTTATGAATATGACAGTTTTTCTATTATACTTTTAGGACTTTTGAGATGCTTCTATTTTGATAGTAATATTAAAAGGAGTGTCATCATGCACACTCTTATGCATGTCTTGTGATGGACACCTGCAAGTGTACCCAGGAATGGAATTGCTGGGCCATCAAATATGTATCTGTTCAGCTATGTCCTTAAGATGCCACTAAATGGTTTTCCCACATGGTGTACCAAATTACATTTCCACCAGCAGAACTAAAATCTTTCAGTTGGTCTACTTCCTTTTCATGCTTGGTATTACCTGTCTTTTTTTCCATTCTGAAGTGTGCTGTATGCCATTTCATCTTTAAAGTATATTTTATTGAATTGTAAAATATATGTATGTATTATATAGATATATTACATATTCTATTGTTATTATAATTGTATATTGTGTTTTATAATTTATTTATAAATATGTCATATCTGTATATTAAAACTCTACAACTCATAGGCGTATACCTCTATGCATTTTGACAAAGCTAGCACATTCTCATAAACAGCACCCAGCTCAAGAAGTAAAACATCACCTTCACTTCAAAAGCCCATTGTGTCCTCTAGTAGTATCTCCTCATAAAGTAATCAGCATTCCAATTAAAAGATAAGAAATATTTATTTTCTATGTTACTGTATCTGACAATGTTATCTTATACCTGAATCCTAAGTTTCCTGAATTGTTTTGTTTTTTTAATTGCTAAAGTTGTTTCTTTTCCAGGGATGTGGTTCCTCTAGCTGTGGTTTCTAAAGTAGAATATTTTATATGCCTTCATTGCCTATCTGTGATTTCTATCCTAAATTTACCTCTTTTTGGAAGCCATTTATAATGTACATTTTCCACAACTCTGACATATTGAAAGATTGTTCAGAGGACAGTTAATTATTGTTTATTGGTTATATTTACTATCAATATATTTGGAATAGACTTTACTAGTAGATTACTACTAAGAAAATATAGTTTGCATCTTCAGGTAGAAGGTATCTCAGTAAAAATATAGGGAATATGGACTTTTAATAGAATACATAATTGGTATATCTGTCTTATCTTTCTATATCTATCTATCTATCTATCTATCTACCTACCTGCCTGCCTGTCTATATCGATTTAACCTCCATGTGTAATGTGGCAGATTTCATTTGTGGTATCCCATAGGGAGGTTTGGCATAGTGACTACAAAGTAGCCAATAAACTTAACAAACTTTGGTTCATCAATTGTGGTTGGCCAACTCCTATTATTAATGGTTATCTCTTTTCTAATCAATTACCCCTCTCAAATTAAAGCTTACATATACATAACAAAAATTTTAATGATTTACATATACAAATAACAATAATATGTTCAGTTTTTTGAATAACCATACATTTAATCTGGATATTAAAATGATAGAAATGAAAGTTTTCAATTTTCAAGTAATGCAACTTGTTCCAAAAAATGAAAATGTGCTTTTGCATTGATATGGCAATTCCAAGTCCGGCCCTCAGGCAGCAGCTGTGCTCCGTTAGCCACCAAGAATTTGATGCACTGCAGGCTAAACTTGATGGTTTAAGGATAGCAGTGTTAATACTCCTGTTCAAAGTGTCAGTCTAGAGGGAAGGCACTAATTGACCTCATGAGATTAAGTTATAAAAATAATATCCTTTAGTTTGAGCATTAAAACATTTTAGACAGAGCTTCAGCATGCTCTTGTTAGAGTAATTAAGAACACAATCACCGAGATCAAGGCTAAGACCATCCACAACCTTGCTTTTTAATTACTGTATATGGATATGAAAGTTGAACAGTGAAGAAGACTGAGAGGAAAAAATGTCATTTGAAATATAGTATTTGGGGAAAGCTCTATGAGTACCCTAGACTTCCAGAAAGATGAACAACTTTCCTAGAGCTAATTAAGCCTGAAACATTCCTGGAGGCAAAAATGACAAAACTGGAGCTGTCCTACTTTGGGTACATCATGAGAAGGTAGGTTTTTTTGGAAAAGGCAATAATGCTGGGAAGAATAGAAGGCAGTAGGAAATGAAGAAGACCAGATATGAGATGGATGGACTCCATAAACGAAACCATAGGCATGAGTCTAGAGTGCTCTTGAAGACAGAACATTGTGGACATCGCTCATTTCCAGAGTCACCAGGAGTCAAAGCTGACTCACTGGCACCTAACACATACAAGACAATCCAACACTGATCTTCACTCAAAGTTTACCTTAGAGAAAATTATTTTCAGTTAGACTCTTAAAATTGAAAAGAAATTAAGAAAAGTAAATCTCAAATGTTTTTCTCTCCTACCTTCCCTCTTCACACCATTCACCCATGTACATATAGATTCAGAAACATTCCCATGTGTCCCTGGTATGTGTCTCCTTGGAGATCATGTACCTCATTTTATTAAATTTCACCTTTCCCACATTGTATGAGAAGAAATCTTTAAATCATAGAAACTGAATATGGGCTATATTATCCTATAAACTCTAATTGATCATTGATTTTACTTTTTTTTTACATGTCTGAATAAGCTGTTAACAATGAACGATTACTAAACATTTTTAAGGCATATTAACATTTCTTTTTTTTGTTTCTAAAATACTGGCTAGAGCAGTCAGAAAATAAAAGCACGAGAAACTAATATAGTTCTATTATGACTCTTTGGTTTCACAGAGGATTGAAAACAGACATCCGTCAGTGGCTTTAGAATTTCTGATAGTCCATATAAATTATCTCATTAATTATCATAATAATTTCTGAAATAAATATTGTCATCCTAAAGTAATAGTTAAAATAAATGTTAATTGCCTGTAATACCTGAACCTGAAAACCTGAAAAACTTTACCTAGCTAGTAAGTACTAAAATTGGAGCCTCAATCTGGTTCCTCTGAGTTTGAAAGAATTTTGCTATGAAAAGGCTACAGGCAATAAAACATTGAATTCTATACCTTTAGATAAAAATATTTGTGTCATTGAACCTGAAAACATACTGTTTATCTCTCATAACTCTATTTTTCATTTTTATTTTTTTATTATTTAAAACTTAAAAAAAATCCTCACCTGAGGATATGTTTACTGATTTTAGAGAGGAAGATAGAAAAAAAGAGAAAGGGAAAAACATTGAGATGAAAGAGAAACACCAACCAGTTGCCTCTTATACGCTCAGCAACCAGAGAGTGAACCTGCAACCTAGGTACGTGCTTTGACTGGGAATTGAGCCCACAACCTTTTGGTGTATGGAATGATGCTCCAACCAACTGAGTCACCTGGCCAGGGCTTTCATTTTTATATTTGTAATTACATATAATCTAGATAATAACAGATATTCAGGGATACCTTAAAAGTCATTTGTTAGACACCTCATCACCCTGAATATCTAACTCACTGGAGTTTTATTTCACTGTCCTGTTTATTTTTCCTGTATGGTTAAATTAGCAAAAAAATAAAATTGTATTTTATATGATATTTCATATATTTGAAGATGCTTCTTTCATATTTAATTAATCCTAACTAATATAACATCTTAGTCCTAACCTGCTGGTTATAAAAATTTGCTTAACAACTTTCAGAAAATCTTGGGCTATATATTCATACCATGTAATCCAACAATTCTATTTCTAGGTATGCAGCCAGCAGAAACTGTAATCATAAATCTATACACAAAGGCACATAAATAAATACTTATGGCAGCACTTCTTATATCAGCATTAAATTAGGAACATCCTATACATTTATGAAAATAGAAGGGATAAATAAGTTCTTATATATTCATAAAATTAAAGAGAAATAATGACTTACTACACATAAAATATAGATATAGTTCACGAATATGAAGTTGTATGAAAATGTCAAAAAAAAAGCCTATATAGCGTAGGCTTTTATTAGTATAAAATTCAGTAACACCATGTATTCCAAATTTGAATCGTCTACCTGCCATTTTACTAAGTTTCTACATGCATACTTCTAATATTGGAGAACTGATGGCTTCAGAAGATATTTGGAAGCACATATAGTGATACTAAATAAAAATGAATAACCCTATAATACAGTAGAATAATTATTTCCCAACACAAAGGAGGGAAAACTCTAATTTTTGAAATACCATAAGATGAACTTTGAGAAATAAGGTTTATTAAACATTACTGGTAATTGGCAAAAGAGCTAGAAACCTTAAAATATGGACTTAGGGATCATTACATATACTTTTCTTTGACAAGACACAGGTTCAGTGACAATATTAATCATATAGCATTTGAGAGCTTGTTGTGCTAAAGCAATTGGATATTGAATTTGGCTGGTAAAACCTATGGATAGGTGCTCAGATCTTGGTTCAGTAGAAAATCTAAACTTTCTATCAGCTCTCAAAGGTTGAATAGGCTGCAGCCTAAATGAAAAATGTCTCCCAACATAGAGGGCTAAGCCAAGGCTACTATTCAAATGTGTAAAAATCAGCTTCCTAGGTGCTTATTCACCTTGAAGTGTTGTGCAAGTAAAACAAATTTAACGAAAATTCTTCATTTGAATTAAATTTGACCAATTTACTATTTTTAAGGGTGTTTTTATGCTTTTTTTGTTATCACATGGAGGGTAAAATATAAAAACAAATGTACACCAAGACATAATGTGGCAAATCATCCCCAGAAACTTCAGTAATATTGATGTTGATGGTATTGGGCTAGGTGGGGTACACAATAACAGCAGTGCGTATGTGCAGTTGCTCTTTGAGCCTCTGTTGTGTGTTCTGCTTCACATATTATTCTAAGAGAGCTTATGTGGGTGTTCCAGTTCTATCTTGGTACAGTACTATTAATATCACTGTTACTAAACTTTACCTTCATAATAATACCTCATGTATGTGGCCTATTAAAATCCAAACATTTATGTCTTTAGGAAGGCAAATGAGAAATCACACATCTAGAACAATAATCAACTTGAATGCATGCTGCTAGCACAGGTATGGATTTTTATATAACCTCACGCAGGGATATGCTCTCAGGCATGTTTCTCAGTTGGGAACTGTGGAGAGCACATGCACAATGGCAGACACCAACAACCAGCCTTTGGCTGGTCGAGAGAGAAAGTCATAGGAAACCTGGGTTTTAAATCAAATGTTGTGCCGATTGCCGTCTGGACTTCAGCTTAAAATTCACGTTATATTTCAAAAGGAAGGTTGAAAGTCACAGAAGTAAAAAGAAAAGAGAGCGAGAAAGAGAGATAATTGGCATTTTACATTATCTCCTCTCTATAACTGAAATTGATATTTCAAAGACACAGTTTGCCTTGAATTGAAATTATGTTTATTTTGAGCAATTAATGAAATCATCTATGAGCATACTTTAAAATATGAATTATAAATAAGAGAATGAAAATTAATACTCTATGTAATAAAAATTTAGTTTCTTGCTCCTAATTGTTTTTCACAATGAAGAGTAGGAGCAGAATCCTTTCCTATTTCACCTAAAAATATGCTTATTAAAACAGTCATCTATGTGTGTGTATATATATATCTGTGTCTTAAGCACAATCATATGACTCTGAAAACTTCCTATGTTTCTTACATATCTGTTTGAAGACCATGAAATTTAGCTAAGAAAGCAGTGTTGTCTAAAAATGTAATTGATGTTTTGAAAGAAACCAATGAAAATTTTATCATTTTCCCTAAAAAAAGCAGCAATGATAAATTTACTTACAATATAAGCTACATGTTAGCAAGCTTATTTTTAACTACTAAAATTAAATCTATCTAATTTATTTATCTATCTCCATTTTAAGGTCAAAGATGTAAAAACAAAGCCATTAACACTGGCATAGGCCAAGGTATGTAAGAAAGTATTTTCTCATGAAGTTAGAATCTATATTAATTTTAAGGACAAGGTATGACAGTGTTAACAACTGAATTAAAATTGTATTTCCTTTTTGTCAATATCTATTCTTTATGTTTCCATTAAATTGTCAAATTCCTAAATGTCATTTAAAAAAACAAATGAATATTTTTTCATATTAAAATTCTGTTTTAGATATATTTGTTCTACAAATTAAAATGCTCAGAATGTGAAATAAAGCAATGACAGAAAATAATGAAGTTAACTTTATAAAATTGAATTTCTTGAACAGGTATGGAATTGACATGTGAGAACAGCCTACCAGTATCATTGGGAGTATTGTCAGAAATTTGTGTATGGGAGTTGGTATGAACAACATCCTAAAACACTAATTTCCATATTTAAATACTTTCTTCAGTATCTATTTTTAATTAGGTCCCAAGTGAACATACTTGGATCTGATGATGAGGGGGAAGATGGTGATAGTCATGGATGCTAGCTAACGGATGCATACATTTCCAACGATGATTATCAAAGGTTATGCACATCAGTGTGACACTCACCATAGTGCTAAGAAGGACTTAAGGCAGTGACTAATGCACAATAGAGCCATATAAATGTTACTGACTCAGTATTATATAGGCTATATAATTACCATATTCAAAAGAAAATAACCATGGCTAAAAGTTTTGTTTAAAATTCCTCACTGAGTTTGGAATCATGGCATACAACTGAGATTTGCTGACTTTAGTATTTTTTTATGTGATTATGCATCCCTATAATTTAGGATAATGGCTCCTATTAAAAGCCCACATTGTTCTCCTTTTACTTTAGACCTAATTGAAGGCCAGAAAAGAAGATTGAAATAGCATAGAGTATATAATATTTTTGTTTGCTTCAGAATAAATATTGTTTGCAGCTTAGAGTGACAACTAAATTCATGGTCCCATGAATTAAGCCTACTGCTTTGAGCTTGCATGAACCTGGAGAGAAAATTTCCTGTCAGCAGCATCTATATCTCTGACTCTGTTTCAGATAGCTTTGGGTCAAAACTGCTGCTTTGGAGAAATAGCATGAAATATAGGATCTTATCTTTATCAATGCCGCCTTTCTGTGTTTATAAGGAGATGAAAATTTCTTTTATTTTTGCCAAATTCCATATATAATAAACAGTTCTGCTTCAAATAAATACATTATTAATTTTCAGGTATAGGAGTATTTTTTTTTCTGCCTTTAACTTTTCCACAACTACTGTGAACTTTCTGAAGCAAATACACTGCTAAGAAAACTGAAGCTTTATGAAATATTTTGTAGCATGGTGATACTATAACTTACTTTGTCAGCACCATCCTTTTATTTCTCATAGAACCTTGCACTTGGGAGAAATAAAATGGTCTGCATCATTAATTTCTATGCCCAAATAAAGAGTTTCTCAGCAGGTTGCACATGAGCTATTTAACCTGGAGTGGCAGTAAGATGGTCATTAATTATCCAGAAATGAATCTTAAGAATGTGAAAACTGCATTCACGAGGATACATACCCTCTGAGAGGGGCCAGCTAAAAGCTGGACGATGATGTACTGGCACCATCCAGCCAAAAAAAAAATGAGTGTTATTTTACACAACCAGGGATTAAGCCATAAATTGGTCACTTATGATGATTTTAGAACAAAGGGCAGTAGTGGCACACGTGTAATCGTTTCATCTCTGCCTAACCAAAAGCCGTGGCACTATGTATATGACTTAAATTATAATCCCCATTCCCCCACGAAACAAGTGCACTAATCAAGTCATCTGGAATTCCTGAGTAGTGCATTTGTAATCCCTTAGAATAGTCAAGATTTGTAGTACGTTTGTCATTCTATTAGCACTTAGTGTATATTAATTCATTTAATACTCAAAACAACCACATGAGCTAAGTAACTACTAAAATTCCCATTTAACAAACAGCGGATTTAAAGCAGAGAGAAGTAAAGTTACTTATCAGGGCTGCAATTTGGACCCAGGCAGTCAGGCTCCAGAATATAATACATTCTTGATACCGCTGATGGGTATATTGCATCAGCTTGTATCTGCAGGGTCTTTGGGGTCTGAGCTCCCTTTTTACAAATCTCTGTGTTCAGCAAATCATCAGTTCTTAGCAGTGGACTTTATGATAATGCCTCAAAGAGGTTAGTAGGAGATAATTTACCTTTTAAAAAGGCAACTTAGCAATTTCTAGGGTTCTTTTGATTTTCATTTTCATTTTTACTTGTCTAATAAAAGTGGACAGAATTTCTTTTGAAAACTTTCTAGTTAGAACCTAAAACTCTCCTATGTCTATAAAGTGCCTTGTCAACTTGCTACTAAATGGTTTTAATCATTTTTTATTCTAATTTCTTTGACACAAGCCTTGTAAAAATATACAGATGTAATGAATATTTTATAAAGATATGATTTATTAGGACTTCTCTGCCTTTGCTTCAAAAATTATCCATCCTTCAAAAAGCAAATACACAAAAACTACATGCTGGTACAGTAACTAAACCAAATTCCCTAAAGGGAAACTCGATTTCATAATAACTTCTGGGCCTTATAGACCGTGGAAAAGATAGTCAATGTTCTATTAATATTTCAGCTGGCAAAGTAATACACTTCTAAGCTACCACATGTGGCTGTCAGAATTGTCAGGCATGCCACTGTAAAATTATTAATGATTTAATTTTTATGAGCACCATATATTTTATATGAAAATAAAATTGATTTCAGGTCTTGAGGTAAAGAAAATGATTATTACAGTTTCTTAGGTCCCTTACCAATACCACCAATCCCTTTCCATGTAGTCTGTTACCGGTTACTTCCCTGTCTTTGGTAATTACACATACATGTATCTGTCCTATTCAATTATGA
Organism: Phyllostomus discolor; assembly: GCF_004126475.2. NCBI lineage: Eukaryota > Metazoa > Chordata > Mammalia > Chiroptera > Phyllostomidae > Phyllostomus > Phyllostomus discolor. Next base: position 139,655,527 of record NC_040903.2, on the reverse strand, counting down.
ATGGAGTTGGCTCTAAATGAACACCTTTTACTTTTACTATAGAATTAGTATTATTGCATGGTCTCAGTAATCTACAGTGAGTTCAGGCATTGTCACCATCATTAATTATTATTTTTAGAGTCTCCAGTAGATTAATGCCTTAAAGGGCAATAAAATAACCTAAAGCACAAATGAGATGAATAACTAATCTCTCACTGTTTTCCTGTATGACTCTGACTTAGTATCTTCCTTATTGTAAGGTCGTGGCAAAAAAAAATGAAATATTGAAGGGCATATTTATAACTTACTTTCTAGTTCTTGTTATATTCCACTATTCCCAATATGCATCAGGGCATATCTATTTGTTACAAATACTTCCAGTATTTGTAGCAAATACTGGTAGCCAGTTATGTGATGTGTTGGGATACACTATTAGTTATTTTGTCCTGACAAAGGTAGAGGCTGGTGTATGCTACTTTTTAGACAATCAAAACTTTTTTAGAGGAATCCCAAAGTGAAACATTAATGATTCAAATACTGGTTTTGCTTGCTATTTTAATAATTCTACTTTGGCCTTTAATAATGTTACTTAAAAGTAAATCAAGTAATATTAATTTAAAACAAAAAAAACTTTTTAAAATTTGGGATGTAGAAAAGCATTTGCTGTATTTTGCTGGAACAGAATATGCTAAAATTATATGCCCCTTTGCCAACAGTTCTCAAACTTTAGTGTGCCTGATGATTTTTTTAAATGCAGGTGTCTGGGCTTCACCCCTAGATGTTTAACTTCATTAGGTCTAAAGTGTGGCCCAAGATTTTGCATTCCTAGAAGTCGCCATGTGATGCTGGTGCTGCTGGTCCTTGGTCCTAGGAACATGCTGTGAATACTGATGTCTTACAGGACTCTAGATGTAATCGTCAGTTATTCTAAAGCCATGAGTAAATAAATGATTTATTTCCTCAATCACAGATATTGACATTACATAAGTGACCTGACACTGTATGAGGAGAAAAATGAAGAACAAATTTAGAGACTCAATGCAATCCAATTAGGCTTAATATTGTTTATATCTTGAACATCATTGGATAAGGAAAGAAACCAAGTTAAATAGGGAAAATAAGCACTGATTTAATGCATGCTATATTTTAACATAAAATATTAAATGAAAATGATTAGGAAATAAATTTATAAAATAATAAAGGCTTTGTGTTTAGACATTGGAACTGAAATGAGATGTTCAATTACATTAGTTTTATGTTTCTCGATAAGTTTTTGTATTAAATAAATTTGAACAATAACAGTTTGAGAAGAACAACATTGAAAGAAGGAAGATCATTCGGTATGTAAAATGCGTATTGTAAAAAAAACCCAAAACCACATGAATTTAACAATTAAACCCACAGTGTAGAGATTGGCTCCTCAGGTGGTGGGATTCTTCACTTACTACATCTGCTCCATCTGTGACCTCTCTGCTCAAGCTGCCACCATAGTGTGGAGCTAATGTCAGTGCAATGTAGTTGTGAGAAAGACCACCAATAACTACTCATGAATGGCCGTCTTGTTCTCAGCCACAGCAGGTTTCTAAAAAGCTATTATAGTTTCTGACTTGGGGATCACCTACATTTCCAAGAGAGAGTTCTTTAATGTGTCATTTATGCAGTTTTGTGTAACACCATTTCTACTCCAACCCAATTATTCAACATTTTTTTCACTATCAAATTTAAAATCTCTGACCTTTTTATTACCCAGGGACATAACTTTTTATTATACTCAGACAGGGAAATTTTAATATATCAATTTAATTGTTCATAGGTCACTGTAAGACCTGGGGAAAAACATAATCGTTTGCCTCTAATCTGAGTCAGTAGATTGACTACGTTTTTTATTCATTCGTACATTCATTCCATCAACCTAAATTTAATAAGTACCCATTTTCTGCCAGTCTCCAATATAGGCATTAACTATACTTGGATGTGTAAGGCCGAAGGACAATGTGCTCTTTAACCTCAGCTAACAAATTGTTTCTTAAGGCACAGGTAAGATTACAATTTTACAGCCTGCTTGATTGTTCAGCAGGGACATGTGACTAATACCAAACAACAGGCAGTACTCAGAAAAAATTTGGTTGACATTTGAACTAAAGCATTTGACTGCTGCTGCAAAACCCTTCAAAGTCCTTTTGCTTGCCGTTAAAACAAATTATCAGTTCTCCTTTGATATTTCCATTTACAAATTATGTTTTTGAGTCTTTTTATTTTTTTTAATTTTGGGGGGTCAGTTTTTATTATTTATTGTTATTTTTCATTATTCACTTACAGTTGTCCCCATTTCCTGTTGCTCTCCCCTGACCCACCCACCCCCTCCTCCCACAATCAATCCTCACCCTACAGTCCATGTGGATGGGTCCTTTACATGTGTTCTTTGACTAGTCCTTTCCCATTCTTTCCCCTGCTTTTCCCCTCCCCTCTGCCCTCTGGGCACTGTCAGTTTGTTCCTTATTTTTGTGTCTCTGGTTCTATTTTGCTTGCTTATTTGTATTGCTCACTAGGATCTACTTATAGGTGAGATCATGTGGTGTCTGTCTTTTACCACCTGGCTTATTTCACTTAGTATAATTCTCTCCAGTTCCATCCAACTGTCATGAAAGGTAGAGCTGCTTCTTTCTTTCTGCTGTGTAGTATTCCATTGTGTAAATGTACCACAGTTTTTCAATCCAATCATTTATTGATGGGCACTTAGGCAGCAGTTTCCAGAATTTGGCTATTATAAATAATGCTGCTATGAACATTGGGGTGTATAGGTTCTTTTGAATTGATGTTTCAGGATTCTTAGGATATAATCCCAGCAGTGGGATCACTGGATCAAAAGGCAGTTCCATTTTCAATTTTTTGAGGAAATTCCATACTGTTTTCCACAGTGGCTGCACCAGTCTGCATTCCTACCAGCAGTGTACTAGGGTTCCCTTTTATCTGCATCCTTGCCAGCACTTGTTTGTTGATGTGTTAATGATGGCCATTCTGACAGGTGTGAAGTGGTGTCTCATTGTGGTTTTAATTTGCATCTCTGGTGGCTAGTGATGCCAAGCATCCTTTCATATGCCCCTGGGCCCTCTATATGTCCAAGTGTCTGTTCAGATCCTTTGCCCACTTTTTAACTGGATTGTTTGTCTTCCTGGTGTTGAGTCATATGAGTTCTTTACATATTTGGGAGACCAAACACTTGTTTGAGGTATTATGGACAAACATATTTTCCTGTATGGTTGTTTCCTTTTGCATTTTGCTGAATTTTTTTAGCTGTGCAGAAGCATTTTAATCTGATGTAGTCCCATTTATTATTCTTCCCTCTATATCCCTTGCCATAGGAGATATGTAGTTAAGAATATTGCTGCATGGGATATCTAAAAATTTTTTGCCTATGTTTTCCTCTAGGACTTTTATGGTGTCATGACTTATATTTAAGTCTTTTATCCACTTGAGTTTATATTTGTGGGTGATGTAAGTTTGTGTTCTAGTTTCATTTTTTGGCATGGAGTTGTCCAGATCTCCCAATGCCATTTATTGAAGAGGCTATTTTCACCCCATTTTATGCCCCTGCCCCCTTTGTCAAATGTTAGTTAAACATATGGTCATGGGTTTATTTCTGGGCTCTCTATTTTGTTCCATTGATCTATGTGTGTGTTCTTATGCCAGTGGCAGACTGTTTTGATTACCAAGGCCTTGTAGAATAGTTTGATATCAGGTATTGTGACCCCTCCTACTTTTTCTCATAATTGCTGAAGCCATTCAGGATCATTTATGGTTCCATATAATTTTTTTAAATATTTGTTCTATATCTGTGAAATATGTCATTGGTATTTTAATAGGGATTGGGTTGAACCTATAGATTGCTTTGGGTAGAGAATAGAGTGTGGAGTGTAAGGCCTTGGTACTCAGTTTGTCCCTCCTTAGCCTCATATGGGAAGAGAGAAAACCAAGGAAATAAAAGAGGTGAGCCTTCCAGCTCTGGTTCAGTACAATCCTTGTGCTCTGCAAACATTAATTTAGACTAGTACCCAAATTCTCCTACATTTCAGACCCTGGAGCAGAGTGAGGAAACTTGATGAGTAGAGGTACATTTGGCCCTTAAATCTTGGACAGTCAGCGAAAAGATACCTGTGCTGATTTGTTTCTTTGCATATTATTTTTTTTCCTTTCCTCTTCTTTTTAAAAAATCCTTACTATTTCTTGATTTTAGAAGGGGGTGGAAGGGGGAGAGAAAGAGAGAGAGAGAGAGACATTGATGTGACAGAGAAATATCAACTCTTTGCCTCCCATATTGCCCTGATCAGGGATCAAACCCACAAACTAGGTATGTGGCCTGACCAGGGAGTGAACCTGCAAACTCTTGGTATACTGGACAATGCTCCAACCAACTGAGCCACTAGTCAGGGTGGTATTATGGTTATTAATAATTAAGAATAAGAAAAATAAACATTTTTATTTAACTTTTGCTTCTCTCTTCTTTGGTGTCCTTTATTACTTTAAGTTGATATAAGTTTTTAACCTATATTCTTTTCTTTCTCTCTGAAGAACTTCTTTTAACATTTATTGCATGGCATGTCTACTCACAACAAATTTTACTAAATTTTTTTGAAAAGTCTTTAATTTGTCTTCATTTTTGAAGGATAATTTTGCTGGGTACAGAATTCTAGTTTGCTTCCCCCACTCCCAACACTTTAAATATTTCATTCCACTCTTCTTATTCACACAGTTTTTGAGGAAAATTCAGATATTACTCTTACCTTTGTTCCTCTACAGTTAAAATGTTTTTCCCCCCTTTGACATCTTTCAGGATTTTTTCTTTATCTTTGATTTTCTGTAGTTTGAAAATAAAATGCCTAAGTGTAGCTTTTTGTTTACAGGTCTTTTATATTTTTTTATTTTCTGCATTAATTCTTCTTGGTGTTCTCTGACCTTCCTAGATCAGTGGTTTGGTTTCTGACATTAAATTGGAAAATTCTCAGTCATTATTATTTCAAATATATCTTAGATTTCTTTCTCCTTTTTTCCAGTATGTATTCTGGTGTCTCTATTGTACACATGTCACCCTTTTTGTAATTGATCCATAGTCCTTGGATAGTTTGTGGGTTTTTTTTTCAGTATCTGTTCTCTTTGTTTTCAGGTTTTATAAATTCTATTGATATATCCTTTAACTCAGATTCTTTCCTCAGTTGTGTCCAGTCTACTCATAAGCCCATCAAAGGCATTTTTCATTTCTGTTACAGCAGGGGTGTCAAACTCATTTTCACTGGGGGCCACATCAGCCTCACAGTTGTCTTCAAAGGGCTGAATGTAATGTTAGGACTATATAAATGTAACTACTCCTTTACTAGGGGCAAGGAGCTTGGTGTTGCTGCCTGGCAGAAACAAGGTGCTGGGTCCCATAAAGCAAAGTGGAGGGCTGGATGCAGCTTGCCACCTCTGTGTTACAGTGTCTTATTTCTAGCATTTCTTTCTGGTTGTTTCTCAGGATTTTTGATTTTTTGCTTACATTGCCTGTTATTACATGTTGCCTACTTAATTTATTAGAGCCTCTAAGGATATTAATCATAGTTATTTTAAATTCCCAGCCTTATCATTTGAAAAATCCTTCTATGTCTGGTCTGATGCTTACTTTATCTTTTCAAATTATTTTTGCTTTTTGGTAAGCTTCGTATTTTTTTTCTTGCTTGCTGAACATGATATATTTACTAAAAGTAGTTCTGGCACCTTGGGTTCTTGTGATTTCTTAGATAGAAATTAAAAGAAATTGCCAGATACTGAGGAAGAGCCTGGTATGGTGGCCAGGAATTGAACCCAGGTGTGCTGCATAGCAGGCAGGAACTCTACCACTGAGTCAGCCTGAGTTCTCAGACTCTTAGGAGACAGAAATCAAGTGAGTTCAACACAAATTAGTACTCAGGTGAGAGTTGTATTGTATATGAGCACCTATGGAAAGAACTTTTTTCCCAGAAGAAATGCTTTATAATTAATGTTGTTTTTCTTTTTTTAATATATATTTCAATTATATGTGATATTCAATATTATATTGTATTAGTTTCAGATGCACTGATTAGACAATCATATACTTTAATAAATATTCCCTTGATGTTCCCAGTACCCCACTGGCACCAATATTATTGACCATGTTTTCTATGGTATACTATACATACCCATAACCGTTTAGTAACTGTCAATGTGTACTTTTCACTCCCTCCACCTTCTTCACCCAGTCTCCCGAACCCCTGACTCTCCCGAACACACTGGCAAGCGTCAGTGTGTTCTGTGTATCTATGAGTCTATTTCTGTTTTGTTTGTTCATTTATTGGGCTCTTTACATTCCACATATAGGTCAAATCATATGGTATTTGTCTTTCTCTAACTGACTTATTTCACTTAATATGACTCTCTACGTCTCTCTATGCTGTCACAAATGGTAAGATTTAATTTTTTATGGCTGAGTGATATTCCATTATATATGTATCACTGCTTTTTTATCCACTTGTCTATTAATAGGTGCTTGGATTGCTAGTATTGTTTGGCTATTGTAAATAATGTGGCTATGAACATAGGGATACATATATTTTTTAATTAGTTTTGGGGTATCTTTGGATATATACCCAGCAGTAGAATCACTGGGTCATAAGGCAGTTGCATTTTTAACTTTTTGAGAGACCTCCATAAATTTTTCCACTGTGGTTGCACCAGTCTGCATTCCCACTAACAGGTCATGAGGGTTCCCTGTTCTCCATATCCTTTCCCACACTTAAGTTTGTTGATTTATTGATGATAGCCATTCTGGCAGGTGTGAGAGCATATCTATTGTGGTTTTAATTTGCATTTTTCTGATGTTAGTGATGTTGAGCTTTTTTTCACATGTCTATTGGCCATCTGTGTGTCCTCTTTGAAAAACATATTGTCTTCTTTGAAGGTGTATTCAGGTCCTTTGACCATTTAAAAATTTGTTTCCTTGTATATTTTTGGTGTTGAGTTGTATGAGTTCTTTATGAATTTTAGATATTAACCCCGTATCTGATAATCATTAGGGGATATATTCTCCCATTCAGTGGGTTGTCTTGTTCTTTTGTTGGTGGTTTTCTTTGCTGTGCACAAACTTTTCAGCTTGATGTAGCCCCATCTGTTTATTTATTTATTTATTTTGTTTCCCTTACCCAAAGAGATCGATCAGAAAAAAATATCATTAAAAGAAATGTTCAGCATTGTGCTGCCTATGTTTTCTTCTAGGATTTTTATAGTTTCAAGCCTTATATTTAATTGTTTAATTCATTCTGAGTTTATTCTTGCATATAGTGTAAAAAGGTACTGTAGTTTCTTTTTTGGATGTGTTTGCTCAATTCTCCTCACACCATTTATTGAATAGACTACCCTTGCACCATTGTATGTTCTTGCCTTATTGTCAGATATTAATTGACCATATAGGCATGGGTTTATTTCTAGACTCTCTATTCTCTTCTGTTTTTATGCCAGTGCCATGCTGTTTTGATTGCTATGGCCTTGTATTATAGTATAGTTTGAAATCAGGTAGGGTGATTCCTCCAACTTTGTTCTTTCTCAGGATGGCCATGGCTATTCAGGTTCTTTTGTGGTTCCATATAAATTTTTGGATTATTTCTTCTAGTTCTGTGTAATACACCATTGGTATTTTAGTAGGAATTGTGCTGCATCTATACCTTGCTTTGGATAATATGGTCATTTTAACAATATTAATTCTTTTTACCATTAGTGCAGTATATGCTTTCATTTATTCATATCATTCAATTACTGTCTTAAAATTTTTTGAGTACAGGGCTTTTAGCTCCTTGGTTAAATTTAATTTTTGATTTGATTTTTTTTTTGATGGGGATGCAATTGTTAATGGGATTGTTTACTTAGTTTTCCTTTCTGATAATTTCGTATTAGTATATAAAAATGCAACTGATATCTGGATATTTATTTTGTATCCTGCCACTTTACAGAATTTATTCATTAGTTCCAGAAATTTTGGTTGGTGGAATCTTTGGGGTCATCTCTACACACTATCATGTCATCTTCAAATAATTGCAGTTTTGCTTCTTCTTTTCCAGTTCGGGTGCCTTTTATTTCTTCTTCCTGTGAGGGAGACTACTTTTTAAGGGAAAAAAGAGAAATGCTGCTCCTGGAACAAAAGCCAGGGAACAGTTTTTAAAAAGTTGCAGACAGCCTGATGTCTAAGCGAGATGTCCAAGTATGTAGAGGAGGGGACTGTTTGGTATGTTTGCACAGTGGGACTGCATGCTTTTTCATGTGTGGCATGAGCACGTTAAATCTCCACCCAGGGGTGTGTTTTTCAGCATTTAAATGAGGGAGGTCACTGAAAGGACAGTCTTTCTTGTTAGTGCCCATGTGTGAGTGAAAGACACAAAATTTAAGCCCATCAAAGTAAATCTTGCAGACAGCAGTGTCCTTCAGTCTAGCTGCTAATTGGCTGTAAGAAGAAGGGATAGCATTTGGGCAATTAATGGTTTCCTGGCTTCCTGCCAGCTGGGCCCAGGGAGAAGCTTGCCAATGTCAAAAGGAACTGCTGTAAATAGATATTTAGTAATGTGGTAGAAAAGTTTAGGGAGAAAAGTAGTTTATAAGCCTATGATTAAGTCTTAGTCTGCCAATGAGTCTTTGGACTGTGAACTTTGTTAAGTATTTCTTAGTTGTTTTCTATCCCCTTAGGTGAGATAGGATGACAGAGGAAGCCAGAACTGGGCGTGTCCCTTGTCTCTGGCGAGTTAGGCTCTGATAATACTGCAACAGTTTGAGCTCTGGTTAAATACTATCTCCTGAGAGCAGGCCCTGTTAAGAGTAATAAGAGTACTCTGGCATGTTTCAAATTTGTTTCTTTTTCCTTCCCCTGACAGGAGCAATAGGGGATTTTTCTCTGAGTATTTACTGTGGGAACCCAGTCAAACTCATGGAGGTGAATCTTACAATATTGGGCCCCTTCCATGACAGTTCTCTCAGGAAATTTTTACTCTCAGACTTGTCTTCACTGAGCTTCCAGCAATGCATCAATTATAGCTCAGGTATCCCTTCCCCAGCACTGATGTCTATGGCTGTTTTTGGTTTCCACTGATGACTCTCTACTCCCGTAAGTGATTAATTATTCCTTATACCTGCCTACCTATCTTCATACTTGCCTATGTTGGGGGTAGCAGTTTGTCCTGTGTACTCACTTGTCTTATGATATAAGAATAGTTGTTGATTTTTCCAGTTGTTTAGCTTTTTACCTTTTATTAGAATGATATGGCAACTTCCAAGTCCTAATATGTAGGACTTGGAAGTCAAGTCCTCCAAAAACAGACTCAACAGTTTTATTGTCCTACTAAATTCTGCTTATAAATTGGCCCATTTTATTTCTGAGCTTACTCTGCCTTAAAGAACCTAATGGTACATGGCCAAAAGAGGTTAGTTCATGACTTCAACATTCTGCCTGGCAACTATATGCCTCAAATCCTTAAGTACATTTTGACTTATTACCGGTGATGTAAGACAGGTTTATATTTTTCAAGTTTTTAATAATAGTTTTATTATATTTTCTCATGTCTTTACTTGTTTCTCACTTCCAATGTCAATGCTACATATTTTAAGATTTTATCATGGCATCAATTTGTTTCTGGTTGCCAATTTTAGTACATTTGGCTGTGGATGTATAACAAAGCACTCCCAAATTCAACTTAAGGTTAGTTGACTTAGGATAGACTCAATTAAAGTGCATCTGTTCCCCATTTCTCTTATGCTTCTTGTACCAACAGGCTAGACTATACAGGTTTTTCTTAGGGTGACAGCAGAGGTTCAGAAAGCAAAATCAACATTATGTCTATTTTTAAGCCTTTTGTCTGTTCACGTTGGCTGCCTTCCACTGACAAGTGCAAACACCAAGACAGGTCCTAAAGGTCAAATTTGGGGATGTAGGTTCTGCCCACAGGGGCAGGGAACAGGTGAAGAGTGAGTATTTTGAAATAGTTATCTAATCGACAACTATTAAATTTGTTCCATATGTTCTTAAATTAAATCTCTCTCTTTTTTCTTTGTCTTTCTCATTTAATAAACACACACACACACACACACACACACACACACACACAGCTACCACTTGTCATGTGCAAATTGGAAAAGGTGTTCTTTCTTGTAGATGGACACATTTCTAATGTGAAAATTTTGGTAAGTAAAGTGAGCACTAAATTTTAGGTTGTTTTATACTATGCTACTAATAAGACCCCATGGATTGGATAAATGCCACTGTCCAATATAGATACCTTATAGGCACACAAATCTAACAACGGAAATTACAAGTGTATTCTTAACAACTTCTAGTTTCTAGAGTTAAGATTTGTGGTATGTAAATTCCTGTGCTATCTTCTTGTTTTTGCATCTGAATCACCAATAACATATTCAAAATAGGTTCTTTCACATTGAGAGAAAATTATCTGTTACTATGGAAACTATCTGCTCTTCCTGAAAAGCTTTCATAGTCTTCCTTTTCCCTCTCTCTCTGCATGTTTTACCCCTCATACTCTCTGACTGCCACTTTATATCTGCCTTTGTTCTGACTTTGATAGAATGCAGATTGATGAACTTCATATACCTTGTATAATCATTTCTTTGATCTGAAATTTTGCTCTCCTTTCCAAGTAAAAAGAGTTTAATCATTTGTCATTTGCACTATCTCTTTAATTTTTAGTTAGCAAATTGTCATAACCTGAATAAATCTTTTAGAGGAACAAATATTTAAGTAAATAAAGTAATTTCTAGTCATCGTGCACAGATTATATGATATTTTCCCCTCCTTATTTAGGACTATGATAAAGTATTAACCAGAGCCCTAAAGTCAGCAAACAGAGGCCTTAAAATCCATGATTTTCCCTACGGCTTTTGTGAGTGATATAAATACTGCCATAACTGTGCCAATGGACTGCTTAAAGGATTCAAAATACTCCAAGTATTAAAACTTAAGAATGCTCCAGAACCAGCCAATGGTGTTCTGGAACAGCTGTGGGGTTTGATTGCCTGCAGCCTAGAAGTGTGACTTCTGAGGCAAGAGTTTGGTGAAAAAGGAAAGGGGTTGTTTATTTAAAGGTTATGCAGATTTAGAATAATGGCAGACTTCTGCTGTTCAATCCTTCTCCTTTTAAAAACACCCCAAAACAAATAGCCTTGCCTCCCTCTGCCTTGCCAGACCAGTTTCAGAATGTGCCACTCAGAGGTACCATCTTTCAGAAAAATAGCAGTCTGCTGCTTAGCACTCCTGGTCCCAGTTCAGCTCCAAGCATCTCTCACACGTCTATGTGCTTGGCCAAGCAGGTCCCTGCAACTCCACCAGCTCTGTCGCTGTCTTCTTCAGGCAGGCATCTAGGCAGATGTCTCAGCCTTTTGGCAGACCCCCACTGCTGTGGATGCCCTAATTTTAAATGCTCAGCTCAAAACTTTCTGCATCATCTAACATTCAACTTTTCCTATGGTGTGTTAGTGTTCACCGTTTTTGTCAGCTCCCCAGTGTCTTAGACCCTCTTTTGGCTGCCATCTTTAGCGAGGGCAAGAGTTCCTAGTGACACACAGGCATCTGGGGAGTGCATCCACATGCTGCTGTCCACCCTGACAACTCACAAAGCCGCTGTATGAGCTTCCCCTGGTTGTGTCATGAGTCACTCTGCTGGCACATGTTCTCATGGTCCAGTACATACTTTTGCAATTTCCACAGTTCTTCCCTTCAGGAAGGGACAGGTTGTTAATCTGCCTTTGTTATATAAGGTGCCTTAAACACTGCACTTTGTGCTCTGTGTGCACCCCTGCTATAGGATTTCGGGTGATTCCTCCATTTTCAGGGTACTCATGCTCTGTACCTCTTTACACTACCTTTCTTATACAGTGTTTACTAGTGAATCTTCATGAAACATGAGATCATATTCTGAATTTGAAGATTATTTTCAGTTAAGAATTAACATGGCTTTAAAAAAGTATGAACTCCTATCTTTTGCAACAACATGGATGGAACTGGAGAACATTATGCTAAGTTAAATAAGCCAATCAGTGAAAGACAAATACCATATGATCTCACTCATATGTGGGATCTAATGAACAAAATAAACTAACTAACAAAATTAAAACAGAGGCATGGATACATGGAACAGAATGACAGCTGTCAGAGTGGAGGGAGGTAGGGGAATTCGATGAAAGAAAGTGAAGGAATTAGCCAAATAACATATATATATGACCTATGGACACAGACAACAGTGTAGGGATGGCCAGAGGGAAGGAGAGGCAAGGACAGTAGGGAGGTGGGCAAGTGGGAGGTAAGTGAAGATATCTGTAATAGTGTAAACAACAAAAATAAAATTTAAAAAATAACTATACAAATAGTGAGTGATATTCATATAGTTGACTATGAAGCTAGAGAGTGTCAATAATCCATATTTAAATAGAGTTGAAATGTGGCTTTAAATTATTTGTATGCAATTTTTTGGCATGGTGATTTTAGAACACAACAGAATAGCTTTTGGTGATTGTAATTAATGGTTAATTTCATGAGTCAACTTGGGTAAGCTACGGTGGTCAGGTGTTTTGTCAAACACTAATCTAGACGTTGCTATGAAGGTATTTTATAGGTGTGATTAACATTTATAATGAGCTGACTTTAATTAGGTTGTCTTCAATAATGTGAGTGGGCTTCATTTAATCCATTGAAGAGAAGGTTTTACAAGCAAAGAGTAAGCTTTCCTGGAGAAAAAGGAATTCTGCCTCAAAACTGTAACATAGAAATTCGACCTAAGTTTGCAGTCTCTTGGCATGCCCTATTGATTCTGGACACCACACTGAGGCTGCAACCCTTCCCTGACTTGCCATCCTGCCATCCTGCCTTTCAGATTTAACGCTTGTCAGCTATCCTAATCTCATCAGCCAATTCCTTAAACTAAATCATTTTCTACATGTATTTATATATCACTGGTTCTGGTGTTTTTTTGTTTGTTTGTTTGCTTGTTTTTTGTTGTTGTTGCTTTTTAGAGAACTATTAAAGGGAAAAAATATCTTGACCTTTGTTAAGTAGGAAGAAAGATTTTACTTAAGACTATTGCAGTAGGGATATTGCATGGAAATTGGGGAGCCAGATCAGCCTCAGTTCCAAGTACAACAACGACAAGTGGGAATTTATGACAAAGAAGCAGGATGAGAAGGTGATGGGGTCAGTGGATGGAAAATTACTAAGAAGAAATATCAAGGGTAGGCAATTCTTGCTAAGCTGACAACAGCATTCTTGCTGAAAACAAGACAGGGCGATTTGATATCAAGGGTGGGGCAGGGGGATATTTGCTAAACTGATTTAGCAGGATTATTGCTAAAATTGGATTTGATCAGAAAACCAAAGCTCAAGTTTGAGGCTTAGTTGAGAGGAAGTTTCAGAGAAGCTTTGTTACAGAACAAACAAGGGGGGCCTGGGATGATATACTATTATTGAAAGAAGCCCCCAGGTCCGTTATGTCCGCCGTCAGAGGAAAGACGTCTCTCAATGCCAGAGATTTGTGAAAAGGAAAGGAAATGTTTATTTAATGCTATACAAACTTAAAGTAGTGACCTAATGTCTTTATCAAAAATCCTAAAGTCCCTTTCAAACACCCACAAACAGACACAGTCCTTCCTTCCTTCCCCCCTTTGCCCAGTCCAGAGTACCATATCTCAGGAAAGGAAATAGAAGTCCATGGCTCAGGCAGTCCTCTGGTTATTCCCAGTTAGTACTCCATCTCGACTGGGAGACCTCCATGAGTTCCTGGCACCCTCAGCTGAGTCGCCAGGATCTCTGCTAAAACCAGGTGGTGGTTCCCCTTTCTAAAGCTGCGGGGGCCCCCACTCTGGCAAAGGCATGTGGTCCTCTCTCCCAGGGCCATGGGAGTCCCCACTCAGCCAAAACCACGTGCTTCCCCCCCAACAAAGCTGTGGGAAGGGGGAGTCCCCACTCTGCCAAAGCTGCGTGGTTCTCCCTCTAATGGCTGCCTGTCTGGGTTTAAATCCCAGCGCCAATCTTCCTCTGCAGCCCCATTTCTGACTCATCCTACACTCGGGCACACTTGCCCTCAATCTGCTGTCTTCTCCAGCTTTTCTGGTCACCATCGTGGGTCTGGGCAGGTGTGACCCCATGTCATGGAGTCAATCTCCTCCAAGCTCCCATGCAGGCGCTGTAACTCAGGGGACCTGCCTCCCAGGTCCCATCTTGGGGGGAAGGTCCCTTTCTATCCCTCTGGCCCTGAGCATGGCCATAGCTATTCAGCATATCTAAGTGACCAGCCAAAGGCTATAGGTATGCTAAATGACCATGCCATGGATTAGCTGCAAAGCTGCCCTGCATGTTTTTGCTCTGTGTGCCCCTTCCCCCAACTCACACCTGTGGGGGAAGGGGTGAAGACATCTTAAAATCTCCTGGACACCTTGAGTTCCGGACCCCATTTCAAATGCCTGTTTGGGGTCCCCTCTCTTGGCTGCACCCTGTAACAGCTTGGTCAGTGAGAATCTTTGTCAGACACTTTACCCTCAAATATCTTTCATTGTGTACCTAAAAAGCATAAGTGCTTTTTAGCCACATTTTCTGGAAGAGCATGAATTACTGGTGTGACATAAAATATGAATCTTATTTAAAGAGTTTGTGAAAATGCACTAATACTTGAGAATCCTAGATCTTTTGCAAATAATTGTCTGAGCATCAACATATTTTAGCATCCATTGAAATATCCACTTGCCCACAATGAGTAGAAATTTATTATCTCTGAAGGTGAATGTAAATGTAGGATAATTTTATTCATTTTTCCAAGCAGAGCACACTTTAAATATATGGACCAACTTTTCAACTTATTGTGTGCAGCATAGTAAACTGTGTTCTCTTTCTTATTATGCCTAATAATAACATTCTATATTATTAAATATTTCTTTAAATGGCAGCAGCTGGCTTACTGCTATATAAGTGCAATCTCAGCTATATCCATTATTTTGAAACTTCTAGAATTGGGACTGAAAATAAAAACAGATAAAACTTTATTAGCAAGTACACAAAGTTGTACTCACATAAATATAGGCACATAATTCTAACGAATAGCTTAATAGTGTATATGAAGGCTAGCTCAGTAAGTGCTAAAACTGTAAATACTCATCTCTGCATTACTATCTATAACAATGAGCCATTTCTACTATCAAGATGGAGGGGTAATAATAGTGTCAAGGGATTCTATATAAATGAATCTCAGAGGCATTATATTGAATAACAGCAGATAAAGAAATGACTTTCTCACCTGGGAAATGACTTTCTAAAAGGCCAGTAGTAGCACTAATTCAATTATTGGAAATCTGTGAGTTCCTTTCCTCTCTGCTAGATACTACATCTTTTTTTGTTGTTTGTTTGTTTGTTTCCTTGATAATAGGAAAGTATTTGTAAAGTAGTAATGGAGAAAATTATGATTGGCTGATATAAAGAAGTGAGAAATAGAATGTACTTTATTACATTGCAAATTTGCCATTCTCCTTTGAAGTGATGCAGGTTATTTCTAGAAGGCAGCAGATGACCAGGAGGCTGCATGTGCATGTGTTACATCATGTTTGGTGAAAATGCATGAATAGATGCATTTTCATAGCCTGGTACTTTTCTGGGGTGCATTTCAGATCGAAAACATTTGCTAAAAAATAACAGGTCTTTGTAAGTGTATGAGATAAAGTCACCATGCACAAAACGAAATGTATAAAGTAGATCACTGTGAAAAATTCCATTAAGAAATAAACCTAAAAATCCATGCACCTTCACACTGAAAAAGTGAGTACATTTAATATATTAACATACATTAGAATCTCCAAATAAATAACTTGCAAGATTTCATAGGCTTTATTTTTTATTATTTATTATTTGATTTTGAGAGTATGTTTATTAAAGTTGGGGAAAGACAAGGAAGCGCTTCGGACAGAGGAAGCAACTGGAGAGAGCCTGTGCAGGGCTGCTCTGGCCCACTGGAAAGTTGGAGAAAAGGGGACCTTGGAGACAGGGACAGAGATTAGCCCAGAAGAGCTGCTGCTGTCCGATGCTCCCTGGGTTGTAAGTCGCATGGGGACCCTTAGAGTTTAGGAAATGCCCATCTGAGAGGGAAAATGAGGGGGAAGGGAAAAATGCTGGTATACTCCTGCGAGGGGGAGCACACCCATAGGCTTTATTTTTAGGGATACTTTCTTCTGATACTTTCTCATGACATAAATGCTATAGATTGCATTGTTGTAACCAATTATAGGTTCCCTTGCCCATAAGAAGGTGATTTGTCCTTACCAGGAGCTTTGTAACTAGGAGAACCTCAGTGTGAAAGGAGAGTATATTCTTGCTGCACTGACTTGAGGCTTTGGCTGCATGATTTGTTTTGTCCAGTGGAATCCGGTCAGATGTGATATAGACATAGCAGAGGAAAAGCTTTAAGAATCATCTCGTGGATAGCCCATGTCCCTCTCCTCTGCAAAGAGGCCATGATTGAGGTTATTCTTTTAGCATGAATCCTACAATGAAGAAGAACCTGGAACAGAATTGCAGGTGACTCTCAATGGACATGTACTATGAGAGAAAAGCAATTCCCTTTTTTTTGTAGACTAATGGTTATTGGGTTATTTGTTACTACAACATAACAGCAACATTTGTTGGTTATATATCCTTTGGGGAAAACTCATCCTAAATGAATGTCTTTATACTACATAGAAATAAAATTTATAAAATTAAATTTTAAATTATAGCATCATTATTACTACAATTATCCAAATGTACCTTATTTTCAGACCATAAGATGCACCTAGGTTTTAGAGGAGGAAAATAGGAAATAAATTTTGAAGCAAAAAATTGATAAAATATTTAATAACATAAATAACATAATATTTCACCAATGTAAATGTAAACAGAACTTAACAGCAGTATTAACAACTATTATTCCTCCCAAATTTGGGGGGGAAGGAAAAAAATAAGTGTGTCTTATAGTCCAAAAATGCAGTATATTGATCTCATGAATTTATCTTAATATATGAGGCTCCCGTTATCACACAGAGTCCAGAAGAAACAATCTGGCTTCAGGTAGATTCAAGGCAAATAGAGAATATCAATTTTGAACAGTGGGAACACACTGTACAAATGCAGACTTTTATGAACAATATTCTTCACAGTTAAATATGAATATATAAAAATACATATTCATAATAAAGATTCTGTATCAATAGTGAGGATGACATCATTTCACATGATTATATAGCAATAAAATTTAAAAAATCTAAGCTAAATATTAATAAATCGATATACCTATTATACATACAAGTACCTATGACTTCATTTTAAAACATGTTTCTAAATTGCTGGTCTGGTAGCAACATTCCCCTCTCTCAGCCTTCATAGAATTGAAGGGAATTAGGGCCTTGTTCTAGCTTAGGCTTGAAGGGAATGTTGTGGCTGGTTTGATCTTTTATCCAGACCACTAAAACTTTCCTTGTGTAAGCAATAAGGCTGTTTTGCATTGTTATCATTTATGCATTATTAGTTGTATGTTACCATTTATGTTTTAATTTCCTTCAAGAAAGTTTCTTTTGTATTCACAACTTGGCTAATTGGTGCAAGAGGCCTAACTTTGACCAAACTTACTCATTCCTAGCTTTTGATTTGAAGTGAGAGACTTGTGTCTCTTCCTTTTACTTGAACACTTACAAGCCACTATTGACTTATTAACTTAGCTGAGTTCAATATTGCTGTGTCATAGGAAATAGGGGGACCTTAGGTGAGGGAGAGAAATGGGAGAGTCACCGTTTGGTACAGTAGTCAGTATATATGCAACATTTATCAATCATGTTTGCTGTTTTATATGGGTGTGATTCATGGCACCCCCAAATAATTACAAGAGTAACATCAAAGATCACTGACCACAGACCACCATAACAGGTAGAATAACAATGTAAAGTTTTAAAATATTGTGAGAATTACCAAAATATGGCATGGACATGAAGTGAGCAAATGCTGTTGGCAAAATATTGCCAATGGATTTTTGATGCAGGGTTGCCTCAGGTCTTCACTATGTAAAAAATGAAATATCTGTGAAGCACAGAAAGCAAAGATCAATAAAATGAGATGTGCTTGTTTTGTAAATCTCCCCTTAAGCCTGTTCTGAGGTTGCCTATGTTAGTTTCCTATCACTGTCATACAAATTACACAAACTTGGCAGCTGAAACAGCACCCACTTATTATATCACAGTTTTGTAGTTCGGGAATCTGAGATGGGTCTCACCAGGCTAAAATGCTATGGCAGAGCTGCATCTCAACTACAAGGTCTGAAGAAAAACAATTCTTTTAGGTTGTTCACCAAATTCAGTCCTTGGCAGTTGTAGGACTGATGTCCCTATTTTCTCCTAGCTGCCAGCCGGAGATCTCCCATAGCTACAAGGAGCTTCTCACTTGTCTTTGCACAGGGTCACCTGCATCTTGGAGTCAGCAATGGCAATTGGAATCCTTCTCATACTTGGACTCTTGATTTTTCTTTCTGCAGTGAAGGTTTCCAAAACCTCTTTATTAACTTTTACACCAAGGAAGTAATTTGCCATGAATCTAATATGAACAATAATGGAAAATTCTAGTGTTCATGGATTGAAGCTCATTCTTATTTGGTTATGTAGCCATGGGATACAACTAATATGATGATCGATATTTTTTTAAAAATCTATCCATATGCTGAATTTGGTCTCAGTATGTCATTCATTGGTAGATAAAGGCAGAAAGATTAATAAGTGTACATATGAACAGAATAATTAGCAATCTTGATTAAACTACACACACACTCTGTGCATGGTCATTTGTAGGTTTTTAACAAAATAATAAACCTACCACAGGATTGAATACGCAGAGAAAGTTAAACTGTTAAAATTCTTCAAAGAAAAGTGTATATCCTTCTCTGTTCATGTACTTGCACTTTAGGGGTATATCCCTGCTTTGATGATATCTTCAGGAAACTATCACAACACAGATTCATATTAATTTTTTTAAAATATCAATAATGGTTTTATATTTGGTTACTTTCATTAGTATTTCATCACACATCATGGAAAAGTAAAATGGAGTATTGCTTCCTTAATTCTTTACCATCTCACACAGAATCTCCTCATCCCTTTTTTTAAAATTAAATCTTGAACAAGATAACTAATAAAAAGAAGGTAAACAAAGGAAAGAAGTATTTTCTGTCAAAATAGTCAGAAGAGAAGTGTGACAAGAGATTTTTGGAGTACTGAAAGGACTTTTAATTTTGGGTTTGGTATTTTATCTTAACCAAACCAGTTTTATAAAGCAACTTCTCTATAAGAAGTAACAAATGGCCATGATATTCCTCCTTAGAAGACTGTAGGTGGTATTGCACTCACTCTCACTGGCAGTTTTTCCCTATAGATTGACTTGTATGGTTTAGATAAGTTTAAAGCATTTATCGATGTGACTAATATCACAAGGTCTAAACAGGTGACAGTTACAAATTTGCCAGATATCAGACCTCCCGAGCAGCACAATCCTGATTTATTTTTAATGAGGCAAGTTTTCTTGTACTTTATTTTCTCGATTAAATGTCTGTAATGGATTACAATGAAATTATGCCGAATCATCTTTACTATTTATTATCATGATAAAATACTTTATGAACACCCTCAAACCAAACATGCAATAATATATATCAAATGTAGAAAATTGGCTTTCACTTCAAATCTGAATTATTTTCTGCTTCCAACAAAATAGAATTAATAAAATATCTTTCTAAAATATTATATAATATGATTATTGCCACAAATCCTAGAATAATTCTTACTATCTAATATAGATTAATAACTTGAAAGCTAGAAAAGTTGATTTTAGGGAGAAGAGGCACAAAATTATAATGAGTTATTTTGTTTTAAAATGTTATTTTACAAATAACACCTATATAATGATATTTAGAAATAATGTTATTCTTCTTAGAAAATAGCAGGAAGAGGAGAAGGGAAAGTGGAATCAGTTGAAATATGGGCAGAATTCTAGAATACATACACACATAGGGTGACCTATCTTTCTCTAAAGTTTACCTCTGAAACACAATTGCATGTACACACCAACACATACACATACAGAAGTTATGACACTCTGCCTGTTTCTTGGATCATATGAATAGGCAGGTATAAATATGCATACTTGTGTATGTTCTGAGCAGAGTCCGAGTATAAATGAAAGCAGGCATGGATCAAGGATATCTAGGCCTAGACTGACATACTGTGTCCAGATCCATATTTTTCATTCTGAGGTCCTCATGCCCACATGGTAAATAACAACAGCAACAAGAATACTAATAATGACAATAGCATCTTTCTGTAAAGGAGTCATGTCAGCTTTTAGTGAAGGATAATGCAACTTGCAATGATTAGCCAAAAATGTTGGTTTTCAAGTGGGAAAATAGTGAATTTAAAAGAGGAAGTAGCCCTGACTGGTGTGGCTCAGTTGGTTGGATATTGTTCCTCAAAGTCACCAATTTGGTTCCTGGTCAGGGCATATGCCTGGCTGAGGGGTCCATGCTGGGTCAGGGCACGTTCAAGAGGCAGCAGATCGATGTTTTTCTCTTGCATCAGTGTTTCTCTACCTCTCTTTTTCCCACCCTTCCCCCCATCTCTAAAAATAAATAAATAACATCTTTAAAAAATAAAATAAAAGAGGAAGTAATTTTTCTTTCATAAAAGGAAGAACATGTCTTCCAGGAGTGGGGGGATTTCAAGTATATTGTGTGTGCATGAAGGGTGGTACATACTGTAAGTGGATTTTACACTCTAAAACCTCATATTCAATATAGTGAGGTATTGAGTTTTATGATCATCAAGCATAATAAAAGGCATAAGATTTATAGAAAATCTACAGGGTTCAAATCTGAAAGATATTGAGTGTAGTAGACTGTTCTGTGTGGTATGGGCCCAGCTCCATGGAGATGTACAGTACCCACGCCCACGGATCGGTTTTCCCCATGGGGAATTAGGCCTGCAATGTACCTAGACCACTATGAGTCTTGCTTTTTGCTAAAACTCCCTCACCCTGAATTGAGGATATTTACTGCAAAGCAACTTCCTAAAAACCATGCTAAACCTTCCAAGGATGAGTGTACGGGTCCAACCACTTTTGCCTTTTCATTTGCAAATATCCCTCTTCTGTGATGTGATTAGCAGCATTGGCTCCTTTGTTTTCTGTAAAAGGTAACCACATAAAGTGAATCTGTGCATAGTTAATGAGGACCTTCTTATAATATGCCCAGTAAAACAATAAAACCTCATCAAAGCAAGGGATGAGGCTTTTGCTCCCCTTAAGAGAAAAGCCATGCTGTCTCTTTTCCTCCACTGGACCTGGTAGTCCATGTGAATGTCTTATTTCATCCATAATGATGTGGACACTGCAGGCCAGTGTCTGCATCAACTGAGTATACATAAAAACCATGTTTTTGGGATGTCTAGACTTCTGCCAATGTAGATGTAAAGGGACCTAGAAAGATCATACACAATCAGATCCTAAATACAAAGATGATAACAAAAACAGGAATTTGACATCAGTCATTATTTTAAAGTAAGGTATTTGTGCAATGAAATGAAAAAAAAAGGCACATACGTGCCACTTAGCAATGTGTTTAAGGTGCATTTAATCTCACCACATTGTACACTGATCTCTTAAAAGACAACCCTTCTCATCAGGTGAATAGATAGCTCTCAAGGAAAGATTAGATATAAAAAAAATCACCTTGAATTTATCTAGCACTAATTTGAAATTTAAGAAAATTTGGTGTGGTGATAAACTGAAGATTACTTTCTCTGTGCATTATATTTATCTAATAAATGACAAAAAACAAAATGAACAAAAGACTCACATGTGAAAGCTTAAATCTTAGAATCGGTTTGACATTAAACTTCTCCTAATAAGAATTTTCTTTACAATGAATCTTTTTTCCTTTTGTCCTCTCTTACTGATTTCTGTTCCTTAAAAGCATATGTATATAAAGCCATCTCTAAAATTCTTATTTTTGGCAATGCATCTCCATCAGAAGTTCTTTAAAATATTACAATATAAGTGGGGTGTAATAGTACAGCTGTTGTCTGAGGAGCACAGATTCAGTAAAGTACAATATTGGCTCCCATGACACACAGCAATTTCATCAACTGTAATGACAAACATGTCATTTACAGCTAATACTCCTTTTAAGAGACATGTCCTGTTAAATATGAGCCTCTTTCATTTCCTGATACTTGAATGGTATCACGGTAATGCAGTTTGGGGAAGAGACCTAAGCCAAGGCATTTCAAGTTGTGAATAATAGAGAGAAAAGAGATGAAGATTCTCCAGGCATTTGGGGAAAGGGTTTGCAAGGAGACAGAAAGAGAGAAGAAAAACGGAAAAAAAAAAAAAGATGGACAGTTCAGTACTATAATGGACGAAACAAAAGAAGTAATATTTTTGTTAATAATTCCCTACATTAGTGTTTACATAAAGAAAATTTTTTGATATTTGCGTAGTTATTTCCATCTACCCAAGTGATAAATGGCACAGATAATATTTTAAAATTTCTTTTACAGTGACATAAATACAAACCTAGAAATAAATCCACTAAATGTTATGAAAAGTTTCTACACTGAAAACTATAAACTATTACTGAGAGATATTATATAATTCCCAAGTAAATGGAGGTACATTATATGTTCTTACACTAGAAGACAATATTTTGAGGTGTCAATTTTACCTAAATAGATTTAGAAATTTAAAGCAATGCCATTCAAAATCTTAGAAGATTTTCTTCTATTCTCTCTCTCTCTCTCATTTTCTTTCCTTCCTTTTTTTTGTGAAAATTTAGAAGACTTACATAAGCCAGAAATAATATTTTAAAAGAAAAAAGGGGCATTCACACAAGCAAAAGTCAAGTCTTAATATAAAATTGACATAATAAAATGAGGTGTTATTGACAGAATGATTCAGAAAAAAACAAAAGAAAAAAAAAGCATGAAAATAGAATCGCACATGCACAATCACTTGACATGATAAAATGCCATGTAAACCACTGGGAAATAATTATTTTTACTAAATTGTGTAAAGTAAATAAGATATCTGGAAAGAAAATATGAACTTTTACAATTACTTATCATTATGCTCAAAAACTAATGTGTGATATTAAGTTTCTAGAATAAAAAGAGTAGAATATATTCAGGAACTTGGAATAAACATTTATTTGATAAATAGAAAAGACATTATGTACAAAACAAAAAAAATGATTAACTGGACTTCATTAAAATGGAGAACTTTCATTCAACAAAGTAAATCATTCAGAAAACAAAAACAAATCAAACTAATTACTGGAATATTTGCTACACATAAATCTCCTAAAGGACTTAGAGATAGAAGGAAAAAAAGAGCAGCTTCTTATCATTAATAATGAAAAGCAAAAATATAAAAAATAAAAAGTTGTAGAGAGTAACTTCACAATATGATTGAGAAAAAATATTATCAAGTTCTTAACATCATTAGTATAAAGAAGAATTCAAATTAAACCCATAAGAAGATGCTGCTTTATCAACCCCCACCCTGAGTAATTGATATAAAAAAATAAAAAAGACAGCATATACTAATTATTGGTAAGATCACATAATAACTGAAAATCTCATGAATAATTGCCACAAGTGAATTCCTGCATTCACTTTAGAGAACTATTCAATAATCTCTGAAGCTAATGTATAGTAATTATAGTTTTAGTCATGCACTCAGAGGAAAGGAGTGCACATTGCCACAAAGGATACATAAAAAATGCAGTTAGCAGTTTGATACATGATAGCCAAAAACTAGAAACAATTCAAATATTCATCTAGTGGAAATTTAATAAAAAAATTATGGTATGTTTATAAAATGTATCTAGCACAGGAATAAAAATGTCCTAGTGCTCTGGCTGGAGTCTCATTTGGCTGGAATGTTGTCCTGTACACCAGTGAGTTGTGGGTCCAAGCCCTGGCCAGGACACATACCTAGGTTGCGGCTCCATCTCCAGCCGAGGCACATATGGGAGGCAGACAGAATTAATATGTTTAAGGCATGGCCAAAACAGCAGTGTGACAGGATTCTCTCTCTCATTCTCTCTCACTCTCTCTCATTCTCCCCCTCTCCCTCTCTCTCTCTCCCTTCCTCTCTCTAAAATCAATAAACATATCCTCTGGTGCAGATTTTTAAAAAGTGATATACACAACATGGGTAATTTTTTAAAAAGCTTGTTTTGAGCAAAGGGTGCTAGACACATTATGGTATGTTTCAATTTATATGAAGTGCAAGAAAAGACAACACCAATCTGTGATTGTAGAGGTCAGATAGGGTTACTGATAAGGGCACAAGGGAACCTTCTGGAAGCAATGGCAGTGCTCAATGTGTCAGTCCCTGTGTGGTTATCTAGGTGTATGACTATGTGAAACACATGTAGTTACACACTGAATTTTGTACATTGTACTATATATACATTTTATATCATTTAACAAAGACATGCTTTAAAATGTAAAGATTATGAATATCTTTATGACAACAAATTTACAAATTCAGTTGAATCATCATTATAGAAAAATACAACCCTTTGAAACAAAGCAAAAAGTCAGAGATTTAATTAGTCCTATAACTATTGAATAATTGAAATACTAATTTAAAATCTTCCCCAATGAAACTTTGGGGTTATATACCTTCACCAGTGAATTCTACCACAGTAGCAAAGAAAAAATTAATATAAACAAAGGGGACATTATCTAAATAATTTTATGAGACCCACATTATCTTTATATCAAGACCTTAAAAGTAAGTCAAAACATGGGATATCACATTCCAATCATGCATTCCAAGTAGAGAGCCTTAGGACTATATACAGAAAGGCCAAAAAAAAAAAAAAATCAAACAAAGACATTTGAAACCTGGCATATAATATAAAATATGGAGATTTATAAAATCATTATTCAAGTTCTAGGTTAATAAATTTACAAATGACTCATAAGTTGGATGTTGATTTATGGATTGCTGCTGAGAAAGGAAGAAAAAGGGAGGAAAGGAGGGAGACAAAAAGAGAGGCAGAGACAGAAGGAAACTAGATTTGTCACTTTTTTTAGCTCAGTGGTTTAACCAGGAAAATATTATCCATAAAAAAAATATAGTTTTTAATTTTTTACATTTTAATTAAATGTATCAGGGTGATATTCACTAGTAAGATTATATAGGTTTCAAGTGTATATTTCCATGATATGATCCATATGTTGCACTGTGTGCCCACCACCCAAAAGCAAATCATCTTTACCCACAGTCCACATAACTAACAGTGATTGAACACCCCTGTTCTCTTACATGCAGACAGTGGTGTTGTAACAGACGGGTGGGGGTTGAAATGCAGACTGAATTTTGAAAAAGAGAAAGTAGGAAATGAGATGTAGAAACATGAACACAAATAACTATTCTATAATGGGTGCCATAGAGAGAGGAGAAAATAATTTATACTTTTGAATATTTTCTATACTTTGAGGTAGTAGCAGTGGATAGAACAGACAAGTTTCTGACTTTTTGAAACTTATTTTGTTGTCAGGGAGACAGGACATATGTATTAAATATATAGTATAATGTCACTAATAAGTGTCAGAAAGAGTGGTAAAATCAGTTAAGGAAATAGAGATGAGGAAGAAAAAGATACAGAAAAGAAATGGAGGATGGAGATAATTAATAGATGAGGCGCAAATGTCATTGATAATGTGACCAGTAAGGCCTCAGTGAGGACGTGATATGTGAGGGAAAATGCCTGAACGGTGTGAGTATACAATCCAAGTGACTAGAGAGAGGCTATTGAGTGCATACTAGGGCATTAAGGCAGAGACAGCATTGATATGTTTAAGGCATGGCAAAAAGACCAGTGCGACAAGATGGGTGTGAGCAGAATAGAGGGCCTTGCATAATGAAGTTAAAGACTCTGGCAGAGGTCTGATCATATAGGGCCCTTGGGATATGTTGCACACTTCACATGTCATTCCAAAAGAGCTGTAAGCAACTCATGCTGTTTTTTTCTTTTAATGTATCTCACTTCCTAGGTAGTAGAAAAAAAATTATATGGAGAGAGAGAAACAGAGAGTGGAAGCAGAGATGCTCTTGTGGTTTAGGAAAAAAATCAGATGTGGAAGTAATTTGATATAATTAAAAGTATAGTTGGATAGTATTTGTGGAAGGATTGGCTGGGAAAAAAAGGACATGAAGAGAAGAATAACTTTTTGACATGGGTATCTGGGACAAAGGCAATGACAATACATTTGATGGGAAAGCCTAGTGCAGGAGTGGTTTTGAGGAGGCAAAGGAGGAAGTGAGTGTGTGTTACCTTCTACTGAGTTGGGCCCAGTGGTTGGTGACCCAATGAATGGGTGATGTTCACAATGTCCAGTCTTCAGCAGCCCTGCTCAGCTCCTGTAGATTCATGCCTATGGCTTCTCCTAAGAAGTCAATTAATCATTAATCTCATTATTTGTCTTCCTTTTTCTCCTGCTGCCTTCTAGTTCTCTCAGAGTATTTTCTTTTCCAAAGAACACTGCCTTTCCATGGCGTGCCTGAAGGATGCCTTCAGTTTTGTCACATTGGCCTCAGGGGATATTTTCAGGCTTAATTTGTTCTAGGACCCAATAGTTCACTTTTCTATTGGTCCAGGGTATCTTTATAGCTCACCTCCAACACCATATTTCAAAAGAATCATTTTTTTCCCTTTCAGCTTCTTCACTGTCTAACTTTCACATCTGTACCTAGTAACTGGGAGTTATCAGGGGCGGATGATCTTAACTTTGGACTCGAATAATACATCTTTGTTTTTAGTGACCTTTCCTAATTCTTCCATTGCTGCCATTCTGAGGTTCAGCCTTCTCTTGATTTTTTTAGCTGTTGCCTCCACTTGAACTGATGCTTAAACCAAGGTAAGCAAAATCTGCAGCAATTTCCATGTCGTCATTGTTTGTATTAGTTATACATTTCTTCTGCAGTCATGATTATTTTCTTCTTGATGCTTAAATGCAGTGTTGCTTTGGAACTTCTTTCATTTTTATCACATGTTGTATCAAGCATTGCTACTTTCTGCCAATAAGATGGTGCTATATGCATAGCTTAGGTTATTGATATTTTTTCCCGGATTTTCATTTCTCTGAGTCTAGCCCAGTTTTTTATATATGTTGTGCATATAGGTTAAGAAAATGGGGAGATAACATGCACCCTTGTTGGATAGTTTTTCCAACAGGTAACCATTCTCTCTCTCCACATTTGTCCTTACAAAGGCTTCCTGTCCACATGTTTAATGTGAGATGTTTACTAGGCATTAGAGGCAAGAGGCCAAGCAGGAGGTTAGCTATGTTAGTCTGGAGCTCGCAGGTACGATCAGTCTGGAGATAATCTTGAGAACCATTAATTTATTTAAGCCCATCGAAAAATATGAGATCACCAAAGAGCGAGTGTAGACAGAGAGGAGAAAAAGTCATGATGGATCTCTGGACTCCCCAAATTTTTGAAAGACAAAAATCAACAGCACAGACTCTGAGAAATTTACTAGAGAAATAGCAATAAAACCAAGAGGGCATGGCACCTTGGGGGCTAAGTAAAAATATAGTGTTTATTTTGCTCTTGGGTATCTTCTGTTTCTTGTTTGTTTCCATCTATCCAACAAGCTATGAGCTCCTTAAGGGAACTTCGGTTCCTAGAACTTGGCATCAGTGGTTTGCACACAGTAGATACTCAATTTATGTTAAAGTAGTGAAAAAGCAGATGTCAAAATATAAATAATTCTGGAAGGCATAGCCTTAATTTTGAATGAGGAACTGAAAATAGTCTGCAAAGTATCTTAAGACCTTAATGGCCTCGGACACATGATAGAGCTGAATGAAGATGAGCAACTTTGGGAGAAGAGTATGAAAGAGGGAGGCTGCTGACTGTAACAGCACAACTCAAACATCTCACAGCATTGCCTTTGGCTAAACCCAGGGCTGAGACTGCTAGATTTAGAAAGAAAAAAAAAGGATAGCAAGTATTGAAATTTTGGAATATAAATTACTAGAAACCTAGATTGTTATAGATTATTGTAGTTTTTCTATATATAATATATCTGCCATGTTGGTTACCTGCCAATATTTTAAAGAGATAATAAAGTCTTCATTTTCTACTTTGACATGTTCAGAATGTATTACAGATTCATGAAGGTTAGTAGGTGATGCTTTCCAATAATATATGCATAGTAGATAACACTGAATCTTATAAGTAAGGGTTTTTTTTTTTTTTGCAGGCAAAAATATGATTAAACTAGATTTAGCCTAAAGCAAAATTTCATTTATGATTTATTGATATTTTTGATTGGTTGAATCACTATAGGAGAATCGTGTTAGAAAAGCAGTTTGTATCATCCTAGTGAAATTTAACCCTGTATCCAGGACATGACAAGCAGCACTTCCATTTCACTTTGCTATGCACTGAAGAGCTGGAATAGGCTCTTGAATATGACTCTTGAATATAAATATTTCTTCTACATTGGGGCAATGTTGAGAAACATAAAGGCTTCAACATACGCATATGAGGTTCTAGTTTAATTAGTAATCTGGTAACATTTAAAAATGTTTTTATGTCAAGTAATAAGTATATAATAAAAGATAAATAATAAAAATTTCTCTTTTGGAAGGTCTCTAGAGGGGTTAAAATAATGAGGTAATTCATTCTTCACTGTTCTTACAAAATAAAATTGAACAGATAATTATCAGAGAATTATAAAATCTGTATAAAATTTTTCTAGACTTGCTACTAATAAAAATCTTTAGTGTTAATGTATTTTAGTTTTAGATATTTATTATCTTAAAGTATAGGTGTACATGTATAAAGTGAAATGAATAGTGACTGTTTACCACATTTGGATAATATAGGTAGCCATATGCAAACATTAAAATGTATAAAGAACATGGAAAAATATAGGCTTTAGAGTAAGACAGACCGTATTTAATTGTAGTATTACCAACTATAAAACCTTGAGCAATTAATTACTATGTTTCTGTTTCCTTGTCTGTTTAAATAGGGAGAAAATTATGTATCTTTCAGTTATAAGAAAATATTGTAAAGATTGACTAGAATTCACTAAGAAAGTGTGTCTTATAAGGTGTCAGACTTCATTTGGGATTGCAAAAGCATTAAGATAATTTTGAATTGAAAATGACCTTATAGTTTTTCTTACAGAACATTTTTCTAAAAGAGCTATATGTAGATAAAGTCTTGGTCTATATTCATTCACAAACTCTTTTCATATGTCTTGAAATCAGTAAATGAAGGTCAGTGTTTTATTAATGAATAATCTTGAATTCAACTGACTTTTAGAATCTGTTATTTAATTACTACTCAAATCTATGTGAGAGTATCATTTAGACACCAACTCTCTCTCTCTTTCTATAAATATAAATATATATATATATATATATAGCATTGCTAGATAATAGGCAGAAGAACCAGTTATATTTGAATTTTGGATATATAACACATGTATTTCAGTATAAGTTTGTCTGACAAAATATCTAGGGCATACTCAGCTGAACAATTATTCTTTGTTTATCTGAAATTCAAATTTAACTGGGTATCATGTATGTATATTTGTTAAATTTGGCTGCCTTACTGCGAAATTCTCAGATCTTAGAAACAACCATTGTGAGACAGTGCTGCAGAATGTCTGTAATATTGCAGGCAGTGGACTAGTCTGACTATCAGTTCCCCCCTCTCCTCCTATTAATGGAGTGGTTGAAATGATCTGGGTAATGTTTGCCTCATTTATCCAAAAGAGTGTAATAATTCAAAAATTATATGTGATACATATGTCTTGATTGAGTTTAGGGATTTAAAATTCTGTAAAATGTAATTAAAATATTCATTTCAAACATCAGATGTGAGTCACTGCCATAAAATCCTCTGATTTTAAAAGCACCATAAGGTTAATTATTAATACTATATTATAATAATTCCCCAGGTAGTAATATATTATTTTGGAGGTTTCTTCATCAAGAGTCCTGAACCAAGAGCATTTACCTATGAAAAAATTTAAATTTTTTCTTGCTATTGTTAATAAAAAGAATATAATCATTTAACATGGTTTTAAAGTGGTCTTCCAAATTAGTTACTTAAAAATACATATCCTACTAGAAAAAGCAATACTGTGATTGCCAAAGTCTTTAAATATAATTTTATACTATGTAAATCAATACAAGAAGTATTTGAATTTTGATAATTTTTACAGTATTGAAAGAAATTTAAGAAGACCTAAGAATGGAAATATATTAATTATTTTTTCATGGACTGGAAGACTTAATGTTATTAAGATAGCAATATTTCCTAATTTCATCTACAGAATCAACACAATATTAAATCAAAGTAATATTGAAAAAGAAAAACAAAGTTGAGGACTGACCTTTTGTAATTTCTAACTTTCTACAAAGCTACATTAATCAATGCTGTGAAGTACTCACCTAAGGACACAGAGCAATTAAAAAGAATGGGGTTTTCAGAATATTTATAGTTAATTGATTTTAAACAGGGAGTCAAGACAATTCAGTGAAGGAAAGAAAAGTCTTTTCAACAAATAATGCTGGGGCAACTAGATATCTACATGCAAAAGAATGAAATCAGACGCCCACCTCACATCATATGTGAAATATAAATCCAAATTTATTACATGCCCATGTTTAATATCTAAAACTGAACTTCACCAAACTTTAAAACTCTGTGAGCTTAAAATATACTACCAAGAAGTAAAAAGACAACCAACAGAATGGAAGGCAATATTTACAAATTATATAGTTGTTAAGTAACTTGCATCCAGAATATATTAAAAAGTTCCATCTCTGAACACTAAAAATTGGATAAAGATTTGAACAGATATTTCTCCAAAGAAGATATACAAATGGACAATAAGTGGTGAAAAGATCTTCAACATTGTTTGTCATTCATTAGGGAAATGGAAGTTAAAACCATAATGAGGTATAATTCCAACCCACTAGTCCTGCTATCATAAAAAAAAAAGGAAAACAGTGAGTATTGGCAAGGATATGGAGAAACTGTTACCCTCGTAAATAATTGGTGGGAATGCAAAATGTTGCAGTCACTTTGGAAAACAGTTTGGCAGTTCCTTAAAAAATTATATGTAGAATTACCATAAAGCCCAGCAATTGCTCTCCTGGGAATATACACAAGAGATCTAAAGACATATGTCCATACAAAAGCTGTACACAAATGTTCACAATAGCATGTACACATCTATGTTTATTGCAGTGTTATTTACAATAGCCAAGATCTGGAAACAACCTAAGCACTCATCAGTAAATGAGCTGATAAAAAAGCCATGGTGCATTTACACAATAGAATACTATGTGACTGTAAAAAAGAAGAAAATCTTGTCATTTGCAACAGCATGCATGGACCTGGAGATTATTATGCTAAGTGAAATGAGCCAGTCAGAGAAAGACAAAAACCATATGATCTCACTTACAGGTAGAATCTAATGAACAAAATAAACTGATGAACAAAATCGAAACAGAGGCATGGATACATTGAATAGACTGACAAGTGTCAGAGAGGAGGTTGGGGCTGGGTGAAAGAAGGTGAAGGGAGTAGCCAAAGAACATGTATGCAAACTCATAGTCACAGACAACAGTGTGGTGATGACCAGAGGGAAGGGGGTTGGGGGCTGGGTGGAGGTGGGCAGAAGGCAGAAAATGGGGATATTGGTAATAGTGTCAACAATAAAGAAAACAATAGCTAAAAAGTGGAAAAACCTCAAATTTCTATGAACAAATGAATAGATATTTTTAAATGCAGTATATCTCTGTAATGGACTATTATTTAGGTAAAAAAGAAATGTGCTAACAATGTGTGATACCTCAGTGAACCTTGAAGGCACGCTAAGTGAAAAGAAGACAACACAAAAGCCCACATATTATACGATTCCATTGATATCATATCTGGAGTAGGAAAATCAATAAAGACAAAAGTAGATTAACAATATCCAGTGCTGGGAGAGGGGATAATGGAGAATGACTGCTAATGAATATTGGGTTCCATTTTGGGGTAATGAAATGTTTTAAAAACACTGGTGATAGTTGCACATTTCTGTGAGTATGCTAAAAACCACTGAATTACACACTTTCAAAGAATGCATTTTGTGGATGTGTATTTTCCAAAAACTATTATAAAAATAGGAAAGATTGATTTTGGAAAAGGAAGTTGTTGAGTTAGTTGACTGGTGAATTTAAATTTTTAAGAAAGGCTGACATACTTTACACTTAATATAGGAATGTAGAAGTCCACCTGTGAATTTGGAAATCAATACATCTATGAAATTCTTGAATCAACTATGCGGCTTAACTAGGCTCTTGTGATGGAGCTGACTCCAGAACACCTTCCCACTGTTGGCTGTTCATATTTTCTTCTGAAACCACTATACATTTCTACCTTAACCTGTAATTAGATGTTTGCATTCCTATGTGAGTATTTGCATTCTTAGACAAGCATGGTATAATACAAAATAGAAAAATAAAGTTAGATAATCTACTTGTATAAGTTTAACTAAAATTAAAAGTTAAGCTTTAATAATATGTAACATGTAGATACTGTGGACTGAATGCTTGTGTCATACATATGTTGAAGATTTATCCAATCCCCAGTGTGACGGTATTTGGAGGTGGGTTCAGAGATAATTATGTCATGTGATTGGAGTCCTCGTGATTAGATTTCAATCATTATAAAAAGAGACATGAAAGATATGGTATCTCTCTCTTTCATATGAGGTTTCAACAAGTAGGTGTCCATCTCCATGAGGAAGGCCCTCACTGGGGACTAAATTGGCCAGTGCCTTAATCTTGGACTTCCCCATCTCCAGAATTGAAAGAAATGAATGTCTGTTGTTTAAGTCATTCAGTCTATGATATTTCGGTTTAGCAGCCCAAACTGACTGAGGCATGGGCCAATACTAATACCCTTGCTATACTGTCTAAGAAACCCTTTGGGCCCTAGCTGGTGTAGCTCAGTGGATTGAGTGTGGACCTGGGAACCAGAGCATCACCGGTTTGATTCACAGTCAGGGCCACATGCCTGGGTTGCAGCCATGTCCCCAGTATGGGGTGTGCTAGAGGCAACCATACATTGATGTTTCTCTCCCACTTTCTCTCTCTCCTCCCCTCTCTCTCAAAATAAATAAATAAAATGTTTTAAAAAAGAAAAAGAAACCTTTTGGATATGTAAATATCTAAGTGATAGTACTGCAAAGAAGAGGAGCTTATAGTCACATTCCAAGTTTTTATTTTGCTCTAAAGGTTTTCTGATGTAATATTATTCAAAGACATATTAGAATCATGAATTATATTACCTAACTTTTTTAACTAAAGATTGCCTAATAGAGACATAGCATAAAAGACCTCTGTATAAAAACATGGATTAGAAAAATATGAGCAAAGCAATTGTAAGGAAACAGCAAGAAAAGTAAGCTGGACAATATTATCCCTAGAAATATCTATTGGTTGGATGGCGTCGGAGTAGGAAGGAGCAGATTTGGCTTTCCTCTGCTCAGGGGAGAGAGTCCTGACCGATCTTTGGAGTGGAAAGGCAAGCAACCAACATATTTCAGCATTTTTGAGAACGGAGGACCAAGGATTGTGGCAGAACCGAAAGAACAAAGAACAGATCGCTGCATCATGGTAGGCTCCCGGGACAGGCGTGTGGTACCGGGGCTGCAGCCCCAGGCCCGGGGGCCGCGGCTGGGTTTGCCGTAGGGTTAGTGGGAGAGAGCCAGGTCCGCTGCTCCCTCCCCAGCCGAGCAAGGTCTGGGCAGCTCTGGGAGGAGTCCAGGTGCTGGCAGGCACACCGGGTGGCGAGCAGCTTTGGAGGCAGTGAACGCCAGAGCCGAGTCGCGCTGCGGACCCGGACTCCCAGGGTCTCCTTTCTGGCTGGAGCTTTGGCGGTGAGAGAAACCGGGCCATTGGAGAGCGGCGGGCTCGATCGGGAGGAATTTCCCAAGAGGAAGGAGTGAATGGGCACAGACACTGTTTGGGGAATTCTCCTGAAGTGATCAGTGGCTCTGGCCTGTTTGCTCCCCAGCTGTGAGCGCGCAGGCTGCGGACAGGCCGCGCCCGCCCGCCCGCGGGGGCACCGGCGTGCGGCAGACAGCCGTGCAGGCAGCAGATGGGCCACGCCCGCTCACTGGAGCGCGGGGAGCGAGGGTGGCGCCAGTCCACGCCGGGCGGCCGACGGGCCGCGGAGCCAGTGCGAACCCCGCGGGCCTAGGAAGAAAAGCCAAACAAGTCATCCTTCAGACTGCCTCAGCCAGCAAGAGCAGAACAACCGGTTTGGCCACTTTGAAATCAAGAGACTTTTTAATTTGATTCTATTTTTTTAACAATTTTTAATTTTTTAAGTTTTATTGTTTTTATTCTCTTTTGATTTCTTTTTCCTCTCTTACCTGATTTCTTGTTTTATTCCTTCCTCCTTCCTGTCCTCCAATTTTATCTCTTCTTCCTGCCTTCGTCTGCCTTTTCTATTTTTTTTCTTTTTTAAATTTTTTCCTAAATACCTACAAGTGAGACAAAATCCTGGAACGGTGAAAAGACCAAAGTTGAACCCAAAGAAGGGGCATCACAACAGCTGGGACAGTGAGATAAATGTCACTCTGCTATTACAGAGAACCTGCAAGTTATTGCAAATTTGTATTATTATTATTTTTCCAGTGTTCCTACATCTTTTTTTTTTTTAACAATATTTTTATATCCCTCTTATTTTTGTATAGCCTGCTTTGCTAGGCTGGTTTTATTGTATGACCTGACAGCTTTCCCCTGATATCTCTTTCTATACCGTATTACTAATCTACTGTCCATTAACTCACCTGTGTCCTATCAGCATACTACTCAATGTTCGGTACTCCCTATCCTTATTACCTAGATTTCATAGACTCTGCCATATGAATGTTGCCATAATATTATTGTAAATAACTGTTGTTCCATGCAAGTGTAATTACTTCACAACACCCCCCCCCCCCCAGATCGTAGCCCATTTCAAAGTTTCCTGAACTCTATTACTGTAGTGGTTAACTCTATTCTCTCACACACTACACCTATTTACTACACTTTACTCTCACCTTACCCCAGAATCTGACCGCCCACAACCTCTCTGCTTTATAGATCCAACTCACAATCCTTCCCCCCACAACAAGAGTCTTATCTTCTTTCCATCCTTTCTAAAAATCAGCTAGCTGGGTGGAAGACCACGGTTAACACTATACATAGTGCAAGGATCTCCTATATCTTCCCTACTTGCTACTACTGTAAATAGCATAGAATTCTCGGTTGCTGTCTTAAACCATTTTGCCCTCCCCTCCATCTGATGACAAAAAAGAATAGGTGGAGGAGGTGAACACCAGGATACCCACTGGAAGAGGAAACCCAACAACTAAGGAACCACTAACAGATAACAGCAGAAGATGGTGAAGGAGGGAGTAGTAACCACACAAACCTCAATCCAGGGCTTATCTGGAAATACAACTAAACAGTAGAGACAGTACCCAATACAAACAACTGAACAAGATTTCCTTAAACCTTGTACACACAGAAGAACCAGCCTCAACACAACCTGCCCTCACCAGCACAACAAAATATAGAAGGTGGTGGACAGAGTGACCCACATTTAACCAGCTGGCGGGAAGGAACCACCAAAGAAAGACTCAACAACAATCAGAACCCAAAGGCAAACACAAAGCCAACTTAAACAACAGCCCAAGACCAGCGAGCTTGGGGGGTCAAGGAAACAGTACCACTGAAACTCACTGCTACTCTACTAAAGAAGTTCACATCATAAACCAAGGGAGCCAGAACAGATCAATATAAGAAGCTGAGGTGAACAAGAAGAGTCTCACAAACAATGGGAAGACAAAGAAATACTCCCCAAATGAAAGGAAAGGAGGAAGCCTCAAAAAGAATGCTAAATGAAACAGAGGCAATTCAACTATCAGATATTGAATTCAAAGCAGTGATTGTCAGGAAGCTCAATGAGCTCACAATGAGCTACGAGAAACTACAGGGAAGCTACAATGAACTCAATGAAAACTACATCAGCATAAAAAAGGAAATAGAAACTCTCAACAAGGGCCAAGAGGAAATGAAGAATACAATCTCTGAAATGAAGAACACAGTAGAAGGAATGAAAAGCAGGATCGATGAAGCAGAAGATCGGATCAGCGAGCTAGAGGACAAAATAGAAGAAAACACCCAGAAAGAGCAAGAAAGGGAAAAGAGGCTCAGAAAGAATGAAGAGGGATTAAGAGAAATGCAAGACAATATGAAACGTAATAATATCCCTATAATAGGGATACCAGAAGGAGAAGAAGAAGAACAAGGGATAGAAAACCTAGTTGAACAAGTGATGATGGAAAACTTCCCTAATTTGATGAGACAAAAAGTCACACAAATACAGGAAACACAGAGAGTCCCAATCAAGAGGAACCCAAGGAGGCCCACCTCAAGACACATCATAATTAAAATGGCAAAATTTCAAGACAAAGAGAGAATCTTAAAGGCAGCAAGGGAGAAGAAGAAGGAAGTAACATACAAGGGGGCCCCAATAAGGCTAACAGCTGACTTCTCAATGGAAACACTCCAAGCCAGAAGAGAATGGCAAGAAATAATCCAAGTAATGAGAACCAGAGGCCTGCAACCACGACTGCTTTACCCAGCAAGGCTCTCAATTAAGATAGAAGGCCAAATAAGAAGCTTCTCAGACAAAAGAAGTCTAAAAGAATACACCTCCACTAAACCAACTCTGCAAGAGATGCTGAAGGGACTGCTTTAAGGAAAGAAAGGAAAAGAGAGAGTGAGAGAGGATCACACGTACATAAAAGGCAATGAATAAGTACCTATCAATAATAACCTTAAACGTAAATGGACTAAACGCTCCAATCAAAAGACATAGAATAGCTGATTGGATAAGAAAACATGACCCACACATATGCTGTCTACAAGAGACCCACCTCAGGATAAAAGATCTGCACAGGTTGAAAGTGAAGGGCTGGAAACAAATTTTCCAAGCAAATGGACAGGAGAAAAAAGCCGGGGTAGCAATACTCATATCTGACAAAATAGACTTCCAAAGAAGATCCATAAAGAGAGACCCAGAAGGTCATTTCATAATACTCAAGGGAAGAATTCACCAAGAAGACATAAACGTAGTAAATATATATGCACCCAACATAGGAGCACCTAAATACATAAAGAAAATCTTAGAGAACTTCAAGAAAGATATGGACAGCAACACAATTATTGTGGGGGATTTTAACACCCCTCTATCAAAAATGGACAGATCTTCCAAACAAAACATCAACAAAGATATTGTGGCATTGAACAATACCCTAGACGAGCTGGGCTTTACTGATATTTACAGAACCCTCCATCCCAAAGAAGCTAAATACACATTTCTTTCAAATGTACATGGAACATTTTCAAAGATTGACCACATGATAGGACACAAAACAAGCCTCAACAATTTCAAAAAAATTGAAATCATACCAAGCAATTTCTCGGATCACAAGGGACTGAAACTAGAAACCAACCACAAGGAAAAAAACCCAAAACACTCAAATTCATGGAGATTAAACAGCATGCTATTAAACAATGAATGGGTCAAGAATGATATTAGGGAAGAAATCAAACGGTTTTTGGAAACAAATGAAAACGAACTCACAACAACCCAAAACTTATGGGACACAGCCAAGGCAGTCCTGAGAGGGAAGATCATAGCGATACAGGCCCACCTAAAAAAGTTAGAAACATTTCAAACAAACAACCTAACCCTACGTCTACAAGAACTTGAGGAACAACAACAAAGACAGCCCAGAGCAAGCAGAAGGAAGAAATAACCAAGATCAGAGCAGAATTAAATGACATAGAGACTAAAAGCACAATTCTAAAGATCAATGAATCCAAGAGTTGGTTCTTTGAAAGATAAACAAAATCGACAAGCCTTTAAGCAGACTCATCAAGAAAAAAAGAGAGAAGACCCAAATAAACACAATCAGAAATGAAAGAGGAGAGATTACAACAGATACCACAGAAATACAAAGGATTGTAACAAATTACTACAAAGAGCTGTATGCCAAGAAATTTGAAAACCTAGATGAAATGGACAAATTTCTAGAAAAATATAACCTTCCAAAACTCAATAAAATGGAAGCAAAAAGCCTCAACAAACCAATAACAGCAAAAGAAATCGAAGCAGTAATCCAAAAACTCCCAACACACAAAAGCCCTGGACCAGATGGTTTCACAGGAGAATTCTACAAAGCATTTAAGGAAGAACTAACACCTATCCTTCACAGACTATTTCAAAAAATCCAAAAAGATGGAAGACTACCAAACTCTTTTTATGAGGCCAACATCATCTTAATCCCAAAACCAGATAAAGACACAACAAAGAAAGAAAACTACAGGCCAATATCGCTGATGAACATTGACGCTAAAATCCTCAACAAGATACTGGCAAACCGCATCCAACAGTACATTAAGAAGATCATACACCATGACCAAGTTGGATTCATCCCAGGTATGCAAGGATGGTACAATATACGCAAATCAGTAAATGTAATACATCACATAAACAAAAGCAAAGACAAAAACCACATGATCATATCGATAGATGCAGAAAAAGCATTTGATAAGGTACAGCACCCATTTATGATAAAAACACTCAGTAAAGTGGGAATAGAGGGAGCATTCCTCAACATAATAAAGGCCATATATGAGAAACCTACAGCCAACATTATACTCAATGGGCAAAAATTAAAATCTTTTCCACTAAGAACAGGAACAAGACAAGGATGTCCACTTTCACCACTTCTATTCAATATAGTACTGGAAGTTCTAGCCACAGCAATCAGACAAGAAAAAGAAATAAAAGGAATCCAAATCGGAAAGGAGGAAACAAAACTGTCACTGTTTGCAGATGACATGATAGTGTACATAGAAAATCTATAGACTCCACCAAAAAACTGCTTGACCTAATAAATGAATTTGGCAAAACAGCGGGATACAAAGTCAATATCCAGAAATCAAAGGCATTTCTGTACACCAACAATGAAACAGCAGAAGCAGAAATCAAGAAAAAAATCCCATTTGAAATAGCAAAAAGGAAAATAAAATACCTAGGAATAAACCTAACCAAAGAGGTAAAAGACCTGTATTCAGAAAACTACATAACACTGAGGAGAGAAATCAAGGAGGACACAAACAAATGGAAATATATACCGTGTTCATGGATTGGAAGAATTAATATCATTAAAATGTCCATACTACCAAAAGCAATCTACACATTCAATGCAATACCGATTAAAGTACCAATGGCATATTTCACAGACATAGAACAAACACTTCAACAATTTATATGGAACCATAAACGACCCCGAATAGCTGCTGCAATTTTGAGAAAGAAGAGTAAAGTAGGAGGAATCACAATACCTGACATTAAACTATACTACAAGGCCACTGTAATCAAAACAGCCTGGTACTGGCATAAAAACAGGCACATGGACCAATGGAACAGAACAGAGAGCCCAGAAATAAACCCAAGCCTCTACGGTCAATTAATATTCGACAAAGGAAGCAGCAACATAAAATGGAATAAAAATAGCCTCTTCAACAAATGGTGTTGGGAGAACTGGACAGCTACGTGCAAAAAAATGAAACTCGAGCACCAACTTACACCTTACACAAAAATAGATTCAAGGTGGATAAAAGACTTAAATATAAAGCGTGACACCATTAAAGTCCTAGAAGAGAACGTAGGTAGGAAAATCTCAGATATTTCACGAAGAAACTTTTTTGCTGACTTGTCTCCTAGAGCAAGGGACATAAAGGAAAGAATAAACAAATGGGACCTCATCAAAATTAAAAGCTTTTGCACAGCTAAGGAAAACAGTATCAAAATAAAAAGAGAACCAACTGTATGGGAAAACATATTTGCTAATGA
Source organism: Phyllostomus discolor (assembly GCF_004126475.2). NCBI lineage: Eukaryota > Metazoa > Chordata > Mammalia > Chiroptera > Phyllostomidae > Phyllostomus > Phyllostomus discolor. Next base: position 139,615,449 of record NC_040903.2, on the reverse strand, counting down.
TACCTCAGACAAGGGTTTAATGTCCAAAATATATAAAGAACTTACGCGACTCCACTCTAAGAAGACAAGTAACCCAATTAAAAAATGGGCAAAGGACTTGAACAGACAATTCTCCAAGAAGGACATACAGAAAATCCAAAGACACATGAAGCAATGTTCAATATCGCTAGCCATCAGAGAGATGCAGATTAAAACCACAATGAGATACCACTTCACACCAGTCAGAATGGCCATCATAAACAAAGCAACAAACAACAAGTGTTGGAGAGGTTGTGGAGAAACGGGGTCCCTAGTGCACTGTTGGTGGGACTGCAGACTGGTACAACCATTATGGAAAGCAGTTTGGAACTTCCTCAGAAAACTAAAAATGGATCTGCCTTTTGACCCAGCAATTCCATTGCTGGGACTCTATCCTAAGAACACTAAAACACCAATACAAAAGAACCTTTGCACCCCGATGTTCATAGCAGCACAATTTACAATAGCTAGGTGCTGGAAGCAACCTAGATGCCCATCAGTAAATGAATGGATCAAAAAACTATGGTACATTTACACAATGGAATTCTATACAGCAGAAAGAAAGAAGGAGCTCATACCCTTTGCAACAGCATGGATGGAGCTGGAAAGCATTATGCTAAGTGAAACAAGCCAGGCAGTGAAAGACAAATACCACATGATATCACCTTTAACAGGAATCTAAACAACAAAACAAAACAAAACAAAAAACTAGCAAAATATAACCAAAGACACTGAAATAGGGGATAGTCTGACAGTGGCCAGAGGGGAGAGAAGAGGGAATTTCAGGGGGGAAGGGGTAGGGATTACAGGAACAAATTTGGAGGACACATGGACAAAAACTAAGGGTGGGGGGTAATGGGGGGAAGGGGGGAGGGTTGGGTGGAGGGGCTGGAAGGGGAGTAGGGGGGAGAAAACTGTACTTGAACAATGATTGAAATAAAAAAAAAAAGAAATATCTATTGGTTAACCAAGATTATAAAGTGTAAGTGACAAGACTGCAACATAACATTAAAAATATAAAAAATAACTGCTCTATGTTATAAATGTGACATCTTAACAAAAGTGGTTATAAATCATTTTCAAAGAATAACTCTCCTATTATAAAGAAGATATTTTAGAAGTATTTTGGAAATAGCTCCATTATTCTTTGTTAGTATGGCACAAGGAGATACAAAGATGTCACCACTATAGAAAATCTAAAAATGAAGAGTTGAAAGGAAGAAAATATTTTCTAAACTTAAAAAAATTCTAAACAAGGAGATCATTCTGGTCTTAAATTATATTTTAAGTATAAAATATAACACTTTCCTGTTAGTTTTTAAAAACCGCAGATTTACATTGGGGGAATCTGGCATTCATTACCCAACTTTCAAAAATAACAGAAAAATCAATAGTTGGTTAGCACTATTGAAGGTATTGGGGAAAATGAGCATCATAAATACTCACAGAGAGCAGTGTTCTTTTGCATTGGCGCATCCTTGAGAAAAACATGGTTTTCATTCATTATAAACTTAAAACAAGTCTAAAAGAGTAAATTTAGACTCAGGGCTTTTGATCACTTTTGAATGAAAGGTTAAAAAGGGAAACAAAATCAATGATTTACTGTCATCACAAATAATTCTAAGAATGGATATTATCTTTGTTTTACAGAGGGAAATCTAAGCTTTAGATACTTTGAGTAACTTTCCCAAGGTGACACAGTGATTCACCCCAGATTCAGACCCATGCTGCCTGACTCCCAGCCAACTACTCTTGCTGCACTTCCCCTGGGAGTTATTTTTCCTTTGAATAGAACATATTTTACTCAGTTAAGTTGGGTAGAATTATTTTTTCCATATTTCTAACCCATTCTATAAGAGGTATGTGAGTTCCTTTCTCACTGACTTTGGCCTTGGACAAATGGTATTCTTTTGCCATAAGAGGAGCACAGAACAACATTGTTCCATTATAGCAGATGTTTTCAATATGATTGTGTGGCTCCCTGTGCCTCTCTTGTGCCTGCCTCCCTCACTACCAGCCCAGTGTAATGGTTGGCTTTTCAGTCTGGGTCCCAGGTGAGAAAACACATGGATTATGATGGATTCCAGTGGAACTGCAGCCAATGAGATGCTCTTATGTAAATAACTTTGTTTTATAAACCAATCAGGTAATGCTTCTCTTTTTTGATACTACAGCAAAAGTTGAAAAAGTATATTCCATTTATAGTTGAAATTTATTTACTTATTTGTTGCAGTCAGTTCAACAAAAAGTGCTTATACAGATCTCACTGGCCCACTAACAGAATTGTTTACCCAAAATGTAATTTTACATGATATTGCCAGTTGATATTAAGTGCCATTATAAGAAAAAAATTACAGTCTCATGAAACTCATTTTACCTGTATCTCTTTTCAGAATAATCTGAAGATGTTGTTTATTACACAGCAGAGTAATTTCTGTCTGCATATTGTACAAAAAAGAATATACCTCTCATCAGCAAATGGTTTGTTTTGATCTCAACTTTGCAGTAAATTTATCTAAGTAGCCTGATTCTTTTTGTATCTTTGAAGATAAAAGTCTTAAAGCTAAATTTGGCATTGATATTTTTAACCATATTTCTCCCATACTATGTCATTCCATTGTTTTTTGTTGTTTGTTTCTCTTATTTTAATTTTTTGTCATGTTATATTTTACATATTGTAAGTCCTTTAACAGCTTTCTTGGTGCAAATTATAGTATCAATATAGAAATATATATTTTTATAACTCTGACATAAATTCATCTTTAGTTACTTTCTCAAAATACTAAAGTGATAAAACAATATATCTTTAGTCTCCTCATGTAAAAATAGGATTACAAATTATGTAACATCTAAGGTGTTTAAAGCTCAAATAATATAAGGTTGTATAAACTCTTCTTCTTAAGCAAAGCCAGCAGATACCAGTCCTTTCCATCCACATCCACTAACAATATGACCTAATATAGGAATAAGCCTTCCTTGCACATCTTCATCTCCTGGCTCTCAGTAAAGCCATGTTTCTCATACTTTCACATGCACATTAATCACCTGAAGATCTTGTTAAAATGCATTTTCTGATTGAGTAGTTATGGGGGAGGGGGGCCTGAGGTTCTGCATTTCATAGGCAATGATGCTGTCACTGCTTGTCTGTGGATCACAGCAAATCACATGTGAAGGGACTTAGATTCAACTAAATGTTGTGGAAAATAATTTGTTTTTAGCTACCTGAGCAGGAAGAATTTTAAAGGTGCTCTGAAAATGGAAAAATATATCAGGCACCTGTCACCACACTTGAGGTCTGATATTCCAAAAACAGTTAAAAAAAAACACCAACACTACATTTAACTGACTATTGACTTGAAATTACCTTATTTTGAATAAAGCGAATATTTGCATAGTGTAATTCATAAAATCAAAATAATACACAGCAGAGGAACCAAAAGAACTAAAAAATAAGTAAACGTTCTTGACCTTGAGAAAAAAGGAACAACAACAAAAAGAATTTGCTAGTGCCACAATGAGAATTTGAGTTACTAAATTTCAGTATATTATAAAGAGAAGTTTTGGAATTTAGATTGTATGGTTAGCTTAAAGAAGACGTGATTGTTTATGCATTTTGTTTTGGTTTAAACAAATCTGTTGGCATTCTGCAAAGAGAAACAGACAAATGGTTTAAACAGACCTCCGCTCTGTGTTTCAGTACACTGCCATAAAACAAGTTAGATGAAATTAAGCATGCAGCAAGATGGAAAAATTTTGCTGGCGTTATCACAAGTGCTTACCATAAATATATTACGGTACATGCATAGACTGCAAGGGAAACAACTGCTGTCAAACTGTGAACTGATTTCATCCATACTTTCATACTGGCTGCGTGTATTTGTTTATTCCGGTTTGCTTTGTTTTGTGTGATTATCATTCACAACTGAAATATGCAGACAGACACACCATTAATTCCCTCCATTATTTGCAAAGCATTAATGAGGAATTATGTAAACACTGATGTTTTTAATGAAGACAGTTTTCCTTTTAGTGAATTTACTGGGGCTATTGGAATTGGAGTGCTTCAGGTTATTAAAAATAAAACTATGGAAAAAATATATCTGCCTTGACACTACATTGTGAACTCCTTAGGGGATTTTTATTTTATTCATCTTTGGAAACTTGGAGCCTAACATAACTATTGGTAAATAATTATTTGCTAAATCATTGCTTCTTCATGACATATCATACTATAGGAAAATCTTGTCACATTAATGCTATGTTAAACTCAGTTCCTGTTATTTACATTAGCATCTAAGCCTAATTACAGGAGAATATAACAGTGCTGTAGGAAGTTGGGCCAGAAGCCCATTGCCGTATAATTTTATTATATTATAGAAACAAGGTCAACTTTTTATTTCTCTTTTTAATTTCACAAAATATATAGAACCACCCTTGGCTTGTAACAAATATGTTATGATATCACTTTCATGATGCTTGGGGTTTCTGTTCTGGCCTTTTATTTAATCACCATAAGGCTTATACGTCCAGGAAGTTTAGACTCTTCTTATACACTCAACTTTTTGTTTCCTTCTCAATTTTATCAATCTATTTTTCTTCCCTCAATTAATTTTGGTCAGAGAAGCACAACATTTTCATATTTGTGCATGTGACTTTAAAAATTTTATTGAAAGGCTATTTGTGCCAATTATCATATCAATGAATAAGACCCAAGTCAGCTTTGATAATGTTCATAATATAGTAAGTGCTGTCACACTTTCCGTTGCATTTTGAACTTGTAGTTCATTCTGTTGCCAAAAGTAAAAGTCTCATTTCATGATTCACTCATTTTTCATTCTGTTAATGTTTTATCCTTCTTTGTATTTGCATTCTAACAATTCTATTATTTTATACTTTTTACTCACATTGGCCTTCAATATTTATTAAATACTTGAACATTTCAAGCATGTCTTCAAGCATAGACACAGTAGAAACAATGTAGACTGGTGGGTAAGCAGGTCTCTACCTGGGCTGTAAAATTGGGTTCACCCAGGGAGCACTTGAAAATATTTATGCATGACAAACTTAACAAGAATGCCCATAATATGTATGGGGAAAAACTTGATATAACAGATATTACTTGTAAAGTCTCTTTAATCAAAATTATATACATTGATTCATTGATAAAATTAAATGGAAAAGAATAGAAAATTCTAAATCCATTAGAGTATATTTAAACATTTTGCATATGAAAAGATAACAAATAAGTGAATGGGAAGTGAAGGATTTTTTTGAAGAGGTGTTGGATAATTTGATATTCATATGGAAAAATTAAAATTTCATCTGATTCAGATGCAACTACAAGACAAGTAAATTATAGGTAAATTATAGATTTACAGATAAAAGTAAAAATAATATGGTTACTATAAAAATTAGGGGAAATTCTCTACAAAATGGCTGTGGGGAAATATTCCAAAATCAGGCTTAAACTCCAGAATAATAATACAAAACACTAACACACATGATTAAACAGACTTTTTGAAATATTACATACAAAATACAGCAAGATGAAAGTGAAAAATCATGGAATACTTTGGAAAAATTGTAATGATATCATAGTTAATAGGCTGACTATATTTTTAAAAATTCTGAAAATGTAATGAAAAAGACCATCATTTAGAGAAATTTGACAAGATATAGAACCGTTTACAGAAACAGTTCTCATTTATTAGGAGAAATATAAATTAATATTACATGAAATACTATATCTTAACCACTGAGACATTTGACAACATACTTTCTTGATGAGCTAATAAGAAACAAGTATAGTTTTTACAGTATTTATGGTAATACAATTTGTTGCATCCTCCTATGAAAGTGAATTAGGCTGCATCTAACAAAATTCTAACTACATTTACCTTTTAACCCAGTAATCCTACCTCTAGGAATTTATTCTGAAGACACACTACAAAAATTCAAAATGACTAAAAACTAAAGGCTATTTATTGCTTGTTATTTGATATAGCAATTGACTGAAAAGAACCAAATGTTCTTCAGTGTTGCTTATGTACAAGAAATTATTGCACATGCCCACCATGGTACCAGATTTAAAAAGGACAATCTCTAGATAATGCTTTGGGTTGATCTCCAGGATCTACTATTCAGAAAAAGGTAAATAATATAATATCTTTTAATAAGAAATTAACAACATTATGCTAAATGAAGTAAGCCAAGTGGTAATACACAAATACCATATAATCTTACCTATAAGTGGAACTTAATCAACAAAACAAACAAGCAAGCAAAATATAACTAGAAACATTGAAATTAAGAACAAACTGACAGTATCCAGAGGGGAGTGGAGAGGGAAATAACCAGAGAAAGAAGGGAAAGGGTCATCAAAGAACATGTATAACGGACCCATGAACAAAGCCAAAGGGGGGTAGGGTCGAGGGTGGGAGGTGGGGGTGGGTGGAGTGGGGGAAAGTGGTGGAGGGAAAATGGAGACAACCATATTTGAACATTAATAAAAATGGATAAAAAATAAAATTTAATAAAAGAAGTGCTGCAAAACAAAGAGAAATTGATGGAACACATATATGTGTGTGTTTACAAGTTCAAATAAGTCAATTGACAAATGATTAATTAAAGTAGTTAATTAAGGGGGTGGAGATAATAGCTTGGAGGGTATATTTAGAGGATAGAATTTCTGACTGTATCTTGTATAATATTGACTTTAAGATGATGCAAATATTTACATGTTAAAAACATTAAAACAATACAATTTTGTATTTAGATGGAGAATTGTTTTCTGTATTTTTAAGATACAATAATTTGATTGAGCATCCCTACTAAGACATATCCTAAGGAAAATTAACAACTGCAAATAATTATAGCCTGTATTTAGAATTCATATTTTAATAATATTGATATTTAATGTTCATTAATTTATGAATGTATATAATATATAGTAAATATCCACTGCATATTTATACATGTGATGGCTAGTTTTATGTATCAAGTTGAGTTGGCTAAGGTGATAGTGTAGGTAGCTAAATAAAGGAGAAAGGAACAAAGCTAAATTTAATTTGGTCAGGAGCTACAGGTTTACACACTCCAGGGGAGAGTTGCATTGCTCCCTAAGGGGATTAATACCCCTCTGTTCCCTTGTGTAAAGAGGAAGGATCTGGGGAGACAATGGACTCATTGTTCTGGACTGTGAGGGTGGGGAAGTAAGTACTTGCACAGTAGAAACCAGATGACAAAGTAGAACTCTGGGACCTGCGCAGTAGAAGCTAGGGTGGTGCAGGGCGAGGTCCAGCTTCCATGAGGCATGCCCAGGAGGAGCTAAAATGGCAACCATAATGGGGCAAAATCTAGCCTAGGAAAAGGATCAACTTGGATAGGGGGAAGACCCAACACAAATCTGCAAAGGATTGGGAATGAGATTGGTTACTTTGAAAGTGAGCTAGCTTCTTCTGAAGCCTGAGATAATATAATCAAAGCTTAACAAAGGCCTTTCTCAACAGCACCCATTCAATGTTCATTTGTGCATTCTCTCTCTGTAGCAGCTGTGCAGGCTGGGAACAGAGACTAAGCTAGCCAGATGGGACAGAGACTGATTTGGACTAAACTTTGGCATGAACTGAACTGAACTATGCCCTGCCAATGCTGGGCAATGGCACAGAATTTTTGGACCCTGGCCCTTCCACTGGGTTTTATGATGACAAGCTAGACATTTTCCTCAGTGGGAAAGAGCGGAGCCACCTGGCCGTCAATGAGACACTAAGAACCTGGAAGTAGTTATTTATTTCTACCCTAACAAATCTTAACACTATATCTCATCCTCCCATGCATGGGTCCCAGAGATGCTTTTCTTGCAACTCCGTGAAAGGACCCCATTTCCACCAGCAACAAAGGATGTCCAGATAGCTGAGGTGTTTCCAGAAGAGATTAGCATTTGAATCAGTGAACTGAGTATAGCTGAGTAAAAAGAAAGACACAAATAAATGGAAGCATATACTTACTCAAAGATAGGAAGAATTAACATTGTTAAAATATCCATATTACCCAAAGCAATTTGTAGATTCAATGCAATCCCTATCAAAATACCAATGGCATTTTTCACAGAACTAAAACAAACAATTCTAAAGTATATAGCAATCTTTAGAAAGAACAAATTTGGAGGTATCTCACTAATGATATCAACCTATACTCTAAGGCCATAGTAATCAAAACAGCATGATACTGGCATAAAACCAGACATATAGATCACCGGAACAGAACAGAGAGCTCAGTAATAAACCCACACCTTCTCTATGGTGAATTAATCTATGACTAAGGAGGTAAAACTATACAATGGTGTAAAGACAGTCTCTTCAATAAATAGTGTTGTGCAAACTAGAGAGTTATAGGCAAAAATAAAAATAAAACTAGACCCCTTTCTTACACCATATATAAAAATAATCTCAAAATGGATTAAAGACTTAAGTATAAGACATGAAATCATAAAACTCCTACAAGAAAACATAGGCAGTAAAGTCTGTGACATTGCTCATGGTAAAAAAAAATTGGATATGTCTCCTTGAGCAAGAGAAATAAAGGAAAAAATAAATAAATAGGAGTATATCAAACTAAAAAGTTTTTTTCACAGCAAAAAATATCATCAACAAGAAGGGAAGACAACCTACTGAATGGGACAAGATGTTCGCCAATAGTATATCCAATAAGAGGTTGATTTCCAAAACATATAAAGAACTCATACCACTTAACACCAAAAGATAAACAATCCAAATAAAAATGGGCAAAAGTCCTGAGTAGACACTTTTTCCAAAGAGGGCATAGAGATGGCTAACAGATATATGAAAAGATGCTCAATGTTACTAATCATTAGAGAAATGCAAATTGAAAACACAATGAAACATCACCTCACACCTGTCAGAATGCCTGTCATCAAGTCAACAAACAAGTGGTGAGGATGTGGAGAAAAGAGAACTCTCATAATAATGCAGATTGGTACAGCCACTGTGGAAAACAGTACTGAGGTTCCTCAAAAAGTTAAAAATGGAACTACCATTTCACCCAGGGATTCTAATTCTGGGTATTTCTCCAAAGAAATCTAAAACTCTAATTTGAAAAGATAAATGAATCCCTATGTAATTGCAGCATTATTTACAACAGCTAACATATGTAAGCAACCTAAGTGTCTATCAATAGACGATTGGATAAAGAAAAGTGGTACATTTATACAATGGAATATTACTTTGCCATATAAGGAATGAAACTGGTGATAACATCAATGTGAGAGGGTTGCCTCCCATATGCACCTGCACTGGGGATTGTGTGCTCCCAGACCTAGGCATCGAGCCCACAACCCAGGTATGGGCTTTGGCTGGTAATTGAACCCACAAACTTTTGGTGCAGGGAAGTATGCTCCAACTAAGCCACCCAGCCAGGGCTAAGTTAAGTGTAATATTCTTATGGCAATGTTTTTTAAAGTGTCTTTATTTAACAATATGTATCAAATTATTTATAGGTAAAATTACATAACATCTAAAATTTGCTTTAAGATTACTCAGTAACTGAGTTTTTGGGGAAGTTGGAAAGAAGAAAATACAGACGATGATGAAATGAGTAAGGTCATCTATTAATGGCTGTTGGAGAAGAGTTCTGGGGCTGATTGCATTATGCCTTCTATTCACTGGGTACATGTTTGACAGTTTTAATGAAGACAAGTTAAAAAAAATAACAAGCTTTGGAATGCTGCAAAATAAAAAACAAAACAACCAATTGAGTTAGTATCCTTAGTCATGTTGCCTAAGTGTTTAAGTGTTTCAGGAGTTTCCAGGTAATTTAAATGTCTAGGCAGAGCGAAGGACCACTGGTAAGGAACAAGGAAGTGACCCAGGTTAAAGTGCCATAACACCTCTAACACATGTGTTGATGTGAGCAGGTTCAACATGCCGTAGCTTCCTTTGCCATTATGACTATTAAATAGGAGTTTTTCCTGTTGTTTCCTATATGCCATAGCTTCCAAACAAAGTTCTTTTTTGGCATTTTTTATAAACCTGAACTCAATGTTATCCTTAGGGATTTTAAAAAGAATTTATAATTTCATATAGTGAGAAAAAATTAAAGAGTAAAAGCCTTAGAATGAGTTAGAGGTATGTGCAGTGCTTTCCTTAGAAGTGGGCAGGAGGCGTATGTTCCTTTGCATCTCACACCAAGTGAACAGATCTTTAAGGCAACACTAGGAGATAATGGCCAGTGTTGGCTGAAATCTGAAGTATCTGATTTCAGACTCTGCAGGGATAAGTCTAAATACAAATGACAATGGCTATAAAGGCTAAGGTGGAGAGAGAGTGGGGGGAGGGAGGGAGGGAGAGAGGGAGAGAGAGAGAAGGGAAGAGACAAAGAAAAAGAGAAAGAAAGAAAAGGCCCTGCTGGAAAGGTGTCAGTGCTTCTACAATGGGTAATAGACCTTCCTATTTATAGGAGTAGATGTGGATCTGCCTCAAGATATTAAAAGGAATTCTATCCAGGAGAATTATTTGCAAGGTGAGAAGATCTCAGTGAAATGATGAACTGCCAAATGTCTTAGACTAAGAATGTTGAAAAGCAGTTAGCTAGAGAAAGTGAAAAAACTATAGTTGGAGGTCTCTATAAGAAGCTTTGTGAAAAATCTATGGGCAAAAATGCCCAGGGAGTCTCAGTACCTGAACACCTGGCATCTATAGTGCACCAACACCCAGATTGGAAGACCTTCCTTGTTCTTCTCTGGATACATCCAAGGGCTAAGTTCATGGCTGGCCTGGTGCTTTGGAGTTAAAGCGCAGTTTACACAACTTCTCTCCCCACCTTAGTCCCTCAAGCTTAGGTTAGCCTCGAGGTGCCAAAGGGAAAAAGTTTGGAGTTTTTATGGTTTTGGAGCATTAAACTGACATGGGACAGTGCTTTTTCATTTGTTAACCCAAGGCTGTTTTTGCGAATGAATAGTATTTGAAAAGCAATATGCCCTATTCAAGATTTCATCTACGTCTGGTAGGTATGGTAACTAGAAGTCAGATTTGTGAAAAGAAAAAGAAAAAATTAAATTGTGTTCACTATTTAGCACAGCTCATTTAAAATTTTATAACAAGTTATAAATATGTAAGTCTAAGAAATATCACACTTGTTTTTCTCTCTAATATGTATTTATATAATATCTGAAAGAACCAAAGAGAATGACAAAGCTTTAGTTTTAATATTATTTTCATCAACTAAAGTAAAAATTAAATACACACTAAAATATCTAAGAATTCTTAACATGAACGCTGTGTATGTTTTTACTATAGTTCATTTTATGAGGTTGCAAGTGTGTGCATGGGAGCCACAGAGAGACTGAGACTTCACAAGAATGCATTCACACATGAAAGGAAAAGAAATGTGGAAGGAGATAAAGCACACCTGGGCCCGAATCTCATGGAGTCACACAGAATGAGCTTTCAGCCTGTCATCATGAAAATTCACAAAGGGTTGGTGGTGGGTCTGATCTCGTATATTTGAACCTCTGAACTACTGTTCCACAAAGACACAGAAAAGGATCGACCAAAGAGCTGCAGAGGAGCCATGCTGGCATTCCATGAATGCACTAACTGCTTTTTTACAGTGTTCTTCTATGTGTTACCTCTGTCATGCTGAGACCTGCATAAAAATGAAATGTCATACTTCACTACCCTTCCAGTCAGTGGTACAGTTTATTTTCTTGTCTTCTGATAGAGTTCACAAATTTAATAACTGCCTTTTATCCTGGTCTCTATACTCCCTTTCAGCTTCCTATTCAGTCTTCTCTCTCTGCAGGCTTGCAGGAAATGCCTCATTTTAGGGTTTCTATAAAGACATAATAGACAAGAAAAGCAAAAGAGAAGAGGATATTATCTATCATTTAGAAATGGAAAGGGGTAATCAGACCATTTTAATGGAGGCAGGATGGGGGAAAAAATCTCCTTGCTATTGTGGTATTTACCATGTCCTTTTAGATGAGACAATTTAGGCTAAAATAAATTGAATAGTTTGTGTTGAAAAGTATATTATGATTCTTCTGATCAGTGCCCATTTGGAAAAAATAACTCATCCAACCCTTAATAAAAAAAATAATATGCTATTTTCAGAGAAATGCTGATAAAATGGGACTAATTTTTCAAATAATTAACAAATACAGTAATGAATTTAAGTGTTTCTGCTTTGATGCATGTGGCTATAATTAACAATGATTGTGCAGGTCTCCACATGTTTCCTAAATGACAATGACAATATCATGAATGAAGTGCATTGTTGTACAGATTTTTTGGAAGTTGGGGAATTAAAGTTCAGACAATACGTCTAAAGAAATATCATCAGTTAGTTGAACCAATAATAGCTCATTTATATTCTTACAAAGGTCTGAATAGGCAGCACACCACTTCTGAGTTGCTTTTAAACATACAGGCAAGTGCATTGCTAGCAAATTGCAAGTGAGTTTGTAACTAGACCGCTTTGTTCCTGTCCCATGCTCTATACCTTTCACCTCTTTGATTAAAAACACAGCATGTGACAATGAATCATTGTTAATCTCAGAGAAAGTGGTTTCTAACATTGAATTATTTAAATACTAATTGCAGTGCTTTGCCTACAAATAATCAACTGGAAATTTTAACTAGATGATGTTTAACTCTCTTTTGAAATACCAAGTGGCTCTCAATGCTTCCATAGTTCTTCTTGCATCTCAATAAGTAAACATCAAAATATGTACCTTAGAAGAAGCATGATATTGACAATTGCTGGAATTAATTTCCTACCGTATTCTATTATTACTCTGCAGAATTAGAATGCAGGAACATAATGTTATCCTATGTATTCATAAAATTCCGATAGTAGATTTATTTGATATGAATGTACTCATTATAACCTTCAGAATATTATCAGAATGCATTTTATGCCACTTTATTTTTTCCCTTGCAATACTAAAGACAACGAATTTTGAGAGAAAATTGTGAGTTAGCTCATAGTTAAATCAGTCAGTGAAATTTTCAGTGTTGATAAAAAGATATTTTTAGGTTAGAATATTAAGAAGCTGTTCTTAAGTCTTGGCATGCATAAGGATCATCTAGCTATCTATTAAAAATATAAGTTCCTGGGCATTACCTCTAGAGATTTGGATTAAATTCTTTGGCAGAAGGTCCCACACTTTGCATTTTAATTATCACCCCTTCTGTGATTCTGTTACACTCACAAAAACACATTTTGAGAATTTGCCTTTTTATTACAATAGCAATTCTTTCAAATATCCTTATAATCCTTAATACCATCATCTTGCTTTCAATTTTTCTGAATCTGACTAAACAGAGTATTTTTATTTCATCCTTTCTTTCCTCTAGACTTTCTCAAAACTGTTCCTTTTCTCCTTAAAATAACTTTTGTTTAAGTTGTTTATTTTCTTTTGTGCTTATTTACCTACAACACCTACCTGGTTGACTTTCCTATGCCATTTTACTCTATGACAATACATTACAAATATTTACATTAAAATAATTTTTAAGCCAATTTATTATCTGATGAGCTTCATTGCTGTCAAAGTGATTACACATAGGTTAACAAAATAACTTTCAGATGTTGTGACTATGACTCACAATAAGAATGCTTTTCACATTGTGAGAATATATGCGTATATATGTTACCGAAGCACATACATATACAAAATACATTTCACAAGGGTGAACTTACCTTAAGTACATACAACTCTTTGATACTGCTTGATTCTAGTCAGTGATTTATTTAAATTTTGTTGATAAGAAAATCACTAAATTGACCCACAAATGGGTTTTGACTTGCATTTCAAATATTGGTCACAGAATTCATTTACATCCTTCAAGGGTCACTTTCTGTGTAATGACTTTATTTTTAATTCCCACATATTGTTCAGGAACTCCTAGCAGAAAAATGTAAACTTATTTGATGATGAAATAGAAGGCTTAGTTTTATCCTGGTTTTGCTGAGGGCTGGGGTACTACAAATATATATTAGTTTATACTAATTTATTCTGTAAATATTATGGTACAAATGATCAGATTTATATCCTTGAAGAGATTATTATTTTCTTTTTTATCAATAACTTTCATTCTTGTTTGATATTTTCAGCATTTTACCTAATGTAGTACTTACATTTATCTATTTTTACTAATAAATACTTCACTCAAGAAAATAGTTATCATGGACATACTTGTACTATAATCTGTATTTCATAGAATGTCAGAGTTTGGGGGTATCTGAAAACCCATCTATTCCTCTGATTCATGAGTTTCTTTACCAATGCCTCTGACAGACATTGATTGCAGCTGCAACATCTCCAGGAACAAGGGACACAATGATCAGAACAGAAAAATGGAAGTTACCTTGAAAAGACCGTTAAAGACCAAATAGAGCTAAACTTTTCCGGGAAAAAATTAAATATTAAAAGTAGGGTTTAAAAAATAATAGATTGAGAAACAAAATAACATAAACAGATTAAGTGCATTTGGTGTCAAGATTCTCTTTTCTGTGTTGTTCTTTTGTAGATCCTTGGCGCTATCACTTGTAGCTCACATTTTTCATTCTTTCACAAACTTCACATTTTCATCTTTCAACATGAACCCTTGAAGTAAATGCTAATAATGAATAAACTGACCCAGGCTTAGTGAAAATAGCATCTCTCATATAATACCTGTATTTCAGCAGGTAATCTAAGGTGACATTAGACTTTGTATTTCCAAACCTTTAAATTTCATAGTCTTTGTTTACTTTTTCTCCTAATATATTTTTTAATTTGACTTTTAATATTTATACACTTATGTCATGGGCTGGTGAAAGTAGTTTCTTGTGCTTGATTCTTAGGTCTCTTGAGTTGTAAATATTTTTATTTTTATTTTTATTTTTTGTTTTCCCCCAGACATTTCTGGGGATTATTTTTGACTGATTATTTTCAAGGTCTAAACTAGATGTCAACATTATTTAATCATTCCTGTAAATTCAGCTGGAGAACATTTTCTTTTTTAGAGAGAGGAGAAGGGAGGGAGAAAGAGGGAGAGAAACATCAATGTGATGTGTGAGAGATACATTGATCAGTTGCTTCTCACTTGCCACAAGCTGGAGACCTGGCCCACAACCCAGGCATGTGCCCTGACTGGGAATCGAACTGGCAATTCAGTTCACAGGCCAACACTCAATCCACTGAGCCACACCAGCTAGGAATTGGAGAACCTTTTATACAATGCAGATATTGAAGCTATCTGCAGTATAATTTCATTTTCAGCATCTAAAAATGATTTATAGGTGTGTAGAAGCATTTTCATTTGATGTGATCCCATTTGTTTATTTTTTCCTTTGTTTCCTGTGCCCTAGGAGATATATCGACAAAAATATTTTTATGTCAGATATCTGAAATTTTACTGCCTATGTTTTCCTCTTGGATCATTATGGTATTGTGACTTATATTTGTCTTTTGTCCATTTTTAGTTTATTCTGGTGTATGGTGTAAGATGATGGTCTTGTTTCTTTTTTTTTTCCATGTACCAGTCCCGTTCCCCCAACACCATTTATTGAAGAGACTGTTTTTACTCCATTGTATGATTTTGCCTTCTTTATTAAATATTAGTTGACCATAAAGACATGGGTTTATTTTTGGGCTCTCTATTCTGTTCCATTGATCTATGTGTCTATTCTTAGGCTTGTAGTAGACTGTTTTGATTACAGTGGCCTTGTAGTATAACTTGATATCAGATATTGTGATCTCTCCAACTTTGTTCTTCTTTCTCAAGATGTTGATGCTATTTGGAGTCTTTTTTGGTTCCATATAAATTTTCGGAACATTTGTTCTAGATCTGTGAAACAGGCCATTGGTATTTTAATAGGAATTTCTTTGAATCTATTGATTTGGGTATTGCTTTGGGTATTATGGACATTTTAATGATGTTAATTCTTCCAATCCATGGATGTGAGATGTGCTTACATTTATTTGTGTATTCCTCAGTATCTTTCTTCAGTGTCTTGTAGTTTTCCAAGTACAGGTAAATTTAACCTTCTTGGTTAAATTTATTGTGAGGTACATTATTTTTTATTTTGTTGATGTAATAATAAATGGGATTGTTTACTTAATTTCTCTTTCTGATAGTTCATTATTGGTATATAAAAATACCATCCATTTCTGAATATTGACTTTATACCTTGCTAATTTGCCAAATACATTTATTAGGTCAAGTAGTTTTTTGTTGGAGCCTATAGGGTTTTCTATGAACAATACTACCATGTCATCTGCAACTAATGAGAGTTTCACCTCCTCCTTTCTAAAGAAATCATCATCAAAATGAAAAGGGATCCCACTGTATGGGAGAATGTATTTGACAACAATATATAAGACAAATGTTTAATTTCTGAAATATATAAAGAACTTACACTATTCAACACCAGGTAGACAAGCAATATAATAAAAAAACTGAGCAAAGGATCTGAATAGACACTTCTGCAAGGAGGACATACAGAAGGCCTATAAACTTATCAAAGGATGCTCAACATCACTAGCCATCAGAGAGATGTAAATTAAAACTACAATGAGATATCACCTCACACCTGCCAAAATGGCTATCATTAATAAATCAACAAAAAACTAGTGCTGATGAGGCTGTGGAGAAAAGAGAACCCTAGTGCACTCTTGGTGGGAATGCAGACTGGTGCAGCAGTATAGAAAACTGTAGAAAACTGTATGGCATTTCCTCAAAAAACTAAAAATGGAACTGCCTGTTGACCCAGTGATTCCATTGTGGTAATATATCCTAAGAACCCTGAAATACCAATTCAAAAGAGTATACGCACCCCTATGTTTATAGCAGTACTATTTACAGTAGTCAAGATTTAGAAACAGCTTAAGTGTCCATTAGTAGATGAGAGGTTGAAAAAGCTGTTGTACATTTACAAAATGGAATACTATGTGGCAGTGAAAAAGAAGGAATTCTTACCTTGTGTGACAGCATGGATGGAACTGGAACTATTATGCTAAATGAAATAAGCTACTCGGTGAAAGACAAACATTTTATGATCTCACTTATAACTGGAATCTTATGAACAAAATAAACAAATCAACAAAATGGAACCAGAGGTACAGAAACATGGGACAAACTAACAGCTGTGAGAAAGCAGAGAGGACATGGGGACTGGTTGAAAGAAGGAAAAGGGACTAGTCAAGGAACATATGTGAATGGCCTATGGACATGCACACGGTGTAGGGATTGACTATGAAAGTGGGGGCAGGCTGGGTGGAGGGGAAGAAAAGGGGAAAATTGGGACAACTATAATAGCATAAAAATAAAATATTTAAATTAAAAAATAGGAAAAATAAATAAATATAATCAAAATAATCATTAGACATGATAGTCCATGATTTCTGCTGGTAGGAAATAGAATTCTTTCTGTGTTGGCTTAAGTAATACGTTGTTTATCTTACTTCAGTAAACAAAACCTACAATAAAAAGGTAAAAAATTAAAAATACAACTTTTGAGATACTACAATCAACTGATATAAAATCATATGCCAGTTTCATATCATATCAGTGAGTAGATATATTAATCAGATATATTAATTTCTTATGTGTTTATACACTGACCTGATATAAAGTGCATTTTCCTTTGGACAAAATATTAACAAGGATTATAAATCCCAGGAGTAGCTATTAATAACATACAAGTAGACTTTGATATTTTAATAATTTATTAACAACTGGGTCTTATCATTAATTATATTTCTAATAGACCTTTGAAATTCTTGACAATATCCTTTGCAATATCAAGCCTTCAGGCCATTTCTTTAGCACACAGAAAAATCCATACACATGTATCTGCTCTTCATGCATTCAAAGTTTGGGGATTTTCATTATTAAATTTTCAGGAGACTGAGTAATATTATGAATTTGTCAGATTAATGCATGTGCATATATGATTGATGAAATACATTTCATAACAACTCTTTCAAGTTTAACTTTTCTTCCAATGGGGTGGGTGGACTTGAAGCTCAAAAACATTTTAAGCATAAGTAAATATAAATTCATTCTAAATCACTATGCGTTCAGCAGTCATTCTTATGACATCTTCTCATACAGTTAAAAATGATTCCACTGAGGACTACACAGGCTAACAAACCACTATGAAATAATTCAAAATGGAATTTTTACTTACGCAACTGTGCATTCATGCATTTTGATCACTTCAGTGGAAAAGACTATGATGAATATTATTTTGGTTAAGGAAATGTAGTTGTATCAGAGTTATAGCAGTCTTTATTAAAGTAACTTCTTATATTGTTTTAAACAAAGAAAACAAATAATTTAGTTTAGTTATATTTTTTATTATTATTAATGTTTTTATTGTATTTTTTCTATTATCATTTAGCCCCCTTATGACCCCTGTCCCCTGCAATCACCACACTGTTGTCCATGTCCATGAGTCCTTTCTCCTTTTTGCTTAGTCCCTAACCCCCTAACCTCCCTGACTCAGTGTGGATTTATCATATATTCATATCCTCAATTTTCTCTGCAAAGCGGATTGTGCCTAGTAGTGGCATCCCAAGAGAAGGGCAGCATAAGCAATGTGCCACCATGCAAGGGGGCAGGGTTTTATCAATGACATTTTTGAAAATTGCCAAGTAGGCTGTCTTTTAATTGCTTTTATTATTGCGTTACAATTTTTAACATAAAATCCACACCTAATTACATGTAGCCCTGATACTCCCCTTACTTACACTGCATAGTTGTTAAGATTAAATAAAATTTCTGTGGACCTATTTTGATATTGTAACAATTTCCCTTGTTTTAAAAATAATAAGAAATGCTAGATGTAACTACAATTTTAATATTTGAAATAGCATTTCTTCTGTAATCTTAATATATATACACTCCAAGTCAACACCCAAGATTGTCTCCATTTTTTCAGTTTAAACTGTAACAGGGATAGTGATTCAAAACACATTCAGAAGATACCTGAAAACAAAACATATTTGCCAAATTCATCCAAATTAAATAGTTTTGTCCTAAATTTCTAGACAATTAGCTCTTAAATAGTACTGTGAACTTTAACAGGCCATAACTTTAGTGAAAAAATTTATTCCTATTTCAATTATTTTAAAAAGCTCAAGTATACAATAAAAATTTTAAATATGTAAATTATAGTGAAATATTTAAAGGTATACAAATAAAATGTATTAGTTTAGATACTTTTATTTTTATTAAATTTTTAATCATCCAGGATTAAAATGTCTAGTAAACATCTAATTTCATCATTTATAAGTCATATCTTTCACAAAAGACTGGATCACAAACACAATTCGGCCAACTTCTCTGCCACTTTATAATGAAGATTTCCTTCCCTATTGTCCGGTAACCTATTCATCATTTTGATCTGAGACCTCACCAGAATGACTTGTACTGTTTATATTTCCACCCCCATTCTGTAAATGATTACCCATTTTCTAAGAAGATGGAAGCTTTCTCTACAGCTTCTCTCTTTCCTTTCTGAACTCCCACCAAAATCACATTTCAAAGTCCCTTCACAATAATCTGCACTTCTAGCATGAATTTTCATGTCCACCTGTTAGTTAATTCCAAAGCCTTCTCCTCATTTCTAGATGTATTTATTTATAGTACACAATTTCTCTGAACCAACTTCCATCTTAGTCAGTTCAGGCTAATATAACAAATTACCATAGACTGAATGGCTAAACAATAAACTTTTACTTCTCACAATTCTGGAGGCCAAGATTGATCAAGGTGCCAGCATGGTTAGGTTTTTTTTTTTAAAGATTTTATTTATTTATTTTTAGACAGAGGGGAAGGGTGGGAGGAAGAAAGGGACAGAAACATCAATATATGGTTGCCTCTCATGTGCCCCCTACTGGGGACCTGGCCCACAACCCAGACATGTGCCCTGACTAGGAATTGAACCAGGGACCTTTTGATTCACAGGCTGGTGCTCAGTCCACTGAGCTACACCAGCCAGGGTGAGCATGGTCAGGTCTTGGTAAGTACCCTCTTCCTGGTTGACAGATGGTTGTTTTCTTGTTGTATCTTTATGTGTTGGAAAGCTAGTTTTTTTATTATAATTAAATGTATTAAGGTGACATTGGTTGATAAATTTATATAGGTTTCAAGTGTACAATCTATGCTATATCATCTGTATATTGCATTATGGGCCCAACCCCCAAAGTGAAATCTTCCATCATCACACATATGACCTACTCTACCTTTTATTACCCCCATCCCCTTTTCCTCTGGTAACCAACACCATACCATTGTCTGTGTCTATGAGTTTTTGTTTGTTTGTCTGTCTTATTTGTTCATTTGTTGCTTTCAGTTTTACACACCACATATGAGTGAAGTCATAGGGTTTTTACTTTTCCTGTCTGATTTTGCTTAGCATGATATTCTCAAGATCCATCCAGATTGTTGTAAATGCAGTACTTCATCTTTTTTATGGCTGAGTTGTGTTCCATTATATATGTCACATCTTCTTTATTCAATCATCCACTGAGGGACCCTTAGTTGTTTCCATGTCTTAACCACAATGAACAATGCTGCACTGAACATAATGGTGCATATATCTTTGCAAATAAATGTTTTCAAAATTTAGGCAGATACCTAAAAGAGGGGTTGCTGGGTATGTGGTAGCTGTATTCTTAATTTTTCTTTATATAGAAAATCCTAAAGATACCACCAAAAACTATTAGAAACAGTAAAAAATCCAGTAAAGTTTTAGGACACAAAATCAATGAACACAGTCCATTGTATTCCTATTTACTAACAGTGAAATTTCAGAAAAAAAAATTCCTTTTGCAATTGCAACAAAATAATAAAATACCTGGGAATAAAGTTAAGAATGTGAAGAACCCATATATTGAAAATGATAAGATATTATTAAAAGAGTTTGAAGAAGATGCAAAGACATGGAAAGATATTTTGCACGGAAAGAACCTCCATAGTTAAAGTGGCCATATTACCCAAAGCAATATACAGATTTAATGCAATCCCAATCACAACTCCAACAGCATTTTTAAAAGAAATAGAACAAAAGCATCATCAGATTTGTATGGAACCACAAAAGGCCCTGAATAGCCAAAACACTCCTGAGAAAAAAAGCTGGAGTATCACACTACTTGACTTCAAATTATACTATAAAGTAACAATAATCAAAACAGAATGGTATTTGGTAGGAAAACAAACACACAGACCAATGGAAAAAATCAAAAGCCCATATGTAACACTCACACATACAGGCAAATAATTTTTGACAAAACAGCCGAAAACATACAATGGAGAAAGAAAGCCCCCTCAATAAATGGTGCTGGGAAAATTGGAAAGACATATGTAAAAAAATGAAACTAGATTATAGTTTTTCCCCATATGCAAAAATTAACTTATAATGGATCAAAGACCTAAATATAAGACTTTAAACAATGAATTACGTAGAAGAAAACATAGGCAATAAATAAATGAATGGGACTGTATCAAACTAAAAAGCTTCTGCTCAGAAAAAGAAAGTTTAAATAAAACAAAAGGCAACCAACTGAATAAGAGAAGATATTTGCAAACAACAGTTCCAACAAAAGGTAAATATTCAAAATATATAAAGAACTCATACGCCTCAACAACACCACCAAAAAATGAACTATCTAACCAAAAAAAATGAGTGGAGTAACTGAATAAATACTTCCCCCAAGAAGACATACAAATTATACATGAAAAGATGTTCAACTTTATGAGCTATTAGAGAAATGCAAATCAGAACCACCATGAGATATTACCTCATACCTGTTAGAATGGCTATTATCAGCAATACAAGTAATAACAAGTGCTGGAGAGGTTGAGGAGAAAAAGGAACCCTCATTTACTGTTGGTGGGAATGTAAACAGATAAAGCCACTACGGAAAACAGTGTGGGGTGTTCCTCAAAAATTAATAATAGAATTAACATACAATCCACCAACTTCTCTTTTGGATATCTAATCTTCTTATAAGATAGCTGGTCCCATTCATGACAATTCCATCTTCATGACCCAATTATAATTGTGTATGTCAAGATAATCTTGCTATGCTGCAGTAATAACCCCATCCAAACTATAATGCCTTGCAGTAAAAATGTATGTGTCCATCCCATGGGTCTAGGGTTCTACTTCTTATTCCTTTCTCCAGGATCCAGAATGATGAAGAGTATGCACCACCTAGAATACTTAGGTGACCATAGCAGAGGAAAAGAAAGTATGATGATTTGTTCATTGGCCCTTAAAACTTCTGCCTAAAGGAAGTCTTAACATTTTATTGTCAATGAAAATCATATGATCACATGGTCAGTGGGCTGAGATGGTGTCTAGAGAAAAACCAAAGACCACAGAGAACAATGTAAAAGGACTAAGGATTAGGAAAAAAAGTCACTGTATTCCTGTACCTATTCCACAGTTTTATATGGCTGTCTGTGAGGCAGATCACTTCTGTTTTTGTTTTATATTGCTATTTTTCAGTGTGTGGACCTGAATCTGATATAAAATATCTGCATTATTCATCTCTAGTTCAAGTTACTATCACTCATAGAACCAATCTGTAACCTTGTAATTTGAGTCCATGAGGCTTAGTGTTTGTATCAATTTTTTTATTGTGGTAAAATATGCATAACATACAAGTTACATTTTAACCATTTTTTGTTGCATAGTTTAGTGGTGTTAATTACATTCATAACAATGTGTTATCATTTCTACCATCCATCTCCAGAACTCTTTCTACCTTGTAAAACTAAAACTCTATAACTATTAAATATTATTTCTCCTTTACTTTAACCACTGGCATCCGCCATTTTACTTTATGTCTTCACGATTTTGGCTTCTCTAAGCCCCTCACATAGGTAGAATCATATAGTGTATGTTGTTTTTTTAAAACTGGCTTATTTCACTTCGCATAATATCCTCAAGTTTTGTTCATGTTGCAGCATATGTAAGAATGTGTTTTTCTTTTAAGTGATATCCCATTGCATGTATGTACCACATTTTGCTTATTCATTCATCTGCTGATGGACACTTGGGTTGCTTTCATGTTTTAGCTATTTGGAATAATACTGCTGTGAATGTGGTGTACATGGGCATCTTTGATACTCTGTTTTCAATTCTTTGGGGTAGATACCTAGAAGTAGTACTGCTGGATCATATGGTAATTCTATTTTTAATATTTTTTGAAGGACCACCACATAGTTTTTCATAGCAGCTATATTATTTACATTTCCACCAACACTGAATAAGTGCTCCAATCTGTTCGCTTTGTCATCAACACTTGTTATTTTCTTGTTTTGTGGGATTTTTCTTTTTTATAATAGCCATCCTAAGGGATGTGAGGTGGCATGTCATTGTAGGTTTGAATTGCATTATTTATTGATTAGTAATGATAAACATCTTTTCACGTGTTTATTGATGATTTGTATTTCTTCTTTTGTGAAATATTTAAGACATTTTGCCAATTTTTTTTGAATCAGGTTGTTTTGTTTTATATTGTTGAGTTTTAGGAGTTCTTCACATACTTTGAGTAATAAACCTTTATCAGATATAACATTTACAAATATTTTTCTCTTATTCTGTGGGTTGCCTTCTTATTCTGCTGATTTTGTCTTTTGATGCAAAATTTTTACATTTTTCAATATTTTCATTTGTCCAAATTGTCCATTTTTTCTTCTCTTTCCTCTGTGTTTGGTGACATATCAAAAAATCATTGCCAAATCTAACATTGTGAAGCTTTTGAGCTATGTTTTATTCCAAGAGTTTTATAGTTCTTGGTCTTTCATTTAGGTCTTTGATCCATTTTGAGTTATTTTTTGTATATGTTGATATATGTGTCCAACTTCATTCCTATGCATGTGAATATTTAGTTTTCTGAGTGCCATTTGTTGACAAAACTGACCTTTCCCTATTGAATGGTCTTGGATGTTAATATTTGAGATAAAATAATATAGTTTATCTGTGGGAAAATAGTATATGTTGTAGTCATTGGGGCTGATCATAAATATCCTCCTCATGAGAACATGATAGATGGCATGTGTCTGCTGTATCAATATGTGTTTCATCAGGAAAACAGAGTGATATTAAGTATTCTGAATATAAAATAATGCAGAAATTAAGGTTTATTGTGAATATGGAGAAGACAAGGAAGCAAAGCACAGGAAAGTTTTTGTGAAAAGTCAGAGAAGCTGCCACCATAAGGTTAAGGAAGCAGACCTAACACCTTAGCGGGACATACTGAAGAACGTGTTTGTCAAAAGCTATCTGGAAACTATTGCCTTTTCAAAGGAATTTCTGAAGAAACCTCACTCCCCTTATCTCAGTTGGCAGTGATGTGGTTGTTCTTAGTTCTCACCAAGAAGCAGCTGTGAATCTCACAGCTGTTCACTGTGTGCTTGTAACCACTTCCAGGGAATAATGACCTTTGCTTCTCTTCTGCTTTCTAAACAGGATTCAAAGACATATATTTCCGAACTTCTTCACTATCATCCAAAGGAAGTTTTAAAGAATGTGGTGATTACACCAAATCACGAAGAGATAATTCTGACTTCCCATCAATTTGAAGTTAGATGTAATTGTGTGATTTCATTTCTTTTGCCAATGAAATGTGAAAAAAAATGTTGTGTCACTTCTGGACAACATATTACTCTAAGCTTCCCCCAACTCATTTTTCCTGGCACAAGATGATGAAACTTGTGTCAAGATGGACCTCCACCAGACTATGTCTCTGAGTTATAATGGTGAACAAAGCTGCCCTGAAAACCCACATTAGACACATTGTATGAGCAAGAAATGACATTTTGTTCTATTAATGAACATTTTTTTTGTGAAACCTATCTTGATCAGATATACAGCAATAAAAGCTCATGACATGTGCACGCATGTGCACATGGCCCCCACCCCACATCTCTGTGACTTGAAGCCAGAGGGACTATTTATTATTATTTCACAGCATGTTACTCACATGTTTGTGAGGGAATCTCTCTTTTGTGACACCCTCACTCCCAGGACCCAGGCTGATAAAATTATGAACAGCCATCAAGAAGTGTAAAAATATCTCAGGCTTAGATTTAATGAGAGGTATTTTCACAGTTTTGGAATGAGGATGAACTACTGAAAAAACTGAAAATAATTATTCTCTAGAATAAATATCTCATTATTTAATAATACTATTTGAAAATGCTTGGAAGAGAATTATGCTTGGTCTTTATTCAAAGAAAATAAAAAAATGTGTAGAAGTAACAAGAAGGATTTTAGTCTAGTAGGAGGAAGAATTTTAAGACATTCTTCAAAGCAAAAAACAAACAACAATAGCAATAACCACAAAAAAAGAAAAAGAAAGGAAAACAATGAACCAAACTGACCCTGGTATAAAATCCCATCTATAAGTGCACAGTATAGAGCACTCTCATATTGATATTATCAAAACATTCACATTGTATAAGATTTGTTTTATCTGAGATGATTAGAGGTTGTATTTTATCATGCATTCAAAGAAGCAAATTATAGGTTAGGCAGAATAAATAGCAAGAGAAAAAGGAACTAATTCTAAATTTCAAGTCAGTTTTATTTTTCTGCTTCTCATGCTAAGTAGTTCATATACAACTGTTACATTATCTGGGCAAAGAAGCATGGTTCTGGTATTTTCAGATCTTAACAAATCAGGCTAAAACAAAGATAAATTTTATTTTAGGCAAGTAAAAATATTGGCAGTGGCAAGTGTTCATTTTGTTATAAAAGTGCATGTGAAAATTAGAGGTCAACTTTTTGAAACTTAAAAGTATATTTTACTGATTGACTTTTTAAAATTGTTGTTCAAATACAGTTGACTCCATTTTTATCCTGCCTCCCACCCTCAAAAATACCCCCTTTGGCTTTGTCCATGGGTCCTTTATGCATGTTCCTTGATGGCCCTTCCCCTGTTATCCCCCTCCCCTCTCCTCTCTGGTAACTGTCAGTTTGTTCTTTATTTCCATGTCTCTGGTTGTGTTTTGCTTGCTTGTTTGTTTTATTGATTAGGTTCCACTTATAGGTGAGATTATATGGTATTTCTCGTTTACCACCTGGCTTATTTTATTTGGCTTAATGCTCCCCAGTTCCAACTATGCTGTCATGAAGGGTAGGAATACCTCCTCTCTTTCTGCTGTGTAGTATTCCATTGTGTAAATGTACCATAGTTTTTTGATCCACTCATTTACTGATGGGCACTTAGGTTGCCTCCAGCATTTGGCCATTGTAAATTGTGCTGCTATGAACATTGGGGTGCATAGGGCCAACAACAAGTGTTGGAGAGGTTGTGGAGAAAAGGGAGCCCTAGTGCACTCTTGGTGGGAATGCAGACTGGTGCAAGCCACTGTGGAAAACAATATGGAATTTCCTCAGAAAACTAAAAATGGAACTGCCTTTTGACCTGGTAATACAAATGCTAGGACTATACCCCAGGGATTCTGAAACACCAATTCAAGGGCAGAAAACTCTACTTGAACAACAATTAAAATAAAAATTAAAAAAGAAAAGAATAAACCTAAAAAATACAAGTTTTAAAATGAAAAAAGGGGGATCAGTGAGTAAGTAAAAATTGCCTTTATCATAAAATAAAAACAGTATTAATAAAAAACTCCATGTATATGAAAAAAACCCTATGCACCCCAATGAAACCTAAGTATATTTTAAAATTGACACAAAACATCTGTTCTTAAAATGTTTTAATATATTTATTAGTTCTTACAATATGGAATATCTATGAGGCAAGCATATATTTTGCCTGGAATGCACTTTAAACAAACAAAAGTAATCCAGATATTATAGACACACCATTGTCTTATAAGAAAAAAAATAATATTCATCTCTATAAAAATAAGAAAATAAATTTTAGTAGAGTCACACTTTCATTGCTGTGTTCTCATAATCTCATAATTTACTTAACTGCACACTTAATTTTTTATAAAGACATACATTAATGAAGAGCTCCTTAAAAAAGGAATTGTGCCCTTGCTATATAAATGATCTCTACGCAATAGGTCAAGGTTAACAGAGTAACATATTCTTTATAAAATCATAAAATCATTGTGCAGTCAGTCTTAAAAAGCCTAATACTCAGGCAGATAAATAAATCTAGTTTAAATACCATTGACAAAAAGGTTGTTTCTGTAAAGCACAGGCTTAATAATGATGCAAAACAGTTGTAATTTATGTAGCAGATTTGAAAAGTGTATTGGTGATAAGAGTGTTGTGGTTAGTTGAGGCTGCTGTAAGAAAATACAGTTCCACAGACTAGGTAGCTTATAAACAACAGAAATGTATTGCTCATAGTTCTGAAGGCTAGAAAGTCCAAGATCAAGGACCCAGCTCAGTCACTTTCTGTTAAGGTCCCTCTTCCTAGCTCCCAGCTGGAACCTTGTGCATGTCCTGATGCAGAAAGTGTGAGGGGTATCTAAGTGCACTAATACCATTTACGAAGGCTCACACTTGTGGCTGAAGCACCTCCCAAAGGCCCAACTCCTCATCCCATTATCTTTGGGGATTAGTATTTCAACATATGGATTATGCATGAAAAAAAAGTCAAGGCCTAAACCTCTGCTCAGTTTTTTTTCAGCATACGTTTGTGTTTTCTACCAGAGTGATGATGAAGACTTAAGTTTTGTTACTAGTAAAGGAAATAGACCATACAAAAGGTTACTGATTTGATGTTATATCTAGTATTAATCTAAATTCTAAGTGTGAAATATGAAGGTGGAAAATATTAGAATATATACTCATTTAACCTAAATAAAACCTTAAATGAAATATCTTCAAAGAAATGAGTTACTTATTACTTTAAAATAAGTGAAATTCAAGAAGCCAATAACTTACACAGGGCTATGCATTGCATTACAACCTTATGCTCAAATGTTCTCGACTTCAAGAATTCACACATGACATGACAGTGAAATTTAAATCGTGCCTGTACCAACTAGGGTAATTACATTCTGTAACCTGAAAACTTAATCTGTTTAATAAATTAGTTGCAGGCCCTCTCTGGCATGCTTGCTGTATGGTTTCCACTTATTAACACATGGAATCATTAAAAAAAAAGAAAAAAAAGAGTTGTATATTATATACAGTAAAGAATTGAAAGTATTTGCAAGATTGTAATCACAGGGAAATTCTTCAATTTATAGTAATTTTCCCAATTATCTACCTTTGTAGCTGCTGCTCCATTGCTAATTTAGACTTTAATCACTTGCTGCTCTTACAGAAATCAGCATACACTATGTATTTTGAAGTAATATTCTTTTATTTCTTCATTGTAATAAAGAACTAAAAAGCCTCAATTTGATTAATTATAAACAGTATCGCCATCATTATTTGTGAAATGAAAAAGTGACATTTGCTTTCACCCAAAAGGATTCTAAAATGTAATTGAGGAATTAGGACTTAAGGCAAAAAACAACAGCTATTTCATCAAAGAATGTTAAAGTTTCAAGATTCTCTAAGTACCATAGAACCTGGCTTCATTTTGCACAGTGAGTAGGAGCCAAAAAAAATGTTTAGTAACTTTCAAAAATTCAGAAATTAATGACCAAGACTAAGTAAGAATAAGACCCAGGTGGGAGGTAGAAACTGGAAGGCAACATCATTGACTACGGAGTCTAAATGTCTCTGAAATGGCCACTTTACCTTGTAACAGCCCCTAACTCACTGAGCCTTAATTGCCTCCTATATAAGCCTGTTAGGGTGTGAACTGCATGCCCTCCATAATTCGTGTGTTAAAATCCTCACCCCCAGTACCTCAGAATGTGACTATATTTGGCATTTGGCCTTTTAAAGAGGTAATTATGGTAAAATTAGGGTTTGTAAAGACTGAGCATTCAAGGAAGTAATTAATATAAAATTAAGTTGTGTGAGTTGGGCCATAATCCAATATAACTGTTGTTCTTATAAGAGAAGGAAGCTGGGACACAGACACAGAAGAAGACGATGTGAAGACACAGGGAGAAGACAACCATTTTCAAGCCAAGGAGAGAGGCCCTTAGAAAAAAACAATCCTGCCAACATGTTGATCTTAGTTTCCTAGTCTCCAGAACTCTAAGGACATACATTTCTGTTATTTAAGCCACCCAATCAGCATTACTCTGTATGGTAGTCCTTGCAAACTAATGTACCTCCACAGCACAGAGTTGGCAGGATAACTAAATAGGATTATACATGTAAACCACTAGGCATACAAAAGGTGATCAATCAGCTTTGGTTACTTTTCCTTCTCTAATCCTCCCCCCCGCCCCAAAACCTCAGTTGAAGAATGCCTAGCATATCTGAAAAAGTCAATAGCAGAAAATTTATAGATGAAGATGTTTAATTGTGTCTAACCTGCAGAGAAGAAAAATATGAAGTTAACCAAAGAGATCATTATACTGATCACTTCAGAACCAACTGATAACCTTACTGAAAGAAGCTGAAATCACATTTCTGAGTTGATTAAAAAATTGTAGAGGTGAATTTGGTGTTATATTCTTGAATATGGGTTCAAAGAGTCAGAGAAGAGTAAAATAAGGATCCATTGAATTCCTTCTTATTATTGTTTATAATTACTAGCCAGGACATACTTCATCATTTGTCAGAACAGTACATCTGAACATTAAGTATCCCCAAAGCTTATGATCTGAAAAACAACTAAAAGTAATTCAATTTTAACTTTTTCAGGTTTCAAAAATGTTCAAAACTTGATTTTTCATTTGTCCAATAAGTGTACTCATTGACTAATTAATATTGATTAGAGATAATTACCTTTAAAAATCCTTTATTTCTTTTATGCCTATTCTAGGGCCCTCCAGAGAGCCTTTGTATTAACTAGGCAAACACCTTTAGGCATTGTCTCAAGATAGATTTATTTGAAATAAACAGATACCATTAATCTGACCATTAGTCTGGCTAGGCAGACATTTCTGCTGAAGTGTGCAATTGCACACTGCTGAGCCATCTTGCTGTGATGCAAAATAAAGCTCTGACATTTGAGTTTGGTAAAGTGTACACCCCAGGTCTCCAAGAGATGAAAAGGTAAATTTGACATGCAGAATATTTTGTTTTTATTGTCCATCAGCACCTTCAACAATGCAGTGCTGTATCAGGAGGACCATAATATATGCCAAAGACAAGTGTCCTTTATGCATAGCATGACTTTTCCTTGTGGAAAGACAATGAAAAATATGGTAAGCAATAACAATTTTATACAACTACTCATCTTGCCTTAGCTTCTTTTTATTTTTAAATAAGGAATACTTTTTTAGTATATATTATATAAATAAAATGTGTTAAATTGGCTGTGCTTTTCTTTGGAAACATCAAGAAAACTAAAACCAAAAAAGTAAGATAAAACACATTATGATATGGTGCAAATTTAAAGTTAGATCAATCACTATATACTAATTATTATGATCAGATGGGACCTTGGCAAGGATAAGAAAGGTTTACAATCTGGACCAATGAACACCAGTTGTACTTTCAAAGAGTTAGCTAGGTCTCTGGGCAGAAGCCAACTATAGTGAGTCATTACAGCTTCAGGTCATGTATTTCATCTCTAGGAACATAGCATTCTTTAAAGACTAACCTCTTTTAGCTTTTAATTTTGCAACAGGAAAGAAGAGCTTAGAGGTATCCAAAAAAGATGACTTATCTAAGGAAGAATCTGTGTGTCTATTTCTCAAATCATTTGTGGATTTTGAACACAAAGGAGGAATATAGCACCCCATCCCCTAATACACTGGTATGCTTGTTGTACATTGCTACATATGTATATATCAAATTATTTTCAAAGAGTCATGGTAGCTTAAAACAATAACATTTAAAATGTAATTCTGGTAGAATTATAGAGATTCAAGAGCAAAAACATAATATAATAGGCTATCAGAAAACTCACTAGATGAAAGGCTTAACACAACTCTTTTAATTATGACTTTTAAACCACATATGCATAATATAGAGATAATTGACATGAAAATACCTCTTACTGAGCTTTTGTCATGTGTAAGTCATCATATCCAACACCTTAAAAGTTGATGATTTTTTTGCCAATATTTTATAGGTGAGAAATGGAGTCTCAGAAGTAATATATCCAAGGATATAAGTGTTAGGACCTAGATTTCCAGACCTGAATTTAAAACACAGTTTGTCATATTAGAGAGCTAATGCTTTTAACCATGAAGATTCAGTCTATATCTCCAGAAAAGAAATAGAAAACGAAATGAGTCAACATATCATGGACTAAATGGAAGTTTATTTTTACTTTGGAAGAGGCAATTTGTTTGGGTGTCCTCACACTTCTCTTTTTCATTTGCACTAAAAAAGAAGAAGAAAGATTAGATTCTCTCAAAAGTGCCATACATTTGATGCCACACAGTGATTTATACTTGAAGAACACACACAAACACAAGCATATTCTACACATGTGTGTGTATATACAGATAGATGAAGGGGAGGAATTAATTTAACATTTATTTAACTCATAAATGTTAAACTAATCCAAAAACATCTTCACAGAAACACACAGAAAAAATGTTTGACCAAATATCTGAGTACCTTGTGGCATAGTTGACAGGTATTTGTAGATTGATAGAAAGATAATGAAAGAAGGGAGGAAGGTAAGAAAGGAGGAAGATATGCAAGCCCAAAGCTGGGTTACACATTCAGAGAAAAGAAAGATTCAGCAAACAGAAACTGTGGTAAGGTTAACAGTGATCATTCATTAGAAACATTATTAAAAGTTTAAACCATGCATAAATTAGAGCTCAGAATAAAAATAACATCTTCAGTGTACCTTCATTTTTCTCTCTAATTTTAATATTTTTATTTTTTTAGTGGAAGAGTATGTGTTTTTAATATTTTAATGTGTTTATTAAATGGCAGATTATCTGGCATTGAAAATACTTTTGATTAAACAAAGAATTATTGTGTTAAGTAGATATTGTTAGGCCCGTTCTGTTGGAAAGATAAAAGGCCTCATGCATTAAAATTTCATTCTCTTTGACATTAGATCCATTGATTTTTCTTAATAAAAGTTTATAAACATCAATTTTACAGCTTTCTAGAGGAGACTATATAATTAAGTATTGACATTCATAAATGCATGTATTAAAAGATTTGTAAGTTTTTAAATTTTTAAAATGATCAAAATAAAAAGATTTGGAATATTTCATGCTATTTGTGGTGATATTCATTTACTCCTATGTTCTGCTTCACAGCAGAGTATGATTAATTCATTGCAAAAATCCACAGAGGATTTCTTGCAATTATAATTAAACTTTTTGTCTTTATCAGATTCTTAGAAAAAAAATTATGATTGATTTTGAATCCAGGGAATTGTCTATGTGTCAAACATCAAGACACATTCCTTTACTGAGAAAGACACTATCCAATATATATTGGAATAAAAGATCATGGATATCCTATTACATTTTTATGAGAGAACTCTTCTTCCCCCTTGGTCTTTCTCCATAAATTTTCATTTTATATTTAATATATGCAAGACTTAATTATTTGATATAAGATAGGGAGAGAGGAGCCAATTTACCTGCTAGTGAAAAAGCTTTAATTACTCCTGTCTTCGTCTTGCTCCTCAACCTCATGCACAGAGAATTTGATGTAAGCATTTACTGTTTAATTCCATGGAATCAAAAATTAATTAGTATTTCTCCTGCCCCTTTTTTCTGCACGTATTTCCCCAGGAGCTTCAACTGTGAAATGGGTTCTTCTGATATCAATCCTAATAGAAATAGAAGAACTTGTGCACTATTAACAGAAAGTATTTCTTGATAACATAATTTATCTTAATATTTGAGGGGCTAGTAAAATGTAGATAAGTACTATACATTATAGTGGAAGATAGGCATTGGAAGTGAATCACCTGGGTTTGAATCTAGTTTCTGTCAGTTGCTAGTTGTGTGACCCTTCTGTGACTCCATTTTATCACCTTTAAAATATGGATGAGAATAAAGACTTAACATTGTTTTGTGCTAAAGTAGCCATATTTCCAAATGATGAAATCATTCCACGCAACTGTTGGAGTCCGCCCTGCTTGGTCTCAGGAAGCTGTAACCCCCCATGGCTAAGGCTGAGTGAGAGACCTCTGGACCAGGAGCCACTAAGGAGACACAACTTATTTCCCTGACATGAATGCTGACTGTTCTGTGCTGTCTGCCAATGCTTGATCACCTAGCCAATGACGGGTAAGATTTCCCAAGGAGAGAATCGCCTAAGACAGGCATGATCATGTGGAGGCCTCAGGGAAGGACTTGGGGGGCTGTGGAAATGAAGGAGTGATCAACGTCAACCTCTGCCCCCTCAGCTTTGTCAAAGCCTGAGTCCTTGCTCTTAGTTGTGAGAAATCCAAGTCTCCTGGCTGCCTTTGTCTCCTCTGCCTGACTCAGGCCTGCGGAAATAATAGGGGCAGTTCAGTTCAGACCAGAGTCAGCAGGCCCTGGGGGTAATCAGGCCTGAGACATAGAATATGCAAGATCCTGTGAGAGCTGCTTGCTGGAGGATGCTCTTTAATTAGAATATGAAGGCACAGGCAGGATTTTAGGTCCTGTAGTCTTTTTAAGTGATAAAACCCCAAACTCTGCCCAGAATCCCAGCAGGAGTTCCGTCTGCACATTTGAAAGCTACCTATTCCTGTTGATCTTCCCTGCCAGACTGTAATCCACAAACTGTGTCTGTATTCTTAATAAAAGCCTGCTCAGGTGGGGACTGGGGACGCTGTCCACTAGAGAGAGTGATTGTTTCACCTCTATTTCCCCACAGGACTCGGTTGTCCCTGTGTATGTTTTTCTCGTGTTTCAACGAGCATCCGCAGCAGGGATGGATACTACTGGCCAGTATCCTCCACACACAACAGTGAAGGTAGTTGTTAAAGATTGGGAGTGAGACCATCTGGGGATAAGATACTTAATAATTACTGCTGTGCAGGATGTGTGTGCATGGGATCCTTCATCTGGGGCCTTGCACAAGTCTGGGTGCCACAGTTAGAGGCAGAGCAATGGAAGCCATATCAATGGAAAACTAAGTCTTTATGTTAGGCACAGCTTTTAAAACAAGGTAGCAAGTCTTCCCAATTTTCCTATAGCATACTTTTATAGCTGTCTTCTGGCCTTTGTCTGGAACATGTATCCTTGATTGATTTATTTAATCCATTCTGGATTTTTTAAAATAAATATTAAAATCAATCAATCAATAAATAATAAAAAATAAAATATGAATAAGAATTGCAATGGCTATATTAATTATAGTATTAATGAAAGGCTTAAATGAGCTAATAAAGGTAGGTACTTAGTACAGTGCCTAACCTACAGAATATATTCTTTCAGTATTTGCTATTATTATATTATTTTATCAATTCGAACAATGCATTTACTCTTATATAATGTCTGTATGTATGCCCATTTAATTTCTTTTAAGGACAGGTTTTTTAAAGATATTTCTGCCTGGAGCACCCCAGAAAGGCATTTTCATGTATTATCCCATAAAATAGAAAAAAAATAACTGCCAACTCTAAGCAAATAAAATTTTTGTAACACAGTTATTTGATTTAACCCATTATTTAACTCTGCTTACATAGATAACAATGAAAGTACATTTCCCCTAATTACAAGTTTTGGTATAGGAGATAAATAATAATTTTATTGATTTTCTGGGACATGGAAACATTACAGTTGGGCTGCATTTGGTATAAACTGCATTTTGGTACTTTTTAAATCAATTGTGTCTTATGTTAAAGTGTATGTGTCTAAAAAACAAAAAGTAAAAGGACTTGGGATGAATAATTAATACAAAATATATCAAAATTTTATTTTGGCCATATCAGCAAATTTTTATATACTCCTAAAATGCTAAGATATTTTGCAAAAGCCATATCAGCATGATTTTTATGTATAACTTTGGTGGGTTGAAAAATATGCCTTTTTGTATCTTGTTATATATATTTAGTTTGCAATTTAAATAACCAGTTAATACTCTTAATTTAATACCATACAAATGTGGATTTTCTCTTTTGCATTTCACCAGTTGCTGATGAATCACAAAAAGTTGAGATTAATTGAACTGAACTAGTTTTTTCTTTTTAATCATGGAAATTCTAAGAACTAGTGTATATAAATATGCTGCAAAGCAAAAGTGTCACCATTTATTTAAACCTCTGACCACTTGGGCAAAATTTCAAACCTATCCTTGGCCCACAGATATTTGATTATAACATGATTACTTATTGACACATGCAACTAATTTTATTAAAATACAATTCTGATTTTATTTCTAAATTTTGCTACATTTACATTTCTATCATATGTTTTAAAATACAAAGGATCACTAAAAATAACCTACCATTAACAAATAAATCTTTTATTAGTATGTATATGAGAAGATCTACCATCAAATATTAGAAGTACCAGTACTTTTTAAGTTGTACTTTACACAAGTTCGGTAGGATGAGATAACTTGTCCTCTGACCTGGGGAAATTCATGTCTATCTGACTATTAACTGATATCTCTTCAGTTATTTATTCTGATTTAAAAACACAAGATATGAAAGCAGCCCAAGTGTCCACCAGTAGCTGAGTGGATAAAACAACTGTGGGACATTTATACAATGGAATACTACTCAGCTGTAATAGATAAGAAAATAGATAAGAAAACAGCATGGATGGACCTGAAAAACATTATGTTAAATGAAAAAGCCAGTCAGAGAAAGACAAATACCATATGATTTTATTCGTATGCAGAATCTAGTGAACAAATGAACAAACTGAATTAAAAAGCAAAACAGAGACAAACTCACAGATGGAGAGCAGGTTGACAGCTAAGGCTTCAGGGAGGTTAGAGGGTAGAAGGATCAAGGAAAAAGGAAAAAGGACTCATGGACATGGACAAACAACACTGGGTATAAGAGGACTAAATACAATGAAAAAATACAATAATATTTTTGTAAATACAAGAAAAAATTTTAAAAAACTACGAGAGCAGTAGAATACTTGACATTGTGTTATAAGGAGTTTGGCATATCCCTTCTCTAAAACCAACTATAAATACTGGAAAAAATTATCAAAAACAAACATTAAAGGTCTCTAGAAACTAACCAAATAGAAACAAATGCATTTTAAAAAAATTATTGGGCTTTGAGTGGGAACAATGGAAGTCTGTTTCGTCTATGACTAAGTCTGTGGTGTACATGACTAAGGCAGCTCTTTTCATTCAGCCCAGGAAGACTATAGTTGTACCAGGATGGAAAAAGACACAAAAACCCTCAGTTTCAGGGCCAGGAGTGACCCAGTTTGGAGCAGAAGGCAGAACAACCCAAGCAAATATTGTTGGTAAAAGTAGTCTTTTCAGTGGTAAGTGAAGAGAGAAGGTCAGGAGCTCTAAGGTCAGAGGTGACAGTTCTGATTAGAACAAGCTAGAGATCAGCGAACTAATAAGAATTTTAACAAAGAAATCCAGAAAATGGAATGGCCTTACATAAAGTCTTCACACATTTCTGACCACCTTCTGTAGGCATAGACAGGAGACTAGAAGGAGACTAAGATAAACACAATTTCCTGGACGACCAGGAGACTGCTCACATACAAGGAGAAAACAGCCAGGTATTTGAAGGTACTTGCCATCTGGCTTGAGCACAGTTTCTCACAAATTATTGCCTGGCCACTAAGCAATGCAGACTAAAGAGTAAACCCTAAAATACCAGGTTAAAAAATACACACACACACAAACACACACACACAACACACACACGTAAAACTGAGCAGAGACATGAATAGTCACACGCTGCTGTGGAGACTCATTTTATCGATTTACTATGAAAAAAATCACTAAATTAGAAACAAAAAATTTTACAGCAAATCTGATGGGGAAAGTCTGAATCCAAAATGCTAAAATATATTATTTAAATATACTATTTAAGTGTCCAGTTTTCTAAAAAATTTATGAGATTAAAAAAAGCACAGTGTAGCATATAACCAGGAAAAGTCAATTAAAAAAACTGTTTTTAGTTGGCCCATATGTAGGATTTAATAAATAAAGACTGAAAAGCAGCCTGAAAATGTTTAAATGGTTAAAAGAAAATAATGTTTATGAAAATAATATTTAAATGTTTGAAAATAATGTTTAAACGTTAAAAGAAATAATGAATAATAATGTTTAAACAGTTAAAAGAAAGTGTAATATCAAAGCCCCTTTAAAGGAAAAATTTTCATAGAAACATATAAACATAAAATAATGGAGATTTCAGAGTTGAAAAGTATGATTTTGAAGAATACATGTTGCTAGATGTATATTTTCTGATCTCAGGACTGTCTACAAAGGTATATAGATGAACATAACATTGTATTAAACACATAGATAATGAAACAAAATAAAATCTAAAAATAGATGTATACATATATGAACAATTAATTTTTCTAAAGCACAATGGAATTCCATAGGGAATTTTCAGCAAATGCTGCTAGAAAAAGTAGATGAACTTAGAAAGAAAAACAACCCCTTGATTTCTACCTTACACCATACACAACA
Source organism: Phyllostomus discolor (assembly GCF_004126475.2). Taxonomy (NCBI): domain Eukaryota; kingdom Metazoa; phylum Chordata; class Mammalia; order Chiroptera; family Phyllostomidae; genus Phyllostomus; species Phyllostomus discolor. Next base: position 139,577,859 of record NC_040903.2, on the reverse strand, counting down.
CAATTTGAAATGTATCATAGACCTAAAAGTAAAAGCTATTTTTAAACTATTTAAACTACAATTTAAACTGTTATATCTTGGAAGAATTACGGGATAATATTCCCGTAATCTTGGAAGAATTACGGGATAATTCTTGGACCCTTTGGGTATGTAAAGTGTTCCAAACAGGTCATATGTATAATAGACATAAAAATATTTTAAGTGAATATCATAAATATTCACATTGAAATTTGTTTGAAATTGTACATAGCAGCTTTATTTTTAATATCCAGAATTTTACACAATGCAGGTATCTAGAAACAGGTAATAAAATTTTTAAAAGTTGCAATATAATCATACAATGGAGTATTACTCAGCAATAAACAGGAATGAATTCTCGGCATTCCACAACATGGATAAAAATATGTGAATGGAACACCAGACCGAAAGACAGCACGCAGTGTGTGAATCAATTTATATGGGCCGTGTTGTCGCAACTGTAGGAACAGAAACCAGATGGGTGGTTGCTCGTGATGAGGCGTGAGATTTTGATTGGGAAGAGGCATGAGAAAAAAACTCTGGATGTTGGAAATATTTTATACTTAATGTGGCTGTTGTTTACTCTGCAGAAAAACCTAGCCTCTCCTAAATGGCACAGCTACATCTCCTGATCTTTTCTCCCTCCCGATGTGAAAAGTGCGTTATGTATCCAATGATTTTTCATAAAAGCATACTATTGTTGTAGGCGTATGAAACATATATGTACCTTTGTTTTTTCACTTTACATTATGTCTTTTAAACTAGCAATGTTTATATATGTAGATTAGCTTTAATTGTTGCATAACATTTCTTTGTGGGAAAGAACAAGTCTTCAGCCATTTTCCTGCTAAGCCTGAGTTGTTTCCCTTTCCTCACTGTCACAGCCTAGGGTGATGACTCTTGCAGACATGCAAACGGCTCTTTTGCACATGTGTAAGAATTTCTCTTAACTGAAAGCTAAATATATAATTGACCAAGTGTTGGGTTACTTCTTCATCTTTAATAGGTTTTACCAACTATTCTGTGTGGTGATTGTACCAATATGGAATCTCATTAGCAATTTATGACAGTTCCTGTTTCTAACATTTTGTCCACCTCATAGGTTTATTATCCATTTATTCTTTTGCCACGCTGGTGGGTGTGAAATGAAGTTTCATGATTGTTCTAACCTGCATTTCCCTGATTACTAATAAGATTGGCTGTCTATTTGGGTTTCTTTCTTATGAATTACAGTTTCAAATGTTTTACCCATAACTTTTCCAATTTAAATGTTTATTGTTTCATAATATTTTGTGGAACACTTTTTAATATAGCCTAAAGACTAAATTTTTATCAGTTATATGGTCTCAAAGATCAGTTGCTTTTCATCTGACTTTAATCATAGTTACTTTTAAATATGGATTTTTAAAAATTATGGATTTTAAATTAAATTGTGGAATTTAATTTATTCTTAATTAGTGATAGCCAAGGAAGGAAAACAATTCTGATACTTGATCTTGTACTAAATTTTATATTTTTGCTTCCCTTTCATAATCTTTTACTAAAGTTTCTCCCTGATAAATAGAATTTCTGCTTGAAATTATTATTGAAAACTGTGTTAATCATGGTTTTACATGTAAGGTTTAGAATCAGTTAGTCAAATACTACAGAAATTCAGTATAGTTATATTGTATTATTTTCATTAACTTAGATTTCCTTTTATGTCTTTGGTTGATGTGTGAGTCACTTTTAAGATTTTATTTATATAATTTATTCATATATTTAAAGATTTATCATAATATATAATTATTGCTATGGTTTATGCATATTATAACTTTATAGTTTCTGATTTTCTTAGAGCTGTTTATCACAAAATGTGCTAGTAACTATAAATTTCTATAATTTGCTATAACTAGCATAGCTAATTAAATTTGCTATTATTTAATTTGGGATTTTGTATTCACATTATTAAGTGATATTTTCTTTCTCATACAGTTTTTTTATTGTTCAAATACAGTTGTCTCCATTTTGTCTTCAAAACAAAGACAAAAGACACCTTCTACAGGTGTCTTCATTTGTCACCCCCCCCAACCTCTCCCATCCCTGCCTCCCATCTTTGAACCTACCCCCTTTGGCTTTGTCCATGTGTCCTTCATACATGGTCCTTGATGGCCCTTCCCTATTATGCCTCTCCCCCCTCCTCTCTGGTAACCCTCAGTTTGTTCTTGTATAAATTTCTACATAAACTTTATAAAATAAGCTGAGGTTCTTTGTCTATCTTCTATTTTCTTGCAGGTTTGGTGGAAGTAACTTATAAAGGCCTCTGGGGATGGTGATGAAAGAGGGGCACAAGATTTTGTGGAAGATTTTTGATTAGTAATTTATATTTGTTATTAGTCACAAGTCTCTTCTGGTTTTCTATGTCTTTGACAAATATATTTTTAATTGTTTTTCTAGGAAGTTATCTTCTTATATAAAATAGATAATATTGACTTTAGATATTCAGTTGTGATTTTATTTATGTGATACCCAACTTTTGTTTCAATCAGGTGTGGTAAGACACCCAGACATAGAAATGATTGTGTGAAAGGAAGTTTTCATTAGACTCATAGTTGTCTGGAGACAGGAGGCATGGCACACTGTACAGGGCTACATTGGGGAGCATAGAGCTGTGTGAGAAGGCAGAGAAAAAGAAACTGCTGGACTGGCACCTTAAGTGTCATTTTCATGGGAAGGAATGGTGAGGCCAGGTAATACCTCTAAATAGATTTAGCATTGTTGATTTGAATAATTTCAGTGGGCTCTAGAATGTAGGGGTGGCCCCTAAATAACAGGCACCTTGCCCTATAATGATTAGAGCAGGAAAATACTGTCCCAGAGTGTGAAAGCCCCATAAAAAGAGGTGGTCGGGGTAAGGGTGTGGGATTGGCTGGTTTACATGTAATTAAAGCAAACCCCCAGGTGAGCCATAGACTGTGTCTAGCAATTAGCTAACCATGGGAAGGCCAGTCCCTCCTGAGCCAGTGAGGCCCAGATGTTGTTAGCACATCAAAAATAGGAAAAAAATAGGAAAATAAAGTTAACATATTTTTTTAAGTTTTTCTCTTGTAAGTTTGTTATTCTTTTATTTGTGTACATGTTTATATCTCTGTTTTTCATCTTTTTCACAACACTATAAGCTTGTTAAGAACAGGGATCTCATCTGTTTTGTGTCACCTCACACAATGCCTAATGCACAGTAGCATCAAACTAATATTTGTGAATAAATTAGAAGACAAAAAGTGTTTTCTCTTATATTCTATTGTATCTTTTATTATTTTGCCATTAGTCTGATGCTTAATTCAATTAACTAATTTTTGCTTTTCTAATAAAAATTGCCTGTGCTATCTATTCATTGCAGTTTTTGGTGGGGAAAAAGCTAGGTTTAAAATGGAACAATCCTTTTTAACAAGAAGAGATTTTGACTTCTATCTTTTAGAATTGTAGAACCAACCCTCCCTGTAAAACGTACATGTGATGGTCCAGCTGGGGAACAAAGGAAAAAAAGGAAATACCAAACCCACTCCCAAAATGCCTCTTTCCTTAGGAGGATGTAGTGTTACCAGACAAAAGTGGGATTCGGCTGCCAGCTGCCAAACGCAGGCACAAAACAAAGATTGGTGAAGAAGAAAAAAAGGTCTTTATTAAAGTGTTGCATTATTTGGGGGATCAGGGGAGCAAGGGATCCCCGTGTCCAGGCTCTCCTCTCCCACAAAACACAGAAAAAAGCCTTTTTTCCAAAAGACTGAAACCCAAAGCCCAGCCCAGAAATCCCACCCCATTTTTAGCTGCCCTTCAGAGCAGTAGGCTGCTAAGTGGATGGCTCTCCAGCTTCAGGCTCCTGCCCTGGGGTGAGCATGTCTGGGGTTGGCACTGCCATCGCCACTCTATGGGGCCCTGCGCCCGAGGCTGCTTGTACCCCCTGGGCCAGCCTTCTGGCCTGTGAGGGTGTGTGCAGACTCTGGAGGATGAGAAGCCCACAGTCCGGGACCGTCTGTGCAGCGGGAAAGATGGCACGGTGTCCCATGGACCACTATCAGGGCACGGGTCCTCAAGGTTCGGCCCTGTGCACAGGACTCAGCTTTCCCACGAGCCAGGAGCTGGCACTCCGACTGGGTGAACAAGGGTAGAAGAAGGGGCGAGCCTCTCTCTACTCTCTTTAAATTTCCTGGCTCAAAATTCCTTGCATTCTGGTGGCATACAGTTTTCTGCCCAATCCTGTAGCCTAGACTGGCAGGTCTGCACCTTTCCCTTGCCACCGTGTTAACCTTTAGGTACTTGTGCCTCTGTGACCTCTACTTCCCACTTCAATCTGGAACCAGGAGCAGAGTAGAAGGAATCACTTCCGTCAACCACTCTTTCTTGTCCCACCCAGCATCTCTGCCAGGGGGCCGGGCGTCATGTGAGGGGCTAGCTCGGTTTGCTGGAGCAATGCTACACTATCACTCTGGTTTGTTTACCCTTTACCCAGGGGTAGGGAAATCTATTACACGCCAGGCTGCGGCTTCAGTCCTGCTGGCTCTTGGGTCTCCTGGGTCTCCTGGGGTTCCTTATTCTAGGGAACACAGCCTCTCCCATGCACAGCCTGGGGACCCCTCCCCTCTCCCCAGCGATCCCACCAGATCCCCTGTATCAGGAGTATGGAAAGAAAAAAAACATTAAGGAAAGAGACATAAGATGTTTCTTGGTTTACATCTTTCCTGAAGCACAGATCTCAGGCTATTTGGTCTGATAGGTAACTCTATCTCCTAAAAGCAAAGTTTACAGTTTTAAAGGGATATGCAAAGCAGTTTTTATTGGAAAGCAAAGGCTTGGTTATAGTTTCAGTGAAACCTAGACTTGAAAAAAGGCAACGTAAGAAATAAGTATAGAATTGTCAATATTATAAATATCATGGTTTGTAACACACAAGAGAAGTCTAGAGATGCATATATTAATACTAAAGCAAAACATTTAATTGGCATTGCCAAATAAGAGTAATAATACAGTATTTTGTAAAGCCCTGCCACCAACGAAGATCTTTACATAGGCAAAGATGTCTAAAATTTTACTATGCAAGGGTATGCCTAACTAAAGAATAGTTTCCTGTGTCATGTGAATCTTCTTGTCCATAATTTTATTGATGGTATTTTTTTATTCATTCCCAATTCAATTCTACTTATAAGAGGAAAAAATAATTTATTTCACTGTATCAGCACTTAACATATTATGACCTTCATCCTTCGCTACAAATACATTCATCCTACCTTGAAAAGCTATAAGCCCTGTGGATGGCATGAATGTTAAAAGGAACAATCCATTCTTTTTAAATTGGGAAAGAGAAAGAATTCCTTCCTAGAAATCCTGCCTCTTTGTGCTATCTCATCTGTCTCATCATATACCACATGTGATGATGCTAAGAAGGGATGTTAGTGGCAGTAATTTACAAATGTCATCAAGCATAAACATCCTTTTTTGTGAATATGTGAGCAGTGATACTGTACTTTAAAGATGCTCCAGAGTCTGTTTAGCAAGTTAGCATATATTGTTACTTTGTGTCCTTTTTTTGGAGTGAACTTCTTCAATACAGTCTGCATTCACAGTCAACTGTTTCCTGCATTGTATGTGCACCAGATTAAATACCTTTTTGGAAGAATAGAAGGCAAGGGGTTAGCCAGATTTGTCATGACTTGATGGCAAAATGCTTCAAGTATTTTTAATTTAGAACACTTGCAGTGAGTTTTTCAACACAGAAGCATGGAGTTGAAGGGATAAGGGAGAAAAAGTACTGAGACTTAACTGTGGAGAACTACAGGTTTAATTGCATTGAATTAATACAAGCATAATGCTTGCTTAGCTACCAATTTTTCACAGTAGGGCTTGGTGAAAATAGAGGTTAGGGAAATGCCTGCCCTCTTCCTAGTCATCTTAAGTTATGTTTGAACATGAAGGTAAATACACAAGATAGCCAATTTTTTTTGGCTATGTACTTTAACATATGGTTACTACAGAGAACCTTAGAACTTTTTTCTGTACTGAGCATGTATCAGCTTCCTGACTCCCTAATGTTGACTTTCCAACCCCTTGTTTCCATTCTGTCATCAGGAGCCCTTGTGCCCCTGCCTTAGTTCACTCCCAAATCTTTACTCTTGTGGGTCACTCAGTGTCCTCTCCTACCTATAACTTTCACATGCTTTGATAACTTGGTCTTTTTTATTATACTTATTATCAGATTCACTTTGTTCTGAAAGTGATGTTAATCCCTCTTTATCTTTCTTTCTCAAACGGAGATACTATATACCCGAAATAAGGCCAAGGGACACTTAAAGCCCAAGGGTACACATGGCATGCAGCTATTGAGTATCGGGGCTTTATTATCATTTGCTTGCTATTTAGTATTTGTAGAGGAAAAAATATTCTTATGGCATTGGTATTGTGTCAATATATATGAAATACAATGTAAAATGGACATTTTTAAAGGCAGTTATAAATTCAAGACTTATGTTGTACTTGCTGTGTGGATGATGGGTTTTACATATTCCTATTATTCATGAAGTAACATCCACATGTTGGCTGCTGCAATTTGCTCTTGTTATGAATAAGGTGATGAAGATCAGTGGCATCTGGCCTGGGAGTGGAGGAGGAAGGGCAGGGGAGCAAGGAAGCTGGGAGAGGGGAGACCAGGAACGAGCTTCTGGGAAAAGGACTTTGTGTCATATTTCTTCATGGAAATTTTATTCTTGAAGCAGTTTTCAGAGTTTACATCCCTCTCTTTTCACCTCCCTCTGCCTTTATCTGTTGTGAGTTTACCTCCCTCTATCATCACCTTATATAAGGTTATGATTCTAACCGCCCCCCCATCCACTCTTACAGTGTGTAGGGGACATTTGACAAACACTGTTCACTGCATTTCATGATGTACAAAGGCTTTTATTAGGTGGCCCATGCACACATGTCCGATAGCCTCTGGGGCTTCCTGTGTCTACACATTCTAATTCTGCAGAGGCTTCTTGCCTCATTTTCTCATTCCTCCACCACATCATTGACAATACTGCTCCTACTCTTCTCTCCCTTCTCCATCCAGTTAATAACTTATTTACTGCCCAACTCTCATCTCAAATGATACATCTTTTACTAATTCCTTATTTTTGAAAAATAATTTTATTTCATCGTTAATCCCATGGCATCTTATAGTAAAGAAAGAAGCCCAGCATTAAGCAGAATCAAAATAAAGATAAAAGACAAAAAAGGTGTGGGATACTGGTAGAATGATAGAAGTGATCTGAGAAAAGAACCAGTATGGCTCAAAATAGCAAAAATGAACTATCACGCACCTCCTAATGACAGGAAGCCATACCATTTATAATCTGCCAAAGTAATTAAACTGAGTATGATCAAACTCTAGATCTAGACCATCAAAGCTGAGATGCTGATTTCATGGAATGCTCATAAAACAAAAGCTAAATAGTATATTTATATATAGGGTGGGGCAAAAGCAGGTTTATAGTTGTGAGTACACAAAACAGAATTTATTCTTATATTATTATTTATTGTATTATTTTCCATAGAAACAACTATAAACTTCTTTTTGCACCACCTTGTGTGTGTGTGTGTATATAACTTTATATATAATATATGTATATATAACGTTATATAAAAATATAAAGTAATATATATCTAAAGTTATATATAGTTATATATAACATATATATTTTATATATAACTTTTTAATAAACTCAAATATCTGTGAGGTAGTGCATGCTTTTTGCTTTTTTGGTCACAGGCAATAGCTCAAGTAGTAAATCCTATGGAGAATTTTTTTTTAATGAATCTAACTTGGACATAGAGAAATTTGAGAAAATACCATTACCCAATGATAACAGTTATAACTTAGTGGGAAGACAGCTAGATTACAGAACTATCAGCCATATCAGGAAAAAGTTCTCCAACCAATTATGATGAGGTCTTAGGAACCACACAGTGAATTGTAGGGGACTGAAACCCATTTATAGTTGATGCAGGGCTGCAAGGAGAAGGTAAAGAAGCAGGTGAAAAAGTCATCTGCGAACTGTTGAAGTAGCCAGACAGGCCCACAGACAGGTTTAGGAAGCAAAGCCTAATGCCCCCTGGTTGTCAGACTTCACTATGCATAAGAATCACCTGGTTGGTTTGCTAAAGTGCAGATGTTGCATCCAATCCCCAAGTTTCTAGTAGGTCTAGGGCAGAGTCTGAAAATATTGAACATTAGTTGAGCCCTGTGCTCCCAGAAAACAGTGATGGTTGAGAAATAATCACTAAACTTTTGTGTCCCTAACTCCCTCCACCTCTGTGTCTTATGAGAAATAGTTTCTTGCAAAGAACCACCCTTTTCCAGGTGATAGAAGACTCACTGTCCACACTTTCTCTTCTCTCATACAGATTTGCAGATAATTCTTGTTTACTTGTGACAAGGCCAAACACAAATCCTCCAACTTTCTGTTATCTTCTCATGAATAATTATCTGTGATTAGACCTGTTTGTCCCCCTGACACTAGCTATGCACAGAGATAAACTCCTGTTCAGCTGGCTGAGACATCCCCTGATTGCAAAACAATCAAATGTAATTCATTCCTTCTGTAGCTCATTTTGCTTTCACTACCAAAGGCTGAGGCAAAACTAACCTGCCGAGGCACTCTGACCCTCAGGTGTCAGTGCTTGCACAATTTCGGTAGGCTGAATGAAATCAATCTCCTTACTTGTTTGTTTATTTGTTTGTTTGTTTTTGACCTACAATAGGCCCAAATTTCACAGTTCTAAGTAGTACCCAGAAGATGCTTGTGCTGCAGCCCTGGACAGCTCGCTTTGGAAACTGCCTTCTAATGCAACTCGAGGCAATTGGCAGAATATGTATTCACACTCTGAAGCCCAAGGAAAGCTGTCAAGTACTGAAGCTGGTAAGAAATTGGGCTAAGTAACAATTTTTCTCAGGTGAAAATTAAAACCTGAACTAAAATGGGAGGAAACTCACCACTTAGCATGTGGTGGATTAAGAGAGAGGAAGGTTCCTTTTCAGACTGACTTTACTACCTTTCTTTCACTTGGTAAAGAGCCATCCCCAAAAGTAGTGTGATCCCTGTGCATGAAAAGACTCCAGGCCTGGAGGCCTGGAGAAATTGAAGAAGGGAAGAATCCCTCCAGATGCGGTAGGTAATCCTGGTCTTAAAGAATTCACTTTATGCCTCCTGTCTTATAGCTACGAGAGTCGTTAAATCACTGCAATATATTCCTTGTTTATGAAGTCGTCATTATGTAGCTCTCAGATTTGAACCACATTTCCACTTTGTCTCAGATGAAGATGAAAAACAAAGAAGCTCTAAACTATTTTAACTCAAGGAAACAAAGATGAAAATGTCTAACAGAATTCATGTTTTAAACATTGCCTCCGTACTCATCTTTCTTGTCAGTAAAGCTAACAATTTGGGTGCTGTTTCTTACAAGGGCAGTGTAGGCATGCACTCGCATTACAAGCCTCGTAGCATGACATTTCTATCCTTGGCCCGGCGTTAATGATGTTCCATGCTGACCCTCTGGTGTGAAGGCAGAGCTGGAGAGCACAGCTTTGATAGCAGTGTTTACATGAATGTTTGATAAGCATCTGTCAGCTCCTAGCACTCTACAAGCCTAGGAACACAAAAGAAGCCAGGGAACCCTGGAGTTTTTGCCACCTGAAAGCATAATCTGGTGTGTTTGCTGAATTTCAAATCAGCACTGAGATTGTTCTCTTTGTAACTTGGGTTGTAATTTACGTGTTATTTACTCAAAAAAAAAATAGAAAAAAGAATAAAAGACAATTACTTTTTCTAAAATGCATTTTGGCTGTGGAGGACAAAATTCTTTTAATGTGTACTTATCTTGCTATGTTTTGTCTGGTCCCACTAGACACAGCATATTAGACAGATAGAAGTATATTTGACCTGTTAAATGGACTTTTAAGAATATTTATTATGTTTCTTTCCCCTTCTCCGAATCATAATGCATTCTCCCCTTGAAAGAAAAGACAGTGCTTAGGAAAGAGTTTATATGTATACAGAGAATGTATATTTTGTGTGTCTTAATGTAGACAATGCAGACAAAATTTGCACATATTATTTGGCTCTAAATTTTTTGAGACCCCCCCAATACATTTATTTTCGCAATGATTTGTGTGCTTTTTGTTCAGTAATTCATCATTCTTATTATAAGGCTGGAGACAATTTTTGTTTGACAGTTCAGAGATACAAAAAGTTAAAAAGTTTTTGTGGTGGCAGAAATATCAACTTTATCTCTTAAAATAATGTCTCTAAATTTAGCGGCATTTCTACCACAGAGAAATGAATAAAGTAGCTTACTGGTATCTGGTATCCTATAAATAATAGATATGATTATAAATTTTTATTGTAGTGAATTGAATGTTATGTTGTCCAAATAAAATCACGTATATAAATATGCTTTCATTAATGTGAAGTCCCTCAAAAATAAAACAGGGAAATACTGAAAAAAGGACAAGAATCTAACCACCTTCAGATGGCACTCATCTTTCCTGCTGATAAGTCGTGTTAAATTGACTGACTTGTGTGATCTCTCTCAGTTTGATAGAATTGTTTGAATGTCTGGATCAAGCTATTCTTGAAACCAGTGCTATCCCCTAGATTTCTCACTTACATGAGCCAATGCATTCTTTAAAATACAGCAATTGCCAAAACACTTATCCTAGACTGAGACTGTATTAATTTGCAACATACTTGTGAATAATATATCATTTTCTTTTTAGGATGAATTCACCAACATAATATTATTAGATATTCAATTTATTTTTTCTTTTTTTATATCTATTTTTAAAGATTTTATTTATTTATTTTTTAGAGAGGGAAGGGAGGGAGATTGAGAGAGAGAGAGAGAAACATCAATGTGGGGTTGCTGGGGGTCATGACCTGCAACCCAGGCATGTACCCTGATTGGGAATCGGATATTTTTTCTTTTCTAATAAAAAGAGGGAACATTCATTCTATTTTTATTTTGGTTTGGATTTCCATCATATATGAATGTATGTATGTATGTATGTATGAGTATATATATATATACACACATATATATGCTAGAATTGGTCATTTATAGTCTTAAAACATTTTTAATGTTGAATATAACTTTATAAGTTATTAAACTAACATTGTACTTCTGAACTGATTTTTCTGAGTGGGTCTGTCTAAGGCAGGAATATGCTTCCTTGATATCTCTCTCATACACACACACACACACATTCTGATACACAGGAAAGCTATCATGGAAAATTAATTCCAATTAATAAATTGGAATTCTACTTTTATAAATTACTCCTATGAGCAAGACTTATGGCTACATACCATTGGCAGTTACCTTTATATTAAATCAATAGGACAACATCAAACAGTGTATTAAATATTGAGGAAAGATGAGATAAGGGATGCAAGTAACAGAAGATGTTATAATAATTTATGATTGATATTATTAATTAGAGAAAATAAAGAAGAGGAAATAATTATAAAGCATCTTGAAAATGTACACGTGTGCTAAGAATAGATAAATATTTAGACTTGGCAAATGATGGATGATTAGGTTTCTTAGATTGAGTAGAGATGAAAATAAATCACTGCCATCAAAGAACTTATGTGGAGAAAGAAGGCTAATGCACATGAATCCACTTAAAATATCTAATGCTACATTGAGCAGAGTTCCCTAAAAGAGGAAATAGTTTATAGAAGTGGAGATAGATAATATACAGAAGAGACTAAAGAAAAAGAAATAGAAGATAACCAGGTTTAAAATGAAGATTTGGATAAGCAAAGGTGAAATGCAAGGATGACTGAATACAACAGCTGAAGAAAGAGCATGGGGTCTGGATCAGTACAGCAGGTAAGTCTCACTGAGGTTGCCACTATGCAATCTAATGTATGGCACCAGGGGAGAAACAAACAGAAAATACCTTTTTCTTTAGTAGAGAATTTGACTAAATTAATGGTGTACAATATATCGCTTTCTTACGCATTATGACAAGGGAGTTTTGAATGGGTTGCTTTAAACTCGAGAATGAAGGAGCTGGTGCAAACATATCCTGCCAAGGGAAAGAGCTTGGAAGTTTTCAGTGGTCTGATGTAGTAACATAACCAGAGAAGAATGAGGAGGAGGAGGTGGGAGCATAAGAAAGGTTTGGATAAAGCCCTGGCTGGCGTAGCTCAGTGAATTGAGCGCGGGCTGTGAACCAAAGCATCGCAGGTTCAATTCCCAGTCAGGGCACATGCCTGGGCTGCAGGCCATGACCCTCAGCAACCACACACTGGTGTTTCTCTCTCTCTCTCTCTCTCTCTCTCTCTCTCTCTCTCTCTCTCTCTCTTTCTTTCTCCCTCCCTTCCCTCTCTAAAAATAAATAAATTAAATCTTTAAAAAAAAAGAGAAAGGTTTGGATAGAAAATCAAGTGTAACATTAAGCAGGGTTATAGGCATAATATAATTTTGGGTCACACTTCAGTATTAAGGCACTGGAGAGTATTAACTATGGTGCTTATGTCTTATTTACATTCTAAGAAAATAACATATATTGCATAAAGAGTCAATCAAAGAGTGGTAGTACTATATATGTCAAGTAAAGAATTGATCAAAGAGTGAAAGTGTGGGAATGAGGTCAACTTGAGGTTCAGTGCTATTGTCCTGGAAAAAGATGTAAATGGGGTGGTCAGGAGCCCCAACAACATGTAATAAAAATGGTGGATAAGTTGGTGGTGGGTGGTTTGGGGCAAATCAACAGAGCTCAGTGATTTCTTTGGATGAAGGATGGAGGAGAAGAAATCATCAAGAATAACCTGCAGGTGTTTTAGTTTAGTAACCAGGCAACTGTTGGGTGTTGACCTGCAAAGTAACTACTGCAAATGAGGAGATAGAATTTTGATCAATTCTTGATCTTTTAAGAGATTTTAAAACAAACGCTCTTAAGTGTTGGTCAAAGTAATAATATTGAAAGGGAAATCAGATTCAGAAAAACTTCAGATTTTCACAGCAAAAGCACTGGGGAATATAGACCTGGATGAAGACTGTGGATGGAAGAGGGAATTCCACAGGAAGAGTGGAACATTCTCCAAGGAACATCTGACTGTGACCAGAGCAGAGGGGGGATGGGGATAACAGGGGGAAGAGCAGGAAAGGTCAAGGCAAGGGACATGTGTAAAGGGCCCATGGACAAGGACAACAGGGTGGTGGGGAGGACTGAATGTGGGGTGGGATGGGCAGGGCAGGGGAGAGTAATGGGGGGGGAATGGGAATAACTGTAACTGAACAACAATAAAAAAGTAAAAATGAAAAATATGTTCCAGAAAGGCTAACAACAATTTCTTCCCTATAATTTAGTCAGAGGATTAATGATTTCTCCAAAGTCATTTGGCAAGTTTAACCTTTGGAAAGTCATTCCCCTTCAGCTAACAGTTTTCTTAATCTGATGCGAGGGTAAAGAGGAGATAGGCCTTATCAAGTACTAGACAGACTTAGTTTCTGAACTAAATGATAAATTTAGTCTTTTCTTGTGTGTTAGTGGAAAGAAATCACATACCTTAAGCAAATCACGTACCTTAAAACAATATAGGATTAATAGCTGAAATTTACTCTCTGATATTAAATTGGGGATTTTAGAGATGATTTCTGAAGGCAATTAATACAATGTGTATGAATAAATTGACAACACACCAGTGAAGTTTAAGACAACATTTTTTTCTGAAATGCTAAAAATGTTGCTAGAGGACCAAGTGTACATCTTTGTAACATGATTGTATATATGATTTAAATTTTGATATTACAAATTACCTCAGATAGGACTTAACTGAAAGAAGACTGATATGAACTATAAAAGCCTACAAAAATACTTAAGGTGAAATTATAGTGTATACAGAATTACTATATTAGTTTAGTGTTAATATAATTACTCAAAATGAAAAATTGGCTATATACTCTACCCCCAAACTGTGTTTAACAAATTGAAAAAGATAATTTTAAGTTAGTACATAGTACATAAGTGTAGTACAATACTACACTACTGGCAGACATTTTAGAATGTACAAATTCTTTTCCAAGTGCATTGGAAAAACAGGTTTCATAAAAAGATGAATATTCACTTCTAAATAAGTACACATATCAGCAACAAGCTTGTTTATTATAAAAATAAGTAAATATTATTTTCCTAGTTTCCTCAGATAACCCCAATTTCAAGTCACTAGAATTTATTTTCATCAATTATTTTTTCACACTTTTTAAAAGATATTTTTTAATTTATTTATTTTTAGAGAGAGGAAAAGGGAGGAAGAAAAAGAAAGAGAGAAAAAAGACATTAGTGTGTGGTTGCCTGTCACATGTCCCCAACTGGGGACCTGGCCCACAACTCAGGCATGTGCCCTGACTGGGAATTGAACCAGCAACTTTTCGTTTTGAAGGCTGGCACTCAATCCACTGAGCCACCAGCCAGGGCATGTATTCATTAATTCTTATATAAATTATCATTTAATAGTTTACTAAATATGTATACTTTTAAAAGCAGAGGAATATATAATTTTCTTATTGAAGTCTTTTCTATTCAAATATAGTAAAGCTTAAATGTAAGTCAGTTTTTAAATTGGTACTAAAATAAAATGTTAACTTAAAATTAGAAACAATGGACACCTTTTATTTGACATACATCTTTAATACTTTTAATCAGCTAAAAATATGTTTATCTTCACACCCAAGGGTAATAATTTATGTATATCATTTGTATATTTCTAATACCAGTTCAACATTTTTTTGTACTAGCACATTAGAATACACACAGACAAACCCAACAGGAAATTTTAAATAGTCTACATTATTTTTCCTGGAAGATTAAAGAGTAAAATGCTAATTGATATTTGTTCTGTTGTTCTACAAGCTGTGAAGTAAATTGTGCATTATATGCTATACAACTAGCTTAGAGTCACAAAATCCAGAAGGAGGTAATCTCTAATAGCTATAAGCAGATATAATTTTTCTATATAGATGTGTACAGGGTGGGGCAATTAGCTTTACAGTTGTTCATATGGAAAATAGTATGATAATTAATAAGTAATAATACAAAAATGAGCTCTGTTTTATGTATTCAAAACTATAAATGTAATTTTGCCCAGTGCTAAATATGCATATTATGTATAGACATGTGTTTGTCTAGATATATATATAGATATCATGCTACTATTCATAAAATACATTGTCTTTCTCCAGGTATCTATTATTTCTAGTAGAAATTTTACTTATGAAAACTTAGGCCATTTTAGAGTATCATTTATAGCACTATTTTAAATGCTAAAAAGCAGAAATGAACTAAATAAAATCCAGTATTATGGCATTCAAAATATTCCATTTTTATATTTAATATTGCAAATATCTAGAAACTTCTTATATCACCCCTTTGTTCATTATAATTATGTTTGCTTCTAAAAAGTATTTACCTAAGCCCTGGCTGAGTAGCTCAGTTGGTTGGTGTGTCATCCTGATGCACCTTGGGCGGGGGGGTGGGGGTGGGGGGGGGTTGGTTCAGTCCCCATCAGGATACATACCAGTGTCAACCACATACCAAGAGACAACCAGTGAGTGCATGGGTAGGTGGAACAAGAAACTGATGTTTCTCCCTCTACCCTTCTTCCTTTCCCTTCCCCTGTCTCTCTAAAATCAAAAATTAAAAAAAAAAAATAAAGAAAAAGTATTAACCCAAGAAATCTCCAGGAATACTGGTGGAGAGCTGACATACCTGAATGCCTTCAATATACCATGACATTTCCCTGAACAAACTCAGACATTGCCTCCATTATCCATAGGAAGCCCAGCCTTCTTTACAAGCAAGTGAGGTTCTGAGGAAAGTGGCCTTTGCCAACACCTCCAACTGTAGTTCCTCCTCACTCTGTAGCATACCACACCACAGGAAGACCAGCCATTGGAGACAATCTCAGGTTTCTATCTTTGCTCATGCTAATCCCACCACCTGAAATTTTCTCCCCATGGGTAAACTTACTTCATTGTTGTGAATGCATTTGGGTACCATCTTCTCTGGAGCTGTTTACTAATATCTTTGTCTCATCACTTTTCTGTGCTTGGTTTTCCTCTGCTTTCATTATATCCTATATATATGTTGCTAGCATTTTACTACTGAGAATATAGTGCATGCATCTTTTTTTTAATTAATATACTCCATCTGTTGTGCAGTTTTAGGTTTAAAAAATGGAGTAGAGAATAGAGTTCTCATATATCCTCTTACCCTCCCCCCAGTTTCCCTTATTATTATCTTTCATTTGAGTAGTACCTCTGTTACAAAGTGAGAAGCCAATATTTATATATTACCAGTATTGCCTCTGGTTACATTAGGCTCAGTCTTTGTGTTATACATGCTATGGTTTTGGCAAAGACATATTATGCATTCACGGGATAATACAGGTTAATTTTATTGCCTTAAAAATCCCTTGTTCATCCTTCCTTCTGTATGATATCAATCAGTGATGATCTTGCTGCTCTATAGTTATCTTTTCTAGAATGTCATATATTTGGAATCGTACTGTATGTTGCCCTTTCTGATTGGTTTCTTTCATTTAGCAATATGCATTTAAGAATCCTCCATGGCTTTTTATGGCATAATAGCTTCTTTCTTTTTATCAGTGAATAACATTTAAATTTATGGATAGATCACAATTCGTGTATTTATTTGTCTATTGAAGGGCATTCTGATTGCTTCCAGGTTTGGTAATTATGAATTTGTGTGAAGGATTTTGTGTGGACATAAGTTTTTAACTCCTTTGAGTAAATACCAAGGAGTGTAAATGCTGAATCACATGGTAAGAGTGTAAGTTTTGTAAGAAATTGTCAAACTCTTTCAAAGTGAATGTACCATTTGCATTTCATCAATAATGATTGAGAATTTCTGTTGCACCACATCTTTACCAATATGTGGTATTTTCAGTGTTTTTCTTTTAATTTTATTTTATATTGTAGAGAGAGGGGAAATGAGGGTGAAAGAAAGGGCAAGACAGAGTGATATGAGAGAAAAACATCCATACGCACCCTCACTGGGGAACGAACCTGCAACCCAGGCATGTACCCTGACTAAGAATTGAAGCAGTGAACTTTCAGTTTGTTCCACAACATCCCAGTGAGCCATACTAGCAGGGGCAGTGTTTTATATTTTGGCTACTCTAATAAATATACAGTGTTATCTCATTTACTTTCAACTTTCATGTGCTTAATTGCCATCTGTATCTTAATCGTATTTTCTTTGGTGAGGTGTCCAGATTTTTTGTCTATTTTTTAATTGCATTGGTTATTTTCTGATTGATGAGTTTTAAGAGTTCTTCCTATATTTCAGATACCAGTTCTTTATTAGATAATTGTTTAACAAGTTTTTCTTCCAGTCAGTGGTCTTTCATTCCCTTAACAGTGTCTTTCACAAAGCTGAAGTTTTTACTTTTAATGCAACATAACTTATTTTTCTTTCAAGTATCACACTTAAGTGTTATATTTAACAAATCATTGCCATATCCAAGGCCACTTATATTTTCTCCTGTTGTCTTCAGGGAATTTTATGCTTTTGTACTACAAGTTTAGATCTAGGATCCATTTTGAGTTAATATTGGCTAAGGTATATGGTTTGGATCTAGATTTATTTTTTTTTTGAATGTAGATATTCAGTTCTAGCATTATTTGTGGAAAAGATTATCCTTTCTCTACTGAATTGCCTTTGCTCCTTTGCCAAAGATCAGTTGATTATATTGATGTGGATCTCTTTTGGACTTGTTTTATTTTTCCATTAATCTGTCTATCCTTTCACCAACACCACACTGTCTTCATAATGTAGTTTTAAACTATGTGTTCAAGTTGGGTAGTGTTAGTGCTCCAACAATGTTCTCATTCAGCATTCTTTTGTCTTTCCTGGGTCTTTTGCCTTTATGTGAAACTTTCGAATCATTTTGTCAATGTCAAACTTACTTGCTGCCATTTGGATTGAGAGTGTATTAATTCTTAGACCATGTTAGGGAGAACTGATATACATGGAATACCCTTCATTTCTTTAGATATTCCTTGTCTTCTTTGTTAGGTTTTTTATAAATTTTCTTATAGAGATTTTGTGCACATTTTGTTAGGTTTATACCTAAGCATTTCTATGCTAATGTAAATGCTATTGTGTTTTTAATTTCAAATTCCAAAAGTTCATTGCTAGTGTAGAAGAAAGCAATTGATTTTGTATGTAACTTATATCCTTCAAACTTGGTATAATTGCTTATTTGTTCAAGTAGATATTTTTTGGTTGAATCTTTGGGATTTCTGCAGTCATATCATCTGTAAATAATACCGTTTTATTTCTTTCTTCCTTATATTTTATTGTGTTACTGCGTTTTCCCAGATTTCTAGCACAATGTTAAAAAGGAGCGGTGCAAATATCTTTCCCTTTTTCCTTATCTTAACAGGAAAACATCTACTTTCTCACCATTTAGTTTAATATTTGCTTAGGTTTGCTATAAATTTTATCTAATAAACTGAGGAAGTCCCCCTTTGTTCTTAGTTTGCTGAGTTTTATTATAAATGGATGCTGAATTTTTTAAATTCTTTTTTTGTATCTATTCACATCATCATGTGTTTTTTTCTTTTTCAGCCTGTTAATGTGATGAATTAGATTAAATGATTTTTAAATGTTAAGCCAGCCTTGTGTACATGGAATAAATACCACTTGGCTTGGTATATAATTCTTTTTGAACATGCTGGATACATTTTACTAAGATTTTGTTGAGGAATTTTGTCTGTATTCAGGAGATCATAGTATGGAGTTTTCTTGTAGCATTTGTCTGATTTTGGTAATAAGGTAATTCTGCCCTCATAGGATGCATTTAAAATATTTCTTTTGCTTTAATTTTCTGGAAAATATTGTAGATGTGAGGTAAATTCTTCCTTTAATGTTTGGTAGAATTCACCAGTGA
Organism: Phyllostomus discolor; assembly: GCF_004126475.2. Taxonomy (NCBI): domain Eukaryota; kingdom Metazoa; phylum Chordata; class Mammalia; order Chiroptera; family Phyllostomidae; genus Phyllostomus; species Phyllostomus discolor. The sequence goes on along the minus strand of NC_040903.2, from coordinate 139,558,846 downwards.
ACCCATCTGGAGCTGTTGCTTTCTGTTTGAAAAGGTTATTAATTATTTATTAAATTGTTTTAATAGCTATAGCTCTATTTTTATTTTCTATTTCCCTTGTGTAAATTTTGGTAGAGTGTGTCTTTCAAGAACTTGGTCCATTTTATCTAGGTTATCAAATTTGTGGACATGGAGTATAAGGGCAATGGCATTAGAAGTGACAACCGCTTTGCTCCTTCATTTTGATATTAGTAATTTGTGTCTTATCTCTGTTTAGATATAACCTAACTAGAGATTTATCATAGATAAATCTCAATTTATCTATTGATCTTTTCCAAGTACCAGCTTTTGGTTTCATTGGTCTTCACTGTTGATTTCCTGTTTACAATTTCATTGTTTTCTATTCTTATTTTTATTATTTCTTTTCTTCCACTTACTTTGAATGTATTTGCTCTTTTATATTTTCCTAAAATGTAAGCTCAAATGATGAATTTAATATCTTTTTATTTTCTATTACAGCATTTGTTGGTATGCATTTTTCATTTAGGCCCTGGCTGGCATAGCTCAGTGGATTGAACACGAGCTGCAAACCAAAGCATCGCAGGTTCAATTCCCAGTCTGGGCACATGCCTGGGTTGTAGGCCACAACCCCCAGCAAACGCACATTGATGTTTCTCTCTTTCTCTCTTTCTCCCTCCCTTCCCTCTCTAAAAATAAATAAATAAAATCTTTAAATTTTTTTTCTTTTAGCATTAATTTTCATGCATCTCATAATATTTTTATTTACTTCAAAATATTTAAAAAATATTGATACTTCTCTTTGACCTATATGTTATTTAAAAATGTGTTTTTTAATATCTAAGTATCCTGGGGTTTTCCAGTCACTAATTTCAAATTTAGTACCCTTCTTTACCCCAGGTAATTTTTTTTACTTTGAATTCTGCTTTGTTTGAAATTATTATAGCTGTTCCAGCTTCCTTTTGGTTCATTTTAGTGTGCTATGTCTTTTTTTGTCCTTGTAGTTTTAATCTGTGTCTTTATATTTAAAATAGTTTTCTTATAACTAACATATAGTTGGGTCTGGTGTCTTATCCATTCTGACTGTCTTTCATTGTATTTAGTCTGTTGATATCCAAAACAATTGTTGTTGTAGTTAGATTAACCACATTGTTGTGGTTTTCTGTTCATTGCCCTTGTTCATTTTTTTAATCCTCCACTTTTGTCCTGCCTTCTTTGATTTTGAGCATTTTAAAAGATTCCGTTTATTTTCTCCCCACTTAGCACATCAATTTTACTTTTTGGATGGCTGTTAATGAGTTTGTAATACACATTTATAAATAAGTAGCTTTTTCTGTTAATACTTTAAACATTTTACTTCACTCACTTTTTATTTGTACAGTTTCTGATATGAAGTCAAGTGTAATTCTTACCCTTCATCCTCTACAGGCAAGATCCATCCCCAATAGCCCATTCCCAACTTCTTAAAGATTGTCTCTTTATCTAAGTTTTTGAAGTTTGAATGTGATATGCTTGTATGTAGATTTTGTGGAATTGTTTTCTGCTTGGTGTTTTCTGAGATTTCTGGGTCTGTGGTTTGGTGTCAGTTAGTAATATTGGAAAATTTTTACTCATTATTGCTTCAAATATTTCTCCTGTTTCTTTCTCTTTTCCTTCTGGAATCTCATTCTGTGTGCATTACTATACCTGTTTGGGGATATTCTGTTCAGTCTTTTTACTTTATTTATTTATTTTTTAGCATTTATATTTTGAGAGATTCTATTAAAATTTCTTCTTGAAGAGGGGAAGCTTTCTGATTCTTTCCTTGGCTGTATTTAGTATGTTAATGAGGCCATTGAAGACATTCTTCATTTTCACTACAGTGTTTTTAATTTCTAGCTTTTTAAAATTATTTCTAAGACTTTCTATCTCTCTGCTTGCATTACCCGTATGTTTTCACATGCTGTCTACTCTTAACCATTGGAACCCTTAGCATATTAGTTGAATTTATTGGAGTGGTATTGGTTTGCAAAATATACAGGTTTCAAGTGTACGACTCAACAAAACACCACCTGTACACTTGCATTATGTGCCCATTACCCCAAGCAAAGTTTCTTTCTGTCCCCATTTTCCCTTCTTTGTCCACCTCCACCTCACCTCAGACCTCCTTTCCCTCTGGTTATCATCATACTGTTGTTTTTGTCTATGATGTATATATTTAACCTTATGTTTTATATATAAAACATATAGGATATATAATATTTCTTGGCTAATGCATTCACCTTCTTTTGTCTAGCCTCCCAATCCCGTCCCTTCTGGCAGCTTTTGGTCTGTTCCATGTATCCATGCCTCTGTTTCTGTTTTGTGTGTCAGTTTATTTAGTTCATTAGGCTCCACATATAAGTGAGATCATATTGTATTTGACTTTCTCGGACTGGCCTATTTCACTTAGCATAATTATCTCCAGGTCCACCCATGCTGTTGCAAAATGTAAGATTTCTTTCTTTTTATTTCTGTGTAGTATTCCAGGCCATAAATGCACCACTCTTGTACTGAAGGGCACTTGGGTTGTGTCCAGCTCTTGGCTATTATAAATAACACTGCCCTTAGCATATTAACCAAAATTGTTTTAAATTACTGATATGACCATGTCCATGTCTGCCATATCTAAGTCTGGTTCTGAAGCTTGTTCTGTCTCTTCAAACTGCATTTTCTTTTGTGTGTGTTTTAGTATGCCTTGCAACTTTTGTTGAAAGCAGGGCAGGTACTAGTCAAAAGGAACTGGTGTAAAATGCCTTTAGGGTGAGTTTTTATGTTTATCTGTCAAGGTGTAAGGCTATGTTTACTATTTATGGTAGCTATAGGTATCATAGGCTAACATTTCCTCTGATGTCCTCATTCTTGTCTCCCATCGGGTGGATTTCCTGAGAGTGTTCTTAAGTAAAAAGTTGGAGACATGTAGTTCTTTTGGTTGTATCCCTCCATTATTATACAAGAACTATACCAATGTGGTGGTGAGGTGTGGAGGGATGAAAAGCTTAGAGTTCTATGAATAGGTGTCAGTTGTTTAGTGAGTCTGTACTTCTGGGCTGTGACCTTTACAAGTGCTTCTTAATTTGACCGCTAATCCCTGACACACTTAGGTGAGACAGAAAGGTTAGGAGTTACTGGTGTTGGGTGTTTTCTTTCTTCCACTTGGAAGCAGGAGGTGGCTGGACTTGTTTTTTTCCTTTCCTCTAGGTCAGTTTGGCTCTGGTAAAATCATTTATCTTGAGGGCAGTCCTAGTTAAGGAGAATAGAATGTCCAGGTAGTATTTCAAAATAGCTAATTTTCTCTTCCCCTACTGGAAGTATAAGGGGATGTTTCTATAGAGATCCTGAAGGTAAAACTGTTAACAGTGCAAGACCTCCATAAGAATGCTTTCCACCCATCCCCCGCCCTCCAGAAATTCTAACTTTCAGGCATGCCCACACTAAAACGCTAGCTATCTGTCCATCACAGTTTTGGTATGTCTAGCCCTGTGCAGGTTTCTGTGGAGATTTCTGCTCCCAGGTTTCCACCCTGCTAAGCTTTGAGTAACTATATTGGCTTATCTGTTTCTCCAGTTTGGGGGTCAATGGTTTGCTTTGTGAACTAAGTTTTCTGGTAAATCTAAGAGGAGTTGTTGATTTTCAGTTAAGCTTATTTCTTCTGAGAATTGGAGTGATGATTTTCAAGCTCTTATGTGCAAGACCAGAAGTCCTGTATGTATCTTTTCTATGTTGGTCTGTATAACTAGTGACTGGTACATTTAAAGAACAAGAAATTCATAGCTGCATGTAGAATGAAAGAATTATGTGTGACTCTTAGGCACTAATGTAGGATTAACTTTTTTAAGATCTTCAGGGGTTTTCTTGTTGTTGTTCTTGTCATTGTTGTGTACCTGTATGCCAGTCCCAGTATTGAAAGGCATTTTCAGTGAATAAATTAACTTGTTTTAAAAGCATGGCTTTGTGGTCTGAGCCAATGGCCCTAGATATGTTCAAACTTCTTGAGAAAAAGAACAGAATTCATTAAAACCAATCACCTCATTTTAATTTCATGTTATACCTAGTAGACAAATAGGCACCAGAGAATAATTAAGGACTGCCACAAAAACAATGAGACATTAAAGGGAGCCCTAATAAGCAGATAACTTTTCTATTTGGAGATGCCTTTACTTAATATTTTGTAAACAGCTTTGCAGGAAGTAATTAAAACTGCATTTATAAATACAAATTAAAATAGGTGGGAATAAAGAGTTATATTTTTTCAAAAGCAGTTAGATGGTTCTATTTAGTTTGCAATCTTTCTTTTACTGCCTAGACTCGATCTATAAAGACTGGATTCCTGGGGTACAAAATGTCTCTTTCTATGTCTCCTCACCACTTAGTAACCTTATGAGGGGATTCACCACAGAGTTCTTCTAAGGGGAGCAATTCAGCACCCCAGGGCCAGGCCAGCAGTTACGCTTTCTAAACCATCATCAGGCACTTTTAAGGATGAACAACAGCTCCCCAGGAGGTGTAGTGCAAATCCAGTCCTTTAAACTCATTTACTTTAATTGCATAACGTTTTAAATACTGCACGCCAGTGAGAGGCAGGTGGATCAGCAGGTGCAATGTGGAGATCTGCCAATAATGGCATCAGAAAAACAGTCCCTCACAGAGGCAAAAGGCAAAAGAGACTGAGTGAATAACTCCTTTGAGCTTAATGTCTATTTTATCCAGTAATTGCAGCAGAGGGGAGGAATTCCAAGCAATCTAAACCAAAGCTGTCTTAGTCATTTCTAGTTATGCATTTTTTTTATCAGGGGTGGTCTCGGAAATAAAATTTTATTTCAAATTCAGTGAAGTCCTTTTGTGCATTCACCCTACTGAAATTCATTCATGGGTAAAGATGTTAAAGAAAAGAGAAATCATGAAAACAAATATTTTCTTTGTAAAACTTTTTCCATGAACAAACCAAAACATATGCCAAATATAGTATTTGGTATTAGTTTAACTTAAGTAAAATTTGAAGACAAATTTTTAAAGGAATTTAATTTCTAAACTAATAAACTCCAAACTACATACACTTTCTATTTTTCCTTTTATTGGCAGTATTTATACAAAAAGGAGAAAAAGGTGCAGATAAAGTATAAAAAGTGTAATATCTATGTAAAAAAAGAACTATAGAGACTTCCATTGGGATAGCAGCATGGGCAGACATGACACCTCCTCACACAATTGTGAATAAGATGTGGAGCAACCATCTGTGAGAACCATCAGAAATTGACTTGGAAATCTGACAACTACAGAACTGAAGAGACCACATCCATCATCATCATCCATCCATCCATCCAGACTAGTGAGAGGGGTGCAGATATGGAATGGGCTGGTCCCTCACACATGTGTGGTAGATGGGGGTTTGGGAGGGATATATCAGGAGTGAAGGGTCCTAACCCCACACCAGGGCCCCCAGCCCAGGGTTTGAGTTCCAGGAAAATGTGTCCCCACAACTTCTGGCTGCAGAGACCAGTGGAGATTGAGTCAGTGAAGGAGGCTGCTGGAGCCTCAAGCAGTTCCTCTTAGAGAACCCACACATGGACTCACCTACTCAGACTCACTCCCTATGAGCTCCAGCACCAGCATGGTGGCTTGGTGGGCACCAGTGGTATACGGGGTGAAACTGAGGTGTCTGGAATCAAGGTGAGAGCTGGGGGATAGCTGTCTCCCAGACAAAAGGTGGGAAGAGGCCATTATCCCATTTCTGATCTCCCTCCCTACAAAGACAGGAAGATGCTGCCACATCTGAAACTCCATCAACCTGGGTAACACTGTTTGTCCCACCTTGGAGATCCCCAGAGACTCTGCTCCATCCAACTTATTCAAGCTGCTTTCCATATGAGTGGCTGGTCTTGGCCCATGCTTCACAACTTTCTAAATCATATCAAAGATGCAACAGCTGGCCAGCCTCAGTGAGCCCCAGGTCCAGGACTAGCAGCAGCCAGCCTATATTCACAACTTGGCTTCATCATTGGACCTCTAAGCCCAGCACAAGTAGCAGCCATCTTAGATTGATTTATAGTTTAGGCAGGGTGGCCTCAGGTAAAACACAGGTGGGGGCTGACCTTGGCCTGAAATACCTGGGAAACTCCAGAACAAGAGTACCCAGTGGACAGCAACAGACCATGTTGGAGCACCCCACCACCCTGCTTCTTCACAGCTGATCCTCCAGGGAGGATAGAAGTTAGTGGTAAGTGATCACAGCCAATCCTTGCAGCTGAATGGCCTGGGTAAATCCCTCCCATTGACCTGCCAACAACAACCAAGGCTCATCTACAAGATGAGTGTGTACTCAGCCCATATGAAGGGCACACCTCAAGTATCCAAATTCTGTGATAGGGGAGGCTGTGCCACTGGACCCTACAGGACATATACTACATTATACCACACTACCAAGACATGGAGTCAAAGCAGCTCTACCTAATACATAGAAACAAATGCAGGGATGCTGCCCAAAAGAAAGAGCAGATAAAAACTCCAGAAAAAGAACTAAATGAAATGGAAATAAGCAATGTATCAGATGCAGAATTCAAAACACTGGTTATATGGATGCTCAAGGAACTTAGTGAGGGCCTCAGCAGCATAGAAAAGATACAGTCAGAAACAAAGGATAACACTAATTGAAATAAAGAAAATTTACAGTAGAACAACAGGGAAACAACAGTAGAGTGAATAAAGCTGAGAATCAAATCAATGATTTGGAAGCAATAAAGAACCAATCAGAACAAGAAAAAAAATGAATAAAAAAAATGAGGTTAGTTAAAGCAGTCTTTGGGGCAACTTCAAGAGTCCCAGCATTTGGATCATAGGGGTGCCAGGAGAAGAGAAAGAGAAAGAAATTGGAAATCTATTTGAAAAAATAATGAAATAAAAAATTCCCTAATTTGGTGAAGGTAATAGTCATGTAAGTCCAGGAAGCTCAGAGAGTCCCAAATAAGATGGATGCAAAGAGGCCCACTCCAAGACATATCATAATTAAGATGTGAAAGGTTAAAGATAAAGAGAGAATCTTAAAACAGCAAGAGAAAAAATGTTAGTTACCAACAGGGGAGTTTCCATGAGACTGTCAGCAGATTTCTCTACAGAAACTTTGTAGGCTAGAAGCAATTGGCAAGAAAGGCCCAAAGTCAAAAGTAGGGACCTGCAATGAAGATTTCTCTACCCAGCAAAGATATCATTTAGAATTGAAGGACACATAAAGAGCTTCCAAGACAAGAAAAAAGTAAAGGAGTTCATTATCAATCCATTATGATATGAAATGTTAAAGGGACTAATTTAAGAAAAAGAAGATGATCAAAACTAGATACAATAAAATGGCAATAAATACAAATCTATCAACAATTGAATTTTAAAAACAAACTAAGCAAACAAGAACAGAGACAGAATCATGGATACAAAGAGCATTTTGATGGTTGTCAGATGGGAGAGGGCTGTGAGGGAAGGGGGAAAGAGATACAGGGATTAAGAAGTACAAATAAGCAAGCAAAACATAACCAGAAACATTGAACTAAAGAACAAATTGACAGTAACCAGAGAGGAGAGGGGAGAGGGATAATGGGGGAAAATAGGGGAAGGTCCATCAAGGAATATGTAGAAAGGACACATGGACAAAGCCAAAAGGAGCAGGTTTGAGGGTGAGAGGCAGAGATGGGTGGGGTGAGGGGGAGATGCCATGTTGGGGTGAAAATGGAGACAACAGTACTTGAACAACAAAAAAAGATGCGAATATTAAATTCAGTTATCTACATGTAAACATAAAAAGGAAGTACAAATAGGTAGTTACAAAACTGCCGTGGAGATATAAGGTACAGTAGAGGAAATGGAGTAACCAAACAACATATACACATGGCCCATGGACATGAACAATGGTGGGGAGGTTGACAGAGGGAATGGTGGTGCTGTGTGGAAGGGGACAAAGAAGAAAAATCAGGACAACTGTAGTAGCAAAATCAATAAAAATAAAATAAAAATTGTCAATAATTAGATACTTATAGAGAATGGGAGACCAGAGATAGGTAAATGAGCATAGATTTGTTAACTGTATGTCTTTTTTGTTTATGGAAAAGGCAAATCATGATAATAAACACTATTTTTATCTGTTTTAATCACAGATTATTGATTAGTAATTTTTTTTAAGATTTTATTTATTTTTAGAGGGAAGGGAAGGAAGAGAGAAAGATAGGGAGAGAAACATCAATGTGTGGTTGCCTCTTGCGTACCCCCTACTGGGGACCTGGCCCCCAGCCCAGGCATGTGCCCTGACTGGGAATCACACCAGTGACCCTCTGGTTCACAGGCTGGCACTCAATTCACTGAGCCACCAGTCAGGGATGATAAATTAATTTTTTATATTTTGACCAAATTAAGCTCTGAAAATAAAATAGTGGTGAGTTAAGTGAAGTTTTGTTTATTAAATACGCTCTGTGTTCAGGCTTGTTTTTTCCAAAATGCCATTCTTTTGAAGTTTCTACAGAACTGGTATTTAATGAAGAATCGTCGCATATCTTATGTCACCAGCAGTTCAAAACAATTCAGGGTAAGACAAAGGAAGGACAAATAGAAGAGAACAGTTACTAAAATGTCTTTAAGGTTTCCTATTTAATAGGCTCTGTGGTGTATCTGTTTTATCTACATATTCTGAAGGCAGATGTTATTCTTTCTAATTTTCATTTGTGTTAACTGAGGCAAGAAGGTGTTAGTCCCAAACACATAGCTACTGGGTGGGGCTGAACGAGTTTCAAATGGTTTCATCTTTATGCTGCAGTGAGCTATTTACTCTGCATCTATGCTTTGCAAGAAAGATCAATAATTGAATTTAGGGATTATGTAATAGGAAATGAGGGTTTTCCTTCATATTTATTTTACTACCATGATGATGGCAATAATGAAAGCCCAAGAAGAGATAGGTCTGTAGAAAATGATAAACAGTCATATTCAGAGTCCTGCCTACATGTAACATATGAAGAAGGAGTATGTGGCTCTACCTTCTTTTATTTCTGTACTTTCTATTAATAAAAGTACTTGGGACACCTTATAAGTCAAGGACATACCTTCCATAAAATAATATTTAATCTCTACTATTGTACCAGCTTTTGTTTTGTTTCTGCCCTCGTGCAATACAATATCTTCTGTTAACTTATACTGACACTTTACATAACTCGCCCTTTTCATATCATCATTCAAGGTATCTTTTCAGTTATGCCTTGCACAAGGAAAAAGCAGGCAAAATAGAGTTTAAGGGCATGTGTGTGCCATACCAAAATAAAATTGAGATCAGGAAAAGAGACCTGTATAATGAAAAATATGCATGGTATAATTGTGTTCCCACTCAGCAGATAGATCTAATAACCAATGATTAGAATTGCAGTTTGCATTACTTTCCTAAAGTCATGTCTACAGAGACTTACTCTTTCTCTTCTGATGTTGAAAACTTTCTCTGGGGATATCAAGGTGTCTCTCTGTTCTGGCACTCACACAGTGCCTCGAATAATCTTGTCTGGCAGCAGCAGGAGTCCAAAAGCTAAGTCAGGCAGATGGAAGAAGGAACATGCTTGATTGTTGATGAGGCCTCCTAGGAACCACAAATCTGTTACGCAGGGATTTGAAGCTTTGTGTAAGGTATCTGTTGAGAACAAATGACTGGCTTAAAGTGAGTAGTGTTCTGTCTTTTTCGGGTGAGAGGTTAGGCAAATGAGTATTCAGTGTGTGCATTACCCAGTTTCTAACTGTCATCCCAATTGTAGTTTAAAACTGATTCCTTCAAGGAGATAACAAATAAAAAGGAAAGGAGAAATAATCACCCAGTTTTTCATTAACAGAAGTTCTGGGTAAAAGATGAATCTAAAACAACAGAAATCACACATGGAAATATGGATTTGGTAGATCAGATTCTTAATCACACTGAAAGGTAGAATTGGCTGAAATATTCCTGTGGTAGGAACAATTACACACCTCGTCTGGTTGTAAGAGAAGTAGCACAGCATGATTGCTGCTTTTATTCTCATTTACACAGAACCTGCCTTTACACAGGAGATATAGAGGAAGTCAGAAAGGCTACACTATTTTCCATTTCAGAAAGTTACCAGGCATAAGGCACAGATAAACTTAGGGATGCAGAAAGAAGTATTGTGATAGAAATGAGGTGGAGACAATAAATTTTGAGAAATTTGGGAGTGTTTGTTTTTGCTTATATTCAGTTATAATAACATTTACAATTTTGTTTCAGGATTCTATAGTATATGCTGCCAACATTGACAATTTTTCCCCATTTGATAGGTGATAATGGAATTCCAGCATAGATTTTTTTAAATTGAGGTACACTTGACATACAATATTATATTAGTTTCAGGTAGGTGAACAACATAGTGATTTGACATTTATATACATTGCAAAATAATTACCATGATAAGTCTAGTTACCATCTGTCACCATACAAAATTAATACACTATCATTGATTATATTCCCCATGTTGTACATTATATCCCTATGACTTATTTATTTTATATCTGGACATTTGTACCTTTGGATCTTCCCCCACCCCACCTCAGCCTCTCCCCTTTGGCAACCACCAAAGTATCCTCTGTATCCATGAGTCTGGTTATGTTTTGTATGTTTGTTTTGTTGGCATGTAGTGTTTGACTTCTCTGCCTGACTTATTTTACTTATCATAACACCCTGCAGGTCCATCTGTGTTGTCACAAATGGCAGGATTTTCTTCTTTTGCATGGCTGAGTAATATTCCATTGCATATATATTACTTTGTTTCTCTATTCATCCACTGCTGCACATTTATGTATTTTCATATCTTGACTATTGTAAACATTGCTGCAATGAACATTGGAGTTCAGATATCTCATTTAGTTAGTGTTTTTGTTTCTTTTGGGTAAATACCCAAAAGTAGAACTGTTGGCTTATGTGGTAGTTCTATATTTACCTTTTAAAGAAGCTTCATATTGGTTTTAATAGTGGTTGCATCAATGTACATTAATGCTCCCTTCTCTTCACACCTTGGCCGGCACTTGTTATAACAGCCATTATACCAAGTGTGAGGTGATAGCTCATTGTGGTTTTGATTTGTATTTCCCTGATGGTGAGTGACATTAACTACCTTTTTAATCTACCTATTGGTCATCTATATGTGTTCTTGGGGAAAATGTCCTCTTTAGATACTTTGCCTGTTTTTTACTCAGATTGTTTTCAGTTTTTGCTGTTAAGTTGTATGAGTTCTCTATGTATTTTGAATATTAACCCCTTATCATATATGTATATGCAAACATTTTCTTCCAGGCCATAGGTTGCCTTTGAATTTTGTTGATAGTGTTATCTGATGTATAGAAGCTTTTAGTTGGATATAGTCCCACTTGTTAACTTTTGCTTTTATTGCCTTAGCTTTTGGTGTCAAATCCAAATAGTTATTGCCATGACTGATGTCAATGAGCTTACTTTCTGTTTCACTCTAGGGGTTTTATTGTTTTTGGTCTTATGTTCAGGTCTTTAATCCATTTTAAGTAGATTTTAATGTATGATAAAATATAGTGGTCCAGTTTCATTCTTTTCCATGTGGCTGTCCAGTTTTCCCAGGACTATTTATTGAAGAGACTATTTTTAAAAGCATTTTTAAATACTGTGGGTATGTAAATTTTATCATTTTTTTCACATCTAACAAAGATGATGTACTGCTATTTCCTATTTGATCTGTGTTCTGTTATATATCAATAGTGTTTTAAATAATATTGAGCCAATCCTTCACAGTTAGGATAAATATAGTTTATTAGGATAAATATAAATTATAAATATAATTTAACAATAGTTTATCGTTCTAATTTGTTACTAATTTAAATTCACTAGTATTTTGTTTTTGATTTTTACAAATACACATATTTATTTTGTCTTCCACTCATATATAATTGTCATTTAGTTTACCTGTGTGTATATATTGTCTTTTCTGAATATCAATTTGTTCTTATTTGTGGAATGATTTAGTAATGTAATGTCTTTTATCTGTATTTTGAATTTTATATACCCTGATATTTTTTTTCTGTTAGTCCTTTGATGTATAAAGCAAATCACAAGAAAATTAACAGGGCTGACTTGGTTTTTTAATTAATGTAATTTTTACATTTAATTGGTCATAAAATATGTAAAGGCAATGTATCAGAAACACAGAGATAATGCTATTCTTGACTTCACAGAACTCACAGTCAGTTTTTAAAAAACACATAAAAGACCAAATGCAATTTAATATCCTCGTTACTATGACAGTAGTTTTTTTTTCCTTTTTTTAATTTAATTTTTACTATTCATTTATTTAAAAAATTTTAAATGTATTTTTCCATTACCATTTAGTCCCCTTATACCCCCAGCAATCACCATGCTATTGTCCACATACATGAATCCTTTTTCCTTTTTGTTTAATCCCTCTACTCACTATCTACTCCCCCATTAGGTATCATCCTGCTCTTCATCTATGAGTCTGTCTCTTTTTGCTTGTTAGTTCAATTCCTTCATTGGATTCCACATATGAGTAAAATCATGTGGTACTCTCTGACTGGCTTATTTCACTTAGCCTAATGTTCCCCAGGTCCAGCTATACTATAGCAAGGATAATTTTTTTTTTTTTTTTACGGCTGAATAGTATTCCATTGTGTAAATGTCCTATGGTTGTTTTATCTACTCATCTACTGATGGACACCTGGGCTGCTTCCATGTCTTGGCGATTGTAAATAATGTTATAGTGAACATAAGGGTGCTTATGTTCTTTTGAATCAGTGTTTTGTGTTCCTTCAGATATATTCCCAGAAGTGGGATTGCTGAGTCAAAGGGCAGATCCATTTTGAATTTTTTGAGGTATCTCTGTACCGTTTTCCACAGTGGCTGCACCAGTCTGCATTCCCACCAACAGTGCAAAAGGGTTTTCCTTTCTCCACATCCTTACCATCACTTTTTCTTTGTTGATTTATTGATCATAGTCATTCTGACAGGTGTGAGATAATATCTCACTGTAATATTTAGTTTAATCATTTGAAATCTTCATTGATTAGTGATGGTGACCCACACTTATATATTTAATTAATATTTGACAGAGGATAGAAGCACATATAATGGGCTAAAGGTAGTTTATTCAGTAGATGGTGTTGAAATAGGACAAATACATGCAGAAAAAATGAAACTAGACCATTTGCTCCCACCACACACAAGAATAAATTCAAAATGGATTAGAGACTTAAATGTAAACCCAAAGCCATAAAAATCAAAGAAGAAAACATAGGAAGAAAAATCTCAGAAATTGCTCATAGGAATATTTTATCAGATGTATGTTCCCAGGCAAGGGAATCAAAAGAAAAAAAATAAACAAATGGTACTACATTGAATTAAAAGTTTTTCACAGCAAAGGAAAACATCAGTAAAATAAAAAGACAACCCAAAGAATGAGAAAACTTATTCACCAATACATCTGATAAGGGGTTAATATCCAAAATTTATAGAGAACTTACAAAACTCAATATAAAAAAAAAAACTAATAAAAATGGGCAAAGGACCTGAATAGAGATGTCTCCAAAGAGAACATATGGATGGCCAATAATAGATGTATGAAAAGATAGTAGTTTTCAAAGGCCAATGTGAAAGAGAAAGGGGAGATGTGATGGACAATATTCAGATATATTTATCAATCAATCAATCATTGTGAGGTCTAATATCAGCTGCTTTCTGATGGAATAGAATAGAAAGTACATAATACTGTCTGTATAGTATTTTTAGTTTGAAAAACAGTAATCATAAATCATAATCTTTATTTTCACTGTCCCTTCAACAATATGGTGAAAAGAGAATAAAGCAACAATTTGAACAACCTAAGGAAGAATTAGTCAGCCAAATCCAGAATGTGAGACATCCATGACTTCAAATGGTTTTAAATTTGGGTTCTTAAAAACAAATAGTATGGAAATAAAGTGCACCCCTGTCTGACACCTTTGCCAACAGGGAATCATTCTGTCTCTCCACAGTCTATCCTGACAGTGGCTTCCTGTCCACAATGGAGGTTATGCGTGAGGACAATCAGGTGCTAAGGCACATCCATTTCTTACAGAGAAACCCATAGCTTTCTGTAATCAACATAGTCAAAGGCTTTCCTGTGTAGTCTATAAATGAGTAACAACCTTCTGATATTTTTTGGACTTCAGTATCCAACAAATGTTTGCAATTAAATCTTGAATGCCTCTCCCTTTTCTGAATCCAGCTTGAACATCCAGCATTTCTTGCTTGATGTAAGGTGTTGCCTTGTTTGGATCACCTTGAGCATCTCTTGTGTGGAAATCAGAGTAATCGTCCTATGGTTACTGTGCTTCTTGGCATATCCTTTCTTGAAAATTGAAATGTATGTTGAATGTTTCCAGTCTGTAGGTCATTGTTTTCTTTTCTGTATTTGTTGACTTATTTTTGTTAAGATTTTTACAGATTCATTCTCTGTGGTTTGAGTTATTCTCTCAGTATCCCATATACCTCTGGTGATTTATTTCTTCCCAGTACATTTAGGGGAGCTTTCATTTTGCTTTCTAGAATTATAAGTTCTTCTGCACAGGACTTATCTTCAAAAAGTATCTGTCATTCTTTTGTCTCTTCTGTCTTGATTTTCAGTATATTGTTTTCACCTACTTTTTATTTTTTCCTGATCAGGTAATGTGCTTCCTTGTTGGTCCAACAGCATTTCTAGTCTAGGTTTTAATTTCCTTTTTTTACCCTTGAACCATTTTTTGCTGTTCTCTTCTATCACCTTATATTGACTACTTTAAGAGTTCTCTTTATTTCTATGCAATAGTAATTGTGTTCAGGAGTCTAACCCTGCTTTTAACATCTTTTAATTTTACCTCTCACCTGTCTTTGACTGATTTTAGTGTTCCTTCTGTCATCCATTTTGATTTTTCTTCTCTTGTTGCTTTGTTGCTTCTGCATTGTCGTTTCTCATTCTTTCCTAGTAACATTTCTAGTTTTAAAGTCCTTCTGTCTCTTGTTCAATTAGTTTAATAGAGAAAATTTGTTTCTCATGTGGGCTTTAAATCCATCAGGAACATTAATTACATCATATTTTGGCACTCCAATTCTTCTAGTGTCTTCCTCAGCTTTACTCTAATGTTTGACATTAACAGTTTGTGGTCAGTACCACAATCCGCTCCTGGTCATGTTTTCACAGAGATAATATAGCTTCTCCACCTTCTGCTTACAATTACATAGTCTATTTGAGTTCTGTATTGGCCATCTGGTGATGTCCATGTATACAGTTGTCTCTTTGTTGGTGAAAATAAGTGTTTGCAATGGACAGGTCGTTGGCTTCAGAGAAATCCATAAGCTGATCTGCTTTATTTATGACAGCTATTCCAAATTTTCTTATGATATTTGATTCTGTTTTATTTCCTACTTTTATGTTCCAATTACCTATAATTATCAACATATCTTGTCTCAGTGTATGATCAATTTCTTCCTGGATACTTAATATTATTTAATTTCATCTTTTTCAGTCTCTGTTTTTGGAGCATAGACTGGAATAATGGTTTTGTTACAGGTTCTCCTTGAAATCTGATTGATATTATTCAGTCCAAACTTGCATTGTTGCTTCTAACTGCCTGTGATACATCTGGACTCAGTATTAAAGCCATCCTTTTCTTCTGAGTTTGTGTTTTCCAAAGTACAACACTTTGTAGTTACATGTCTAGAAATGTCCTACTCTAGTCCATTTTAGTTTGCTATCACCATGCACCACAATATTCAGACTTCCCATCTCTGGCTTTATAATTTCTAGTTTACCCTGCTTTATGCTTCTTATGTTCCATATTTCCATTGTATGTGTTGTACAGAACTGCACTTTTGCCTTTTTGAAATCACTTCTGATGAAAATGACAGAAGAAAATGCCAAAGCAGGGCAGTATTTGGACATCAAGAAGACAAAAATCAGGCAAAATATACAACTTTTACATAGAGAATGAAGATATCAAAATTGTTAGAGTTTGCTTACATTGTTTTAGCCATCAGTTCAAATGGAGATAGTCTCCAAGATCAACAGAAGGCTGAGACTCAGAAGAATAGCAGTGGGAAAGTTAGAAAAGACCACTAAGAGCAAAGATGTGTCATTAGAGACTAAGGCTATGATCACCCACACCCTCATGTTCCCAGTTACTACAATATGTATAGACACAAAAGTAGGACAGTGAAGAAGGCTAACAGAGAAAAAAACAATTCATTGGAAATATGGTGTTACAAGAGAGCTCTACAGATGCTCTGGACCATCAGCAAGATGAACAAGTAGATCCTAGTGCAAATTATGCCTAAAACATTGCTAGAGGCAAAAGTTACAAAACTGAGGTTGTCCTACTTTGGGAACATCCTGAGAAGGCAGAGTTCTTTAGAAAAGAGACTAATGTTGGGAAAAATAGAAAGCAGAAGGAAAAAGGGGGAAGGCCAAATATGGGATGGATGGATTCCATAAAAGCAGCCATAGATAGGAGTCTATAGGAGCCAATGAGGGCTATGGAGGCAGGACATTGTGGACAGCACTCATTCAAGGTATCGCTAGCAGTCAGATCTGGCTCACTGGCACATGACACACATGCACAAAATACTACATTAAAAAAGATATGGTGCAACGAAAAAGTGAAAAAATAGGGAATTGTAATAAAGGAGACTTAAAACACAGGCAAACGAAATGCAGTGTGTACACCTTGTTTAATCCTGATTAAACAAATTAATATTATAAAGAGACATTTGTGAAATAATCTTGGAAACTTGAAAATAGGCTGGGTTAGATGATATTAATAAATTAATTTTAAGTGTAATAATAGCATGGTTGCACTTCAAAATATTAGAAACATTTACTTGAGAATTAAAGGTAAAGGAATGGTTGTTTGGGATTTTCTTTAAAACATCAAATCACAGTGATATAGAAATTATAGTTAAAATAAAATTGGCAAAATACTATATTTAATGGAACTGTGTGATGAGTATATCCAGGTTCCTTTAACTATTCTCTCGCTTATTATTTGAAAATCTTCCATGATAAAATTTTTGAAAATAATAAAAAACCTGAGAAGAGATAAACCTCTATTTTTGAAAGAATAAAAGAAAACATTTCCTTGTGGTGTTCAAAATATTATTTATATAAATGATCATGCTTTTGTAACCTGCTGTTAAGACCCATGCTATGCTATTTAAAATTGTGATGTGCCATCTGAAAATAATCTCTGAAAAGACACCACCCAGATATTATATAAATAACATTCAAAAGATATCATTCAGGACTCTTATTTTGATTATAAAATGCAATTTTGTTAAATTACTGTGGACTATTGAGAAGAAAAGGGTATAACAATTGGGGAGCTATTTTCTCTCCATTAGCATTAACACATATATAAAACTTTTCCTATCTTTCAAAAAAATATATGTAATATAGTACCTAAGCATTTATTCTGTTTTTTTTTTAACAGAGAACTTCCATCTTAAAATAGTAAAGACAAAAAAAAATAAAAGCTTCACATGTATAGATACATATTCAATATTTTAAAAATTAATTTACTCTTTTACTTAAAAACATTTAGTTTATCATGCCAGGAGAAAAAGCACACCCAGCTACTGTACTGAAATAAACCACCTTCAAAAGAAGCAAGTTCAAAGTATATATTTTAAAAATATATATGATTTGTTTTTTTATCTGATCAGTGAATTCATATTAACTTCTGCTACTGCCCAATGAAGAAATGACTATGAACCTTCCCCATGATTGATATGGGAGAGAGATTTTCTGCATCATAAATCTTCTCTCCATGGTTGAAAGGCACATTGGAAAGTGTGAGGGCATTAGAGAATGGCCATCGATTTTGTTTGCCATCCATTTTTCATCAGAAAGTTGGCACTGCTGAGACAAGAAAAGAGAAAGAAGCAACAAGGAAAGGATAAGAAATAGTCTAACCCACTAGAAGACTGAAAGAAAAAAGTAGATCCTTCAGACAAATGATAAAATGCCATCTGTGACCCTATCCCAATGGGCATAGGTAAAATGTTCCTCCTTTTAAAAAGCATGCTTAACAGAGCTCATTTTTCTATATGAAATTTTCCTAAATGCTTTCAGAAAATGTTATAAATTGATATATTATTTTTTATAAATTTAAATTTTAACAAATTTAATTTTTTTAAATTCCAGAAAGTTCCTGCAATACCAGGAAGTTTTCCTATCATAAAATTATTTGAATGAGTTTAATGAAAGATAGTCTAGCAAGTAGCACCTGATTATCCTCCAGAATCATCTACTGATAGAACCATGAGAGCATCAGAGTTACAGATTACCAGGATCACCAATAGTGGTATATTTTCAAGCTTCTACTAGATTCTTAGAACAATCTACCAAGTTTTATTCCCTGAAATACTAAATTAAGGGCAAATAAGATAAAGAGAATGAGGCTTCTGACTGAAACACTCGAAAACTCTGCCCATCATGCTCCTCCCACACAGGGCCTTTTGACTTGGTGAAAGCTCTTGGGTCCCCAACCTCATCAGGAGAACTCCACATCCAGTTCCACAGTCCTCAGGCCTCTAGCAAAGGCAGGGTGGAAGAGAGACTCCATAGTGTATGGAGTAACCTACAGGCATCTGCCCTCCTGTGCTTAGCCTGTGATTTTGCTTTCTGCCAACTTCTCTGCAGGATCCAGCACTTTTGTCCTAAAAGAGAAAATCCACTCCAAAACACACTAGGGTGCAAAGTAGATTTTACAGAAGATTCTTGAGAAAATAGAAAAAAAGGATTTATGCCACACACTAAAAAGCAAACAATTTAGGAAAGTATTTCATTCCAGGTTTTTTTCTCCTTCATTTCTCTTCTACTTCGTAGCCACTAGGCCCCCTCTTTCTTTTCACAATATTCCCGCACAAGACAACTCTTAGCTTTCCTCTTTGTAACTACAGATACTGGAGGACTTAAAGGCCCAGTTCAGAGCAGGTTTATCAAATCATTCTGCTAATGAACTCCTCTAACTGCCTAGAGGAAATCTGCTGCTAAGAAAATCAGTTGTATTTTTCATTAACTTTGCATCCCAGAATGTGAAATAAGCAGGTGTTAGGACAGAGGCTAGACAGACCTTCAGTGAAGTTCATAAATAAGCAGGAAGTCTTTCTTGTGCTTTGTAGAGCCTATATGCAAGAATGACAACTGTCCCTCATTATTTAGAAATAAACTCCCCTCGTAGCAAGAAGACCAAGCAATGGGAGTGAGCTGAAGTTACCTTGACAGAAAAGCTGATTTCCATGAAACCCTGATTCATTAAAGTTCAAGACCCTCATATGCAGAAGCCATTTAGGCGGTGTGATTTGGCTGGGTTATACAGTGTTTCTTAACCATTAACATGCATGTAAATCACCTGGAAATTTTGTCAAAATGCAAGTTCTGATTGAGGAGGTCTGAGCTGTGGCCTAAGGATCTGTATTTTTAATGAATTCTCACACTGTGTTCCTGATTTACACTTTGAGTAGTTGGGAGACAGTTCTAATGGGGTGGTATAAGAATGGAGAGATAATGGACAGCATCTCGCAGTCAGAAGGAATTTCTATGTGAAATTTCTGGTAAGTTAATTAAAGTGAAAGATACTTAGATTTCTAAAGGCCAGTAATTTGTTTTGATTTCTTTATCTACTCTTTCTACATGTTTTAACATCAATTTTGTATCTACTTTTGGAATTTCATATTCTTTTTCTTAAATAGGACCCATAAAATTGTGTAAGCTTCAGCCTCCATAAAATCTGGATCTGTCATTATCTGTTGGGCACCAGAAACTGGATTTGGGATTGTGTGTATCTACTTACCTCGAGGTCAGTATCTGAGAGCAGGAATCTATCTGTGGGGAAAATGGCAATGAGGAGGAAAAAAACAAAATCTCCATCTAGTCTGAGGCCAAAAACCAAGGACCAGAAATATCTCTTTTTATTCAAGGCTCAGTAAAAGATGAGAAAGAAATAAAAAACAATTTAAAGCTTTACTAAAAGAATTACTCTATATCATGAAGAGGAGCATTACTATAAAACTAGGAAGAAAAGATAAAGTCATTGCTATTTGAATCAGAACTAACTTTTTAAGTAGTTTTGGAGTGTTCAACAGCATAACAAAAGAAAGTGATGAAATCTTGTAGAGAAAAGAGAGACTAGAAATGATGGGTCAAATGTAAGAACCCAATACCATGGAGTCTAGATATATTTTAAGCAAGGAAAAAGAAAAAATCCACTTGAAAATAGGAAAAAATTTTAAAAAGAAGTACAATATTTAGAAACTATAAAATAAGATTGTGATATTAAATTATAATAATTATAATCCTAGGATGTCAGCTTTAAAATCTGGCCTAAGAGGTATCAGAGCCAAAGAGAGCTTACTTTGGCTACAGCAGGTCACTTGAAAGACATTGATGATGCAAAATTCATGGTGAACTGAAGTCACTTGGGAAAATATCAGTATATCAGTATTAGTCTAAGGAATATTAAATAGACAAAGATACAAAGGGAAATAGATGCTATAAAGAACATAATTAATAAGAGTTATGATATTTTTAGTAGATTCTGTAACTTAATAGAATTATTTTTAAGAATAAAGAATTGCCATAATTTATTCTGTTTCAGTAGGTTGCCTTTTCATTTTCTTATATTTTTTTCTATGCTGGCTTTTTTAGTTTAATATAGTTCTACTTTTGTTGCTTTTGTTTTTGGTGTCAGATTTTAAAAAGTCATCATCAAGACCCCATGTCAGATAGCTTCCTGTCTATGTTTCCCTCCAGGAGTTTCATGGATTTAAGTCTTACATTTGGGTATTTAAACTATTTTGAGTTAATTTTTGTATATGATATGATAGTGTTGTGTTTCATTGTTTTGCAGTTGACTGTCCAGTTCCCACAACACCATTTATTAAAGAGACTGTTCTTTCCACATTACATATTCTTGGCTCCTTTCTCATAAATTAGGTGATGATATATGTGTGATTTTATTTCTGGGCTCTCTAATCTATTTCATTGATATGTGTCTGTTTTTATTCTAATACCATGCTATTTTAATAACTATAGTTTTGTAATATAGTTTGAAATCAGGGAGGATGATGCCTCCTGCTTTTCTCTTTCTCAAAATTACTTTGGCTTTTCAGAGTTTTTTGTGGTTAAATACAAATTTTAGAATTATTTTTTCTAATTCTGTGAAAAATGCCATTGGAATTTTGAAAGGTATTGAATTGAATCTGTAGAACATACATACTAACAATATTGATTCTAAACAATGAGAGCATAACATATTTCTATTTATTTGTGCCTTCAAATTATTTTATTAATATTTTCTGACTTTCAATATATAGAGTCTTAAACCTCCTTGGTTAAATTTATCTTTATGTATTTTATTTTTGATGCAATTGTAAATGTAACTGTTTTTATTATTTTCTATTTTTGGCAGTTTCTCATTAGTCTATAGGAATGAAATACATTTTGCATATTGATTTTTGTCTCCTGAAATTTTACAGAATTTGTTTATTAGGTCTAACATTTTTGTATAGATTCTTTAGGGTTTTCTATATATTATATCATGTTATTTACAAATAGTGACTTTTTTTTAATTTGGATGACTTTTACTTCTTTTTCTGCCTAATTGCTCTGGCTGAGACCTCTAACACCACCTTGACTAAAAGTGGTATGAGTAAGGATTCTTGTCTGTTTCCTGAGTTTGCCATATATGGCCTTTATTATGCTGAGGTTCATTCCCTCTGTATGCAATTTGTTAAGATGCAACATTCAATCAAAATGGATATTGAATTTTGTCAGTTGCTTGTTCTGCATCTATTAAGATAATCATATGAATTTTATCCTTCATTATGTTAATATGGTGATGCGTGGGTCACTGGGCAGCAGTTATCACAGAACACTGTGGATGGCTCGTCAAAACTCCAGAAAAACATACCCAGAGACAACCAGGTCCTGTGGGGGAATAGGAACAGCAGGGCCACTCCTCACGTGGGGAGCACCTTGGCCACCCTCTCTCCTGGAGGGCGCCACTTGGTCACCCTCCCTGGTGGGGAGAGTGCACCGTTTCCCCTCCGGAGAGGTTTTTTATTGGTTTCATTTGCATAAGAATTCAGGTAAAAGCTCATTACTCATTGCTAGGAAGTAAGGATCAAACATTAGATAATAAGAAAGTCTGAGGGCCTATTTTGAGTCAGGGTCCAAGAGCTGTAAGACTTTGAGGAACAAACTAACTTCCTCCTTGGACCCCTCTCATTCAACTGAGAGAATTCTAAACAAAGCAGGTTTCACAGTAATTTACATGTTCTTTCTTAGGCCTGATCACCTGGGGAATCCACCCTTTTCAGCACAGAGCTGCATCACCCTGTCATTGTTTCAGGCTTAGGTGGAGCAAGGGAACTAAGGCAACCAAGAGATAAGGAGATTTTCTCCCAGATGATGAGGACTCAGGCTATGTCAAAGCCGAGGAGTGAGGGTCCATTACCCCCTTTTGCTGTAGCCCCCAAAGTCCTTCTTTTGGGGGCCTCCCACATGATTCTGCCTGTCTTAAGTAGTTCCCCCCTTGGGGAATCTTATCCGTCTTTGCCTAACCAACCAAGCTTTGGGGTTCAGTTAGGAATGAAGCAGCAGAAGCAGTGCTCCTGCCAGGGAGATAAGGTTTTGTCTCCTTGCTGGCTTACGGTTTCAAGGGCTTTCCCTCAGCCTTAGCCTTGGTGGGGTTTACAGCTTCTGATACCAGGCAGGGCGGTTCCCAACAATATGTTGTATTGGATGGAGTGATTTGCAGATGTTGAATCATCCTTCTGTGTCTGGAATGAATTCCACTTGATCATGGTGTATGAATTTTTCAAATATATTGTTGAATTTGAGTTGCTAACATTTTGTTGAGAATATTTGCATCTATGTTAATCAGGGAAATTGTCCTGTAATTTTATTTTTTATTTATGGTCTCCTTGTCTGGTTTTGATATCAGCATAATGATGGCCTTGTAAAATGAGTTCTGAAAGTTTCTTTCTCTTATTTTTTAGAAAAGTTTGAGAAGGATTACTATTAATCCTTTTTTAAAAAAAATATGTTTAGTAGACTTAATCAGTGAAGCTGTCTGGTCCTGGACTTTTTGTTGTTATTGGGAGGTTTTTGATAACTGATTCAATCTTCTTACTAGCAATCTATCTGTTTAGATTTCCTATCCAAGATTCAGTCTTGGTAGGTTGTATATTTCTAGGAATTTATCCATTCTTCTAGGTTATCCAATTTGTTGGCAAAAAAATTGTTCACAATGGTTTCTTACCATCTTTTGTATATCTATGGAATCAATTGTAATATCTCCTTTATTCTGATTATGCTTTTTTGAGTTATCTTTCTCTTCTTGGTGAATCTATCTAAAGACTTTTTAATTTTTATATTTTTTAATTTAATCTTTATTGTATTTTTTCCATTACCATTTAGTCCCCTTATACCTTCTCCTTCAAGCAATCACCACACTATTGTCCACATCCATAATTCCTTTTTCCTTCCCCAACCAGCTGTCATCCTGCTCTCCATCTATGAGTCTGCCACCATTTTCCTTGCTATATCAGCTCATTAGATTTCATGTATGAGTGAAATGATATGGTATTTGTCTTTCTCTAGCTGACTCATTTCACTTAGCAGAATGTTCTCTAGGTCTATCCATACTGTTGCGAAGGGTAAAATTTTCTTCTTTTTTACAGCTGAGTAAAATTACATTGTGGAAATGTCCCATAGTTGTTTTATACAGTCATCTACTAATGGACACTTGGGCTGTTTCCATATCTTTTTAAGAACTAGCTTGTAATTCCACTGATCTTCTCTATGATCTTTCTTGTTTCTATTTCATTTATTCTGTCCTACTCTTAATATGTACTTCCTTCTACTAAATTTGACCCTTTTTAAAAATTCATTTTTTAGTTCCTTGAGATATAAAGCTAGGTTGACACTTTTTCTGTTTCCTATAGTAGGCATTTATTGTTATGGTCATCCCTGTTAGAACTGTTTTTGCCATATACTACAAACTTTGGTGTTATATTTTCATTTTGATTTGTAGTAAGATTTTCTAATTTTTTTCCTTTTGATTTCCTCTGACTTGTTGGTTATTCAGTGACATGTTTAATCTCCACATATTTGAAATTTTTTAGCTTTCTTTTGTTATTAATTTCTAGTTTAATATCATTATGATTGCAAAAGATCCTGATGTGATTTCAATATTCACTTATTAAGACTTGTCTGTGGCTTAATATATGATCTATCCTGTGATGTTTCATGTGCACTTGAGAAGAATGTGTATTCTATTGCTTTAAGATGGAATGTTCTGTATATGTCCATTAAGTTCTTTAGATCTCAAATATTGTCTTACTGTTTTCTTATTGAAAGCAGTATTTTCTTGTTTTCCATGTTTTCTTATTGATGTTCTGTCTGGATAATCTATCTATTGATTTAAGTGGGGTGTTAAAACCCTCTATTTTTATTATATTTCTGTCTATTTTTCATTTAGGCCTGTTACTATTTGCTTTGTATTTCTAGGTACTCCAATATTGGGTACATAAGTGTTTACAAATATTTAGATCCTTTTTTTTGGCCTCACCCCTTATTATTATGTAACACCATGCTTTGTCTCTTATTACAGTCTATGTTTTAAAGTCTATTTTGTCTAATATTAGTGTAGCTACTCCACTTTCATATGGTTTCCTTTGCATGGCATATCTTTTCCATTTCTTCACTTTCTGTCTGTGTGTGTCCTTACATCCAAAGTGAGTCTCTTGTAGGCAGCACATAGATAGGTCTTACCTTTTTATCCATTCAGCCAGTTTATGTTTTTTGAAATTTTAGTCTGTTTATACAGGGGTGGGCAAAAATAAGTTTACTGCTGTATTGTATTGATAATATAATTACCAAATAATAATATAAGAATAAGTTCTGTTTTGCTACCGTTGACCACCTCCATATTTGCAGTAATTATTGATAGATACATACTAATTGCCATTTTATTAATTGCTTTCTGGTTGGTTTTGCTGTTCCTCTGCTTCTTTCTTCTCTTGCTCTCATCCTTTCTGGTTTGTTGACTCTCTTTAGTGGTATGCTTGTATGCCTATCTCTTTCCTTTGTATAGTTACCACAGATTTTTCCTTTGTGTTTATTACAAAGCTTATATATAGAAACACATCTATAGCAGTCTGTTTTAATTTGACAACTACTTGTTTATTGCCATTGTAAAGTTCAATATTTTTACCCCCCCTCAATATTTTATGTTTTTGATGTCATATACAAGGGGAGACTACCCCCCTACCAAAAGTATATTCTGGAGGGTAGACCCCTTGTAGTACAGGCTTCCCCCACTAGGTAAGTGTGTCAGTGTACCAGCTGACACACTTGACAATATTATGACAGGCTATCTTTGGCTTCGGTGAATTTTTTTGATGACTCAACACCATGGACCATTTCATGATGGGTGATTTATGAGTGCACTTGCCCACATGGAACTGACTGTTTAACAGTTTTTAACCTAAAATGGCATGACCCCTGTGTCCTACCCTCCTTATTCTGTTGACCTCACCCTGAGCAACATTTTTTGTTCACCTGGATGGAAAAAGTCCTTAAAAGGAAATGCTTTGCCAATGTGGTAGAGGGGAAACCTAAAATGGCAGAAGCACTAAAAGGCATCAAAATTGATGAGTGAAAACTGCGTTTTGAGCAGTTGGAAAAAAATATCTTGACAGGTGTATTACATCATAGGAAGAGTACTTTAAAGGTAACTGAAGTTAAATATGTAAGAATAAATACAATTTTTTTATAAATAAATTCTGGTTTATTTGGGTCCCCCCTCATACATTTTTATTTGTGTACCCATTAACTAAGGATTGTTATAGTTCTTTTTTTTTTTAACCAGGGAGAAGGACATTTTATATTGATGAAATGGTCAAATCATCAAGAATACATAACAATTATAAACAGATGCAACAAATAACAGAACCCCCCCGCCAAAATAAAAAGCAAACGTAGACAGAATTAAAGGGAAAAATAGACAGTTTGACAATAGTAGTTGGAAACTTCAATACCCAACTTTCAATAATGAATAGAATAATAAGACAGATCTATAAGGAAACAGAGGACTTAAGCAACATCAAAAATCAACTTGAGCCAGCAAAAATATATAGAACACTTCACCCAACAATAGCAGAATATATTTCTTCTCAAGTTCCCATGGAACATTCTCCTGGATAGAGCATATTTTAGAACACCTATTTTAGGCCACAAGATAAGTCTTGATATATTTAGAAAGACTGATGCCATACAAAATTTCTTTCCTGGTCACAAGGAACAAAATTAAAAATCAATAACAAAAGAAAAACTGGAAAATTCACAAATATGTGAAAATAAACAACACTCCTAATGAACAAGTGTATCAAGTAAAAAATAAATAGGGAATTGAGAAAACATCTTGAGATAAATGAAAACAAAAATACAATATACCAAAATGTATGGGACACAGAGAAAGCAGTCCTAAGAGGAAATTTTATAGCAGTAAACACATACATTTAAAAAACTCAAATTAATAACCTAAGTGTAGGAAGTCTGTCCAGAAAAAGTCCAGCCATTGTTAATGTAATGAGAACAGTTTGCCTGACATCAGTGTAACCTGGCAGCCAAGGAAAGTGGACTGGAATGTGCATGTGTGAACAACGATGACTTCAGTGTAGTAGTCAGTGGGGGTGATGTGTTGTTATAGTTCTTTTTACTATTTTGTCTTGTCTTTAAACTTTCATACTAGCTTTATAAGTGATTAATATAACACCCTTATTATATATTTACCTTCCCAGTGATATTAATTCCTTCACATGTTTCCTTTGGAAAAAATAAATTAGTCTCTCATGGGTTTATCTGGTCAGTATGTTATGAGCTACCTGGGCTTCTCCTGTCTTCCTATCTCTGTCCTTTGTAATGTTTGGCTTTCACCCTCCTTTTAATGCTTTATAATCTAGATGTGCATTGTACCTCTAACCATCATTTCCATACTCAAGGCAAGAAGAAGGGAGTGACGATGCTTTTTAAACAAAAAAGTTAAACAATCTTATTATCCCTTAAGTATCTAACTGATGTCCTGAGCTCCCACCCCCAACAAATAGCATATATTACAATGGTCTTTTTAGTTTCACTTTATATATACATATATCTACATATGTAGAAATATTTCCATGTTGAAATGCTTCCCACCTGCAAGAGAGGTTGGTAAGATGGGTCTTTTCCAGCATCAGGAATTATGTTGGAAAGAGTTGTCAATTACCTAAACTACACTGTCTGCCATGAAATAGAAGGTTGAAGTTTGATGCCAAAGGGCTTGTATTTTTTATTGAGAATTTGAGTTCTTATCTTTAAGAGAAATAAAGAGATATAAAAGTCTCATACCTAAAGCTCTTTAATAACATTGCATGTTTTTGGAGAGGTGAATATTGCAGCAGTTCAGAAGATAAATAAAGTAGCAGAGGGGAGATGATGAAGGTGGTAGAGATATATTAGAGAGCTATTTAGGAAATGGAATCACCAAGGTATAAAGATTGATTGGATTTCAGAAATAAAAGAGATGAATATATATGATTTTCAGATGTTTTGCCTGAACATTTGAGTGGACTTGACTGTTGTGGATTGAGATAGGAACCAAAGCTAGATGGAAAATATGTTTGAGGGGTAGAGAACACAGACTTCTTTTGGGTAATTGAGTTTGCGTATGAAAAATGTCCACCTAGACATGATGAGAGAACTATTTGTAAATGAAATTCAATGGAGAGCTCAAAAGATTTGGATTTACAAATGTACCACACAATGTGTGATGTCATGCATAAGAGAACCTAAGAAAGAACCATAAACTCCTACAATAAAAAATTGGTAGTGCACATGTCAACAAAAGAAATTAAGAGAGAAATTAAAAAGTAGATGGAAACTAGAACAGTGGGTTCCACAGACACCAAAGAAAGTGAGTTGAAAAGAAAGTGATCAGTATGCCAAAGGCTTTTCAGATATAAAGAAGTTAATGGAAGATCAAAGATAGAAAAATGCACTTTAGAATCAGTGACATCTTAGCAGGAGACATTTCAGTTGAATGGTGATGCTTCATATTGTATTATATTTTGTTTCTTCAGGAATACAGGGGAAGCATGTAAATGAAAAAAAGGCATTTTTGTATGCACTTCATTGTAAAAACAAGGAAGGAGTGGAAGGAAAATGTATGGGCTTGAGGAAAAAAAATATGTATGTGATTTTAATAAGTTGAGAGAATTGAGTATTTGTAAATGCTAAAGAAGATCATTTAGGAAGTAGAGAGACAGCCAAAGGTGTGGGCATAGCAAAGAAAGGTAAAAGATGATAGCGTGAGGGCAGAGTTAGGCTGCTCTGCACAAATGCACACAGAATGTTGCAAGTCCTCCCACTACCCACTACTCTGGCTTGTTTTCTCTTTGAAGTAGAGGCAATACCATTTTCTGACTAGAATAGAAGGATGGAGGGTTGAAGAAAATAGAAGAGGTTTGAAATAGTCATTTTGAAGAATGAGAGAAGCCCCTGCCTAGGAGAAATAGAATGGTAACTAGAAAGTTAAAAAATTTGGTTGATGTCAAGCCTTAAATTTATATTGGCAGCTGGTTCAACTACACAGGTGCCAGGTGCAAGCTTAGGAAAGGCAGATAATTTGATTTGTCCAGCTATAGAGTTTTGCCAGGCAGGTGTGTCAAAAGGACAAAAATACCATGGACATTATAAATTTTGTAGATTGAAATGATGAAGCATGGAATCTAAAACATCTGGGGGGAAGGGTAACATGCTAATGTTTTTTATTTTCATAATTTTCAAAGTTCCTCCATTGTTTGATAGATGAAATGTATTTCTTATAAGTACATCAAATCAATTAATTAGCCTTCACTAGTTGGAAAATTTTAAGGAGCTCAAAACAATAGGCAACACATATCAAGCATTATTATTTGACAGTACATAGCACTGTAGATTCCCAAGTATTGCCAGTAGTTTTAATACCACATTCCACACTATCACTTAACAGGCACATGCATTCTTAGCAGGTGGAATAACATATCTCAATACAGTTAGGATGTGGAAACAGAGACCATTGTGAGGGGAGTAGATAACTACCCAAGGAAATAAGACTGTACTTTTCAGCAGCAAAGATTTGATCCCTTCCTTGGGTCAGCCTGTAAACATTGAGCTGCACTGTTTTTCCTGTGCAGAACATGTACTTGAGCTTGTCCTGCCCATTATTTTCACATACAGCTCACCACCTATCTTCATACTCTCTTTGAGGTAGTGTTAGTGGTTAGTGGTCTGTGTAGTTCATCTTTCAGTCTCTTTACCATTTATTTAAAGCACTCAGCAACCAGAAAAAAATAGTTTCTTTCCCACTGGGTTGTCATCTACTTCTCTCATTGCTATCTCTATTCCTTCATTCTAGCTGAGCTGAAATATTTTATTTCCACCTTCTTGGAATGCATATGCCAGTTAGTGGTTGCCACCTCTATGAGATCAAGGACTAATTTCTCCCAAGGCATTGGGATTCACCCTCTTGTTGGTTTTTACTCCTTTCTATTGTTACTAGGAAAAATTCATTATTTTCATTCTTTTATTTGAATTAGAGCTCCAAGGGCCTCTCAATTTCCAGAATCCTAATTTTTCCTATGTCAGTTGTTAAATAATAGTCTTGTTCTATAGGTTTGACTTATTTCATAATTTTAAGTTTTCATTGCTGACTTTTTTTATTCATTAATGTTTAAAAAGTTTATTTAAAAGTGATAGGTTATGTAATTAATACTAAAAACTAAGAACATATTTTTAAATTCATAGTTGAAGAAGTTTTTTTAGTTGTATATTTACATATGTTTGTTTAAAACACATAAAATCAAATAAAAGCAAATAACAATTACTGATATTTCTACCAGCAGAAAGAGCTACTTTGGTGCCTTGATTAATATTCTTCCAGAAATGTTATGCAGACATTGGCAAATATATGAGATCAAAATGTACTTTTATTTCTTGCTTTGATCATTTTCTCAGGAATGTTAAAAAATTATTTACATTTAAAAAAATTAGATGTTTAAAAATTTTCATTAAAGGTTATTTTGTTTTCTAGGAGTCATGCAAGGCCATCTGTCTAGGAACCTGTTTGAAAGTTTCTCTAAATCAGTTAAAGTCATCTGTCTATATTCATAAGAAGACATCTTTTGGAACAGAAGTCAAAGGTATGTTATGGGAATGCCCAATAATATTTTAGACAAATTTCTGTGAAGATTTCCTGTAATTAAATGAGTAGGGAAAAGCATGGAATGGTTTGAAATGTGAATTATTTTATTTATGTAGATGGAAAGAAATGTAGTAAAGGAAATTAATGGCATTTTTAAAATACATTTTTGTCAAACTAACATTTCAAAGTGATCATGAATGTATTTCTTTTCTCTTCTGTTTGTTAGAAGTTTTTGGTGACAGAACATAATCTTCAAGATGGCATGGTATATTATGCATATGACATATATATTTATCTATTGGGTGTTTGCACTTTCCTAATTAACTTTGCAGCTATGGATAATGTGATGAACACACAGACACTTTATTATTTGCCTGGACCTCAGATAATTTCATTAGGATGAATTCCTAAATATAGAATTCAAGAGCATAGGCATGCACATTATTAGAATTTTGACCTACCTTGCCAATTGACCTCTGGGAAACTTCTTCCATATTTTATTATTATATGCAATACACGATTTAAATGAAAAATTAATGGACAATAAATTTCTTTCAGCTAAGCATGATGATAATCACTGTTAAAGAAACCTAAGGGCAAGGTAAAAACTATACAGAATCAGTCTAATTCTTTTCAACAATTACCCCCTTCATATGAAAACCCACTGACTCTCTTTTCTTTTAAAAACAGTGAATATTATGTAAGGTCATGTTGTTGTTGATGATGATATTATTCATAACATAAGGAAACCCATGTGTCTGTGTGTGTAAAATTGGATACGATAGCATTCTTCATAGACCATATCCCTTGTTTCAAGCTTTGCTAATTTTTTTCTTCCAGAAGGAGCCCATCTCATATATATGTATGTGTATATATACATTCGGGTGCATGTTTACATGTGTTTACATATGTGTGTTTACATATATGTGTTTGCATGTGTATATGTGTATAAATGTATGCGCATGCAGGCACCTTCTCTTTAGGCCTCATGTAAATAGATTTGAGCATGAAGAACTTTCATAGGAAAATATGTTACATATTTTTAAGAGGCAGCAGATACTTATGCTCAACAGATTAGTACCTCTCTGCACAGGGAATTGGAAATCAGGGAATATAGTCTTGGAAGTCGCATGGCAAAAGAATTATATGGATTATTATTACTATGTGTTGAGGCAAGAATGAAAATTAAATCACCATTCTGTTTTAAGGTCTAAAGAAGGGTATGCTATACTTGTTCTCAGGATTCATTAGAGAGTTTCTCCCTATAATTAATCTGAATTTACCATCCCTGGGAATCTCTTACTAACTTTTACATTGTATTTTCCTCCTGCTTTCAAATAATGTATTCTCTACTCTAAAGGTTATATTTCATTTAAATTATTCCTTTATAAAGAAATACGGCTGAAGTGAAAGAACACATCAAAACTCCAGGAAAAATATAACTAAATGATGAAGAGATAGCCAACCTATCAGATGCAAAGTTCAAAACACTGGTAATAAGGATGCTCACAGAATTTGTTTGTGACCACAACAAAACAGGAAAAAGTGAAGGCGATGAAAAGTGAAATAAAGGAAAAGGTACAGGGAACCAACAGTGAAGGGAAGGAAGCTGGGACTCAAATCAATAATTTGGAGCAGAAGGAAGAAATAAATATCCAACCAGAACATAATGAAGAAACACAAATTCAAAAAAATGATGAGAGTCTTAGGAACCTCTGGGACAACTTTAAACGTTCCAACATCCAAATCATAGCTGTGTCTGAAGGAGAAGAGGAAGAGTGAGAGATGGAAAAGTTATTTGAAAACATAATGAAGAAGAATTTCCCTAATCTGGCAAAGGAAATAGACTTCCAGGAAGTCCAGGAAGCTCAGAGAGTCCCAAAGAATTTGGACCCAAGGAAGCACACACCAAGGTTAAAGATAAGGAGAGAATCTTCAAAGCAGCAGAAGAAAAGAAGACAGTTACTTACAAAGGAGTTCCCATAAGATTATCAGATGATTTCTCAAAGGGAACCTTGCAGTTAAGAAGCAGCTGGAAAGAAGTATTCAAAGTCATGAAAGGCAAGTACTTACATCCAAGATTACTCTATCCAGCAAAGCTATCATTTAGAATGAAAGAGCAGAGAAAGAACTTCCCAGATAAGGTCAAGTTAAAGGAGTTTATCATCACCAAGCCCTTATTATATGAAATGTTAAAGGGACTAATCTAAGAAAAAGATAAAAAAATGCAAACAGTAAAATGACAACAAACTCACAACTGTCAGCAACCAAACCTAAAAAAACAAAAACAAACTAAGCAGACAACTACAAATGGAACATATTCACAAAAATAGAGATCACATGGAGGTCTATCAGCAGGGATGGGGATGGAGGAGAATGGGGGAAAAGGTATAGGGAATAAGAAGCATGAATAGTAGGTACAAAATAGACAGGGGAGGTTAAGAATAGTATGGCAAATGTAGAAACCAAAGGACCTATATGTACGATGTATGGATATGAACTAAGGTGGGAGAATGCAGGTGGGAGGGGGTGTGCAGGGTGGAGGGGAATAAAGGGGGGAAAATGGGAAAACTAATAGCATGACATCAATAAAATATATTTTTAAAAATTAATAAATTATTCATTGAAAAAATCTGTCCTAAAATGCAAAAATATGACTAGAATTTTTCTCTCTCCAAAAAATGTGAATTAAAATATTATATTGTTTCTTTATAACCAAAAATTTTTAAAAATTAAATTTTTGGGTAACAGTTAATAACATTATATAAGTTACAAGCATATAGTTCTATAATACATCATCTGCATATCATGATGTTTGGTCACCACCCAGAGTCCAGATTCCTTTTGTCACCATATATTTGATTTTGTTCCCCTCATACCCCCCCTTCCCCTCTCATAACCACCATAGTGCTGTCTCTGCGATTGTTTATTTGTTTTTTTCTACTTTATGTCCCACCTATAAGTGAACATGTGTGATTCTTTTCTGTCTCCCTTATTCACTTAGCGTGATACTCATATTCTCAAGATCCTTCCATGTTGTCGCAAATGCAATATTTTATCCTTTTTATAGCTGTATGTACCACTTCTTCTTTATCCAGTCATATATCAAAGGTTACTTAAGTTGTTTTCATGTTTTAGCTACTGTGAATAATGTTACAATGGACATTAGCATTAGCATAAGCATACATATATTTTTGTAAATTAATGTTTTCAAATTTTTCAGGTAGATACCCAAAAGAGGGATTGCTACGTTATATGATAACTCTATTGTTAACATTTTGAAGAATCTCCATACTGTTTTGCATAATGGCTGTACCAGTTTACATTCTCACTAGCAATGAATGTGGTTTCCTTTTACTTAGCATTCTCTCTAACACTTGTCATTTCTTGCCTTATTGTTAAGAGCATTCTAACAAGTACAAAGTGGTATTTCACTATGATTTTGACTTGCATTTCCCTTATAGCTAGTGAAGTTGATCATTTTTTCACATGTATGTGTTGGCCATTTGTATTTCTTCTTGGGAAAAATGTTCAGATCTTCTGCCTATTTTTTGCTTGAATTCTTCATTTTTTGGTGGTTGGTTGAGTTCTTTATACATTTTGGATATTAGCCCCTTTCCAGAGACATAATTTGCAAATATCTTATCCCCCTTGCAGAAGCTTCTTAGTTTGATGTAGTTTCATTAATTAATTTTTGCTTTTACTTCCCTTGCATTAGGAATCAAGACAACCAAGTTTTTAAATACTGCTTCTAAATGAAATTTCCCTTACTAATCCTCATTTTCAATTCCCTCTGCAAATCTGTGGTTGCTTAAGTTTGAATAATTTACTTGAATATTTTCATTGTAATTTAATAGTAATGCATATAAAATATGCTTGCCTTGGTGAATGTAAAAATAAATATATCCAGAAGTATTAATTTATGTTAAAATATTCTATGTCATATTAGAACAATATAGAAGCACATGAATCAGACTGTACACAAGAGAGATATGTCAGTTAAATGTTTACTTAAAATTTAAATATATTTACTTTAGTATTTATATTTTATATCCCTGTTCTATGTTAAGAAAATTGAATAAAACATACCTATTCAGTAACATACTACTGTGATAAGTCATTTAGAGCCTATAATGATAGTTTTAATTTAGTCTCCTTTTAGACATTTGAAAATAGGTTTAGTTACTACTAACATCTCTGCATTAGCAAGCTCTTCACTTCCAAATAATCCTTTCAGGCATAAAAATTCATCAATAATGACAAACTTTTGAAAAGTTTTAGTCAGAAATTTTCTAGTGTTACTTTCCCAGAAAGCCTAATGAATCTTTACCAGTGTGGGAAGATTATGTATTTGTATTGTTTTAAAATTATTATTTTTGGTATTATAAGATTTATTGGCTCAAAATAGGAAAACAGTAAAGACACACCACTTAGTGACTTACAGGTTAACTATTATTATCCATACTTTTTCTACCACTTAATCATCTTTTGTTTTGTAATTTTTCAAAAGAAGAAATAGGAAAATGAAAAAGAACCTTCAGAATAAAGATTTTCCATTTATATCAGGATATAAGAATTGATGCAATTGAAACTTGCTATAAAAGTAAGAGAATAGGACATAAATTTTGTGGTCATTTTTCCTACTTTCACATTTTCTCATTACCACAGATGACTGAGAGTTAATTATATAATTTATATCTCGCTTAAGATACTTCCATAAAATTGTCACAGAGTCTCTAAATTGTCACATTCTATGTACTACTTGTATTCTGTCACTCTCTGATGACATTGGATATCATCTTTTTCTCTTATTTTTATTCTTTCTGACTGAAACTTAACTTTAGAGTATAACATGCACAGTATATTTCCATAGGCAAAACTAGTGTGTCTAGTGAGTGTGCCTTTTGAAAAATGTCAAAATTTTGACGGGGTGGAAAATGTTGAATACTTTTCCTATGCTGTCAAAATGTTAACATCTGACAGTATAGGAAAATGTTTAACATTATTTTTGGAAGGCATTTGTAATTTTTGTCTACGAAATTATTGATATATTTTTCTATAACCTCATTTTTGCCCTGTAAAACTTTAACCCTCAAGTAGCAGCTCTTGGATTATAGTTCTGAACTATGTGCCACTTATTTGGCAGTGTCATGCCCATCACAAATATACATTCTAATGGGGTAATATCGTGCAAAAAATGATTATCTGATGACATTTTCCTGTATAGTAGTGGATAGAATCATGCCGTAGGTATATAAATGTTATATCAGAAGAAAAAAGTAAATATTTAACTGAAGTTTTAAAGTAAAATTGGTTGATGCCTACAATTTACTTTTTATTTTAGAGATAAAATTGACATTAGATTCAGGTATATAACATAATGTTCTATACAAATATATATTTATACAGATATAAATGAAATATAACTTACTATAGTTAGTAAGTCCAATTAACATCCATTACCCCACAGAGCTACAAATTTCTTCTTTCATGGCCGAGTATATATAGCACATTTTCTTTATTCATTCGTTGATGGCTACTTAGGTTGCTTCCAAATCTTGGCTACTGTAAGTAATGGTGCAATGAACATGGGATGCATATATCTTTTCAAGTTAGTGTTTTTGTTACCTTTGAATAAATTTCCAAAAGTGGGTCTGCTGGAGCATACAGTAGTTTTAATTTTAATTTTTTGAGGATTCTCCATACTGTTTTTCATCTTTTAACAAAAAATGACAAAGCATTTAAAAACACACTCCTAAGACACAAATCAATTTTCAAAACTAGAAATGTTAGAACTATATAACAGGGAATTTAAAATAATGATGATTGATATGTCTAAGTTTCTAATGGAAAAGATGAACAATACCAGATCCTATAGGTAGTATCAGCAGATAGAAGAAGAGGATGTTAAAAATCAAATTATAAAGCTGGAAATGGAAAATATAGTAACAGAACTGAAAATGCCTGTAATCATTCATCATGAGATTCAGCAAAGGAAAGAATCAGTGAGTATAAAATGGCTATTAAAATTACGCAAACGGCTCTGGCTGGCATAGCTCAGTGGATTGAGCGCAGGCTGTGAACCAAAGCATCGCAGGTTTGATTCCCAGTCAGGGCACATGCCTGGGTTGCAGGCCACAGCCCCCAGCAAACGGACATTGATGTTTCTCTCTCTCTTTCTTTCTCCCTCCCTTCCCTCTCTAAAAATAAATAAATAAAATCTTAAAAAATTACGCAAACAGAAACAGAGAAAAGAGGGAGAGGCAAGAGAGAGGGGGTAGATCCAAAGCTTCTTGGACAATAGTTAATGGTCTTTCCTACATTAAATTTGAATCCCAGTAGAAAAGAAATAAATTGAGCAGAAGAAATATTTGAAGAAATAATAAAAATTTTCCAAAAATAACAACAGATCCAAATTAGAAATTAAAGAACTCACAGGAAAGTGAACCAAAACAACAAATTCCACACACTCAAAACAAGATTTTTTTTTAAAACCATCTAGTCATATTACATTAAAAAATGGAAAACTAGATAAAAGGAACATCTTGAAGGCACTCAGATTTTTAAAATGTTATATTCAAGTAATATAAAATCACCACAGAATTATCTTTTGCAAACCCCCTACACTAAATAAGATATACAGATTGTAAATAAGGTTATGGAAAGATACACAGCACAATTACTCACTAGGTAAATGTAAATTAAACCCATTCTATCAGAATGGCTAAGAGAGAGAGAGGAAAAAAAAAAATACCAGGGCAGCAGAGAAGGTGAAAACGCTGGAGTTCTCATGTGTTGCTGGTGTCACTGTAAAGTGGAGCAGGCACTTTAGGAAACAATTGAGCTGTTTCTTAAAAGTTAAATATATACCATACTTATTATATTACCAAGAAATATACTTCAAAGTATTTACTCAAATGAAAACTTGAGTAAAAACTTTTTGTATATATACAAAAAGCTGTACACATATGTATGGAAACATTATTTATCAATGCCAAAAATACAACTTCATCAGGTAAATGGGTAAACAAACTGTATTATATCCACACAATGAAATTCTATTCAGCATTAAAAAGCAATTGACTGTTGTTTAACATAAAAACATAAATGACTCTTATATGTATGTGGCCAAACGAAATAACTGAGAAACAAAAGGAATTGTGTTACATGATTCCATTTCTATGACATTCTGGAAAAGCAAAAGGGTAAGGATAGAAAATATATGGATCAGTGGTTGCATGTAAGTGGAATGGGGGGGTGGTTAATTATAAAGATAGAATGGGAAAATTTTGGAGTGAAAGAACTATTCTTACATTATTGTGGTGGTAGAAACTGGACTCTGACATGTGTCAAATCCCTCAAAACTGAACACTGTTAAGTTTTATTATATGTGTAATAAGAAAAACATCAGACTGGTGCAACCACTCTGGGAAACAGTATGGAGTTTCCTCAAGAAATTAAAAATGGAACTGCCCTTTGACCCAGTGACTCTACTTCTGGGAATATATCTAAAGAACCCCAAAAGGCCAATTCAAAAGAATATATGCACCCCTATATTCATAGCAGCATCATTTACAATAGCCAAGATTTGGAAATAGCCTAAATGCCCATCAGTAGACAGTAGATAAGTGGATGAAAGACGTGAAGTACATTTATACAAGGGAATATTACACAGCCAGATGGATTCTTACATTTTGTGACAGCATGGATGGAACTGGAGGCTATTATGCTAAGTGAAGTAAGCCAGGCAATGAAAGACAAATACCATACAATCTCACTTATAACTGGAATCTAAGGAACAAAATAAACTAACAAGCAAAATAGAATCAGAGGCCCAGAAATAAGGAACAGACTGACAGTTGTAAGAGGGGAGGGGAGGGGAGGGGAGGGGAGGGGAAGGGAAGGGGAGAGGTTGGGACTGGTTGAAAGAAGGTGAAGGGATTAGACAAAGAACATATATGCAAGAACAATGGACATGGACAATGGTGTGGGGATTGACATGGGAACAGGGGGGCTGGGAAGAAAGTATCAAAGGGGGAAATTGGGGTAACTTAATAACATAAACAATAAAATAAGAAAAGCATTAACTAGACTATCAGGGGAAATGTAGACTGTAACAAATGAATTTACAAAGACCTAATTAACTTTGGAAAACAGTTGTTTTGAGTCTATAAGGTTAAAAAAAACAGTAAATGTATTTTCCCCCACATTATCAGTGTGTGAGTGTATGTGTGTGCGTGGTAAGCAATTCGAAGAATACTTGAACAACAACTAAATGGAGATAAAGTACAGAGTTTGGAAATGTAGCTTTTTCCAGGGTTGTTTTTTGGTTTTTTTTTTTTTGACTAAAATAGTGGATCATGTACTTGTTTAGAGACCCAGTGTAGAAAAGATCTAAACTAGAAAAGGAGAGGAATTGAATGCTAGTGTAATCCTAGAGAGAATAAAGGAGACAGAAACAAGGAGCTTAGTTACAGATTTGGCCTTAAAGAGAAGTAGAGGCACATATTCTAAAGCAGTGACAGAATGAAAGTGTGAGAGAGGAAGCCAAAGCTTCAAGAAGCAGACATTAGAAAGCTCATGCTTACTGACCTCACTTCACTCAATAAAATAGAAAAACGAATCTCTGAGAATGAAGAGAGTAATGACCTGTCCAGTATGTCATGGTCTTTATTGAAAAAAAGTATATCTATGAGGTAGTGCTAATATAGTCTTCTGTTGAATATTCTGGAAAAGACAACAAATTTCATTTGACTATGAAAATATCTGCCCATTATGACAAAGACCTTTTTATTGTTTAACAGTAACAAAGATTTAAACTAGTCAGTGACTTTGCTTTTTGACATTTTTAATGCAAATGTTTAAACTGCCTTTAAAGTTTGAAAACGAGGAAGCAGCACTGGGAATGGTCATGCCTGCCATGCTTAGGGAGGATTAAGTAAAACGGGGCATCAGATAAGTTTCAGTATCTATGAATTCACATTGTATTTTTCTGAAGTAAATAAATGATTTAACTCTTAATAATCAGTGGTTTCAAACTGTGGGCTTCTTAAAGAGGATCCAAGGGGTACATTTACTTCAAGAAAAGGGAGCTTAGTGTGCAAATACAGGGAATCTAAATTTACCCAGGACCTTCAGAAACTGCCAATTTCAAAGTGGAAAAAGATACTGTAGCTAAATGCATATGAGTCAGATATCAAAAAGACAAAATCCAGATTTGGAAAGAGATCATATCTTCTTAAAACACAGATAGCAACAAAAATCTCGTGGTATGTATTCACCAATCATTGCAGGACCAAACATGAATAGAATCTCAGTACAATTTCATCCTCTTCCTTTTACTACCCAATTAATAGCCAATTGATATGGCTATCTTGAAAGAATTTACCAAACCAGTTTCAGTGGCAGTCTCTGTTGAGTGAAGGGTTAAATGGTATGGAATGTGGTAGGAGTGAGTTCTACTGTACAGTTTACTCAACCTTGTGTGAAACCACTGTATAATTCAAAGTCCATTTTCTGGGCAATGTTAAGCCTATTTCACGACAAAATATTTTATTAAATCCGATTAGTAAGCAGAGAGTTTTAGTAAAATCACCTTAGATCACATTTCTATTTCATAAAACCATATAAACTGCAATTCTAGTAGTTTTACTTAACAATTACATATCAGTTTTTCAATTAATTATTTTAAAGAAGTGTTGATTCATTTTCCTGAATCTAAATCTAAGTAAAATTTAGTTAAAATATCTATTTTTAAAAAATTACTTGCTCAGTCCACCTTTCTAAGAATGTCCCATTTTTAAAGTGCTATATTCTTGAATACACATTTAACATTTTTAAGAACTTATTTTTAAAATTTCATTTATTTTTAGAGAGAGGGGAAGGAAAAAGGAGAGAAACACCAATGTGTGAAAGATACAGTGATTGGTTGCCTCTCACATGCCCCCAAGTGGGGACCTGGCCCACAACCCAGGCATGTGCCCTGACTGGGAATCAACTGGCGACCTTTCAGTTCATGGGTCAGCACTCAATCCACTGAGCCACACAAGCCAGGATGACATTCTTAAGAATTTAAAGTAACTTATACAAGAAATATTAGTGGTTCGAAATGTTTAAATGGCATAATTTAAATACAATGTGACATTGATTTAAATGTCAAAAAAGTGAAATTTTGCTCAAATAATTGTAAAGGGAAGTAGCTTAATTTTTAAGATACATGCACTAACAGATAAAGCAATCAATTGGCTCTGTTTCTTGTCATAAATAAAAAATATTTTTCTTATCTATTTTCTGAATACTTTTCAACACACACATGTATTGAATCTGTTTTCCTAGATGCTAGGTGATTTTTTTTTTCAATTTCCATTGAAGTCAAGGATGCACAGGCCATGCCATCTCTCATCCATCCTTATATCAGATAGTGACCTCTTTCCTAAAAATGGAATCCAATCTCTGAATTCCTGCTGGTTCAGAGTGAATTCCTATTTATTTCCCTAATCAGTGTTCTGCTTACAAGCATGTATACTGCAACATCTACAAGTTACACGGTGCCTAGCAAGTCTAGCCCTGCCCCAATGGCTGTGGCTGCTCCTGGCCACTCCCACTGCTCTGGTACCCTACACTACTAACCAAACCCATGACCGGCAAGTGTTCTTTTCCATTCATCTCAAATAGTGAGGGATTTTCGTAATTATTGAAGTGACACCAAATGCTAAAGAATTATAAAACTAACTACATTAAGACATTAATGATTGTAAAGAAAGAAGCACAGAGAAAACTAGGCTTTTGTTTGTAGCCAGTAGGATAAAGACAAGAGTTTGAGGAGAGCACAGGAATGTACAAACTATTATCTAAAGCAAAGTCTTCAAGAATTATTGTAGATAGCACTTAAAAAGGTATCAGTGTGAGCATGGTTTGTTGGTAAAACTAAAACCAAAATTTACTCAGATGAGTAGTTGTCAAGATTTTCTGTCAAATAGCAAAAGGTGATCATTATTTCTAATGGAGAAAAATATTAAAATGTCAAGGTTTTTACACCACTGTGTATGTAATATGATATAATTTTATCATTATTTAAGGACACATCTCCTGAAAATTTGTAGCAATTATCAAATGGAGAAATTCAGAAAGTTTGCTGGCTCACATATATGTTGCTCCCAATATAAAATCGTGTGTTACAGAGCAGTCTGTTTCACATACTCTTTTTCAGAAAATAGCTGTCTATGCTCTAAAACAGGGGTGGCAAACTCATTTTCACCAGGGGCCACATCAGCCTCACGGTTACCTTCAAAGGGCCAAATGTAATTTTAGGACTATGTAAATGTAACTACTCCTTAACAGTGAAGTGAGAGCTTGGTGCTGCCGCTGGGTAGAAACAAGGTGCTGGGTGGGATAAAACAAGGTAGAGGTCCGGATTTGGCCTTTGGGCCTTGTGTTTGCCACCTGTACTATAAAGGTTGATATGGAGATTTTGTTTCTCTGGAACTGAAATTCAAGGATGTCATATGGTAGGTAAAACATGCATCTCAGAGTCTCTGTCATATGGTTAAAATCAATTGAATCTATGTTGAATCTGTGTAGGAAACAAGTGAGCTCATGCCAAATTCTAATTTTATAGAATATATACTATACTATCGGGATATAAACCAATGGGACAAAATCCTGCATAAATGGCAAGTTTAGAAGTATTGACCTGTCAGTGAGCTATAAAAGTCAAGCTCTTGATGGTGATTTTAATGCTTTTTAGCTCATTTCAAGAAAATAAATCTTGTTCCACACTGTGCCTCTAATGCATGGAACATCAGGAGCATAAAACATTTTATTGATTGCTCAATTAATGTTTTATTGTTATATTTTTCCATAGTTTACTAAATGCCATTGACTGGAATTTTTAAGGTGCAAGGCATGTATCACAATTTCATATCTTTATTTTTTTGTGTTTTTTCTTAGTACTTGGGTAAACTAATTTAATATGGTCTGCATGGGATATGGTTCTGGTCATGACCTATAAGGGAAAAATAGGTATAAAAGCAATATTTGGAAAAAGAGAACAGGAAAATACTTTGTCCTCTGTAAGGAGTAACAAAAGCAAAACAACCAGGAACTCCAGTGGTTGAAAAAGAATCACATAATATAGAGCTGAAAATGTAGAGCTAACAAACATGTGGAGGTTAAACATTTAACATGTTCATGTAAAGGTATAGACTGTTTTACAGTGCCTCACCCTGGACTACTTATACTATTCATGTGCAGCCCACAGCAAAGGAGTATTGATGCTTCATGCCTCTTCAGGCCAGCAAGCTGAGAACTAGGACCTATCCTCCTGATGGATTTGTCCTGATAACTTTAATCTTTGCACTTAGTGGCCTTCTTATAACTGTCCTGTCTCATGACATAAATAACAGTTTATGCTGTTTTATAGTTTTCCAAGACTTTCTAAACTGCCTTATTTGCAAAGTGCTTATCTTGAAGAATCAAAATAGAAAAAAGAAACTTTAAAAATTAATTTGGAGGTTATAATGCTGGAGAAGAGGCAGATGTAACATCTCTTCATATGCCTTTTGTGGCTGAACAAATGCCATTGGCTTGTAGTCTACAGATAAAAAGAAATAAAGTTCTAGATTATTACTGTTATTTTAAAAAATTTTTCGGGGGATCGAAGATGGCGTCAGACTAGGGAGGAGCAGATTCAGCTTTCCTCTGCTCAGGGGAGAAAATCCTGACCAATCTATGGAGTAGAGAGACAAGCAACCAACATACTTTAGCATTTTTGAAAATAGGGGACCAAGGATTGTGGCAGAACCGAAAGACCAAAGAACGGGCCCTAAGAAGAGTGCTGCAACAAGGTAGGGTCCAGGGACCAGCGTGTGGTCCTGGGGCTGCAGCCCCAGGCCGGGGGCCCACTGCTGGGTTTGCCCTAGGGTCCTTGGGAGAGAGCCAGGT
This sequence comes from Phyllostomus discolor, assembly GCF_004126475.2. Taxonomy (NCBI): domain Eukaryota; kingdom Metazoa; phylum Chordata; class Mammalia; order Chiroptera; family Phyllostomidae; genus Phyllostomus; species Phyllostomus discolor. Next base: position 139,515,592 of record NC_040903.2, on the reverse strand, counting down.
CAACTGCTCCCTCTCCAGCCAAACAAGGTCTGAGCGGCTCTGGGAGGAATCCAGGTGCTGGCAAACACACGGAGGCTGTGAGCACCTTTGGAAGCAGTGGACACCGGAGGGGCTGACCCAGATCCCCCATGGTCACTGGTCTGGCTGGAGAGTTGGCGGTGGCAGAAGCCAGGCCACAGTGAGGAGCGGCAGGCTTGAACAGGAGGAATTTCTTAAGAGGAACGAGTAAATAGACATAGACACTGTTTGGGGAATTCTCCTAAGGTGATCAGTGGCTCCAGCCTCCCTGCTACCCAGCCGTTGGCACACATGCAAGGAGAGCATCCCCACACCCCAGTCCACAACAGTAACCCTGGGGAAAGACCTGATTCCCACACCCAGGGCGAAAGGCTGAGGAGCCAGTGCAAGCTCCCCTGGCCAAGGAAGAAAAGCCAAACCAATCATCCTTCAGCCTGCCTCAGCCAGCAAGAGCAGAAAAACTGGTTTGGCCACTTTGAAACCAAGAGACTTTTTAATTTGATTCTATTTTTTTAACAATTTTTAATTTTTTAATTTTTATTGTTTTTATTCTCTTTTGATTTCTTTTTCCTCTCTTACCTGATTTCTTGTTTATTCCTTCCTCCTTCCTGTCCTCCAATTTTATCTCTTCTTCCTTCCTTCATCTGCCTTTTCTATTTTTACTTTTTAAAATTTTTTCTAAATACCTACAAGTGAGACAAAATCCTGGATCTGTGAAAAGACCAAAGTTGAACCCAAAGAAGGGGCATCACAACAGCTGGGACAGTGAGATAAATTTCACTCTGCTAGTACAGAGAATCTGCAAGTTATTGCATATTTGTATTATTATTATTTTTCCAGTATTCCTACATCTTTTTTAAATAGTATTTTTGTATCCCTCTTCTTTTTGTATAGTCTGCTTTGCTAGGCTGGATATATTGTGTGACCTGACAGCTTTCCCCTGATATCTCTTTCCATACTGTATTGCTAATCTACTGTCCTTTAACTCACCTGTGTCCCATTAGCACACTACTAGAGGTTCTGTACTCCCTATTCCTGTTACCTAGATCTCATAGATTCTGTCATATGATTGGTGCCATAATATTATTGTAAATAACTGCTGTCCCATGCAATTGCAATTACTTCACAACACCCCCCCCCACCCTCAGATCTTAGCCCATTTCAAAGTTTCCTGAACTCTATTACTGTAGTGGTTAACTCTATTCTCTCACACACTGCACCTATTTACTATCCTTTACTCTCACCTTACCCCAGAATCTGACCTCCCACAACCTCCCTGCTTTATAGATCCAACTTACAATCCTTCCTTCCCCAACAAGAGTCTTATCTTCTTTCCATCCTTTCTAAAAATCAGCTAGCTGGATGGAAGATCACGGTTAACACTATACATAGTCAAAGGATCTCCTATCTCTTCCCTACTTGCTACTACTGTAAATAGCATAGAATTCTCTGTTGCTGTCTTAAACCATTTTGCCTTCCCGCTCCAACTGATGACAAAAAAGAATAGGTGGAGAAGGTGAACACCAGGATACCCACTGGAAGAGGAAACCCAACAACAAAGGAACCACTAACAGATAACAACAGAAGAAGGTGAAGGAGTAACCACACAAACCTCAATCCAGGACCTATCTGGAAATACAACTAAACAGTAGAGACAGTACCCAAAACAAACAACTGAATAAGAGCAAGAGAGAATTCTTTAAACCTTACACACACGGAAGAAACAGCTTCAACACAATCTACCCTCACCAGCACAACAAAATACAGGAGGTGGTGGACAGAGTGACCCTCATTTAACCAGCTGGTGGGAAGGAACCACCAAAGAAAGACTCAACAACAATCAAAACCCAAAGGCAAACACAAAACCAACTTAAACGACAGCCCAAGACCAGTGAGCTTGGGAGATCAAGGAAACAGCACCACTGAAACTCACTGCTATTCTACTAAAGAAGTTAACAACATAAACCCAGGGAGCCAGAACAGATCAATGTAAGAAGCTGAGGCGAACAAGAAGAGTCTCACAAACAATGGGAAGACAAAGAAACAATCTCCAAATGAAAGGAAAGGAGGAAGCCTCAGAAAGAATGCTAAATGAAATAGAGGCAATTCAAGTATCAGATATTGAGTTCAAAGCAATGATTGTCAGGAATCTCAATGAGCTCACAATGAGCTACCAGAAACTACAGGGAAGCTACAATGAACTCACTGAAAACTACATCAGCATAAAAAAGGAAATAGAAACTCTCAACAAGGGCTAAGAGGAAATGAAGAATACAATTTCTGAACTGAAGAACACAGTAGGAATGAAAAGCAGGATTGATGAAGCAGAAGATTGGATCAGCAAGCTAGAGGACAAAGTAGAAGAAAACACCCAGAAAGAGCAAGAAAAGGAAAAGAGGCTCAGAAAGAATGAAGAGGGATTAAGAGAAATGCAAGACAATGTGAAACGTAATAATATCCGTATAATAGGGATACCAGAAGGAGAAGAAGAACAAGGGATAGAAAACCTATTTGAAAAAGTAATGATGGAAAACTTCCCTAATTTGATGAGAGAAAAAGTCACACAAATCTAGGAAACACAGAGAGTCCCAATCAAGAGGAACCCAAAGAGACCCACCTCAAGACACATCATAATTAAAATGGCAAAATTTCAAGACAAGAGAGAATCTTAAAGGCAGCTAGGGAGAAAAAGGAAGTAACATACAAGGGAGCCCCAATAAGGCTAGCAGCTGACTTCTCAATGGAAACACTCCAAGCCAGAAGAGAATGGCAAGAAATAATCCAAGTAATGAGAACCAGAGGGCTGCAACCACGACTACTTTACCCAGCAAGGGTCTCAATCAAAATAGAAGGCCAAATAAGAAGCTTCTCAGACAAAAGAAGTCTAAAAGAATACACCTCCACTAAACCAGCTCTGCAAGAGATGCTAAAGGGACTGCTTTAAGGAAAGAAAGGAAAAGAGAGAGAGAGAGAGAGAGGAACACACGTACATAAAAGGCAATGAATAAGTATCTATCAATAATAACCTTAAACATAAATGGATTAAATGCTCCAATCAAAAGACATAGAATAGTTGATTGGATAAGAAAACATGACCCACACATATGTTGCCTACAAGAGACCCACCTCAGGATAAAAGATCTGCACAGGCTGAAAGTGAAGGGCTGGAAACAAATTTTCCAAGCAAACAGACAGGAAAAAAAGCCAGGGTAGCAATACTCATATCTGACAAATAGACTTCCAAAAAAGAACCATAAAGAGGGACACAGAAGGTCATTTCATAATACTCAAGGGAAGAATCCACCAAGAAGACATAAATATTGTAAATATATATGCACCCAACATAGGAGCACCCAAATACATAAAGAAAATCTTAGAGGACTTCAAGAAAGATATGGACAGCAACACAATTATTGTGGGGGATTTTAACACCCCTCTATCAAAAATGGACAGATCTTCCAAACAAAATATCAACAAAGATATTGTGGCATTGAACAATATCTTAGATGAAATGGGCTTTACTGATATATACAGAACCCTCCATCCCAAAGAAGCTAAATACACATTTTTTTCAAATGTACATGGAACATTTTCAAAGATTGACCACATGATAGGACACAAAACAAGCCTCAACAATTTCAAAAAAATTGAAATCATATCAAACATTTTCTCGGATCACAAGGGACTGAAACTAGAAACCAACCCGAAGGAAAAAAAAACAAAAACACTCAAATTCATGGAGACTAAATAGCATGCTATTAAACAATGAATGGGTCAAGAATGATATTAGGGAAGAAATCAAAAGGTTTTTGGAAACAAATGAAAACGAACTAACAACAACCCAAAACTTATGGGACACAGCTAAGGCAGTCCTGAGAGGGAAGTTCATAGCAATACAGGCCCACCTAAAAAAGTTAGAAACATTTCAAACAAACAACCTAACCCTATGTCTACAAGAACTTGAGGAACAACAACAAAGACAGCCCAGAGCAAGCAGAAAGAAGGAAATAACCAAGATCAGAGCAGAATTAAATGACATAGAGACTAAAAGCACAATTCTAAAGATCAATGAATCCAAGAGCTGGTTCTTTGAAAAGATAAACAAAATCGACAAGCCTTTAAGCAGACTCATCAAGAAAAAAAGAGAGAAAACCCAAATAAACACAATCACAAATGAAAGAGATTACAACAGATACCACAGAAATACAAAGGATTGTAAGAAATTACTACGAAGAACTGTATGCCAAGAAATTTGAAAACCTAGATGAAATGGACAAATTTCTAGAAAAATATAATCTTCCAAAATTCAGTGGAAAAGATGCAGAAAGCCTGAACAAACCAGTAACAGCAAAAGAAATTGAAGCAGTAATAAAAAAACTCCCAACACACAAAAGCCCTGGACCAGATGATTTCACAGGAGAATTCTACAAAGCATTTAAGGAAGAGCTAACCCCTATCCTTCACAGACTATTTCAAAAAATCCCAAAAGATGGAAGACTCCCAAACTCTTTTTATGAGGCCAACATCATCCTAATTCCAAAACCAGATAAAGACACAACAAAGAAAGAAAACTTCAGGCCAATATCACTGATGAACATTGATGCTAAAATCCTCAACAAGATACTGGCAAACCGCATCCAACAGTACATTGAGAAGATCATACACCATGACCAAGTGGGATTCATTCCAGGTATGCAAGGATGGTACAATATTCGCAAATCAGTAAATGTAATACATCACATAAACAAAAGCAAAGACAAAAACCACATGATCACATCAATAGATGCAGAAAAAGCATTTGATAAGGTACAGCACCCATTTATGATAAAAACACTCAGTAAAGTGGGAATAGAGGGAGCATTCCTCAACATAATAAAGGCCATATATGAGAAACCTACAGCCAACAATATACTCAATGGGCAAAATTAAAATCTTTTCCACTAAGAACAGGAACAAGACAAGGATGTCCACTTTTACCACTTCTATTCAATATAGTACTGGAAGTTCTAGCCACAGCAATCAGACAAGAAAAAGAAATAAAAGGAATCCAAATCGGAAAGGAGGAAACAAAACTGTCACTGTTTGCAGATGACATGATAGTGTACATAGAAAATCCTATAGACTCCACCAAAAAACTGCTTGACCTAATAAATGAATTTGGCAAAACAGCGGGATACAAAGTCAATATCCAGAAATCAAAGGCATTTCTGTACACCAACAATGAAACAGCAGAAGCAGAAATCAAGAAAAAAATCCCATTTGAAATAGCAAAAAGAAAAATAAAATACCTAGGAATAAACCTAACTAAAGAGGTAAAAGACCTGTATTCAGAAAACTAGATAACACTGAGGAGAGAAATCAAGGAAGACATAAACAAATGGAAACATATACCGTGTTCATGAATTAGAAGAATTAATATCATCAAAATGTCCATACTACCAAAAGCAATTTACACATTCAATGCAATTCCTATTAATGGCCAAAGGCTTATTTCACAGACATAGAACAAACACTTCAACAATTTATATGGAACCATAAACGACCCCAAATAGCTGCTGCAATTTTGAGAAAGAAGAGTAAAGTAGGAGGGATCACAATACCTGACACTAAACTATACTACAAGGCCACTGTAATCAAAACAGCCTGGTACTGGCATAAAAACAGGCACATGGACCAATGGAATAGAACAGAGAGTCCGGAAATAAACCCAAATCTCTATGGTCAATTAATATTTGACAAAGGAAGCAGCAACATAAAATGGAGTAAAAATAACCTCCTCAACAAATGGTGTTGGGAGAACTGGACAGCTACATGCAAAAAAATGAATCTCGAGCACCAACTTACACCTTATACAAAAATAAATTCAAGGTGGATAAAAGACTTAAATATAAACCATGACACCATTAAAGTCCTAGAAGAGAACGTAGGCAGGAAAATCTCAGATATTTCATGCAGAAACTTTTTTACTGACATGTCTCCTAGAGCAAGGGACATAAAGGAAAGAATAAACAAATGGGACCTCATCAAAATAAAAAGCTTTTGCACAGCTAAAGAAAACAGTATCAAAATAAAAAGAGAACCAAATGTATGGGAAAACACATTTGCCAATGATACCTCAGACAAGGGTTTAATCTCCAAAATATATAAAGAACTTACACAACTCCACTCTAAGAAGACAAGTAACCCAATTAAGAAATGGGCAAAGGACTTGAACAGACACTTCTCCAAGGAGGACATAGAGAAAATCCAAAGACACATGAAACGATGTTCAATATTGCTAGCTATCAGAGAGATGCAGATTAAAACCACAATGACATACCACTTCACACCAGTCGGAATGGCCACCATAAACAAAGCAACAAACAACAAGTGTTGGAGAGGTTGTGGAGAAAAGGGGACCCTAGTGCACTGTTGGTGGGACTGCAGACTGGTACAACCACTATGGAAAGCAGTTTGGAACTTCCTCAGAAAACTAAAAATGGATATGCCTTTTGACCCTGCAATTCCACTGCTGGGGCTATATCCTAAGAACCCTGAAACATCAATCCAAAAGAACCTTTGCACCCCGATGTTCATAGCAGCACAATTTACAATAGCTAGGTGCTGGAAGCAACCTAGATGCCCATCAGTAAATGAATGGATCAAAAAACTATGGTACATTTACACAATGGAATTCTATGCAGCAGAAAGAAAGAAGGAGCTCCTACCCTTTGCAACAGCATGGATGGAGCTGGAAAGCATTATGCTTAGCGAAACAAGCTAGGCAGTGAAAGACAAATACCACATGATATCACCTTTAACAGGAACCTAAACAACAAAACAAAGAAACAAGCAAAATATAACCAAAGACACTGAAATAGGGGGCAGACTGACAGTGACCAGAGGGGAGAGAAGAGGGAATTTCAGGGGGGAATGGGTAGGGTTTACAGGAACAAATTTGGAGGACACATGGACAAAAACTAGGAGGAGGGTGGTAATGGGAGGGAAGTGGGGAGGGTTGGGTGGGTGGGCTGGAATGGGAGTAAGTGGGAGAAAACAACTTGAACAATGATTAAAATAAAATAAAAAAATAATAAATAATAATTTTTCGTGGGCCACTAAAAAATTGAGAAATGCTATCTTTCATTTTCCTGCTGTGTTTAAGATGGGTATACAATGTATTCATTAAGAGAGAATTATCATAATAATCATAACCATGATCCTAAATGACCATCTTTGTAAGTGATTTACTACTAACCAAATATTGTCTACATGCTTGCATTTGTTGTTCCTGGCAAGTGGATATTACATTAACCACACAGCCCAGCCTTTTCTCTGGAAGTTGAGTTTTATCTTATATAAATGCCTAAGTGGTACATCTATGTTTCAGGATGTGCTGGTAAAAGGGCACTTTTGTTTCTCTCTCACAAATTAATTTGATCCTTTTAATATTTTCCTTTGTGTGTTGTCTTTAATTCTTCTACTATTGACTTTGAGAGCATTTATTGCCTTTATTAATACTTTAACTCTATGTTGGTTTGTACAATGTTTAAAGGAGTGTTAGTACTTAACAAATACATGTTGTATTGAATTTAACTGAACAGTAGTATTTTCTTCCAGGTAAGAGGTGCGATATTTTAATGAGAAAAGCTTTCCGTTAGTTTCTCTTCAGAGGAGAGGGACTCTACTGGTAAATGTAATGAGTATTAAATTGCCTAAATCAGCTGAAAAAATATATCTAAAATGAATTATTTTGTGCTGGCAAAAACTCCCTAAATAAATAAGAAATCTGGTATGATTGTTTTCTCTACAGATAACCACATGATGTGAAACAAAGGACCTCTCACAAACTATTCCAATAGATCAAAACCCTAATACTTGGAAGGTCTTTGGCCAGTGAAGCATTTTTGCAACACAGGCATCCTTCTCCAAATAATGAAGTATTGCTTTCAAGTGTGTTAATAAGGTCACCTGGCACTTACAATGTGCTAAGTCAAATCATTCTTATCAACGTTCTTTACTAACTCCAGAATTTAATTTTCATTCAATTTTAAAAATTTAATCACACCCACTTTAAATTTTAACTCTTCCTCAAGAAAATATGTTTTTGATAATGACCTTTCTAACTTAAATTGATTAGATTTGTACTGTGATATAATATCAGTGGTTATCCTAGCCAATTATATGCTCATACACACACACTCTAAAGGTTGCAAAAATGTAAAATAAAATCATATTGCCCTGACTCTTGTGGCTCAGTTAGTTGGGCGTTGTCCCACAAAGCAAAGTTTGCTAGTTCGATTCCTATTTGGGGCACATGCCTGAATTCCAGTTTTGGTTTCTGGTTGAGGCCCAATGAGAGGCAGCTGATGGATGTTTCTCTCTCACATCAATGTTTCTCTCCCTCTCTTTCTCCCTCCCATCCCCTATCTCTAAAAATAAATAAATAAAACTTAAAAATAAATAAAATCATATTTATGACAGTGATTAAGTATGCATTTTAATAGTGTTTATATAATCACTTAGCTGTGTGATATCTTACATATGTATCATCTAGCCAGATTCATAGCACTTTTAACACAAGTAAAAAATAGTTATCCTAAAGTATGAACCTGCCACCAAGGATGTAAGATAAATCTTAATACACACAAACATGTTTCAGCAAATGATGTAATATACACTGTGCAATGGGAGGCCACATTTTACCTAGGTATGTCTTAATCACATTAAGTACTATTTCAAAATTAATGATACATCAAAAAATGCCTAATGTCTAAATAACCCAGTCTCATATCAAAAAAAGTATGAAAGAAAATATTTAGAAAATGTATTCTAAGGTAAGATCCTGGGAACTTATATAAAAATGACTTGAAATTTGCTTTATTGTAATGCTTACCTATTGAAGACTTCTGTCCCATCGGTCTAATCACCTGCTCATTAACACAAATACTGCTTCTATCGTATTCATTTTTTCCTGTCCTAGACTCAGATTGTCATATGTCAGTTGAGGTTATTCCACATAAAAATATTCTTTCGAAGACTGAAGCATCAGGAACAATACAGGATGCCTATTTTCACTACTTGTGTGTACTAGTCTTTAAAAAATAGGCAAAAAAAAAAGGAATGAAAGGCATCAAATAGTAAAGTAAGAAGTAAAATTATCTTCATTAGCAGAAGACATGCCTTCATATGTGGAATACTCTGAAGATTCCACATACTTACACACCCACCCCAAAATTGTTAGAGTAAATTAATTCAGCACAATTGCAAGATACAAAATTAATAAACAGAAATCTGTGGTGTTTCTATGTACTAATTATGAATGACCTAAAAAAGAATATTAAGAAATAAAATACTTAGGTATAAATTTAACCAAGGATTTGAGATACTTGTTCACTGAAAACTACAAACTATCACTGAAAGTAATTAAAGAAGACACAGTCAATTGAAAGACATCCTGTGTAAATTGATTGAAAGGCATAATGTTAAGTCAATATTACCTGACGCTAGGATTCAAAATGTAATCTCTATCAAATCATAATAGTACATTTTATAGAAATAGAAAAATTCATCCTAAAATTCATATGAAATCTCAAAGGAATACAAATACCCAGAACAATTTGAAAAAAACAAACTGGAAGTTTCCCACTTCCTGGTTTCAAAACTTATTGTAATAAGTTTTAATTACTATTGCTTTGTAAAGTGCTAGAAATCAAAAGAGTGTGATACTGGCAAAATGAGAAGCCTACAGATGAATGAAATAGAATAGAAAGTCCAGAAATAATACTAAATATTTATGGTCAAATGATTTTTGACAAGAATCCCAAGAACACTCAATGAGGAAACTACAGTCTTTTCAATAAATGGTGTTGGAAAAATTGGATACCCCCATGCAAAGTAGAATAATGTTGGACCCTCATGCCATATACAAATATTGGCCCAAATTAATCAAAGATCTAAACATAAAAGCTAAAATTAGAAAGTTATTAGAAGGAAACAGAGAGTGAATCTTCACGGCAATGGATTTGGCAATGACTACTGATATGTGATACCAAAATCACAAGGAACAAATGAAAAACTTTTGTGCATCAAAAGAATCAGCCTATCAACAGAATAAATCTACCCTGCCTGACACACAGGATAAGAGAAAATATTTGCTAATCATTTATCTGATAAGGAGTTAATAACAAAAATATGTAATGAACTGCTACTACTCAAAAATTTTGTTTTAAAAAAATGGTGAAAGTGACAGTGACCAGAGGGGAGGGGGGAGGAAAATAGGGAGGGGAAAAGAGGAAAGGGCAAGCCAAGGAACACAAATAGAGGACTCATGGGCACAGACAATAGGGGGATTGACTGTGTGGGAGTGGAGGCGGGATGGGGCAGGGGAGAGCAATGGGGAAAAAGGCAGGACAACTGTAACTGAGCAACAATAAAAAATAAAAAATAGACTACAAAGAATGTCAAAAGACTTGGATATTTTCATTCTTTTCTCCTTCCTTTGAATTTTAGTTGCTTTCATAACTTTGTTCATCGTGACTTGCTTGTGTATACTTTCTATTTGCTCACAAATTTTTTCTCTCATAAGTATGCTTTGTTGGTATTTTCCTGAGCCTTTGCTCAGATTACCTGATATCATCTTTGTGTAGAAATGTTTTTTGATATGTGATCTTTGAGGAAAGCAATTTCTATTAATACATCTGGCAGACATTAACTGATTTGTACCACACACTACTCTCCCTATGAAACATACACATATTTGTGTGTGTACATATGTGTACAAGGTCTGTCCGGAAATAGACCAGACATTGTTAATATAATGAGAACAGTCTGTGTGACATCAGTGTAACCTGGCAGCTAAGAAGAGTGAACTGGTGTGGTCATGTTTGAACAATTACTATTCGAGTCAGTGGGATGGTAAACGTCATTGAGTGAGCATGTGTACTTTGTGGCAATCACATTCAAAATGACTGAGTGAGTAGAGCAATGAATCTGCATCAAATTTTGTGTTAAGCTTGAACATTCCTCTGCAGAAACAGTTTGGATGATTCAGAAGGCTGCAGCTATGGACAACTGGTGGATGGCAGCTCCATCACAACAATGCTCCCCCCACTCATGCATCATGTCTTGTGCAGAGTGTTTTAGCAAAACATCAAATCACCCAGGTGACTCAGCCCTGCTACAGTCCAGATTTGGTGCCCTGTGACTTCTGGCTTTTCCCAAAACTAAAATCACCTTTGAAAGGGAAGAGACTTGAGATAGGAAAATATGACAGGGTAGCTGATGGTGACTGGGAAAACTGTGTGAGGTCCCAAGGTGCCTACTTTGAAGGGGACTGAGGCATCAGTGTCCAATGTACAATGTTTCTTATATCTTGTATCTTCTTCAATAAATGTCTCTATTTTTCATAGTGAGTGGCTTGATACTTTCTGGACAGGCCTCCTATATTGGGTAGCCATTTTAATGCTTGTTTCTTGTATCTAAGGAGATTAATATTTGTATGATTGCTTACTGTTAACCTATCAACTAAAAATGACTTTCCTGATGTGCTGCCTTCTGAAAAGATTATGTTTGTGTTCACTCAGAACCATCTCTCCTGTCACTCATTGGTAGATACCCAGTAGAGTCCAGGGAAGTAAGTGTTCACCACCAGTCTGTGCACACTATGCTTGTGTTAGCCACCAGGATATACCACTTACTGTGGAGAATTGTGTTCTGCCATCTGTGTCTGAAATGAGGGCAATCTTTTTTTGACACTTTCCATACTCTTTGATTTTTCCTGTATTTAGCAGTCTATAAATATTTTGGTTTAGGACTACAGATGAGGTTTTAATTTCTATTTATTATTTTCCTGTTTGCTTGAAGATTATTTCTGAGATGATAAAGTGGCAAGGCTACTAATTCTGCTGTTAATAATTAAAAATGGAAGATCAACATTGTTGATAAAGAGCTATTTTAGAATATTATTATGTTTTAAGATTTTATTTATTTTTTAGAGAGAGGGGAAGGGAGGGAGAAAGATAGGGCGAGAAACATCCCTGTGTGATTACCTCTCATGTGCCCCCAACCCGGCCTGGAACCCAGGCATGTGCCCTGCCTGGGAATTGAACTGGCTACCCTTTGGTTTGCAGGCTGGCACTCAGTCCACTGAGCCACATGAGCCAGTGCTTAAAATATGATTAAAAATATATTTAGTGCTGCACATAAAATTTTAGAAAATGGCAATAGTATATAGTATCCCAAATTGTGCCTATTTCATTTCCCATAGTAATTACTCTACTTATATTCTGTCCAAGTTGTAATAATTAATGAATTCTTGGTATTGCTGAATCACACCATCATAGATTTCTTGAGCCCCAGAAACATAAAGTACCTTAAAAATATTATTCAAACTACAGGTGGAAAACTTTTATAAAACTTTCTGGTTTTAATCAGAAAAATGAAGAATTATTTGTTTTTAAATCATACTGACATATAAATTTGCCTACCACAATTAATTTTAAAGCTTGTTCATCCTTCATATGCATAAAATACCTAGGAAATCAACCAAACAATGTTGGTTTCAGCTTAATGCAAAAATGTAAGGATTTCATCAATAACGGCTTAATGGACAGCTGATCATCAAATGTATTTTGTGGCTTAACAGGGGAAGAAATTTAATATAGAAATGTACTCATCACTTCAACCAGTGAGCATTGCACATTCATTTAATGTGTCATATAAGATGACACTGAGTACTTGTGAAATTCTGAACTAGCAACAGATGCCACCAATTTCTGCCTGAATGGTCACATCTGACCCTTCCAAGCATGAGTAGATTGTGTTTTACTTGGTTCATAAATATTCCATCACACTTTACATTTCAGAATCATTTATCCATTTACTAATAACCCAATGAAAATATACCAGTCCTACTAATCATTAAGAGGATCATGGAAATCACATATTCCAATTTTTTACCCATTGCAAGAATACTGAATACCATGTGTTGACTTCAGCTTTTGTTTGAACCTGGACAGAAATGCTGAATTTACTTAGTACTAAGACAATTATGATTTAAAAAATAAATTTATATATTCAATTCTTCATTATAAAAGCCTTAAACACCTTTCCTATAACATCTATTTTTTTTACTCTGTTAATCCATGCAGAATAGACCTATTTCTCCTTACATATCTTAGAACCTCACATTTGAAGATGATTCCCATAATTTCATAAGGCTTTTTTCTTTGTTAATTTGTTTACTTGTTTACATAGTAGATAATCTCAGTTCTTTCAACTATTTTTTATGACACAATATTCAAACCAGCATCCCTCCTGATTACTTTTTCCATTGCACTTTTGTCAGTTCCTAAAATATGGCTACCAAAACATCACAATGTCCCGAAAGTATTCCCCAAGTATACTGAACAGCAAATATCTCCTTCATCTAACCTATACTAAAAGGACTAAAATGGTAATAATTTTGTTAAATTCTCTAATCATATGGATGATTTACATTAAGTTGAGTGAAAATAAACTCGATATTTTTCACATGTATTTCTAAAAGATATCTTCTTCATCTCCTATTTGTACAATTTTTATTTGGGATCTAGGATTGTCTTTTATTTCACTGTCACTCTTAAAACTTATCTTTTGGTAGGCCATAATTATAACCTGTTAAGGCCACTTTATTAAACAATACAATATATTAGCATGTCACTGGTTCTAACAATCTCAAAGTATAAAAAGCATGGAGAAACAAGAGTCCTGTGCTCAAACCTTGGGACTTAAGGTAAAAGCTGTTGACTCTTTCTTTAGACTAACTGATTGACTAGAATGAAGCAAGTTATCTATACTGAAAATCTCTGGTTAGCAAAGCTATTATTTACAATGGAAGGGCAGATAAAGTGCTTCCCAGATAAGGTCAAGTTAAAGGAGTTCATATTCACTAAGTCCTTATTACATGAAATGTTAAAGAGACTTATCTAACAAAGAGAAGATCAAAACTATGAACAGTAAAATGACAACAAACTCACAATCATCAACAACTGAACCTAAAACAACAAAAATAAAAAAAAACTAGGCAAACAACTAGAACGAGAGCAGAATCACATGGAGGGTTATCAGCAGGGACAGGGAGGGGGAAGAATGGGGGGAAAGGTATAGGGAATAAGAAGCATAATTGGTAGGTAGAAAATAGACAGTGGGAGAGGTTAAGAATAGTATAGGAAATGGAGAAGACAAAGAACTTATATGTACAACTCATGGACATGAACCTAAACTGGGGAGATGCTAGAGGGAATGGGGGGGGGGGGTACTGGTGAAAGGGGATAAGGAGGAGAAAAAATGGAACAACTATAATAGCATAATCAAAAATATACTTAAAAATTAAAAAAAAATAAAATGACGCTGTTGATAGTTATACTTCCTAACATTGGTTTTGAAACTGGAAAAGCTGATGTTCATGCTGCTTGTCACCTACTAGAACCAATAAGCAGAGACAGGGATTGAATCTTATGAGTGCTTTATTCAGATGGTTGACAATCTGAGAAGAAGGTGGGTGTTGTACCCTAACAGACCATATTCAATTCCACTTTAAAATGGCCCTTTTTATAAGAACAAAGTGTAGGTAAGGGGTTTGGAGTTCAGGGAAAAATGGAAAATAATCTGGATTTAAAAAACTGCAGCATTCTTGCCCAGGCAGTAGTCCTTAGTTGTTGCCCTGGTCCAGGGTCTTTATCTGTGTCCTGGGAGGTATTCATCTCACCCAGGAGCACATGGCTCAGATACCATCTTGAATTGCTTGCAGTCCTCCTGAAGCACAAACATGGAACTGTTTATGGTCTCCTGGAATCAAGGTGGGTCATACCTGAAGGTACTGAAACAATAGCTTTTTATAAGCATTGATTACTAAGCTTATTAGCTATTACCTGAAACTAAAATTTCCAACATTTGAGTTTCCCATCAGCTTGAGAATTTAATTGAAATAATACAAAGTATCTGGAATACAGTAAATTTATTATAAATGCTATTTATAAAGTATAAAAATATTTTATGTGGAAAATTTAATCTAATGATGTATATTTGCTAATTCATACTAGCTCACAAGAGTCACCTGGTGAGCATCTCTGCTCAATTCCTTGTTCAGTGAGATCAATGTTGGTAGTGTGTAGATTGAAAGTGACTTTGGGAAAGTATTTACAACAATAATTGCTAAATGTTCTACATGTTAAGATCCCTCTTTTCTCTTTTTTTCTTTCCTTTCCTCCTGTCATTTCTCCCTTTCTTTATTTTTTCCTTTTTATCTTTTGCTTTCAGTCTTTTTATTTATTTTGTTTTTTTGAATAGACCACTGATTGAGTTTGGTTGATGTCTTTAAGGAAACTCTGTAACAAGAGCTTTTGCTATCCATAACACTCACAGGTCTCAGTAGGGGCACCGATCCATCATCAGGCAGAAAATCTTTGGCCTGTAGTTCAGTTCAGTGTATTACAAAATTGTCTTAGCCATACTATCATCCAAGATACATATACACTTCTTCACAAAGAAGATCTGAGAAATTTGTCCTATGCCTTGCTAAAAGCTATATGTATTGTACCTTTAGGATGGTATATCTTACTTCTCTTACTGGAATTACTACCTAAAGAAAAAAGCTTGTTTGTTATGGATATTACTTTAAAGCCTATGTTAACACCAAGTATTTAATACTTTAAAAAACTCTAATAGTGGTAATACTAGCAGTGATGGCAATGATGATGATAATGGTAGTAGTGGTGTCAATAGTGACTACTTGCAGTCATGACTTAAATTCATTGAATGTTTTATTGCATACAAGCCATTGCTCTAGGCAACTTAACTATTTACTTAGTCTTTTCTGCAAAGCTAAGATTTATGTGCTATTATTTTACCCATTTTACAGATGAAAAATCTTGGGCACAGGAGTTAAATTTGTTCCAGGGCATATAATGTTGGGAGTAGCCAGTTCCTGAGGGCAGATATTGTTTCTCCAGTGCCTACTTTTTACGTTTGTTCCGGTGCTTCTTTTTATGCTAAACCACACACATTTCAAATTCCATTGGAATATTCTGTAGTGATTGACAGCCATGTCATGATTTCAGTTTTGAGAATTTATTTTTTTCATTCATTTTATAAAAGGAAGCAATATTTTTCTACTTCCCAATTGACAAACACCATGCTTTTTTGTGTGACTTTTTAAGAATGTCCAACAATAGTTTAACTCTCATGAGGGTATATTCTGTCTGGGATATAATTCATCTGAACCTGAAGTCAGTTGGAACCTTCCTATTGTTAGTTACTTCTCCTGAGATTAATCTACTTTCCTATAATGAAGCTTACATGCTACTCAATGCTCAATCCTTTACTAAATTAATATATATTAAAATTTTGTGATAATTTTTTATTACCAGTTTCTGATATTTTCTATTTGCAAAGAAGTTTTTCTCAATTTTGTTAAACATTCAGATTGACAGGTTTATATGCTGTTTACCACCACCCTAAGAAAGTAATTTGCTATCCGGAGCAACTTTAAAAATATGTATTTTGTTTTACTATAATAATAATTCTAGTGATATTTAGAAGTTTAACATTAATATAATATCCATATGCCATCTATTGAAATTGTATTATATTAATTAGGAAATAATTATCCATACATATCATTTGGTCAAGTGTTCTATATTCCATTCTCCAAAATACCTTATTCCTGTTTCTTTTTTCTTTATTCTAACCTAGGTATTTTCACCATACATTAAATTGATGTGTATAACATGGGGCTGATGTTTTCTGTTATACATAGACTTCATCTGAGCTTTTCTGATTGATTAGTTTTTATAGGAATATGATGTCCTTCACTTCATGCAATTTGACTCATGGATCTGTCTCACTAAGTGATAGTGGTAAGTAGAGGATTACACTTGCCTCATTAAGAGATGAAAAACAACCTCCTTTCTTTTTCTTGTAATATGCTGCACAGTGGCATATGGACATTTGCCTGTAAGTACTTCCCAGATCTTTTCTTTTATAATATATTCCTTTCAATCATTGGCTATTGTTTCTCTTTAAGTATTATATTCTATTCTGAGTGTTCTATTTTACAGTTGGATGTAGGCAATTTTCTCTCAGCTCCAAATTTAATTTTGACAGAAACATTTCAACAAGTGCGGGTGAGATACAATCATTTAATGAGTTGAAATATGTGTATATTAGCCCTAGCTGGTGTAGCTCAGTGGATTGAGCGTGGGCTTCAGACCAAAGCATCACAGGTTCGATTCGCAGTCAGGGGCACATGCCTAGGTTGCAGGCCACGGCCCCCAGCAACCGCACATTGATGTTTCTCTCTCTCTCTTCTCCCATCCCTTCCCTCTCTAAAAATAAAGAAATAAAATCTTTAAAAAAAAGAAAAAGAAAATATGTGTATATTGACATGAAGATACATTTACTATATATAGTTACATGAGAAAAACAGATCTTTAACAAGTATGCTTTAGTTTTTAGAATACATCAGAAAAGAGGAAAAAACCACTTCAAGAAAGATAGATAGAGGCAGGGGAGATGTCCAGTTATTCTAAGGAAATGTGGAAACTAGAAATGTCATTGGAAAGCCCAGGTAGCTCAGTAGTCGTATGGCCCAGTCTCTTCAATGTCTCTTCACTTTAGTTTGTCTCCCTGCTACATTCTCCACTCTACACCCATGTGCTGTCTCTGCTTCCTCATAGACCCTACTACCTTGTATCTGGCTTCACATAGCCTTGAATAGCTGCATTAGTTTTTTCTCTGGCACTCTTCCTACATCATAATCTTTCTGCTTCCAGTCACTCAGTTACTGATAGGTTCTTAATATCCCAATCCCAAATCTGAAAGAGGAATCTGGTTAATCCACATCAACTTGCATCTTTTATGAAAAGATGTCACGGGCAATCTATAGATTGACTCTCCTTAATTCACATACCCAACCCTTAGTCAAATAAGCTGTGGTGTGGGGGACACTCAATTATACGGTGAAGAATATGTTTATTTAGGCATGATGGGGAAGCAGGCAGGTGATGATTCCCCTTGAAGATGGCAATAAACCAGGTAGGCATTGATTAATCCTTCTTTGCTGTGTCCATAACACACAATACCCAACTCACAAAAATAATCCCATATATACCCCTGCTCATCAGGATCTACCTATCACTGAAATGTCCTCTCTTTCCCAAGAGAGAGTAAGTCCAAGGTTAATGCTGTGATTTCTCCCATGGGGGCTGTGCAGCTAGCAGTAACTTTTGACTGCTGAAAGCATCTTCTTATAACCTGGTCAAGAAATTTCTGAGAATCTAAAATTTGATACAAATTTCAGTGAAGATTTGAATCAGTCTTTGATGTATTAAGCTAAATATCCCATAACCATGTTTCACTTGATTGGGGAAGCATAACTGCTGCTAAGGGACCTGGAGTGTTAGATCTGCGAGTTTTGTGCTGCTTTAGGGACAGCCAGTCCTCAAAACTCCATATTCTAATAATGGCAAATAATCCAGGATATTAACAGGGGTGGGATTCAAGAGACCCAGCATCAGAGAACATTTTTTTTAATATTTGACTATGCTTCTTGGCTTTCATATATTCAAGTCTTAGGCTGTGACTGAAAAATTTAGAGATACTTATATTTATCAGGGATGGATTGGTTGCTGAGTTGGAGGGGAAGAGTGGGGTTTTCATTGTGTTCCTCCTCCCTAGCACAACAGGTATGTTAGAATAAAAAGATTCAAAAAGGCTGGAGTGTGTTTTTCTGGGAGAGATGTCTAACCCTGCCCATGAACCCCTTTAGCAAAATTCTATCTTCAACATACCAGGAATACAATTTTATCCATTGCAGCAGATGTGGAAATTTGTTTGAATTTAGTAATGTGCATAACTTGGTTTTGGCCTGGGTTTTAATAATTTCAGAATTTGCCTAGAAGCAGAAAATGTTTCTAGAAACAGAGTCAGAAGATATTTCTGCCTTTTCTTATCTGTATCCAGCAGGCAACAGGGCCTGTAGTTAATCCCTTTCTCACTGGTGCATGCTTTGTGCTCTTGGAACTTCTCTAAAACATTAGCATCAATCCTTCAGAGCCTTACACTCATAGATCCTTAGGCTACAGGTAGACAGTATGATTACTAATTATTGGTCCACATATATCAGCACAGGATTGAAAGGGGTCTCCCTTATTGTTCACTTTGCCACCTTGCATAGACAGCAACTTTTTGGAAGTTTCATTTTTCTGTTTGTTGTTTTGGTTAAACTCCTTTGGCTGTAAGGATAGAAGCCCACTCAAGTTATCCCAAATATTAATGGGGTTATTATGGTAGCAGGTTTTAATTTTAGTCTTTAAATTTAGGCCCGTAAGAACTATAACTCTTTATTTTCTAAAAGCAACTAAAAGTTTGTGTCACTGACAGAGTCCTCTGTAGTATCAAGATATTGGGGAAAGGAAACCAATTGAACCCTCTGCCATCAGTCATCTAGTTACTATGGGGCTGGCTACTGTCACTGATGCTTAGATCCCCTCAGATCTTGTCTTTCTGCTGGTTGCAAATGCTCTTGGGGCAGAAAACTTTTTTTTTTTAACCTATGGACCTGTCAAGACATACAATGTGTTTGCATCCTTTCTGGTGCTTGTTCCATAAATTTCTGGTGACACAATACTCATTACTCCTCTAAGGATTCGTAGGCCTCTCTTTGGGGGGCCTGAATTTTGTCCCTTCCCTTCAGTTTGCATGTTGACGTTCTAACCTCCAATATTTTGGCATGTGATTCTGGATTGGGATCTTTAATGGGTAAAGTAATATATGGTCATATGGGTGGGCCCCTATCCAATATGGCCAATACTCTTATGAGAGGATATTAAGAAAAGGACACACAGAGAAGACAGCATGAAGAAAGAGAGAGAACAGCCATTCTAACCATCAGCAAGCCAAAAACCAAAGCAATCTCTCTCTCCCTCTCTCCCTCTCTCTCCCTCTCCCTCTCTCTCTCTCTCTCTCTCTCTCTCTCTCTCTCTCTCTCTCTCCCCTTCCTTCTCTTCTTTTTTCCTCCCTGCCTCCCTTCCTCCCTCTCCTGTACAATCTGGAGTAATGGGAGAGGCATATTTATTTTTCTTTAAAGAATACATATAAAAATAATAAAAATAAAACAATTAAAAATTTTTTAAAAATGTTCTCTTTTTTGTGAACAAGATGCTTTGTTCATGCCTATGTATTCTTTCTCTTGTAGCTCCTCCAATAAATTCACTAAGTTCTCCTAATATATAATCTTGGGAAACAAATAAAAGAAAAAGCAAAATATACTTCTAAGCTGTATCCTCCTTCTGCCCTACTGAGACTCATACCTCTCTTGAAGTAACATGCACAGAGCTGGACATTTGTTTGAACAGAGGTAAGGAAAATGGTAACACAGAGAGAGAGAAAACAGCAGCGTCTGAAAATATTTTTTCCATCTATATCAGAAGGACACATGTAAATTAGAGATTCAAACTCAAAATACAGAAAAAATTTACAGAAAGTAAAGCAAATCTTCAGATATGTTTATAATTATCCATATTGATTTTTTTCTGTCTTACAGTCCACCTTCTTTTCATTACTAATTGGTACCATTTTCTTTTTAATAATTTTATTTTCTTATAACACAGTCTTTTACTTGTCCCATATTTGATTAGCATCTGGTTCCTATGTGGATTTTTGTATAATGGCCCTAGTTGCTCTATTCTCTATTTCTCAATTGCTGTGTAACCCCAGAATTTAGATTAGTTGTCTTTGAGTCAAATAACAGTGACAGGGAGAGTACGACAGTAATACAGAACACAACACACCATTCTGTCATACTACAGTGGCCACGTAAAGCTGATGCCATGGAGCTGATGATCTGGAAAAATGCAGTGTGACATGAAGAATAGAGGAGGTAGAATTAAGAAGTGTCTGAGGTGGCAAGAATATGCATAGTTCATCAAGATTGAAATAGATAAGTAGCTTGCTGTGAATGTTGACTTTGGAAGAGAAAAATCTAAGCCTGGATGTGATAGATATCTAGGGAACTTTTAGGGGGGGTGCTGAGCACTCAAGAATTTAGTTGAATCTTTGAAGAAAACCCGTTAATATCTACATTAAATTTCAAGGTACATTTCAATCACATATATGTTTCTTTTTAATGTGCCTCTTAGCTAGGAAGAAGACCCTGTAATTTTTGAGAGTTGTGTGTGGGAGGCTAATGTCTGCATTTAGCACCATCAGAGAGAGTGTTCAGACACCTCTTAGGTTAAATGTTTATCCCTCAACTTAAGCTAGAGTGTCATTGTAACTTCCAAACTGGAAAATTCAAAGTACAGTGAAGTGTGGGTTGATTTTAGGTTCTTGTAAATACAACTGAAAAGTTGTGTGGAGTCAGAATTATTTAGGAAAATAAATCTATTTTTTGGTCATACTATGGTCTAGAATAGGATGTTTCAGGTTAAGCAATGTTATGAATAGTCAGTAAATTAGTGTAATAATCTCACCTTGAAATTATAAAATGGAAGGTTTCACTCTTTAGCTCCTCAATGACAATTTTTTTTTCAGGAGAAAAAATGTGCTGCATTTGATTGTCTTTTGAGACATTCTCTTAGTAAGTGAAGACTGCTAAACAGGTTCCCACCCAAGACTGCCAAGACTGCAGCTACTGTAGAACTTGTGATAAATAAGCATATGGGAATATGTGCAGAATAAATTTTCTTCGGAAACCAGACAAATGAAAGGAAGTACCATGCATGGAAATCATTTTGATTTATCATCAGAACTGATTAAAAATTACAGAGATGCATTAACTCATAAGTGGGGGTCTATGTCAAGGTCCACAAATTTATATGTATCTTTAAAAGGGTCAGGAATGTAATGTAAGCAAGGGAAAAGATGAAGTTTAATATAATAGTGAGTGGTAGAGGTAGTAGCAAACTTAATATTTTTAGAGGGAGTTGCTTGTTAAACAAATTTTGTTGCTATGAAGGGATACAGGCCCCAAATTTGACATCTTTTCCAAAAACCAGAGTCAATAACCCTGATTTTGTGAAGAATATTTGAATTTCTATATATTGGCATTTAAACAAATTGGTTAAATAAGAGGCTTGCCAAAAACAAGTTTGTAGACCAAATTTTTTCTGCAAAAATAGTGCCTCAGCCTTAGGGTTGTACTTTGACTACCTAGCGTTATTAATAGACCCAGATCCATAGAAAGTTTGTTTTCTTAGGGCACTTGCTCCCTACAGAAAGTGGACAGTGGCTAGGGTTCATGGGTCAACTTTATGAATGGCATCCTTCCCAGGGAGGAAAAAAAAAAGCTTTATAGTCATTTTGAAAAAAATTACTCTTAATCTACTAGAATTTACTTGAAAGGTGGTATTTTAAAAGGTTTCTGGATTAAAGTTCCCTTGGGAATGTTATAATGCGATCAAATTTTACACACTGAGGCTTTGAAAACATATACTGTATTTGTTCTATAACTTCATCTGTCTCTCCTGATGTAGTTATCCTGTTACTAGGTGTTGAAGTCTGAGTTTATATCAGTTTTCAATTTGCAATAAAATTATATCACTCTCCTTTTTTAAAGCAATCTTTTTCAAGTTGACTAAGTTTATTATGGTTATGGTGTTTTTCACAGTACTTTTTTTTTACTTTTTTATTTTCATTCAAGTATTTTTCACAGAACTTATCTTCCTTGTCTACCCTTCTCCCATTCAAGTTGGTATGTAGAGGTAAACACAATGCATCAGCCTGATATAGGGAGAACTCAGATCAAAGAGTTCCCGCTTGAACCTCATCAGTCATTGTTTGAGAGATGCTTTTATCTAAAAACTTCTCTATATTCTCACAGATATGTGTGATTGCTGAACCATTAAAAGCTGCATCCCATTGGCTCTGCCTATGGCAATCATACCTAGTCTCGTACCTGACACTGGGAGATTAGCTTTATTGCTGAACTCTGGATAATCTTTTGGAAATTTGCTGGGATTTCTCTCTTTAGCTTCCTAATATTAAGGATCTTGTCAAGTTATGTCTCTTTATATTCTCTGTTCCTAATAATCAATGCATCACACAACTTCTGTTTGGATTCTCTTCACTGGGTGGCTGGCTGGAATGGCAGACAGAAGAGAGGATAACTCACTCAGATCTGAGGCTCCTGTCCCAGCCTTTACTAGGTACATTGAAGCCTAGGCAACCCCATTGGGCTACACTAGTCAAGAGAAACTTGAGAGTTATTAGTTATTATCATTTCTCCTGGCCTCTATCTGTGCCATATTTTTACTTCCACCTTCTATCTGAAGTGGTGTCCTTTTAGAAATTGTGCTCATCTAAGGAAACTTAAAATTGTCCCAGTCTGTGTTTGGAAAGATGAAAAACAAGCCCTAGTCCTCTTTAATTCTTTAAACACACCTGCATTTTTAAATAGTGACATTTTCTCCATTACTCACTTCCCTCATTCTTTTACTCCACATTGGCTGTGAGAAGACAGAATGTATGTGTTTTGTCTATCCAGTCCCTAATCACCCTCTTGCAAGGTTTCTTATTCCTCCTTGCACTCCTTACCTCACGTTCTATAGGCTCTCTGTCTATGTGCCATACAATTAAGAGTAAATGACCTGACAGAACATACATCGGGCCTGATGAGAAAGGCTTTGTTTGGCTAAACTCACAGAGTGATCAGAGCAGGTGTCCAGTGACCATTTATTCTAGGGCACCACACAGATGCCTAGATGACTAACATAAGACTTGGGGAAGAAAGAAACACCGAATTTTTGACATGAAGGTAGGATAACAATTAGAGATGGCAAAATTTTGCTTCAGCTGCCTTTTTTTAAAATATATTTTATTGATTATATTACCATTGTCACAATTTTACCCCTTTGCCCCTCTACACCCAGACCCCCCCCTCCCTCAGGCAATCCCCATACCACTGTTCATGTCCATGGGTCATGTGGTTCTGTGGCTACTCCATTTTCTATACTGTACTTTACATCCCCATGGCTATTCTGTAACTACCTATTTGTAGTTCTTAATCCCCTCACCTATTCACCCATTCCCTCATACTCCCTCCCATCTAGCAACCATCTAAACACTCTCTGTATCCATGATTCTGTCTCAATTCTTCTTTGCTTAGTTTGCTTTTCAGATCGAATTGTTGATAGATTTGTATTTATTGCCATTTACCTAGTTTTGATCTTTCTCTTAAATAAGCCCCTTTACATTTCATATAGTAATGGATTGGTGATGATAAACTCCTTTAGTTTTTTCTTGTCTGGGAAGCTCTTTATCTGTCCTTCAATTCTAAGTGATATCTTTTCTGGGTAGAGCTCTCTTGGTTGTAGTTGTAGCTCCCTACTTTTCATGACTTTGAATTTTTCTTGTCAGTCCCTTCTAGCCTGCAAAGTTTCTGTTGAGGAATCTATTGACAGTCTTATGGAAACTCCCTTGTAGGTAACTAGCTTCTTTTCTCTTGCTGCTTTTAAAATTCTCTCTTTATCCCAAACATGGTATTTTAATTATGATATGTCTTGGAGCGGGCCTCCTTGCATCCATCTTGTTTGTCCCACTGGACTTGCATGTCTATTTTCTTCACCAAATTAGGGAATTTTCTTTCATTATTTTTTCAAATAGATCTCCAGTTTCTTGCTCTTTCTCTTCTCCTTCTGGCATCCCTATGATGTGGATGTTGGAATGCTTGAAGTTGTCCCAGAGGCTGCTTACCTTATCCTTGTTTTGTTTGGATTCTTTTTTCTTATTCTTGTTCTGATATGGGTGTTTTTGCTTCCTTGTGTTCCAAATCATTGATTTGATTATCAGCTTTATCCACTCTACTGTTGTTTCCCTATAAATTGTTCTCTTTTTTTTCAATTAATGTATCCTTTGTTTCTGACTGGATATTTTTTATGCTGTTGAGGTCCTTACTAAGTTCCTTGAGCATCATTATAGCCAGTGTTTTGAATTCTGCATCTGATAGATTCTTATCTCTATTTCATTTAGCTCTTCTTCTGAAGCTTTGATCTGTTCTTCATTTGGGTGATGTTTCTTTGTCTCCTCATTTGGGCAACCCTCCCTGTGTTTATTTCTATGTATTAGGTAGAGGTGCTATGACTCCCTGTCTTGGTAGCATGGCCTAATATAGTAGGTGTCCTGTAGGATTTAGTAGCACAGCCTCCCCTATCACCCCAGCTGGGTTCTGGAGTTGCTCCCTTCATGTGGGCTGAGTACCCCCTCCTCTTATAGTTGAGCTTTGTATGCTGTTGACAGGTCAGTGGGAGGAATTTACCCAGACTAGTTAGCTACAAGGACTACTAACCACCAACCTCCACCCTCCATAGAGGATGAGCTGTGCAGGGGCAGGGTGGTGGTGCTCCAATGTGGTCTGTAGCCGTCCACTGGGTGCACAGGTTCTGGGGTTTCCTGGGTGTCCAGGCCAACATCAGCCCCCATCTGTGTTTTGTCTGTGTTTATGGTCCAAAAATATGGTACTTTTATTTTCTTCCTTATAGATTTTTATGTTTCTTTATTATTCTTACTCACTTGGAAAACTATTGCATCAATTTTGCCCATTTTTTTTCTATATATGACCATTAAGGTTATACATTTCCCTTTAAGAACCACCTTACCTGAATCATACAAGTTTGCTATGTTTATTACCATAATGACTCAGTTCTACATATTTTATAATTCTTATCATTTAATTTGAGCAATGATTATAGAACTATGTGAAGTTTTGGGGGTTTTTTGTAGTAGTTAATTTGAAATTATACTATAGTCAGTATTTTGGTCTCTATGATAATAATTCCTTGATATATTTGCAGCCTGCATGATCACTTAGTATGCAGTCAGTTGTTATAATTATTCCATGCATTCTAGGAAGAAACATGCATTTCTTGACCTCTAGATGCAAAATTTTACAAATTCTTCATCAATCATTTTGTTCAAATATTCTATATCCTTACTAATTTTTTTCATTGACTGGTCCATAATTATCAAGAAAAAAACTATTGAAATTCCCAGTCTGATGGCAGAATATATTCAGTGTTTCTTGGATAATTCTTATAATTTTATTTCAAAATAACATTAAATTCACAAAAATGTTGCAAAGATAGAGTAGAGGTGCTCATATGCTCTGCTGTCCACTATTATTAGGATTTCACATTAGTGCACTGGTCATAATTAAGGGATTAATATCGATACTTTTTAAACTAAAGTATATATTTTAATCAGATTTTCTTACTTTTTACCTGATGTAATTGCTTTTCTATATCCCATTCTTTGTACCACATTGTGTTTAGTCAGCATGTGTCTTTGTACTCCTCTTTTCTATGACAGTTTCTTTGTCTTGAGGAGTTTTGAGAAGTACCAGTAAGGTATTTTCCAGACTGCACCTCACCGGGGATTTTCTGATTTTTCTCCTTTATGTTTAAGTTTGTGTTATTGGTATTTGGGAAGAAGACTACAAAAGTAAAGTACCATTTTCATCACATTATGTTAAGTGTACATACAATCAACATGACTTGGTATTGACATTAATCAACTGATAGAGGTAGTATTTTCCAGGTTTCTCCACTGTAAAGTTTCCCTTCTTCTCTCCTTTCATACCATTCTCTTCAGAAGGAGGTCAGTATGTGCAGCTCACCCTTAAGGAGTAAGGTGTTAATGCTCTCTACCTCAGTGAGGGCAGAGTATCAACATACATTATTGGAAGTCTGCTGTGAGTGACATTTGTCTCTTCTCCCAAATTACTTATTTAATAATTAATTTATGTGAGTATGACCTTACAGGAAATAGTTTTATAATTAGGGGTATAATCCCACTACTACTTTATTTTGTTTCTCCATTTATTCTAGCTTTGGCCATCAGCTGGTAGGCTCTTTCCATCCTTCCATAACTGCCTCTGTCCCTTACCATCCTTCCATAGCTTGCAGATGTATATTTTTTAGCACTTCTTAGCTTTCTGGCATGACAAGAACTTCAAGTTTATCATACTGTATTTCCTGTTTCATGCCTAGAAATTACCATTTCTCTACAAAGATCCTTTAACTGAAGTGTAGTGTTAAAAACTACAATTTGATTGCTGGGTATACTTGTTGCTACTCAGAGAACAATGCAAGGAAGTTTGTGTGTGTTTGTGTACATGTACTAAGCCACATATGTGTACTTATTTGCAAATATTTCCATATGTTAACCATCAATATTAATATTAAGCATGAGTTTATGCTGACATATTCAACTTGAATCTCTTACCACGTGGATTATCTAGTCTTCTGTAACTTCCTATTTATTTACTCCATAAACTCCTACTCCAACAGTGAAAGATGTGGTTCTTGTTGGCATCCTCCATTTACATAACCTTCAGTTCCAGAATACATGTTTAGCAGTGTCAGAATTGTTAACTTCTATACCACTACAGGAATCAAGTTTGTCAAATACAATGCAATCTTATGTTCAGTTGCTTTTGCTTTTAGTCTTACTGAACTAGAATCATTTTCATGGGTGCATAAGATACTGCCTTTCCCCCCACTCCCTTCTGTGAGGTTGTTTCACACAGTTATAATATAGTTACAGGGTTTTTAACATTATGAAATTTATCCTAGTATTCCCCCTTTCACCTAAATAATTTTTTAAATTTGCACAAATTAGGGTTCATTTTTATGCTGTATATTTTGTTTCGACCAACTTATAGTGTCATTTATGCACAATTATGGTAACATACTGAATGGTATTATTTTCCTGAAAAATTTCCTGTTTATCATGTATTCAACTCACCCTCCCTAAAACCCCTGGAAACCACTTATCTTTCTTACTCTCTGTATAGATTTGTTGATTCCAGAATATTATATATTTGGAATCATGTGCTATGCAGCCTTATAGGCTGGCTTCATTTACTTAGCAACATGCATTTAAGATTTATCCATGTCTTTTTATGGCTTGATAGCACATTTTTAAATTTTTTATTAACAGAATTTATTTTATTTACTGTATGTTTATTTTAATAGACTTTATTTTTAGAGAGAAGTTTTTCGCTTAACAGAAAATGACTGATCTTTGAATAATGGATCCACTGTATGAATGTACCACAGTTTGTTTATCATCCACCTATTGAAGGACATCTTGTAGCTTCCCGTTTAGATGACTATTACTAAAGGCTGCTATAAACTTTTGTGTGGACAGAAGTTTATAAATAAGTTGATTAAATATCTAGGAGTGTGATTCCTGGATAACTTAGTAAGATTATGTTTACTTTTGTAATAAACTGTCAAAGTTTCATCCAAAGTGGTTGTACCATTTTGCATTGTCAACAGCACACATGAGAATTCCTATTGTTCTGCATCTTTGTAGCATTTGGCATTGCCAATTTTTTAGCCATTCTAATAACAGCAGTGTTATTTTATTTTTCATTGCTTTAATTAGCAATTCCCTAAGACAGATGATTGTGAGCATCTTTTTATGTGCTTATCTGCCATTTGTATGTGCTCCTTTGGGCTATGTCTCTTCAGACCTTTGTGCATGTTTTCATTGATTGACGCTTTTATTGTTGAGTTTTAAGAGTTTCTATTTTTCATGTTGAAGATGTCCAAACCTGTTGAGAATTTTTATAAGTTTATTAGAGCCAAACTGATAACATATGCTAGGGAGCAATATCTCAAATTCCAGAGAATAACAGTTTTGCAGCTTCTTGTATGCATTTGAAATGGAGGAGGGAAGTAAGATTACAAGGAGGTGAAAGAAAGCAAGGTGGGGATTGGATTACAGGATAGTTAACAAGATTCAGGCTCTCTTGAGGGTGGTTATTTCAGAGGTGTGTTAGCCCGGATGCCCTGAAACAATGGACAGGACTTGCTTAAGGAAAAGATAAGCTTCTTAGTAAATATGCCGGGACATGACTACCCACCATGACCTGCCCAGTTAGGAATTTATGATCAGATCACCCTGTGAGGTTACTTTGCATAGAACCCCTTTTTTGTCTACAGTATTATATTTTAGATACACAGCATGCATTATTGGAAATATTTTGCAAATATTTTCTCCCATTGAATGAGTTGTCTTTTCATTGCTTTAGCAATATCTTCCACAGAACATAAGTTTTTAATTTTAATAAAATTCAGATCATCAATGTTTTAATGAGTTGTGCTTTTGATGTTGTACCTAAAGCTTCATCACTAAACCCTAAGTCACATAAATGTTTCCTACTTCTAGAAATTTTATAATTTTTCATTTTCCATATATTTAATACAATTAATTTTGAGTTACTTTAGATGATATAGGTAAGGCCTATGTCTGTGTCTTAGTTCATTTTTTTGCATGCAGGTGCCCAGCTGTGCATTTTTCCCCATTCTTAGTTTGCTGAGAGTTTTTATTATGAATGAGAATTGGATTTTTGAAATCCTCTGTGATAATTTTTTAAAATCAAGAATAAGATTCAGAGGGTGACAAGGATATGTTTCTGAAAGTATTGTCCACTTCACTGCAGGAAGAACACAGTGGTACAGGGACTATGGAGAAATCCTAGAATTGTTAGAAAAGTCTGCCTGGGATGGAAAGGTCATGGGAACCAAAAGTCTCAGCAGCCACACCTGGCAAGGAGGAGGACTGTCTGGCCTCTGAGGGCAAATGTAGAATTAAGGAATGGAACGGTAGATCAATAGGACAACCCCATAGAGAAAAGGGCATGGATGTTTTCCTGCAGTATTCCACCAGGATGCACCAGAAATAGAAGATGATTTATTGAGAATTTGTAGGATGCACTCTGTTTTACTGTGGGGGAAAAATCCCAGGCAGGACATTTTAAAAATAATGTCAGTGAAGGGCTATAGAATTCTTTAAAGTTCAGGGATCATGATATCAAACTTTCTAAAAATTAAATGTGGATCTGTCCATTAACCTGGTCATATGAAGTCCTGGGGTTTATTAGCTTCATTTCATTGAAATTGGGAAGTGTGAGCACTTCAACTTTGCTCTTTGTCATGGTTGTTTGTCTATTTGTGGACCCTTTTAATTCTATATTAGTTTGACGGTCGGATTTTCCACTTCTGTGAAAAATGCTATGGTAATTTTGATAGGAATTGCACTGAAAGTGTAGATTGCTCTAAGTAGCATCAACACTTTAATAATGTTGTCTTTCTACTTGTGAACACAGATGTCTTTCCATTTATTTAGGTCTTCCTTTAATTTCTCTTAGCATGGTTTTTCAGATTTTGTGGTTTAGGTCTTTCACCTCCGTGGTTATATTCATTCCTAGATATTTTATTCTTTGAATGGTATTATAAATGGAATTACTTTCTTAATTTCATTTTTGGATTATTTATTTACAAGTGTATAAAAACACAACTGATATTTGTGTGTTGACTCTGTACCCTGTGGCTTTGCAAAATTTATTTGCTCTAGTGGCTTTCTTGAGTATTCTTCAGAGTTTTAATATAGAATTATGTCATCAGTAAATGGAGATCTTTTTTTTTTTCCTTTCCAATATAAATGATTCTTATTATTTTTCTTGTCCAACTCCTAGTACAATGTTGAACAGCACTGGTAAGAATAGGCACCTTTTTCTTTTTCTGATCTTAGGGGAGAAACTTTCTATCTTTCACCATTGAATGTGTTTGCTCTTGATTTTTCAAGTTTGTATCCTTCATCATGTTGAAGAATATCCCTTCTAGTTCTAGATATTCCTATTAGTTCTTATAAAGGATTTTCTGTTTCTTCTTGATAAAAAACCATGACTTCAGTCATTTAAACCTTGATGCATGAAACATGTTATTTGACATTATTAATAGAACCTCTGGTTTAGTGCCTAAGTTTCTTTATTTTAAGATTTTATTTATTTATTTTTAGAGAGGGAAGGGAGGGAGAAAGAGAGAGAGAAAGAAACATCAGTATGCAGTTGCTGGGGGTCATGGCCTGCAACCCAGGCATGTACCCTGACTGGGAATCGAACCTGAGACACTTTGGTTCGCAGCCCGCGCTCAATCCACTGAGCTACGCCAGCCAAACTAAGTTTCATAAGAAGTCTTTGGGAAAACATTAAATATGTGTATATACAGATTCTTCAGTTGCCTGCCCAGATTCCAAAGACATCAGACAGTCTAGAGTATTTGGATGTCTCCTTTAATCCCTCCATAGAAGTAAAAATGAATAGGAACTTTTGACTGAGGTCTTAGAAGACTACGTATTGTACTATAGTATAGTTAGCTACGTATATTCTTGACCTCCCTCTGTATTTTATCTTCTGCTTCTCTCAAGGTTTTCTTTGAATTTTCTATGTCCTTATTTATTCAGGCTACTTTATTTCCTCCATAACACAACAGCTTTGTGACATTGTAAGGGCTCAACTTAACATATACTTTTTAAGAATATTAATAATCATTCACATTTGTATAGAATTTTATAGTTAAAAGCAGAACTTTTCTCCAGGGAGGAGTTTGGAGTGGGTTGGGGTACATTGGAATTACCTGAGAAAGCTTTATTGAAACATATACCCCTGTTTGTGCCCCAAACCTCTTGGACAGCCATGGCATTCAAAGGGCTCTGGGAACCAGACTGAAGTATCAGAGGCCTTCCCCAGGGTCATCTCAAGACTCTAAACTCCATGGGACAGCCTGAGGTGTAGCTAAGGGTAAAGCTAAGTTTCTCAAATGATTCTTACGTATTTCCTGGATAAGAAATACGTATTTCTTGGAAGTATTTCCAAATACTTCCAATACTTCCAAATACTTCTTTGGAAGTATTTCCTCTACTTCCAATAATGGAGGTTGATCCTCAAAATAATCTCATAATATATGTTATTGTTACCCAAGTTTAAGGATTAGGAAAACAAGACCCAGAAGCAGAAAGGAATTTACCTGCAACCACACAACCACACAACTAGTTAGTGGTGTGGCTGGAAAGCTGAACTCCACTCCTCTGCCTCTCTCCTAAATGAAATCACTTGTCTCATCTGTATGGAATTGGTGTTTTCTTCATCTGTACTTAAAAACTATGCATCTTATTTTATTTCTACCATGGTGTTTGTAATGTTTTACTTGTATTTATTTATTTGTCTCTACCACTATATCACATCCTCAAGGGTGACATATTGGACCACTTTTCATTTTCTGCCTAACGTGTATGTGTTTTTCTTTAGTTTGGTAATATATCCGGCCCCCTAAGTCAGACATTTGGTACCCATGGAATTGATTTCCAATCCCCATCAACATAACTCAACCCTTTGATCAACGTAAGTTATTGAGTGATTGGCAAATGACTCAACCTTAAACAAATCAGTATAGTATGTTACTGAACTACTTTGACTGTTCAAGGCAATAGTCAGCAAACTTTTTCTGAAAAGGGCCAGATCACTGACTGGTTTTTATATGAGGGCTATAGTTTGGTGATCCCTGTAAGAAAATATGACCTAAGCCATTGGCAGAAGACTCTGGATTTTCCTAGCAGTGATGGCTTACAAACCCTTTATTCTTCCAGGAAAAGAAAATAGCTTCCAGTGCCTTTCAGGAATAACTATCTTGAAATTATGAAGGAAGTCAAATTTGAATGTATCAATACTAAGATTTCAAAGAAGCAAGAGAGACAAAGTTGGCCCATGTTGAGCTATGTAGAAACTCTCCCCATCAATTTTTTCTACATACACACTTTATAATTTAAGTAAAGGAATAATTTCTCCTATTAAAATAATCATACTTTTCTTAATTTCAATCAAAATTATTTAACTGATAGAGGTATTAATCATTATGGTCCTAGCACCTACAACAGGAAGCATCCATTAAATGTTTGTCGTATATTTAGGGACAGGCTGCATACTTACTTTTTAGTTCCATTGGCATTGAATGCTGTTAAGACCTTCTTCATGTATCTATTTTGAGGTTCGTGGCCAACAGACTTTGCTCAATGAGCTTTGAGACTGTAGTTCAAGCAATGACACAAGCTATGCCAAGATAATTGAAGGTGCAAGTAACTGAAATCAAAATCTAAGTTCGAATGTCAAGTCCACAGAGACTGAAACATGGTCAAAATCAGGATGAGATTATTCTGTCAGAACCAGGAATATAGTGATGAGACAGTCATAAAATGAGGGCAATGCAGCAACAAATGTTTCCCAGCAGTCTGAGACATTGCCTAAAGGCTCTTTCCTGTAGGCCTATGGAGGTGATCTAAAGTATCTTATATTTTAAACTCTGTCTTTCATTTACTCTGGCTACATGAATTTACTTTTCAGACAATATTATGTCAAATCATTCAGCTTTCCTTTACCTTGATTTTGGTTACAAATTCAACATAAAATACTCTTTGTTTTAGATTTTATTTTGAAGGATATTTGTTGCTGTTAAAAGGTTGTTTGTTCTAATTACTGGTTTTATAACTCTCTAGTTCAGAGGCTCAAGTGTCTGAGTAATAGGCTGAGGAAAAAGAGAATAAACAATGGATCCTCCCTACCCTTCAATCCTCACAAACTTTTTTTCCTAATCCTGAACAAAACACAGTTTCATTGCATATAAAATCACAAAATACCCCAGGTATTTTGAACCAAAAAGTTGAGAACAAACTTTATTTGGGTAGTAGAAAAAAGTTATGCTTTGTGCAATTCCTTTTCTGAAAGATGAATTAGAATACAACTTCAAAAAGCATTTCACAACCAAGAGTTACTCACATTATTTATTTTTGAGAATTTTACACTTAAAAGAATGGGATATTTAAACATACTATTTGATTCAATATCTCTATAACTAAACATTTTCAAAAGTCAACTAATAAAACAAAAAAAATCAGCTTTATTGATACAATAAAGTATTACATGAAAAAAATAGGACCAGTTGTCTCTTCTACATAAGAGATTGAAAGTTTAGATCTGTACTATAAAACTTCAATTTAGTTGAAGGTCAGTAAAGATTATTAAATTGGATTTTTCCTTTCCTCTCTATGTTCTTCACAGAGGCCTATATTTAAATCTGGATTATCTAGACAATGTTCCTAAATTGTTGCTATGTGATTTATCTACACATTAGCAATCTACCTCAAGCACATAAGCATGGCAGGTATATTGAAGAGCACTGACAAGATTTTATTTTTTAACACAAATGAATAATTCTATGTGTACTAGAAGGATGGATACCCTGAAGTTGTCTTTATAACCTTGTCCTTATAGCATGGCATTCTATGCACAGTACGTGCTCAGTTACAAACAGTAGAGTTGTTTTCAATTATGATTAAAATGGAGATATTTCCATAACTGAAAGTGTGAATTTGGAAAGGCTCTCCAAAATACGTGCAGTAAATATCTTATCAGTATGCAACACTTTTGCATTAACATATGCATCATGTCTCATAAAATTGAAATTTATTTTGCAGAAACTTTTAATTGGCATTCATATAAATTATGGCAAAAAAGAGAAATATAATTTATAGGGAAAAAGAAATAACCTCATTCAGGGCTGTGAGTTCACCTATAAATTTGTTATTTGTGCAAAAATTATCAGAGCTTTGGAGTTTCTCATCAACTGTGACCAACAGGCCTCTGGAGTAGAGCATTCTTATACTACAGATGTTGTTAAGGGGTGTGGGGAAAGGATTTCATTTTACTATGCCAGTTATCAGCACTGCCTGGTCATTTTTATCTGCTGCACATATTGTTTGCCTGTCTTCACAATTTCACTTTATTATTATCTTCTTGGCCTATTGACATAGGCCACTGGTCTAGCAGAAAGTGTACTATCAATCTAACCACAATAACAAAGACTGGACTACAAAAGAGAAAGATAGTTGTCAGAGCCACTTTCCTGAATTTCATTCCCAAAGGCTCTGCAGTCAATAGGTTCCCTGACCCATCGGCCAACCCCATGTTGTAGAGCAATACCCTATCACTGCCATAATCTAATCTACAGATGGAAATATGTCCTCTTTGGAGACTCAATATATTTTGACTTGATTCCTAATCTCTTTCTTCCGTTTGTCCCTTACAATGAGGGAAGAACTTGTCAAATTTATTAATTCTCTTCCATTTGAACTGAGAAATGTTATCAGTGAGAATGCCTGTGAAATTTTAAATGTTGATTTGTTCCTTTTTGGAGATAGGCCACAAGGTGTCATTGAAGGTTTTAAATCCTGTCGTGTACTCTCTTCATATACTTGCGCGTAAATAACTGACTACTAAAAGCAGAATTTAATCACAAATGGATGAAAATCCTAAATGTGGTAAAATAAACTTATTGTAAAGCTTTATTCCCAATTACTTCAAATATAATCTAGTTTCATATTCTAATAAGCATAATATAAAATAATACTTTATATTAGTTGCATCTTAAAAATGCTTTTATAAGACATTCCATTTCTCTTTGATTCTACTTAACATTTTGGTTTTTGTTTTCTCCAGTTATTATACTGGTGAACCTCTACCTGCTTTCCTGTGGTGAAAAATTTAAAGATATCTGTCCTATTAATCACCTGAAACCCAGTTGTCCCTCTCATCTGCCAACTTACAATGGGTACAGAAGAAGAATGCCTGGTAATTGCACAAGACAATGCCACACTTGCTTTCACCTTACTATCCTTGGTTTCAGATTTATATACAGTGGTTTACCTGCCGTTGGCTCCTCAGTTTGTGGGAAGACTTCAGACCCTTTTAATAGCTAACAGGATTTATCAATCTATTTGAATTTAGTTTATAATGTCCTTCTGACATTGGACCTTGACCTCAAGAATGAACTAGGAAAAAAACTGATAAAGAAAACTGATGACATATTGCATATTCCTTCCCTCTTATTTCATGAGTAAATTAGATTTTCAGTCATGGTGCTTGATGTGCTAGTGATTTCTAGAAGAAAACTTTTCCATTCATATCCTCTACTAACAGGGTGGGCCCTATGTGAATGTCTTGCTGAAGCTGTAGTTTATTAGATTAGCCACAGAGGTAGCATGCATATAGGTGGGAGCAAGAACTGCTGTTGCCAGGAAAAAAAAAAAACACTACCTTGATCTAGCCATACCTCTCTATGAAGTCTGAATTGAACACCATGAAGAGAATAAAGCAATTAGAAATGGTAGCTGCAGATTAAAGATCCTTTAAAAATAGCCAAGAAAAGGGGATGGGGAAGATAAAGAAAAGTTTTAGACTAAGGATAACAGATGAGTCTAGGGTACTCATTTTCAGAAACCAAACCAAGGGCCTCAGATGGCAGTATCTACCCAGAGATCCCCTTCTTCTACTTCCCAGCAGTTTTTGAGGTTCAGAGAGTCTAAGATCTAGTGCTAATGCAACATTATTAGTGATGGATGACTCAGAAGCGACCCCAGAAAGGATAAAATATATCCACAGAGAAAATGCAATGTCAACATCAATGCCACTGCTGTCCAGCACAGGCACCAGCCAATAAAAGACAGGGTAAGATACCAGAGAGTGCTCTTGCTTTACCCTTTATGTCTAATGCTTATTTTCTTTGTTTCCTTGACTGTATCTCAGCTTCCTTAATTTAAATGTGAACCACACACCTAATTTTTTTCTAGGAAACAACATATTGAATATTAAAATAAGTGTTTGTTGAAAATGTGTACATTGACCATGCGCATCAGAATTATGTAGCATGTTTATTAAAAATAGAGATTCCTGGGCTTCTCTCAAACCTAAGAAACCTGAGAACTTAGAATCTCCAGAGAAATGGCTCAGGAATCTACATTTTAAACAGTATATCCAAGGTTGTTGATGTAGGAATGTCCAAACCTATAGAGAATTTTTATAAAAATTTGTTTGAGACAGCCCTGGCTGGTGTGGCTCAGTGGATTTGTAACAGGCTGAAGCCAAGGAGGAACCCCAAATGAGGATTTGTAAAGGGGTTCAGAACTCAGGGTGTCCAGAAAATATTAGAAAAAAATAGATACAGTATTTTTCAGACTATAAGACTCATTGCCCCACTCCTGCTGCTGCCAGCTTCCTGCAGCAGAGACCCTGCTCTTGCCTCTTGTGGCCCCACTCCACTGCCACCCCTCCCCAACAGCGAGCCAGGCAAACTGCATTTGGACTATAAGACACACCTCCATTTCCTCCCAAATTTGGAGGGGGGCAGTGCATCTTACAGTCTGAAAAATCCAATATATAGGATGTCCTCACCCCACCAGTCTGAGCTGGGGGATGGGACACAAGGAGCAGGGCCATCAAGAGTTGTTTGAATAGCAACAGTTTTGCAGATAACCTCTAGAACAGTCATTTAACATATCTATAACCTTTAACTGGTTTCATAGATATGTTAAATGACTGTGGCCATGCTCTGAGCCAGGGGGATGGGAGCAACTGGGAGGTAACTCCCCCTGGTTACAGTCCCTACCACAATGCAACTGGGAGGCAACTCCTCTTGGTTACAGTCCCTGTGTGAGAGCTTGGAGATGATTGGTTCCATGTCATGGGGCCACGCCTGCCTGGGCTTACTATGGCCACCCAGTAAAGCTGGAAAAATACGGGAATGCTGGTGGGTATAACTGATTGTGGGAGGAGTTGGAAATGGTGCTGCAAAGGAAGATTGGTGCTGGGATTAAAACCCAGGTGCAGCAGCCATGTGTGGCTTTTTTAGGGGCCATGTGACTTTGATGAAAGTTGGGACTATACAATTTAGTGTCCTCCCTTTTTGCCATGTGGCTTAGGAAGCAGGACAGACTTTGGCTGGAAGACAAGGGGTGAAAGGACTCTTGCTGGTGGGCCATGAGAAGGTATCACATGGCTTTGGATTAACTGGAGATCGTGGCAGTGACACAGCTGATGGTGCCGGAACAAAGGGACTGCCTGAACCACAGACTTCTACTTCTTTTCCTGAGATACAGTACCCCAGGTTGGGCAAAGGGGAGAAGGAAGGACTGTGTGTTTGTGGGTATTCTAAACGACTTTAGTATTTTTAATGAAGACATTAAGTCATTACTCTAAGTCTATATAACTTTAAAAAAAATAATCCCTTTCCTTTTCACCAATCTCTGGCACTGAAAGATGTCTTTACCTGGTGGTGGGCAAGGCAAACCTAGTACAGGGGTGGGGGACCCCTGGAACACAAGGGTGGTAATAGTATATCATTCAGTAATAGTATATCATTCACCGCTCCCCACTCCCCACCCCCCCGCCACCCCCGGGTCTGTTCTGTAACAGATTGAGCACCAGCCAACAAAGCAAGAGGTTGCTGGTTCAATTCCCCTCAGGGCACATGCCTGGGTTGTGTGCCAGGTACCCAGTAGGGGGAGCATGGGAGACAACCGTGCATTGATGTTCCCTCCCTTCCCCTCTAAACATAAATAAATAAAATCTTTAAAAAAATTTTGTTAGAGCCAAACAGAGGGTATGCCTGGAAGCAAGATCCCAAAAGACTTTACATAAATGCTCCCAAGAATAATAGTTTGCAGTTTCTTTTAAG
Organism: Phyllostomus discolor; assembly: GCF_004126475.2. Classification (NCBI taxonomy): domain Eukaryota; kingdom Metazoa; phylum Chordata; class Mammalia; order Chiroptera; family Phyllostomidae; genus Phyllostomus; species Phyllostomus discolor. Next base: position 139,477,211 of record NC_040903.2, on the reverse strand, counting down.
CATTTGTGATTAAGGAGGGAAAGTAAGAGAAAGCAAGGAAGTGATCTGATTACAGAATAGTTAAGATTATGTGCTTTCTTGAATATTTAGAAGGAGGGGTCTGAAAGGGTGATATAAGAAGGAGGTGTCTAAAAGGGAGCATTTCAAAGGTGTATTAAACTAGTCTCACTGAAACAATGGGCAGGCCTTGCTTAAGGCAAAGGTAAGCTTTTTAGTAAGGAAGTTATATGTGTGGGATGTGACTACCCACCATGACCTTCCCAGTTAGGAATTTATGATCAGATAAATTTGTGAGGTTACTTTTCATAGAACCTTTTTTTTCCAATCCAAAAGGTGATGGTTCTTCTAAAAATTGTTTTGGTCTTAAAAGAACACCCATATATTATCTTATAGGATCTTTAAGTTAGAAGTCTAGGCGCAGAATAACTCAGTTCTCTTCTTGAGGTCTCTCACACGGCCGAAATCAAGGTATTTACAGGGCTGAATTATCATCTGGAGCTCAGAGTTCTCTTCTATCCTCATTCCATTTGTAACAGAATTCAATTTCTCATGGCTGTAGGAGTCTCATTTTCATGATGGCTATTGGCAGAGGTGGCACTTAGCAGCTAGGATGCTCTCAGATCCTTGCTGCCTGACTGTTCGGTAGACCTTTCACAACATAGCCATTTGCTTTCTAGCAGGCCAAAGGGGAGTGTCTGTTGCTGCTGTCTGTTTCAGGATTCTATTGCTTAAGTCATTTGCATTCAAGTTAATTTCCCTTTTGATTTATTGTATTGAATATTGTCCCTTTGACCCCCCTGTATTCACTTGTTTAATTGAAGCTCGGTCTCAATGATTGCAACAATCAGAGGTTGGGATGTGAGAACTTCCTTGGTAAGCTCTAGAGGCAGGAGTTTGGAGACTCAGAGAGATGGGAATGTTGAATATATCCATTGCAATTTACTTGTATACCTCCTAACTAAACCGCCCTGTGCCATTAGAGATGGATCAAACACCTTCCACTAAGTTACTAAGAAATATAAAAGCAAGAAATGCAGCAGCACTATGGAGATTCTTTCTGTGGCATTCTTCTGGGCATGAGACATCAGTGGGAGAGTTTGCAATTCAATTGGGTTCCAACATTTCAAAGGAAGTGATATGATCCCAGAATGGTAGAGGCCAAGTGGTGGCTGTTCACTCTCAGAGGCCAGGAAAATAGACTTAGTAAGGGATGGGACATCAATCAGGGTTTCGATTGAAAATGGGAGTTTCTCAGCTGGAGAATTTTGCTATCAGGATGCTTTAGGTAAGTTCTGGAGGCATTTTTAGTTATCATATCAAAACTGGGGGCAGGGGCTGATTGTTATTGTCACCTAGTAAATAAAGGCCAGCACAGTTGCTGAGTATCTTCCTGAGTAGGACAGCTCTTCACTGCAGTTATCTGGTCCTATATGTCAGTAGTGCTGAGGCTGAGAAACTGATCTCAAAGGATCTACATGACTACTTAATCAAGAGGTACATCAAAATAAAATAGATGGGCAGACCACTAAAGTTTAATGTAAGACATAAAAAGAAGACTAATAGATCTGATGGCCAGTCACTTAACTCATTTGCCAGAATGGAGGCTCATGGTATTTTACCCAGTTTCTAAACCTAAACTACAGATCTAAACAATGTGGGAGGCTTGTCCCTTTAAAGAAAGGATCTTCAATACATACACAGTTATAACACTAATTCTTCCAACAGCCTTCCCCTAAAAGACATGTGACTCTTACTAGGGTAAGGTAAATATCCACATATTTGGGCCAGGTATTCAATTCTGATTCCCCACTGATGCTAGTCATTCAAGAGACAAAACACTGCCATCATCCACCAATCAGAGTGTATAGAAGTCAGAGGACATGTAAAGTCTTGACCTGACTCTTTCTTAAACTGGTCCCAGTGGAACTACAGGCCCATCTGTTGTGTGTGTGTTCCCTTCCCAGGACATATATCGCAAAGAGGTAGACTTGGTAACTGATAGAATGTTAATTTCCTGACCCAGTGAGTGAGAACTATTAGAGGCAAATGGAAGCACTGAACTTTCTCTCCTCCCCCTTCTTCCTGCCCAAATAATAAACCAAAGTGAATGCTGACTGCTGGAGTGCCAGATGCATGGGGAAAGCTACCTACCACACCTTTCCATTCCTGGTGTGCACACAGCAGGCCATTTACCTTCATGTGGCAAACCTTTCTAAAGTTTTAACATGAAGTTAAAATGACCTTTCATTAAATTTTTCTTCTTCTGCTTTGGTATGTGGAAAAGAGATGAAACGAGTGTGAAAAATGGGGAGGAGCCAACTAATAGAGCACTACAGACAAAGCTGGGCTTCTAGGCTTCTACAAGATTATTAGGAAATCTTGAAGCCCAAGACATTTTATATTGGAGAAAGAGATGTGTAGAAAGAGTGGCATAAGCTTAGACACGGAAAGAATATTTGAGTAGGAGAAGGAAAGGACAGAGATCATGTATAACCACCATAGCTGACTGAGCTCAGTCTTTTTCTTCACCATACATATTCTTGCAGGGTCCAGGCACCCTTTCCTCAAACTTTAACTTTTAAGAGAAGACAAATCAAAACAGAAGGTATGAATCCAGTGAAAATTCACATGCATTATTTCAACAAAAAGAAAATCTAGAAAAAAGCATTTATTTCTTATTTTAAGCATGCATGCGCAGTATAGGGATAAAAATGACAAGACATCTACACAATTATACTAAAGGTGGGAAAAAAGTAAAAGAGTATACAAATAGAGAAAATTCCAATTTAGTATGAATATACTATGGAGGCAAATAGAACCCAAAGAATATCAGAACCATCTCAAAGAATTTTAAGTGCTGCAAAAACATTTATGGAAATATGTTTTCAATTTAAATTAAAATTAAATGAAAGGATATGTGAAACAAAGAATGGATTCCCATGGATGGTTTAAAACTCTATGTACAAGGATAGAGAAATAAAAAATTAGCAGACTGAGAATGAAAAGTAATAAATAAATAGATATAACTCAAGAGCAAATTACTGACAATGAAGAAACTCCTGAGGCAAATAATATAAAGAATTTTTTTAAACAATAGAAGAGCCATGGCTGGTGTGCCTCAGTGGATTTAGTGCCAGCCTATGAACCAAAGGGTTGCTAGTTCGATTCCCAGTCAGAGAACATGCCTGGATTGTGGGCCAGGTCCCCAAATGGGGGTGTGCAAGAGACAACCATACATTGATGTATCCCTTCCTCTGTTTCTCCTTCCCTTCCCCTCTCTCTAAAAAATAAAAATAAATAATTTTTTTTTGAAAAATAGAAGATAATATATACTACAAAAGATGATACTCAAATTCTCCAGTGGTGCTTCTGTTCAAGATGGTACTGTGGGTAAACACAACTTACATCCTCATACAAACACATCAAAAATTAAAACTAAATTACAGAACCATTATTCAGAGCCACCAGAAATAGGTCTGAATTGAAGTCCTACTACTATAAAATTAAAGAATAAACCACATTGAGAATGGTAGGAGGGGTGCAGACACTGAATGGGCCAGTCCCATACCCATGTGTGGCAGATATAAATTGGGAGGGGTATCTTGGTAGTGAGGGGTCCCAGCCCCATACAAGGTCCTCCAGCACAGGTTCCAGTGCCAGGAAGATGTCTCCATATTTTCTGGCTCTAAAAACCAAAGGGAACTGAGGCTGTAGAAAACAAACTGCTAGAATCCCAGGGAGTTCCTCTTACAGGGTCCATGCACAGACTAACTCGGATTCATTCCCTCTGAGCTCCAGTGTGGGAAAGCAGAATTAAAGGCATAAGAGGTATATGGGGAGGAACTAAAGTATCTGCCATCAGGGCGAGAGCTGGGGGGCAACTTTCTCCCAGGCAAAGGCCATTGTTCCTTTTTTGAGCCCTACCCCCACAGAGCAGGCAAATGTGCACCATATCTGACTCCACTGACCTGGCTCACACTGTTTGTCCTACCCTGGTAATTCCCTGAGGCCCTGCCCCATCCAACTTTCAGACCCATTGAAGCTGTTTCCAGTGGCTTTTCCATACAAATGTCTTGTCTTGACTCATGCTTTAGGCAAAATCCTCTCAAATAAGCAGCATCTGGCTTCAGCATGCCCCATGCCTATTATCAAGTTGCCCCAGGCCCAGCACCAGCAGCAGTTGGCCTTCATTCACAGTGGACTCACTTGGACACATCCAAACCCAGCACAAGGAGCAGCCAACTGCAGATCACTTTGTATCTTATGCTAGATGGCCCCAGTCAGAATACAGGTAGTGGCTGACCATGGCCTACACCTTCTTGGAGGCTCCAGAGCCTACACATCCAGTAGACATCTATAGAACACATCTGAGCAATGCCATCCAACCACCTCCACAAGTGACACACTCAAAAGGCAGACTCAGCAGGTACCAGAGCCCTGTTGATGTTAAGTTCTGCTCTGTGGAGCAGACCCCTGCACAGCTGATCCTCCACAGTGGTTGGAGGTTAGTGTTTATTGGTCACAACTAGTCTTTGCAGCTGATTGGCCAGGATAAATCCTTCTCATTGACCTGTCAACAGCAATCAAGGAATAACTACAACAGGAAGGTATACACAGCCGACTGCACCTTGAGTACCTAGCTTGGGTGATAGGGGAGGCTATGTCACTGGACCCTATAGGACACTTACTACATTACATAAGGTCGCTCTACCAAGCTAGAGAGCTGTGTAGCTCTACCTAATTCACAGAAACAAACACAGGGAGCCTACCACAATAGGAGACAAAGAAACATGACCCAAATGAAAGAACAGATCAAAACTCCAGAAAAAGAACTAAACAAAATGGAGACAAGCAATCTACTAGATGCAGAGTTCAAATCACTGGTTATAAGGATGTTCAAGAACTTAGGGGAAGAGCAGATAAGTGCAGAGAGAATGTCAATAGGACCAAAAAGGACATGGAAGCCACAAAAAGGAACCAGTCAGAGATGAAGGATACTCTAACTGAAATGAAGAACAATTTACAGGGAATCAAGAGCAGAATGGATGACACCAATAATCAAATCAGCAATTTAAAATATAAAGAAACACAAAACACCCAATCACAACAAGAAATATGTCCCCACCCCAATGAGGATAGTGTAAGCAGCCTCTGGGACAACTTCAAGTGTACCAACATTACCATCATGAGATTGCTGGAAGAAGATAAGAGAGAGCAAGAAATTGAAAACCTATTTGAAAAAAAGTAATGAAAGAAAACGTCCCTAATTTGGTGAAGGAAATAAACATGAAAGTCCAGGAAGCACAGAGAATCCCAAACAAGATGGATGCAAAGAGGCCCACACAAAGACATGTCATGATAAAAATGCAAAAGGTTAAGACAAAGGGAGAATCTTAAAAGCAACAAGAAAAAAGCAATTAGTTACCTGCAAGGGAGTTCCCATAAGATTGTCAGTCGTTTCTAAAAGAAACTTTGCAGGCTAGAAGGGATTGGCAAGACATATTCAAAGTGATGAAAAACAAGGACCTACAACCTAGGATTACTCTACCCAGCAAAACTATCATTTACAATCAAATGACAGATGAAGAGCTTTCCAGACAAGAAAAAACTAAAGGAGTTCATCATCACCAAACTAATATTATATGCACTGTTAAAGGGTCTTCTTTAAGAAGATGGTCAAAAATGTGAACAATAAAATAGCAATAAATACATATCTATTGATAATTGATTCTAAAAAACAAAATAAACAAGCAGATCAGAAACAATCATAGGTAAAGATAACATTTTGATGGTTGCTAGATGGGAGGGATGTTGGGGGGATGGGCAAAAAAGGTGTAGGGATTAAGAGGTACAAATTGGTAATTACAGAATAGTCATGGGGATTTAAAGAACAGCATAGGGAATGTAGTACCCAATGAATATATATATGTGTGACCCATGGGCATGGACAATGGTGTGGGGATTGCCTGCAGGATTGGGGATGGCTAGGTGGAGAGAGGCTAACAGGGAAAAATTGGGATAATTGTAAAAGCATAAACAATAAAGTATATTTTAATGAAGAATAGAAGTAAAAATAAAGTGATTCATAAAAGTTTTCCCTGAACTCTGAGGAGAAGAGTCCACAAATTAAAGCTGAATATGAATCTCAAATTAAAATTAAAAGATAGTTTTCCTGAAATTGATGGAAGAAAAATAGTGAATAATAAAATGCTTTGATATTACTGGAAAATATTACATCAGAATAATCATCTTTGATATATATCCTAGTGTTGTGATTAATTTCAAAAATATAAAATCTTCAAGTATTCAGGCTGAAAAATGGAAGGTAGAAAAAAATCTGGGGAACCTGAAACTTCTCCACAGAGGTCCCTATTGTAGGAAATGAACAGATCAATGAACTTTACGAAGTGCTAAGAGAGGGAAGTATGATTTGTGTACTGTATCCAGCCAAGTTGTCTATAAAGTAGAAAGGGAAGGGCACTTATTTCCAAATGTAAAAAGTATTAAGCAACACAGTACCTAAGAGAGCAGGAAAAAAAATTACTCAATGGAAAAAAAAGATCTAGCCAAACCAGAAGCTCTCCTAAGAGAACTAGTGATCACAAGAATTCCAAGAATGCCAAGGACTATAGATCTACTTGAGCTTATTAGACTGATGGAATGGAGTGTTTCTGCACTGAAAACTATTCGAAGCTTCCTAAATTATTGAGCATGTCACTAAAACTGAAACATTAAATATTTAAAATTGAGAGATAGTAGTGAATGGATTTGTAATCCTCTCATTGTTTGTATTTGGCTCTGCAAGTGTGTCCTGTGTTTTCTGCAGACTTCAAATAAATTGAAAAATACGCGCCCAGACAATCTGATTAGAAAATGGGCAGATGACTTGGACAGATATTTCAACAAAAAGGCATTATAGATGTCAAGTAAGCACATACAAATGTGTTGAACATTATGTGCAATTATTAAAATACAAATTAAAATTACCATGAGATCTCAGTATAAACCTATCTAGCAGAACGGTTAAAAAAATAGTGATAACACCAAATCCTGGTAAGGGTGTGGAGAAACTGGATCACTCATGGTAATGAGTTTGACTCCATTTTTTGATGTTTGCTGACAGCTTTTATGCTTACCATTTTGTGCCAGAGGCATATTTCTTAAACCTCTGAAACATACACCACTTTTGCTAATAAATGCTGATTTTGATTTTTATTAAAGCATTCAATGTCAGAAGGACATTCTGAACTAAATTTAAACAGAATGAGAAATCCTGTTTGCTGTTGAAATGGTCAGAAACTTTCCCACATACTGAGGAGCCAAACACAGATAAACTATTATATACAAATTTGGAACCAAGAAGAATAGTAAGGTGAAAGCAAGTGTGGCGTTGTCTTGTAAAATTACCAGATATTTTTCTTCTGTATCCACTCCAAATTGGCAGATGAGAGGGACAACTAAGTTTCAAGTAGCTATTAGGGAAAATATATTTAATTTTTTCACTACAGGAAAGCAGATAGAGGCTCACCAATATGAAGGGACTACAAATGACCAATATGGAATAACTATGTAATATAACTATGTAATATAGTTAGAGTCAATGAGATCAATGGCAGATGTCAGCTGATTTCTGGAAAATGTTTGTATTCTTGACAGAGGCTCCAATTCTACCTCTTCTCATTTACATCTTCCTGTCAATTATGTTAGTTTTACATCTAAGAGAGGAACAATGTTTCACAACTGTGAAGCCAAATTTAAATGCTGAGAATAGTGGAAAAGAGAGATAAAAAGAAGCTAAGCCCTTGAGGACTGCCTTGAGCAAGAACATGGATCCCTGAACTATTTGCTTCCTGACCTCTTGTTTTGTGAGAAAAATCAAACCCCCAAATTTTTAGAGTGGTGTTGCTATTATATAGAGCTAAGTACATTTCTCTAAGGCTCAGGTTCAAATGAGAATTTTAAATTCTCATTTGTAAAATGAGGATTACAAAGTGCATATTTGCCATATTTATTTTGAAAATAACTACAGGGAAGGGGGAAGGGGATAATTGTGGAAAGAGGGGGAAGGGACTAGTCAAAGAACATCAATGAATGATGCATGGACAACAGTGTGGGGATTGACTGTGGGAGTGGGAGATGGTATGATAGAAGGAGGGCAAAGGGGGGAAATCAGGACAACTATAATAAAACAATAAAAATCTTAAAAAATAAAATATAAGATTTTCCTATTTAAGCCACTATTATTTATATTGTTTATTATTAGCAGAAAAAGCTAATTTTAAGTTACATTCGAGTTGTTTTGTTCATTGCTATATTCCCTAAATCAACTTAAATTTAGTAGCCATTAAATACATATTTCTATCTACTAATGTTATCTGCATGAATCCTGCTGAAGAATTGTATTTATAAAGTTTTGGCTTATTTACACACCTTTTAGTAATTCTGTTGACTATATACACTGTATATAATATCATGAAGTTAATACTATTTTACTAAATATTATTTTTAAGCTTCTTATTTCTTTAGTATTCAATTGGTTATATAGAAAATGACATCTGTTTGGGACATTTACAACAAAGATAATAAAACAATATAAGCAAAAGAAATTAATTTTAAAAATGAGTCTATTTTAATAAAATACTATAGAAAATGAAAACACAATGGCATATTTGAAACATGAGTTTAGACTTACCTTTTACATTTCTTTACATTCTATCTACCAAATGGGTAAAAATCAACAACATTGTTTAAATATTTGTAACTGAATATATTTTTATCTCCATTTTAAATATAACAAAATTCCTATTAACATTCATATGAATCTATGTTTGGTACTTCAAAAGATATATGCTAGAATGAATTCTTTTAAACTACTCATATGTCAATTAATCCACAAATATTAACTATTTCAAAAACATTTTAAAAGTTTTATATTGTCAAAGTTTTTAAAAAGTTTTATATTGTATGTCTCTAAAGCAGTGGTGATAGAGAATTCTACCACTGAACCACCCATGCCCTAGCAGTGGTGATAGAATAATAAACAGATAAATAGGACCTCCTCTTTGTAAAGGTGGTTACAGACACTGAACAAGATTATACTTCTTCACTATGGCTGCTTTTAATAGAAGAAGATGCCCTACCCTAAGGTAGGCAAAGCTCTTCCTCCAGGTGAAAAGAGAGCAGGATAGACTCTGGAGTCTTGACACAGGAAGTTCTGCACTGATGTGCCCCACCCCTTCTGGTTGAACATCAGTGAATATCCCCAGGCAGGTAAAGACAATTACTCATCATCACAGTGAGCATCACTCCACACACTCATGCAATCTCTGCACTGGGTAGTTATGTTGTTGATTGTTTATCATCTAGTTGAAAAAAATGTGAGGATAACACTAGCAAAAGATTCCCATGATTAAAATGATACTGTTACAAACTTAACAGGATGTTTAGCTTCTAGGTCTGTCTTTTTTTTTCCTATTTGCTAAAGAGAAAATGAAAAAAAAAGTGTATTTGAGTTTACTTACTATCTCAGTGTAATTTCAGTAGTCAATTATATATCCACAATATTTCAAGTGATGAATTTAATAACCATTCACTTTGTCTCAGAATACACTTGACAGCAAAAAACCCACCAAAGGAAAACCAACAAATTAAATGAGAAACTCTTGTAATATTGACAATAGCAAATCATAAAGTGACAATATAACTAGTTAATAGGACACAATGATATATGCTTATTTAATTCACTGTAATTATAATGTGCACAATATATCAATGCTTTCAAGAGGAATGAAAATAAAAATAAGTTCTCAGTAGTCTGTGTATTACCTTTATAGGGTGGGGGTGGAGGTTAAGGAAAAAGAAATTGTAACATAAGATAGTTATATATTTTACATATCTACCTGACTTTACTTGTAATCTGGGAAGTCATAAAACAAGCCCTCTTAAATAAATTACATGATATTTATAAGATCTATGCATTTGTTACCAGTTATAAACGTCTTTCCACTTTATTCCTTTATAAAGGGGACTTGAGCTAACTTACATTTGTAAACAAATGCTAAAAACCAAATGCTTGGAAAATGGAGCAAGAGTGATTTCATGATGGCCAGTGTTGGGTCATTAAGTTTTAGTCTTGTTTGTGATTATGCTACTCATTCTGTGTTGCTCTCTCTGCTGTCTGCCCCAACTCATTCTGACATCCCAGTAATAGAGGGGCAAACACTATTAATAAATATTCAAGGTACAGTGATATCATCCTTGCTCTAGTTCATTCATCTGCTAACATACTTTTTATCTTTTTGAAATATAAGTTGGAAAATAGTTCAAAGAAAAAATATTTTGTAAGTGCTGTGAAAGGGAAAAAAGGCTTTATCCTTTCCTCCCCTTTTCTATCTTGGCTGGAACACGACAGAGGTGATCCTCACTGACCACCTGCTAACCTTCCCCAGTTTTCTGTACTTGAGAAGACAACAACACAACAATGAAAGAAAGAAAAAGAAAAAGAAAAAGAAAAAGAAAAAGAAAAAGAAGAAGAGAGAGAGAGAGAGAGAGAGAAAGAAAGAAAGAAAGAAAGAAAGAAAGAAAGAAAGAAAGAAAGAAAGAAAGAAAGAAAGAAAGAAAGGAAGGAAGGAAGGAAGGAAGGAAGGAAGAAAAAGAAAGAAAGAAAGAAAGAAGAAGAAAGAAGAAAGAAAGAAAGAAAGAAAGAAAGAAAGAAAGAAAGAAAGAAAATAAATTGCTATTGGGAAATGAGGGAAAAGGATAAGCCATGTGGGAAGTCACCTGACCAGCATCAGAACCCAAAGGCTACTCTAGTATCTCCCCCTTGCCCACATTTAATAAAAACCTTCCACCCAGACCCCACTGGGGCATCTAGTACCCCAAGACCACCTGCCCTCACTTCTTGAGTGTGTACTATCACTTTAATAATTTTACTGTGCTTTGCTACATCCTGTGCTCTCAAATCCTTTCTTGGGACGTGATAAGAATCTGGACCCTGGTATTGGGTTGAGGACTCTCATGGCACCCTTGGAACCACCAGACATCAATTTTCTAATCAATTTTTGTATCTAATAGGAGTTCAAATAAAAATTTCAGTGAGAACTCTAAAAATCTACATGTTAATTTCTACAATGTAGTACCAGACTAAGATGAGAATGTAGAAAATCAGTGCTCAAAAACATGTTCCTTAAAAAACAAAACTTGACTCATGAAACACTCACAATGAGGCTATGTAAGCATAGACAAGTGATAACTAGGAGGAGAATCTGTGAATTAGATTTTTGGATCTGATGTGGTCTGGTTCCCAGTAATAGATGTCCCCAACCAAGAAGGGTAGAGTTTATCTAGATCTTACCACAAGCATGAGAAGGGCTCGTCAGCCTAACTCTGTCCCCTGATGCTTGGACAGAGAGTGATTGAGTGTTTGCTGCCTGAAAAACATGAAGTCAGGAGACAAGCTGTGTCAAGGCTTAATGGGCCAGCTTAGATACAAATGTTTGAATTGAGGATGGGTCTGCACACTGGGTCTCATCGGGGAAAACAATAATTGAGTATTTCACAGAAAGTAGGTGAGACCTAGAAATAAATTGAAAACTGAATTTGTGGAGTCATTGTATGTTGTGCCTAAGGGGTTTGGCTGGAAAGCAGTTAACCATCAACTGATGCTGGAGAATAGGAAATAGTAAATTAGCAAATGACCTGATACAACAGAACCCTGTCCATTCTGAGCAACAGTGACATCACTGACACAGGGAAGTGCAGCTTTGGATGCCTGTCAATCCCATAACATGATGCTACATGACATGTCAGTGCTATGGAGTCAGAATTCCCCCCCCCCCCCCCACCACCTCTTACACTGTAGTCCTGAAGGAGTCAGGGACTGAGCTCTGGGAGTGAGGGAGCTGCAAAGGGAACAGGAAGCCAGCCCTCTCCTCTTCCCTGTTTTGGTTACTCATGCGTAGCCTGCTCAAGCAGGAAGAGAAGATATATCTTCAAATCCAGTTGACAGTGTTGATCAATATGTTGGACTGAAAATGCTAAAACAGAATGAGTACTGTATTTTGTGATGAAAGTGATAGTGCAGTGATTTATTATGTAAAAACAGTGGGTTTTCACCTTAACTACACTTTGAGAGTTTATAACTCACATACATGTAGGCCCCTCACCCAGAAATTTTAACCTAAATAATGTGTTGATAGACCTGGGCATCAGTGTTTTTAAGAGTTCTCTGTGTAGTTCTGTTTTGCAGCCAGCATTGAGAACCAGCAAAATCATGGGGCCTACTAGAGTTTTTGTCTAGGGAAGTGGAAGGACTGTACCTCTGTAAACAAACTTTGGATTACAGTGTGAGATAAAAATGAGGTATTTTATGAATGTACCAGTTGTGTTCATTCAGTATATTTGTTACACATTTATTATTCTACCTGAGTCTCACTTCAGCACTATGAATAAGAGATAAATGCCCCTATTGATACTACAAAGATAGAAAATTTGTCTCAGTACAAAGACAAGGTTTGGGATCTTTTACTCAAGTGTTGTGCATCTCGTATAAAGGAGACAGGAATCGTATATGGATTCAGGGAAAGGAAATTGAGAGTAGGTGTAGAGAGAGAGAGAGAGGGAGAGAGAGAGAGAGGTGAGGATTAAACTTTTGTTTTTTGCCTTTTTGCCCAGAGATGTGGCTTCCTCTTTCTAAACTTTATCTGTTATAATTCCCCAGATTAGAATCTCTTATATGCTTACCAGTATTCATTATCATAATTCTTCCCTGCTTCCTACCTTTAAGATCACTTCCTTTACATATGACTTGGGTGAAACAAATACCTCTGGTAACACAGCTAATATGTTACCCTGATCTCTGAAGCTGGATCAAAGAATGCTAAGGATTTCAGTTGGCACCCAAATTTACTATAGCAACTTTAAATATGAAAACAGTTTCTATCGACTTAATAATAGCAAAGAGCTACTGCAGCCAGTGCGATGGTCTGACTTTCTCTCTTTTCATATTTTCATTTGAGAATGACCTTACATTTTTAAATGTCCTATCTTATGAGAATTATTATCATAAAAAAGTAAAATTAGCTTCCTATGTGAAGTTAAAATGAAGGCATTATTTGAATTGATTGTGTTTATTGCATATTATATAGAGCAACTGACTCACTTGAAAAGAAAAAAATACCATATTATTGGAAATGTTCTCTAATTTGAATTAAAATAGTTTTTTCACATATTATTTCATAATAGAATATGGACCACATGGATCATTTGTCAGTATTGAAATGTGGTGTTTCTTAAATACAAGCAGGACCTCAAGCTGCTTTTCCCATGTGATAACCATTGGGACAATATCTCTTCATGTGCTTATCACTGTTCTTTACAATGTTGGGATTAAAACTATGCCTTCCCTGTTTACAGGAACAAATTTAAAGGACACATGGACAAAAACTATCGGTAATGGGAGGGAAGTGGGGAGGGGTGGGTGGGTGAGCTGGAATGGGAGTAAAAGGGAGAAAACTGTACTTGAACAATGATTAAAATTAAAAAAAAACTATGCCTTCCCTTTTAAATTTAGCATCCTTAAAGTTAGAGTTATTCATACTCTAGAGTTTAGCATCCTTAGAGTTATTTATACTCTAAAATAACGTATTCCCCATAATAATAAGAGATAAGAAACAATGAATGAATGAAGGAGCGAATACTAAGAAGTCCTAGCGGTCTTTAGGTCACATGAAGATCATAATCTTCACCATCTCTAGGTCACTAATCAATTTGTACAAGGGATGAAATTTTTAAATATCATGGGCATTCTAGCGAGTATATACCTGGTATGGGAAGAAGGTAGAGGAAATCTGATTCATATGTATTACTGATACTGATAAATTTGCTAGTTGATTAATTTATTCCAGGCGGAATATGTTAAATTGGCTGATTGTTAAAGAAAGGTACAGCCCTGGCTGGCGTACCTCAGTGGATTGAGCATGGGCTGCGAACCAAAGCATCACAGGTTCAATTCCCAGTCAGGGCACATGCCTGGGTTTCAGGCCACGTCCCCAGTGGGGGCCACATGAGAGGCAACCACACATTGATGTTTCTCTCTCTCTCTTTCTCTCTCCCTTTCCCCTCTCTAAAAATAAATAAATAAAATTTTTTAAAAAAGAGAGAAAGGTACAGATTCTGCTTAACTAACCTAATGGGTCCTTGTTTTCACTCTTGAACCATCCTCTGAGCTCATTTCCTAAACTCTAAAAACCAGACACTGATCCACTGTAGATAGTGGTGATGATTGATTTTTCTTGATAAACTGTAATTAAGTCATTCCTTGATGTAGTAGAGGCCCACAACATGTCTCTTCTCTAATAACAGAGTTTCCCTAATATTTTACCAAAGTCAAAAAAACAACAAAAATTCAAATTCCTCACTTGTGAAAGAATATGTATATATTTTTTAAATACTTACCTGCTCTTTAGGTATGGGACATGCGTAGTATTTAAATAGTTTTTTTTTCCAAAGTGCCACAAAGTTTTTAGATAAGAAACTAATCTGTAAGCTTCACCCACACTGCCTTGTTTATGACAGTTTTTACTGCAATCGAGAGCTATGGGGTAAGCTGATTGATGAAAGAGAAGGTAAACAATCTCAAAGGCAGTTAAGGTCAGTGACAAAAACAACTGATCTTGTGGCTATTTTTTTTTATTCCACAAAAGAAGAATAAGGTAGAAGAAAATAGGAGGAATATATCAAACATTTTCTCAGTACTAACAGGCAATAGATGGGTACGATATAAATATAAAATAAAAGTAGCATTGCTTTAAAATTCTGAAAATTTATTTTCAAAAGGATGTTGATCATAATGTTCAAACAGGGGCACAGAGGGTTATTGAAAAGATATGGTGCCCTGGCCTCGGTCCTCCATATTTTCACTTTCAGACCATGCATTTTTCACTTTTTTTACATGGAAATAAAATCAAAAGCGATCATAATACATTGAAGCAATGTAAATATATAGAAAAGAACTACAAAAATTATTGATTACAGACTTCCATTTGTACCTTCTAATGTTGCTCCTTTGTGAACTTCCATCTGTGGTTTAACTGATATCACCATATCCCCCAGTCCTCTCATTCAAGTCTGAATTGGTCCTATGACCACATTGCTTCCTCTAAAACATTAACACTGAATATCCTCACTCACCCTTAAATTTACAAAGTACATTCTTAAAATTTACTTCTCTATGAATAGTTTCTCCCTTATTATTCCAAACTAGCTCTTTAGTTAAAATATAAAAATAACTAATGTCCAGTTTCCTTAATAAGGCTTGATTTATTTTGTGGCATTTTCCCCTCTAAAATCACATGCTTTTGTTTTTCAGAATAAGTGTGTCTGTGTGTGTATGTAAAATGAATGTGAAATATCAATGTACATATGTAATGTATGCATAAATGTGTGGTATATACTTATACATGTATATATAAAATGACAGGAATCAGTACTTTCCTACGGTATTCTAAATGATTGTGGAGGAAGGAATAATAGGTGGGAGGAGGGGAAAGAAAAGGGAAAAGGGTTTCATTTCAGTTACTTTGATTAAAAAAGAAACAGGTGAGGTCAACCAATGACATGTAACAGCACATCGCTGCTTTAAAACATCATTCACTTTGCACCTTCACTTTCGTGTTATAATTTCCCTTGCTTTTCATTGGGAGCTCTTACAGAAAATGACTTCTAATATATGCAGCACTTTGGCTATTATAGAAATGCCTGCTATTATACATTATAGGACCAGCTATTCTGCATTTTATCTTCCATGACTTTTCCTTAATGATAGAGCATTGTGAGGAAGTGAGCACATGTCTGTATGTTTCAGGAGAATATATTGGAATTGTTCCAACTACTGTGTATGGCAAGTAAGCTTGTACTAGATGAGTGATGATTCTCACTGAAAATTGGAAAAGAACTCAATGGCTGTTAGAGAAAGAGCTTAGAGAGACTTTTCTGTCATGCAGGAATAGAATGGTTTTACCTTTGTCCCGTTATCCAGCTGCCCAGAGAGTAGATAACAGTGGTCAGAGATAGGCTCATTATCCAAATGGAAGCAATAGTGGCACTGTTCATCTGATATTCCCAGCACACAGAAGGCCCTCCCATTTGCTCTCTAATCCTCCATTTTCCTCCCCAGGTTTATCAAAAGAATTGCTCGTTATAATATACACACATTACCATTCTACTCCGGCCTATTCTCCAGGCAGTTATAAATGCACACAAAGCCCCTTGTTATTGTATGATCTACACAACAAACTAGAAAATACCTCTAAATTATGTGTAATTGTCTTTTCAGGGTATTCACTGCTCTACAGCCTGACATTTCTGAATTTGGATATTCTTTTCAGCAGGGTATCTGTTTTGCTCTGCAACACCTTTTTATTTTCCAGCCCTTTAAAAGACAGCATTCATTTTAAAATGCAATATAGCAAATGGATCATTTCTGCACTTCATCTGAGGTGCCCCTTCTGTATTTAAATTGTAATTCAGTAGTTGATTTACTTGAACATTCAAGTTCATTATACTGGAAGTTTAACTTTTCTACAAATGAATGTTAACTATCCTACCTGCTCTTCTGTCTTTCTAATTAAAATAATTACATTTTTAGAACTGAAAGTTACCTAGGTTCGTCATCCTGAACTACTGAGAGTATAAGAGTGCCATTAAGGGAAATAAGCTATTTATAAGGTGGAAATGATTGATTTTAAAGGGATAAAATGATGTAATTAATTTGACTTTCTTCTATATTGCTATGAAGGCAACTGGAATGTGAAAGGTAGTATCTTGTAGAGAATGAAAGATTATGGGCCCGAGTTTCTGTGTCAAAATTGGAGATATAGATTTAAGAATAATTCATATTTGTAAAAATTCAACTGTTCATGTAACTCAGTTCTCTGAGAAAGACAGGTGTGAGATAGATATGTGTACGATTAAGTGATGGCAAAGGAAGATAAGCTGGGGAAGGAAAAAAAAAGAGACAGAACTATTATGTGTTATAGATCAGGTTCCATGATGGGTGCTTTATGTCCATTATTTCATTTAACCATACCAACATTTACATGAGATAAATAATTTTACAGATAAAAAATTTTGGCTCAATGAGATTAACTTGACCCAGCTCTAATCATTAGTAGATAGAAAATTAGAAGGAGAAATGGCAAGGAAAGGAAAAGGAATGGAGAGAGTGTTGTGCCAGAAAGGTAAAGGAAAGAGAGTTTGGAATTTATAGGAGCAAGTGTTAAATATTATTGAGATTTAGAGTTAAGAAAGGGCTGGTGGAATATTTACAATGGAAATGTAAAATGAGAGTTTAATTGTTCATTTGTTTTGACACTTATTGTCTAGAGTCCAGCAGTCTTCATTAAATTTTTCACAGCTGTTTCATTGGTTTAGCAAAGTTTTCATCCTGAAAATTTCCAAATACAAACTGCTTGCTTATCAATGACTTCAACCTTTGTCCTCTAACGACCTTGTTCTCCATTGCACTCCAGCCATGTTCATACCCTAGACATGTTTTCCAGTAAATTCAGTAACTCCATGCTCTCAAATTCATGCATCCCTCTCTCAGATTACCACTTCTACATCAGCAGCTCACTCTCTCTTAGCCTATCTCCAACAATCATTTCATACACAAGCATATCAAAGGTGTTGATTCTATCACCTTCTTACTGTCTCTTATTCTCCTGATTTACTCTCTTCCTTTTTACTTAGCTAAAATCCACAAATCTGTGCAAACACTATTTATACATTTCTAGCTCTACCCTACTTATCTGAACAAAGCACAACCCTACTTCATTTACTAGGTCTCTGCATTCATTCAGTTAAATGAGGCTGAAGAAAGCACATGGATGGCTACATTGACTGACCTTGAGTTCAGTGCATGAACACAGATGTCAAATGAGCCTCTTGTTGTACCTGGCAATCATGCTATGCATTCCTAATGTACTGATTATTAATGTTGTAATATACTTTCCACACAGATGACTATTTCAAATCTCTCACATCTCATTCTCTACCCTTACTATCAGCTGATGGTTTTGTTCCCTACTTCATAATGGATGGTTAACAAATAAAAGAACTTTTGCAGACTTTACCATTTTATCTCCTAGCTATCAACATCTACATCCATAGATGTCCTTTTCTATAGATAAAATATTGGGTTGGCCAAAAAGTTTGTTTAGTTGTTTTCAATATAATGGTTCTAGTAGTACTTAGTTGTCTTTAACCTCATTCGAAACAATTTTGTATTGTATTGTGACAGCTGCATTATCAATGTACATGTTTTAAAAACTTATCAAAATTATTGAATTTTTGTGTAGCTATTTTAATATTGAAGATGGAAGAAAATGTATAACATTTTTGACATATTGTGCTTTATTATTTCAAGAAAGGCAAAAACGCAACTGAAGTGCAAGAAAAGATTTGTGCAGTGTATGGCAAAGGTGCTGTGACTGATAGGATGTGTCAAAAGTGATTTGCAAACTTTTGGCATTTGTTGACTGTCATATTGGTACTGCTGACATTTTGGCCAAATAATCCTTTGCTGTGCGACTGTCTTAGGTATTGGAAGATGTTTAGCAGCATAGAAGCTAATAACAGGAGAGAGCCAACATACTCAAAATGTTCAAATCAATAAAGTTATTGGTGAAAATGAAAATAATATGTTTTTTTATTTTATGGAGAAAAGCCTAAATGGACTTTTTGGCTAACCCAATATTTCATTTATCTAAACTGAATCTCTCTTTTGCATTATTCTCTAACCTAATCAATGGCAATGATTCTACAGGGTTTTTGTTTTTGTTTTTTTGTTCTGTTCTTATCAGTTTTTCCTTGTCTACTAGGCCATCCCATTATTATATAAATGTGCTATTATTTACCCTGTCAGAAATACATTAAAGAACAAGGACAACAATAGCAACAAAATAAGAAACTACTCTCAGCCTAATTTCTCCTATTCATA
This sequence comes from Phyllostomus discolor, assembly GCF_004126475.2. Lineage (NCBI taxonomy): Eukaryota > Metazoa > Chordata > Mammalia > Chiroptera > Phyllostomidae > Phyllostomus > Phyllostomus discolor. The sequence continues at coordinate 139,458,214 of NC_040903.2, read as the reverse complement.
TTCCCATTTACATCCAAGTTTTTCAAAAATATCGCTGGGATTGTACACACTTCTCATCTCTTATTTTTACTTAAACTCAACTCCAGGCAGGCCTTTGCCATTTCTTTGAAACTTGTCTTCAAAAGATCATCTATGGCCTCCATTTTGTTAACTCCCATGACAAATTTTCTGTCCTCACCTTATTTTACCAACAAAAGTATCAGGCATGGCTGATCATTCTTTAATCCTTGATACCCTTTCTTCATTTGACTTTGAGGACACCACATCTCTGGGTTATATTGTCTTCCCTATTTTCTAATAATTTCTTTTTAGTTTCTGTTGCTGGATTTGCATCTTCTTTTTAACCTGTTAATGGTGAAATTCCTGAGGTTTCAGTCCTTCCTCTTGAACTCCATATATCTGACTGCCTACTGAACACCTCCAATTAGATTATAAAATCCTCAATCCTAACATGTTGAAGATGAACAGATGATTTTTTTCTGAAAATCTACTCAATCGTTTCTTCTCAATCACAGTTGTTGACAACACAGCTTTGCAATGGTTGTTTTAACAAGTTTATTATCATCTTTGATTATTTCCCCTCATATTCCATATTATATTTGGTAGAGATTTATTTAATCTAGCTTCAAAATATATCTGTAATTCAACCAATTGTCACATGGTCCTATGACAAGTTGTAAGGCAGGTTAGGAAGTGAATATTTCTCTGAGCACACTGTCCATTGAGCAAAATCATATTTCATTCCACACAACTAGTAAATGCAGTCATTAGTATTTACCCACCACTGCAAGAGGAAATGGTAAAAAAGAGAGGGTGACAGTTGATAATTGAGAACCCTAGTTATCAGGCCCTGTGTTGTTCTCTGAAACACATGGCACAGGAAGCTGGAACTTTAAGAGAAGTCACATGCCTTTAGATCCAGTGATTGTGCTGCTGGGATTATACCCTAAGAATCCTAAAACACCAATTCAAAGGAACCTATGCACCCCAGTGTTCTTAGCAGCATTATTTATAATAGTCAAGTGCTGTAAACAACCTAAGTGCGAATCAGTAAATGAGTAGATCAAAAACTGGTATGTTTACACAACGGAATACTATGCAGCAGAAAGAAGTAACTCCTATTTTTTGTGACAGCATGGATGGAACGGGAGAATATTATGTCAAGTGAAAGACAAATGGTGATGAAAGACTAATACCATATGATCTCACCTACAAGTGGAACATAATCAACAAAACAAACAAGCAAACAAAATACAACCAGAGGTGTGGAAATAAAAAAACTGACAAGAGACCAAAGGAAAGTGGGGAGAGGGATAACAGGGGAAAGAAAGGGAAGTGTCTAGTCAAAAAATACATATAAAGGAGCCATGATAATAGAAAACAGGGAGGGATTAACTGAGGGCAGCAGGTGGGTGTGACAGGAGAGAGCAAGCTGGTGGAGCAGAGGGGATTGGGACAACTCTCCCTGAACAAGAAAAAAAAGAGAAGTCACATGTAATAAAGGTCCTTTTGTCTGTCAACCAAGTCGCTAGTGAAATATGGCTTGATGAATATCCTGAATCCTGATCAATCAGAATGGTACCTTCTTATCTTTTAAGGAGTGGCTAAAATGGAAATAAAAATGTTTGGAAATTCTTGATGTAGAAAATTGTACCTCTCCCCTATTGTATCCTGTTACATTTTCCTTAAAATAAGGATGAACAAAATTGAGCAAATTTATCTTACCTTCTGTCCTTCTTTTCTCATAGACTGTTTTACCTGATTTGAAATTTACATAAATTGAATCATACAATATGTCCTACTTTATATATAGATTATCTCACTGAAAATTTTTATGAGATTTATCTATATTATGTGCCATTGTGATTTTCTCATTGCTTTGTATTATCATTCCATTAAATGAATATACTACAGTAAATTTATTATACTCTTGATTGTCCCCCCCCCAATTTTTGGCACTTTTGAATAGTAATTCTCATTTTAATATACATCTTTTACTGAACATATGAATGCATTTCTGTTGAGAATATACTTAAGAGTGAAAATACTGATCATAGGACATGTTCATGATTAGCTTTAGTGATATTAGTAAAGGCTTTTCCAAACTTGTAGTACTAGTTCATATTCTCATCAGAATAGTATGAAAATTTCAGTTATTTCATATCTTCAAAAATATTTAAATTTATGTTATTTTTTGAAAACTTAAGTTAGCCATTTTGATTACAATTGGTGATATGTTATATGCTTTTCATTTATATTCCCTTGATGACCCATAAAGCTTTCATATGTTATGCTTATGTTAGGGATTTGGTTCATTTTTTAAATTAAACATTTGCTTTTACTTATTGGCTTATAGGAGTTATTTACATATTTTAGATATAAGCTGTTTATGATAATATGTAATTTAAACCAGTTCTGTTGCTTGATGTCTTGCATTTTTTAACTCTAATAATTTATCTTTTGATAACTGAAATTCATAAATTTCATAATGTTTAAGTTTTTTCTCTTATGATTATTACTGTTGATTTCTGGCTTTGAATACATTTGTATAACTCAAGATTACAATCTTATTCAACATTATTGCTTAGATAGGACCTTTATTATTTTACCATATACAGTTAGACTTAAAATTCATCCAGTGTTCATTTGTGCCTTAAGTAAGGTGTGAGTAAAGATGCTTTTTATTAAGACATGATATTCAATTGGCCCAGAAATATTTGTTAGTAAGACCATCCTTTGATCACTGAATCCAGGAACATCTTTTTCAAACGTAAAGTGACTCTTTTCTTAATTTTATTTTGTTCACTTACAGTTGTCCCCATTTTGCTCCATTGCTCTCCCCTGCCCTTCCCACACCCCTCTCCCACATTCAATTCTCCCCTGTGTGGTCCTTGTCCATGATTCCTCTGTACATGTTCCTTGACTTGGCCCTTTCCCTTCTTTCCCCCATTATCCCCATCCTCCCTCCCCGCTGCTCACTGTCAACTTGTTCTTTATTCCCATGTCCCTGGTTCTATTTTGCTTATTTGTTTGTTTTGTTGATTATGTTCCACTTATAGGTGAGATCATATGGTATTTGTCTTTCATCACCTGGCTGATATCACTTAGTATAATACTCTTCAGTTCCATCCTTGCTGTTGCTAAGGGTAGGAGTTTCTTCTTTCTTTTTGCTGCATAGTATTTCATTGTGTAAATGTACCACAGTTGTTGTTTTTTTTTTTTATCCACTCATTTACTGATGGGCACTTAAGCTGTTTCCAGCACTTAGCTATGGTAAATGTGGCTATGAACATTGGGGTTCATAGATTCTTTTGGAATGGTGTTTCAGGATTCTGAGGGTCAAAAGGCAGTTCTAGTTTTAGTTTTTTTGAGGTAATTCCATACTGTTTTCCACAGTGACTGCAACAATCTGCATTCCCACCAACAGTGTAGTAGGGCTCCCTTTTCTCTACAACCTTGCCAGTACTTGTTGTTTGTTGATTTATGATGGCCATTCTGACTGGTGTGAAGTGGTGTCTTATTGTGGTTATCGGCATCTTTCTAATGGCTAGTAATGTAGAGCATTTTCTCATGTACCTATGGGTCCTCTGTACGTCTTTCTTGGATAAGTGTCTGTTGAGGTCATTTGCCCATTTTTAAAAGATTTTTTTAAATTTATTTTTAGAGAGAAGGGAAAGGAGAGAGAGAGAGAGAGAGAGAGAGAGAGAGAGAGAGAGAGAGAAACACAATGTGTGAGAGAAACAGGTATTGGTTGCTTTTCTCAAGCCTACAGCTGGGGAGCTGGCCCACAACCCAAGCATGTTCCCTGACTGAAAATCAAACCAGCAACATTTTAGTCCCCCAGCCAGTACTCAGTCCACTGAGCTAAACCACCAGGGCCTTTGTCTATATTTTAATTGGATTCTTTGTCTTCCTGGTATCAAGTTGTATGATTTCTTTATATATTTTGGAGATCAAACCCTTGTCCGAGATATCATTGGCAGATATAATTTTTCCATTTGTTTGGTTCCCTTTTCATTTTGCTGATGTTTTCTTTAGCCATGCAGATTTTTAGTTTGATATAGTCCCGTTTGTCGATTCTTTCCTTTATATCCCTTGCTCTAGGGGACGTACCTGTGAAAATATTGCTGTGTGGAATATCTGAAATTTTCCTGTCTATCTTCTCCTCTAGGACCTTTATGGTGATGACTTATATTTAAGACTTTTATCCATCTACAGTATATTTTTGTGTATGGTGTAAGTTGGTGGTCAAGTTTCATTTTTTTGCATGTTCCTGTTCACATCTCCCAACACCATTTCTTCAAGAGGCTATATTTACTCCATTTTATGTTGCTGCCACCTTTATCAAATATTAACTGATATGGGTTTATTTGTAGGCTCTCTATTCTGTTCCATCGATCTATATGTCTGTTCTTATGCCTATACTAGATTGTTTTTATTACAATGGCCTTATAATATTGTTTGATGTCAGGTATTGTGATCCCTCCAAGTTTGTTCTTCTTTCTCAAAACTGCTGCAGCTGTTTGGGGTTGTTTATGGTTCCATATACATTTTTGAAACGTTTGTTCTATATCTGTGAAATATGTCATTGGTATTTTAATAGGGGTTGTGTTGAATCTATAGATTGCTTTGGTAATATGGACATTTTGATGATGTTAATTCTTCAAATCCATGAACATGGTACATGCTTTCATTTATTTGTGTCTTCTTTAATTTCATTTTTCAGTGTTCTGTAATTTTCTGAATACAGGTCTTTTATTTCCTTGGTGAGGTTTATTCCTATGTACTTTATTTTTTTGTTGTTGTTATATCAAATGAGGTTTTTTTTCCTGATTTCTGTTTCTGATATTTCATAGTTGGTGTACAAAAATGTCTTCAATTTCTGAATATTGACTTTGTTTCCCACTGCTTTGCCACATTCACTTATTAGGTTGAGTGGTTTTTTGGTGGAGTCTATAGGGTTTTCTATGTATACTATCATCTCAACTGCAAACAATGACAGTTTTACTTCCTCCTTACCAATTTGGAAGCCTTTTATTTATTTTTCTTGTCTAATGGCTGTGGCGAGGACTTCCAATACTATGTTGAATAGAAGTGGTGAAAGTGGATATCCTTGTCTTGTTCCTGATATTAGTAGGAAAGCTTTTAGTTTTTTCCCATTGAGTATGATTTTGTCTGTAGATTTTTCATATATAGCCTTTATTATGTTGAGGTATGTTTCCTCTATTCCCACTTTGCTGAGTGTTTTTATCGTAAATGGGTATTGAACCTTATCAAATGCTTTTTCCACATCTATTGATATGATCCTGTGACTTTTGTGGTATAATATTAAAAAATCAATAAATGTAATACATCACATAAACAAAAAGAAAGACAAAAGTAAAGTGAGTCTTTACATAGAATTATGCCTTTTAGACTATACTGCAGTGTTCTATGTGTGTACTGATGAGTCATTATTTATACCATATTGTTAGTGTATTTCAGTAATAAGTTCATTAAAAATACTAGCCAAACTGTATACTTCTTAAGGCCATAGGCATTCAAGATAGACCAAAGTAGTTTTGACTCCTTGCTCTACTATCAGGCAGTAAACATTGAGCTAGTAAATAGTTAGTGTAGATTTGTAAGTCTTTACACCTGATAGTAGAAGTCCTCAAACTCTCTTCTTTAAGTTTATTTTATCTCATCTGTTATTTTTAATTATGTATAAATGTAAATTGCCTTGGCAATTCCCTTTTTGACTTTTTGACTTTTCCTTGTACGTAGCCCTGATCCATGTCTCGAATGAAGTTGGCAACTTTTTCCCTCTTCTCCATTTAGCACCTTTAACATAATCCCATTATAGAACTTACAATAAGATATAGCAATTGTTTATGTCTTCATTTCCACCTATACCAAGGCACTCAAGGGAAAAATTATATATTTTTTAGTTTAATATTTGAATGATATGCATCTAGAACAGATCCTGGGACTCTAATAGTTTTGAACAATTAAGTGGAAGCACTCATTGTATTTATCAATAAGCTCATTATAAATATTAGACAAAACTATTTTAAGGGCATAGGCATTCAAGAAAGATAAAAGTAGTTTTGACTCCTGGCTATTTATACTATTAGGCAATGTAAAGTGGAGATAGTAACTTAACTAATCTTTTCTTAGTCTCGGCTATATGCTGAATTCATCCCCCCAAATTCATATGTGAAACCCTAATCTCTAGTACTTCAGAATGTGACTACACTTGAAGATAGTGCCATTAAAAAAGTAATTAAGGTTCAATGAAGTTATTGGAGGAGCCCTAATCCAATATGATTTGTTTGTAGGAAGAGGTGAATAGGACAGATGTGCTCACAGGGAAGATAAGGTGAAGACTAAGGGAAAAGGTAGCCATCTCCAGACCAATGAGAAAAACTTCAGAATAAAACTAATTCTGCTTCTGGCTTCTAACACTAAAGAAATGTGAGACAAATAAATTTCTGTTGCTTAGGCTACCTAGTGTCTGTGGTATCTGTCATGACAGAACTAGAAACAAAAGCAGAGTCCCATGGATCTGATGATAGTTCAATGGCATTGAATGTGTAACATTTTTGCAAAGCTTTAACATATGGCATATTACTCAATGGTTAAATAAGAAGTGTTCTAAATTTTAGTATTAGATCTTTTTTTAGCATCTCAATCATTATTGAGTAAGCATTTTATTTTAGAATACTTTTGGATTTACAGGATTATTGCAAAAATAGAATAAAGAATTTCAGTATACCCCCCATTAAGTTTCCACTATTATCAAATTCTCATATTAGAATATTTTACTCAATTAGTGAAACAGTATTAATGCATTATTATTAATTAAAGTGTACTTTTAATACACCTAAAATATCTATGTTTTAATTTTACCTGTGACATTTTACTTGGATAATGTTAGAGTTAAAGGACTCTTAGAGGCGATTTACTCCAACCTCTAGTTTGAGCAAAAATAAATCAGTAGTAGACATAGAGAAATTAATTTTATATGTAAAATGTGTATGTTTGAGTAGGGGCAAAATTTTAATCCTCTGATTCAAAGGCCAGAATTATTTTCTTGTGTCTGCTAGTACTCATTAAATGGCTAAAGTATTTGCTGTTTTTTTTAAATAGTTAATTGATGAATTAACTCACTGTAAAAATCCCACTGTTATCATTATCTCTCTCTCTCTCTTATTTATTTAATTGTAAAATCTGACTAGGCTTTATTTATTTGTTCCTTTCCCTGGAAAAGCTGAAGTATTTTCCATATACTTATCTATATAAGCCACACTTCACCTTTTTCACCAAGTCATTTTTTTTTTGGCTTTCCATCAATTTCTCAACCTTAAGTGTAGAAAATCAAAACTCCAATAGTAGACTAAAACTCAGTTTCTCCTTTCTGAGCTTTTTCTCAGTCTATTTACAACTGTCTTCTCTTACCAACCCTCTGCTTCTCACCTCCTCACTATTATCACTATTCCTTAGGATGCCTCTTTCCTGTCCTAGTATCAAATTTAAAGTCATCATTAGGTGACAGATTATTACCAGAATGGTAAGCAGCAGCAACATCTTTTTTCTTAGTAATCACATTCTGACACATCCTTCCTTGGTAGTGTGGCTTCTATCAGAACTTTTAAGTATAAAATACATTTTAGTAAAATGGCCTTCTGAAATTTTAGAAATAGGACATTTATACAACTGCTAATTAGAAATAGCTACATTGTACCATCATCAATATTGCCTGCGGTATTTTTTTTTTCACAGATGATGTTTTTATTGCTATTATATAAGTGAGATTATATTAATATAAAGAAGTACTGAGAAAGTTAATTAATTTATTTAAATTGGTGATACCCAATTCTGCTTAGTCAATAGATCATTAACATATATTTATTTTCCCTTTTCCCATTTATTCCTAGTTTCCACTTGTAAGCAGCTATGAAAATTGAGTTGACTCCTGGAATTTTTATTCAGAAAAAGCTTCTCAAATAATTCAATGACAGCCATGTTTATTGACCACTAATTTAGGGAAAGCTATTGTGATTCAAGTGTCAGATAACATCACCTCAAACTTTCCTTTATCTACAGAGTGTGGAGATTCTAGTACCCACTCAAGATTTCTGTGAAGATCATTTTTTTCCCACAGTACCTCTGGTTCCAAGGTCTTCATTTCACTTCCTTCCTTTCTATTAGGTTGGCCAAAATGTTCACTTGTTTTTTTTTTCCATAAGATGGTTCTAGTAGTGCTTAGTTATCTTTAACTTCATGTGAAACAATTTTGTTAGGTCGTATTATAACAGCTGTCATACAAGCTTCCATTAAAAAAACTTATCAAAATTAGTGAATTCTTGTGTAGCCATTTTAATATTGAAGATGGAGGAAAATAAGCAACTTTTTCGGTATATTATGCCTTATTATTTCAAGAAAGGTAAAAACACAACTGAAAGGCAAAAAAGATTTCCACAGTGTATGGAAAAGGTACTGAGACTGATGGAATGGGTCAAATGTGGTTTGCAAAGTTTCATGCTGGAGATTTCTCTCTGGACTGTGCTCCATGGTAGGGTAGACCAGTTGAAGCTGACATTGATCAAATCAAGACATTAATTGAAATCAAATTATACCACATGGGAGACAGCCAACATACTCAAAATATCCAAATCAATAAAGTTATTGATGAAAATGAAAAATATGTCTTTTATTTTACAGAAAAAAAATATACAGACTTTTTCACCAACCAAATAATTAAATCCAGTGTAGGGGTATCTCATCATCTCACATGTTGTCACTGTTTTTTTCTGCGTAAACATGGGTGTGGAATGAAATCCTCTCCCTTTTTTTATAAGCACTGTATGCACATACACACACATAAACATATATAAAAACACATTTCAAACTATTGTATATCAACCTTTATAATAAAGATTTATGACAAATAACCAAAAATGAATATTTGACAATTTTCTTTAAAAGAAACCATTAACTTTCCACATCTATTTTTGCAACACATTTTCTCTCTGCAAAGACCAACTCTTTGTCTTAGATTTTCTTTGTATGTAACTGATCCAAGAATTTGATTTGTGCTCTTTAATCTTTAGTAACAACTCTAGCACAGATGAATAAACTGGCAATATTATATTATATTAATTAATTTAATATATTGTATTAAATATAAATTCATAAGCAAAAAATTAGGTATGCAAGGGAGATTTTCCTTATGTAAATACTGAGTTAAATAAGTATTTTAAAAAAGAATTTTAATTATGAGTATGAGTACATATGGAAATAGTCTTTTATAATAACAGAATGAAACATACTTATGAAGCATTTTTTTCTTTTGGCTGATTCTTATTTTCTCTGTGATTTTCAAAGCCAACTATCATAGTTTATAAGAAAGATCAATATTTTTCTGTTATTTATGATGATTACACTAAATAAGCAATCTGATGAAAGTCATATAGGCTTCAGAATGTCTACACCAACACAGAAATATAAAGGACTTAGTACAATGTCTGACACTCAATAAAACCTAAGCAATTGGGAGCTTTTACTATTGAATATTTGACCATGTATATATCACTTGTTTTTTATAAGAATCTAGAACTAAGAAAATTACCCATTTAACAAAGAAACCATAAAACTACATGTAAAATTCTAGGCCTAGAAATTCAGTTTTCTTATGTTTATCATCTACTGTGGAACTGATTTAGATAACTTAAACAAAAAAAGAGGCAGGTGATTTTTCTACATCTTACACTATTAGGATGGATAACTGTTCACACTAAACCATTTCCTTCAGAATTGTTTCTTACAGTTTTGTGAATTTTAGGTTAATGATCCCAATGACACAGATTAAATACAAAAGAACAGAGAGGTGTTTTCCCACACCTATTTTGCCTTCATCTCTCAAGTCATCTTTCTTTCTTTCTTTCAAATACTGGCCAATGGGGCAGACATTTTCATTATAACACTCTAACCATTTGTTGCATTTCACTTGTATTTAACAGGCAGACATAGAATTTTATTTTTTTTTGCTAACAAAAGCCAGATAGGAAGCGGTCTTCCGAATGGGTAACAATTGATAGCTTCTGCAAACAGGCACGGTGATTCTGCAGCTGGTGACAATGCTAATGCAGCCACTGCACAGATTTCCACTGGCTGGGGGCCAACCCGCCTGTTGGAATTCAAAGGGCCCATCTGGATACAGCTCCCCTGAAACTGACCTGAATGGAGATCACAGCCTGGCACAGGCCTTCAGATTCTAGGTATTGTTCACCTTTTATAAAAAAAAAAAAAACAGGCCATGACACTGGCAAAAGAAAAAATTACATTATCTGTATTGACAGATTTTTTCCCCATTGCAATCTATGTAAAGGAAAAGACAGGAATTAAAATTAAAGGGCCAAAAACATCCAGACCTTTTATGTCTTGAGCTTAAATGATATTTGCTTTATGCTTATGTTTATAAAAATAATTTTCCCAAAGATTATCATTTAAATTAGGAATTTAAAGAGCATTGTGTTAGGAAATGGGTTACTTATATAAATAAAAACAAATATTTTATAGTTTAGACAATGCATGGATAATTATCAGTTTTCGGGAGATGTTAGATGAAAAGTTAGGAAACACAATTATTTTTTGTTTAATAGCAAATTAATTGACTTCTTGTGTATTTTTATTCCTCTGCCTATAAGAAATACAAGGAGAAGTTTCAGGTTTCTTGAGATAAACCTTGGTGAGCTATCACTTGGGAAAGGAAGTACCTCTCCAAGCTTTAAAAGCCACTGCATCCTGCCTGTGAGCAACATATAAGTTTCCTAGGCACCATAAATCACTTCCTGGGAGCCCCATTACATGACAGCATCAAGTATCAGGAATCAATTTCTCACAAACAACCATGCTTTAGATGGATAAATTCTGAATCATAACAAGAGGTCTATCAGCTGTCATCTCAGAGAGTAAAGAAACTCATGCATTGTGCTGCCTATTCTCAGTCAGTAAATAAGTGGATCAAAAAACTATGGTGCATTTACACAATGGAATGCTATGCAGCAGAAGGAAAGTTGCTCCTACTCTTCACGACAGCATGGATGGAACTGGAGAGCATTAGGCTAAGTGAAATAAGTCAGACAGTGAAAGACAGATACTATATGATCTCACCTACAAGTGGAACCTAATCAACAAAATAATTAAGCAAGCAAAATATAACCAGAGACTTTGATATAAAGAACAAACTGACAGTAAGCAGAGGGGAGGGCAGAGGGAGAGAATGGGGGAAAGAAAGGGAAGGATTATCAAGAAACACGTATAAACAACCCATGGACAAACCAAAGGAGGGTAGGATTGAGGATAGGAAGTGGGGGTAGATGGGACTGGGAAGAATGAAGGGGGGAAAATGGAGACAACTGTATTTGAATGACAATTTTTTTAAAAAGTTGGGCTAGGTTACAGGGTAGGACAAAATCAATTCAAAGTCCTTGTGGCTTATATCAATGGAGGTGCATTTCTTATACTGTGTGGGCATTGGAGGTACAATGTGGCTTTCACCCAGGTTCTCTTCCTGCTGGAACCTGGGGTGGTGGAGAGGGGTGGATCTGAAACATTGCAGGGTTTTATGACCAGCAATGAAAAAAAAGACAGGGTGAACGATGACCATACTCTGACAGCTTTTGCTCAGAGTGACATCTCACTTTGCTTACATTTTATTGACTAAAGAAAGTCACTTGAAGGTCTAGTTAACTTTTTCTAAATGGTATAAAAATACTTTAAGCCATTTTTTTCTGGTTTAAAGTGTTTCTAGACTAATAATACACCCCAGCACTGGAGAGAAACAAATGTAAATTATTTCCAGAAAATGAACATTCAATTTAGGTCTCTGAAAGGCCAGGTCTACCAATAATTTTTCAAGTGAAACGGTCAGTTTACAGTCAGTTATTACCAAGCACAAAGGATAACTAAGAATGAGAACAATCAAATAAACAACAACAAAAAACCAATTTAAAATCCCCAACCTAAAATTCAATAACTTCAGGTATTTAAATGATCACAGTAGTATAAGTAACATTAAATCAGTTTACAGCATTTGAAAAAATATTAATGTAAAAACATCTATAGGAAGCCATAACATGCCACTTTTACAATGTTAAGTAGAATAATTTGAAAAATTACAGTAGTTTCAAAGGTGAGAAAATAATTTTATGTTGATTCACAATGAAACTCCTAACAAACTAGGATTAGAAGAGAACATACTCAACATGGAAAACAGTGTTTTCAATATCCTAAAACTAACTTTTTTATGTGTGTCGATACATTGAAGGCTCCTCTTTGAGAGCAGAAGTACAGCAAAGGTGCATATTCATACCATGTCCACTGAGCATTATAATGAAGGTAGGTGCCAGGTCATTAAGAAAAAAAAAGAAGGGAAGAGTAAGTGAATTTGTAGAAAAATCATCTGTTATTATTTGCATAAAATGTAACTGGGTTTATAGAAAATCCAACATATATTTAGAACAAAAATTTATTAACTTAAATAAATTTTGGAACAAAAAATTTAACAGGCAATAAAGGATAGCAGTTTTTAAGATCTAAAGTTTGTCTGTAAAATCCAACTATATTCCTATAATTCAGTTATATATTATTAATAAAAAGTTAAAAAGAAAGATTTTATTTTAAATTAACATGAATATTGTAAAATCCATAGAAGTGAATTTAACAAAAGTCACACATTAGGAAGATTGTTTTAATATGGAAGGAGATGACATGGGATGTTAAACACAAAATACAATATACGAATGATGAACTGTAGAATCGTATACCTGAAGCCTACGTAATTTCACTAACCAATGTCAACTCAATAAATTCAATTTATATACACACACACATACAGAGGGAGGGAGAGAGAGAGAGAGAAACATATAAAAAGATGAAAGAGTAAAATTTATTTTCTTACTAGGGAGTACTTAATACTGTATAGTTATCACTTTATTTTAAAACTTTCTATGGAGCCAATATAATCTAAATTGAAATCTCAATAGGCTTATTTGGGGGAACTTAAGAAGCTGATTCTAAAGTTTATATAAAATCCTCGAGGACTAAGAATAAAAAAGATTTGTTTCTCCCCCTTGAAGGAAAATGAGATTAGAAGATTTACTGAAATAGATACAAAAATATTAGATATAAATATTTTATATCTATAAAAATTTTATATCTACTTTTTCATGTCTATATTCTTTTTTAATTTTATTTTAATCATTGTTCAAGTACAGTTTTCTCCCTTTTATTCCCATTTCAGCCCACCCACCCAACCCTCCCCACTTCCCTCTCATGTCTATATTCTTATATCTGTAAAATATCTATAAATATTTTTATATCCATAAAATTACATAAATAGATATAAAAGCATAGATATAAAGAAAGCTATAATAACTAAAGCATTATGTTTTTCATGTAGAGGTAGCAAATAGATTAATGGAAAGACTAGAAGACCCAAAACTCATCCATAATACATTGACACATGTATTACTTTCTTAGAGTTCCTATAGCAAAGTACCATAGACAGAAATTTTTATCTCACAATTCTTGAATTTAGAAGTCTAAAATCAAGATGTTGGCACATCTCCATTCCTAAAGCCTATAGAGGAATCCTTTCTTGATTCTTCCAAGCTGCTTATGATTTCCTGGTAATATGTGGTGCTTCTTGATTGTAGGTGCATCTCTCCAATCCCTTGACTTCACATAATATTCCCTCTGTGTCTATGTCTATGCCTGTATATTCACATGGTCATCTCATGTAAGGATAGGAGCCCGATTGGATTAGGAACCATTCTACCCTAGTATGACCTCATGTTAACTAATTACATCTACGATGATCCTATTTCCAAAGAAGGTCTGAAGTATTGAGGTATACAATTCAATTCATAGCAACATTTAAATAATTTTTAAATTTTGCTTAGCACATTCTGTGTATTTTGCTTACCACATGGCTTGCTGGGAATTGCCCCATCTTGTTTCAGAAGCTGTAACTACCCATGGCTAAGGCTGAGTAAAAAATCTTGGGACCATAAATCACTAAGGAGACAAAGCTTATCTTCCTGGTAGGGGCACAACCTCTGCCACCTTTTATTTCACCCTGCTTGGCCCCGGGCAGATGACTGGTTGGCCAATGATGGTTAAGATTCCTCAAGGGAGGGACAACCTAAGACAGGCACAGTCATGAAAAGGCCCTCAGGGAAGGACTTGGGGGGCTATAGAAAAAGGGGGTGATGGATCCTCACCCCTTGGCTTTGACACAACCTGAGTCCTCATTCTGTCTGTGAGAAGTCTCCTAATCTCTTAACTGCCTTACTCCCCCTGCCTGACGTAAGCCTGAAACAAGGCTGGAGATGGGTATGGCTCTGTGCTGGAAAGATATGCCCTGTATTCCTATGCAAATTAAATCCAATAAAAGCCCATTGAGGAAGAGACTCCTGGCCCTTCTCCTTTGAGAGATTGTCCACCTTTCCTCCCCAGGCAGATCGTGTCTTGGTAGATTTATTTTCATCCAGCAGTTAGGCCCCTGCAGGACCCCCCATCCCCTGCCACAATGACTAGTCTGAAAATTTAGTGAGTGCCCTTAATGTTTGAAAATGAACAATTTTCAAAATCTGTTAACCCTAGTTGCCTTCACCGGCATTCTATTAAGAGAAATCTGCCACAGTATATATCTCAAACAACAAAAGAAGTGATTAAAAAATTGTGTACTGATTCACCACAGATAATGAGGTCAAAGAGAAAATTTAAACACTGTTATATGCCGTTCATAATAATTTGAATAACCTTCCATCTGAAGAAGAGATATGAGCAGTTTGTTATTTGCACAGCATTGAAATTTTACAGAGAAGATAAGCAAATTATTGAAGGGATTATTTCAAATATAACATTTTCAAAACTTTACATATTAGTCAATTTTATAATTTTTTGATGTCTGGAAAAATAATAATTTCAAACAACAAAAAGCAGCTATCTCCCTTTAGATAGGAACATATAATTAGAAAGATTGAAAGTGTACAGTTAGGTAACACTTTTGAATATTTATGACATGTTAGTGGTTTTTTATTTGCCTTCAAATATATTTGAAAAAGAAAATTCACCACCCACTCATCCACCAACCCACACCCAATATCAGAATTAATTCTGATATTTCCTCACCTTCTCCTAACTTCTTCACTGCTACACAATTGCATTGCATTTTCCAGTTTATTTTGTTAAGCACATAATTATAATGCCTTTTGGAGCTTTAAAGGTCAGGTATATCTATTGATTAACTGAATTTAGTTGTTTATAGCCAGAGTTAGTAAGCAATTCTATTTTTTAGTCACCTACATTAAACCCTAGGAAGCTTAGCCCTCTCACCCTGAAGAATTATCAAAAATAACATCTAAAAGTCATATGACATTAGCTAATTTCTTTTTTCCACTTTATTGAGAAATAATTGACATACATCAATGTATGAATTTAAGCATGCAGTTTTAGAATATAAACTGCAATTTAAGAATATAGCATGCAGTTTTGATTTACATATACTGTGAAATGATTACCACAGTAGATTCAGCCGACACCCATAATCTCATATATTGGGTTGGCCAAAAAGACCATTTAACTTTTTTTGTAAAATAAAAGACACATTTTTCATTTTCACCAATAACTTTATTGATTTGGATATTTTGATTCAAAATCCACTGAGTCCCCTGGCTGGCATAGCTTGGTGGCTTGAGTGCGGGCTGTGAACCAAAGCATCACAGGTTTGATTCCCAGTCAGGGTACATGCCTGGGTTGCAGGCCATGGCCCCCAGCAACCGCCCATTGATGTTTCTCTCTCTCTCTCTCTTTCTCCCTCCCTTCCCTCTCTAAAAATAAATAAGTAAAATCTTTTTTAAAAATCCACTGAGTCATATCCATTGATATGGACTCAAAAATCCATCTTTTTTATAGAAATTGTTTTTATTTATGTGTTTAAACTTCAGTCATCTTCAAAGTACTCTCCATTTGATACAATATACCTATTGAGATGCTTTTCCCACCATTCAAAACAGTTTTTTAACTCATCAGTTTTGATGCCTTTTAGTGCTCCTGCTGTTTTTTGTTTCACCTCTTTCACATTGGCAAAATGTTGCCCTTTGAGGACTTTTTTTTTTAATCTGGGGAAACAAAAATAGTCACACAAGGCAAGATTTGGTGAACAGGGAGGGTGGGCACAGGGATCACGCTGTTTTTGGTCAAAACTGCTGAATACTCAGTTTTGAGCAGTGTGGGTAGCTCTGCTCATAAATCATCCGTCATGAAATGGGCAAAGGTGTTGAAAGAGTCTTCATAACAAATTCACTGGAACCGAACTCAGCCTCTCACAACAAACACCATCTAGTACACTGATACAGTTGGGTCTGAGAACACTCACTTAGAGGGGGAAGTCTGTACTACGTGGGTCCCTCCCTCCAGAAGATAATTCCATTTGGATGGGGGGGTCTCTCCTCATATGTCGGCTATCTCTCATGTGGTATAAAGTTGATTGTTCTTAATTAATATCTCAATTTGATTGCTATCAATGTCAACTGCCTGACTGTGGAGGGAGTATCGTCCAGTGAGTAATTTCTAAAACAAAACTTTGCAAACCACTTTTGGCACCTTCAATCCACCACAGCACCTTCTCCATACACTGCACAAATCTTTTTTTTGCATTTATGTTGTGTTTTTACTTTTTTGAAACAATAAAGCATAATATGTCAAAAAGAGTGCATATATTCTTCTATCTTCAATATTAAAATGGATGTACAAAAATCCACCAATTTTGCTTTTTTAAAAAATGCACTCTGATATGACAGCTGTCACAATGCAATCTAACAAAATCTAACATGTTTCAAATGAAATTAAAGACAACTAAGCACTATGAGAACCATCTTATGGAAAAAGCCAAATAAACTTTTTGGCCAGCTCAATAAAGACAAGAAAAAGAAAAGAAAACATTTTTCTTTGCAGTGAAAATGCTTAGGATTTACTCTCTTAACAACTTTCTTGTATATAATCAGCAGTGTTAACTATAGTTATCATATTGTACGTTGTTTCATGACTAGCACTTACTTATAATTGGAAGTTTGTACCTTTTGACTATCTCCCTCCAATTAATCCTCCTTTGTTCTCTGCCTCCTATAGCCACACTCTGACCTCTATTTCTGAGTGTAGATTTTTGTTGTTGTTGTTGTTGTTTGTTTGTTTTAGATTCCACATACAAGTGAAATTATACAGTATTTCTCTTTCTCTGACTTATTTCACTTAGCATAATGCCTCTAGGGTCCATCTCTGTTGTCACAAATAGTAGGATTTCCTCATTTTTATGGCTGAATAATATTCCATTGGGTCTATATACTGCAACTTGCTTATCTATTCATCAACCAATGAGCACTTAGGCTGGTTCCATGTCTTGACTGTTGCAAATAATGGTGTTATGAACTTGAGGTGCCAGCCAATTTCTTGAAAGAGTAATAACAAAGCTACTAGAGCCTGCTGATTTGAAAGCACCATTAAAAATAATAATAACCATTCCTATTTCAGCTGACTGCTTCACTTTCTCCTGACTTTAGTCAGGATTCCTTGATGCATTCAGTCAGTATATATATAAGATTTAGTGTTTTGTCAATAGTATTAGATCTTGAATTAAATTTTCATTCTAGAGATTGAAAGTATGACCTATGTACCTGAGGCATTCACAGAACAGGGGCAGGTAAAGGTGCCAGATTAAATACATGACACCCAATTAAATTTGAAATTTTAGATAAACAAGGAATGATATATAAATTTTAGTATAAGCATATTCCATACATTTTTACCACACTATGTTTGATGCAAATATATACAAATATAATATACATGTACATATAGATGCATATAATTATATAATATAATCCAAAAATATCATTCACAAATGTCTGAAACAACCTCATTGAACAGAGGTGGGGAAAAACATGCTGGCCTAAGTAATTTTGTAAATGAGTAGAATGTCTACGACTCAGTGAAAAATAAACTGCACATAAGCACTGTACTTTACTTGGTAGAGTTATTTTCCATGAGGCTATAACTGAAGAATTCTAACAATATGCATATGCGCTCAAATGAAGAGAATCAATGACAGACAATGGGAGCCAGGTTCCTCCCTGCCAGAGCTGAAGACTACAAATGAGAGTAAAAGGCTAGAAAGATAATGTGTTAATATGCCTAAGTTGAAAGTATCAGTATGAAATAATGTTCATTTTAATATAAATAGAGATGTTTACATATAGAAATATGTATAGACATGTTTGTATACATAGGCTAGTATACACAAACATATATCCTTACTTTGTCAAGGAGAGAACTGAAAAGGCACAGTGGCCACAAGCACATCTGTGTTCAGATCTTAATTTCTAACACCATTCTACAGCAAAAGGAACCAGGATTCTCTGTAGAAATGGCTGCTTCCAGGATTGTGGCTGAAAACATGCAAACTCAGCCTGAAACATCTTGAAATGCCTGACATAAGAAGGTGCTACACACACCCACACAAATGGGGGCGTGTCAAAGGAACAGAGGAGCCCACTTCCTGACAGAGCTCCCAACGATCAAAGCTGGAACAGTTTGACAAACAAAAGAAAGTATTAGATTATAACCCAAAATATAAAATCAATACCTACAAATCCATACTCACATAAGTGATTAAATAAATAAATAAATGGAGAAGTGATAATTCTCCCAAGCATACATTTCTACATTGTTACAGTCCTATAGGTTAGAAGTTTGACACAGGTCACACTGGGTAAAATCAAAGATATAAAAAGGGCAGCATTCCCATTTGGAGGCCCTAGGGATGAATCCTTCTCCTTGCCTTTGCCAGCTCTTAGAAGCCACCCACATATCTTGGCTCATGACGCCTCTCTCCATCATCAAGCAAGCAACATTCTGTCTCAGTGACAAGTCTTCCATAGTCACATCTCTTTTCCTGGCTCTCCTCCACTTTTAAGGGTACTTGTAATTATGTGAGCCCAGCTGGATAATAGAAGATAATCTCCTTGTTTTTAGGTTAGTTAACTAGCAATCTTAAATCCATTTGAACTTTATTTCCTCTTTACCATGTAAAGTGACAGATTCTGGAGTTTAGGACACAAATATCTCTGGGAGGCCTTTTTGTGCCGACCATACTCTTCAAGGAGCTGGAGCGTAACTGCACACTCTGTGAGTGTAGCCTGTGCATAGTGACTTCCTCCCAAAGAGAACAATGTGGAAAGAAGTATAAAGGAGAAATTTTATGGTTGGAGAAACCTCATCCATATTTCCTCAGCCACATTATAAAGGTTATCAACAATTAATGTCATAGTAACTGTATACATCCTTTATTTGATGTGATGAAAATGGCACTTTACCTCAGTGCTCTTTCTCCCCAAAGAATATAACCTCAGATTGATTGGACACAAAAAATGTGAGACAAATGCTAAATGAAGGACCTTCTACAATATACCTAACCAGTGCTTCTTAAAAACACCAAGGTCATCGAAAATAAGGGAAATCTGAGAAGCTGTCACAGCCAAGAAGAGGCTAAGGAAACATGATGAATAAGTGTAGTCTGTGTCCTGGAAGAACCACAGAACAGAAAAAGGACACCAGGAAAAACTAAGGAAATTGAATGAAGTATGGATTTGTCAATAATGGTGTGTCAATGTTGGTTGATTAGCTACAACAAAGGAACAATACTAAAATGTAAGATGCTAATAATAGAAGAAACTTGGAGTAGGATGTGGAAACTCTTGGTAATGTCTTCACAATTTTTTTTGTGTAGCTAAAACTGATCTAAAATTAAAGTGTTTTGTTTGTTTGTTTGTTTTAGTGACATGTAAAGTCATAAATTCTCTGCTGGGGGAGGCAAGAGAAGTGCCTAACCCAGTCTGGAAAGCTTGTAAACATCACCTTCTTCCAGTGGAGTTAGCTTATAGAGAGAATATCATGGGATAAAAAGAAGAGAACTTTGTTAATTTTGATGCCATCTGAGACAGAATATTAACTCATGAGATGGCACATGGAAGCTAAACCAGGGCTATCTAAATGATGACAAGTGGGACAGAATCATGAAAAAAGAGTTCAGTGAGAGAGTACTAAGTGAAGGACAGGAGGGTAGGAAGGAACAAATAATGTGAGGTAATGACGTATTATGCAAGGATGTGATGTTAAGGATTTTGAATTAAGTTTTGTCAGAGAAGACAACACAATTAAAAGAAATACAAAAACAAAACTACGGCCTCCTTTGATGAGAGGCTTATATTTAATCTATTGACATTTAAACTATTTCTGCTCGTCTTCAGACAAGCAACTTCACCAAAGCAATGAGTCACCTGAGAAACTAGGATTTTGTGGGCTTATTTATCTGATTATTGGTCATCAGACCCCCGGCCCAGCCACACAGAGGTCATCAAACAACAAGCCTACAAATGGCTGAATGCCTGTTTCAAAGCTCAAAGTACTTACTATCTGGACTTTTAAGAAAGTTTGCCGATGCTACCTCTTTGTTTTTTTACTAAAACATGACATGGCAATCAATATGGTGTAAATTATATTGAAACACAGGTGTTCCTGTTAATATCTAAATATCTAAAATACTTCATTTGTGTAGGGTTGCTGCTTCTATTTTGTGAGATAAGGACTATTAATTAGTCTTCCACCTTTATTTGTTCTGCAATGCTATTGTAACCTTAATACTAAGAGGTACTAAAGTCGCTATTTTAGAGAAATTAACCAAAGGAGTAATAGTTTCTGGAAGAAAGACTGTAGAAAATTAAGGACATAAATAAAAGAATGAAGAAAATTACATCTTAAGTTCAAAAATGAGTTGCAGGATTCTAGGACATGTGATACTGTATTTCACAATGTTAGAGTTTTAAATGTATGTTCTAAGGTGGAACTTGATGATTCATGGCTGGGTTCTTTCTCTACTAGTGTCTGTTGAAGTGACTCAAGGGATCCCAATATTGTAACTGCCTTTGCCCTTCAGTAGGAATGCCTTTCTTCACATGATTTATAGATTGGGGGTAAGAGCAAATAGAACATTAAATAACATGCTGAAATATTGGGTTGGTCAAAAAGTTTGTATTTCTGCACATAGTTCTCTACTTAAATGTAAAACAAACTTTCCATTTTTAAAACAAATTGTGATGGGAGATGAACTATAGATACTTTACAATAATGTGGAATGGAAAAGATCATAGAGCAAGCAAAATGAACCACCACCAACTACACCAAAGGCTGGTCTTCATCTAAAAAAGGTGATGTGTATAAGGTGGGATTGGAAGGGAGTCCTCTATTATGAGTCCCTTCCAAAAAACCAAACGATTCATTGCAGCAACTATTGCTCCCAGTTAGACCAACTGAAGGCAGCACTTGACAAAAAGCATCCAGAATTGGTCAACAGAAAATACATAATCTTCAGTCAGAATAATGCAAGACCACGCATTTCTTTGATGACCAGGCACAAACTGTTACATCTTGGCTGAGAAGTTCTGATTCCTCCACTGTATTCACCAGATGGTGCACCTTTGGATTTCCTTTTATTTCAATCCTTACAAAATTCTCTTAATGGAAAAAATTTCAGTTCCCTGGAAGACTGCAAAAGGCACCTGGAAGGGTTCTTTGCTCAAAAAGATAAAAAGTTTTGGGAAGATGGAATCATGAAGTTGCCTGAAAGATGGCAGAAGGTAGTGGAACAAAATGGTGAATATGCTGTTCAACAAAGTTATTGGTGAAAATGAAAGATGTATAGTTTATTTTTACTTAAAAACCAAATGAACCTTTTGGCCAACCCAAAATAATCTCTTTCCCTATGAAGCACCAGTAATAATTATGTATATATACATATGTGTGTATACAATTACATATATAAATTTGCATGTACTTATCATTAGACAATGTTTTTACTATTACTGTATCCTGATTAGTTATTGTGTTTAGAAACATTGAATTAACATAACAGTTTTATCTGGAAGGATTTCTTAAATTTGTATGTTAGTGAAGTTCTGTAGGAATAATTTTTGTATTAGTGGAGTTCAGTGGTAACTACTTATCTGCTTGTACAGTACAAATAAGAAAAAAAGGCCATTTGAATCGGGGAGGCTACCAAACTCCCCAATAGAAGGTACACAATAGCAGGTATTAATATTTTGTAAATGAGTCCCTGATGATTTTTGTCCTAACAGAGGACAGTCTTTCTTTCCTGGTAATATTTAATAATGCAATTACCTTTTATATTTTTCTGGAAGTTAGAAGAAGCCTCTGTGTAAGTTTTCTCTTTTCCTCCATGTCTGTAGCTCCCTGTTTGTTTAACCACAATGCATTTCCTTTAATATTTCAGTGCTGTTTACCAAGACGCTTTAATTTGATTGTTTCCTTGCGTTATTTGTCTTCACCAGGTGTTTCTTGATTCCAGCGCATTTCCCACATGATAGAATTAAAGGTCTAATTAACGCCTGTGAGGACAGTGGTGCACAATTCAGCACCTAATTTTCTGCAGGGGGCGTATTTAGGTGTTTAACTAGGTGGAACTGTGTGCTAAAGATTTCATTTGCATACAAAGTCCTTCTTATTTCATTGTGAACACTCTTTGATACAGAAACAAAGAATGCATTGACATTATTTGGTGTGTACTTTTCTAGCAGGCAGAGTACAGGAAATAAATATATCTATGCCACATTTCATCAAAGCAGAAACAAAAATCCTTTTAGATGAAGTGCTGAAATATGAGGTACATATGTGGAGCAGTGAGGACAATACTCAGCATTTGAAAACCGAGGGGTGTGCTGGCAGAAGCACTGCAGGGGAAAAAAAAAAAACAAATGTTTTGAAAAATCACATCTGAGATATACAAGATCTTAAGGAAAATACGGCATCACATCAAACACACACAAAAAAGCTAAATCACCACCAGGCAACTCCTCGCAGAGGGCAGGCCAGGAAACAAAACTCATTCATCCATCTTAGGCCACAAGACCTGGGAAAGGGACCATCTATATAAAGGCTGGGACAGTGTTTCTAATCTCATTTTGGTTTCAATCTACTTTAAAACATAAATGTTGTGGATGCCTTAGATATTATTACATAAAATATTTGCTTGATTATTGACAAATCCACTAAAAATTGTTTTACCCCAGTGTCCTCAAGGACATGATTTATCAGATATGGGAATCAAATTTTAGCCCAATCTCTACGACCCCTCTACAAAACCATAATCTTTCTCACCACTTCACTTTTGACATGGACAACGAGTATTTTCTCAACATTTGTAAAATGTGAGTGTCAGAGCAAAAACTGTCCAGGCCAAGAACAAAGTTCAATAGGCAAGGAAGACTTTATTCACAGATGTTGTGATAAGGCCTAGCAATCAGAGCTCAGTCTGAGCTCAACTCCACCAGTACCAAAAGCTGGGACACATTTTTAATTTTAATGTTTTACTTTTTGAGTATTTATAAATTTATTTAAACAGAATAAAAGCATTGTGTATTAAATAATGTTTTTTGAAAAATAATTATGTTTTCCCAAACAAAAAATAGGCAAAAATGTAGTAATATTTTATATTTTTTGCAAATCTTTGCAAAAATAAAAAGACAGCTGGATTCTCTGGTTTGTATTCATTATGATGCAATATCTTATATCATGTAGTCTCTGAAGATTGCGCTCACACATGTAAAATAATAGTAACAAAGTCAAGTGATACCTTAGTGTTATGATGAAAGTAGTATTTCCACAGACCACATTTAATTGCTGCTTTAATTCTTCTTAATGGTAAAATAAAAAGATTTCAAACTTTCCTGTAATAGGTCTTTTTGAAGGGGATTTCTCTGAATTTTGGAAATTTTCCATTTCTTTTCTCTCTGTTTGTGATTTTTTTTCTAAGAATTGTTTGTAGGGATCACAGGCCATCTGTGTTTGCTAAATGGCTTTACCTAAAGGAAAAGTAAACTTGCTTACACTTTTATTACACAAAGTAGTTTTACAACTTGGAACAAGATACCCCAACAAAGTTAGGCTATCTCCCCAGAGAAGCTGGGAGATATGCTTTCTATCTTCCTTGAGGGTATTGAGAATGACATTCCTGGGTTGTAAAACTATCAAGAAGCTTTTAAAAAGGTTTATGTCTTGCCCTGACCGATGGCTCACTTGGTTGAAGTGTTGTCACTCCATACTCCAAAGGGTTGGGGGTTGGACTGCCAGGCAGGGCACATGCCTAGGTTGTGGGTGGGTTTACTCCCTGCTCTGGACATGTACCAGAGGCAACTGGTTAATGTGTCTCTCTCACATCAATATTTCTCTTCCTCTCTCTCTCCCTCCCCCTCTTTCTAAAGTCAATAAGCATGTCCTCGGGTGAGGTGAATATAAAGAAGAATTTACAATTATGAGTTTTCTAAAGTAAATTTTCTTGAAGAAGAGAAGTCAGGGGTCTAGAGTCAGGAAGAGGACTGTCTAAATTTAATCAACCTGAAGAGAATATTAAGAAGGTCTCAGTCATCAGAAAACTACAACTTTGAAAAAAAATTCAATGGACCCACCCCTTCCAATTCTATTGTTGCCCCCATATCACCTAAATATAAATTTTGGAGTCCCTGCTTTTCAATCTCCATTGTCAGAACAACATTTTTTTCTTGGATGTATGGTGCTAGTCATTTGTATTATGTATTATACTACATAATATTATACTACATGTATCAAGGTGTGGGCTATAAAATGGGCATAGACTCTATTCTCAAGTGTTTCCTTTATTTTCTTTTTTAAATTATTACAGTTGACAGACAATATTATATTAGCTTCATGTGTACAATAAGTAATTCAACATTTATAATCTTTATTATATGATCACCACAGTAAGTCAAGTAACCATCTGTCATCGTACAAAATTATTATGATAATTTGCACTATTTTCTCTATGCTGTGCATTACATCCACTGGCTTTTTTTTTTTTTTTTTTTGACTGAAGTTTTGTACTTCTTATTTCCTTTATTTTTTTTCACTCATCCTACTACCCCTTTCCACTCTGGCAACTATCAGTTTGTTCCCTGTACCTATAAGGCTAATTTGGTTTCATTATATTTGTTCATCTTGTTAGATTTAACATCAAAGTGAAATCATATGGCATTTATGTTTCTGTCTGACTTATTTCACTTAGCATAATACATAATATGCTCTAGGTTCATCCATGTTGTCACAAATGGCAAGATTCAATTTACTTTTATGGCTGGGTAATATTTCATTATATATAATGTTTGTGTGTGTGTGTGTGTACCCCACATCTTCTTCATTCAGCTATCAATGGACATCTAGGTTGTTTCATATCTTAGCTACTGTCCATAATGTGATAAACATAGTGGTGCATATGTGTTTTTGAGTAAATGTTTTCATTTTCTTTGGATAAACATCCCAGAAGTAAAATTGATGGGTTGTATGGTAGTTCTGTTTTCAACTTTGTCAGCAACTTCTGTACTGTTTCCATAGTAGCTGTACTAATTCACAATCCTACTAACAGTGTACAAGGGGTCTGTTTCTCCACAGCATCTCATTTTGATAGGTATCAGGTGATATCTCACCTGGTTTTATTTGCACTTCCCTAATGATTAGTGATGTAAAGAATTTTTTACATGCCTTTGGCCATCTGAATGTCTTCTTTAGAGAAACGTCTGTTCAGGTCCTCTGCTCATTTTGTAAAAATTGGATTGTTTGTTTTGTTTTGTTATATGAATCCTTTATACATTTTGGCTATTAACCTCTTCTTGGATATATCATTTGAAAATATCTTCCATTTGGGAGGTTGTTCTTTCATTCTTTTTTTAAAGTGCAAAAGCTTTTTAGTTTGATTTCTCATTTTTAATTTTTTTTCCTTTTGTTGCCCTTACCTGAGGATACATATCCAGAAAAATATTGCTAAGACCAATCAGTGTCAAAGAGTGTACTGCCTGTTTTCTTCTGAAAGTTTTATGGTTTCAGGTCTTATATTCATTTTTAATCCATTTTGAGTTTATTTTTGCATATGGTATAAGAAAGTGGTCCAGTTCCATGTTTTTATATGTATCTATTCAGTTTTCCCAGCATCACTTACTGAAAAGACTGTTATTTTCTCATTTTATAATCTTGCCTCCTTTGTCATAGATTAATTCACCATTTAAATGTGGGTTAATTTCTGGGCTTCCTATACTGTTCCATTGTTCTGTTTCTGTTTCTGTTTCTGTGCCAGCACCATACTGTTTTGATTAATATAGCTTGTGGTACATATTGAAATCAGGAGGTAATGATATCTCCAGTTCTGCACTTCTTTCTTAAGATTGCTTTGGCTGTTTAGGTTTCATTTATGGTTTCATATAAATGTTAGGATTGTTTGTTCTATTTCTGTGAAAAATGCCATTGGCATTTTGATGAGGACTGCATTAACTCTGTCGATTGCTTTGGGCAGTATGGATATTGTAATCATATTAATTCTTCCACTCCATGAGCATAGTATATTCTTCCATTTATTTGTGTCACCTTCAAATTCTTTCTTTAATATCTGAGTTTTCTGAGTGCAGGTCTTTTGTCTCCCTGGTTGAAGCGATCACCTGCTGGCAGTGACCACAGAACACTGTGAATGGCTTGTCCACATGCGAGAAAAACATACACAGAGACAACCAAGTCCTGCGGGGAAGTAGGAACAGAATGGCCGCTCTCTCTGGTGAAGACAGCGCCCTGTTCCCCTTCCGGAGAGGCTTTTTATTGCTTTCACTTGCATAGGGATTCAGGTAAAGCTCGTTAAACATTGCCGGGAAGTAAGGATCAAACGATAGATAGCAAGGAAGTCTGAGGGCCTATTTTGAGTCAGGGTCAAAGAGCTATAAAACTTTAAAGAACAAACTTACTTCTTCCTTGGACCCTTATCATTCAACTGAGAGCATTCTAAACAAAGCAGGTTTCACAGGAGTTTACATATTCTTTCTTAGGCCTGATCACCCCTTTTCAGCACAGAGCTGCACCACCCTGTCATTGTTTCAGGCTTAGGTGGAGCAAGGGAAGTAAGGCAGCCAAGGGATAAGGAGAATTTCTCCCAGACATGAAGACTCAGGCTACATCACAGCTGAGGAGTGAAGGTCCATCACCCCCTTTTGCTGTAGCCCCCAAAGTCCTTTCTTGGGGGCCACCCACGTGATCATGCCTGTCTTAGATCGTTCCCCCCTTGGGGAATCTTACCTGTCATTGGGTAACCGACCAAGCACTGGAGTTCAGTTATGAATGAAGCAGCAGAAGCAGCGCTCCTGCCAGGGAGATAAGCTTTTGTCTCCTTGCTGGCTTGTGGTTTAAGGCCACTCCCTCAGCCTTAGCCTTGGTGGGGGTTACAGCTTCTGATACCAGGCAGGGCAGTTCCCAAACCTTGTTAAGTTTATTCCTAGGTATTTTATTTTTCAATGCAATTATTAAAGGGATTGTTTTATAAACTTCTCTTTCTGATATTCATTATTCATATATAGAAACATCACTGATATCTGCATATTTTATGTCCTGTGATTTAACTGAATTAATTTACTAGTTTTAACAGATTTTTTGTGGAGTCTTTAGGGTTTTCCATGTATAATATTATGTCATTTGCAAATAATGACAATTATACTTATTTCTTTTTTATTTGGATGTTTTATCTCTCTCTCTCTCTCTTTTTTTTTTTTTTGTCTGAATGTTGTGGCTAGGATTTCTAATATAATGTTGAATAAAAGTGACGAAGTGGGCATCCTTGTCTTGTTCCTGATCTTAAGGCAAAGCTTTTAGCTTTTCATCATTGAGTATGATGCTAGCTATTAGTTTGTTATATATGGACTTTATTATTCCTAGATAATGATCCCTCTATTCCTACTTTATTGAGAATTTTTATCATAAATGGGTTATGTTTTGTCAAAGGCTTTCTGCATTTATTTACATAATCATGATTTTTATCCTTTTATTTATTAAATATATTTTGTTGATTATGTTATTATAGCTGTCCCACTTTTCCCACCTTTATTCCCCTCCACCCTGCACTCTCCCTCCTACCTCCATTCCCCCCCCGCCCCCCCCCCGACTTTAGTTCATGTCAATGGGTGGTACGTATAAGTTCTTTGGCTTCTGCATTTCTTAGACTATTCTTAACCTGCTCCTGTCTACTTTGTACCTACTATTTATGCTTCTAATTCTCTGTACCTTTTTCCCTACTCCCACCCCTCCTCCTCCCTGCTGATAACTCTGCAAGTGATCTCCAGTTCTGTGATTCTGTTCTTGTCCTTGTTGTTTGCCTAGTCTGTTTTTGTTTTTGTTTTGTTTTAGGGTTGGTTTTTGATAGATGTGAGTTTGTTGTTATTTTACTATTCATATTTTTGATCTTTTTCTTTTTCTTAGATAAGTCCCTTTAACATTTCATATAATAAGGGCTTGGTGACAATGAACTCCTTTAACTTGACCTTACCTGGGAAGAACTTCATCTGCCCTTCATTCTAAATGAAAGCTTTGCTGTATAGAGTAATCCTGGGTGTAGGTCATTGCTTTTCATGGCTTGGAATACTTCTTCCCACCCTCTTCTTGAGTGCAGGGTTTCTTTTGAGAAATCAGATGATAGTCTTATGGGAACTCCTTTGTAAATAACTATCTCCTTTTCTCTTGCTGCTTTGAAGATTCTCTCCATATTTTTAACCTTGGGTAATGTAATTATGATGTACCTTGGTGTGTGCTTCCTTGGATTCAAATTTTTGGGAACTCTCTGTGTTTCCTGGACTTCTTGGAAGTCTATTTCTGGGTCAGATTGGGGAAGTTCTCCTTCATTATGTTTTTAAATTACTTTTCAAATTCTTGCTCTTCTTTTTCTCCTTATGGCACCCCTATATTTTGGATGTTGGAATGTTTGAAGTTGTCCCAGGGGTTCCTAAGCCTCTCACTTTTTGAGGTCTTGTTTCTTCATTCTATTCTGATTGAATATTTATTTCTTCCTTCTGGTCCAAATTGTTGGTTTGAGTCCCAGTTTCCTTCCCATCACTGTTGGTTCCCTGTACATTTCCCTTTATTTCCCTTTTCATAGCCTTTACTTTTTCCTCTATTTTGTGACCATACTCAGTCATTTCTGTGAGCATCCTGATTACCAGTGTTTTGAACTCTGCACCTCATAAGTTGTCTATCTGTTCATCACTTAGTTGTATTTTTTCTGGAGCTTTGATCTGTTCTTTCATTTGGGCCATTTTTTGCCTCAGCTCACCTATTATGTAGTAAAGGTTGGAGCCCCAGGTATTTGCCAGGGCAAGGCAGCCCAGTTGCTGCGTCATGACACTGTATGTGGGGGAGGGGTCCAAGAGGGAACAACGCTGCTTGCTCGGCTGTCCACTGGCTTTCAGTCACTTTCTATGTTACCCACAAGCAAATTGGGTCCTTCTGGTGTTGATTCCCATGCAGTGGTTTTGTGTATGTTCCAGGGCCCTGTGGGTCTCTCCAACTAACTCCCCTATGAGGCTGGGAGTTTCTCCTACTGCCTCAACCCCCACAGGTTTTTTCAGTCAGAGGTTTAGAAGCTTTATTTCCCCACACTGAAACCCTAGGTCTGTCTTGCTCCACAGTTGTTCCTCCTGGTTTATCTACATGCAAATGTGGAACCACACCCCCACCCCCGTCCACCAGACACTGCCTGGCCCTCCCAGGTCCTCCATCCACTGCTTTGCCATGAGTCTTCTCTGCCCCAGCTGTCCATCTCTGGCCCTCCTACCGGTATGGATGAATATTTCTTCTTTAACTCCTTGGTTGTCAGAGTTCCATACAATTCGATTACTGACAGTTCTGGTTGTTTTTATGTTTTTAAATTTGTTGTTCTTCTTTTGGTTGTATGAGGAGGCAGTGTATCTACTATGCCCCCCTCTTTGCTGGAAGTCTGATTTTTATCCTTTTAAATGTGATTTATTACATTGATTAATTTGTGGATATTGGACTATCCTTGAGTCCTTGTAATAAATCACTTGATCATGCTTATGATCCTTTGAATGTATTATTATCAGTATATTAATAGTGTGTTGAGAATTTTTTAATGTATATTTATCAAAGATATTGGTCGGCAATTTTTTTATTTGTAGTGTCTTTGTCTGGTTTGGGATCAGGGTACTACTGGCCTCAGGAGTTTGGAAGCATTTCTTCCTTATTAGTTTTTTGAAATATATGTGATGGATAAGCATGAAATCTTCCCTAATGTTTGGGGGAATTCACCAGTGAAGCCATCTCATTCTGAACCTTTGTTTATTGGGAATTTTTGATCACTAATTCAATTTAATCACCAGTGATCTGTTCTGATTTTCTGTTTTGTCCTGATTCAGTCTTTGAAGATACTATGTTTCTGGGAATTTAACTATTTCTTCTAGTTTGTCCAATAGTTGGTTTTTAGCTATTTATGTATTTCTAATTCTTCATATTTCTGTGATGTCTATTGTGATTTGTTCTCTTTAGATTCTGATTTTATTTAAGGCCTCTTTTTTTTCTTGGATAGTATTGTCAATTATTTATCAATTTTGTTTAATTTTTCAAAGAAATTCTTAGTTTCATTGATCTTTTCTATTCTTATTTTTAGTCTCTATTTCATTTATTTTTCCTCTGATGTTTATTATTTCCTTCCTTCTATTAACTTTAGGCTTTGTTTGTTCTTCCTTTTCTAGTTCCCTTAGGTAGAAATTTAAATTGTTTCTTTAAAATTTTTCTGGTTTTTTGAGATGAGCTTGCATAAAATAAATTTCCTGCTTAGTAGACTTTTTGTTGTGTCACATAGAGTTTTGGATTATAGTGTTTCCATTTTCATTTGTCTTGAGATTTTTTTTACTTCTTCTTTGATTTGTAAACTCACAGATTGTTTGGCAGCATGTTGTTTAAGCTCCTCGAGTTTGTGGGCTTTTTTTTCTTTCTTCTCATAATTGATTTCTAACTAATATTCTTATGGCCATAAAAGATGCTTAGTATAATTTCAGTCTTCTTAAATTTAGAAACTAGTTTTGTGGTCTAACATGTGGTCTATCATGTAAAATGTTCCCAAAAAGAATGTGCATTCTGTTAATTTTTTTTTTTGGTAGAATGTTCCGTAAGTATCTGTTAAGTCTATCTGCTCCAATGTGTTGTTTATGGCCACTCTTGTTGATTTTCTCCCTGGATGATCTAGTCAACAGGTGGCAAACACAAGGCCTGTGGATCAAATCTGGCCCTTCACCTTATTTTATCTGGCCCCACACCTTGTTTCTACCCAGCAGCAGTGCCAAGCTCTCACTTAACTCTTAAGGAATAGTTACATTACATTTATACAGTCCTAAGATTACAGCCCTATTCAGCCCTTTGAAGGCAACTGGGAGGCTGATGTGACCCCCAGTGAAAGTAAGTTTCACACACCTGATCAAGTCATTAATACAAGAGGGGTATTAAAAGTCCCCTGCTATGATTGTATTACTGTCAATATCTGCCTTTATATTTGATAATGTTGGCTTTATGAATATAGATGATTCTATTGGGTACAAAGATATTTATAAATAATACATCCTCTTGTATTGATCCTTTATCATTATGAAATGTCTTTTATGTTTCTTGTTACAGTCTTTACTCTATTGTCTATTTTGTCTGATACAAATATTGCTGCCCATCTTTCTTTTGGTTTCCATTTGTATGAAATATCTTCTTTTTTAATCTCTGTGCTTTTAATCTATTGTGTCTTTTTCCATCTCAAGTGGGTCTTTTTAGGCAGTATATATGTAAATCTTTTTTTAATCCATTCAGCTACCTTATGCCTTTGGATTGGAGCATTTAGAGTATTTACATTCAAAGTAATTATTGATAGTATGTAATTATTGCCATTTCATTAGTTGTTTTCTGTAGTTCTTCCATACTCCTTTTTTTCTTCTCTTGCTCTCTGCTCTTATACATTGATGACTTTCTTCAGTGATATGTTTGGATTCTTTCTCTGTATTTTTGAAGTATCTTTTATACATTTTAGTTTGTAGTTTTCATGAGATTTATGTATAATATCCATGGTTACCACAGTCTATTGTTGATATTTAAATTCAAACACATTCTAAACATTATATTTTTACTGTCCTCCACATTTATGCTTTTGACATCATATTGTACATCTTGTGTGTGTGTGTGTGTCTCAATATATTATTTTAGTTACATATGCCCTTACTACTTTTGTCTTTCAACCTTTATACTAGCTTTATAATCCATTGATCACTACTTTTACTAAATGTTTTTCTTTATCATTGTTTTTTTTTCTCTTCTACATTTATTTATTTTTAGTTTGGTCCTTTTCTTCTCCACTTAGAGAAATCCCTTTAATATTTCTTATAGTACCAGTTTAGTGGTGATGAAATTCCTTTAGGTTTTGTTTGTTGGGGAAATTCCATATATCCTTCAATTTTGAATGATAACCTGCTGGACAGACATTTCTTGGTTATAGGTTTTCCTTTTAATCACTTTAGATGTATCATGCCATTTCCTTGTAGTGTGCACAGTTTTTCCTGAAAAGTCAGCTAGTATTCTTATGGGGGTTCCATTGTACGAAATAGCTACACTTCCTGCCACTTTTAAAATTCTTCTTGAATTTTAATTTGATGTGCTTTATTGTGGGCTTCTTTGGATTAATCTTATCTGAAACTCTCTGTCCTTCTTGGTCTTGGATGTCCATTTCCTTTACCATTTAGAAAAGTTTTTAGCCATTATTTCTTCAAATAGGTTTTCTGTTCCTTTCCCTCTTTTTCTGGGGCCCTATGATACACATGTTGGTATACTCAATGTCTCAAAGCACCCTTATGCCATCCTCATTTTTATATTTGTTTGTTTGTTTGTTTATTGTTCTGATTGGGTGATTTTCAGTTGCTGTCTTCCTAATTGTTGCTTTGTTTTGCATCCTCTGATGGATTCTTTTCTATATTTTCTGCCTCTGTTGAAGTTCTCATTGAGTACATCCATTCTTTTGTTGAATTCATTGAGCATCTTTATAACCATTATTTTGAAGTCTTTATTTGTTAAATTGCATGTCTCCACTTTGTTTAGTTCCTTTTCTGGGGTTTTGTTCTAGTCTCTTATTAGGAACATATTCCTCTGTCTCCTCATTTTGTTACACTTTCTATGTTTGTTTCTGTGTATTAGATAGATATGCTACATGCCCTGGCCTTGAAAGAGTAGTCTTTTATAGAAGGTGTCCTCTGAAGCCCAGTGGCACAAACACCCTCGGGTCAGCAGAGCCAAGTGATCTATTAGTATCCCCTGTGTGGATTATTGTACCTTCCTGTTGCAGTTGGGCCACATTTGCTGTAGGAGCACTGGGTCTGAGGTTGACCCTGAGAACAACTGGCTGCAAGTTCCAGCTGCAACTACAGTAGACAGTCTGATGTGTGGGGCTGGGAGGGCTGACTCCACAGAGTGCGAGATGCTTTGAACAGACTTCAATGCCAGCTGAGGCCACTTGTTGGGTGCTTGGGTTGGGTTTTTGTGCAGGCTGAGGTCATCCACTGTGTATACAGTTAACTTCGGAAGGGCTTGTGTGCATGCCAAGGCTAGCTGAATACCATTTATGCTGTGCTTGGAGCCTTTAATGAAAGGTTGCTGCATGAGCTAAGGTTGGCTCTTGTGTGTTGCAGGTCTGGAGTCCTTTGGAAGGGGCCCTGGCCAGGGTGGGTGGGTTGGGCCAGAGAGAGATCTCATGGGAATGCCAGTGCTGGGTGAACAGTGATAGCTGAGTCAAGGGAGAGTTACAAACTTGGTGCTTGGCTCCACTGGTCCGGCCAGGTGAAAGAAGAGCACAGCAAAAGAAACAAAGAAACAATGGCATCTACCAGCATTAGTCCCCAGAGAGAGTGCCCACTAATCCCTGTCCCTCCAGCACTCACACTAAAATTAGTCCATTTACTTCCTTCCCAAATGATTCAGGTGCTTTGATTCTTGAGCTGCTGCCTCTGAGTGAGTTGATGCATTAATCTTTTGAGAGCTGTGTCCCTGTAATTTAAAAAATATAGGAGCTGTGTCTCAGTCTTCCACTATTTTCCATCTCTCTCTAATATAATCTCCACTATTTTTCAAAGTTAGATGTTATCAGAACATCTTTTGCCTGCACAGGTCCTTCAGGTTGGGGAGCCCAATGTGAGGCTTGGATCCCTTGCTCTCATGGCAGGAGTGTTGCAGTTGTGATATCCCTCCTGCTTGTAAATCACCAGACTGTGAGCATGGAACCTAAACAGATGTGTCTCTCCTATTCTTCTTGATGTGATTTCTTCATTATATTCTTAGCTATAAGAATTCTGTTCAGCTAGCCATTGGATGGTTTTCAGCAATGGTTGCTCTATATTTAGCAGTAATTGTGGTGTGCATGTAGGAAGAGGACACTGAGTTCAGGATCTACCTACTCCACTATCTTTATCAAACTCCCCCGTACTTTCAAAGTCATTCATTTCTATTCTTCTGTGAATAGTAATCGTGGACACCAGACACTTTCTACCCCTTCTTTCCTGGCTTCTATGCCCTCAGAGATTGGACACTGACTTCATCCTCCTCACAACACTTCAGACTGAAAAATTGTATATTTTCCTGGAGAATGTATTTGCTCGCCTAGGCTCTTACACATACCGTGATCATCCTAGCATACTGCCGCAGTTGTAACTGCCCACACCCACACCCACATCAACTATCCTGGGCTTAGGTGTTTTTGACCACACTTCAATTCAAATTTAAATGTCAGTTTTTTCCATGTACTAGTCTCATTGAAAAGGTAGTTTGTATTTTTTCGCTTTTGTGTGTATCTGCATGTGTGTGTTTGTGGTTCTGCATTATTTTAAGAAAAAACAGTAGGAAAGTTAGGTAATAAACTACTGTTCCTACTTGACCTAGGTGCCTCCATCTAATATTTTATAAAACAACCTGAGTAACAAGTTTCAGGAGAGACTTTCATGATTTTACCACTTAACCCTTCTATTTTAGTAGTCCCCTGCTGAGAAAGCTGTTTTCCAAGGGCAATAATCAAATGAAAGCAAAACACCACTTAATATTAAGTGCTGGGGAAGTACTCACTCCCTCGCAGTGCAGAGCTTCTATAAACATGGAATTAAGATTATTATGCAGGCTGTGTTCTCCTTCCCCTTCCTCCAATATCATCACTTCCCTCTGCTGTGGGTGAATGACAGTGAACAGGTATAAGAAGAGAATAGGATATGGCCAGGCTCTGCCCAAGTTAACTTGCTCTACAGGGGACACAAAGCACAAGAGAGAGACTGCAGATAGGCTTTGATATCTAAGGCAAAGTAATGTCACTACCTAGTAGAATATGAATAATCTTAGAATCAGATTTTGTGTGAATGTAGCAAAAGGGTAAACAGTGTAGAAGGAGTGTGGGAAAGACAATAGAAATGTGTCTTCTGGTGAAGAATGAAGACGTGTGGGAAGAAAGGAAGGTATTTACTTTCTCTGCCATTTAGCATATAATAGATACTGAATAAATATTTGTTAAATACAATTTATTTTTACATATTTCAACATTTGTATGTATGAGATAATTTTGAAAGTCACTCCCAAAATCTAATTAAATCATCTTTGAAAATTTAGCCCAAGAAGTGTTTTTTTTTTAATTTTTCAATTACAGCTTACATTTAATACTTTTAAAAATCCTTTTTAAAGGTTTATTTTATTTATTTTTAGAGAGGGGGAGGGAGAGAGAAAGAGAGGGAGAGAAACATCAATGTGTGGTTGCCTCTCACGCGGCCCTCACTGGGGACCTGGCCCACAATCCAGGCATGTGCCCTGAGTATTGAACCAGTGACTCTTTGTTTCGCAGCCTGCGCTCAACCCACTGAGCTACACTAGCCAGGACCATGTAATATTATTTTGTAATAGTTTTAGGTGTATAGCATAGTGGTTAGACAATCAAATAATTTATAAAAGTGTTCCCCCTGATATTTTAAGTACATCCACCTGGCACTGTACATAGTTATTACAATATTATTTACTATATTCCCTGTGCTATAATTTACTTCCCTATGACTATTTTGTGGTGACTGACTTGTACTTCTTAATTCCTTTACCTTTTTCACCCTGCCCCTTAACCCCCCTTCCCTCTGGCAACCATCAGTCTGATCTCTGTATCTGTGAGTCTGTTTCGATTTTGTTCCTTTATTTTTCTCTTTAGATTCCACACATAAGTAAAATCATATGGTATTTCTCTTCTCTATCTGACTTTTTTCATTTAGCATAATACCCTATAGGTGTATCCATGCTGTTGCAAATGGTTAAGATTTCATCCAAGAACTGTATTTTTATGTAATTTCCTACTTGGGGCATTTGTTCATAAATGTTTCTTAATTAATTACACTCTGGACATAGATCACGCAAATCCAATCATTTCTTGAGTTACAAAATGCTGAGCTATCTAAAGCCCTGTCTTTGCGCAGATGTGATTTGTGGTTTGCCTTCCAAAATTAGGTTCTCTTATAGGACAATCCTGATTAAAAGGACTAGAAAAGTAAAGAGGGGTTGATTTTCATTAGAAAAAAATATTTTAGAAGCTTCTAAGGACAAACTAATATGATTTCAGTTCATCTCCATAATATATATAGTCAACATTTGATCAATATCAATAAATTATTAGAATATCTTCATATTCCTCTGATAAAATTAGGATACCTCCATTTTTCTCAGAACTGTTTAGTAGAAAAAATGGGAAACAAGCATGAACACAACAATAAAATTTAAACTTGTATACAGAAGCATAATTTCTCATTTGGATAGATGCAGTAAGCAAGCACATTTGAATGGGCTAGGCATCTACACTTAAGAGTATCTGATATACTCACTTTGACCCCAGGTTGTGTAGATTAGTTCTCATCCAATCCTATTAATATGTTATTTTGTAGGTTGAAGGTCAACAGAGCAGCAAGGTAGAGTGCCCTCCAGTGGAGGGGAACTGCTGGACCACCTGTGGGAGCATAGGTGGTCTTATTCAGGAATATGGTCCTGCCTACAATGTTGATCAGGCTGAAAGAAAAAGAAACAAACATAAGTAAAAATAAATTGAGTATTAAAAATAGAAAATACCATATTTTAGTATTTATTATAAGCCAACATGGATTTTAACAGCTCATTTTAAAGATAAAGAAATTTAAATGCAAAGAGTTCCATGCAAGATTACATACACAGCAAGTGAAAAGCAGAGCCGGGACTTGGGCCCAGCTACTTTGCATTTCACAAACCAAGCCCTTCTTCTTTGCCAAACTGGTTCTATTCTAGAAGGGCCTGGCCCTGGCATAAGCAAGTTCCAATTTGGACCACAAACAAAGAAAATACTGGAGGTTACATTTTATGTGATATTTTGTGAAAACACATATGTGCCTGGATGAGGTTAAAGAAATAGGCCTGGTTTAGTTAGCTTATAGGATTTTAAAATTGCTTGTCTACAAATTAAGTCAATATTATATCCCCAAATTTCTTCGTTATGTCTCCTTCAGTGAGAAACATGAGCATCTACTGTATTTTAGAAACTAAAGCTGGGGAATTATCCCTGACTCCTCTCCCACCCATGTCACCCTTTAGGTATATTTTCAAGTTCCGTATAAACTTTTTAAATAAATCTCAAACCCAGACACCTCTTATGATCACCATTCTACTGCATTGGTTAAGGATATTATCACCTCTAAATTACTAAAATAACATCCCAGATGTCCCTCCCTTACTTGTGTTCTATCCATGTTCAGCCCATCTTCATCCAATTCAGAATGATTTTATATTGCTAGTTTTATCAGGTAACTTCCCTGTGAATAATTTTTCTCAATTCCTCTCAATATAGGATCCAAATGGAAAAGTGTATAGCAAAGATGAAAATGTACCTCACTTTCTTTCTCAGGTATGGGAAGAAAGTAAATTCAATAATTGAGTGAGGTAGAGATGACCAGTTCAGGTCTGAACATCTTCAATTGAGGTGTTTATGGAACATCCAGTTGCAGATCTCCATCTGGCATTTCGATATATATATCTTCACTGGTCCTTCCTCTCAAACAAGAAAGAAACCAGACCAATTTATTCACAAGAAAATAGTAGTAACACTATCAACCATCAAAGGAGAATTTCTTTGCATTAAATAATTTTGGGAAAATATTAATCCATATGTATCAAGTAATTTCAAGACATGGAACATCAAGTATAATGGAATTGAGTTAGAGAGATATTTTTAAAGGTGAGTCTTGGCCATTCAAATCATGCTGCTTGTGTATTTCATACGTAAAGTAAGAGGTGCTGGTTTCCAAGAAACGCTGAAAAATACACTGTGGCTGAAACATGCAAATCAGCACAGAATGTTTGCTGGAGGGTAAGTCAGAGCAATGCCAATGGAGTAGCCTGTATATGCATGTCTCATTGGTGACACCTTGAGCTCTGTTAATCAATTCTTACTTGAGATAAATGCATCTACCTGTATCTCCAAAGACTAGATTCACAGAACTGTTACTAAGATATTTCATAGGTTCTCTCTAAGGAACTTAAAAGACAGAGCAGGAAATATACTAAATCCATACAGTGAACCTGAAGAAAAGGTTAAGCAAAATTCAGAATTCTCCTTCACAGTCTGCAAATTTTGATAGATAGTGTCACAACTTTGTCCACCGATTTCTAAAGATATGATACATTATAATGATATCTGGGTTAATAGGTCTTAGAAGAGGTGCTAATTCCTGTCCCCCAAAATGATATATTTCAGAATTTCATTCTCCCATTGGGTAGCCCCCTCCACATAGTTAAGAAGGAGAGTCTGTCTGTTTGGGAAAACTAAACAAAAAATATCAAGAAGAAAAGAGAATGATCGGATTTTTATTTATAAGGAAACACTATAGAATTTAGATCACAATTATGCATAGAACTCCCAAAGGCTGCCTATGACATCTTTACCATATTGTTTCTCTCCTAAATCATCGATAAGAGAGGCCCCAGGCATTGTGGAGTAAACCCTGAAGCTCACCACACACAGACTCTAAGGGTTATCATTTTCACTGTTCAGCTAACAAGAGAAGTGAAACTCACGCCATTATTTGACTAAAAATGTCTCCTTTTCGTGTTTGAAGCTCTCTTATTCCATATATTTGCAATTATTTGGCCCTTAGCATTCTCCTTGAAACTGTCCTCCTCTGTCTATTTCTCCTCTTGTTCTTTATGATGCTTTTCTTACTCCGTAGCTGCTAGCTATCCCTCAACCACAAAGGTAGTTGAAGCAACATCCAAAAATACCAGCTCCCAGGAGCTGTTAGTTCTGTGCTTAGAGTATAAAATGGTCTCAAGCCTGGGTAATAACTGAATTCATGAATCTCAATTCCCAAATGACATTAATAGCAGCATAGAGCAGGAAGCAGACTTATGTTAATTTCTTCAGGTAATTCGTGAAAGCAGATAGGGAAAGCTTGAAA
Organism: Phyllostomus discolor; assembly: GCF_004126475.2. NCBI lineage: Eukaryota > Metazoa > Chordata > Mammalia > Chiroptera > Phyllostomidae > Phyllostomus > Phyllostomus discolor. The sequence goes on along the minus strand of NC_040903.2, from coordinate 139,418,762 downwards.
GGTCAACATCTGCTGTCATGCAGGAGTGTTGCACAATGTGATTGGCCAGGAAATGTCAACACCATGTTCTAAAATCTACATGCCACCCTCTTAATTTAATCTTAGCTTGCAGCCCAGCTAACAATCATGCAGCATGTTTCGAAAGCCCTTGAATTCTAAAATGGAATTGTGTGATTGCATTCCCATGGCAATAAGACACCTGTAAATTACAAACTTGTCATTTAATCAGCATAAATGTAGGGAGTTTGTGCAACCACTATGAATTTTTTTTGTATCTATTTTCAGGGAAGAACGAAGACCTCTTAATGATTATATACCATAACGGACTGCAGGTCTAACTGTTGCCATGGTATTATGTACTTCTTTTCTTTTAAAGAAGTGACTGGAATGTAGAGCAGATAATGAATCTAACGACAGTCCTCTGCTCCACACAGATATGCTTTATATTCTCTCCCTTTTGTGCTTTTCTTCCCTTTCACTCCAGATTGGATTCACAGGTATACATTTGTTCAGTGACAAGAATGGCTCTCAGAGCAGCCCCTACCTTATAAAAAATAAATATAAAATGATCTGCTTTGCAAAATGTCTATTACAAAAAAAGTGTATGTAAAAAGAACATAGAAGAACAAATGTACATTTAAACTGTCAGATTAAATCAGTGAGGGGAAAAACAATAGGTTTGGGTTGTTTTTTTGTTTGTTTGTTTTTTTGTAAAAGAATAGTATACAATCTGCTCATTCTTAGTGTCCAGGGTTATACATAAGGAGTTCTTTTTAATTAAATGTTGCTAAGTTAGTTAATCTTAAACTTTCCAGATATTCAAATTCAGTTAATCATAAGCAGATTCAATAGGTGACTGTGTTTTTATCACACAAAATTATCATTAAGGTGTATTTGCCAACTGTAAGCTGTTTACTATACAAAGTACAAAATTTAATACAACTGACTTAATTTATTCTCTATTTGAAAATTACCCAAAAATGGAATTGTTATCAAGATCTTAGGTAATTATTTTGGACAAACTCATAAAAACTTGGTGTCAAAATACACAGTCTCTCACCATACAAATTAAACTTATCAACTGGAGGTAGCAAAAAAGGGGTCCTGATACTTTTCTATTAAATGAGTCCTGAGAGAAAAATTTGTAGGTGAGTCAATTTGGTCATTCAATGGACTGGGCCAGAGCCACACAATGCTGAGGGACCTGGCCTCGTCCCTGTTTTCTGTTCTTTTTCCTACTCAGTTCAGGTGACATTTTTACATCTCTCAAAATGGCAATAGCCATGTAAACTTAAAAGAGATAATTTTCTTTCTCTTTAAAAGAAAATGGATTTAAGGCAAGGGTTCTGGACAAGACAGAGGCACAGGTAGAAACCCTTTGCTTCCTTGCACAACCAAAAGGAGGATAACAACCAATCTAAAATCAATAACAACCAGAAGCTCCAGAAAATCAAACTTCATGGAACTCTGACAACTAAGAAATTAAACAAAAAATCAACCAGAACAACCAGACCAGTGCACCAAGACAAAAAAGTATGGCCCAAATGAAAGAACAGAGCAAAACTTCGAAAGGAGAGCTAAGTGATGAGGAGATAACCAATCTGTCTGATCTGTAGGAGACTTAGGAACCTCTGGGACAACGTGAAATGTTCTAATATCTGAACTATAGGGGTGCCAGAAGGAGAAGAACAACAGCAAGAAATTAAAAACTTATTCAAACAAATAATGAAGGAAAACTTCCCCAATCTGGCTAAGGAAATAGACTTCCAGGAAGTCCAGGAAGCTCAAAGATTACCAAAGAAGCTGGATCCAAAGAGAAACACACCAAGGCATATCATCATTAAGCTACCCAAAATTAAAGATAAAGAGAGAATCTTCAAAGCAGCAAGAGAAAAGGAGACAGTTACCTACAAAGGAGTTCCCATCAGGCTGTCAGCTGATTTCTCAAAAGAGACCTTGCAGGTAAGAATGGGCTGGAAAGACATATTCCAAGTCATGAAAGGCAAGGACCTACATCTAAGATTACTCTATCCAGCAAAGTACCATTTAGAAAGGAAGGGCAGATAAAGTGCTTCCCAGATAAGGTCAAGTTAAAGGAGTTCATCATCACCAAGACTTTATTATATGAAATGTTAAAAAGACTTATTTAAGAAAAAGATAAAAACTATGAACAATAAAATGACAACAAACTCAGAACTATCAACAAACGAGCTTAAAAGAAAAACAATGAAAACAAAAACTAAGTGAACAACCAGAACAGGAACAGAAAGAGAGAAATGGACATCACATGGAGGGATTTCAGTGGGGAGGGGTAAGGGAGGAATAGGGGGAAAAGGTACAGGGATGAAGAAGCATAATTAGTAGGCATAAAATAGATGGGGAGAGATAAAAATGGTATAAGAAACAGAGGACTCAAAGAACTTATATGTAGAACTCATGGACATGAACTAAGGGGGTAGAATGCTGGAGGTTGGGGGGCAGAGCAGAGGGGGAGTAAAGGGGAGAAAATTAGGAAAACTGTAATAGCATAATCAATAAAAATACTGAAAAAAACAACTATTTTAGAATGTGCTAGAAATAAGAACATGACCCTCACAGGAAAAAAATGCAACTGGAACTTAAATAAATTAAAGATACTAAATCTCACTTATAAAAAAACAGACACAAAGTTTCACCGAGGTGGCATTTGTCACTTATCAAATTGGCAAAAATCAAAAGCTTGACAACTGACTTCCTGGCAAAGCTGTGAGAAAACAACATCTCAGATATTGCTAATGGGAATGTAAAATGCTACTACTCAGGAGGAGAACTGGTAATATATACAAAGGTTACATAAGCAAAATCATGAAAACGCTATTCAATGAACCAATAATTGTAATAATAAAATACTGAAAGCAGCCAAATATCTACCAAAGGAGGGCACATGGAATAAATTATAAAATATCTATGTACTGTGGCTATGAAAAAAATACAGCCAGAAAAATAAAATGAGGTATCACTGTATACACTAAAATTGAATAATATTTAGCATTTAAGATTAAGTGAAAAGTGAGACAAAAGGGACTGTATGTAATATTTTTTCATTTTTCCTTTGTGTGTAGAGAGAGACAGCAGTTAGATATTTGCATATAACAATACTAAACAGACAAATAAAAGACAATGTTAAAACAAACTTTTTACCTACGAAGAAAGGAAACAACAGGGAAACCAAGGCAGTTATTGAAAGTAATCTCCTTTCAATATGCATGTTGTATTGATCTTCTTTGGGACCTTGTATATTTTTACATAATTTTAAAACAGAAATAACTTTTAAAAAATCCCCAAGAGTAGAAACAAAATGAAATGAATGAGCTAATTGTAAATCAAGCTGATGTTACCATAAGGTAGGAATAATTTCAAGTGACTAAAAGTGTAACTTGACTACATATTACTAATGAGGTCTATCTTGAGTGATATACATTCTAAGAACAAAAATAAGTTTAAAATATATTAAAGCTTTTCCGTCTCACTGTTGTGGATAGTGTTATTTTATTCTGAGATAACACTGCATATCTTGGGGGATAAGAAAGTAGTTGATTCTTTTGGCACCTTTAAGAACTGATGTCTGACACAAAAGAAAGGAAATACATCTGGGTGATGGAAGAGGTTAAGTGAGTATGCTGCAACCTAGGATTTGAATTGGAAAGTATCAATATGAATTCACAAAGTGTTTCCTGAAAATAAAATACATATACCTGAACTTCATCCACTAAAAAGTAAACAATGATGGATCTGGTGGCAATAAATAACCACAGTACCCATTTCTGGTCATCAACTATTTTCTACCAATGAAAGAAATTGGGGCACCTTGCAAACATGTGTAATTTCTGGTCTAACATAGGAAATATACAAGATGAACATGGAACATCCTGTTGTATAGATGACAAGCAAGGAACATTTCAAATAGGATTTTGGGAGAGTTGAATAGATTTAGGAGCTAAGCTGAAGAAGCTCTCGCTGACCAAAATTGGGACATTTGAATCACCAGGATCAATACTTACTGTGCTGAATTTAAACATATAAAGTGTGTTTAAATCTTTATGTTGAAAATAATATAAATTTAAAAAGAAATCAGTATATCATTGGAGGATTCAAGGAAAACAATGTTATTGAAATCCAGTAAATAAAGGTAAACCAAACCTCAAACACTTACCTCAATTTCCCATAAAAATAAACTCAGGGATCCAAACTGCTGAACAGGGGAGCTTGTACTTAGAGAACTATTTCAGCTAATAGAGGAGGAAGGCATGACTACATGGACAAACACCACTTTTCAGCTTCCAGTTAAAAGGAAGAGCTAGGCCCTGGTCACCAACGTCCGCTTACCCAGGACCTGGCATTATACACCCCCCCAAAGAAAGTATTCCTACTCTTTCAAAAAAATCAGCCCCAAATCTGATCAGGCCTCAAGGCCCAACTACCAATTTACAGAAAATGAAGGGAACAAACAAAAAGCATGAATTGATGCCACAAGGATGCAGTCAGCACAATTCAGCTTATAGGAAACTATGGGGCAAACACAATTTTATCAATAAATTAACAGAAAAGCAAAAAAGGCATAGAGAAAATCCATAAATTAAAAGGTACTCAAGAGACATTGCAAGCAATCATAACAAATGAGTCTTTCAGATCATGTTTTAAACAAGAGAAAAATAAAAAAATAAAAGGAAATGGATATGGGCACACTTCTTCCGAGTTCCTGCTTTGTATCTACAAGTTATGTTAAACTTAAAAACATGTGCTTACAATTAATAGGTACTCCTGTTAGGGATTACAAGATTCTAGATTTTAAAATGTTTTAAGAAGGAAAAGGATGACAAGATTGAGAATACTGAATTATCACATAAAACTATGATTTTATTGACAACTTAAAATACAAATCTAATGTCTAACTGTCAAAGTGTAAAATGTCATTTCCTGTGTTTTAGTGATGATATGCAATAAAGTTGAAGCACTAGTAAAAGATGCCAACCTTTTCTCTGCTCAAACACTTTTTAAGCATATGCACTACTGGGCATAATTTTCTATCTGCCATGAACTAGTGGGACAAGTTTTCAATAATGCTGAGAAACCTATTACTCCACATGTGGAGGTGTGTGTTGGCTCCCTGATGTTGTCTGTGGGACCCTGGGCAAGAGGAGCCATATCAGTCTGTTGCCAGCTTATGACTGATTCAAAAGTATGAATGACCAGTGAGGATCTCACTACCCTTCTTGCTTAAATTAGTAGAGATTATGCAGCTATATTGTTTAGTGGAGCAATAACATCTTAATAAAAGAGTCATGTATGGGACAGAAACTGACTAGGGCCATTGACCCCTATACAATGCCCTATGTAATGGCATCAGTAAAATATTGCCTAAGACAACCAGATACAGCTGTATCATTCAATTGGGTAAAGACTTTGACTTTCATTTTTAGCAATCAAGGGTGAGACTGCTCTCTAATCAGGGGTATTGGACAGTTTCAACACTGAAACCTAATCTGAGCTGGTTGGAAAGGGCCTTTTAGAACCCACAACACAACAAGGTTAAAGAAGCCTTGTGTTCTTTCAGGGTTTGTGGGGAGGTCACCAGCACTAACAGTGTTATCTCAGCAGCATCTTACTTCCTACCTGAAAAACAAGATCTAATGTTGAACTCAATCTTCTCAAAACAAGAATCATTTTAAAAACAAATGTCTTTTCCTTATTAGAATAGAAACGAGGCACCAGGACTTAGATTTACGTCCTCACTTAAGATTTAACCTCAGTGCACTTTCAGAAGCTGTCTTTCAAATGGATGGCAGGCAGTACAGGAAACCCTACAATTCTAAAAGACTTTGATCATTGTGCTGCCTTCCCTTCCCCACATTCAGTTTATCACATAGAGAATCTCCCCATGGGGCTTTTACAGACTGAATTGACAACTATGAATTTTCAATGATTCCAAATAAAGCACAGTGACAAGTCCTATTACTCTTCCAAATGAAACAGGTATACTAAATCCCATTAGTCATGAAAATCATGATCAGTTATATGACTATCATTTTTCTTTTTTGCAAAGTGAACTTTATAAAAAAACTTCATTGAATTTGTGACTTTTAAAATAATGTTCTGCTATGGCTGGTGTGGCTCAGTGGACTGAGCACCACACTGTGAACTAGGGTGTAGCCGATCGGATTCCCCATCAGGGCACATGCTTGGGTTGTGGGCCAGGTCCCCAGTAGGGGACATGTAAGAGGCAACCACAACCTTCAGCTTTCTTGAAAAATATATAAATAAAACTTAAATCTTAAAACAAATTATAATGTTCTTTAATAAAATTATGAAAACCTACCAGTATGGAAATTGCCAAAACAGCTTCTATGTTCTTTCCTTGATGCTGAATCCTTACTAATAAGCTATAAAATTTTCAATATATCAATATAATAAGCTGCAATATTTTCAATATAATAGTTTATTTTTTCTCTGCCTTTTTCCTTTTTAATTTAATATTTATTATTTTCCATTACCATTTAGTCCCCTTATATTCCTCTCCCCTCAGCAATCACCATATTGTTGTCCATGTTCATGAGACCTTTTACCTTTTTGCTCAACACTCCCTAACCCCACTGGACCACACTCGCTGTCATCTGTTCTCCAAAAATGAGTCTGTCCCAATTTTCTTTGTTCAGTTTGTTCATTAGATTCCACATATGAGTGAAATCATATGGTGTTTGTCTTTCTCTGACTGGCTTATTTCACTTAGCTTAATCTTCTCCCTATCTATCCATACTGTCACAAAGGGTAAAAGTTTCTTCTTTTTTTACAGCCATGTAGAAATTTATTGTATAAATGTCCATAGTTGTTTTATCCATTCACCTATTGATGGACATTTGAGCTGCTTCCATATCTTCGTGACTGTAAATAATACTGCAGTGAAGGTAGGGATGCTCTTTTGAGTTAGTGTTTTGGGTTCCTTCAAATGTGTTCCCAGAAGTGGGATTGCTGGATTGAAAGGCAGATCCATTTTGAATTTTTTGAGGTATGTCCATACTGCTTTCCACAGTGGCTGCACCAGTCTGCATTCCCACCAACAGTGCAAAAGGGTTCCCCTTTCTCCACATCCTCTCCAGCATTTGTTGTTTGTTGATTTATTGATGACAGCCATTCTGACAGGTGTAAGGTGGTATCTCATTGTGATTTTAATTTGCATTTCTCTGATGATTAGTGATGTTGAGCATCTTTGCATATGTGTATTGGCCACCTGTATGTCTTCTTTGGAGGAGTGTCTATTCACATCTTTTGCCCATTTTTTACTTGGTTGCTTGTTTTCTTGATGTTGAGTTTTGTAATTTAAGGATATTAACCTCTTATCAGATGTACTGGCAAATATGTTCTCCCATTCTGTGGGTTGTCTTTTTAGTTTGTTGATGATTCCTTTGCTGTGGAAAACCTTTTTAGTTTAATCAAGTCCTGTTTGTTTACTTTTGTTTCCTCTACCTGGGGAGATATATCCGATTAAAACTGCTACAAACAATATCTGGGAATTTGCTACCCATATTTTCTTCTAGGATTTTTATGGTTGTGGGTTTAAAATTTAAGTCTTATCCATTTTGAATATTTTTGTATGTGGTATAAGAAGGTCTAGTCTTCACTTTTCTGCATGTATCTGTCCAATTTCCCGAACACCATTTATTTTCCTTGTTAAAGAGTAAACTATCTTTAGCCCATTGTATGTGCATGCTTCCTCCATAAAACATTAATTGAGTATAAAGGTGCAGATTCATTCTTGTGCTCTCCATTCTGTTCCAGTGATCCACATGTCTGTTTTTATGCCAGGATCAGGCTGTTTTGATTACTACGGCCTTGTAGTCTAGTTTGACTTTAGGTAGTGTGATTTTCCTCCAACTTTGTGTTTCTCAGGATTGCTGTTGGTATGCAGGGCCTTGTGTGGTTCCATATAAAGGCTTGAAATTTTTGCTCTTGTTACGTTCGTATGTCATTGGAATCTTGACAGAACTTGCATTGAATCTATAGATTGTTTTGGGTAGTGATGCAGCCTCTGGCCAGTGGAGTCTGTGTTGTGACTACAATGAACAAATTCACACAGACTACTGAAGTCCTGTGGAGAAAAAGGGATGGTATGGCCACTCTCTAAGTAAGAGAGGGCCTCAGCCCTTGCCTGGACAAGCTTTTAATGCTTCTCTGGGCACATTACATGGAGTATGGTCATCATTTACTATGCACAGGTTCAATTTAGGTGATTACCTTTTACAGATAACAAAGGAAAGAATGTTGCTAATTACCTCAAAGAAAAGGATGTTACAGATGCAAGGGGAAAAGTGGCTGAACTGGTTATACTCCATACTTAGGAGGTTTAGCACAGACTTTAAGAAGTTACTTTAAAGATATGCAGTAAACATTTGCTGCCTCAATTCAGAGGGAGGGAGTTTTAGCAAAAAGAAAGCCTCATAGCAGCCTGGATATAATGCAGGCCTGATTGCCCACGGGAGAACTTATCCATGAGCTCAGTTCCTGTGTGCTGACTCCTTCCCTGCTGGTTTTCTGAATCAGGGGCTGGACTACATTTGCCACTGCTACTTGGATAGGTTCCCTATAGGGTAGTATTGACATTTTAATGGTGTTAATTCTTCCTGTCCATGAACATGGTATGTGCTTCCACTTATTTGTATCTTCTTCAATTTCTTTCTTCAGTGTCCTATAATTTTCCAAGTGCGGGTCTTTTACATCTTTGGTTAGGCTTAAACTTAAGTATTTTACTTTTTTAGAAGCAATTGTGAAGGGATTATTTTCTTAATCTCCCATTCTACTAGTTCATTATTAGCATATAAAAATGCAACTGATTTCTGAATATTAATTTTGTACCCTCCTACTTTGCTGAATTCATTTATCAGTTTGAGTAGTTTCTTAGTGGAATTTTTGAGGTTCTCTATGTATAATATATCATCTACAAACAAAAGCAGTTTTATTTCTTCCTTTCCAACCTGTCTTTTATTTGTTCTTCTTGCTTGACTGCTGTGGCTAGGACTTCCAGTACTATGTTGAATAAGAGAGGTGAAAGCAGACATCCCTGTCATGTTCCCAATCTTAAGGGAAGGCTTGTAGTTTTTGCCTTTTGAGTATAATGTTGGATGTGGGTTTACCATAAAAGGCCTTTATTATATTTAGGCATATTCCCTATAATCTCACTTTGCTGAGAATTTTGACCATAAATTTGTGCTGGGTTTTATTAAAAGCTTTTTCTTTTGCATCTGTTGATATGATCATGTCATTTTTATCCTTCATTTTGTTTATGTGGTGAATCACTTTTATTGACTTGAGAATGTGTTTCATGCTTGCATTCACATAATAAACCCCACTTGATCATGGTGTATGATCTTTTTGATGCATGGCTATATTCAGTTTGCTAATATTTTGTTGAAGATTTTAGCATTATAGTCATCAGTGATATTGGCCTATAATTTTATCTTTTTTTTTTTTGTAGTGTCTTTATCTGGTTTTGGAATTGGGATAATTCTGACCTGGTAAAATGAATTTGGGAGCCTTCCCTCCCTTGAATTTTATGAAATAGTTTGAGAAGGAGAACAGTTAATCCTTCTCAGAATTGTTGGTAAAATTCATCTGTGAAACCATCTGGTCCAGGGCTTTTGTTTGTTAGGAATCTTTTTGATTGCTGCTTCAGTTTCATTAGGTATAATCTGTCAGGATTCTCTGATTCTTCTTCATTTATTTTTGGAAGATTATATGTTTCTAGGAATTTGTCTATTTCCTCCAGGCTGTCCAGTTTGTTGGCATATAATTGTTAATAATATTTGCTTACAATCCTTTTATTTATTTGGTGTCAGTTGTTTCTCCTCTGTCATTTCTGATTTTTGGGGGGCAGAGGGCTCCTTTCTATGTTTTTCTTGATGAGTTTGGTTAAAGGTTAGTCAATCTTGTTTATTTTTTCAAAGAACCAAGTCTTGGATTAATTGAATTTCTGTATATTTTTTTAGACTTTATTTCATTTATTTCTGTTCTGATCTTAATTATTTCCTTTCTTCTACTCACCTTGGGCTTTTTTGTTTTTGTTTTTTTACAAGTTCCTTTAAGTATGAAATTAGATTGTTTATTTGAGCTTTCTCAAATAAGTTTGAGATAGGCCTGTAATCCTGTGAATTTCCCTGGTAGGGTTGTTTTCCCAGTATCCTACAGATTTTGGATTTTTGTTTCCTCATTTTCATTTGTTTCAAGTTATCTTTTTATTTCTTTCTTGATCTCTTTGTTGACCAATTAATTGTTTAATAATACATTATTTAGCTTCCAGGTCTTAACACTGTAGTCAGCAAAGGTGCTTGATATGCTTTCAGTCTTCTGAAATTGATTGTGACTTGTTTTATGTCCTAACATGTGGACTATCCTAGAAAGCATTTAATGTGCACTTGAAAAATATGTATATTCTGCTGCTTTGGGATGAAATGCTTTGAAGATATCAATTAAATCCATTTGATCTATTGTGTTGTTTAAGACTGCTGTCTCTGGCCCTAGCTGGCATAGCTCAGTGGATTGAGTGCGGGCTGCGACCCAAAGTGTCGCAGGTTCAATTCCCAGTCAGGGCACATGCCTGGGTTGCAGGCCATGGCCCCCAGCAACCACACATTGATGTTTCTCTCTCTCTTTCTCCCTCCCTTCCCTCTCCAAAAATAAATAAAATTTAAAAAAATAAATAAAAATAAAAATAGCATAATATTAAAAAAAAGACTACTGCCTCCTTGTTGCTTTTCTGCCTGGAAGATCTATCCATTGAAGTATATGGGGTGTTAAAATCCCCAACTATGACTATATTTCTGTCAACCTCTCCTTTTATGTTCATCAGATTTTCTTTATATATCTAGGTGCTCTTATGTTGGGTGCATAAATGTTTGCTAGAATTATATCCTCTTATTGGATTATTCTCTTTATCATTGTATAGTGTCCTTCTTTGTCTCCTACTGTACCCTTGGTTTGAAAATATAGTTTGTTAAATATAAGTATTGCTACCCTAGCTTTTTTTCTTTTTCATTTGCATGAAATACCTTTTGCCAACCCTTTACTTTTAGTCTGTGTGTATCTTTCTATCTGAGTTGGGTCTCTTGGAGGCAGCATATATATAGGTCTTGTTTTCTTATCCATTCAGCTACCCTCTGTCTTTTGGTTAAAGCAATTAAGCCATTTACATATAAGGTGATTATAGATAGATACACTTGTAGTGCCATTTTATTGTTAGACTGTTTTCCTGTTTTATTTTTTCCTTTCTATTTTTCCTCTTCTTCTCAAATCAAGCCTTTTAACATTTGTTGCATTACTGGTTTGGTGTTAACAAACTCCTTTTGTTTTTTTCCTGTCTGGGAAGCTTCTTATTTCTTCTTCAATTTTAAATGATAGCCTGGCTGGGTAAAGTAGCCTTGGTTGTAGGTCCTAGCTTTACATCACCATGAATATTTCATGCCAATCCCTTCTGGCCTGAAAGGTTTCTGATGAGTAATCAGATGACAGCCTAGTTGGTGGTACCTTATAGGTAACTACCTGATTTTCTCTTGCAGCTTTTAGGATTCTCTCCTTATCTTTAAGACTTCTCATTTTAATTATGATGTGTCTTGGTGTAGGCCTCTTTGGGTTCAACTTGTTTGGGATTCTCTGAGCTTCCTGGACTGGTATAACTTTTTCTTTCACCAGATTAGGGAAGTTGTTGGTTATTATTCTTCAAACAGATTCTTGATCCCTTTTTCACTCTCTTCTCCTTCTGGTAACCCCATGATGTGGACATTGTCATGCCTCATGTTGTCCAAGATGTTTCTTAAGCTCCCCTTATTTTTAAAAAATTCTTTTTCTTTTTGCTGCTCAGCCTGATTGTTTTTCTACCTTGTCTTCCAAAACATTGATTTGATCCTCTACTTCATCTAAGCTACTGTTTATTCCTTTCATTGTATTATTTATTTCAGCTATTGCATTCTTTATTTCTGACTGATCCTTTTTAATGGTTTCTATGTCTTTTTTCATACTAATGAGTATCCCTGTAATCATTACTCTAAACTCTCTATCTGATACATTGCTTATGTCCATTTCATCTAGTTCTTTTGTAAAATTCTCTTTTTCTTTCATTTGGGGTCTGTTTCTTTATCTTCCCATTTTGGCTGCTTATCAATGTGTTCTGCCATACACATTAAACTAATCAGCTGTTAAACCCAGTAGCTCTTAATCTAATTAATCTGTAATCTGCAGTCAGGCTTAAGCAAAATGGGGCAGGGCAGAGTAATTCTTATGACCTGTGCTGTTGCTTCCCCACAAACTGATGCCATTCAGAGAAGAGTACTCTGCTTGAGAGAGATGGCTCCTGCAGTATGGGGAATGATTCAGCACATGGATCCTGGTAGCTGTTCCCTCAGTCCTCTTCTGGAGCCGCCAACCCCAGAGTCTCCTCAAGAATCTCTAGTCCACTCTGCCCTCCCTTTGTCAGCACCCAAGGTAAGTGGCTACAAATGAAATTTTGTGCTTTGGCCCTTTAAGAGGCTCTCTGCATCTCGAGCAGTCCCTCTCTGGCTGATTGAGCCCTTTCTGCTTTTCGTTGTCTGGGTTCCTTTCAGGCTCTGGTACTATAGGCTAGGGAGCTCAGCTTAGCATTTAGATGCCACACTTCTCAGGGGGAACACTCTGGCCATTGAAATATCCCTCTAGCACTTCAGCTGCTACCTGTGGGAGCCCAGCCAGCCCTCTCCCATCTCCTCTGCATTCCCTACCGGTCATGTTGTGGTAAAGTGGTTTCTTCTATCTGTGGTTATAAGGCTTCTCTCCAGCTAGTGTTCAGTTGGTTATTCAAGACGATTTCTCTACAATTTAGTTGTAATTTCAAATTGGTCCTGGGCACAGGTTAATATAGCTTCTACTTACTCCTCTGCCATCTTGGATCTATAATGTAATAGTTTATTATAAACTAAATCATATCTTACATATTACCAACTTTTCCTACATGTTGGTGATTCCTAAATTTCTGTCATCTCTTTTACTTAGTACCATCATAAAAAATCCATAAGAAATCTGACTCTACATATCTTCCAGGAACCTCACATTCACTATATATAAAATAAAATTAAGTGCTTTTCACTTGCTTTTTAATTGTTGTTTCACTTACTGATATTGACTTATCTAAAGCAAGGTACTGGAGTTATCTTTGCTCCCTTCTTCTAGATCATTCCTAAAATACAAATGGCAGCAAAATATTCACATCAGAAATCTATTTATAACTTCTCTCCTTTTTGTCATACTTCTGCTCTAGACCAGCCTATGTTATGGTCCAGAGACTACAGGGAGGTGATGATGATGATGATTGCTATTGGAATAACCCCTGTAAGAAATGAAAAAAAATTACCAGTGGGAGACATGTGTTTCTTTACCCTACTTCTGAAACAATGCCCGGAAAGTTTTAATAAGAGTTATAGACTAAAAGTTTATCATATAATTATACAAGAGTAATTTAATGTGAAGTCAGAGCAATCTTATTCCAATAACCAAATGCTAAGTAAAGGTAGGTTAAGAAGATCTTCCAGGTTAAAGCCACGCTATAAACCTTGTTTATAACCTCAGTAACTGATGACCACCATTTCATGGCTTTAGTTCCTGGCCTTCACATTAAATACCAGATAAAATACAAATGATTTTTTTTGTTTATTTTTCTTGTTAACATTCTCAATTTTTCCTTCTCCCTCACTTATCATCTCTCCCCATCCTCTCAGACTCATCTGAACTGTGCCATTGTAAAAGAAACCTTTGCTCATTTTCTTTCTCTCACTTCATCTCCTTTCACTTATTTCTGAGATTCTTTTCCTCTGATAATGTTACACAGAAGAGGTGTGGGGTCTACCACCATAGAAGGTATAACATCAATGTATAGTACTTGCTTTTATTGATAATGTCTAGATATAATGAATAGTTCAAAAAAGGAGTAAAATATCGTGAAGAAAGGGGCTCTTTCGGCAGTTCATACAGTATATGTGTAGCTTCTTTTTTCATATGTGTGGTTCCTTTATTAACAAATTTTCTGACGAGTAATGGGTGGAAGTTAAAAGTAAACATATCTAGACAGTGACAGACAATGAGATTAGGCTATATAATCAGAGAGTTGAGATAGTCTACTTTCCTTTTTTAAAAAGTTCTTAAAATTTAAAGAGACTAGTGTTGATCGACTGGATCATAACAAATATATTTTGCTACTTCCTTATATAAAATTATTTTATATAAAATTATTTTACATAAAATTCTGTAGAATATTCATAGAGAAAATGGTAACAGCAACACCAAAGTTGAACTGTAAGATAGAATCTGGGTAAATTTTCTACCTTTTCTGTCATTCAAAAGAGATGGAAAATTGGTTAAAATATACAGTTTTGTCAATAGGATTTCCTTATTTAGAATGTGTTTAAAAGCCCTCTATTTTCCCATATTTCCTTCATTAGCCCATGGCACATTTTATTTTCCTATTCACTAAATAGAATATTAAACATATTGTATAAAATACATTTTGATATTGTAGCTCCTTGTCAAAAATATTTTATGCTGATGTGCATACACTGTACACACATGAAAGAAAAGGAACGATCCTAGATTTAAGTGTCAAAATGTTACTAGCTATGATTTAGTCTACTGCAGTTTAGAAATATTTTCAAGAGTCCTGCCCCTTTTCTCATTCAGTAGAAAAGATTGAATGGGTCTCCCAACTATACTGATGATAAGAAGGCAAAGATAAACCAGAGAAGTCATTCTTGCCTTTAGGGATTCACCTGGTAAATTGCTGCTTAAAGAGTGCTGTCAATAAGTTAACTTCTTTACTGTCAGGAGCAATTCTCTGCTGGCGGTGAGATGGACAAGATGACCTAATAGATCTTTTTGTCTCATCTCAAGATCCAAAGTTTCTTTGCAAGGAATTGTGACTACAGAACAGAAACACTGTTTAGGGCCTGTCCACAAATTTTTAACTTAAAAGAAAATATCTTCTATTTTATTATAGTCCTTCTTTAGTGAACTATTCTAAAATTACTAAAAATAAGCCTTTTACTGAAATATTGCATAGCTATATTTATTTAAAAAATAAACACAACGGCTAAGAGATATTCTAGAACTTAATACTATAGGGTAAAGTTTTCTTCTTGTGCTCTTTCCTTTCTCCTAGCACCTACATTACCTTAAATGGAAGATTTTTTTTCCCCTTCTAACTTACATCTTTTGGTCAGCAGAGAGAAAGTGAAATGGTTAATAAAAGCACAGACTTTAAAATCAGGTTGAGTTTTTAAATGTAATTTCACCACCTATGTGACCCTGGACAAGTAACAGTAACCTGTTCCTGCCTCAATTTACCTATCTGAAAAATGGGGCTGTTGTGAGGATCAAATGAGTTAATATGTGCCAAGCATTTAGGATATATAGCACATGCCATGTATTGTATAAGTATTAGCTTTTGTTCCTATTACTATGATGATGCTTATTGTCATGGCAGTTCTTACTAAATGCACTATTCTTTTTTTACTCCATTGCTCTTTTTTATTTTATTACATTAATTTTCTCATTTTATTTAATCTTTATTTTTCCATTACCATTTATCCTCTTTATTCCCCCTTCTCACTGAAATCACCACACTTTTGTCCATGTCCATGTCCATGTCCATGTCCACTCATGTCCATGAGTCCTTGTTCCTTTGTGTCCCATCCTTCCACCACCTCACCTCCCCCACCCTAGCTGTCATTTGCTCTCTATGAGTCTGTCTCTGTTTTGCTTTATAGTTCAGTTTGTTCATTAGATTCCACATATGAGTGAAATCATATGGTGTTTGTCTTTCTCTCACTGGCTTATTTCACTTAGCTTAATTTCCCTATCTATCCATACTGTCACAAAGGGTAAAAGTTTCTTCTTTTTTTACAGCCATGTAGAAATTTGTTGTATAAATGTCCATAGTTGTTTTATCCATTCACCTATTGATGGACACTTGAGCTGCTTCCATATCTTCGTGACTGTAAATAACACTGCAATGAAGGTAGGGGTGCTCTTTTGAGTTAGTGTTTTGAGTTCCTTCAAATGTATTCCCAGAAGTGGGATTGCTGGATTGAAAGGCAGATCCATTTTGAATTTTTTGAGATATGTCCATACTGTTTTCCACAGTGGCCGCACCAGTCTGCATTCCCACCAACAGTGCAAAAGGGTTCCCCTTTCTCCACATCCTCTCCAGCATTTGTTGTTCGTTGATTTATTGATGACAGCCATTCTGACAGGTGTAAGGTGGTATCTCATTGTGATTTTAATTTGCATTTCTCTGATGATTAGTGATGTTGAGCATC
This sequence comes from Phyllostomus discolor, assembly GCF_004126475.2. Classification (NCBI taxonomy): domain Eukaryota; kingdom Metazoa; phylum Chordata; class Mammalia; order Chiroptera; family Phyllostomidae; genus Phyllostomus; species Phyllostomus discolor. Next base: position 139,402,401 of record NC_040903.2, on the reverse strand, counting down.
TTTGCATATGTGTATTGGCCACCTGTATGTCTTCTTTGGAGGAGTGTCTATTCAGATCTTTTGCCCATTTTTTACTTGGTTGCTTGTTTTCTTGATGTTGAGTTTTGTAATTTAAGGATATTAACCTCTTATCAGATGTACTGGCAAATATGTTCTCCCATTCTGTGGGTTGTCTTTTTAGTTTGTTGATGATTCCTTTGCTGTGGAAAACCTTTTTAGTTTAATGAAGTCCCACTTGTTTATTTTTTCTTTTGTTTTCATTGCCTTGGGAGATATATCTGATAAAAATTGTTAGTGTGGAGACAACTGTGCTTGAACAGCAATAAAGAAAGAAAAAAAATATTTCTGTTTCAGAGACCATGCCACATTAGGTACCATGTTAAATGAGTTATTGAGTAGTTGTTGCATTATTCTTGCTAAGCGAGGGTGGTATATTGGAGAAATACAAAAGTTGCTGTCACACAGGACTTTGTAATTTAAACAGTGGAATTACCTGACCTGTGTGAGGGAAATAGGTGTGTGCTATCAGTGCTTCTCCAGTACTATGGCACTTCTCAAGTAGTGTGGAGAGAGTTACTAGAGACATCAGTGCTGAAAATAAAAAGGATCCAGTCGCTTTTAGAAAGACTGTATTTTAAGGTGTTTGGTAGATGTCTCTTAGTAAAATAGATACATTAGTTATGATAAATGTCAAAAATATTTTACACTTCAATGAACTTTAAATTCAATTGACCACATAAACTTCATTTCCTTTCTGAATCTCACTGGCTCTAGTAGGAATATATTCAAATGTGTTTTCAGAGCTTTCCAAATCCTCAGATGCATAACATATTTATGGTATTATCTTGTTTATGGATTGAGTCTCTTGTTCACCAGACTGTGAACCACTTATTAGTGGCAACAACATTTTCTTAATCTTTGTAATTCTTAGTATCTTGCCACTTGGTGTAGAGTAGGTTTCTAATAAATGTTTGTTAAATAAATGCATGAATAAATGTCATCTGTCACTCAATGTTTAAAATTACTTATTTCCCCAATATGATGTTAGCAGTCCTCTGTCATTACACTTTCAATTATTGAGACAGATAAAAGTGAAATAGTAGCACATGCCTTGGTAAAGTTTTTGTTCCAGAACTGGAATTTGCCTTGCAGGTTCTTCAACTTTCACAAAGCCAATATAGTCACATTTCCAATGTGTAAATATGTCTACTGAATCCTGGAAATAATTTCTGTTGCTGCCATATAAATTTGTGTTATTAACTCTTTCATTACAATGATTGAATCAGAGATTTGGATACATACAAAGTCAAACTGTTGTTCATTTCATTATACATAAAATATATAATTTATATTTTCAGTGAGTTTTCTATATATTATTGACCATGTACTTACTATAACCTGTAATTATTTTGGTTACTCATTTGAATGTGAAAATCAGAAGAAAGATTATATTCTTCTTATATCTCTTTTCCTTTGTGCTGAAATACTATGAAAATGGTTCCTTGAAGGTGTAGATAATTAATTAGTATATATATTTCTCCTTTCTGTCTTCTTTAGGAAGAAGGCAAATTTCAAAATAAGGAAAAACTTGAATGAGGATGTTGAAGTTGCAAATTCTCTTTACAGAGAATTCTTTCCAGTTCAGGTATTTCAGGGGAAAAAATGCTTGAGAAAAATATTCCCATCTTTGCCCCAAGGAAATAAATAAAGTTACAACCAGTCACCTAATCTAATAGCCTCCCTTATTCCTCTCATAAGTTCATCTCACAGGTAGAATGGCTTTCCTCATTTTCATTCTCTTCAGTTTCTTTTTTAGCCTCTGATTCCCTACTGACATCTATTGAAAAGTACACAATTGCAATTTTAGCATTAAATTTCTTTATAATACTGCTTGTCTTTTTTCTTCTTATTGATCCAAACCTACATGCCAAATCAGTGGAGCAAAGTGAGTTTAATTCTTTTCTTGGCTTGTTTACTTTCCTCCTTCATCAAGTAGCCCCAATTAAAAAATACAACACCTCAGTCCTTTTTGATATAATTACAGAGCAATTCTTAGGAAGACCTAATTATTAATTCCTTTAAACTTTTCATCCTTTCCCCCATTCTCACTGCATCCCCCAAACTGAGCCACAGCAGAAGTGGGACATCTGCTCAGAAAAACATTTAGATTGCTAATGATTCTTTTTAACATCTGTTACACTGCTACTGAACAGTTGTTGTTTCTTTAAGGAGGCTCAAGGGACAAGACCTATGTCACCTTAATAGTGGGTACTTTTTGGAAGTAGTGAGTCCTATGCCTTTGGGAGCTATCCAAAACCACTATTGTGTACATACATAACTTAATGTGTCTGGTCTTACATTTCTTCTTTGTCCAGTGCAGTATTTCTGATTAGAGTAATTTGTGTCTGGTAATATTTGATAAGGTTTTTTTCTCTCCGTTTTTTTCTCTTCTTATTCCATTGCTCATTATGGTTGCACTTTTAAAGAGAAATGGTATTAAACACAAAATGTATCTCATATCTCCTGTTGAATTGGATGTGAGCTTTTTATCAAAAAAATCCAAGAGCTTTGATACCAACAACTCAATCTGTATGATAATTCACAACAAAGAAATTACCTGAGAGTATAGGCTGGGACCAAATATTTTGCTTTGTTTTCAGCAAATGCACGTGTATTTATTCACCAGTACTTTGCATAAGGAATAAAAAATTCCTTTTAAGTGTGTTTTCCCCAGGTATCCTGGAATTGCTCTCTTGTCCTCATGCTGCAAAATAATAATCATGTTCCTCACACATTCAGACCACAGAGGCCAGAAATTACTGGTGAGACAAGATGAAAATAATGTTGAAACATCTAAAAGGAATTTTTAGAAGTCAGGCTTGTCTTCTAAATATCTGAAACAGAACTTAAAATACCTATGAGTTAATTGTGTATTGCTAACTCATTTTCCATTTTATTTGAGGTTAAGTCAAATCTAATATTTAAGGGAGTTATTTGTCCTCTGCCATTTATTTATTAATTGATCTGTTCTACATAGGAGTGTGAATATGCAGAGATAGACATATAACAGATAGTAGACATACATCTAGCTTCCTCATATTCTGCACAGTCTTGCTATTTCCCTTTGTCCTTCCTCTGCAGAAAGCCCTATTGCAACCTCTGGTGGATGAATCAATTATGATACTGAGGAAAATAACCTAATGTTTTTATAGGAATTTATGTAACTATACAGAATATCTTTTACTTTACATAACAAATGAAAACACTAATATCAGTGATTTAAAATGGAGGCTATTTTTCCTGTGACATCTTCAGGCAAATATTGTGGGTTTATTATTTTACCACCTCAGGAAAATCCAAGTAAAAAACAATAGCAACTGAGTAACAATCAAATTAACTCAGCTCTCTGGTTTCTCTCACTTTTGACTTTTCACTTACATCCAATTAGATGGGTACAAGTGTTTTGTTTTAGGCATTTTGTTAAGGAGTTGATTTATAAAAGTAAATCATCTGTAGTTTGTTAAATCAGTTAAATAACAGCTAATCTAGTATAAATTTTCTCTAGGTTACATAACACAATTTTATGTCAGCCTAGAATTTAATAGCTAAATGTTTTGGTTCTTCTTTCCTGAATATGTTCAGTAAGTGACATATTACTTGATTAATGAATAATTTAAATAAAAAATGTTGTAGACAACAGACATTAATTGAAATAAAAGAAATAATGATACAGCTTAAACAGATCATGTGCTCATGTGAAAAGGTAGCACTAGAAAATTCTATTTAGTACCAAACAAAATGTGACAAGTAGTATCCCTTTGTGGCTAATCCTAGATCCAAAAATCTCTGACTCCAAGACCATTATGTTTTTCAAATACATTAAAATGGTGCTTTATAATTGAGTTTGATCTAGTTACATAAAATGCCTGCATGGAAAGTTTAAACATTTGGGCATTTCATTACATTGCTTTGTTAAATTTTATTTTTTAAAGATTTAATGGTCAACTTGTGAATCGAAGTGAATATCAATCTTGTTGTACAATCTATCTTCCATCATTTCACACACACTTCGTTTCCACATAAGACCATTCTGGGTCCTATCCAACAAGGTGTTTCAGATAAAATATGGGAAATTTCAGAACCATTCAACAAAGTCTGATTCTACTTCATGCCCTGTCAGTAACTTTCTTTCATGGTTTCTAAAACTGACTTTCTTTGCTTTCTTTATTTTCCTGCTTTCCTTTCTTCCTTCCATCCCTCCTTCTTTTCCCTTCATCCCTCCCTCCCTCCCTTTCCTCTTTCCTTCTTTCTTTTTCTATTTTCACATGTCTAAATTTTACATGTATCTTACAATCAATGACAAATCATTTTTTAATAAGTAATATTTTACTTTATCAGTGAAAATTAAATAATACATCTTACCAGTAAAGTCATCTTAGGGTCAATAAACATGATAAGTAGGTACTTAAGAATATGTTGACTTTAGGAGAACCTGGTGGTCAGATGATGTGTAATACCTTTTGTAAGCAACAGCTAACACTTGTTGCTCTTTATCCTTCTTGAGTATACAGAATCAATCTCAGTCACTCACTAAAATTTTAAAGCTGATGTCTTTCTTTACCTTCCTATCAGTCAATTATACAAATTACATGTTTAGACAACAAAACTGATGCTGGTAAAGATCATATATGTTAGATCATGAGACCACAGTGATTTGTGGAACATTAATGATGAGATAATCAAGTGCATTTTTATAGGGCAACATCTGAAATCACTAATGTATGCTCAAGTGGTTTTGCATTATGTGAATACATTTTTCTCCATATATCTTAAACTTTTAAAAAATCCACCCAGGCAGAAAAACTTTAATAAAGATGTAATATTCTTTCATATTTTAGACAGCAAAATTTATGTTTGAGACCTTTGTAGTATTTTATTTCTGCTTCTGCACATCCATCCAGCAAAGCATCAATTCTATGGCCTTAGGTCCCACTTTGTCTTTCTTGTCATTCCTATCATTGAGGGAAAAATGAAAAAGTATGTAAGTGATGTGGCCCTGGGTTCTCTGTGTATTCGGAACTGAGTAAGATAAAAAAGCCCGCTTGAGTAAATCTTACTAAAAAAAAAGTCTAATATCAGTAACAATGACAAGAGTGCCATCCCATAGCCTGGTATTTATTTGCAGAAGGAGGCAAAATTGAAATTAGCAAGCCAATTTATGCCTATTCTCACCACGTGTGCCTTTTAATTCATGGCACATGGCAGCCCCTTCCATTTAGCACCACTCAGGATCCCCTGGATGTGTCACTGTCACCATGGTAACTCCCAACTGTCTTGAGATGCCTCATCTTGCTTGTCCAAGTATCAGGTACTCTATCTCAAAGGGTATCTGTATGTTTGCATTGTATTCAGACCCCCAACTAAACATAATATTGCCAGGTTGAATCTAATGTTTCAAAGTGAGTTTAATAAGCACACACTACACAAAGCAAAATGAGTCCATTTATTCAAACACAAAGCCAACAAAAGCAATAGCAGTGGCCTGGCACTGTATTTATTCCAGAATAAGCAATATTTAAAAACTCATTTTAATCATTCAACTTCTTAGAAAGGTCAAGATCACTATATATATTTTATTGGACTGTTTAATTTATTGTTCCCATTTACTCAGCTGCCTTTATTACTATGCAGATATAAAATAATAGGAAAAATTTATGGAGGAAGGCTGTCTTAAAAATATTCATTATTACAGAGAATTTGTAATATTTATTAATATCTGTTAAAAATGGGAAATGTTTAAGCTGAACTTATGTTCAAATGGCTTACTTGCATTCCTAAAACATCATTTTGGAAAAGGTACTTAGGTTAGTAAGAAATTTCAACAAAAAGGAAATAAAGAAAAATAGCTATTAAATCACTTTCTTCATTTATATTTATTATATTTGATCCTCTGATTTTAGTGAAAAGGCTTTTCAATTTTCAAGGTATGCATATTAGCAACAAAAAATAAATAACCAATGTTATTTCATCCAGATATAAAGTAAACCTGTTTTATGTCTTTGTTCACACTGAGCTGGGAAAAATAAAAAAAATGCCAACGGCCAGTTCTCAAGCCAATCAAACGTTTTACTCCCACCTTGTGGCAGTGTGCTGCATGGCTAGTTTTCCAAATTGGAGACCTTGGAATCTTGGCTGAAAATGACTTATTTTTATATTGTCTTAAGCACCGATGAAAATAAGATTGATTAGAAGAGGGGCTTTGTGATCCACCGTACACGGAGGTCTGTGATGCAGGGCTTTTGCAGCATGCAAATCAGCAGAGTGATGAGAATGCACAGTGCTGGAGAAAAATAAGCTCCTTTCTCCACCTTGTACATAGAATTTGAAGTTTTGCAGGCTCCTTTTTCTGACTACACTAACAAGATTTGTACATCAAAATTTTAAGTGTTTCCAAATGTCAAAATTATTTCACAAGCCGAATTTAGAGTGTTAACAAAAGCACAACCTCTTAATCTGCTTTCTTTCAGCATTAAAAAATGTCCAAAGAAACACATAGTAACTCCAAAAAGGTACCATGTAAATTAAATTTTCTGCAAAAGTATAAAGACAACTTAACCTGAATGCTAATTTACATAACTTTCTTTCCTTTTCTTTTTCATTTCTGTGGACTGAGAAATATAGGGAAGAGATATCTTTGACTGCTAAGTTAGAGAAATAGACCTGAGATTTCTCTTTTATTTTCCTTCAACTCCGGTTTATTCCAAAGTTCACTACCTCTAAGTGTCAGCCAAAACTACACCCATCATATTCTTCTCTTCCAGATTGATTTTACTATCTCCCTAATTGAGTTTAACATCTATCTTTATTAAAAAGAACACTCAGCTTGTCTCAGCTAGAATAAAATAAAAGCATCTTAGTTTGAGTTTGCAATAACCTTGGAACCAGCAACTGTTTTTTCTCCTTACTATAGCCAAGGGCTTCTTCACAGGAGATTGTGAGCCCTGCCATTGTGTTTCACCATGGCCTGAACATTGCTGGAAACAGCTAGCTTTGTATTTTGCAAAGGCTCTTTCCACCAGAAGCTGTACTGGTTTCAGCACAATTCAACTTGTGACTAACAGCCTGTGACTGAAGGTTGCCTTTCCATTCAAACTTGTCAACTTGAGTTCAGGGAGATACAGTTAATTGGGTTTTATTATTTCACAAATGTAGGAAAGTATGAGTGAGGAATCAGCCTAATTTATGAAACAGAATCCCTAATTGATTTGAAGTTGAATATTCTTTTTTAATAAAAATGCTAAAGAAACAAATCTATTAAATATTTTTATTGTTTATAAGATGTAAAATGATACATATATAAATGTATGTGTGTATATAAATACATATTCATATATGAATAGATAGATATGTGCGTTTATATGTATTCATGAATGTATACATATATATTTTTTTACTCTTCCTAATTTTTGAAATCACAGCCAATAAAAGTGATGTCAGTTTGTCACTTTTCAGTCCTCAGAGTATCTAAAAGATATAAGAAATAATTAAACTTATTCTTCATTCAGCTGTCTATAGTTTTCTGGCCCTTAAAAATAAGTAATAGATGAGTTTTTACTATTTGTTATTTACTATCAGTTAATATATTAAATAAAAAAGAATTCATTCTCATTATTGTGATTATCTTATTCTTTTCTATAAAGACAATTTTAGGCATTTTAAAATACTTGACTACAAACTCCTTTTCTAAATGATGGCATTAATTTCAAAATGCCAGCCACATAGCTGTTCAACATTTCAAGTCAAATATGTGTAGGGATTAAATGGTATACAAAGTCCCCAATATCCACTTTATTCCACATATAATGTTAACTTCTACATAAGTTGTTTCCTGGTTCCTAAAAACACATAGAAGAGCTTTTCTAGTAAACATATTTTGAGACAGTTTAACACTTGTTTCTTTGGTATATGAAGGGATTATTTTTTCTTTGAAAAACTATTACTTTTTGAGTTAGGAACCAGTCGACTCTGTACATCTCCTTACATTCTCTACCTGCATTCTTATCTGAATAGCCCATCTGGAAGAATCTGCATTTTGGCTATCGATGTCACATTCATAACTGACTGCATGTTAAACCACCCTGTCATCCTTTTAGGAGGCAAACTGCAGCAATAAATGAGGTCAAAATTCTTTATTCCTCATCTGGCATGTCATTATTTTTCCTTGGTAAGGAGGTATTTGCAATGATTCATTCTCATCTTAGATTTTTTTCTTTCTCAAGTCCTAATTTTTTCTTTCATTGTAAAATTTTCTTCCATTTACTATCTTGTTTTATTCATTTTTTTAAATGTATTGGGATGACTGTTAGTAAAATTATATAGGTCTAAAGTGTACAATTCTTTGTTAGATCATCTGTATACTGCATTGCGTGCCCAACACCCAAAGTCAAGTCTTCTGCTGTCACCATATGTTTGACCCTATTTACCTTTTGTTCCTGTCCCCATATCTTCTTCCCTCTGGTAACCACCATACTCTTGTCTGTGTCTAGGGGTTTTTGATTGTTGTCTTGCTTGTTCTTTTGTCTTGCTTGTCTTTCTTGTTCTTCAGTTTTATATCCCACATGTGCATGAAGTCATATGGCTCTTGGCTAAGAAAAGATGAAATACTACCAATGTGAGATGAATGGATGGATCTTGAGAATATCATGCTAAGTGAAGTCAGTCGGACAGAAAGAGTCAAGAACCATATATTCTGTCCATTTATAACTTAATCTCAAGAGTTCTCACAGAAGACTTAGAGAAAAACTTTTTTCCTCTACTTTTACTTTAAAAATGGCCTAACAAGAATGAAATTGCTAGTAAATCAAGTGCTGAAATAACTAGTAAGTCAACTGTCTTTTATCTCCTAAATATCTAAATACTAATATATCTCTGAAGCAGACTGGGCATACTCCAAAACAGCAAGAATATATTCCTTCTGATCAGAAACAGGAAGTTCACACTCAAAATATCATGGGTAGTTAACACCTATTTTTAAAATTTTTCACTCTTAAGTTACATAAAGAATAGTAACTGTAACTCATGGCAATTACTGATGGTTTTATTTTTTTTTATTTTTTTTTTTTAAAGATTTTATTTATTTATTTTTAGAGAGGGAAGGGAGGGAGATAGAGAGAGAGAGGGAGAGAAACATCAATGTGCGGTTGCTGGGGGTTCTGGCCTGCAACCCAGGAATGTACCCTGGCTGGGAATCGAACCTGGGACACTTTGGTTCCCAGCCCGAGCTCAATCCACTGAGCTACGCCAGCCTGGGGTACTGATGGTTTTATATTTGTAAATGTATTGCCTTCCTTTTTTTTGTAATTTTATATGTACAATATCATTTTATAAAAATTGAAGAATGAGCACTAGGAAGTGAACAGCAACAACAGTGAAACCTAGAGAACTCTGTAGAGCTCTGTAGAATAAAATTCACTAAGCCTAGAGAATAGAACTGTTCTATGCTATGAAACCATTGTAGGTGAAACTTTATCAGGCTTAGTGAGTGACTTCTGGAATCTACTGCCCTGACAGAATTGAGTAAGGCATATGAATTTAATAAGAGGAGAAGAATCAAGTCTCATCATCCTCTGACTTAAAACTGGCTACAGGTAACAGTCAACCAGGAAGTCTACCCCATGCTTTAGAACTCACAGAGAACAGAGAGTAGCAGAGAAACATACACACAAACATGTACAAAGTCATATGTGTTGCACTCTAACCTAGTGTTTTATAAACTTCCTGTTTGTGTCCCTCCAAAATTCACATGTGAAACCTAACCCCCACTGTAATGGCATTTGGAGGTTAGGACTTTGGGAAATAATTAGGTTTAGAGGAGGCAACAAGGGTGAAGCCCTCAGGATGGGATTAGTGTTCTTCTAAGGGGAAAAAGAGACCAGAGTTCTCTCTCTCTCTCTGCCATGTGGGAAACAAAGAGATGGTTGCCTATAAACCAATGGAAAAGACTGTCACTGGAGACCTAATCTGCAGGAACCCTGATCTTGGATTTTCTAGCCTTCAGAACTGTGAGAAAGAAATATGCATTGTTTAAGCCATCCAGTCTAGGATTTCTTACTATAGTAGAGCTCGAACTCACCAGACAAGTTGTATTCCAAACTTTGAGAGTTAAGATATCATGTTGTGCCAGATTTATTATAGTCTTAGTTTCCTCAGTTTTATTTAGCACATATTTGCAGTATCATTTTTTTTTGTATAATAGGAAAAATAATTTAATTAAGCAAATAAGTGAAATAGACATGGCATTTTATAGCTTAAAATATAGTTTTGTCCTGTAATCTTTCAACTGTGTTAAAAATATTTTTCTTGTTTAGTATTATTTAGTTTTTAACCAAAATTTATGAAGTGACTACTGTGTACTAGGTATGCTACTGTGAAAATACAAGAAAATAAACATCTTCCCCATTCCAAACTATTAGAATAGAGTTGAGACTTGCAAGACTAAACTGAAAATTATTACTAAATGCCACAAGGTTACAATAAGGATGTGCACTGGGTGTGTGGGCCGAAGTGAAGAGGAGCCTGACAATGACACAGATGGATAAAAGTCATGGTGTTCTGGGTGTCATCCCACTGACGTTCTCAGTTTTTAAAGAATATCCTTTTGAATTTTTTTGACAGCTTTAGTAAGAAAGCTCTTTTTGAACAGGAAAAACAGAAGAATGTGTCTATTTTAATGTATACATATATTCATTTTTATACCATAGTATGAAATATCAAATGACCTAAGTCATCTTTACACTTCCTCAGTCAAATGGCCTGCCCATTTTTAAGCCTCTGGTCTATATGAGACATTTTATTAGAAACAATACAGAAATAAAAAAGGTCGTACATTTCTGCAGTTCAAAACTTTGTCTACACGAGCTAAATGGAATGAAGATTTGAGTCAAATATATCTAGATAATTTGATCAAGGTAGAAACACTTTGTGTGATTACTCTAGTGTAAATATAAGCCATTTTGGCCCTGTGAGGACTAGAACTGTCTACATTATCTCAGACAGAAACAGACACTGTGGCAGATCTGAAAAGCCAATTGAAACCACAGTAGGGGGACTTGTTATCGGACATTTTTTAAATTGTATGCCTTGTGACATACTAGCATTTGAGAAGGTCAGCCTTGTTGAGGCACGGATACTTTAACTACAAGTATGTCTTCATAACAAGCTTCACTTGATACTTTAATTGACTTCACATCTGTGAGATTTTTATTACTGTGAATTTTCATCAACACTTCACCCAGCATCCTGACTTGCCATTGAATAACCCCTGGTGAGTATGTAGGTCCGAGATTACAGAGTCAGTTTTGTGGTTGAGAGTCTCTGTTATAGGACCTTTGCCAATATACAAATATGATAAAAAATTTGTAATACACTTATCTTGGATCTTTGCAACAGTTTTCTGTTAATATCACTGTGCTACTGGCAAAGAATTACTGTTCCCTCCCCAGCATCTTCATGAGTGATTGTGAACTCCAAAAGAAATGAACTAAAACTTCAACTTTCTGGAAAATTCTTTGTAAGAAACTTCCACATTCTTGTAATTAAAAAGCTGTGGTCACTTCTCTTTACAGTATTGTTTCAAAGAGTCACATGAATTAGAAAGTAAACCCTCCCTTTAAGATGAAATTAGAAAGACTAATCAAAGTTTAGGAGTTGGTTTAAAATGTCAAGCTTTCTTTTCCCATGTAGACTTTATCTTAAGCAGAGTTCCCATATAACTCCTGTGAGATACAGGAAGAGAGTGAATGGCTGCTTAACGAAGGTACCAGAGACACTCCACCACGCTAGAGAACAAAATCTCAGGCAGGATCCTGTCCCACAGGTGACTTAATTAGCAGGCGTTAATAAATGCAGCTCAATGCCTTTTCTCCAGTGAGGCTAGCGGGATGAATTGTAGTGCAGTTGATGCTATGGTAATTCTGATGCCAAACCAATTTAGGGCAGGTAGGCATTTGGTGCAATCTTGTGCAAGTCTCTCAAAGACAAAAATGCTAAAAGTTGGCTTTGATTGGTAATGCAGTATTAAAATAAGGAATGGAAATCAGAAAGAAAACTTAACTGAGGAGGATAATGAAGAAAACAGAACCAAATTAGTTTTCCCTTAGTGATCCTACATAAATGAAGATGAAATATGTTTTATTAATATTTACAGTATTTTCCAATAGAGGTTTATATTTATATAGAGAATGGGAAATATTGTTATTCCTCTTCAAGGTAAAATTCCTTCCCTTTGAAAACCCAAATCTGTGTCAATAATGACTTCTTACACTAACTACCCAGTATACCAGAGGGAAAATAAAAAAGGTTATTACCATTTATTAGGCACCTACTATGCACTAGAGACAACCGAGCTCAATTATCCGAATCATCACACTTGCTCTTTGATGTGGCCATTATCTTTCTTTTACAGATAAGGACAAGGCTCATAGATTATATACAGTGTTCAAGTTCAATATATCAGGGGTTAAGCCATCATTTTACTGGAGTTTAGCTGGACATGAGAGTCCATATTTTTTCACTATATCAAAAATATATCTCACTCTTCTGACATTAGGTGCCAAGGACTGTTAACTGCACAAGGATGACCATTTAATGAATGTTTTAAGTGAACTAATTGATTTTCATCTGTGAATATTTAATGATAATTTCACTTCCTTCCTTGACTACTCTAGTTGTAGTTAACAAATTAGGTATGTGCTGATTATTCTGAAACACCAAAAAAATACTGATAAAAGATGAATTGTTAAGAGAGTGCTATGTCTAGGAAGTGTACATATTTTATGTAATTGCATTGTCATTATGATCATAATTTTTCTTTTATGAGTCAGTCTTATATAATATTCTATGTCCCAAAGTAAATGCACTATAATTATGATCCTAATTCTTGCCAATATATAAAGCAAAATATATACTGAGTGGGAAGAGGATATAAGTTTTCTAAGATGGAAAACTTATATAAAGATTTCCATCTATAAAGTTTTCTAAGTTTTCTAAGATGGAAACTTGTGAAAATTGCATTAACACTTTCATTTAAAATATTTTGTTTTTATTTAAATAAATTGTTTAAATCAATATATATATATATATAAGTCATTAACTTCACTAGCTATAGAAAGATAGACTTCAAAAAACCAAGATCTTTTCCATGTTTTCTGTAGGTTGATCAATTTTCTAAATGAGATAATATCTCATGAGGTAAGTTAAGGGACTTAACTATTTAAATAAATAAATATATATATTTCTAATCCATCAGAAAATAACAGGTATATATTTCATAAGTTATTGTGAACTTTATTATATAAATTCTTTCAAATACCCTGTAATTTTCTCTGAAAAATACCCCTGAGCTCTTTTGTCTACCTCCCCCATGAAACAACCTATATTGTACATCCTTGTCTTTGTCCTCCTGTTCTCCCTCTTTCTCTGACCATCTGATTTTTGCCTTTATCTATAACTGATCCTTCCGAGATTCTTCCTTTTTCTTTGATATCTAAAGTATTTGCAGTCTCCTATTTTGTCTTCTTCAGCTAATCTTAATATTACACACAATATTGTCATCTACCTCTTTTACTGTTTCTATTTTATGTATTCAAAGTTTATTATGTAATCGTAGGGAAAACAGAGTCAGTCAGGCTCTCTCATCCAGATATCCGGGAAACTGGGACGGAGCAGTGTTTCTATAAGTGTGCTTAAGGTCCCACATGTGCAGAGTCAAGGTTTATATAACCAATGATAGTCTATGTTGGCACCCAGCTGTCTTCGTGTGCACTTAGTATATAACGGAGTCAGGACTTCCTGAGGTGCGACTCATGGCCTGCAGTGCACATGGATCCCCCACCCCTGAATAAAGGCATGTCAGACATCCTGATGGCTCTGCAAATTTTTCCTCCATCTGCCCAAATCCCGTGTGAACCTACCCGGCCTTGAAGGGCCGCAGGGCAGTCATTCTACTTAGTTATTTTTGCTTTTGTTGTAATTCTAATTGAAGAGAAATATCAGTTTTCCATATGTTGAAACTTTTCCTTTTTTATTTTTTAAAATATTTTATTTATTTTTAGAGGAGAAGGGAAGGAGAAAGAAAGGTAGAGAAACATCGATGTGTTAATGTGTGTGAGATATACACCTATCAATGATCGATTAATTGCTTCTCGCATGCCCCCAGTTGGGGATCTGACTGGTAATCTTTTGATTTGCAGGCCAGCACTCAATCCACTGAGCCAAACCAGCCAGGGCAAACTTTTTCTTTTTTATTTATTTTTTAAAGATTTTACTTATTTATTTATTTTTAGAGAGAAGAGAAGAAAGTGAGAAAGAGAAGGAGAGAAACATTGATGTGTGAGAGGTACATCAATCAGTTGCCCCTTGCATGCCCCCAACTGTGGACTGGGCCTGCAATCAGGCTTGTGCCCTGACTAGGTATCAAATTGGTGACCTTTCAGTTCACTGGCCGGCATTCAACCCACGGAGCTACACCAGGGAATGCAGAACTTTCCCTTTTTTTAGTAATGAAGGCATCAAAGCTAAAGTTGATCAGTTGAGTATAGGATTTCTTTGTTTTTTTTGTTTGTTTGTTTTGTTTTGTTTTGGGACATGAAATTCTTTGATGTTTCACTGCTTTCTAGGAATATGCCAATTTCTCATTTGATTTTCTTTGCTGTGACCCAAGTGTTATATAAGGTCCTTTTAATATCTAATCAATAATGATTAGATGTGTCTATACTATGCATTTCTAATATTAATTGTTTGTATTTAGAGAATGGGACTACAAAATCTCTACTTCAAAAATGTCCTATCTATTGCCATTTTTGTAAATATTTTATAAAACTATAACAATAAAGATACTCTTAATTTTTCAGATTTATTGAGGTATAATGAAAAAAGATAATTATGTTTATTTAGGTTGAACAATGTGATTTGACACATGCACATGATTATTCTATATACTTAAACTTTGTGAAATGATTATCATAATCAAGTTAATACTTTCATCACCTCATATAACACTTAATACCTATTCTCTTAGCAACTTTCAAGCGTACACAGAGTATTATAGCCACCATGCTATTAGATTCTCAGAACTTATTTATTACATAATTGCAAATTTTTACTTATTGAATAGTATCTCCCCATTTCACATTTTTTAGTCCCTGGCAACTACAGTTCTCTGGCTCTAGGAGTTTGACTTTTAGATTGCACATATATGTGAGATCATACAGTGCTTGTCTTTCCATGTTTGATTTGTTTCACTTAGCATAATATCTTCCAGCTTTAGCCATGTTGTCACAAATGACAAGATTTTTTTATAACTGAATATTTCTATATTTATGACTTAACTATATATATATGTATGTGTGTGTGTGTGTGTGTGTGTAGTTTCTTTATTCATATAATCATCAGTGGACATTCAGGTTGTTGTGTCCATATTTTGGCTACTGAAAATAATGCTGCAATGGTACAGGAGTGCCAATATCTCTTAGAGGTACTGTTTTTTATTTCCTTTGGATGTAAAACTTAAAGTTACTTTTCTGAATCATGTGATAGTTCTATTTTTATATTCCCACCAACTAAGTAGATGGGTACATTTTCTCGGTGCCCCTGGCAACACTTATCTCTTTTGATAATGGCCATCCTAAAAGGTGTGAGGTGATATCTCATTATGGTGTTGATTTTCATTTTCCTGATTATTACTGAGGTGGAATACCTTTTCAAATACTTGTTGGCCATTTGTAAATTGGCCATTTTTCTTCTTTAGTAAATGCCTACTCAGGTTCCATGACCATTTTTAATTGGGAACTTTTTATTTGCTATTGAGTTGTATGAGGTCTTTATATATTTTGAATATGAACTCTTATCAGAAATATGGCTTGAAAATATTTCCTCACATTTTGTAGGAATCTTTTTACATAATTGATTGTTCCTTTTGCTCTACAGAAGCTTTTTAGTTTGAGGTAGACCCAGTTGTTTATTTTTGCTTATGTTGGCTATGCTTTTGGTGTATGTATCTAAAAAAACATTGCTAAGACCAATAATGTCAAGAAACTTTTTTTCTAGTTTACAGTTTTAGGTCTTACATTTACATTTTAATCCATTTCTAGATAATATTTGTCAGTGATGTAAGATAATTTAGTTTCATTCTTTTGTACAATATATGGTTATCCAGTTTTTACAACACTATGCATTGAAGAGACTCCTTTTTTCCTTTGTATATTCTTAGCAGTTTTGGCATAAATTAGTTTACTGTACAAATGTGGATTTATCCCTGGCCTCTCTGTTCTGTTCTGTTAGTGTGTATGTTTGTTTTCATGCCACTATAAAACTTCCTTGATTACTATAACATTTAATATAGTCTGGTATCAGGAAGTGTGGTACTTTGAACTTTGTTCTTCTCTCTCAATTACTTTGCCTAACTGGGATCTTTCATGCTCCTGCATAAATTTTAGGACTTTTTTTATATATGTGAAAAATGTCATTGATATTTAACAGGGATTAAATCTATAGGTAGCTGTGGGCATTATGGACATTTTAATAATGTTATTTCTTCCAATTTTAACATTGAATATCTTTATATTTATCTGGTTTCAGTTTCTTTTATTAATGTCTTATACTTTTCAGTGTACAGATTTTTCACCTCCTTAATTAAATCAATTATTCATGTTTTTTTTAAATATATCTTATTGATTATACTATTATAGTTGTCCCATTTTTTCCTCCCCTTTATTCCCCTCCCTCCTGTACCCCCCTCCTACCAGCATTCCCCCACCTTAGTTCATGTCCATGGGTCATACATATAAGTTCTTTGGCTTCTCCATTTCCCATACTATTCTTAACCGCCCCCTGTCTATTTTGTGCCTACCATTTATGCTTCTTCTTCTTCCCTGTACCTTTTCTCCCATTCTTCCCCCACCCTCTCCCCACCGATAACCTTCCATGTGATCTCTATTCCTTTCAATATGTTCCTGTTCTAGTTGTTTGCTTAGTTTATTTTTGGTTTTGTTTTTAGGTTTGGTTGTTGATAGTTGTGAGTTTGTTGTCATTTTACTATTTATATTTTTTATCTTCTTTTTCCTTTAACATTTCAGATAATAAGGGCTTGGTGAGGATGAACTCCTTTAACTTGACCTTATCTTGGAAGCTCTTCATCTGCCCTTCCATTCTAAATGATAGCTTTGCTGGATAGAGTAATATTGGATGTAGGTCCTTGCCTTTCATGACTTGGAATACTTCTTGCCAGCCCCTTCTGGCCTGCAAGGTTTCTTTTGAGAAATTGGTCTTATGGGAACTCCTTTGTAGATAACTGTCTCCTTTTCTCCTTATTTTTAATCTTGGGTAATGTAATTATGATGTGCCTTGGTGTGTGCTTCCTTGGGTCCAACTTTTCTGGTATTCTCTGAGCTTCCTGGACTTCCTGGGAGTCTATTTCCTTTGCCAGATTGGGGAAGTTCTCCTTCATTCTTTTTTCAAATAAGTTTTCAATTTCTTGCCATTGTTCTTCTTCTTCTGGCACCCCTATGATTAGAATGTTGGTATGTTTAAAACTGTCCTGGAGGTTCCTAAGCTTCTCTTCATCTTTTTGAATTCTTGTTTCTTCATTGTGTTCTGGTTGAATGCTTCTTTCTTCCTTGTCCTCCAAACTGTTGATCTGAGTCCCAGTTTCCTTCCCTTCACTGTTGGTTCCCTGTACATTTTCCTTTATTTCACTTTTCATAGCCCTCATTTTTTCCTCTATTTTTCAACCATACTTAACCACTTCTGTGAGCATCTTGATTACCAGTGTTTTGAACTATGCATCTGATAGGTTAGCTACTCTTCATTGCTTAGTTTTATTTTTTCTGGAGCTTTGATCCATTCTTTCATTTGGGCCAACATTTCATGTTTTTATCTCGGTGCACCTGTTACATAGTGAGGGGTGGGTCCCTAGGTATCTGCTAGGGAAGGGCAACCCATGCCTCTGCATTATGGCTCTGTATGTGGGGGAGGGGTCCAAGAGGAAGCAATGCTGCTTTCTCAGCTCTTGGTTGGCTTTCAGTCGCTTCTTCTACCCACAAGCAGATTGGGCCCTCCTGGTGCTGATTCCCAGGTGAGTGGTTTGTGTACATTCTAGGACCTTGTGGGTCTCTCCAACTCTCCTGTGAGGCTGGGAATTTCTCCTCCCACCTCTACTGCCACAGGTTTTTTCAGTCAGATGTTTTGAGGCTTTATTTCCCTTTGCTGGAACCCTGAGTAGTGCAGTCTGTCTCACTCCCAGTTGTTCCTCCCAGTTTATCCCCATGCAAATGTGGGACCACCTGTGTCCTCCAGCCACTGCCTTGTTGCCACCCTGGCTTCCCATCTCCAACCCTCCTACTGGTCTGGGTGAATATTTCTTCTTTAACTCCTTGGTTGTCGGACTTCCATACAGTTTGATTTTCTGGCAGTTCTGGTTGTTTTTTGTTTTTATATTTGATGTTGTCTTTCTTTTGTTTGTGTGAGGAGGCAAAATGTATCTATCTATACCTCCATCCTTGCCAGAAGTTTGCCCATTTTTTTTGATGGCATTGTAAACTTAATTTTTTTTCAGATAGTTCTTTGTTAGTATATAGAAACTTAACTTTTTTCCTTAATGCAAAATCATCACTTATTTGTCATTATGTATGGATTTAAATGCTATCAGAGATATAAATTATATTGTTGTTAATGTGCTCCAACTGTATAATGCTTAGTCCATTCTCATTCCCTTTTTCCTCATTTCCTTCCTCTTCTCCTTTCCTTCAATCCTCCCATACCTGTATTCTCCCCACTGCCCCTTAATTTTCTTTTCTTTTTTTTGTATGTTGATTTCATTCCTGCTACTTTAGTTCATTTATTAGTTTTTACAGATTTTTGGTGGAGCCCTGAAGTAGAGTTTTTTATATATAAGATCATATCATCTGCATAGACAATTTTTCATTTTCCTTTCCAATTTAGATGCCTTTTGTTTCTTTTTGTTGCCTTCTTGTTCTAGCAAGGATTTCTAGTATATGTAGAATAGAGGTGGTAATTCTTCTATTGCTCTTGATTTTAGAGCAAAAGCTAAATTAACTTTTCATCATTGACTGCAGCATTAGCTATGGGCTTGTAAGTTTTGCAGGATGTTTTTATCATGAAAAGTATTTAATTTTGTCACGTTTTCTGTATTTATTAAGATTATCTAATGATTTTTATAATGAAACACCAAATGCCAGCCATACCTTCTTCCAGCTTTTTTGTTTTCAAACCAAATAAGTACCTATTTAGATTTTAATCTATTTTCAAATGATAATCATTATAATATATACTCTATAGAGACAGGATTTTTTTTTTGTATAGTTCATTTTGTGTATTTTGTATCTATCTCTAGTACCAAAAACCTAGTACAAGTAGGTACTCAGCAAATATTTCTTAAACAAATGGATTAATATTATGTTTACTGCTAGTGGAATACATATTTTTTCTTTATTTTTATTGTCAACACTATTGCACATGTTCCCATTCTCCTCCTTTGCCCCCTCCTCCTTTATATATCTTTTAATCAAATTTATTTTTAATGTCATCTCATCTAATATTAACATGGCTGTTCCCTTTTAGTTTGCTATTAACTGGTACCTTTTGTCCCTTTCATTTTCAACCTCTTTATATCTCTGTAAGTTTGTTACTTATAACTGAAAGTTATAAGTTTGTTTTAAATTTTACCCAGTAGGTTTCATCTTTCAATTGGGAATTTTAACCCACTCTTATTTATTTTTAAAAAATCTTTATGTTATCTGTGTTTATTCATTTTTAAAAAATGGGTTTTTTATTACCTTAAATTTATTCTTTCTTGATTTAATAAAGTTGCTATTCCCTTGAATTTGACCTTATTAATTAGGATAACTACATCTTGTTCATTATAAAATATATATTTCTCTGTTGTTATAGAGAAAGAAGATACAGATTATTACTCCTCACAAAGGTATTCTTATCTGTGCATTCTTTTTACCCACCCCCGTAAGATAAGGCTTTTAGGCTATGTTCTCATTCTCACCTTCCTTGCAGCACTTTACAAATGAGGCATTTGAAGCATGTTATTGATCCCTATCATCCTGAGATAGTTCAGTGCATTTAATTATTATTAAAATTGTTTGTTAAAATATACTCCTTTTTCAGGAATTCTGATTTAACAGTGTACTCATAGATATAGATATAACTATATTGTTTACTGGTGTTTTTATCTCATCTTCTTTTCTACTTCTAGGTCTTTGGTCTAATTCACATATAGTTTGTTAGAATTCTTTGTCAAAAATATTCCTAGATGAAGTAGCCAAGGTACTTTCTAGACACTTGCATGTTTGTGAATGTCATTTATTCTAACAAGTGATATATAAACTGTGTATGGTTCTTTTCAATTGCTTATAGTTACTCCTAAATGATTTTCAGCTGCAGTCAGATGCTCAGATAAGAGGTCTGATACTATCTGATTATATTTTCTTTGTTTATATTAGTGTCGGTTATACACACACACACACACACACACACACTAGTGCTGGCTATATATACCACAATCACACGTGTGTGTGCACACACGTGTGATATATGACATATACATACATCGTGCGTACATGTGTATTGTGTGTGTGTGGCATGATGTGTGTGTGTGTGCATGCACACACACACACATACACACATATACCTGAATTATACCAGAAAATTCTGGTATATATATTTATCAATCAATATTTTCTGAATCTTGGTGAGCCATTCTGATATATAAACTCAGTTTTTAACTGACAATTCTTCACAGAGAAGTTATATTTTAGTATATATGGTATCATCTTGTTTCTTATTTCTTTTTTTACATGGTATGTTTCCTGAATCTATATCTAATTTTTACCTTTTCCATGTGATTTAAGTAAAATTGTATTTTTCATTTGTGATTTGAACTACTTGCTTTTTCAGTTTCTGTTTGCTTTTTATTCATGCTTTACTTGAACTTTAATTTTTTTTAAATTGAACTTATTGAGGTGGCATTGATTAATAAAATTATATAGGTTTCAAGTGGACAATTTTGTGATACATGATCTGAATACTGCACTGTGTGCCCACCACCCAAAGTTAAATCTTTTTCTGAGACCAACACCATTTAACCCTCTTTACCCTTTCCTATTCCTGTGCCTCCCTTCTCGCTGGTAACCACCATTCTGTAGTCTGTGTCCATGAGTTTTCGTTTCTTTTTCTTGTTTGTTCATCTGTTTCTTTCCGTTTTATATCCCACATATGAGCGAAATTATATGGTTCTTGACTGTTTCTGTCTGCTTTATTTGTTTAGCACAATATTCTTGATGTTGTCATAAATGTCAGCATTTCAACTTTCTTATGACTGAGTGGTTTTACTGTATATATATATAACATCTTTATCCAGACATCTATGGAAGGAAACTTCAGTTGTTTCCATGTCTTAGCCACCAGGAATAATTATGCCAAGAACAAAGGGATGCATATATTTTTATAAATAAATGTTTTCAAATTTGGGGGCTAGATAACCAGAAGAGGAGTTGCTGGGTCATATGATAATTCTATGCTTAATTTTTTGAGAAGCCTTCATACTGTTCTCCATAGCTGTTGTACCAGTTTATGTTCTCACCAACAGTGAGTGAAGGTTCCTTTTTCTCCATTACCTCTTCAACATTTATTACTTGTCTTGTTGATAATAGCCATTCTAACAAGTATGAGGTGGTATCTCACTGTACTTTTGATTTGCATTTCCCTAATAAGTAGTGAAGTTGAGCATCTTTTAAAAAATCTGTTGGCCATTTGTATGTCTTCTTAGGAGAATTGTATGTTTAAATCCTCTGCCCATTTTTAAATTGAATTGTTTAGTATTAAGTTGTATGAGTGCTTTATATATTTTAGATATAAGCCTCTTATTGGAGCTGCTGTGTACAAATAGGTTTCCCATTCTATTGTTTGCCTTTTTGTTTTTGTTGGCAGTTTCTTTTGGTATGCAGAAGCTTTGTAGTTTGATATAGTCTCATTTATTTATTTTTACCTTTACTTCCCTTATTTTTGGAGTCAAATTCATAAACTGTTCTCTATAACTAGGTCCATAAGTTTAGTACCTTTCTTTTCTGCTATGTAATTCATTATTTCAAGCCTTATATTTACATCTTTGGTCCATTTTGGTTTAATTTTTGTGGTCACAAGCCAACTTTTTGGCACTTTTGAGTGTCCTAAATCAAAAAATAA
The DNA here is from genome assembly GCF_004126475.2 of Phyllostomus discolor. Classification (NCBI taxonomy): domain Eukaryota; kingdom Metazoa; phylum Chordata; class Mammalia; order Chiroptera; family Phyllostomidae; genus Phyllostomus; species Phyllostomus discolor. The sequence goes on along the minus strand of NC_040903.2, from coordinate 139,380,132 downwards.
ATCATAGAATTTATCCCCTCAAGCCAAGTGGCAAGAAAGTAGAAATTTAGAGAGAATGAGACTAGCACTCACAAAAATGAAAGAAAAAGTAGAGCAAAATTATTTACGGTAATTAAAAGATACTCTTTCCAGAGGTATCAAGGAAATTCTTTGGAAGATATTTCTATCATTTACTTTGAATAACTCTAAAATAGGGTATTAGCATCACTCTACTGTCATTAATGGAATAGAACACAAAAATATGAGGAAATATAAATGAAACAAACATAGTGAAATTGCCTCTGTTCTTGAAGTTATTCTGTAAAATAGAAGAATGTCAGATCCACACAGTATATAAAATTTTAATTTGATATATTAGAGTGAGAGATGTTTCTGAATCAGGTTTTTTTTTACATCAATGATCTCCAGGGAATTATACAATTGACTCAGACCATGTGTAGAAAGAGAAAAATAAGGAGAAAATATCAATGTTTACATTCTTCTCACTTTATTAATTGGATAATACAAAAATATAGTTGGACTTTGGGAAAATGAAGCAGAATTGAAGTATGACTATACTAAGCAGACAGAACTTTATTATGTGGGCAATACTTCTTACATAATTGTGATATAACAGTGATAATAAAGTACAGGATATGGTCACATACTTCTTAATGACTGGGATACATTCTGAGAAATACATTCTTATGCAATTTTGTCATTGAGTGAACATCACAGAGTGCTCTTATACAAACCTAGATAGTGTAGCCTACTATACACCAGGCTATATGGGATAGCCTATTGCTCTTAGGCTTCAAGCCTGTATATCACATTACTGTATAAAACAACAAATCTTATTCTTCTTGATGCTTGTGAATGGGATTGTTTTCTTAATTTTTCTTTCTGATAGTTTATTATTGACATATAGAAATTCAGATAATTTCTGGATATTAATTTTGTATCCTACTACCTTGCTAAATTCATGTATTAGATCTAATAAGTTTTTTTTTGGTGGTGTCTCTAAGAATTTCTATGTACTATATCATGTCATCTGTGAATAATAACAGTTTAACTTCTTCCTTTCCAATATAGATACCTTTTATTTATTCTTCTTGTCTCATTGCTATGGCCAGCATCCCTTGTACTATGTTGAATAAGAGAGGTAAAAGCCTACATCCCTGTCTTGTTCCAGATCTTAAGGGGAATGCTTGTAGTTTTTGCTCTTTGAGTATGATGTTGGCAGTGGGTTTGTCATATATGGCCTTTATTATGTTTAGGTATGTTCCCCATATTCCTATTTGGCTGAGAGTTTTTATCATAAATAGGTGCTGGGTTTTATTAAAAGCTTTTTTCTGCATCTATTGATATGATCATGTCATTTTTATCCTTCATTTTGTTTATGTGTTGTGTTACATTTATTGTTTTTTGAACATTGTACCAACCTTACAGTCCCAGAATAAATCCCACTTGATCATAGTGTATGAACTTTTTGACACATTGCTGTATTCAGTTTGTTAATATTTTATTGAGGATTTTAGCACCTATGTTCATTGGGGAGAGTGGCCTATAATTTTCTTTCTTTTTTTCTTTTGTAATGTTTTTTCTGGTTTTAGAATTAGGATAATGCTGGTCTCCTAAAATGAGCATGAGGGTCTTCCCTCCTCTCTTTTTTTTTGAAATAGTTTGAGAAGGAGAAGTACTAGTTCTTCTTGGAATTATCAATAAAATTCACCTGTGAAGCCATTTGGTCCAGGATTTTTGTTTGTTGGGAGTTTTTTTTTTTTTTTAATTACTACTTCAGTTTCACTAGGTGTAATCTGGATATTCAGATTCTCTGATTCTTCCTTATTTTTGGAAGATTATATGTTTATAGTAATTTACCCATTTTGTCCAATTGTTCAATTTTTTGGCATATAGTTGTTCATAATATTTTCTTACAATCCTTTCTATCTCTTTGTTATCAGTTGTTAACTCTCCTCTTTCCTTTCTGATTTGTTTGGGTCCTTTCTCTTTTTCTTGATGAGTCTGGTTAAAGTTTGTCAATCTTGTTTATCTTTTCTAAGAACCAGCTCTTGGATTTATTGATCTTTGTATTTTTTTTTAGACTCTAGTTTGTTTATTTCTGCTCTGACCTTTCTTATTTCCTTCTTTCTACTCACTTTGGACCTCATTATTTTTCAAGTTCCTTTAAGTGTAGAGTTAGATTGTTTATTTGAGATTTTTCTTGTTTCTTAAGATAGGCCTTTAATCCTATGGCATTGCATTCCCTGTGTCCCACAGATTTTGGGTTGTTGTCCTCTCATTTTCACTTGTTTCCTGATATCTTTTGCAACAGCATGGATGGACCCAGAGAACATTATGCTAAGTGAAAAAAAAAACAGTCAGAAAAAGATAAATACTGTATGATTTTAGTGGTATATGGAATCTACTTAACAAACTGAACTAACAAACAAAATAGAAACAGACTCATAAATACAGAGCAGGGTGACAACTCTGGAGGAGGTGTTAGGGAATGTAGAGATTGAGCAAAAAGGAAAAAGGACTCATGGACATAGATAACAGTGTAGTGATTGTAGGGGGAAAGGGTATAAAGGGGATAAATAGTAATGGGGAAAGTGCAAAAAAATATTTTTTAGTTCAAAAAGCACATTTACCTCATGCCTCAATTTACAAGTTTGAAGTTATGCCAGGGAGAACGATATTTTTTTCTTTATAGATTAAGGCAGTATGAAGTCAGCCTTTAGTGATCTGGAGCAGTTCAGTCTGGTTTGCTGTATTGGGAAACTCCAGCACACAAGTTAAGCCACCATGAATTTTGCAATCTACCCATGGACTAATACTGGTTTGTTTACTTTAGAGTCTACAAGCCATGCCATTCTATATAGAATAGAGAAAATAGCTTGTAAGAGCCTTAGACATTCCTTTAAGTTTCAAAGTAAGATCTAGGACACAATTATACTTTTGCAATTTAGTTCAAAATTAAATAGTTTTAATCATATGGTAGTGATTAAACTTACAGAAGCATAAGCAGTATTTTATTTTTTTATAAGTAGCATTTTTTAAAAGATAATAGATCGAGCATCTGCAGGTATAGAAAAATCCATATTCCCTATTCAAATTTGTATTTTTTCTAGTTATGCTGTTCCTTAAAACTCATGCATCATATACACACAATCACATTTGCATTATTTATAGATGATAGCATTATAAAACACTAGAATTTTAAAACTAGTTTTCTATGAACGATTTTCTTCAAAAGATTATATTTTCCAGTGTCTGGCCGCTGTGAACTAATATACTTACCAGACTTTTTTTGAACTAGTTAGGAAAGTTCATTGTAAAACTATAGCCTCCATGTCTCTTTCTCAGACATAAATCATTTCAAGAATTTTTAATCCTAAACCAGTAAGTATAAAAAATTGTAATACTATTTTTTGGGGGAAACTGAGTAAGGATTCTTCAAATAGAAAAAAGAGATCATCAAATAGAAAAAATGAACCTCACTTATATTGCCTATTATAAACTGAGAGTAGCTATTCTCCTAGTCAGTGCAGATGCAGGCAAGAATGTTTCTTCTTGTTCAAAACTTCAGATTTCTGATAAATATGATTCATGTTTCTTGTCATGTTTTAGCCATATGACATAATATAATGATAATGACAGCAAACATTCATTAAACATGTACCATTGTGCTCTACATTTTTCATGTAATATCTTATTTAGTCTTTAAAATAGATCTAAAAATATGTAACATTATTTCCTCATCTTTCTTATAGGAGACTGAAACATAGAGACACTGAGGAACTTGTCATGGGCCCCACAGTTTCTAAATCTAGAACCCAGATACCAGTAGAGTTTTATCTAATCTCACAGCAGGGACTCTGTTATTACAGAATACTGTGAATGCCTCTAAATCTCAGGTTCCATGAACTAAGAATTAAAATTACATTAAAAAACTGAAATAATGTTAGAATATTAACTAATAGAAACAGCTCTGTATTGAAGACAAAATAAGGATTTAAGTGAATGGAATGTCCGTGTTCGTTAAGCTGTTGTTTTAGTGTTCTCTCTCTCTCCCCTCTCCCACTCCCTCCCTCCATCCCCTCCTTTTCTATCTCTGACCCTCTCTCCCTCTTCTCCTCCTTCCCTTTTTCTTCCTTCCACATATAATAAGTATTTATATTTGAGTGTGTGGAGAAATGGATGGTAGGTAGCCAGTGATACCCTTTAAAGCACAATATAAAGTGAATTTAAAATAAAATCAAAATCAAATTACAATAGGATTGGCTCCTTGAAATTTATTAATATCATGCAAAAATAACATTGGCATTGCTCACAAAATTCTATCACTTGAATGAATATTAGAAATCATTTAGATCAGTATTTCCTGCTCATTTTTATTATGAAATACCACACAGTAACATGTACTCCTATCTAAAGCACTCTTTACAAGTTCAGCCATCACAGTCTTTTACAGTTAGAGTCTGTTTGATTGGTTGGTATTCACTTTAACTCGCTATGCCTATACTGTACTAGTTAAATGTTTTGTAATGTCACTTCAGTCTTTTATTTTCCTTAGAAATTTTCAAGTCAATATTGTTTGGATGAGTTGGTCCTGGTTTATTAAAAAATAGATGCAAAGACAAAATAACACTTAAATACATTTTAATATAGGAAATGCCTATAAAAATGGGTGGGAGCTAGGATGGCTGGGCAGTCTCACTAATGCCATGGTCTAATGTCCCTCCCAGTAACTCTACCTGCCTCTCCTCTAATCTAAAAGTAACTTTAAAATAACTTCGCCATATAACAATATTCTTTATGTTATATATTTTACCAGTGATTTCAGAACTAATTTAGAAATGGTTTTAAACATATTCTTAGAAATTTATCAATATTTTTATCCCCACAATAAAATGAATAGGAGATGAAATACCCAGTTACCCAATAAACCAAATATTGAGAGATTAATAATTTCATTCTAAAAAAATGAAAATTTCACTAACTCATTGATAGTACATATTTGTTTACTTATACTGATAATAGAAATGGAAAATTCTCCAAATTGGCCATTTTTTGATTTTTTACAATGGAAAAAAAAACAATGAAAATAAATTGGAACATTTGGCTACAATTTATCATATACCTTTATTATTTATTTTGGTATCTAAAGAAAACTTGGTAAGGGGTTAAAAAACAGAATTCTGCCTAAAATGTGTATGACTTTTTAGTGGTAATATGTGAAAATTATAAATAAATTTAAACTCCTTTACCTACAACATCAAGCAACAACAACAGGCAAATCTTTAGAGCCAGCAGTTCTCCATCCTCACTTGATTTGGTAAAGGAGAAATTCTTTTTTGTTGTTCAAACTGAGATTAGAGGGTAAGTGAACCAGAAAAAGACAATTAGGTTGAAGCTACAATTGCTTTCTCAAGTACTCAGCAGTATGAGTGCAGGCATAATGCTGTTTTTATTCACCAGGCACACACATAAATCAACTTTAATGTCAATAAAGTCAGTAATGATAGATTTCATCACTAAAATATAACTAAGCAATAATGACCAGGAAGAAAGAAGTAGCTCACAGCATCAGAAGCTATTTCTTTTTTATCCTAGGTGAAGTCAAGGGTATCTGAAAAGTCTGGCCTTTTCCCCTCTACTATTAACTGCAAATCATTCTTGTCATGTTAGAAAGCAGATTGTTTTTCTCAAGTGTTATACACCATTATGTTTGGATCACATAACTTGACCTTATTCCAGGCAACTTAAACTCTATTTCCAATTAGCAAGAATGCTTATGGTGGAGATGAAGTCTATCTGCCTATTAAGCCTTCATTATTATAACAATGTGAGCAGAAATTTATATTCTCTATTCCCCTTGTGTTGATGTTACTTTGTTTCCAAACACTCCAATTTATTTTCATTGATGTGGTTTTTTTCTATCTGCCAAAAACCACATCAAAAAGGCCAACTTTGAGTTTTTAAAAAAATCTCTATTCTGAGTGAGTGAGTTGAAAACTTTGTCATATAACAGTAGGGGGATGGCAAAGTTGGGTAAAGAGTTTGTTTATGCAATTTATGAAAATCTACAATGCAAAAACTACATTTGGGAGTTAACTAAAACTACCACTTGAGGAAAGAGGGTATAGATATTACAATTCATACAAATTATGTCTCAAAACAGTGACTGCCATTTTGTGAAGAAAGTGTGTTACCCATGGTTCTTAGCATTCTGTGGCCATGTGGATATTTTTGTCTGGCATTCAACCAATGTCTGAGTAGGTAATAATGTATTTAGCTCAGTTAGTCTACTCTCTCTGTGCTTTGCATATGCCTAACCATTGGAAACTCATTAAAAGCAACAGTGCTTCTCCCATATTCATTATTAACATTGTGAGCTGGCCCAATGGTAAAGTAAGTCATTCCCATGCTCACATCATAAATAATCTTTAATTTGAAAGAAATAATATTTTTAAGTATTCCAATCTCAGATGAAAATGAATGGGCCATCTTTTCCACATAATGGCTTTAAACTATCTGATTCTGCCTTGATGCCATTTTGTGCTCCACTGGAACAGAATTAAATAGAAAAATAGATGAAACATTTATTGAAAGTGTTTTCATTAAAATACTTTAAGTTTACAAATGCAATTTATTCCCTTAAACCCAAATATGGCTCATAGTTTTTTTTTATTTTTAAATTTGGTTTGTTTTCTTAGATTATAAAGAAATTACTATAAGAGAAAGAATAATTTGCCATAAAACTGAAAGTTATTACTACATAAAGGTTATACTTATTCCTTGGTACATAGCTGTAAAGTTTAATATTGGACAAATATAAATATTTACTAAAATAAAACTGTTCTCAAATAATCATTTATTAACAATTTTGCATTTGTATACAAGTACAAATTTCACCTATCTGGAAAATACCTTTGAATATATCACTAAATAATATTAACAGGCTCTAAATATGAGAGAAAATGCTAATAAACCAAAAACTCCTTACTTACATTGTTCTACATATACCTTATGATATATTTACTGCATATATTCAATTAAACTTCATATGTGGTTTGTATTACTGCAGGTAGGTGGAATATCTAAGTTGCAATATGTATGTGATACTTCATTTTAAAGATTATTATTTAAGCTACTGTGGGAAAAATGAGATTTCAAACATTGTTCCAAAGTAATATAGGTAGTTCTGTATTACAGAGACCATAATTTTATTTTTCAATAGTAAATGAACCAAACCCATCATCTTTTCAGATTGCATTGCTTTAATATTTCTTATTGCAACTTGGAAATAATACATAGATAACCTTATAATAGATATGACAAATCAATAAATTTGAGTGTTAGATGATAAAATTAGTTTTAATATTATTTCCTACATAATTCATGTGGAAAATGCCATGTTCTTTACAGAAGACAGTTTTAAAGAATTCCCCCCAGATTCTGGTTTCTAGTAATAGTGGAGTAAACTCCTAACAGAGCGACCTTCCAAAAGATAAATGAAAACTCTAGAAAAAAATACAAAATGAAACTACATGACATCTTAGGAGAAACAGCAAGTAGAGTTTAGAAAAAAGTCCACATTTTGAAGAAGAGATTGATGCATGCTGAGTTTCCCAAGTTTTGTTTTTTTTTTTTCCTGAGGACAGACATCAGTTGTGACATACTGCAAGTTACTGAAACTCAAATAATACACCCCGCCTACTTCATATCTAAAAAAAAAGGGGTAGAGACCAGGGCAACGGGAATAGCTAGAAAGGGAAGATGAAGTGACCTGAAAAAAACAGATCAAGCAAAGAGCCACAAATGCTGTTGTAAATTCTTCCTAGCTCTCTAGCTGAACTGCAATTCATGAAGCATTGAAGCAGACTCAAATCAGCTTAACCTAAGACAAAAATGACAGAATTGATTTTTGAACTGCTGACCAAAACAAGAAAGACAAATATTGTAAAGTAAATTTAAGAACTTTAATTGCCTACTAAAAACTAAAACATCTTATAGTCTTTAGAGGAACGGGAAGCTAGAGTCTCCACAAATAAACATTCAAAATATAAATGTTACAATCTAAAAGTACTTGGCATACAAGAACTGGAATAATGTGACTAATTTTTTAAAGATTTTATTTATTTATTTTTAGAGAAGGAAGGGAGGGAGAAATAGAGAGAGAGAGAGAAACATCAATGTGTGGTTGCTGGGGGACATGGCCTGCAACCCAGGCATGTACCCTGACTGGGAATCGAACCTGTGATGCTTTGGTTCGCAGCCCACACTCAATCCACTGAGCTACACCATCTAGGGCTAATATGACTAATTTTTAAGGAAGGTGGGCAGTGAGGGTCAAGCCTGAGATGCCACAGACAGGTACTTTGAAGAAACTGTCATGACTGTGCTCAATGACCATATATAGTTAATTGCTTACATTAGAAAAGAAGAAAAATTGTTTGAAAGTTATTACTTTAAGAAGTATATTACTTTAAGAGGATAGAAAATTAGCAAAGCAAATCCAAAGCTACTTGGAGGGGCAAGTAATAAAGATAAGAGCAGAAATACATGTAACAGAAAACAAATCATACTGAAAATTGGTAAAGCCAGTTTTCAGAAAACATCAACAAAATAAAGGCGATGAAAACAGAACAGAAGGAGCCAAACAGAAAACGAATAATAAAATGTTAAAAAGAAATCCATCTAGAGTCATAATTACATTAAATGTTAAATAATTATTTATTTTTATGTCTTTTAAAAAATTTTCTTTTTATTTAGAAGTACTTGACATATAAAATTATATTAGTTTCAGGTATACAACATAATAATTCAATATGTGTATATGTTGCAAAATGATGACCACAATAAGTGTAGTTAGCATCCATCACCATAAATAATTGCAAAATATTTTTCTTCCAATAAGGACTTTAAAGACCTACTTCCACTATAACATTCACATGTTAGAGTTTTCTTAACTGTCGTCACTCTGCTGTACATCACATCCCCATGACTTATTTTATAACTAGAAGTTTGTACATTTGACCACCTTCACCTACTCACCACTCACCCCTCAACCTACTTCTGGTAACCACCAATCTGTTACCTGTTACCTGTATCTATGAGCTTGTTGTTATTTTATAATAGACTAGCCTTTACAGCAGGTGTCCTGTAGAGCTCAGTGGTGTAGCATTGTCAATCACCCAAGCTTGGTGCTCCAGATGTACCCCTGCGTGGGCTGTGCACACTGTCTTATTGTAGTTGAGACTTGATTGCTGTTGGTGTCACTGGAAGGGATTAAACCCCAGACCAACTGAACAGTTCTCACAGATGAACATTCAAGCTAAACACAAAATTTGATGCAGATTTGTTGCTCTACTCACTTGGTCATGTTGAGTGCAACAGCCACATATGTGCACATGTTCACTCAATGGCATCTACCACACCCACTGACTAGTACAATGAAGTTGTCATTGTTCATGCATGGGAATTCCAGTCCACTTTCTTTGGCTGCCAGGTTACATGTGTCATACACACTGTTCTTGATATATTACAATGGCTGGACTTGTTCTGGAGAGACTTCATATATGTGAATTTGCCACATTTATTTTTGTGCTTGAATTCTAGTTTCATACCATTTGGTCAGAAAAGATGCTTGATTTTATTTTGATTTTCTTAAATTTATTAAGACTTGCATTGTGGGCTTACATATGATCTATCCTAAGGAATATTCCATGTGTGCTTGAGAAGAATGTGTATTCTTTTCTTTTGGGTGGAATGTTCTGAAACATCTATAAAGTCTAACTGGTCTAATGTGTTTCCCAAAATCAGTGTTTCCTTACTGATTTTCTGTCAGGGTAATCTATCCATTGATAAAATCAGGGTATTAAATTTCCCTAATATTATTGTGTTCATGTCTGCTTCTCCCTTTAGGTCTGTTTATATCATCTTTATATATTTAGGTGCTGAATGTTAATTTATTCATGGGCTAAAATTTTCTTTTTAGTCATTGTCATTATTTTTTCTCCTAAATAGCTTACTAATAATTTGCCAACATTTTAGGACAGAATTTTAATTCTTTTTAATCCTCACCTAAGGACATTTTTCAATTGCTTTTAGAGAGAAAGGGAGACAGAGACAGAAAGAGAGAGAAAAACGTCAATGTGAGAAAATTACATCAATTAGTTGCCTTCTCATACACACCTCAAAAGGTGATCAAACCCACCTGGATATGTGCCCTGACTGGGAATCAAACCCGTCACCTTTTGGTCTATAGGATGATGCTCCAACCAACAGAGCCACACTGGCCAGGGCCAGTTTTTTTTTTTTTTTAATATTTATTTATGTTTTAGAGAGGGAAGGGAGGTAAAAAGAAAGAGAGAGAGAAACATCAAAGTGCAGTTGCTGGGGGCCATGGCCTGAAACCCAGGCATGTGCCCTGACTGGGAATCAAACCTGTGACACTTTGGTTCGCAGCCCACACTCAATCTACTGAGCTACGCCAGCCAGGGCCCAGTTTTTAATTTTAAAACAATTATTACTTTTCTTAATAATTTCAGTGGTTCACTAACCTCATTTCCAGGTAATCTATACTAACTATTGTAATTATGTCTTTCATGTGTTTCCACAGAAAGTGTAAATATATAGGATTTCTGTCACTTTTTACATATCAAATGAGACCAAGTATTTTTTTCAGTATTGTTTTTATTACTAAAATAATTGAGATAAAATTGTTCAAAGTCAATGATATAGCACTGTACATTCTCTATAATAAATTCAAAATTCTGTGATGTCACAATATATCATAAATTATTCAACCATTTCTTCTTCTGTTATTTTTTCAAAAATATTACAGAGGATGATATCATGGAAGCTATGAGTTTGTGTGTATCTCCTTTAGAATATTTTCTACTATCTTGTTTAAATGTTCTCTGTAACAGTGTACAACTTCATTTTATTTTTTAATGCAATGTAACTCTATTTGTTAGTAAGAAAATCCAGACCATTTATTGAGATTCGATTTATTTCTACCATTGTACTATATGTTTAAAAATATATTAATATTTTTTCACTTTTTACAAAATAATGGTTTAATCAAACTTCTGATTGTTCTATTTTCCCTAGTTTTTTGAAATCCTTTATTCTACTGTTATGTTATTTGCTTTCTCTTGCATTGCCCTCATCAATAAAGTGCAAAGTCCTATATCATAAAATAAAAATACTATTTTTTCTATGATTCCTTGAATTTTACTACCCCTTTGTGGAGAGGCTCAATACATCCATTAGGTTTTTCCCTTGGCCTCTTGGAGACCACAGAAAATGGTGGCCTTCAGTGGTACCTGTATCAACCTTTTCTCACAGCTGCAAAGATCTGTTTGTCTAATGTCTTCCCAGTATCCTCAGCCTTCCCACCTTAGTCTGTCCTCCCTGACATTTATCTCTAGATTCTGACCCAGTGTTCTGTAGAGAAAGTCCCACATAAATGCTTCCACCCAGGCTTAAAGACAGTCTAACATCTCAGTTTCCACAATATTGATAAGTCTGAGAATCTGGAAGAAGGTAGGAAAAAAATTCATATCTATCTCTCCTCTTTCCCATAATTCACACACACAGTAAGTTTACTATATTTGACAAACACATAAATACATATAGTGCTTTGACTAAGATAGCTTTTAATTGATAAGAAATTGAATAGTAGTCATTTTTTTCATAAACTGACAATTTAAGTTTATGTCACTCTATGTAAATGATTAAGTGCTCAATAGATATATCCCCTTTTATTGTCATTAGCCTGCATGTGAACCTTATTTTGTGTATAATACTACTCATTGAGACATGTCCAAACCAGTCAAAAGTCTTTTCTCTAAACTCACTCTGAGCTTACTTTATAAAATGAAATGTGGGTAAACACTGATGGCCTAGGATAATTCTTAAAATATGATTTTTGTACTTCGGTATAATAATGCATTATATATCTGGAACAAGAGATCAATTTAAACTGAAGATAAAATTTCCCATGAAACTAATGGATCATTGGAGAAGGTGGCCAAAATCTTTGTATCTAGAATAAAAAGAGGTTGATTTTCCTGTTACTTGAAATTGGTATTGTATATACCATATCTCTATATTTGGGGAAAATCTGTTCTAATTCTGTGAATTTCAATTACATCCCAATTTAAACTTTTGGGATTTTTTTAAATCACCCATTTAATTCTGCTAATATGGGAATTTAAGAAGCACATGATAAAATACAAGTTGTGATTCTCTTTAATATATTTGCACAGTACATGCCAAGTATAGAGACAGAATAATGAGTAACTCTCTCCTTTCTTTAGATCTGGGAAGATATGGAAATCCTACCCTTTATTTAATGTTTGAGTTAGTTCATGGTTGAGAGTTAATTCATGCTTATAATTTCTAGAAAGACAAAAGTAAACATGGCAATGTTTAGAATATATGCAAGAACAATTTTTCTTGGAATTGTATTATATTCTATCACTGTTATAATTTAAGAAAATGGAGCTATTTTTAGTATTTCTTACAAAAATGTATTTACATTTTTAAATTGCATTTTTATTTTTATTCATTATTTATTGAGTAACTGATCAGTTTTGGAGCAAAGCAAGTTATTTTTCTTCTGCTCTTAGAGTAAAGACAGTCAGATTAATAGGGCAGTCACACAAATGCCAGGTACAGGGCAACTAATTTTACATTGGAGATTCAATGGTGCCTCCATAGAGAAGACTTTTCATTTGGTTGTTCCCAGAAGAATTTAGGAAATGTAATTAAAAAAGAGTAAAGTGCATGTGTAAAGTCATAAAGGGAAGAATGTTCACGTTTAAGAAATGAAAAGTTCAGTGTGATTGCCGTATATTGTGCAAAAGGTGTGGAGTGAAGGCTACAACATTCTCAAGTTTCACACACACAAAATATTTAATACAATGAAATGTATGTTAAAAATGCATACCCAAATGTCAAATAAGAAACAGGAATTGCCAAGAATCAGGAGAGGAATGGGATTAGGAAAACTAATCGTGAGAGAATTGGGTAGCGATGGAGCCAGTAAGGTGGTGTTGCTAGTGAAAACTTGGCCTACCCTCAGGGGTGAAGGTGAAAGGATTTTTCCTCTATCAACTGTACAAGGAGGTATTTTCCAGCTATTCCAAGTGAATAAATTAATTTAAAATGTTCAGAAATGGGGTAAACATGTAGCATCCTGGGAGTAGCAAATAAACACAATCATATAGAGTGCCACTAAAACCAAGAAACCATACTACTTTAATTAAAAAAAAAAACTCTGAAAATGAGTTCACAGTGAAAAATTACAAACCGCATGATAATTATTAAGAAGAAACAGTTAATGGGGAAAAGAAGAATTCTCACATAGATACTTTCTATGAGCATTGAAGAAAACCAATGAAAATGAGAATAATTAAAAAGCAATCAGAACTTACCTATAAAAATGATAATTAGACTGAACTGTATTGCTCCACTGCCAAAGGAGAATTCAGAGGGCAATTGTATAATATTTTCAAAGTTAAAAACCATACTAGGTTCTGGTAATAAAACAATAGGTTATATTAGACTAAACCTCTCTCTCATAACAACTGTAAACTCTGAACAAAATATTTTAAAACTGGAGTGGAGTACTTGAAGGCATTTTACAGCAACTAAATACTGGCAGATATTGGAGTTTATCTGACCTTTGAAAGAGGCAAAGAAAACAAGGTGAGAGCTATATTTATACAGCAGAGGGCATTCCTCAATTCACATGGAGTGGGGCGGCTAAACCCAAACACACAACTCCAGCCTTTTTGGCTTGAGGAATCAGAGGGAAGAATTTGGAGCTGCCAGAGGCTGGAAATTGAGGAGGTAAATGCCCACAGGTAGACAGTTGAAGAAATAGAGGTCCAAAATGGACATAAAAACTCTCCTCAAATTCTTGGCTGACTTTTGAAATATGAATGCATGGGGCCCCCAAATGCACAAAGGCAGGCTACTGAAAATCTGAAAGGCTGGGAAGCTAAGCAGAAATTTTAGCTCCACTTCTATTTTTTAAGAAGACAAAAATAATTCTACATTATTTTTAGAGTTGGACTTACATGGTTTGCTTCCTAAAAACAGAAAATTAGTTCTCAAACATGTTGTGCCAGCCAGGAAAACACCTCTCAATGGGGACGAAAATAAATATGAAAGCATAAAATGCATATAGCATTTCAGTCTAATGTACATTAAGCAGATACATAAACTTACAGTAGTGTAACATATCATTACAAACTCCAGCACAAGTTTGTATCTATTAAGTAAATGTATTTTTCTGCCAGAAAGTCCTAATACCACTCATTTTTGTCTTCCTCTTCTACAGATTAATACCTCTACTTTCCCTTCCAAATTTTGCCACCTTGAGACCTCATATCAACCCCATATAAAACCTCATGAAGGAACCTTTCGTTTCCTCTGGAAGCATGTTCATCCATATAATTTTGGTGTTACCTGTAATTATTGTTTCCTTTCATATCTCTTTTGCTGTATTTATATTTCCATACTGGTATGCAGACATGTATTAGTAATTAATGCCTATGAAAGATTTAATTTATCACAATATAGAAACATATTGTGATAAAGATCCTTTGCCCATTTTTAAAACTCAGATTTTTAATATTGAGTTGCATGAGTTTTTATATATTTGTATATTAATCCCTTACTCAATGCTGATTTGCAGATACTTACTATATCAGGCTCTTCAAATATGTTAGAGTCTTATTATTGGCAAAAGAACTGTAAAAGTTAAAAGAATTATAGCTACCATTTTGATATTATGTCTATATGTTTTACTTATATTATCTTTGGTGTACAACATAATAATTTGGTATTTGAATACATCATGCAATGATTACCACATATGTGTATTTAATATCCATCATAATATATAGTTACCAAATTTTTTCTTGTGATGAAAACTTTAAACTCTAATCCCTTAATGTCTTTCAAATATGCCATAGAGTATTATTAACTATAGTCTCTGTGCTGTACTTTAATCACCATGGCTTGTTTAGTTTATAATTGGAAGTTGATACTTTTTGACCCCCCTTGCCCATTTTGCCCACCCCACCGCTACCTTTGGCAACTACCAATCTGTCATCTTTTCTATGAGTTTGTGGTTGTTTTAGATTCTACTTATAAATGATATCATAAGGTGAGATTTCTCTGTCTGATTTATTTCACTTAGTGTAATGATCTGAAGGTCCACCTATGTGGTCAAAATGGCGAGATTTCCACATTGGCTGGTGTGGCTCGGTTGGTTCTGTAACCAAAACGTTGCAGGTTTGTTACCAGATTTGGGCACATACCTGAGTTGCAGGTTTGATCCCTGTTCTGGGCAGGTGTGTATGATTCCCAGTTTGAGAGTGTATCAGATGCAACCAATAGATGTTTCTTTCTCACACTGATGTTTCTCTCTCACATTGATGTTTCTCTCTCTCCCTTCTCTCTTTGAAAAGCAGGGGGCAAAGCTTTCTTTATTTTTAAGTTCTATATAATATTCTATTGTATAAACACATCACATCTTTATCCATTAAACCATGATGGACACTTAGGTTGCTTCCATGAACTGGCTATTGTAAATAAGATTGCAGTAAATCTGGGGTTGCTATTTTTGTATTAGTGGTTTTGTTTCTTTAAATAAATACCCAAAAAGCTGAATTGCTGGATCACATAGTAGTATTATTTTTAATTTTTGAGGAAACTCCATACAGTTTGCCATAGAGGTTGCACCAATTTACATTCCCACCAATAGTGTACAAGGGTCCTTTTTTCTCTACATCTTTGCCAAAACTTGCTATTTCTTGTCTTTTTGATAATAGCCCTTCTAATGGGTGAGAGGTGATAGCTCATTGTGGTTTTGATTTGCATTTCTTGATTTTTGTGAGCAAATTTTTATGTACCTATTGGCCATGTTTTCTTTAACAAAATATCTACTCAGATCCTTTGCCCATTTTTTAAAACTCAGATTTTTAATATTGAGTTGCATGAGTTTTTATATATTTGTATATTAATCTCTTACTCAATGCTGATTTGCAGATACTTTCTCAATTCAGTAGGTTACCTTTTCATTTTTCAAGGAATTCACCACCCATTTTTTTCTTGTAGGAGTTTTATAGTTTCATATCTTCCGTTCAAGTCTTTAATCCATTTTGAGTCAGTTTTTGTGTATGGTGTAAGATAGTGGCCCAGTTTCATTTTTTGCGTATATTTGTTCAGTTATTCCAATACCATGTATTGAAATAACTATCCTTTCTCCATTATACTCTTGGCTTCTTTGTCACATACTAACTATGCACTTGTAGGCTTATTTCTGGGTTCTTGATTCCATTCCATTGATATATGTGTCTACATTCTGTCAATACCATTCTGTTTTGTGTAGCCTTGTAATATCTTTTGAAATCAGGGACTGTGATGCTTCTTAGCTTTGCTGTTCTTTCTTAAGATTGCTTTGGCTATTCAGGATATTTTTTGATTCCTCACAAATTTTATAATTGCTTCTTCTATTTCTGTGAAAAATATCATTGGAATTTTTATAGAGGTTGTATTTAATCTATATATTATTTAGGGTAGTGGAACATTTTCACAATGTTAACTTTTCCATTTGATAAGGGTAGAATACCTTTTCATTTATTTGTGTCTTCAATTTTTAATTAATATTTGATAAGTATCAGTGTAGAGATCTTCAAATTTCTCAAATAAAATATTTCTTTTTATTGAACTAAAGTTGATATACAATATGTTAATTTCACATTTACAGCATAGTGATTCAACATTTGTATTTCTTATGATGTAATCATCAAAATATTCAAGTAACCATCTGTAATCATACAAAGTTACTACAATAATTTTGACTGTTTTCCCTACACTGTACCTTACATCCTGTGACTATTTTATGTAACTAGAGGTGAGTACCTTGTATGCCCCTTAACCTTTTCCACCCAACCTTGACCCCCTTATCTCTAGCAACTACCAGTTTGTTCTCTGTATGAGTCTGTTTTTGTTTTGTTGTTCATTTTTTCTTTTGATTCAACATATAAGTGAAATTATGTTATTTCTTGCTCTCCAACTTACTTTGCTTAGCATAATACTCTCTTGATTTATCCATCTTGTCACAAATGGCAAGATTCATTCTTATTATGGCTGAATAATATTTATATATATATATATATATATATATATATATATATATATATACACAAACACACACACATACATACATATATCTATCACCTTCTTTATCCATTTATCAATGAACACCTAAGTTGCTTTCACCTTGGCTATTGTAAATCATGCTGCAATGAACTTGGTGATTCATATATCTGTTCAAATTAGTGTTTTCATTTCTTCACCCAAATACCCAGAAGTGAGATTGATCAGTCATTTGGTAATTCTAGTTTTGCTTATTTTTTTAGGAATCTTTATACTGTTTTCCATTCAGGTAACACAAATTTGCAGTCCCGCCAACACTGCACAAGGGCTCCCTTTCTCCACATCCTCACCAATGTTTATTTGTTGAATATTTGATTATAGCTCTTCTGACGTGTGTAAGGTGATATCTCATTGTGGCTTTGACTGCATTTCCCTAATGATTAGTGATATTGGACATCTTTTCACGTGTTTGTTGGCCATCTGCATGTCTTCTTTGGGAGAATGCCTGTTCAAGTCCTCTGCCTATTTTTAAATTTAATTGTCTTTCTGATGTTGAGTTGTAAGAGTTCTTTAGATATTTTAGACATTAACCACTTATCAGGTATATCATTTGCTAATATCTTCTTCCATTTTTGTGGGCTGGCTTTTTGTTTTGTTGATGGCTTCCTTTGCTGTGCAAAAGCTTTTCAACTTGATGCACTCTTATTTCTTCATTTTCAGCTTTGTCATTTTTTTTTTCCCTGAGGAGACACAATCAGAAGAACATTGCTATAACTGCAGTCAAAGTATTTACTGCCTATGTTTTCTTCTAAGGGTTTCAGGTCATATAGTTGTCTTTAATCCATTTTGAGTTTATTGTGTACAGTGTAAAAAACTGGTTCACCAGTATTCCTGACATCTTTTATTGAAGAGAGTGTTTTTCCCCATTGTATGTTCCTACCTCTTTTGTCAGTATTAGTTAACCACAAATGTGTGGATTAATGGCTGGGCTTACTATTCTGTTACATTGATCTGTGTGTCTGGTATTATGCCAGAAAAACAATGTTTTGATTATAATAGCCTTGTAATATAGTTTGAAATCAGGGACTGTGATACCTTGAAATTTGTCTTCTTTCTTACTATTGGCTTTGGCTATTCAGGGTCTATTGTGGTTCCATAAATATTTTATGATTTGTATTATTTCTGTGAAAAAATCCATTGGAATATTAATAGAGATTGCATTTTAAAGTATTTTATTTTTCAATTACAGTTGACATACAATATTATATTAGTTTCAGGTTTATAACATAATGATTAGACATTTATATAACTTAGGGAATGGTCACCCCAGTAAGTCTTATACTCATCTGCCATTATACACAGTTATTATAATATTATTGACTATATTCCCTATGCTGTGCTTTATATCCCCATGACTATTTTTATAACTAGCAATCTGTACCCTTGATCATTTCCCCTTTATCTTCTAGTCCTCAATCACCCTCCCATCTGGCAACCATCATTTGTTCTCTGTATCTAAAATTTTGTTTCTGTTTTGTTTGTTCATTTATTCTGTTTCTTAGATTCCACATATAAGTGAAATTGTATGGTATTTTTCTTTCTCTGACTTATTTCACTTAGCATTATACCCTTCATGTCCATACATTTTGTAAATGGCAAGATTTCACTCTTTGTATGGCTAATATTCCATTATATATACGTACCACATGTTCTTTTTGCATTTGTCTAGCAGTGGACACTTAGGTTGCTTCCATATTTGGGCTATTATATACAATGCTACAGTGAGCATAGGGATGTATATGTCTTTTTTAATTAGTGTTTTGGGTTTCTTCAGATAAATCATCAGAAGTGGAATTAATGGGTCTTTCTTTGTCTCTTGTTCTAGCCTTTGTTTTTAAGTCTATTTTGTCTGATATAGACATTGCTATCCCAGTATTTTGTTTGTTTCCATTTGCATGAAATATCCTTTTCCATGCATTAATTCCAGTCTGTATGTGTCTTTTGATTTAAAGTGGGACTTTTGTTGAGGGGAACTTCAGCCAGAGAGGTTCCCCAGGCCACCACAGATGAGAATAGAGTTGTCCCAGACACAATCTTGTTGCTCTGGCAGAAAAAGGGGTGGTGATCCTCTCTAGTGGAGAATGCCCTGAGCCCTTCTCCTACATGGCTTTTATTAGTGTTAGAAAGTGCAGGGGGATAGAGCACATGTGCATAACTTATCAATCAATGTTCAACAAGGCTATACTCATAAGAAAACTAACACTATCTACAGATAACAATTGAAGAAACACAGAAATCTTTTCAGGTCAGGGTCTGTGAGACATGCTGACACCAGATGGCTATAAAGGCATATATCATGAAGAAGGGAGTTTCACTCCTTATGCCTTGAACTCAGACATCTGTGTTATACCGACAGGGCTTATTGCTGAGCAGATCCAGCCTCAAAGGTCAAAACTGTACATTTCAGGCCTGGTTCCCACAGGACCCTTGTTGTTAGAATCAAGTCATGCCTGCCACCTGCTTTATGACCTGGTTTTCCAGGGAGACTTACTAGGCCCTTTCAGAGCTTGTTCTCATGGGGCTACAGTCTCCGAAACTACACAAAGCGGTCCCCAACGTTTTGTAATATGTATAGGTCTTGTTTTCATATCCATTCAGCCACCCTATGTCTTTTGATTAGAGCATTTAATCTGTCTATATTTAAGTAATTATTGAAAGGCGTGTAGTTATTGCCATTAGTTGTCCTGTTTTTATTATCTTTTTCTTTTTTAATTTTGATTTAATCATTTTAAATATTTACTGTGTTTTTCCATTACCATTTAGGCCCCTTAACCCTCTCCCCCCAGCAATTACCACGCTGTTGTCCATGTCCATGAGTTCTCTTTCCTTTTTGCTCAATCTTTTCACTCCTTCACCTCCCCACCCCCATACCTGTCATCCTGCTCTCCATGAATGAGTCTGTCCTCATTTTCCTTGTTAGTTCAGTTTTTTTCATTAGATTCCACTATGAGTGAAATTACATGGTAATCCTTCTCTGTTTTTATTCTCTTGCTTTTGTCATTTGTATGTTGATGATTTTCTATAGATGTGTTTGGATTCTTTTCTCATATACCTTTTATAGATTTTTGATTTGTAGTTACTATGTATTTTATATATATCAACCTCTGTTTATAGTGGAATATTTTAATTTGATAGTATTTAACTTAGAACACATTCTAAAATCACTACAATTTTTACTCAACCCTGCCATATTTGTGATTTTGCCATTCTTCATGTTTTTGCATGTTTGTCTCCCTATTTACTGTTGTAATTACACATGATATTCCTCCATTTTTGCCTTTTAACCTTTGCATTAGCTTTTTGTAGCACTGTCTGTTTAGTTTTTCCATAAAATAAAAGTCACCATTTTCACCCATAACTTTATTGATTTGGACATTTTGAGTATGTCGGCTATCTCCTACTATTGGCGTCTAGTGGGTAGACGCCAGCACCTCTGGCCTCTACCCACTAGAAGATGCTGCTAAACATCTTCCAATGCCTAAGATAGTCCCACAGCAAAGAATTATTTGGCCAAAATATCAACAGTACCAAGAAATATCATAAACCAGTTTTGACACATTTGATTAGTCACAGCACCTTCTCCATACACTGCACAATTTTTTTTTTGCATTTCAGTTGCCTTTTTACCTTTCTTGAAATAATAAAGCATAATACACCAAAAATGTTGCATATTTTCTTCCATCTTCAATATTCAAATAGCTGCACAAAAATTCACCAATTTTGATAAGTTTTTTAAAATGCATGCTGATATGACAGCTGTCACAATACAGTCTAACAAAATTACTTTGAATGAAGTTAAAGACAACCTAGCACTACTAGAACAATCATATCTAAATGAATATTTTGGCCAACCCAATAGTTAGTAGATCCACTGCTTTTATTATGCATTTGCCTTGCTCAGTGAAATTTTTTGTTTCCTGTATTTTCTTATTTTTAATCTTTTCCTTTCTACTTAAAAAAGTCTCTTTAACATTTTTTTTGTAATGCAGATTTAGTGGGGATTTAATATTTTAGTTTTTCCTTTTCTGGAAAATGCTACATCTCTTTTCCAATTCTAAATGGAAGCCTTTCTGGGTGGAGCAATCCTGGTTGTAGGTCCCTGATCTGTATAACTTTGATAGTTTGTGCCACTCCCTTCTGGCCTACGAAGTTTCTGCTGAAATATCAATTGATAGTCTGATGGGAGTTCCCTTGTACATAACTGATTTTCTCTTGCTACTTTGGAGATTCTCTTTGTATTTAACCTTTGGCACTTTAATTACAATATGTCTTGGTATGGGCCTCTTTACGCTCATCTTGTTTGGGACTCTCTGCATTTCCTGGACTTGTATGTCTATTTCCTACACCAGGTTTGGGAAATTTCCCATCATTATTTCTTTGAGTAGGTTTTCCATTATTGCTCTTTTTATTCTTCTTCTGGTACCCCTATGATGAAAATGTTGTTATACCTTTTTCTTTAAACTGTACTTATTTTTAAATTCCTTTATATTTTTGCTATTCCTATTGACTGTTTTCTGCTATGTGGCTTTCCAGCATGCTGATTCTCTGTTTCATCTAATCTCCCATTGATTCTCTCTAATGTAGACTTTATTTCAGTTATTATAGTCTTCATGGTTTCTATCCCTTTGTGTAAGTTCTCACTAAGTTCACCTATTCTTTCCCCAAGTTCACTGAATGTCCTTATTACCAGTGTTTTGAACTTTGCAACAGGTACATTGCTTGTCTCCAGTTCATTCAGTTTTTTTCCCCCTCTGGAACGTATCCTCTTCTTTCATTTGGGACATGTCTCCTCATTTTGGTTGATTCTCTGTGTTTGTTTCTATGTATTAGGTAGATATGCTACATTTCCCTGTCTTAGCATACTGGCCTTATGTTGTAGGTACCCTGTGAGGCCTAGTGGTACTGCCTTCCTGATCACGTGAGCTGGGCATTCCAGACATTTCCATTGTGTGTGTTGTATATTACCTCCAGTTTTAGTTGATTGTTGGTACCTTAGTGAATGGGACTGGTCCTCAGGCTGACTGGCTATGAGGACTGGCCATGATTATAGTGGATAAGCAATTGCGCAGAGCTGACCCCATGGGGTGGGTTTTGCTCTTGCAGGGCCCTGGTGCCTTCATAGTCCACCCTTTGGGTGTGTCATTTGTGGGGCTTATTGGGTGGTAATCTGGTGTGATCTGAAGCAGGCACCAAGTATGTTGGTTCTGGCACCTCTTGGGAAAGGTTTTAGTGCATGTCAGCTTCTGCTTGTGCCTGCATTTGAGGTTCCCTATTAGAAGCTACAATGTGATCTTGGTTGGTAACTGCCTGTGTTGGACTTGGAAGCACTTGAGAGAGGCAATGCTCTTACCTGAGGCTGGCTGTCACTAATTCTGGGCTTTGGTCCATTTAGCAAGAGGTACAGGGCATGCTGAGCCTATCCACTGACTGGGATTTCTGAACCTTTGAGAGATTTTAGGAAAGTCTTCAGCATTGGCTGATGCCAGCTGCTTCTATGGAATAGCTGCTGAAAGAGGTTCATGTAGGACACATGAGTTGTATGCAGACGGGTGTCAGGCTATCTATCGATCACAAGGGTGGGGAAGTGGTGTTACCAAGGTTAATGGAGACTCAGGTTTGGTGCCCAACTTTGCCTGCTGGCAGCGTGGGGGGAGGCAAAGATATCCCTTTCAACTCTGAAGCATTATATGTGGTTGTGGACTAGGCTGTTGTATGTTTCCATCCTTTCTATAAGTCTTTAAGTGGCTTTGTCTATATATCCTTAGTTATGAGTTTTGTTAGCTAGTCTTCAGGTGGTTGTCAAGGGTGATTGTTCTGCAATTTAGTTGTAATTTGTTTGTGAGAGTCGGCAGGCACAGAGTTTACCTACTCTACATTTTGACCAGCAGTCTCTCCTCCCCTTTTATTGTTTTTATTTTATTTTAGAGGGAGAAGGAGGTAGAAAGAGAGGGAGAGAAATATCAAATGCATTCTGCAAGCTCCGTGACCAGGTATGGAGCAAAGCCCACAACTCAGGTGTGTGCCCTGACCAGGGAATCAAACTGGTAACCTTTCAATTTACTGGACAATGGCCAACCAACTGAGCCACACTAACCAGTGCAGCCTCCCTCTTTTATTTCTAATATTAGTTGAGTCTTCTGTCTTTTTTTCCTTCATGAGCTGGGCCAGAGGTTGGTTTGTTTTGTTCATTTTTTCAAAGAAGTTCTTTGGTCCATTTTTTCTATTATCATTTTGTTCTCCATTTCATTTTTTCCCTCTGATTTTTATAATTTCCTTCCTTCTACTGGCTTTGTTACTTTTTAAAATTTTATTTTTCAATGACAGTTTACTTTCAATATCATTTTGTATTGGTTTCAGGTGTACAACATAGTGGTTAGACAATCATATACTTTCCACAGTATCCCTGCCTATAATTCAAGTACCCGCCTAGCACCATAAATAATTACTACAATATTATTGACTATATTTCCATGCTGTACTTCACAGCCCCACGACTATTTTGTAATTACTTCTTAATCCCTTCACCTCTTTCACCCAATGCCCTTTTTCCTCTGTCAACCATCAGTCTTCTCTGTATATATGAGCCTTTTGTTATCTTGTTTTTATTTTGTGCATTTATTTTGCTCTTTAGTTTCCACATATAAATGAAATCACATGGTATTTGTCTTTCTCTTTCTGACATGCACTTAGCATAATACCTTAGTCTAGACCCATCCAGGCTGTCACAAATGGTAAGATTTCTTTCTTTTTTTAAACTGAGTCCCTCTTTCTCTATGTCTTTAGGTATGCCTGTAATGCCATAAACTTCTCTCATACCACTTTTCTGCATCTAAAAATTTTTGGTATGTCATATTTTCATTTGCCTCTATGAATCTTTTGATCTCTTATTTCTTCTTTGACATAACAGTTGTTTACTAGCATGTCTTTTATTCTCTGCATATGTGATTTCTTCTTGTAGTTGATTTCCAGTTTTATACCGTTGTAGCCAGAAAATATGCTTGGTATGATTTCAGTCCTCTTACATTTATTGAGATGTTGCTTCTTCCTCTCCTACCTCCTGGATACAGTATGAGGACCTCAGCTCAATTCCTCCACTGCTATTGTGTCATCTGGTGCCAAGATAGGTGCCAAACTGCATCTTTGGCCACCATCTCTGTCCTTCCCCCATTCTCATTCCAATATGCCCACCTTCACATGTACTGATACCTGGATACCTCAGACATGTCTGTGTGTTAAGCAAAGGATCCTTTGTTGAGTTAGAGTTGTCTGACTTATAAATTTAAGGGGACATGCAATGGGGGTCTCATTATTCTACCACAATGCTGACATCTAGCATAAGACTCCTTTTCAGAGTATGATTTTATGAGTGATAGTCTCTTGAATAGAAAAGGAACGAGTGTAGGCAAATACATATCTAACTAGATATACTGTTGCTTAACTTATTGAAAATGGATTTAAGAACATAAAGACCAAGCTGTATAAAACATTGACTTAAATTCTTTGTTTTCACAGCTTAAAACATTCCATTTATAAACTGCATACAGTTAACTGGGCTATTTGTAAGAATGATAAAATATTTTTTTACTATATTATGACACATCTTCAAATTTTATGTAATCTATTTAAAACTAGTAATCCTGACCACTGACAAAGTTTTTGCATTATATATTGTTAGCTTGAATCTGAGTTGATAACATTTTACAAAGACATTTACTTAAGATATTAAATGGGTATCATTCATTGGTAACTGCATTATATTAAATTACTACTTCCTGGTTATAGTAATTAACTACCATTGACAGTTCAAAATTTTTCTTGATGAATTAGATTCACAAATTGTAGTCTGCTATATTACATACAGTTTACATGGTTTAATAATGTGTAATGCAGAAGAGATGTTTGAAATTATTCACTAAAAGCTTTTAAAACTTTTTGAGTGACACTGAAACTTATATAAAGCTTTTTCTTTTGCAAAAATATTTTTACATATGTATGATTAAATTTGGTAGTTATCAATAGTGTGACTGAGCTTTGCAACTGAGCTTTGAAAATCTCATTTGCCCAAATAACAGCAGACCCATTTTTCAATTGTGATATTACTTATCAGAAATGAAACAATATCTCAAAATAAAGACTTTAAATAGTGGAGCCATGATGTGGACCCTGGCTGGCAGGATCCATGTGTTGTGGCTGTGAGAGACAAGTTCACACAGACTACGAAAGTCCTGTGGAGAAAACGGACACATGGCCGCTCTCTAAGTGAGAGAGAGGACCTGACCCCTGCCTGGACAAGCTTTTATTGCTTTTCTGGGTACATTACATCAAGGATGGTCCTCGTCTACTATGCACAGGATCACTTTAGGTGGTTACCTTTTACAGAAAGTAAAGGACAGGATGTTGCTAATTATGTCACATAAGAAGAATATTTGCAAATGCAAAGGGAAAAGTGGTCGAACTGGTTACAGTTGTCCTTGGGAGGTTTAGCACAGATTTTAGGAAGTTACTTTGGAGATATGCGGTAAACATTTGCTGCTTCAATCCAAGGTGAGGGAGTTTTAGCAAAAGCAAGTCTCATAGCAGCCTAGGTACAATGCAGGCCTGATTCCCCACAGGAGAACCTATCTGTGAGTATGGGTCCTATATGCTGGTCCTATATACTGGCCTTTCCGAGTGGGAGCTGGGCTACATTTCCCATGCCATGCAGAATGGCCCCTTATAGAGTTGAGGCTATTTTTTAATGCATACTTAAAGATCGTCTCTTAAAAGTATATAGCTACTTTTAACTTTATTGGTGAGAATCATTTTCCAAAGAGACTATTCTGCTGCTTATTTTTTCCACTTAAAATATAAATAATAGAGAATGTTTGGGAGTGGGCAGGAACAACTCCACTGACAGCCAAACAAGGCTGTGTCTTTGACTCAGTAAAATCATGTACGGCAGATATGCAAATATACACTAGGTCACACACACACACTTCTTGTTTAAGCTAATGAAATTTAGTTTTACCCTTGAATACTTACCTTAGGTAGTCAGCCATTGACAGCTTTTCTGAGTACCCTTTCTTGTTCCTGTCAAAAATTCATTGCAGTTAGAAGTTTTTCTTAGTATATTTTAAATTTAATGGTTATAGGTGTTTCCTGAGTTCATAAATGATGGAGCTTCTACTTCTCATTTTTCTCATTTCTTGTTTGGTAATGGCTTAAAATAATAGAAAGTTATTGAGCTGCCATACAATGTGTTAATAAACAAGATGGTAAAAGAACGCATCAGACAAAGACTTTATCCTAGGTTATGGCAACAGGGAAGAGCGACCAGAATGCAGTCTGGACCCAGATCCCCTGATGAAGGGGGTTTTAAAGACTGGGGTAAACTACTGGACAAGTATTATGTCAAGTACATTGAGTTAGTCCCAAATTTGAAAATAGTGAGTATTTTCCTCTCGGGTTAGGCCATCCGTGTTGGCTAATTGGTATCCAGTGAAATTAGACTCCTGCCCTCCCCACAGAGACTGGGAGATAAGGGAGCTATCTTCCTTGATGTTTATATTTTAAAGCCATGGCTCTCAGGTCCTCAAGAAAGACATTCCTGGGTTGTAAAACTGGCAAGAGGCTTTTAAGAAGATGTACCTAGGTATCTCATGGCCTAGATTCATGAAGCCTCTATAAACTTCAGTTATATTTATGGTAAATATCCAGGCTGTCTTGATCAACATGATAAGACTGAATTATAGTAATTCTACAAAAACAAGTTCTGTGCATAGTTATCTTTAGAAAATTATTGTGCTAGGATCATATTTCTGTTTTTATGTATCCAATGTTGTAAACTACTAGTTTTAATTTTTAAAAAGTAAGAGAGAATAAATAATACTTCTTGAAAAAGGATCTATGTCAGCATTACATAATACAATTTGAAACTAAGATCCTAACTTGACTTTTTAGGACAGGGAAAAGGATTTCAATTTTTTTTTACTGGTCAAAGAAAGACATTGTTAAATAACAAATTAACATTTCTACTTTTTAATTTATATGTGTTCAAATTGAAATAAAATCTTAATATAGCATGCCCTCAAATAACATTTCATTCATCGCTACTTCATCACAGTGACGAGATGCCGCCCGACTCTAACTCTTGTTGACTCAACTAGCCTATAGTAAAACCGATTTTGTTATGTATCATTTCACTGCAGTTTTGAGAACCTATCAACAATGTTCAGTAAGGACTGACTACCACATATGAGTACATTAGGTTATGAGCCGAGTCAGTGAGCACAGGCAAATTATTCCGCAGTAACAGTACAAAACAATTATTTAATAACTCTGAAATACAAAAAAAAATGTATTTTTTTTGTATTAAATGTTGGCTGAGGCTCTACCCTCTGTCATCCTCATCCCTGGATATACCTGGAACATTTGTAAGGGGGGAAAGGAGAAAGTATAAAATTGCTTACCAAATTTTAATCATCTGTGTGAATATTCCTTTCACACACATATTCCATTGACTGGAGTCAGCCATAATATCTAACTCCAAAGGATGAGGTCCCGTTTAGTGCCTGGAAAGCAGAGAGAGTAAATTATTTGGTGTAAAGCACTAGCAACTGTGACAGTCCACCCACTAGCCACTAAAATGTTTTCATCTTGCTAAGCTGCAAACATGTGGAAAGACAACTTCTGCTCACTTTTAGGTTGTGTGATGCAGGATTTTGATTTGGCCAGTGAAATGGGACATATTGTATGCCATGTCCTTGCATAAACATTAATATCCTCTTATCCTTGATTCATAATGAATTCTTAACCAGTCTGAATTTATAACTGGGTAACACAAAAGCCTCGAGCTGACATATGGTGGGTATGCAGCATGACTATACCTTTTAATGGAATATATACATATTTGGTAGAATAAACTGGTAGGATATGGGTTTCATTTGTTACTTTGGCTAATCCAAGGCCGTTCAGACTAGTACATTTGCTTATAACATAGTTCAGTAAAAACACAGAAATGTTTAATTACCAGTACTCTGGCAGCTGACTATTCTTTACAAATCTGCCTTTTAAATCTGTTACTCTTATTTACTATTTCTTATTCATCTGTTTAGCTACTTAAGGAAGGACCTAGCAGAGAAGAGAACCAAAGTTTATACACAGTGTTATTTCCACAAAATTTCTATTCAAAGTTTTATAATATTTGGTGTTATCAAATATCTCCCCAGGGAGATTTTTTTTCAGCCATCTAGGTGAGTAAACTAACCAGGCTAGAGGCAGAAGAGTATAGCCCTATTTCTCACTGGCCTAGTGAATAATGATCTCCTAGCCATGAGCTAGGTCTTCAGGAGACTCCTGGTCTTCAGGAGAATGAAGCACTGTACTTCAATGAAAAATTATATGGACTTCTAGTCAAAATGGCAAAGTAGGTAAATGTTATGATTGCCTCCCCCACATGACCACATCAAAATTACAACTAAATTATAAAACCATCACTGAAAACCACCTGCAGACTATGTGAACAAGAGTCCTGTAAGTAAGGACATAAAGAAGTAAGCTGTACTGAGACCAGTAAGAGAGGTGAAAGGTGAAATGGGCAGGTCCCACACCCATGCTGTGATGACTAAGAATCAGGAGGGATACCTGGGTTGTGGAGATCCCCCAGAAAGAAGAGTACCCATAACATCTGGCTGTTAAAAAGCAGTGGGGATTATATATCAGTGAGGCAGAGTGCTTCTGGAATTCTAGGCATTACTCTTGAGGGTCCTGCACAGAGAAAGCAGCTTGAAAAGCACAAAGGCTGTATAGGGTGCAGGTGGGGACTAAATTCCAGGGCAGGGCTGGAGGAGCAGATCTCTCTAAGGACAAAAGTTCTGGTAGGTCCCATTGTTCTTTTGTTGAGCACTCTTCTCACCAAGCCTGCCCAGTGCAGGCTGGCACCATGTCTGAGCCCACTCTCCATTAAGACCATTAGCTTCCTATTGGTGATTTCTTGAGACCTTGCCTCTGATTTTCCTAAAGCCTCTCAAAGTCCCACAAATCTCAAACAAGAAGTAGCTTGGCTCAGCTTGTTCTTGTTAAAGATAAAGAAAGTAGCTCAAAACTTGCAAGAGAAATTTAATTATGAACAAGCGAGCTCCCATCAGACTATCAGCTGATATTTCAACAGAAATGTTGCAGGCTAGAATAGAGTGTCACAAAACGTGATGACAAGCAAGAACTTACAACCAAGATTACTCTACCCAGCAAAGCTATCATTTAGAATTAAAGAAAAGATAAAGCATTTTCCAGAAAAAAAAACAGCTAATGAAGTTTATCACCACTAAACCAGGATTATAAGAAATGTTAAAGGGACTTCTTTAAGTAGAAAGGAAAAGATAAAAATAGGAATAAGATAACATGGGAAAAAATTTCACTGATAAAGGTGAACACATAATAAAAGCAGTACAAATGTTAAAACACAAAAGTAGGAAGATTGTGTGCAATTACAGTAAACTAAGCAATACAAAGAATTAAAAAAGAATGACAAAAACAAACATGGAGGGGTGGTGAGTAAAAATGGTAGTGATTTTAGAATGTGTTTAAAATAGAATGCTAAACAGAATGCTGAAAATACCAACTTAAAATAGAATGCTATAAACATAGCTTGGTATATCTGAAGCACACAATAACCACAAACAAAAAACTATAAGAGATATACAAAAAATAAGTAATCCAAACAAAACATAAAAAGTCATCAACATACAAGAGAAAAGAGCAGGAGAATGAGAAAGGAACAGAGAAGAATTACAACAATCAGGAAACAATAGAATGGTTATGCCCACATACCTATCAGCAATTACATAGATGCAAGTGGACTAAGTGCTCCAATCAAAAGGCATAATGTGGTTGGATGGATAGAAAACAAGACCCATACATGTGCTGCCTGCAGCAAAACCACTTCAGCTTGAAAGACACACATAGACTGAAAAAAAGGGATTATATTTCATGCAAATGGAAACAAAAACAGGTAAGGTTATAATACTTATATGTATTAGACAAAATAAACTTTAAAACAAGGGCTGTAACAAAAGACAAAGAAGGGAATTTCATAAAAATAAAGGAATCAATCAAATAAGAAAACATTACTCTTATAAACATCTATGCATCCAACGTAGGAGCACCTAAATAGATAAAGCCAATATTGACAGACATAGTAAGAAGAAGGGATTTTAACATCAAATTGACATCAATAAACTTAAGAAACATCCAGACAGAAAATCAACAGGGAAACAGTAGCCCTAGCTAACACATTTGACTAAATGGAAAGATGTGCCATGCTCATGGTTAGGGAGATTTAACATCATTAAAATGTCCATACTACCCAAAGGAATCTAAAGGTCTGATGCAATACTTAACAAGAAAGCAATGCCATTTTTACAAAGCTAGAACAAATAATCCTAAAATTTCTATGAAATCACAAAAGATCTTAACCAAAGTAATCTTGAAAATGAAGAACAGAATTGGAGGTACCATGCTACCTTATCACAAACTATATTACAAAGCTATAGTAATCAAAACTTCATGATACTGGGCTAAAAACAGACACAGATCAATAGAACATAATAGAGAACTCTGAAATAAACTCATACCTACATGGTCAATCAATCGATGACAATGGAGGCAAGGATATACAATGGGTAAAGACAGACTCTTCAATAAATAATGTTGGGAAAATTAGGTAAATATATGCAAAAGAATGAAACTGGATCACTTTTTCATATCATATAAAAGAATAAATTTAAAGTGAATTATATATTCAAATGTAAGCCTTGAAATTATGAAACTCCTAGAAGAAAACATAGGCAGTAAACTCTTAGACATTTCTCTTAGTAATATTTTTTTGAATATTGCTTCTTGGGGAAGAGAAACAACCAACCAAAATAAACAAACAGGCCTACATCAAACCACAGTTTTTGCAGTGAAGGAACCATAATCAAATGAAAAGACAACCTACTGTATAGAAGAAGATATCCGCCAATGATACTTTCGATAAGGGGGTAATACCCAGAATATACAACTTAACATGAAAAACACCAAACAATCTAATTAAAAAATGGCCAGATAACCTGAATGGACATTTCTCTAAATAAGACATTCAGATTATCAATAAGAGAAGATTCCACATCACTAATTATAAGGGAAATGCAACTCCTCATTCTGAGATGAAGCCTCTTGCCTTATTACACCGTCTGAGTATAACTTCCATTCCAGAATGCCAGTTCATCCCATTTTATTCAGACATTTAATACTTATTACCTAGATTATTTTTAGTTTTAATAATTCAAAATGTCCTCACTTGCAACAGCTTTGAAGTCTTGGCCACCCATCTCAGAATATGTTTGTGCACTTGTCTCTGTCCTCTTAAAAAGAACTGAAAATGATGCTCCAGGTGATGCATGATTAATGTGCAAAACAGTAGAACTATTTCTTTCTTTATTCTGAACATTACATTTCTATTAATGAAACCTAATAATGCATTAGCTGTCTTTTGACATCCATGTCACACTGTTGACTTTCATTGAAATGATGGTTGTTCAAACTTTTAGCAAGTTTACATATGGAAAGTAGTTAAATCTCACTTCAAGAAGGCAGAAATTTTAAGCTTAAGAAAAGTGAGTAAGAATAATAAGGGGATTTCTCAGAAAAAGATCAGACAACCAACTGTGAGTAATCCTGACAATGTTATTAAAAAAAAAAAAAAGAAAAGAAAAGCAGGGAGAGTGACTGCAAAGATAATAGATATATCAGTAACTTTTCCCTGACATTACAGGAAAGAAGGGTACCTGTAGAGTTCTGAATAGGTAACAATAACAGCACATTCTCCTCTTTTGATTAGTATTAACATGCTATATCTTTATCATACCTTTACTTTTAATCTATAAGAATTTTTAATTGATTTTTGTTACTTTTTATAAAGAACCTGCTTATCGCCCTGGCTGGCATAGCTCAGTGGATTGAGCGCGGGCTGCAAACCGAAGTGTCACAGGTTCAATTCCCAGCCACGGTACATGCCTGGGTTGCAGGCCATAACCCCCAGCAACCGCACATTGATGTTTCTCTCTCCCTCTCTCTCTCTCGCTCTCTCTTTCTTTCCCTCCCTCCCTCTCTCCCTTCCCTCTCTAAAAATAAATAAATAAAAAATCTTTAAAAAAAAAAAGAACCTGCTTATCCAGTCTAAGAATATCTCTGTTTTAACAGCTGCATTTAAATCACTAGTATTTACAGTGCTCATTACAATAGCAGATTAACATCTACCATCTAGCAACTGTTTTCTATGTTTCATTTCTTATTTCTTTTTTCCATTTTTTTCTTATCTAATTTAACTAAGAGTTTAATATGATTCCATTGTATCTGCTGTTTTAGCATGCCATTTATGCTTATTTTTGTTTCCTTTGAGTTTACAATGTGCTTTTAAATTATTTCAGGCCACCATCAAACACACTTCGATTTCACATATAACATATGTGCTTTATAACGAAGTATGTCATTCTGACCTCCCACCTCCTGTGACATTGCCATCACTCACTTCACTGCACTTATTCATCTAACACATCCCAGTACATTGCAACAATCATTGATTTAAACAATTATATACAGATAAGATCAAGAATAAGAAAAATAAAATATTGTATTTTATCTTTATTTATTCTCTGACACTCTTCTTTATATAGATCCAAATTCCTGATTTGTATAATTTTTCTTCTCCCTGAAGTACTACTCTCAATATTACTTGCAGGCCAAGCCTGCCAGTGATTAATGTTTCCAATTTTTGTTTTTAAAAGAGAGTCTCTCTCTTCAGCTTTGCAAGGGAATTTCACTGGATATAGAATTCTAGGATGTTTTTTGTTTTGTTTGTTTACTTTCAAGGCTTCAACTATATCACTGTGCTTTCTTCTTGTTTGCATGACTCTTGAAGAGAAGTCTGATGTAATTCTTATTCTCATTTCTCTCTGGTTAAATATTTTGTTCTACCTTGGCTATCCTCAAGATTCTGCCTTTGTTTCTTGTCTTCTGCAATCTGAATATGATATGCTTAGTTGGTATATATGTGTTTTGTATTTATTCCAAGCTCTTTTCACATATTGGAGCTAAGAGTAGAGGCTCACATGTTCTGTTACCTCAACTTCTAGTGGGAATGATAAAAATAGTAAATGCATGACATTTAGTATGTGCTACTATGTATCTAGATTTAGATATGTACATATATGTCTGTGTAAATAGATTCATTTAATCCTTACAACTCAATTAAATAATGATTATCCCTATTTCATAAATATAGAAAATAAAGTCCAGAATGAGACATTAAACAACTTGTCCAAGTCCACAAAGCTAAGTAACTGGCAGGGACTGAATTCAAATGTAGGCAGTCAAATATTATAATTTGTGCTGTACAATCACTGTTTTATTGCCTATATAACCAAATACACAAGCAGTTTCTACCTCTATACCAGAACTAGAACCTGTACCTGAGTACCATTTGCAAGCCAGACTTCTATGGAGTTGTTGGCACAATTGGTGCTGTTGAGATTCACTCAAACACCAGAAAATGGGTTAATGTGTAACCACCCTTGATAGGTAACCTCCCCACTCCTGAAGGGCTAAGAAACAACCTTGTCACAAGAGTTATAAAACCCAGAGTTGAAAAGCATGTAATAAACCTTATCACACCTTTATTCATTTGCTATCGAAGTCCAAACCGTGCTTAGATTCCTCTCTAACAAATATCTGAACCCATTTAGATTCTCTTCTAATGAGCACTAACGTTTTTTGGTCTGTCATCTTCTCACAAATTTCTTGTTGCATTGTCCAAAAAGCATAAAAAGTTGCCTAGTTTAATCACGTCTTTGAGCCTCCTTTATAACCTGGGCATCACGTTGTGATTTTCCCATGTGCATGTATTAAATTTCTTATTCTTTCTCCTGTTAATCTAGTATTATGTTAATTTTACTATTTTATAGTTAGTCTAGCCTAAAGAGCTAAGGAAAGATATAATGGGGGAATTTTTCCTGTTCCACAAGAATCTCATGTATTTAAGACACACATAAATTATCAAATCAATTTAATAGGACAACTCATATATTCCCAGCAAGAAGTCAGAGAATATCATCTAAATATAACCTTTCAAGAAGTTGGATATAAGTTAAACCAGCATGAGATGTGTAAGAATCAGGTGAGGAGAATAGGGAACCTGTCCAAAAATGAATGTTGGGACTAAGAGTAAAATGCTAGGACATGTTAGTGGATTTTCATAGGATAACTTAGATAAAAGTGCTGACTTAGGTCAGAGCAGGAGTTGAAATCTAGGTTTCTGAAATCCAGGTTGTGCTCCAACCCTCTGTGCCTTAGGGGCAGGGCCTTATCATCCTATAGGGATGTCTGCCCCGAGCATGTTTTTCTACCTCTGATAAACTTTTTCTTCAATTTCCTAAGACAATGACAGAGCCTATGACCTATAGATCAGGGTGTAGGGAACTGCATGGTAAGGGGAAGGCAGGGAGTAGGGTGCAAAAGTTGGATCTGCTAGAATCTTTTGCAACTGAATCTTTAACAGTTGTTCTAAGCACACTGGTTTGAACAGATTCCGAGCCCTATTCTACGTTGTACTTACATTTTTCACATATGTACTATAAACAACATTCATGCTAACATTTGACCATCCCATGAATGAATGTAGTCTGTTAAGGGAAATAAAAGTGGGAATATCACATTATTACATTTAGGCTTCTGTGGTAATCTTGGAAGACAAAATAACTCAGAAGTGTTCTCTATGCCTGTATATCCTGTTTACTCAGTATAGACTACAAAATCCATAAACAGATGGAAAATTTTTAGAAAATTGCCTTCGTTTCCTTATGCTTGTGCAAGATGAGGATTTTTTGACAAAATCCTCGACAATGCCAAATGCTTTGCAATCACAGACCCTTTCCTCACAGAGGCAACAAGCTGCTTCAGGAGTTTAAAAAGAGGGCCCAGTATATGAGATACTAACAAATATCTGTTTCTGAAAAGAACTTACCTAAGGAATTCATATTCAAAATATATAAGGAAGTCATACAACTGAACACCAAAAAACAATCCAATTTGAAACTAGGGCAGAGGACATACAGATGGCTAATTGACATATGAAAAGATGCTCAACATCACTAATCATCAGAAAAATGCAAATTAAAACTACAATGAGGTGTCACCTCACACCTGCCAGAAAAGCTATCATCAATAAATCAGCAAACAACAAATGCTGGCGAGGATGTGGAGAAAGGGGAACCATTTTGCACTTCGGTGGGAATGCAGACCGGTGCAGGCACTGTGGAAAGCAGTATGGGGTTCCTCAAACAATGAAAAAGTTCGGAGGGCGACATCAGAGGAATCATAAAATGAAAGATCCCCATGTTTCTCTCCTTGATTCTCTGCTCAATGTCTGACAGTTACATACATTGAAACATCAGAAGATGGGCAAACTAGGGAGGTGGGAAGGGAAAAGAGCTAAGATGGCCCAGAGAGGCAGCCCCATAGCTCAGAGCTCACAGCCTGGGAGCTCACCTAGGGGCTCAGGTCAGAGACCAGAGGAATTGAGTTGCTGATGGCACTCCCATGAGCCAGGAAAACACAGAGATTCAGTGAGCATTCCTTCAGCCGTGGGCAATACAAGCTGTGGCTGAGCCCAATGACCTGTGCAAGGAGGAAGCACAGAGCTGTGGTCACAGTTGCCTGGCAATCTGCATTCCTGACTGAAAGAAAGCCATGAAAGCCTGGCTGCCTCCTCTCACTCTCCCAGAGCTAGCAGCAGGCCCCAGAAGAAGCTATAGCAGTGAGTGTTGAGTTGCAGAGCACATTATCTGCAAACCCCAAAATTAGTACCACAAAAACACTTTTTCACTGAGTGACAGGTACACTCGGCGCCTAATCCCAGGGTTGGCTGGAGACACAGAGGAGATGTCACAGAAGTCTGCAGTCACCATTACTGAGAGATCAAACCAATAAAGGGAGTAGACAAACTCTCCCAAATTACTCCCCACAGCCCCCCGCCCCACATTGCAGCTGCACTGCTGGTGTGGGGTCTGGTTTCAGGAGACATCACTGGGATTTCACAGGTTTGGAACCTGATTGCCCACCACTTTCCCCTATGGGGTTGGTCTCCTGAAATCAAGGCTTCCAACACAAAGGAGATGCCCACCATTCAAGGGAACACAGGCCATTTTCCACTACACTGCACAGATCTAAAAAGCAGTGCAAGAGAGCTTTAAAAAAAAAGTGATTCAGCGCCACCTACTGGAAAACAATAAAAAGACTTCTTATCATTCTAGAGACTTGCCACCACTCACATATAAAAAATTATCTAGACAGAGAAGGAATCTATCAAATACCACAAATAACTAATATAATGAGGCAGCTCAGAAAGAAAATGGAAATTTCCATAAAAGTAAATTTAAAGACATGAAAATACATGATTTAAATGACAGTTAAAGGCTCCACTTCTGAAAATGCTCAATGAGATGCAAGAAAGCACGGATAGGCAGTGTAATGAACTCAGAAACAAAGCAATGAACAAAATACATAATTTACCGGAGATTTAAATTTTTAAAAAGAACCAAATAAAACTCTGAACATGAAGAACTCAATAAAAGATATAAAGAATAAACTAGTGAGCACAGGAAATAGAACTGACCAGATGGAGGAAAGAATTAGTTATTTTGAAGATAGAAATCTAGAAATGATGCAGAGAGAAGAAGAGAGAGAGAGAGACGTGAGCATAAAACAATGAAAGAACTATATAAGAATAATAGGCACACCAGAAAAAGAAGAGAGGGAGAAAGGAATGGAGAACCTATTTAAACAAATAGTTAATGAGAATTTCCCAAACCTATGGAAAGAGCAAGATCCTTGAATTCAACACACAAATAGAATACCTAATTACCTCCATCCAAAAAGACCTTCTCCATGGCACATTTTATTAAAATAGTAAAAAGTTAGTGACAAGATTCTCAAGATCAACAGGAAAAAAAGTAACCAATAAAGGAAAGCCCAATTAGGATGTCATTGGACTTCTCAGCAGAAACCCTACAAGGTAGAAGAGAGTGGAACCAAATATTAAATTACTAAAAGAGAAAAATTACCACCCAACAATAATATATCCAGCAAAGTTATCCTTTAGATATAAAGAAGAAATAAAAATGTTTCCAGTCACACAGAAGCTGAGGGAATATACAACCAGAAGAGCTCCATTGTGGCAAATATACAAGGTGACTATTCTATGTGAAACAACTGAAGGTCACAAAAATATGAGTAAGATAACCAACAAACTCATGGCATGAATAGGGATAATTCATGACATCAAAAATATAAAAGATGAGGAGGTAAAAGTCTGAATTCTCAAAGGCAGATGGAAATTAGATGCATTCAAAAGAAAAAAATTCTGCTTATATGAAACTTCCATATTCATAAATCTAATGGTAACCACACACACATAAAAACCTCATGTCTTAAATAAATAGGAAACAGAGGAAAGAAGTATGAAATACCACCAAACAAAAATGACAGAAAAACACAAAGGAAAAGAATGAATGAAAGCACAAAGCTTCCAAAAAACAAAAGATAAAAATCTAAGAAGAGGCAATACTTCCTAACACATTTTATGAGAACAACCTGACCCTGATCCCAAAACCTGGCAAGGACATCACAAAAGAAGAGAACTGCAGACCAATATCTGTGATAAATACAGATGCTAAAATCCTAAACAATATAGTAGCAAATTGAATATAACAATATACTAAAATATAATGAATCACAGTCATATGGGATTCACTTAGGGGCACAAAGATGGCTCAACATATGCAAATCAATCAATGTAACACAATATATTAATACAATTAAAGATAAAAGTCATATGATGTTATCAATAGGTACATAGAAACATTTGATAAAATACAAGATTCATTTGTAATAAAAGTGCTCAATAAAATGGGTGCAGAAAGAAAGTACCTCTAAATAATAAAAGCCACATATGACAAACACTCAGCTATATCATACTCAATGGTGAAAAACTAGAAGCCTTTCTTGTAAGATCAGGAAAAAGATAAGGATCTCCACTCTTACCACTTCTAATCAACATAGTACTGCAAGACCTAGCCCGAGCAATCAAGCAAGAGAAAGAAATAAAAGGATCCAAATTAGAAAAGAAGAAGTAAAAGTGTCACTTTTTGCAGATGACATGATTCTATTTATAAAATACCCTAAGAACTCCACAAAAACTATTAGAAACAATAAACACAGCAAAGTTGCAGGGTACAAAATTAATGTATAAAAATTTACTGCTTTCCTGTATACTAACAATGAAATTTCAGAAAAATGAAATGAAAAAAAAAAATTCTTTTGCAATTGCAATGAAACAAATAGAATACCTAGGAAGAAATTTTTAAAATATTATGGAAGACCTATATACTGAAAACAACAAAGCATTATTAAAAGAGTTTGAAAAACACACAATGAAATGGAAAGGTATTTCTTGTTTGTGGATTGAAAGAAATAACATAGTTAAAATGGCCATATTAGCCAAAGCAATATACAGATTTAATGCAATTCCCATCAAAATCATCATGACATTTTTTAAGGAAACAGAACAAAAAAAAAATCATCAGATTTGCATGGAACCACAAAAGACCCAAAGAGCCAAAGCAATCCCGAGAAAACAAGAACAAAGCTGGGGGTATCACATCACCTGACTTCAAATTATACTGCAAAGTGATGATAATCTAAACATCATATTAGTGGCAGAAAAACAGATACACAGACCAATGAAA
The DNA here is from genome assembly GCF_004126475.2 of Phyllostomus discolor. Taxonomy (NCBI): domain Eukaryota; kingdom Metazoa; phylum Chordata; class Mammalia; order Chiroptera; family Phyllostomidae; genus Phyllostomus; species Phyllostomus discolor. Next base: position 139,341,082 of record NC_040903.2, on the reverse strand, counting down.
CAGACCTGAGAGCCCAGAAATGGAACCACATGTATATGTACACATAATTTTGACAAAGGAGCCAAAAATATACCATGAAGAAAACAAAGACTTTTCAATAAATTGTGATGAGAAAATTGGAAAGCCACATGCAAAAGAATAAAACTAGACTATGATTTGTTCTCATATACAATAGTAACTCAAAATTGATCAAAGTTATAAATATAAGATCTGAAACAATATATTACATAGAAGAAAACACAGGCACTAAACTTATAAACTTACAAAAGGTTTTATGAATTGCTCAAAGGCAAGGTAAATAAAGGCAAATATAAGTGAATGAGACTATATTAAAGTAAAAAGCTTCTGCAGGGCAAAAGAAACTGAACAACAACAAAAAGAAAACCAACCAAAAAGGAGAAGAAGATATTTGCAAACCATAGCTTTGACAAGGTTTTAATATCTAAAATACATATATAAAGAATTCATATAACTGAACACCAAACAAACATTCAATTAAAAAATAGAGGACCTTAACAGATAATCCTCCCAAGAAAACATACAAATATCCAACAAATATAAGAAAAGATGCTTAACTTCACTACCTATTAGGGAAATGAAAATCAAAACTACAATGAGTTGCTATCACTACAATGACCTGCTAGAATGGCTATTATCAACAAGAGTAGTAATAACAAATGTTGGAGAGGTTGTAGAGAAGAAGGAACTCTCAGTCACTGCTGATGGGGATTTAAACTGGTACAGTCACTATAGAAAACAGTATGTAGTTTGTGAAAAAATTAAAAACAGAGTTATCATATGACCCAGCAATCCTTCTCCTGGATATCTACCCCCCAAATTGGAAAACATTTATTCATGAAAGTAAATGTATCTCCATGTTCATTGCAGCATTATTCATGGTGGCCAAGCCATGGAAACAACTGAACTGTCCTTCACTAGATGGTTGGTTAAAGATGTCCACAAATTCACAATGGAACACTACTCAGCCACAAATAAAAATGAAATATTGGCATTTGTGATGGTATGGATAGACCTTGGGAATATCATGCTAAACTAAGACAGAAAAAATTAAGAACCATATGATTTCACTCATATGTGGAACATAAAACTGAAAGCAACAAATAAGGAAAACAAACAAAAACTTGTAGATACAGACAACAGCATGTTAGTTACCAGAAAAAGGGAATTTGGGGTAGCAAAGTGTAAAGGGATCAAACATATGGTGACAAAGATGATTTGACTTTGGCTGGTGGGCACACAATGCAACATGCAATCATGCATCATAGAAATTTGTGCTTGAAACCTATATAATCTTATTAACCAATATTACTCCAATAAGTTTAATTTAAAAAGGTGAGCCTTAACCAAATCAAATTTTACATTTATAAATTTTACATTTAATTATCCAAATGAATTTTTAAAATTATAATTCCTTAATATTTGTTAAAAGCAATAAGTGCATGAAACTTTATGCAAATTTTTAATAGAACAGCATTATAACTGAGTATTTTTCTCTGAGTATATATCCAAAGAAACCCAAAACACTAATTTGAAAGAATATATGCACCGCTATATTCATTACAGCATTATTTACAATACCCAAAACTATGGAAGCAACCCAAGTGTTATCAATAGATGGGTGGATAAAAAAGCTCTGATAAAAATATGCAATGGAATACTACTGAGCCATAAAAAAGAAGGAAATCTTATGATTTGCAATGACATGCATGGAATTAGCAGTTATTATGCTAAGAGAAATCAGTCAGACAGAGAAAGACAAATACTATATGATTTCACTTATTTATGGAAGCTGAATAATAATATAAACAAAAACAGAAACAAAATCATCAGCAAGATGAATAGGGAGCCCACTGTAATAGAGACCATTTTTGCCAATGATACATCTGACAAGGGTTTAATCTCCAAAATATGTAAAGATCTAATACAATTTAATACCAGAAAGACAAACAACCCAATTAAGAAATGGACAAAAGACCTGAATAGAACTTCTCCAAAGAGGACATACAGAGCACCCATAAATATATGAAGAAAAACATCCAATATCACTAATCATCAGAGAAATGCAAACTAAAACCGCAATGAGATATTACCTTACACCTGTTAGAATGGCTACCATCAATAAACCAACAAACAACAAGTGTTGATGAGGTTGTGGAGAAAATGGAACTATAGTGCACTGTTGGTGGGGATGCAGATTGGTCCAGCCACTGTGGAAAACAATATGGAATATCCTTAAAAAATTAAAAGTGGAACTGCCTTTTGTCCCAGTGATTCAACTTCTGGGAAAATACCTCAAAGATCTCAAAACACCAATACAAAAGCAATCATGCACCGCTATAATTACAGCAGTGCTATTTATAATAGCTAAGATTTGGAAACAGCTTACGTGCCCATCAGTAGATAAATGGATTTTTTTTTTTTTTAAATCTGTGGTATATAGAATACTCTGCAGCAGTAAAAAAGAAGGAACTCTTAAATTTTACAACAGCATGGATGGATCCAAAGAAAATTATGCTAAGTGAATTAAGCCAGTCAGTGAAAGAAAAATACCACATGATCTTGTTTATATGTGAAATCTAATGAACACAATAAGCCAACAAACTGAATAGGAATAGAGACTTAGATATGAAAAACAGACTGACAGCTGCTGGAAAGGGCAGGTGGGTACAGGATGAAAGATGATGAAGGGATTAACCAGAGCACATTTATGTACAACTCATGAGCATGGAAAACAATATGAGAATTAGCTTGGAATGAGGAGAGGGTAGAACTGGGTGTGGAGGTGGAGAAAGAGAAACAAAGTGGGAACAAAACAGCATAAACAATAAGATAAAAACTTAAAAAATAAAACCAGAATAGACTTATAGGTGTAGAGAACAGACTGATGGTTGCCAGAGTAGAGGGACGTGGGGGACTGAGTAAAAAAGATGAAAAGGTTGAGAAATATGGATTGGTAGTTATAAAATAGTTATGGGATATAGGATTGCATAGTTAATATAGTCAATAATATTGTACTATGTATGGTGCCAGTTGGTACTGGAAATATAAGTGGAACTAATTTGTAAAGTATGATTATCTAACCACTATGCTATATACCTGAAACTAATATAAAATAATATTGCATGTAAACTATAATTTAAAAAAAAATAAAATAACTTACCAAAATAACTTGGAAAAGACTTTCCTAAAGTTCACATTTTCAATGTGATTAGAAGGAAAATTATACGGAAGTCCAGCAAAAATAGCAGCCATCTCAGATTGTTATAGTTCATGGTGGACATGGGCAAAACACAAATGGCGGCTGACCTTGCACCACCTGGGATACCCCAAAGCCTGTGCACCCAGTGGAGAGCTAAAGACCCCTATGTATCTCCTGCACAGCTGATCAGCCATGGAGGGTGGAGGTTGGTGGTAAGTGGTTACATCCAGTCTTTGCAGCTGACTGGCACAGGTAAATCCATCCCATTGATCTGCCAACAGCAACCAAGCCTCAACTACAAGAGGAAGGTATATTTAGCTGACATAAAGTGTGCACCTTGAGTACCTAGCTTGGGTGATAGGGGAGGCTCTGCCACTGAACCATACAGGACACCTACTATAGTAGGCCAAGATAGTAGTCATAGTAGCTCTATCTAATACATAGAAACAAACATGGGGAGCCTGCCAAAATGAAGAGACAAAGAAACATGGACCAAATAAAAGAACAAGTCAAAACTCCAGAAAAAGAATTAAACAAAATGGAGATAAACAATCTATCACATGCAGAGTTCAAAACACTAGTTATAAGGATGCTCAAGGAACTTAATGAGGACCTCAACATGATAAAAAAGATCCAGTCAGAAATGAAGCATACACTAATTGAAATAAAGAATAATTTACAGGGAAACTATGGTAGAGTGAATACAGCTGAGAGTCAAATCAATGATTTGGAATGTAAGGAATCAAAAAACAACCAATCAGAATGACAAGAAGAAAACAGAAGCCCACTCCCCCATAAAAACAAGGGTAGTGTAAGGAGCCTCTAAATATTGGAACTTCAAGCATTCCAATATTCACATCATACAGGTGCCAGAAGGGTAAGAGAAAGAGCAAGAAACTAGAAGTCTCTTTGAAAAAATATTGAAAGAAAACTTCCCTCATTTGATGAAGGAAATAGACATTGAATTCCAGACAGCACAGAGAGCCCCAAACAAGACAGATGCAAAAAGGCCCATTCCGAGACACATCAGGATTAAAATACCAAAGGTTAAAGATAAAGAGAGAACGTTAAAAGCAGCAAGAGAAAAGAAGTTAGCTACCTATAGGGAAGTTCCTGTAAGACTGTCAGCTGATTTCTCAACAGAAACTTTGCAGACTAGAAGGAACTGGCAAGGAATACTCAAAGTATGAAAAGCAGTGAACTACAGCCAAGATTGCTCTACCCAGCAAAACTATCATTTAGAATTGAAGGGCAAATAGAGCTTCCCAGGCAAGAAAAGACTAAAAGAGTTCATCATCACCAAAATGTTACTTTATAAAATGTTAAAGGGACTTTTTAAGAAAAGGAGAAAAAAACTATGAACAATAAAATGGCAAAAAAATACAAATCTATCAACATTTGAATCTAAAAAACAAATAAAGAAATAAGAAGAGAGATGGAATGATGGGTACAGAGAGGATTTTGATGTTTGCCAGATGGGAGAGGGGTGTGGGGGAATGGGTGGAGAGGTAAGGGGACTAAGAAGTACAAACAGGTAGTTACAGAATAGCCATGGGGATAGAAATTATGGTATAGGAAATGGAATAGCCAGAGAACCTATGTATTTCCCATGGACATGAACAATAGTATGGGGATTGCCTGAGGGAGTGTGGGGTGCTGGGTGGAGGAAGACAAACAGTGAAAAATTGGGACAATTATAATAGCATAATCAATAAAGAGTAATAAAAATAAATACAATTTTTATAAAAGAGTAAAGTGGAAAAGAAAAATTCCATGTAAAGATAAGAAGATATCTAAGATAGATTAACCAAATGGGTAAAAGTCACATAAAGAATAAAATGAAATACACATTTCTTTGTTAGCATATACCTGTTTTTCAATACAGGCTCCTAAAATATATTACCCATAGATTGCCATCATACCACTTTCCTAGCTATATTTAAAATAAGATGCATGTCTAATATGCATAATCAGACCTAATATCATTACCTTAAAGGTGAAACCTCTAAGGAAACAGAAAATTTGATTAGTGACATAATCTATACTTTCAACTTTGCTCACGTTTAATTTTCTCTTTAAATATCCTTTGCCTAATAAAATGCTTTAAAATTATTCCTCAGTTTACAGAGCTTAGATATGAATTCCACAAGTGAGTAGCATTTAGGGCTGTCAAATATAGAGATGGAATATCTATGTAGATGAGCAAAATTTTCTGCTTTTCAAGTTGTAAAAATTACTTTGCAATAATTATCTTGTCTAATCATATACATATTTATTTCCTATGAAATGATTTTAATACATTTTCTTAAATGATTGGAATTGAGAAGTGTGCATGATACATATATATACATGGATATGAAGTTAGTTGATTTATTTGAATTTTTATGCAGCTTCCTGATAGGAGTCTTTTCCCTCTTTTTGGTCCCATTCAATTGAAAATAGTTTAATTAGCTGAGAATTATAGTCCAATTTGTACTACCCATTGTACATGTGTGTTTTTAAAGCTACACATATGAGATGCTGTATTTAACTGAGTACAAAGGATCCTGTTGCTGCACGTTGACTTAATCTTAGGATGTCAGGGATGTACAAGTAAAGAACTAGGCAAATCTAAATAGTCAGAGACTGTTGAATGCTTTAATTTACCTGCAGCTAACCCACCAAGTGGGACACCCTATTTGTTGAGAAATGCTGTGCCAAGGATATCACATTTAATGACTTTGGCAAGAAGAATGATTTTCATCAGCTGTAACAAACAAGTTCCTCGTCTCCAACCTTACCATCTGTCCTCCTGGTTTCCACCCAGAACTCTATATATGGGCTCAATTGAACAGGTTTTGGACTGCCTAAGGTCACTGCACAATCAACCTTAACAGATGGCATCACAGCGAACATCTAAACTGTAGCAGTGGCCAAAAGCAAAGGATAATTCTCATTGCTGAGGAAGAATGCCCTCTGTGCATGCTGCCCTGATGTTCTGATTCTACTAAACACTTCATGTGAAAATAAGGCTCCATAGTCTTTATATTAATAGCTTAAGTGGATCAGTCTTTGCACTAATTTGCCCAGGCATATTTTATCTTAAACCTTGTTTTGTTTTGTTTTGGGTTTTTTTGTACCTTCATTTTTCTGGTATAATTAGATGAGGTAATACCCTGAGATAATATCTATGATTAACTACCATCAGAATATTGTATATGTGTTTTAAAGGGGAAATAGACTAGGCATCAGGTGTTTTTCTTTTTTTACCGATACCAGTGTGTACTGAAAAACAGCAGTAACTTAACATATTCACATATAACTTAAAATAACAATAAGTAGTTAATGGTAAATGTAGCATCTTTTTAACTCAAAATTTAGTCCTACTTAAGTAAGACCCATACACCCACACTTATCTCCAGCTGACAGTCTCACTTGATGTCTAAACATCATTTCCAATTCAACAGCAAAGGACATTATTCTTGCTTTCAAATTAAGTTCAATCCCTAATTTTCGTATTTCTGCTGTGGGTAGTTTCATTCCATCATTTGCCTAGCTTTAATATTTGGAGACAAAGACTACAAGAGTTTAAAGTTCACCTACTCTCTGTTTTTTTCTTAATATTAACTACCCTAACCACTTATCCTATCAGGTTCCAAGAATTATGGAAGCCAACTTTATATCTTCTATATGAGAGTTAGAGACATTCTTTCTGAAGAGGAAGACTGACCCAAGAGAAAAGACAAGTAGACATAGACATCTTGTAACTCCCAATGAAAAGGGGCAGAGAGAATTTTCCATAGTAAAAACTTTTATTCACAAGTCCTGCGATGCATATTGAAAATGGAAGAAACTGGCAGACTTCCGGCAAGATGGAGGCATAGGTGGATACACCGTACCTCCACGCACAACCAAGATTAGAACAACAACAATTTAGAGCTAGAATAATACCCAGAACTGATAGAGACTTTATCTGAATGGATGTCGGACAGCCAAGAAGTTGAAGTAGACCCGTTCATCCAGACCAGTAGGAAAGGCGGAGCCGGGAGGGCATGGGTCGGCAGCAGCGTGTGGGGATCGGGGAGAGCTCGGTTCGAACTCAGCACGTAAGCCCTCCGAGGCATGCAAGATCGGAGCAGTGGACCCTGAGTATGCAAGCAGAGGCTGGTGGACCCAGTGAAGCAGTGATTGTGGACCAGGGCAGAGCATGTAAACCAGGATCCCAGAGAAGGGACTGTGATCCCAGGAGAATGAAACTACCGCCATTGTTCTCTCCTGCCCCCGCACCCGTCCCCACATACAACGTCACAATCTAGCTACTGGGGTGGCCAGCCCAGGTAAACACCTAAGGTTCCACCCCTCACCGTAACAAGAGCAACCAGACAGGGAAAAAAAAAGAGAGACAGAGAGAGATATGTCTCCAACAGAAGAACAGATCAGTCCCCCAGGACTCATCCTTTTGAGCAACCAAGAAATAGCCAATCTATCAGATGCACAGTTCAAAACACCAGTTATCAGGAAGCTCACAGAATTGATTGGGCGCAGATTAGATGAAAAAATGCAGGCTACCATAAAAGAGATGAAGGAAGATACACGGAGAACCAATAGTGATGGGAAGGGAACTGGGTCTCAAAACAATAGAGTGGACCAGAAGGAAGCAAAAAACAACCAAGCAGGAAAAGATGATGAAATAAGAATTCAAAAAAATGAGGAGAATCTTAGGACCCTCTAGGACATCTTTAAACATTCCAACATCCGAATTATAGGGGTACCAGAAGGAGAAGAGGAAGAGCAACAAGTAGAAGAGTTATTTGAACAAATAATAAAGGAGAACTTCCCCAATCTTGCAAAGGGAATAGACTTCAAAGAAATCCAGGAAGCACAGAGAGCCCCAAAGAAGTTGGACCCCAGAAGAAACACACCAAGGCACATCATAATTACATTAGCCAAGGTAAAAATGAAGGAGAGAATCCTAGAAGCAGCAAGAGATAAGGAGACAGTCACCTACAAAGGAGTTCCCATCAGACTGTCAGCTGATTTCTCCAAAGAGACCTTACCGGCAAGAAGGGGCTGGAAAGAAATATTCCAAGTCATGAAAGGCAAGGACCTACATCCCAGATTGCTCTATCCAGCAAAGCTCTCATTTAGAATGGAAGGGCAGATAAAGTGCTTCTCAGATAAGGTCAAGTTAAAGGAGTTCATCAACATCAAGCCCTTATTTTATGAAATGTTAAAGGGACTTATCTAAGAAAAGAAGATAAAAAAAAAACATGTATAGTAAAAGGACAACAAACTCACAATTATTAACAACCACACCTAAAGCAAAACCAAAAGAAACTAAGCAAACAACTAGAACAGGAGTAGAACCACAGAAATGGAGATCACATGGAGGGTTAGCAACAGGGGAGTGGGAGGAGGAGAGAGGGGGAAAAGGTACAGAGAATAAGTAGCATAGAATGTAGGTTGAAAATAGATAGGGGGAGGGTAAGAATAGTATGGGTAATGTAGAAGCTAAAGAACTCATAAGTATGACACATGGACATGAACTAAAGGGGGGGGATATGGGTGGGAGAGGGTGTACAGGGTGGAGGGGAGTGAAGGGGGGAAAATGGGACAACTGTAATAGCATAATCAATAAAATATATTTAAAAAAAAGAAAATGGAAGAAACCATAAAGAAAAAAATTAAAAATAGGATAAGAATTAATCAGTGGAAAATAGGAGAGAAAAATTTGAAGAAATTATAGCATTAGTTTAGTAACATAAAAAACTGAATAATAAGAAATCTAAAAAAATGGAGTATAAATTATTAAGGAAAACAGTTTAAATGAATTTTCTAGAATCTAAGGACATTAGTTTTTCAGACTAAAAGGGTTTGTCAGGTGCTCCTGAAGTTATACTATTAAACTATGGCATTTTACCATGAAATTTATTTCAGGGTGGTGGGGACATGGAAAAGATGATAAAAGACTGCCACAGAGAATAGGACAGCTCACCCATAAAAATCAAAAGTCAGAATAGCAGCACTGGAATCTAGAAGACAATAGATCAATGCTTTTCTATTTTTTTGAGGGGGGATTAACTTAGAAATCTGAAAACAGACAAATAATCAGTTAAGTGTGTCAGCACAATAAAGATGCTTTCTGATAAACAAATTATTAAAAATTTACCTCAAGAAGTTTTAGGGCCCTGCCTGGCGTAGCTCAGTGGATTGAGTGCAGGCTGTGAACCAAAGCATCACATCACAGGTTCGATTCTCAGTCAGGGCACATGTTTGGGTTGCAGGCCACAGCCCCCAGCAACTGCACATTGATGTCTCTCTCTCTCTCTCTCTCTCTCTCTCTCTCTCTCTCTCTCTCCCCTTTCCCTTCCCTCTCTAAAAATAAATAAATAAAATCTTTTAACAATTTTTTAAAAAGAAGTTTTAGGGTTCTTCTCCATGTAAGTGTATAAAAACCAAAAGAGAGAAGGACATAGCATGAAATCACTAGTCCAGATCATAAGTTAGGAGAAGGGTACAAGAAGAGTCTTCAAAGAAAATTAAAAAACAAACAACAAAAATAAAACCTGTTTAGTCCCTGATATATTTAACTTATATGTAAAATAGTATTCAGATAGATTTTATAATTTCCTCCTAAATTTTGAAAAATTACATAGAAGATTAATCAAAGAAAGAACAAGAGGTTGTTAACTGGGAATAACAAAAGAAAGGGAACCTTAGTGCATTAGTTCTTAGTAATGTCATGGTCAATATAAGGTAAACATTACATATGTATCTAATCAAAAATTGTAGTACACTTAATTGGAAAGAAGGGGAGTTAAGTAAGAACCTCAGGATGACAGTTAAGCAAGCTAAATTTGTATTACTACAGTGTGAAATCAATTAAAATGCCTAAAATTGATAAATAAAATTGATAAACAAAAATTTATGAATATGGAAGTAGATACCAAAATGAACAGCTTAGAGACCGGATGAGTAGAACACAACATTGGAAAGATAAAAGTAGATTATTAGCCATAGAGCATCAATCATGGCTCTCTTTTAATGTAAAAAAAAATACTTACAAACATAAATAGAAAATAATAAAATTATAAAATTAAAATATAACAGGAGGTGTTTACTGGATATAGGGGATGAAGGATGAGGGAGAAACTAAAAAAATAAATTTAAAAAGGGGTTATACAGTGACTCCTTCAGATCTTCCTTTGACAAAATAAGGAATGACTCTAATTAAAATTCAGTTAGCTGCATGTGCTCACAAACACACCAAAGCAGTTGCAATGCTGATCTGGAACCATGGGATTCTTGGAACTCTGAGATCTCAACTGTAGAACCAACAATCTAGCACCATTCAGAATGTTTATTTGAAATAAGTGAGCATGAGGAGGATATATGGTTTGTCTATGTTTATCCTGATAATTTACTCAAATGTAGTAACCCAGTATTATATTTTGTCCCCAAATGCCTCTCTTATTTCTTTTTCATTCAACTCAGTTTTTACTTAGAGCTTCTTGGTTGGTCTTTTAATATAACCTCTCCTTCATAAAATGTATTTCATACTTCTTGACCAAATCACTTTTTCTAAAATGCTCTCTCCAACATTATTTTCATGTGCTCTTGCTTACTTTGTCAGGTTCAACATTGAGGTTATACTAGTGTTTATGCAACAGTTTGTGTACTGCTTGTCTTTTCCTATATGATTGAAAAGAAATGTAATCTGGTCCTGAAAATTTTTTCAAATTATTTCCTATAAATGTACCATCTTTGTTACTAACTAAATGTTTATATAAGTATGTATAGTTACTGCTCAGATTCTTTTTGTTGTTCTAAATCAACTTAAGGGAAAATAATATACAGGTATTTCTAATTTAGTACTATGAAAGTTGTCATTTTATATTTTGTAATTTTTATTATATATGTTTTTATATTTCCTTTCTCCTACTTTTGATTATTGCTCTTATTTTTAATTAAATTTGTCGGTATTATCTACAATTTTCTTAAAAGAACAGGCTTATATATTTGTTATTTTCTTTTCTACTCAATCATTTCAGAATATACTTTTGTTTATACAGAAGTTAATGTTTCTAGTTACATAGGAGTACACACTAAATTAATAAAAATTAAAACAATAGAGATATTGGGGAAAAGAGTAAGAAATGGCTTTAACTCCATGAAATGCCACCACTAATTCTTAGTTTTAAGTCTTTGTTTTGAGCATGTACTTATGTTTCTTAGTGTGTATTTGTATATATGCAGAGAGAGCAAGAGACAAAGACAGCCACAGACAGAAAAAAGACCAAAAAGAAATTACTTGTTTTACAAAGTGAAGAACCTACTCTACAACCTTTTATTTTGACTTGATATAGTAAGGATGTATTTAAAAATCCATACATTTATATAACTTAATATCATAAAAATCATTAATAAATATTGTAAGAATCAACTCCTATTTATTTTATCTGTCCAGTTGTTTTGACATTTTAGTTGTTTATAGGTTCTCACTATAATTAATATCCCAATAAAATTAAAACCTCCATAAATAAATTTTTCCTACATAGGCAAATATACACTTAGGATAAGCTCTCTTAGCAAATTTTCATATAGCAACTGAAGGGTCAAAGAAGAAATCAAAAGTGAAATAAAAAAATACTTTGACGCTAATGAAAATGAAAATACAGCTGGCAAATTTTATAGAAGCACCAAGAATAATTCTAAGTGGGAAGTTCATAGCAATAAATGCCTGCCTCAATAAACAAGAAAAATCTAAATTAAACAACTAAGCTTTACACCTAAAGGAACTAGAAAAACAAGAAAAAGTGAAGCCAACAGTTAACAGAAGAAAATAAATAAGAAAGATCATAGTGGGAATAAATCAGATAGACACTACAAAGATAGTAGAAAAAGATTAATGAAACTAAGAGCTGGCTCTTTGAAAAGATTAACAAAATTGACACAACTTTAACCCAGACTCACCAAGAAGAGAACTCAAATAAATAAAATCAGAAATTATTTAAGTAAAATGTATAATATAGTCAATTTCAATGTTTGCCTTTCTTTTCTTTTTTTTTTAATTATATTTTCTTGATTATGATATTACCATTGTCCTGGTTTTTTCACCTTTCCACCCCTCAGCCCAACAACTCCTACTCCCTCAGGCAATCCTCAAACCATTGTTCATGCTCATGGATTATGTGTATAAGTTCTTTGTCTACTCCATTTCCTGGACTGTATTTTACATCCCAGTGGCTATTCTGAACTACCTGTTTGTACTTCTTAATCCCCTCACCTCTTCACCCATTTCCCCACACCCCTCTCCCATCTGGTAAACATCAAAACCCTCTCTGTATCCATGATTCCATCTCTCTTCTTATTTCTTAGTTAGTTTTTTAGATTCAAATGTTGATAGATTTGTGTTTTTTGCCATTTTATTGTTCATAGTTTTTTTTCTCCTTTTCTTAAACAAGTCCCTTTAACATTTCATAAAATAATGTTTTCGTGATGATGAACTCCTTTTGTCTTTTCTTGTCTGGGAAGCTCTTCATCTGCCCTTCAATTCTAAATGATAGTTTTGCTGGGTAGAGCAATCTTGGCTGAAGGTACCTTCTTTTTATGACTTTGAATGTTTCTTGCCAATTCCTTCTAGTCTGCAAAGTTTCTGTTGAGAAATCAGCTGACAGTCTTATAGGAACTACCCTCTAGTTCCTAGAGGGTAACTAACCCTCTAACCCTCTAGTTCCTAGAGGGTAACTAACTTCTTTTCTCTTGCTGCTTTTACCATTCTCTCTTTATCTCTCGCTTAACCTTTGGCATTTTAATCCTGATGTGTCTTGGAGTGGCCTCTTTATATCTGTCTTGTTTGGGGCTCTCTGTGCTCTCTGGACTTGCATGTCTATTTACTTCACAAAATTAGAAAAGTTTTCTTTCAAATAGATTTCCAATTCCTTGGTCATTCTCTTCTTCTGGAACACGTATGATGCAAATATTGGACCTCTTGAAGTTGTCCCAGAAGCTGCTTATACAATCTTCATTATTTTGGATCCCTTTTCCTTCTCATTGCTCTGATTGGTTGTTCTTTGCCTCTTTAGCTTCCGTATCATTGATTTCATTGTCAGCTTCATCCACTCTACTGTTGCTTCTCTGTAAATATTCTTTATTTTAATTAGTGTATCCTTTGTGTCCAAATAGGTATATTTTGTGCTATTGAGGTCTTCACTAAGTTTATTGAGCATTCTTATAACCAGTGTTTTGAATTCTGCATCTAATAGATTGCTTATCTCCATTTCGTTTAGCTCTTTTTGTGGAGTTTTGATCTGTTCTTTCATTTGGGCCATGTTTCTTAGTCATCTCATTTTGGCAGCCTCCCTGTGTTTCTTTCAATGTACAAGTTGAGCTGCTATGACTTCTTGTCTTGGGATCTTGGCCTAATGTAGTAGATGTCCTATAGTTTCCAGTGCAGAGCCTCCCCCATCACCCAAGCCAGGCACATAAGGTATGCATTTCATGTATGCTAAGTATACCCTCCTCTTATAATTGAGGCTTGGTTGCTATTGGAGATCAATGGGAAGGGATTACCCAGGCCATTAAACTGGAAGGATATGCTTTGACCACTTACCACCAACCTCCACCCTCCATGGTGGATCAGCTATGCAGGAGCAGGGTGGTGGTGTACTAATGTGGTCTGTAGTTGTCCACTGGGCGTGCTGGCCCTGGGTTTCCCAGGTGGTGTGGACCAGGGTCAGCCCCCACCTGTGTTTTGCCCAGGACTACCTTGTCTGAGCTATAAAGCAATCTGAGGTAGGTGCTACCTGCATTGTGCTTGGAGTTTCCAAGGCAAAAATAGCTGTAAATCTAGGCTGGATCCTGCTAATTCTGGGCCTGGGACTCACTGATGCCAGCTGCTGCCTGTTTGATAGGAATAAGGAAGTTGTGAAGCATGAGCCAAGGCAAGCCATTCATATGGAGAAGCAACTTGTGTAGGCCCTTAAGTTGAATGGGGCAGAGTCTCTGCTTATCTCCAAGGCAGGTCAAACAGTGTTAGCCAGGTTGATAGAGTCTCAAATATGGCATCAGCTTGCTGAATCTGTGGGTGGAGGGTTTAGAAAAGAGATAATGGCCTCTGCTTGACTTGATGCCAGGCAGTTCACTTTCTCCCTGTATACCACTGATTCCTTTCAAGCCACTATCCTGGTGCTGGAGCTCAGAGAGAGTCTGAGTAGATGATTCTGTGTGTGGGTTCTTTAAGAGGGCAGCTTGGAGCTCCAGAAGTTTCTTCCACCAACTCAATTCCTGCTGGTTTTTGCAGCCAGAACTTTGTGGGGACCAGTCTTCCTGGCATTGGATCCCTGGGCTGGAGAACCTGATGTGGAGCTGGGACTCCTCACTCCCAAGATATCTCTCCCAAATTTTTATCTACCAAACATGGGTAAGGGACTGTCTCACTCCTTGTTTGTGCCCCTCCTACCAGTCTGGATGGATATGGTTTCTTCAATTTTGTTTGAAGGCTAATTGTCATACTTCCATTCAACTCAGCTTCTAATAGTTTTGAGTAATGTTTGTTCTATATTTTAGCTGTAATTTTTGTTGTGGTGTGTGAAAAGGCAAGCCATGTCTTCCTTTGCTGCTATCTATGCTGCCATCTTGACTGGAAGTCTCATGTTTGCCTTTATGTTTTGTAATTTTAATGAGATGAATAGAAAGACATTTCTATAACATTATATAAATATACTCTTTTATTATAATACTTTATTATTTTCTTTTATTTATCTGAAATTAATTTTGATCTGTGATAAAGTGTTATTTTAACTTAATTTGAACTATTGGGTTGGCTAAAAATTTGTGTTTTTTTTCTGTACCATAAGAATACTCTAGAGTGCTTAGTTGTCTTTAACTTCATTTGAAACAATTTTTGTTAAATTGTGTTGTGACAGCTGTCATCAGCCTGCATTTAAAAAACTTATCAAAATTGGTGAATTTTTGTGTAGCCATTTTAATATTGATGATGGAAGAAAATATGCAACATTTTTGGCATATTATGCTTTATTATTTCAAGAATGGTAAAAACAGAGCTGAAATGAAAAAAAAAATGTGCTATGTATGGAGTAGGTGTCAGGACTGATTGAACATGTCAAAAGTGGTGTGTGAAGTTTTGTGCTGGAGATTTCTCACTGGATGATGCTCCACAGTGGGGTAGACCAGTAGAAATTTTTAGCCATCAAGTTGAGATATTAATTGAGAACAATCAATGTTATACCACGTGGGAGATAGTCAACATATTCAAAATATCCAAATCAATAAAGTTACTGGTGAAAATGAAAACTGTGCCTTTTTTAAAAAAAAATTAAACAGACTTTTTGGCCAACTCATAATATGTTTCACTTTTTCCAAATACCAGTTAATAAGCTATTGATTATCCACTAATTTTCACCAATATTTTAATTGCACACTGTCCATTTTTCTATAAATTAATTAGCTAATACAATTAACAAATAGGCAAATGATGTCAATATAAGAGACTCATTGGTTCACTATATAAACTGTTCAGTTCATTGATGTTCTATGATATTAAATATAATAGTAGCTGAACATCATAACACAGCTAAGCTTGTTATGTCACAGAGAAATGCCCATTAACTATATTACCCACTGACCCTATTGTCTTCATTTTATCACAATTTGGCCATTGCTCTGCCTTGCTAGTGTAGTTCTTTCCAATTGCTGTATATATTTTTCTTATCTTCACAAATATTAGACTTAACCCTCACTTACAAATTAACTTTTAACCATTAGAGGCATTCATGTGAGACTTAGAAGAAGGAAGTGGAATGGAGGACATATTTTTATTGTTCTGGATACCAGCTATCAAGGTTATAGACATGTGAGAATTGGGAAGCTGTTGTACCAGCCACTGTCAGCATGTCTGTCCAGAATCAGCATCAAGGCTCTTGAGATATAGTTTTAGTGGTAGTATGGGGGCTGTAGAAACTTTTGAGCTTTAGTTCATAGCTATGAGGTAAAATTCTCCAGTCATATCTATCCTATGACTTCTGTTCCTTTTCAACAATTTTGGAAACACCAGCATTGTATATCATTGTAGTTGTACTGTTTCAACTATCTAGTATGATAGATACCTATTGGCTAAAGACAACCACTGAGTAAATGGGGAAAGTCCACAAGACAGAAAAATGAATGATATATTGCTTAAGTCAGATAGAGAAGGTTAATTGAGAATATAATCAGTGCTTTGGAATATATTAAAGTTCGCTTATTGTAATAACTGTAATAATAGTCAGTGAGTAAAAGGAATTGACTTACTGAAAGTGAGAAAGATTCTATTAGATATTCAGAAAAAAATCTTGAATCACTAAGGGACAAACAGCTAAGTGGCTAATGACATAGGTCATAAAATTTGAGTCCCTGAGGAGCTTCAGGGAAAAAAATCTCCAGTGATCTGCCTTTAATTATGAGAATTATCTAAATGGAAGGAATGGAACTGGGATCTCTGACATTCTTTCAATTTCTATTGCTCTAAGCATAAAAAGGATAAAATTCATACTTGAAATAGAAAATGCATGTACTTCTTTCTAACATATTTGTAATTTTTACCTGAAAAACATTAGTGACACTAGTAAACATTAGTAAAATATTTGTTTTGTGTTATGGTATAGACTTTATGGTCCATAATCTTTTAAAGAAGAATGCTTCGGGAACAAATTTAAATCCCCAAAGAAAAACATTGAAAAAATTCAAGCAGCTAATATTTTGAAGATACTTATCTTATTTCAGTAATGATTGTTGATTATGGTAATTGATCATTTCAATAATTTCTTATATAGATAATTGGTAAGAATAATTTAAGTGCACTCCATTTTAAATATTCTTAATTAGTAAAGCACATTTAAATAAATTACCATATTATTGAAGGTCACACATAAGTATGGTTCACCATAATTTTATGAAGTTACAGTAAACTATATTCTGTGGAATTTATCCTTAAGAATAGTTCAGCAAAATGTAAATCAACATTTGAGGGATAAACACTTCTATCATGGAGCATATGTCTCAGTTATACAAGCAAAATAAAACAGTTGGCCACCAAATTTTCATGCTTCACCTTTGACCAAAAAAAATAGTCACTTTATACCATAAGAGTAATTTTCCCCATATGTTTAGTAATATGAATAGAAGTTGAGAGAGGGAAGATTTTAGAGAGAGGGCTGCAATAATGGACAAACAATTGAGCAAAAAAACCCACCTGCTTTTCTAGTCAGAATACTTATATTAGTCAAGCTGATAAATTGTGCAACGTGTTAATACCATGCCGCATGCACAGTAAGGAAGGGAGGATGGAGGTAATAAGGAGAAAGATAATTATTATATGCAGACTATGTGTGAGGTACTCTATAAAAGGCAGTGAAATGACATAGCTAATATAAACTTGAAATGGATCAGAGTAGAGGGCCCAGAAATAGATCCCCTCATATATGGTTGACTAATAACTGATGAGAGAGCCAAAAACACTCAATGTGGAAAGGAGAGGCTCTTCAAAAAAGGGTGTTGGGTATACCTGACAGGCACATAGAAAAAAATAAAATTAAATCCCTGTCTTATATCACTCACAAAAATTATCTCAAAATGGCTTAAAGTCTTAAACATAAAATCTGATACCTAGAAGAAAACATACAAAGCCTGGAAGAAAGCATAGCAAGACCTTGACATTGGTCTTAGCATGATGTTTTTTGGATATGACACCAAAGCACAAGCAACAAAAACAAAAATAAACAAACAGGACTACAGCAAACTAAAAAGCTTCTGCACAGCAAAAGATACAATCAGCAAAATGAAAAGGCAACCTATGAAATGAGGAGAGAACATATTTGCTAAATATACATTGAATAGGGTTAATACTCAAAATATGTAAAAAGTTCATACAACTTAACAAAAAAAATCTGATTTAAGATGGACCAAGCAACTGAAGAGACATTTTCCAAAGAAGACATACAAATGATCAATAAGTTCATAAAAAGAGGCTGAGCACCACTAATCAAAAGGATGATGAAAACTGAAACCATGAGGTATCTCCCACCTATTAGAATGTCCTTCATCAAGCTGTACACCTAAAACTAATAAAAATTAATATTGAATATAAACTGTAATTGAAAAATACAATTTAAAATAAAAAAAAACAACCTGAGTTAACCACTGTGGATTAGATATGGAGTAACGGGAAGCTTGGTACACTATTGATAAGAATGTGAATTGGTAAAGTCATTACAGAAAACAGTAGGGAGATTTCTTAAAAATTAAAAACAGAACTACTGTATGACTCAATCCAAATTCTGGGTATATAGCTAAAGAAAGTGAAAAGGGGTTTTGAAAAGACATCTGCACTCCCGTGTTCATTGCAGCACTATAGTTAAGATATGGAAACAACCTTAGTATCCACCAGTGGATGAATGGATAAGAAGATGATACACACACACACACATGATGGGATATTATTCAGCCATGAGAAAGAAGGAAAACCTGTCATTTCTGGCAATAAGAATCAATCTTGAGGGCATTATGCTAAGTGAGTTAAGTCAGACAGAGAAAGATAAATACTGCATGACATCACTTACATGTAGAACCTAAAACAGCCAAACTTGTAAAAACAGAGAAGAGAATGGTGGCTGCCAGGAACTGGTGGCGAGGATCTAGGGAGATATTGTTTAAGGGTAAAACTTGCAACTAGTACATAAATATGTCCCAGAGATCTAATGCACAGTAGAGTGATTATTGTCAACAATTTGGTATAAGAAACTTCAAAGTTAATAAGACTAGATCTTAATTGTTCTCCCCCCCCCAAAAAATCATGATATAATATGATGGAGGTGTCAGCTAACATGGTGACAGTCATAACTGCAATACACAATTATATCAAATCAACATGTTTTATGCCTCACACTTACTGTTTTAGGGCAATTACACCTCAATAAAAATAAAATTAGTGTTTTATAATCAGCATATTAAAAATGAACTACAATAGAGCAGAATAATGCATTATGTATGGAAAGGGAACTACTTTTCCCAGAAATCTTTATTATATATCTATTTACTGATTTAGAGAAGTGGATTATTAGTAAAAATGTACACCTTGAGGTAATAAACAAAAATATTTGAAAATCACTGCTTTAAAAAAGAAAAACATATTTGACCATGTTTGGTAGTTAAAAGACTCGAGTAGTTCTATTGAGGAATCAAAAACAAAGGATAAGTTGAAGTCCAAAAACAACTAAAGAGAATGCTTTCTTAAAACTCCCTTTCTTCCTCTATCCATGAGAATGCATGCTATATTATTATTAGGCCATTCTTTAGGATGTGAAGTTAAAATGCTCAGATCTTGCATTGGTATGAATTATATGAATATGTCTCTGTATCAATACTAGTTGAATCCAAATAAGACATACTTTTTCAAATTCTTCCTCTGTAAGCCAGCACAGTGTCTTTATTTTATATTTAGATCTGCAGGTAGACTATCCAGGTTCATAGCCCACCTCAGCCATTTAATGACTATATAGGCAAGAGCTTTGATAACTCTAAGTCACAGTTTCTCATATATCAAGTGAGGATTATAGGAAGTTCTTCAGTTGTATAGAATGAGATAACATACCTATAGTTAATGCAATGTGTACAGTGTACGTCAGGCACATTATCTGTTAATATTGTTAAGAAACAGATTTTTTGACAATGCTGTTGGGAGACTGCTTATAAATGTAATTTTTTCAATTTTATTACTACCACCTTCAGTTTTTTAATATATGAAAAACAAAAGTTACTGTGATAATGAACTTGATTTAAATTTACCACGTAATAATCAGTATAATTTTATCACTATCTTTATCTTTTAATATATGAAAAACTAAAAATTACTAAGATAATGAACTTGATTTAAATTTACCACATAATATTCAATATAATTTTATTTTTAAAGAATGTTTGTTTGTGTCTTGCTTTTACTACACATGGAAAAATGCACAAAATTTATTCTCTTCCTAACAATAAGAAAATTCCAGATAGTCTATATAATTGTAACATTTTTTTGAGCCCATTGGAGAAATGAACTGGTGAGGCAGACAGATGAATGGAATTCTGAAAGAACTCCATTCTGAGGAGAAACAGGCACTAAGAGCTATTTCATCTTTGTCAGAGCATGGGAAAAGATGGAAGCCATATAAGCAGGAAAAACAAAAGCAACTGAAATTTAATTTCTTAACAATAGAACATGGGCCAGAATGACAATGTGAAATCTGAAGAGCACCTAAATAAAAGGTATGGGTTTTTAAAGTTTTTATATGATTTTATTGTTTTATTACTTTAATTAATCAAATTTATTAGAGTGACATTGGTTAACAAAATGATATGTTTCAGATGTACAATTATATAATATTGAGTTGACCAAAAGTTTGTTTGTTTTTTTCCTATAAGATGGCTCGAGTAGTGCTTAGTTGTGTTGAACTTATTTGACACAATTTTGTTTGATTGTATGGTGACAGCTGTCATGTCAATGTGCATTTTAAAAACATGTCAAAATTGGTGAATTTTTGTGCAGCCATTTTTAATATTGAAAATGGAAGAAAACATGTATTTTCAGTGTATTTTGCTTTATTATTTCAAGACAGGTAAAAATGCAACTGAAATGCAAAAAAAGTTTTGTGCAATGTATGGAGAAGGTGCTATGACTGATGGAACATGTCAAAAGTGGTTTGCGAAGTTTTGTGCTGGAGATTTCTCACTAGATGATGCTCTGCAGTGAGGTAGACCAGTTAAAGTCAATAATGATCAAATCGAGAGAGATACTGAGAACAATCAACATTATACCATGCAGGAGAAAGCCAACATACACAAAATATCCAAATAGATAAAGTTTTTGGTGAAAATAAAAAAAATGTGTTTTTTATTTTATAGAAAATAAACACATGGACTCTTTGCCCAACCCAATACATCATCTGTATATTGCATTGTGTGTTTACAACCTCAAGTCAGGCCTCCTTCCATCACCATTTATCCCCTCCTTTACTCTCTTCTACCTTCTCCCACTCCCCATTCCCTGTGGTAATCACCATACTGTTTTCTGTGTCTATGAGGTTTTTTCTAAATCCCTTCACCTTTTTTCACCCAGTCTCCCCAACCCCCACCACTCCTCTTATAGCTATCAGTGTGGTCTCTGTATCTATGAGTCTGTTTCTATTTTGTTTGTTAGTTTATTCTGTTCATCAGATTCCACATGAAATCATATGCTGATACTTGTCTTTCTCTGACTAGCTTATTTCACTTAGCATAACACTCTCCAGGTTCGCCCATTCTGTCACAAAAGGTAAGATTTCCTTCTTTTTTATACCCAAGTAGTATTCCATTGTGTAAATGTATTGGGTTGGCAAAAAAAAAGCCCATTATATTTTTTACCAAAAATTGTGTAAAATAAAAGACATTTTTTATTTTCACCCCTAACTTTGTTGATTTGGATATTTTGAGTATGTTGGCTATCTCCCACTATTGGCTTCTGATGGGTAGAGGTCAGGAGTGCTGCCAAGCATCTTCCAATGTATAAGATAGCCCCACAGCAAAGAATTATTTGGCCAAAATGTTAACAGTACCAAGAAATTTCACAAACCACTTCTGACACATTCAGTCAGTCATAGCACCTTCTCCATACACTACACAGAAGATTTTTCTTTTTGTATTTCAGTTGCGTTTTTACCTTTCCTGAAATAATAAAGCATAATACACTGGAATGTTATATATTTTCTTCCATCTCAATATTAAAATGGCTGCATGAAAATTCACCAATTTTGATAAGTTTTTTTAAATGCATGCTGATATGACAACTGTCACAATACAATCAAACAAAATTGTTTTGAATGAAATTAAAGACAACTAAGCGCCACTAGAGCCATCATACAAAAAAAGCCATAACAGACTTTTTGGCCAATCCAATACCACTGCTTTTTTGTCCGCTCATCTAATCATGGGTACTTGGGCTGCTTCCAAATCTTGGCTATTGTAAATAACACTGCAATGAACACGGGGTGCATATGTTCTTTCAAATTAGTGTTTCAGGCTTCTTTGGATAAATTCTGAGAAGTGGAATTGCTGGATAATAAGGAAGTTCCATTTTTAATTTTTTGAGGTAACCCCATACAGCTTTACACAGTGGCTGCACCAATCTGCATTCCCACCAACAGTGCATGAGAGTTCCCTTCCCCCCATACCCTGGCCAACACTTGTTGTTTATTGACATGTTGATGATAGCCATTTTGATCGGAGTGAGTTGATAGTTCATTTCTGTTTTCATTTGCATTTATCTGATGATTAGTGTCTGTTGAGCATCTTTTCATATGTAATTGGCCATCTGTATGTATGAGCTTTTGTTAATGGTCTTCCACTAGGTGCTGATAACAAGACTAAGAGATACTCTAGTCTATTTTGTAGCAAGTATATGCAAACCTTCATCAAAAAGGCCTGAAATAATTAAATTTGTATTTCAGTAAACTCCAAAGAAAAATAAAACTAACAGGTAACAACACTGATAATGGAATGAGATCATCAGACAAAACTGTTGTAAATGTTTTATAATTATAACATATGTTGTACATAATAACATAGTTCAAATTTTAAAAATAAAAGAGAAACATGCAAATTTATGATTGTGATTGTAGATTCAAAGTCCTCTCTCAATGATTGACAGAACAGCAGATTAAAAATTCAGTAAGGATACAGAAGACAAACTGTTAACTAACTTTACCATATTGACAATTGGAGAATAAGTCATGTGATCAGAGTATACATTATTTCTAAGTGCACATGGAACAGACATTAAGATAAACTATATTCTATTAATTAAAACACATATCTAAAACCTCAAATGGAATAAAAGCATAGAAAATAATTTTTTTCATGGAAACAAAACACAAAATCACTGAACAAATATACTATATCTGGAAAATTCTCTAATATTTGAAAATTAAAGAACACACTACTGAATAACCCACAAGTTAAAGAAAAAATATAAAAAGGGCAACTTGAAACTTTATGAACTAAATAAAAATTAAAACATTTTTAAAAGGGGGGGCATGAGAATAAATCATTTTATAAGGAAAAGTAAAGCATTAAATGCCATAAGCATAAAAAGTAAAAAGGGTTTTAGATCAATGATATGATCTTTCAGTTTAAGAAGCTAGAAAAAGAAAAGCAAATTAAACCCAAGAAAGCAATACAGATAAGAGCAGAAATCAATGGGGGGAAAGTCAATAGAGACAATCAATGAAATCAACACCTCTATCTTGACTAATAAGGAAAGAAAGTTGACACAAATTACCAATATCAGCAATGAAAGAAGTGGTATCACTACTGATTGTATTAATATTATAAAGATTACAGATTATGAGCTACTTTATGTCATTTAACTCAAGAAAACAGATTAAATAGACTAATTTTTGAAAGACAATACCAAACCTCCCTCAAGAAGAGATATTCTGAATATCCTCATGGTATAAATTAAATAAAATTATAGTTAAAAACATTATTGACAAAGAAAACTCCAGAGTCAGGGGTCTTCACTGGTAAATTCTAGAGAACATTTATTAGAGAAATAAAACCAATTTTAACCCTTCAAAAAACCAAAGATCCTGTTCCAATGTACTTAATGAATCTAACTTAATTCTGAAAGAAGACAAAAAAAAAACTGAACACCACAATTCCTAATGAATACAGATGCAGAAGTCTTGAAGTATTTGAAAAATGCATTTGTCAATATATTAAAAGGACCTAAATATATGGGCTTTTTCCCAGGATTGTGGGACTTTTCCCAGGATTGTGAGGTTGGGTCAGCCTTCACAAATCTATGTAATTTACCATGTCAACTATCTAAATTTCTTTAAAAATATAATCAGCTCAAAAGCTGGCACAAAAAAATTAAAAAGCATTTTAAAAAATTACGCCCTGGCTGGTGTGGCTGAGTGGATTGAGCACAATGGCCCACAAACTGAAAGGTTGCAGGTTTAATTTCCAGTCAGGGCACAAGCCTGGATTGTGGGCCAGGAACCTAGTTGGGGACTAGTGGGGACTAAGTTGGGGACTGTGGGGACTAAGAGGCAACTGATCTTTGTGTCCCTCACACATTGCTGTTTCTCTCCTCCTCTTCCTCGCCCTACCTTCCGCTCTCTAAAAATAAATAAATAAAAGTTTAAAAATTCATATATACATTTTTAAATTTTTTATTTATTGATTTTAGAGTGAGAAAGGGAGAGAAGGAGAGAAGGTGGAGAGAGAGAAACATCAATCTGTTGTTTCACTTAACTTATGCATTTATTGGTTGCTTCTTATATGTGCTCTGGTTAGAGATTGAACCCACAACCTTGGCATATCAGGACAACATTCTAACCAAATGAACTAGGACCGACATATGATTTCACTCATATGTGTGATATAAAACTGCAACTCATGGATACAGACAACAGTGTGGTGGTTACCAAAGGGAAGTGAGTGGGTGGGGTGGACAGGGCCTAATACATGATGACAGAAAATGGTTTGATTTTAGGTGGTGGGCACACAGTGCAATATGTGCATCTTGTAGCATAGAACAATGTACACCTGAAACTTCCATGATTTTATTAATGAATGTCACCCCAATAAATTTAATAATAAATAAATAAATGGAAAACTTTCAACAAAATGGGAATTAAGGGGCACAATATAAATTTGACAAGTGCATGAATGACAACCCACAATTAGCATCATATTTAAAACATGAATAGAATAACTGTTTTCCCTAAAGATTAGGAACAAGGGAAGGATGCCTGTCTTTACTACTTCTATTTAACATTTGATAACATATCCCAGCTATTATAAAAAGGTAAGAAAAAGAAATAAAAATCATATAGATGAATAAGAAAAAATAACTCTCTACTTGTAGACAAGATAATTTTCAACAAAGAAAGACCCAAGGAATCTAAACAATTTTTTTAAAAAACTAATAAAACTAACACATATATTTAGTACAAGTCACTATACAATTTCAATATGCAAATACCACTTTCATTTCTAAACAGTAGCAATGAACATTTATAAATTAAGACTGTGCATTGAAAACTAGAACTAATTGCTAAGAAAAATTAAAGATGACCTAAATATATAGAATCTGAATATTCACTATTAAGATTCTAAATTCGTTCCTTTCTGATCAATAGATTTAACACAATCTTGGTAAAATAGCACAAAATTTGTTAAAATTGACACCATTTAAAAAATATATGTAAAATGTAAAGAACTAGAATAGCCCAATTTTGAACAAACCAAAGTTGACACATTTACCTGCTCCTATTTTAATATAGTAATAAGACTTAGTTATTGACATGAGTTTAAGTATTTATGTGAATGGCACTGAGTAGAGTCCTAAAGTAGGCCAGGAATTCATGATCAAATTGTGTGGTCAAATTTGCAAATTTATGGGAAAAATAATAGTCCTCTTCAAACAATTGTGCTGTAACAGATAATCATATGGAAAAGAATGAATCTCAAACTCACTTTATATGTAAAAGTTAATGCCAAATTGATCATAAATATAAATACAATTGGTTTAAGTAAAATAATTTTGGAACCTCAATAAAATGGCATACTTCATCCAGAAAAAGGAATGTACCAATATGTGCAGCAGTGTGGATGCATCCTAAGAGCCTTGTGCTAAGCAAAAGAAGTTGGACACAATGTTACTTATTGCATGACTCCATTTATTTGATATTTTAGAGATACCACATCTGTAATGGTAGAAAAGACATCAAAATTTTTCTGAGATTATTATTTGAAGGAAAACAGCGAATCTAAAATGGTATGAGCGTGATTTTATTTTAATAAAACTGTTCTACATTTTTATTATGGTGATGGTTTCAAACTGTATTCATTTGTCAAAACTGATGATATGTATACCTTAAAATGACAGATTTTTTTGTGTGAATTATACTTCAATAAACCTGACTTTTAAAGAGAAATACAGATGATATTTGCATTTGCCGTAAATAATAAGGACTGATTTCTACTTGTGAATATCAATTTCTTAGATTTAAAAAGAGAAAGTATATTAAAATAGATCTACAAAATTATATTTATTTATCCCAATGATTATTTATTTAAATATCTAACTATATCTATACTTATAATGATATCTTCCAATTTCTTTACCTATATTTTCAACCACCACCTTGACAAAAATTGGTAAAATTTGGTGTTTGGTATATGGTCTAAGTATAGAAGTTAAAAGCTATTTTCAAACTTCTAATTTACATATTGGAATGTCTATATAATATAATATCTTATTGTCATACAAGTTATTTTTGAAAATTTTCAGAAAAGAGATTACATTTGCATCTAAATTATTTATTGTGGTATTATAAAAAACATAATTGCTTTTTAAATTAAATACTTTTTGAAATGAGATTTTATCATTATGAGGGTTAGTTTTCTTTTACCATGAGTTTTGGGGATTTTTTAGTAAAAAAAGGAAGGACTATCCCATGTTTATATGAGGTCTGTCCAGAAAAAGTCCAACCATTATATTAATATAACAAGAATGGTTTCTGTGACATCAATGTAACCTGGCAGCCAAGGAGAGTGGACTGTTACGTGCATGTTTGAACAATGATGACTTCACTGTACTCATCAGTGGGGACAGTAGATGCCATTGAGGAAGCATGTGAACTGTGTGGGCACCATATTTCAAATGAATGAGTAGAGCAACAAATCTGCATCAAATTTTACATTAAGCTTGACTGCCGCTCCATAGAAATATTCGGATGATTTGGAAGTCTGTAGCTATGGGCAACTGGTGATTGGCAGCTTCATCACATCAACATGACAGTTTATGCATCATATCTCCTACAGAGGTTTTTGGCAAAACATTGAATCACCCAGGTGACTCAGCCCTGCTATAGCCCAGATTTTGTGCCCTGTGACTTTTGGCTTTTCCCTAAACTAAAATCACCTTTGAAATGACAAGATTGCAGACCATGATGACATTGAAGAAAATATGATGGGGCAGCTGATGGCAATTAGGAGAATTGTGTGAGGTCCCAAGATGTCTGCTTTGAAGGGGACTAGGTATCACTGTCCTATGTACAATGTTTTTTGTATCTTGTATCTTCTTTGATAAATATCTGTATTTTTCGTAGCATGTGGCTGGATACTTTCTGGACATAACTTGTATATTAAAAGAAGAACTGTAGCCCAAAATTTTACCTTAAATTACCCAAATTATTCAATATTAATTAATAATCAAGAAGTAAGATATTGATAAATTTTAGATAATCATTTGAATTATTTTGAAGAAGTGGCAAATAACAGGGTTTACACATTAGAATAATTTCCCTCAACATAAAGCTTTCCATATTTAAAAAACCCAGTGTACAGTGTTTCTTTATATTAAAATGTTAAATGTCTTAATAGTTATGGATTATTCCTAGATTCCTATATTATACTACTAACTAAAATATTTAGACTGTATTAAACTAGATCATTAAATGCTTATGTGGTCCAAATCTTTTCAAAGAATAAATGAAGTGCTAGATATTGTTAAAGATACAATTTAGAGTTTAGAAAACTATAATGATAGTTAACAAAACAATAAAGGAAATAATTTGGTAGTCTCCAAGGAAATCAGTGGTACCAATAATTAATTAGAATTGGGATTTTTTGAACATTTTTATTAACCTTATATTAATTTGCAAAGTGAGGATAGAAATTAGAGAAAGCCTGATTCCCAGAAGTTACATTGAATGAAAAAAATAAGTAGGAATCATAATGAAGGTGATGCTCATCTAATATATAGCCAAATGAAAATACAGTTCTTTAGAATCAAACTTCTAAGACTTGATTATTTTTGCTTTTAAAAAGAATGGTGTCCCTGGCTGGCGTAGCTTAGTGGATTGAGCGTGGGCTGCAAACCAAAGTGTCACAAGTTCGGTTCCCAGTCAGGGTACATGCCAGGGTTGCAGGCCATGACCCCCAGCAACCGCACATTGATATTTCTCTCTCTCTCTCTCTATCTCCCTCCCTTCCCTCTCTAAACATAAAAATAAATAAAAATCTTTAAAAAATTGTTAAAAAAAGAATGGTGAATATCATAAAATTCTCCTTTTGAAGTTGAACTGATTCTGTTATATTTTACAAATATACTAGTGGTACATATAACTTGAGAAAAGCAATACATGTATTTATACATATGCATAAGTTTATATATAAATAGGTGTCAAAATATATACATCATACCTCTGAAACCATGATAAACCTCAAAACTAACTTATTGCTATTTATATTTTTAGGGATGTGAATGATAGATGCAAGTAACATACTTGTACATGTCTTAAAACCACATGGTTATTGTGTAGCTATATGCTTTTTATAATTAATATAATAAGATCCTATAATAAAGTTTCCAGAGAATTTAGAATGACACTATCATATAATTCATGGGAGTAAATTCATTCAGTAAATTGTTCCTGAATCGCTTCTTGTTAATTTCATTATTGTCCATAAACAGAGAGATGAATACCGGGACATACATTTAACAGAAACCCCAAGTTACTTATTCTTCAGTCAGTATAAGGGAACCTTTCCTTAAACATGCAGCTTCATAAAAGGTGGCTATTATTAACACTGTTTTCCTCATGACTGTATGAAGTGATTTTGCTAAAAGTAATTCCAAAAATGTGATCTTTGGAAATAGGAAATTAAAACCTGGTCAATTATCAACTAAAATAAATTTGATCAACATTATTACCACCTAAAAAAAATCAGTATTTGAGTGCCATTAATGCCATACTTACTATGATTGTCCAACCTAATCTACCCTATAGGTAACTTGTCAATTTTGTTCACATTTGGGCTGAAAGAATAAGGATTTTGGTTTTTCTTCATCTTATACTATGAACAGAAAAAATAAATGAAGCCTTATGACCAAGCAATTCCACTTCTGGGGATTTATCCAAAGAAACCTGAAACACTAATTTGAAAGAATATAAACACCTCTATGTTTATTGCAATGTTACTTACAATAACAAAGATTTGGAAACAGCCCAAGTGTCCATCAGTAGATGAGTGAATAAAACAGCTATGGGACATTTACGCAATGGCATACTACTCTGCTCTAAAAGAAGAAGAAAATTTTATCCTTTGCAATGGCATGGAGGGACCAGGAGAACATTATGTTAAGTAAATAAGCCAGTCAGAGAGGGACAAATACTATATGATTTTACTTATATGTGGAATTTAATGAGCAAACTAAGGTAGGTAGATAGAGAGCAGGCTGAGAGCTCTGGAGGAGTGGTTCAGGGTAGAGGGATCAAGTGAAAAAGAAAAAAAAAAGGATTCATGGACATGGACAACAGTTTGGTGACTGCAGATAGATGGAGGTAGAAGAGGATATAAGGGGGGTAAATGGTAATGGAAAAATGCTAAAAAATAATTTTAAAAACCTGAAATGGTCATTTTTAAACACTTTTTAAAGTTGCACAAACTGTTTTAAATGTTTCATATTCATGTCTGCTTTTCATCCTCAAAACCTATGTGATGGAAAATATTAAGCATACTTCACAAAGAAAGAAGCCAAGCCTTAGACAAGTATGTTATGTCACTTGCTGGACATAACACGTCTAGAATATATTGGCATCTCTGAGACTAAAACCTATATCTCTAATGCCAATGTATGTTATTTGTGAAAGAGGCCTAGAAATTATCTTACCAATTTAGAGATAAGGAAGCTAAGTCCCAGGATGTTTTATAACTTGTCCAAAGTCAAGCAAGAAGGGAACTATAATTAGATTCTAAATTAAGTGCTTTGTCTGTGTATGACTATTTTAACATTATATTGCTTGTAGAATGACTTATTTTGAGAGCTCAATTTTGTCATATATTTTTATCAACAAAAGTAAATTTAAAGAAAAATTGTATAAACATAGAGTAGATTAACTAAATAAAAATCTACTTATTCTTCCCTTACTTAAAAGGAATAGAAGCAAATTTGTTACTCTCAAATTAAATTTATGCTACTGGGAACAAAGTTAGTTGTTATTTAAATGTAATACATTAAAAGTAGGAAAAAAACAGAAGATAAATATCAGCATTTCCATGATTGGACTATATTTTCCAAAGTCTTTGGAGTCTGGAAATATTTACTCTCCTGCCCTTTTCATATAAATCAGAATTGGACAGTACTCTAACTGTTTTACATTTAGTATATACTTTAATTACCACACTACTGTAAGGCACATAATCCCATCAATCATCATTTAACAGCTAGGGAAACTGAGTTTTAGAGAAGGTTTAGTCACATATCAAAATTATATATCTAAAAAGAGGAAAATACTTTCAAAATCAAATTCGTCTTCTTTTTAACTTTTTAAAAACATATGACTAACATCATTTCTTACCTCAGGAAGAGTGGTACAAAGAAAGGAATACATTTTATAATAGAGACATAACTTTTCACCTTTTAAAGGGTTGTTGGTTAAGCCACCAAGAGACCACATATTCAATTAATTATCAAAACACAGCTTAATTATGTTATCTCATTAATGAGTTTCAAAAGGTTAATAAGGTACTTCTACTTGTTATCATCAAGAGACACTCAAATCAGAATACTGGTCAAAATTTAATGAATATGGAAACTGGAAATTTACATTAACATAAATGTACTTTAAGTCTTTAAGGTTCCCTCACATATTGATGTGCAGTGAATTAAAAATTATTTTTTTCTGAATACTCTACTATCTTATGTAGTATGACTACATAATATAAAATAGTTTAATTACAATAAAATGACCTCTTCTACCTGGGGCTGGGAGAATCACTATTACTATCACAGTTTCCTTGATTTTTGACACACACACACACACACACACATACACACACACAACTTCCTAAAATGATTCCCCTTTTATTAATTACCTTTGTTATAATGATTTTGACTATTTACAAAATATGCAATTTATCCTCAAAGTTGATACTTTTAAAACATTCAAATGAAATAAACATTTTTAATGAAATTAAGGAAATTTTTAAAAATTGTGAGGAGATGACTGTTAGATTAAGTGTATACCTTTGGAAGGCAACTACCTTGAAGCCATCAATCTTCATTAGATGTGTAATTTCTGATACACTTATTTAAAAAATATGGTAGTTTTTAAAAAAACTGTTGTAAGTCTTCTGATTCAAGATGTTCACAGTTGTTTTAAATGTCATAATTAACTAATAAACCCAGTTCTAATCCCCTGGAAAGACAAGAGTGATAGTTTGGTTGTTTTGCCCCACCCTTCAATCTCTATCTTTCCATAATCAGGAGTACTGTTGTCAACCATAATAACTTTCTGATTAGGTTTTGCCAGTGGAAGTCAGCAGCTGGAGGTCAGATGAGTGAGAAAGAGAGGGTGACATATTAATCTTTGCCCCTGCTCTGGCCCATCAGGTCTCTGGGAGTGCCTAAAGCTCCAGCTGGCAGACCCTCCATACCTCTCACTCTCTCGCTGGTCCATTTACACCATTTCCTCCTTTGTCCCTTCAACATGGGAAGCAGTTACTACATTGCTAATGCCTCATCATCCTTACTGGTTCCTTGAAGTCATATATCCACTGTACACAGTCCTATTACTAGATTGTCTTCAATATAATCCTTTTGAGAGTGTCATCTGTTTTAGTGCATGATTACATCTGAATACAGAAAAAATACAAATATACATATATTTAATCCTCACCCTAGGATATGTTTATTAATTTTAGAGAGAGAAATAGTATTAGTTGCCTCCCATACCATTTGGAATGGGGATTGAACCCATACCCTAGGTATGTGCTCTGACTGGGAATTGAACCTGCAACCTGTTGATGTATGGGATCATGCTCCAACCAACTGAGCCACCCAGCCAGAGCTATACAAATATATATTTTTAAATCTTTTGTGGCAGACCTTCTGGGTGTATAGAAGTAAAGAGAGAGGGAGAGAAAAAGAGAGAGAGAAAAATACCCGTTCTCCTAGACTTCACATTCTGATTGCGGAGACATTCATCAAACATATAGTATGACAGACATTAGTCCACAAGACATAAGTGATGTAATGAAAGGGCATAGGGTATGACACAGATGGATATTGAAGTTTATAAGACTGGCTTTCCAGATATGGCTGCACTAAGAATGTAGCATCTGAGAAAATACTTAAAGGCAGCTATGCAGATAGCTGAAGCAAGACTACATCAGGGAAAGGGGCTTCTTTACTATTTCTTTTACAGGAGGTTTGCATGTAACAAATCCTCTCAGCTTTTGTTTAACTGAGAATGTCTTTATTTTACTTACTTCTGAAGGATAGATTTAATTGATATAGAATTCCAAAATTATACTTTTTCAGCAATTTGAATATATTGTTTCACTTATGTCAAAGCTTGCTTTCTTTTTGCAACTTTCAGAATTTTTAAATAAATCATTACATGGTTAAATATTTAATGTTATCTACACTTTACCACAAGAAATTACAATAAAAATTAAAATAAGCAACCAACAAAAGAGGGTGTATTGAAGAGTATTAACATGACCAGGAT
This sequence comes from Phyllostomus discolor, assembly GCF_004126475.2. Taxonomy (NCBI): domain Eukaryota; kingdom Metazoa; phylum Chordata; class Mammalia; order Chiroptera; family Phyllostomidae; genus Phyllostomus; species Phyllostomus discolor. The sequence continues at coordinate 139,308,277 of NC_040903.2, read as the reverse complement.
CTAACATTTTCAAGGGATGAGGAAGATTGATCTTTTCCATTATCAGGGGTACCATTATATAAAAAGTAATTCTATATAGATTAATTTAAATGAATTATAAAACCTGGAAATTACAAATATATATAGATATAGATAGATATATATAGATATATATAAAACATGGGCATAGCATGATATTCCTAGTAATTTAAGAAAATGTTTTCCTTACAGATCTTAATTTTCACTAAAACTAGAAAAAAATGTCATTTGCCGAGAGTGCTAAGAAGTTATGGCATATTTTGGTAAGAAACCTGAAAGCAGAGAAATTTTGAGGTAACTCTATTTGAAGAATATAAGAATGGCCTAATTGATAGATATGTCTTTCACAGTTGAGATCCTTTGTTTGAGTTCTAGATTTCAGCACCTGTGTGCTATGCTTTGTCATTTTTATTAAGTGTACCAAACACAATGGGTACAAGCAATATGTGACAAATATATGAATAAAATATATATATAAACGAAATGATGATATGCTTTTAAATTTTAGTGCACCCCACAAGTACTCATACACTCACACAAACATACAATATTCTGCATTTTATTTCCTTTATATATTATATTACTCTAGAAACTCATTTAACATAATCACCTAGCCACATTATTGTGCTTTAATTTGTCAGCAAGATTTAAAAGATTAGCACTTTTGGAGTTCATCATTATACAATTAAGGGAATCCTAATGTGATTCAAGCCCAATTCTTTTTCCCCCCATGTGAGCAATCTGGAGCTTAACAAACACACATATGCAGAATGCCTTGACTAAATCCACTGCCCATGAAAGGCACTCTCCAAGTACTTGTGTAAGGTATGCTGGATGAATACCAAGGGAAAGGGGGAGCCAAGAATAGAGGTGTTACAACTTTGGGTGCAGTTCTCTTCCATTACACCCCAGGAGTTTTACTAATGCAATTATATAATTAACTAGGCTAAGAATATGCTGCCTAAATAGGCCCAGGGATGTTATGTTACTGATTCCCAGCTGAAGAAACTAAGTTTCAGTTACAGTGTATTACTTAAACTGATATTTAAAAATAATTTACAAAAGTTTCCATACATTTGAAATACAGCATTTTCTTGGATAACATCATTTTATTTAACATCATTTTTTTATAATGTTGATCAGATGCTATAGCAACAACTTTGCTCCTGTTTATATCAATGAGCCATGGTAAAAACAGTTTTGTCATACTGTTCAAGAATCTATGCATGACATTACATGAGGACTTACTATATGATAGAGTCCCAATTGTTCATTTTGAAAATGAACTAGAATATTTATACAATTAAACTTAAAATTTTAATTTTTAAAACAAAGGGGAACTGAAACTAAAGTTTTCTGAATCTTACTCTAAATTATATTTTCAACTGCAATTCTATGTTTTTAACTGCAACTAATTTAATTCACAGTCTACAGACTTGTGACTATAGGGAGCAAATAAAAATTCTAATTGCATTTATGCTGAGGACAATTCTTCATTTTCATCCTTTGAGGCTGAAAACAAAAAGGAGAGGTAGTTTTATAACAGAAGCTATACTAAATACTAATCTAAGAAGTGAAAGCAAAATTTTCTTAGCTCAGTGACTAAATATATGTATCTCTTTGTCAATCATTGTTTTTGTTAACTAGATAATTAGCATTTTTATCATATTGAAAGAGTCTTAATTGTATTAGTCCATATTTCAAACTATAGGGAAGAATATAAATGTGGTTTATTTCATAACAGAAGAGTAGGTGTATGCACTTGAGAATATTTGTTTACTTCCAAATTAAGTCAAGATATGAAATTCAAAGAAACCACTAAACAAGATAAATCAAAGATTGGAATTTAGACATCATGGCATTTAAAAGCATATTAAATTGATGTGGATAAAATTTTAAAATTAAAATACATGACTATTACCTCTGCCACTTTAACATACATGTACCTTTCTTTTAATGGACACACATATACAGAAACATGAATGACATGTAACACCTCATAGATCACATGCATAGGGAAGAAATTTTCAATACATTTTACTACACTTTATTTATGACAGTGAGCCCTCAGTTATGCCACATGTCAGGAGCCAAAGATGCTTGTGGCATTGCATCCATTTTAGTGTGGTCCATCAAACACAAATAGTATGCTCTTTATATAAGAAATATTATCCTTTTCACTCATTGTTCTCTTTGATGTTTCTAGGTACATGGGAACTTGAATCTCCTTTATCTGTGAAACTATTGTTTACCCAGCAACACCACCAGCTTTTTCTACAGGACTGAAATTGTGTCCTTTGCTCCCTTTACATACTTTTAGTACTTCACAAGTGATCAGCGTTACTTCTTAAGTCAAATTGAATTTAACAACAAACAAAAAAGAAGCAAGGGGTATAAAAATTATAAATCAAAAGCTTTTCTTAGGGTATTCCAAGATATTATATCATCTGCTTGCTCTTCTCTTTCTAGAAAAACCTAAACAAATCAAATCAGGTAGCTCAAAGGTTCCTGTGCTTTAGTGTTTGACTTCCATACTGGCATGATGACACTGGACTCTCCACTGATTTCTAAATTGCTTTATTGTGTAATTTGGGAGGACTAGAGGAATAGAATCTACAATCAGAGGCAGCTGGTCGAAACAGGTGTTGCAGAAAATTATAATCCTACTTTGATTAATCCTGTTTTTTACAGCCGCCCTCCAGTTATGCATGACAGGTATCCAAATAATCAAACACACAGTTTTTATTGCAACAATCTGAGTTATTGTCAGGAGAAACATCAGGAATTGCTGAAGCATTGATGCCAAAATAATGTGTGTTTCATGAAATAGGCTTTTGTTATTCCACTGCTTCTTGAATTTCCTGGGGATAAATGTGTGTGTGTGATTTTCATTACAAATCTGTGCATTTTTTTCTGTTCATTATAGTGGTTTTTAATAACCACAAATTAAAATTTTGCTTTTTAAAAATAATTTTAAAATGAACCTCACATTAACAAGTCCATGGTAATTGTTCTATGCAGCATCTGGAATTATAAATACACCTATTAACAAGACATATCAACATTAAGTAAGGATCTCTTTGTAGGTATTAAAATACTATATTCTTTTCATGTGTGTCCATACACAGTTAAAGCATTTCTTCTCCTGATCTTATTCTTTCCCAACATAAAGTATCACCATCGTAACTCACTCACAGATCAAGGGAACTGCCCAGCTCTGAGAATTTTTGAGAATGATTCTACAGGTACATTTGGTATGAGGTTAGCTCAAAATTGATTTTGTGGAGTTTGAAGCTAGTATTCTCAGAAGAGCCAAGGCATGAAAAAAACTCCTTATCTCACTTTGTAAATCAACTTAAGTAAGTGAATCATTAGAATAAAAAAAGAAGAGTTAAAATGTACACAGACAATTGTGTAGGTATTAGACTTAGCTAGTTAAGTACCTTAGTCATTTATAAATCTTTGATCCAGCTATCATTAAATGGGAACATCAGAATTATAATGTGTCTTTACCAAATATAATGCATTAGCAATAGGAGGTGTTCACTCAATGCTCTTAATGCATTATTAATATATTTCACTTTATGTATATTCTCATGTAAATATTAAAGATTCAATACTATTAATGCCCTAAAATTATTGTTATTACTTTGAATATTTCAAAAAATGCTGTAGCTTTCAACTTTACATGTACGGAATGAATAAGAACCAGGACACTGGGGAGCAATACCATGTTTTACATCTGAAAATGAGGTGCCCTTGATTTGACCAATACTGTCCTCATGATAAATAGTTGTATAGAACTTATGGGTTCAAGTGTTTAACAATTAATGGAAAGTTTTAATATAAAGAAGTTTAAAATATCCATTTAAAATGCTTTTGAAATAGCCATTTAATTTTTCTTGAGTCACTATTTTTAAAGATTTGAGAGGTACATATAATATATATGTGATTAACATTAAATGTCATAATTGTCACATATAATCAGTATCTGACCATATTTGCAAAATGCAATTATTGACCATTCTAGATTTATCTGTTTTCACTCTATTCTTCTTCTTCCACTATTATATATTTATAGCAGCCAAGCTGTCAAAGTTATACATAAATTGTGAATTGGACCAAGATAGACCTCATACGTGTTATAATCTCATTCCATAATTTGCTTCTATAATAGGACTTCCAGTTAAGCATCAACCTTATATTTAAGTGTAAGATTTTCTCAAATCCTACTTTAGTTAATAAATTTTCAATAACCACCTAAACTACTGTTTTTATTTAATATGAACCATCATTTATCTTCAACTTAACTCCCGAAGCATTATTTTTAGAAAGGTCTTAAAATACTTGGGGACATTTTATACTGTTTTTGAGAGAAATAATCATGTAAATATAACTTTATAGTTAACATAAGTATGTAAATAATAAATGTAAAGATTTCTGTATTTACTATCTCCAATTCTCCTATTTTCCCTTGGGCTAAATTTAATCAGGAATAACCACACTAATCCATGAAAATGGCTCTTGTCAAGGTCAGCAGTGACCTCCGCAATCCAGTGGTTATTACTGTAGACAATGTGTCATAAGCACCTGAACAGAGCAGCAATTTCCTCCTAGAATCACAGTCTTTCCTCAGATTCAAGCATTCCATTCCTCTGCATTCCTTCACAACGTCTCCTCTCTTGGGACTTCTTCAAATTTGTCATCTGAACTTCAGTGTACCCAAGGACTAAGCATTATAACCTCTTCTCTATACCCATTCTCATTCCCTTAGCCCAACACACTCAATTTCAACCTTTTAAGTACACACACGCACACTCTCCCTCTCTCTCTCTCTTCCTCTCTCTCCCTCTCTCTCATCTAGGTCTCCAGTCTGGAACTCATCCCTGAAATACAAATTGTAGTGTACTCTACAGCTCCAGTTAGAAGTAGAATAACCATTTCAGAGGTAACATGTTCAAAACTGACTTAAAAATATTCCTTCAAAATCTTGTTCCACTCATATACTTCTCTTTTTTGGTGAATGCCAATTCTTTACTTTTTATTGTTTAAGCCAAAAATGGCAGCATCATCCTTCGCCTCTTACTTTCTTTTGCAACCCACCTGTTCACAGACTTATGTACATACCCACAAATTCTTACTACTACTACTTCTCACGACCTATGCACTACTGCTGCTCCAAAACACTGTCTCTTATTTGTATTACAGAAATAGCCTCCTAGTTGATTTTTCTCCACTCATGCCTCTCTACACCCTTTTCTCATCAGAGCAGTCACAAGAATATTTTAAAAATATAACATCTGGTGATATTCCTCCTCTGTTCAAAGCCCTCCACTGGCTTGCTATCTCTTCAGATAAAATCCAAAGAAATAATCATTTCCTGTAAGGCAATGTATGATCTATTCTCCAGCACTGGTCCACATTTTTATTTATGGATACAATTTAACATTGTCTGTTTGCATAACACCTACACATCTACATTTATTTCTGTATTTGCATATCAGTAGAGATATTAAAGTGAACATGAATTCATATTGGTCTCCAACTCACATCCAGTCAGAACCACAGGGTTTATTCTAGCCTTGCCTTCTTTCTCTGAAGGTGAGAACTTGACTCCTGTCAACTATAATTTTTGTTACTTATTTGTTCAATCCTGGTATAGATGTAATTTGAGAATCAGTGGGAGAAAATATGTACCAATGAGAGTATGATATTTATGTATAATCTTTGCACTTAATCTTCAAGTGTCCAGTAAAACACTGCTTCCCAAGGCTACTTACATTGGCTTTTTTCTACTCCCTTCAGTAATATGTGATATATTTGTTATACTCATTTGTCACAGTCTGAATTCTATCTTGGACTCCCTAAAATCAAATTGTTGTTATTATAATGGCTGTTATTATTATTCTTTGTGAATATACAAGTATATGGGTTTTTAAACAGGGATAGAATTTCATGTTTATTATGCTAGCACTATGTAGGAGATTGCTATCAATCATAAAATTCCTTTCTGAGGACTTTTTTTTTCAAAGATTAGTTTCATTTTTACTTTTCCAAGGCAGGGAAAGGACTTGGTGTGGAGATGTGCAGCAGCACCAGCAGCAGCACCAGCACTGAAGGGTTAGGGATTTGGGTGTTTATCAGGTAATGGGGCGGCTGTAGAGCAGGATGTTCCAGTTGGGCTGCAACTTGTTTCTATGTTACCTTTGGGTGCAGCTGGTGTGGTCTGGTGTGTCCTGTTTCATGAATTCCCAGAGCCTCTGCACCTTTGGGGCATTTCCAGTAATTTTTTAGTCCTGAGGATAAAGGCTCATAAAACAATTAGGGTCAGTTCTGCTTGGGGTCTAGCCAGCTCTGGGAATAATAGCCTGAGAGAGTAGCTTTTGTCTTATTATTCCCCTCTCTGGTTTTTGAGATGAATTTATTCTTAATAACCTGTACACATTATGGTTCTGGGGGGTAGGGACTCTTTTCTAGAACTACTTTCTGTGGATTATGGACAGAGAGTTGGCCTTGCCTGTGGATCCAGGTATGCGTTATTAAGAGAGAGGGGATGGAACTGGACAGCCAGAGAGGTGAGAGCTATAGCAGGGGAGTCGCTTGCAAAAGGAGTCTCCTAGAGCTTGGATGCTTTGTTAGGTGAAAGGCATAAGGCATCTTAGGTGACATGGTTGAGGCCTTTTTGTTATCAGTCCCTTACCTGTCTTCCAACCCCTGTTAGTCTCTTGGGAGCCTTGGATGGAGCATGACATGAAGAAGTTAACCACCTGTTTACAGGATCTTCATTCTGCCACTTTCATTTCCAGTCTAACTCCCTGAATACATAGGTACACAGTACCAGGCTTTTCCTTCATAAAATGAACACCTTCTGGACACCCCACTATTCTAGCTCCTGTAGACTTAGCTTTAGCTTTCTCTAGTTTGCTAAATTAGTCATTATTCATTCATCTGCTTCAAGCTTGTTTAGTTGGCTCACTCTCTTTGCTATTACCACAATCTACATGTCTCTTGTCCTTTGGGTATACTGTGTTATTAAAATTTTCCTGGAGTTTAAGGAAGAAACAGAGATTAATATGTGCAATTAATGTCATATTTAACCATAAGCATATACCATGCACAATTTTGAAAATAAAGTTGTTGAGTGAAAAGAAATCAAGTTACACAGATGCATATATTATACACTTTCTATATGTGTACATATATGTATGTATGTACATATGTATGTTTATATTTGAAATATATATACATATATTTGAAAACTACTGATCAAGTATTTTGTAAACTCTCAGTTTGATTTGGCTAAAAATTTCTCAACATAAGACTCAGGTTTTGACATTTTTTGTAAGAAGAGGTAAAAGTTTTATACATATATTATTTGACTTTTTTATGAAAGAAATGTTTGTCTCTTCTCCCTCATATATCTATTAAATCATTTATATTGGTATGCACTCATAGATATTATTTTATTATTTGAGATGTAATATAATGCTGTCTTTATTTATTAAGTTGATCAAATTGCTCCAGATTTTGCCAGTGGGAAGTCCTTTAGGTTGGTTCCAAGTCTCTTCCTTTTTTAACCACTTCCTTGCTTTGTATATACATTTTAAATAGATGGATGAATATATAAAAATATAATCAGAGTGTTTTCAACTGGATATGTGGGGGATATTCCTGAGGAGAGGAACAAAGAGAACTTCAATGTTTACTGTAAAGTTCTACTTATTTGTTTAAAAAAATCTTAAGTAAAAGATTAATTATTATAACACAATTAAGGATCTCAGCTATGGGGATATTTGTCATGTTATTACTTAAGCCTTTTTATGTATTTTGTGTATTTCATAATTGTAAAAATTATCAAAATTTTATTAGATATATATATATACACACACACACATATATACAGGGTCTGGCAGAAATAATGCCTGATTGAGTTTGATTGGTAGGGTATGATAATGTTTCACACAAGATGGACAGCAATTTGAACATTTCACCTAAAATGTGATATGGTGTGCTTGAGTGTGATATTGTTATGTTACAGGGAAATACATACTTATGATTTTGTAATAAAAGATTTTGTAATAAAAGAGGTATTGTTAGTGCCAGACCTTGTATTTGTCTCTATTAAAGATGAAGCAGGGAATTTTTAGTACCAGTATCATCAGATTTCTCTTGTTAGTCCACTAGTCTTTACATTTTAAACTGGAAATGTCACCAATTAATATATATATGAAATACAATTAAAATTTTCTTAAAGAATAATCTGAGACATCCTTTGTAGCAGCATGGTAAATGACAGTGATAAGATCAAGTATGCAACATAGAAGCAGAAAGAACAAAACATCTGTCTTCCTAAACAGATAGTCAATATGCATGTACTTTCATATCTTTTCTTCATTAAGTATCTTATAATAATCCAGGTTTATTTTTCTACTATATCATAAAGGCATAGTAATAATGTTAGAAACTTATATCTATTCAATTCTTCCCATGATTAATTCAAAATTTTTCCTAAGTATTAAAGTTTACCTATCTTCCTAAGATCATTAGTGGTTACAAAATAAAGTGGAAAAAACTACACAGATGCATGACACCTTTTTTAACTCCAGTAATAACATATTATAGTTATAGAACACATAGTTCCATCATTTTAATCACTGTAGCTAGCAAGTTTTCATTGTCATCATCCAAGTGGCAGATCTATTCACATTTCAAAACTTTACTTTTGAAGACCCTCATGAGGAGCTCCCCTTGGCCTTCGTCAGCAGCAGAGGATGCCTGCTTTATGTGAACACTTGGTCTCAACGTCTGTCATATTCTTTGTTAATCTTGTCCTGCACTGTGCTTTTGCTCTTTGTTTCCAAACACTTGTGATCTGTATTGTTACCTTCTTTTTATCATCCCCTGTGTTTTAGAAGCATTTATTTTAATGTATATGTCTTTAATTTTCCTATTCTCACTGCAATCAATGTTGATTAAAACATTCAAACAATACAGACACTTATAAAATTAAATACAAAATAACCCTGAATAATTTTTTCAGCTGCAACCACAACATCAATATACAATATGCTATCTAGAAAAGGTTCACTTTACTTTCAATGACACAGTAGGTTGAAAGTAAAAGGATGGAAAATTTTTTAGGCAAAAAGTAACTAAAAGAGAACTGGTGTATCTATACTAATATCATACAAAATAGACTCCAGAACAATTGTTCTGAGAAGCAAAGAATATAACATAATGATAAAGGGGTGATTATATAAAATTATATTAAAATTTAAAATATATATATATATATTAAAATTTTAAACATATATGCACCTAACAAGAGATCCTGAAAATACATTAAACAAAACTGACAGATTTGCAGGGAGAACTAACAAATTTAACTATAATAGTTTAATGTATCACTATTGCACTTTCAATAGTAGACAGAAAAACTAGGTGGAAGATCAGACAAAAATTAGAAGACTTGAATGACACTGTAATTCAACTGGAACTAACTGATACCTATATAACATTTCAACTAATAGCAAAATGCACATTCTTTTCTCTTTCTTTAATTTTATTTTTATTGTTGTTGCAGTACAATTTTCTATTTTTTAATCCCATCGCAGCCCACCCATCTAGCCCTCTCCTCCTCCCGCCCATTTCTACCCACACCTATTTTTTAATCATGTGTCCTTTATACTTGTTCCTGTAAACCCTTCCCCTTTTCCCCTGAAATTCCCTCTCCTCTCCCCTCTGAACACTGTCAGTCTGTTCTCTATTTCAGTGTCTTTGGTTATATTTTACTTGTTTCTTTGTTTTGTTGTTTAGGTTCCTGTTAAAGATAAGATCATATGGTATTTGTCTTTCACTGCCTGGCTTATTTCACTTAGTATAATGCTTTCAAGGTGCATCCATGCTGATGCAAAGGATAGGAGCTCCTTCTTTCTTTCTGCTGCATAGAATTCCATTGTGTAAAAGTACCATAGTTTTTTGATCCATTCATTTACTGATGGGCATCTAGGTTGCTTCCAACACTTGGCTATTGTAAATTGAAAATGCACATTCTTTTCAAGTATGCATGAAACATTCTCCAGGACAGACTCTATATCACATCATAAAACTAATCTCAGTAAACTTTTAAAAGTAGAAATAATTAATTAAAAGCATATTCTCTAAACAAATGAAATGTAATTAAAAACTGATAAAATTAGAATTTGAAAACTTCATAAACATGTGGAAATTATGATGCAGCAATCCCACTGCTGGGTATATAACTGAAATAAATTAAATCAAAACTTCTATCAGGTATCTGCAGTCCCATTTATATTGCAGCATTATTCACAATAGCCAAGATATGAAAACAACATAAATGTCTTTCGATGGATGAATGGATAAAGAAACTGTGGTATATATACGCAATGAAATTTTTTTAGAAAAGAAGAAACAAAAAACATAGATGGATCTGGAAAGCATTATTTTTTTATTTATTTATTTTTAGAGAGGGAAGGGAGGGAGAAAGAGAGAGAGAAACATCAATGTACGGTTGCTGGGGGCCATGGCCTGCAACCCAGGCATGTGCCCTGGCTGGGAATCGAACCTGTGATGCTTTGGTTCACAGCCTGCACTCAATCCACTGAGCTATGCCAGCCAGGGCGCATTATTTTAATTGAGGTAAACTGGCAAGAGAAAGATAAATACTATATTGTATTACTTAAATGTTAATTTTAAAAAATAAAGAAAGAAATCAAATAACAGCAGGACAGAACAATGCTTTCCATTATTAAGATAAGAAGAGGGGGAAATGTAGGTCAAGAGTACAAACTTTCAGTTATAAGGAAAATAAGTTCTGATGATATAATGTATAGAATGGTGACTATAGAAAGTTGTTGAGAGTAGATCTTAGGTGTTTGTACTGTGTGCACGTGAACATACATGCACACACACACAAGAGTGAACTATGTGAGGTGGAATGTTAATTATTTTTATCTTGGTAATTATTCTACAATGCATATGTCTATCAAATAATCACATTGTGTACTTCAAATATATGCAATCATACTTGTAATAATTCTTGAATAAATTTGTAAAAATAAATACTACTCTATTAGTTTTCTAGGGTTGCTGGAACAGTGTCACAAACATAAAACAATAGTTTCTTGTCTCACAGTTCTAGAGGCTAGCAATCTGAAATCAAGGTGTCATCAATTTATACTTTCTGTGAAACCAGTAGAGGAATCTTTGCCTGCTGCTTACTAGTTGGTAGTTTCCTGGAAATCTTGGTGTTCTTTGAATTGAAACTACATTACTCCAATTAGTGTCTCACTGTCACAAGGCATTCTCCCTGTGTCTGCCTTCATGTAGCTGTCTTCTTATAAGGATGGTGGTCATCTTAGATTAGGGGCCCAGCATATTCCTGGATGACTTCATCTTAATTTCAAAAATTACCTCTGCAACAACCTTATTTCCAAATAAAGTCACATGCTGCAATAGTGGGTGTTAGGATTTCAACATATCTTTCTTGGGACGTATTATTCATCCCACAACAGATTCCTGAGTAATGAATGGGTCAAGAAGAAATCACAGGAGAAATTAGAAACAACAACAGAACTAATATAGATAAATATATCTATTTGAATACTGATACAAAAATTCTTAAAAGGATACCATACTAAATCCTATAGCATATCAAAAGGATTAGACATTATGACCTTCTGGGATTTGTCCCAGTTTGCAAGGTTGATTCAACATATGAAAAATATTCAATGTAATATACCACATTAATAGAATAATATAAGGAAAAAGCAATCATTTAAATAGATTCAGAAAAGCTTTTGACTCAATACCATTAATTTTTTTTTAGATTTTATTTATTTATTTTTAGAGAGTGAAGGGCAGGAGAAAGGGAGAGAGAGAAACATCAACGTGTGGTTGCTGGGGATCATGGCCTGCAACCCAGGCATGTACCCTGACTGGGAATAGAACCTGCGACACTTTGGTTCGCAGCCCCCACTCAATCCACTGAGCTACGCTAGCCAGGGCTTCCAATACCATTTCATGGAAAAAAAAAAAAAAACACTAAATAAAAAGGAAAAGAAGGGAAATTCCTCAACCTGATAAAGTTATTCTATGAAAAACCCACAGCTAACATCATGCTGAATGACAAAAGATAAAAAATTTCCCCCTTGAGATCAGAAATACGACATGACATCTATTCTTGTCACTTCTATTCAACATTGTACTGAAAGTTCTAAACAGGGAAATTAAACACTAAAATAAAAACAAATAAAACTATTTCTATTCACAGATGATATGATCTTATATGTAGAAATTCTAAAGAATAGTCATACACACACAAATTTTGAACAAATAAGTGAGTTCAATAAAGTTATAGGACATAAGATCAAGAAACAAAAATCAGTTGTATGTCTTGGGATTAGCACTATACAATCTAATAGAGAAACTGAGAAATCAATTTCATCTAAAATGCATAAACATAAGTATGATACTTAGAAATTAATCAAAGAAGTACACTACCTGTACACTAAAACTACAAAGTATTGTTAAAATAAATTAAATGATAAATAAATGTAAAGATAGATCATGTTTGTGGGCTGAAAAGACTCAAAATTTTGATGGCAGAAGAAATCAAATTGTTCTACAGATTCAATGTAATCCTTACTAAAATTCCAAATTCCCTTTTGCAAAAAATGGATGCTCTGATCATAAAATTCAAATGCAAATACAAGGGACCCCAGATATTCAAACCAATCTTGGAAATGAGGAACAAAGTTAGATGAATAACAAATCTTGATTTCAAAACTTACATAAAGCTGCAGTAACCAAAACAGTGTAGTGCCTGTATAAGGATAGACATATAGATCAATGAAACTGAATTGAGCAACTAAAGAAAATATCTATAAATTTATGGTCAATTGATTTTAGAGAAGGTTGCTGAGATCATTCAATGAGCAAAGAATAATCTTTTCAAAAGCTGATGCTGTTAAAACTAAATAACCACATGCAAAAGAATGAAACTGAAGACCTACTTTATACCTGATTAACTAAAATTAACTAAAAAAGAATCAAAGATACAAGTGTAAGAAACACTAATATAAAATTCTTAGAAATGTAAATCTGCATGGTATTATTGCCTTAGGGAAAAGTTTCTTTGATACTAAAAGCACAAGCAGAAAAAAATAGTTAATTGGGACTTCATCAAAATAAAATTTTTGTCTAAGAACACTATCAAGAAAGTGAAAAGAAAGCTAGCAAAATGGAAGAAAATATTTGCAATTCATATATGGGTCTAGTATCTACAATATATAAAGAACTCTTACAACTTCTAAAATATAAACAACCCAATTTATAAAATGGGCAGAGGATATGAATACACATTTCTCCAAAAGAATATACACATGGGCAGTAGCCCATGAAAAGATGTTATATTTTATACATTAGGAAAATGTGAATCAGGGCAACAGTGAGATACCACTTCATACTGAATGGATAATAATAACAATAATGAATATAATAGAAACAGAAATTTAGTGTTGCCAATGTGCTGAATGGATAATAATAGAAAGAAACAGAAAATTAATGTTGCCAATGGTGTAGTGAAATTGAAACCCTTACACATTGCTGGTGAGAATATAAAATGGTAAAACTGCTGTGGAAAATAGTTAAGCAGTTCCTCAAATATTTATAGTGTCATTATTCATAATAACCCAAAGTGGAAATAACCCAAATGTTCACCAACTGAAAAATAGATAAATAATGTGTGCTATATCTATATAGTAGAATATTATTCAGCCATAAAAAGGGAATGAATCTCTTTACATGACACAGTATGAAAAGATATTGGAAACATTATGCTAGAGGAAGGAAGCCAGACACAATGAATATGTATCATATGACTTTATATTTATGAATGTATGAAATAGGCAAAACCAGAGACATGGAATGTAAATTAATAGTTGCCAGAAAATGAAGGGAGGGAAAATTGGGATTGACTGCTAACTGATATGAGTTTCTTTGGGGGTAATGACAATATTGTAGAATTAAACAGTGGTGATGAATGTACCTTTAGCAGATGGATATGCTAAAATTCACTTGTACACTTTAAAATGCTTAATTTTATGCCATGTAAATATATCCTAAAAATAATTGTTCAAAGACAAATAAACAAAAATGCTATACTAGTCATCACTGTATTTTTCTAGTACTTTTGCATAAGTAAAATGTAGTCTAAAATTAATACAATAAAATTCATTTTCACACATTATCAATTGCCTTCTTGAAATTGACACACAGTTTAACCTTTTATTTTAAAGAGGTGTCTTTCCTTCTGCCAAGATAACAATATTGCATATTCTTTATTTTACCATTCTCTGAGAAACCGATACTTGAAAATTATATTTAATATTTTAATTTGTATTTAATTGATATTTAGTGAGATGCCTAGTCCAGTTTCCTATACTCATTACCAGGTTTAATTTCTGTGAGCAACTGTTCATGTATGAGTCATTTTAAGTCCTTTATTGGGATCAGATTTAAAATTTTTTTAATTTCAAAAATTTTTCTGATTTTCAAAATTACCTCAATAGAGTTTTAAAGTTAAAACTTAAATTTGTTGGTTTATATACCCACTCTAGCTTCCAAAAAAGTAATTTCATATATGAATTTAAGACCTTTTGCTTTGCATACAATAATCTATCCTATCAACATTGCATTAGAATACCTGTTTCCACACCATTCCTAGCACTTTGTTTTATTAAGAATGTAATGTTTTCTAAATTGGTGAAATAATACCTTATTATTTTAGCTTGTATTTTCTATTACTTATGTGGTGGAACATCTGTATGTTTGTTGTCATTTGTATTTTGTGTGTGTGTGGGTGACTTCTTCATAGACTCTGTCTATGTTTCCATTCAGTTAGTCATCCATTTCTTCATTTGTACAACTCTTTATATTGGGTTGGCCAAAAAAGTTCATTTTTCCCCCATAAGATGGGTCTAGTAGCAATTAATCATTCTTCTGTTTATATGTGGCAATTATTTTTCCTAGTATTATATTTCTCTTTTACGATGCTCATGATATTTTTTCTCAGATAATATATTTAAAAGTTTTTGGAGTAAAGCAATATTTTTCTATATTGCCTGAGTTTCAGGTCTGTCTGAAAATACTGTCTTTTCCCAAGACTATAAAAAGAATCTCTCATATTTTTGTTAGTTTGTAGTATATTATTAATATATATTTTAAATGTATTGCTTCTGGAATCTGACATATACTCTGACTTATGTACTTAACTCAAAATTTCTCCAAATAAACAGCCATTTATCAAATTATCTTTCAATAACTAGTGCAAATATTCTAAAACTTTATCATTTTGTACAGTTTTACAATTTTAAAATATCTGTATGTCATCTGTATCATAATTAATTTAGTCTTTTATTTAAATGATTTTTAACCTAACTCCCTATTTAATATATCCTTGTTCTACATTATAATGCTTATAGTTTGGGGGTGAAGTAGGTGAGTTGAGGCATTTATTAGATAAATCTTATGTAAGTTAAAGAAACTAATTGTTTTAAAAACTTAAATTGTTTCCCTTTGAACCACAAATAATCTGTCTACCTCTGCTGTTACATAATCACACTTTGGCAAATTCACATTTTTGACTATTTATGTTGATTATGATCTTTTATTTCACATTGTATTTTAGATTGAATTCTTACACTCTTTGTATTTTATTGTATGTAGAGTTTTATTTTAGTTTAACTTCAGCTTTAATGATATTTCATTGATTTCCTAATTAGCCTTTCTTTTCAATGTATTGGATATTCTTGATAAATTACAGATGAACTTAAAATCAATTTGTCAAGTTATGCAAGTCCTTACAAAATTGACCATGTGGGCTAATCAACTGCAAACTGTTTTTTTCCCCACAGTATTGACTTCATACATATTTTAGATAAAATGGTAGGCCTGTTTATTTAGTTTTTTGTAAACTACTAATAAATTTATATAGTATTTATCATATGGTTTGTTACATAAATTTTTAAGTATATTTCTAATTAGTGTGTTTGTTTCTATAATGCTTAGCCTTTTTCTTCAATTATTAGAAGAAATAATTCTAATTATTTCTGTTGTTTTATTTCTGGTATATTGAAAAGTTATTAGTTTGTATGTTTCCATGTATTTAAATTAATTTCCATATATTTTCATGTATTTCCATGTATTTTATTTGTATGTACTAATCTTGTCATTTCTAATAACTTTTGACTTGATTCTCATTAAAGAAAAATAATTGACTGCTTTATATTTTTCCCCACAATTGGAGGCAGTTTTCTTTCTTCCTTATTAGGATAAGTAAGGATCTCCAAAACAAACTTTAATAATAATAATAATAATAAAGAAGAAGGAGGAGGAGAAGGAGAAGGAAAGGAGGAAGAAACAGCAGTGGTGGCAGGATATTTGTCTTGTTTCCTATATAAATGGCAGGAACAGCCTTTATTTCCTTTCACTGTGAATACTCACTACTTATTAACCCTTTCTCCTTTCAGCAAATGATACATAAACATAATTTATCTAACTTAGACCTTTCTCTTGACTCCTATACCCTTTATATTATAAAGTTTTGTTTTGATATTTTGAAAAATGTTCCTATACTGTGCCTTTGGTTTCAAAACTGATCTCTTAACCATCACTTTTATCTTTACACATTTGTTATTAAAACACTATATGCAGAGATTTGGAAGATGGAGGCCAAGTAGGTGGAAACTGAGCCCACATGCTTGTGTTCCCAGCACAGATTTTCAGCTCATATTTCTGAAAAGTGATCTGAATAATCAACAGAATCTCAGCTGATATGAATTTTTGAAGCCAAAGAGTAATAAAGATGCTTTGTACCACCTGGTAAGCAATTTT
Organism: Phyllostomus discolor; assembly: GCF_004126475.2. NCBI lineage: Eukaryota > Metazoa > Chordata > Mammalia > Chiroptera > Phyllostomidae > Phyllostomus > Phyllostomus discolor. The sequence goes on along the minus strand of NC_040903.2, from coordinate 139,291,345 downwards.
TATAAGTTGAGGGGGAAATATCCTGTGCAAGGTGCCTACAGTAGAGGAGAGAACAGAAGGAAAATGCTCCTGTCCCTCCCAGAGAAGGGCCCTGGTCCTACATAGGGAAATCACCAACCCTAATTGCAAGAGACTTGGAAGGATGTACAAAGTCTGAGAGACTTAGGCTACACACATACAGCAAGAGGCCCATTCATAGCTGCAGCACACCCAGGAGAGTTCCAGAGAGAAATTCTATCTCCTAAAACTGTCAGCGGCACTGGCAAGTTGTGGTCAGCCCTGACTGAGAGAAACTTTATGCTATTTGGGAAGGTAGAGCACAGAGAACCAGCCCAGGGCTTAGTGCTGCAGTGTGGGGGCCACACAGAGATGATTTTGAAAGAGGACCTGAGGCGGGACTTGACAGAGACCCTGTGCTTGTGCACATGTGTGTGTGTGTAGCAGCTGTGCCAACAAAGAAACCAGAGTGAAAGTGCAATTCAATCCCACTAAGTCCAGCTGCACAGGAAGAACAGAAAGTGTCACACTGAAGGGACTGTGAGACCCAACCCAACACAATTGGTGAGCAGGAGGCTGTGCAGAGTAGAGAGTTAAAGCCTGAGTCTCCTGCAAGAGCAGCAGGCTGAGGACTGGACAGCCAGGATCTCAATGCTTGAGATTGGTGTAGCCAGGCAGGTCACCTCACAGGCAGACACACCCAATGCCCTCCCTGGAACTGTAGGCTCTGCAGATCAGTGAGGCCTGGCTTAGGAACCTTCTGCTCAGCCATATCTGCATGTGAAGGAGAAGCTCTGAAATAGCCCTTTCTGAACTACTATCAGACACTATGTACTAAGAAGGTGCTTGGGCCCTGATCCACTGAAAGCAACAGAGCAGAGAAATTAGAGACAGGTGTAACAAGGGGTGCTTAGAGCCCTGCCCAGCCTTGGCTTATCTACAGAGCTGCCATCAGCACCAAGTAGGGAAGAGCTGCCCCTTTCCACAGATTGACCCCTCAGAGGAAATAGACAGCTAATTCACCAGAAACTGTACATTACTGGAAATAATCTGGGTCAGATCAAGGCTTGGAGTGGGAGGCAGGGAAACACTCCCACCGTCTTCCCTGAAAAATGAACAGCACTCTCCTGGGGCAACCAAGGGATTCCACCCTCCCTATCATGCCACAGGCCTCCTATGGATGCAAGGGGAGATAGTATTGGCCTAGGTCTCAGACATTAGATGAACCATTCCAGGGCCTTGTGCTGATAGAAAGCTAGCAGGACAGAACAGTGGGGATCATCCAAGCCTGAAAGAGACAACCACAGACTGGGTCAAATCGCTTATAGTCTCTAACAGACTGCATAGGGCACCATCTGACATTACCAGGGGTGGATCCAGAAAGAGAAGGCAGTGGCAAACAGATTCTGCTGAAATGAATTCCACAATGGTCTGCTTCATTATTTGCATTATTTTTTCTCCTGCATAGCTTTTTAACATTTGTTCTTTTTTTCAACTTTGTTCCTATTATTTCACTATTTTTTATTTTAGTTTATTTCAAATATCATATTTGCAGGATGACATGGAACAGAATAATATTCCTATCACACAGAGACCAGAAGGAGAAGAAAAGGAACAAGGGATAGCAATCCTGTTTGAAAAAGTAATGACAGAAAGCTTCCCTAACTTGGAGAGGGAAAAAGTCATGTAAGTCCAGATAGTACAGAGGGTCCCAATCAAGATGAACCCAAAGAGGCCCTCTCCAAGACACATCACAATTGGCAAAGTTTAAAGAGAAAGAGAGAATCTTAAAGGCAGCAAGGGAGAAACAGCTAGCAACATACAATGGAGCTCTGATAAGGGTAGCAGCTAATTTCTCAACAAAAACACTATAAGCCAAAAGGGAATGTAATGAAATATTCAAAGTACTGAAAAGCAAAGGCCTACAATCAAGAATACTCTACCAAGTAAGATTCTCATTTAAAATGGAAGGCAAAAGAAGGAGCTTCACAGACAAAAAAAAAAAAAGCTAAAAGAGTACACCTCCACCAAACCAGCATTGCAGGAGGTGGTAGAGGGCCTGCTTTAAGAAGATGAAGAAAAGGAGAGAGAGAGGAACACAGGTACAAACATAAAAAATGGCAAGAAGTACCTATCAATAATAACTTTAAATGTAAATAGATTAAATGTTCCAAAGACATAGGATAGCTGAGTGGATAAGAACAAACAACCTACATATGCGCTGTCTACAAGAGACCCACCTCAGAACAAGAGATTTACACTGAAAGTGAAGGGATGGAAAAAATATTCCATGCAAATGGACATGAAAAAAAAGCTGGGGTTGCCATAATTATATCAGACAATAGACTTCAAAACAAAGGCCATAATGAGAGACAAACAAGGTCACCATATAAGGGAGTAGTCCGACAAGAGAATATAACTGTAGTAAACATATATGTATCCAACATAGGAGTACCAAATAATATAAAGTCTTGGAGGACTTCAAGAAAGATGTTGACAGCAACAGTCAATGTAGGGGATTTTAACACCTCACTGTCAAAAATGGGTAGATCTTCCAAACAAAATATCAACAAGGATATTATATCATTGAACAACACAATAGACTAAATAGACTTCAATAGACTTCAATGGACTAATTAGATTAAATAGACTTAATTGATATATGGAACCTTTCACTCCCAAAAGGCAAAATATATAAATAATCTTTTCAAATGCACATGGAATAGTTTCAAAACGATTGACCACATGGTAGGACACAAAACAAGCCTCAACAAATTCAAGATAATTGAGATCACATCAAGCATCTTCTTGGATCACAATAGCTTGAAACTAGAAACCAACCTCAAGAAAAAAACTCAAACACAATCAAATACATGGAAATATATTGAATAACACATTATTAAATAATGAATGGGTTAACAATGAGATCAAGGAAGAAATAAAAATATCTAGACACAAATGAAAAAGAACACATAACAGCTCCAAAACTATGGGACACAGTGAAGGCAGTCCTGAAAGGGAACTTCATAGCAATACAGACTTACCTAAAGAAGATAGAAAAATCTCAAATAAACAACCTAACCCTACATCTACAAGAACTAGAGGAGCCCAGACAAAGCCCAGACAAGTAGAAGGGAGGAAATAATTAAGATTAGAGTTGAATTAAATGACTTAGAGATAACAACAACAACAACAACAAACAATTCAAAAAATCAATTAATCCAGGAGCTGATTCTTTGAAAAGATAAACAAAATTAACAAACCTTTACCCAGACTCATCAAGGACAAAAGAGAGAGGACCAAATAAATAATATTAGAAACAAAAGAGGAAAAATTATAACTGATACCACAGAAATATAAAGGATTGCATGAAATTACTATGAACAATTATATGCCACGAAATTGGACAACCTGAGCAAAATGGGCAAATTTCTAGAAACATATAATCTTCCAAACTGAATCAAGAACAAGCAGAACATCTGAATAGACCAATAACAACTAGTGAAGCAGTAATCAAAAAACTCCTGGCACAAAAAAACCCTGAACCAGATGCCTTCATAGGTGAATTTTACCAAACGTTTAAAGAAGAACTAATTCCTATCCTTTTCAAACTATTCCAAAAAATTCAAGAAGAGGAAAGTCTCCCAAAATCTTTTTATGAGGCTGATACTATCTTAATTCTAAAACCAGGTAAAGACACAACAAAGAAAACTACAGGCCAATATCTCTGATGAACATAGATGCTAAAATCCTCAACAAAATATTGGCAATCCTGGTCTAGCAATACATTAAAAAGATCATACACCATGATTAAGTGGAATTTCACCCCAGGAATGTAAGGATGGTACAATATTCACAAATCAATAAAGTAATGCATCACATAGACAGGATGAAGGCCAAAAATCACATGATCATATCAGTAGTTGCTGAAAAAACATTTGATAAAATCCAGCACCCATTTATGATAAAAAAAAAAAACCACTCAACAAAGTAGGAATAGAGGGAATATACCTCAATATATGAAGGCCATAAAGGAGAAGTCTACAGACAACATTGTATTCAATGGTTGAAACCAAAAGCTTTCCCATTAAGATCAGGAACAAGACAAGGGTATCTGCTTTTGCCATTCTTTTTACTGGAAGTTATTACTGAAATTATTTACTGGAACATATTACTGGAAGTTATAGCCACAGTGATAAAAAAAGAAATAAAAAAATTCAAATTGGAAAGGAGAAAGTAAAACTGTCATTATTCACAGATGATAGTGATAGTGCACATAGAAAACCCTAGTCTCCACCAAAAAACTATGTGACCTAATAAATGAATTTGGCAAAATAGCAGAATACAAATTCAATATTCAGAATTTGAGGGCATTTTTGTACACCAACAATGAGATATCAGAAAGAGAAACTGGGGGGGGGGGGAATCCCATTTGCTGTAGCCACAAGAAAAATAAAGTATCTAGGAATAAATTAAACCCTGGAGATAAAAGCTGTAGTTGGAAACTACAGAACACTGAAGAAATAAATTAGGGAAGATACAAATAAATTGAAGCATATACCATGTTCATGGATTGGAAGAATTAACATGATTAAAATGTCCATACTACTCTAAGCAATCTTTAGATAGATTCAATGCAATTCCTATTAAAATACCTATGGCATATTTTATAGATATAGAATAAATATTTCAAAAATTTGTATAGAACAGAAAAAGACCCTGAATAGCCTCAGCAATCTTGAGAAAGAAGAAAAAAGTAGGAGGAATCACAATACCTGATATCAAACAGGTATTACAAGGCCGCTCTAATCAAAACAGTCTGGTATTGGCATAAGAACAGATACATAGGTCAATGGGACAGAATAGAGAGCCCAGAGATAAACTTGATGTCAATTAATATTTGACAAAGGGGACATGAACATACAATGGGGTAAAAATAGCCTCTTCAATAATTGGTGTTGGGAAAACTGGACTGGTACATAGAAAAAAACTAAAACTAGACCACCAACTTACACCAAACACCAGAATAAAGTCAAAATAGATAAAAGACTTAACTATAATTCATGACAGCATAAAAATCCTAGAGGAAAACATAGGCAGTAAAATTTCAGATATCCCCCATAGCAATATTTTGCCAATACATCTCCTAAGGCAAGGGGGAGGAGAAAATAAACACATGGGACTATATCAAATTAAAAAGCTTCTGCATGGCTAAAGAAACCCTCAACAAAATGAAAATGGAATTGGCCATATGGGAGAACAAATTTGTCAATGATACATCAAACAAGGTTTTGATCTCCAAAACATATAAAAAATACATCCAATTCAACATCAAGAAGACAAACAATCCAATAAAAAAAATGAGCAAAGGACCTGAATAGACACTTTTCCAAGGAGGACATACTGATGGTCCACAGACATATGAACATATGCTCAACATCACTAGCCATCAGAGAGATGCAAATTAAAACCACAATGAGATATCACCTCACACAGCTTAGAATGGCCATTATTAAAAAATCAACCAAGTGCTAGCAAGGATGTGGAGAAAAGGGAACCCTAGTATACTGTTGGTGGGAATGCAGACTGGTACAGCCACTGTGGAAAACAGTATGAAATTTCCTCAGAAAACTAAAAATGGAACTGCTGTTTCATCGCGTGATTCCACTGCTGGGAATATAGCCCAAGAATCCCAAGTTACTGATTCAAAAGAACTTATGCACACCAATGTTCACAGCAGTGCTATTTAGAATAACCAAGTGATAGTAACAGCCTAAGTGCCCATCAGTAAATGAGTGGGTCAAAAAACTGGTACATTACATGATGGAATACTATGCAGCAGAAGAAAGAAGGAACTCCTACCTTTTGGGACAGCATGGATTGAACTGGAGAGCATTACGCTAGGTAAAATAAACCAGCTTATGAAACACAAAAACCATATGATCTTGCCTATAAGAGGAATCTAATGAGCAAAAAAGAGATTTGAATCTGATAGTTAAGTCAAGAGTGTTGCTTTCCTTTTACTTAAACAAATTGCCAAAATGCAGGCAATGGGAGAAGTAAGGCAATACCCATGGTTCTGCCTCACAGCTTACAGCAGGAGAAGAGGAACTTTAGGATTCTATTCTATTTGGATATCTCCACTTCCACATGACTGGAAATATGCAAGTAAATGCCAAATTCACTGGGCTCACCTGAAGTCCTTGACATGGGTGATTAGTGATATACCAAGCAAATAAAAACTCTTGAAAATGCATTTGCTTTTATAAATGTTTTTGTTTGTTTTTTGTTTTGTTTTACTTTCTATCAGATAACAACTTTCCATAGAAAAGAGTGGATTAGTAAAATTTTGATGAGTATGTTACAGCTAGCATTTGAAGTGAGGCCACTATCCACAACAAAGAAAAATGTAAATAGGTAATTAATGAGTCAGGTATGATTATGTCACTGATATATTATTATCATGGGTAGTTTAAGCAAGACACATATTAGTTACACAAGAATATATATATTCAGTATACTTATTTTCCTACTTTAAAAAGAAAAGTATATTCAATTTAAGTAAATTTGGGAAAACAAATCAAATATATTTAAAGACAGACACTAGTTTCTCTAATGAAGATAGACATTAGAATCAAAATAAAAGTAAAGAATTCAAACAAAAAACACTATATACAATTATATATATACAAGTATATGTTTTGATAGTTTTATTTCTTATAATCTTTTCAGCAGTGTTGTTTATTATTTCATGTTTTCTTGTTATTCAGCTGGATTGTTTCCTCAATTTCATTCTCTTTGGAGACAGTACATGCTCAAACAATTTTCTGGATTTTTGTATATTAAAATATTTTTTCATACACATTCAAAGACAAGTTATATGTATTTATACTTCTATATTCAAAATTCATATCTCTTAGAAAGCTAGTTGTTGAGAATTTATTCTGCTGATCAGAACTCTGTTGCCATTCTGCCATTTATCTGTATAATTCTTTTGGCTAATAACTTACTAGTTATTATGTCTACATGCTAAAATTTTAACTAAAGAACACAGGATGGATTACTTTGTAGCCCACCAGTGTTCCCCAAGGTACAATACAAAATACTTTGCTTAAAGGCAGGAAAGTAATGAGGACTATAGTAAACACAATTCTGGATAGTGGAAAAACTGAGAGATAAGCTGCTATTCTATAATTATGTGCTGAAGTTTTCTGCAAATTCTGAGGAAAAGAGGCTGAAAACCCAGGATTTGGCTAAACACTGGGTGACTTCTGAAGACAGAGACAAGATTAATATTAGCTTTTTAATGGGAAAAGATTAAGTCGGAGATACTAGGATCTCAAATTCTGGCATTTTTCCTTTTTCCTCCTGAAGACATTTGTGCAATTCTAAAGCCACAAAGAAGGCTGAAAACTAAGCTGACATACTCTGAAAAAATAAGGTTTTGACAATCTCCTTGTTCAGTCAAAACTAGGATTTAAGTTTAGGACTTGCCAGAGGAAAGTGGCCCGAAGAACACACCAGGATTTCTGTTGAAAGGCCTATGGGGCTATGTCCTTAGAAAATAAGTTAAAACCAGAAATAAATTGAGCCTTATCAAAGCAGCAAGCCAGTCTTAAATCAGTTTTTCCTCTAATTGGATTAAGGTAATCAATCTCCATCCATGTGCTTAGCAGAATAAAATATGGATATTCTCTATAAAATAAAATATTATCTGAAGCCTTTGTAACTTTTTCTTATACACAAATATATCTGTCATCAATAAAACAATTAACAGGCAAACCAAGAGACAGGACCATAAAAGAGAAATAAATATACATTAAAAATAGACTGCAGGTGAATATTATGTGTCAACTCTAACTGGGGAATGCAATAGCTCCACCCTCCCTACTCCCTGTTGCCCCACCCTGCCAAGCTCACATCCTGCAGAAGAGTCAGTCAGCTGCTGGGTCTCATAGTATAGAGCACCTGGTGAACATGGTAAGTGTCAGATATAGGAATTAGTGTGCAAGTACTTTAATAGACTCTGTTAAAGAAAAAAAAAGGAAAAATGGACAATATAAAGGAAAGATGGATAATTTCACAAGGGAACTACATCTAAGAAAGTAAGTAAACAGAAAATTACATATTTTAACCTACATAAACATAGATACACAGGATAGGGCATTAGGAACATTTCTGAGGAGATGATAATACTCTGTATCTAGATGAGGCATGTTTTACATAAATGTGTGGGCTTGTCAAAACACATTGAACTGTATATTAAAATCTGTACATTTCACCAATGTGTGTAAATTTCACTGCAATACAAATTTTTAAGATATAAGAACATATGAATATTATATAATGCAAAAACACAACATATAAATTAGGACATGACTAAATATGTTTGAGTATATTAACAACTAGATATAGATCAATAGAAAGCATCCAAACTGAAGCCAAGAAACAAATAAAATCACAATATTCAAAAATTCATAAGACATGAGTGATAGAGTGAAACGAATACTACTCAGAGTTTCAGAAAGATAGAAGAGAAACTATTAAACAAAAACAATATTTGATAAAACATTTACTGAAAAATTTCCCAAACTGGGAAAAAACAATATGTAGATCCAAGAAATTAACCCCAAACATGAAGAATCATATATACATACATACTGTTAAACTATTGGAAACAAAAGATAAAGGGAAATGTAAAAAAAAAAAAAAACCTCAGAGAAAAAATATATGTCGGGAAACAAATCTAAATAGAATATAAATAACTTCTCTTGAGAAACAATGCCAGCCATAAGGCAAGCAGGTAACATTTTTATTGCTGAACGAAAAACAAAATGTTTTCACCCAGAATTCCATAGCCAGCAAAAACATCCTTCAAAAAATGATCACAGTATCTCCCCTGCCAGCTAAGTATTGTGCTGTGTGAAATAAGTCAGGCAGAGAAAAACAAATACCATATGATTTCACGTATATGTGAATTTTTTTTTAAAGAGTACATGAACAAGTAAATCAGAAACAAACTCATAAATGCAGAGAACAAGTGGATGATCAACTAGATAGAAGGGAGGACATAAAGTACACCATAGAATATAATCAATGATATTGTAATAACTATGTGTGATGTCAATCTTTGCAAGTTACATAGGTTGTATCACTATGTTGTTTTTCTGAAACTAACATAATATTGTATGAAAACTGTATCTAAAAATAAATTTTAAAAATAATCTAAAAAAGGGGGGTGAAATATAATTTGTTTAAATATGAAAAACTGATATAATCCATTGTCAGCAGATATACATGCAAAAGACAGTTCATGAGGCTGAAAACAACTTACACTAGATGCAAACTTTGATGCAGAGAAAGGCATTAACAATACTAAATGTAGTAAATACATAGATAATTATGAAAGCTTATTTTTATTTCCCCTCTCTTAATTTCAGTAGATAGCTGAATATTCAAAGCATTGACATCTTATTGTGAAATTTATAATGTATAAGTAAAAATATTTGACAACAATAACAAAAAAAGAATGGAGCTCAAATAGAAGTCTATATTTGTAAGTTCCTTTATTTTATGTGAAGTAGTCCAATATTAATTCCAAGTATAATGGAACAGAATGACAATCTGTAAAACAACCACTAAAAAATAAAAAGATGAAAAGGTATTACTGGAAAGCCAATAGATGAAATAAACCAATAATAAATAATGTTAACATGAGACAATTCAGAAAATTAAGAGCAGAGGACAAAATTTAATTGGGAAAAATAGAAAATAATAGCAAAATATTAGTCTTATTCTCAGTCATAAGTAATCACATTAATATAATGGACTGAACATTTGTATTTAAATTCAAAGAATATCAGGTTGCAATTAAAACAACAAAAAACAAAGAGTGACCAAATACATAGTGTTTAAAAGAGTACTAAAATATAACAGTTATATTTTGAGAATAAAGAATAGAAAAAGTTAAAGCAAGCAAACAGTAAGAAAAAGAAAGCTGACATGGCTACTACTTAATATCAGAAAAAGTAGATTTGGGGATTGGAGAAGATAGCAGCAGAGCAGGTGGAAGTTGCAATCACATCCTCCCAAGACCAAAATGGAATTACAACTAAAATATACAACAATCAATCTGAGTAACCAGCTGAAGACTAGCTGAAGCAAAGTCTTACAACCAAGGATTTACAGAAGACACATCAAGACTGGTAGGCAGGGCTGTCTAAAAAGGGCTGACCTCCCACCCATCCACATTCAGTGGCTGAGAATCTGGAGGGATATCTCAGATGCAAAAATGTCCCATGGTGTCCCAACCCCAAACTGGGCTTCTCAGCCCAGAGAACCAGGGCCACAAAGAGAAACCCACATAACACCTAGCTGTGAATCAGTGGGGATTCTGTTTGCCATGGAGAAACCTGAGTCTGCTAAAAACTCAGTTGCCCTTTTAAAGGGCCAATGCAGTGACTTCACCATGGGCTCTGGGGGAGGTAAGGTGGCTCAGAGTGGACTAGAGTCATGCAGGGAGAGACTGGATTGTGTGGCTATGTGAAGAGACCTGGAGGGACAATCATCAGGGTCCCTGTGCTGAGTCACTCTCCAATACTGCTCACAGAATCTGATTTTACTGGGTCTACCACTCCTCTCCATATGGCATCAGCCTGGGGAAATGCAGTAGCCCCATCCTCCCTACTCACTGTTGCCCCATCCTGCCAAGCTCACACCCTATAGAGGAGTCAGCTGCCCTGTCCCATAGTATAGAGGTCCGGGTGAACATGGTGAGAGTCAGGTACTCAGTTGGCTGACTTTTGGGTAAGGACCATTTCTCCCTTCCCATGAGTGTGACCTGTACTCTACCATGGGAGAGCCACTAACCCTTCCTTCCCTACTCCCCATTCTGCCAAGCTCAGTCTCTGGAGGAGGGCCAGGCAGAATTCAGGACAGATTGGATTATGTGGCTACAGGGCAGGGGAAATTTTTACCTCACATGCCCAAATGGTACTAAGCCCTCCATTTACCTGGGGAAATCTAGGTCTGTTTGGACCCGATGACTCCCGGAGACATGGTTCCACCACCTGAGGGTGCCCACAGACTTTGGTGTACCCTGAGACTATTACTGAGCAGTCTTAAACTGTACAGCACCAGCACTGAGTTTGAATCTCTATCAGTCTGGTGAATACCACTCATCCCTACCTAGTGACCCACTGAGATCCTCCCACAAGCGACTCACATACTACCAGAGGCTCTTTCAGGAGCTGAGCCTAACAGTTAAGGGCAAATCTGGAGGAGACTTGGGCCTTTTGCTAACCTGCCCCTGAGCTTGGTGCTGGTAGAAACAGGCCTTGGTGCACAACTTGTACATTCACAAGACACCCAGGCCCAGCAGAGACAGCCTTAAACTGTGGATCACTTTATAGCTCCAAAAAGGTAGCCCAGAGCCTGCTACTGGCGGTGCCTGACATCAATCAGTATTGGATCCCTTCCAAAGAGACTCAAGAATCAACACAATCAAAGATGCAAACCTCATCAGAGTAGGATCCAATTAGCTCCACAAGCAGCACACACAAAGGGAGATCTCAGCAGACACCAGATGCTGTTGGGGTGAATTAAACTTTGTGGAACTAGCTTCCACACAGTAGCTCATGTGTTGTACATGGGGTTGATCTTCATAGCCAGCCAGAGGGACAACCGCACCTATAATGGGCCAACAGCAATAAAGACTCAACTACAAAAGGAGGGCTCAAAAAACACAAGGGACATTCCTGGTGCACCAAGATCAGGATTAGGGAAACTGAGCCTCTGAGCCCCAAAAGACACCTACTAAATAAGGCCAACCTACAAACCATAGAAGATCTATCTAGTGTACATAAATAAATACACAAAGTCAGTCAACACAAAGTCAAAAAGGGGGAAATAAAGAAACATGCCCCAAATTAAAGAATAGGAAAAACCCCAGAAAAAGAACTAAATGAAATGGAGGAAAGCAAGTTACCAGATACAGAGTTCAAAACAATGGTTATAAGGATGCTCAAGGAACTTAATGAAAACTTCAACCAGATTAAAAAAAAAAGCATAGACACAATAAAAAAGAATCAGAGATAAAGAACTCAATATCAGAAGTGAAGACTAGCTAGAATGTATCCACTAGACTAGAGAAGTAGAGGCCCAAATCAGTGATTAGGAAGAAAAGGTAGCTGAAAAAAAACCAATCAGAGCAACAAAAAGAAAAAAAAAAGAATTTTAAAAATTAGTATGGTGTAAGGGACCTCTGGGATGATATGAAGTGTAACAACATTCTCATCATAAGGGTACAAGGAGGAGGCAAGAGAGATGAAAAAAATCAAGAACCTATTTGAAGAAATAATGGTAGAAAACTTCTCTAACCCAGCAAAGGAAAAAGATACCCACATCCAAAGAGCACACAAAGTTCCAAACAAAATAAACCCAAAGCGGCCCACACCAACACACATCACAATTTAAATGGCAAATGTTAAAGAAACAGGTTCTTAAAAACCAAAGAAAGACATTTAGTCACATACAAGGGAGCTTTCATAAAACTGTCAGATAATTTCTCAACAGAAACATTTCAGGCCAGTAGAAATTGGCTTGAAATGTTTAAAGAGGTAAAAAGAAATGACCTACAATCAAGACTACTCTACTCAGCAAAGCTTTCATTCAAAATTGAAGATGATATATAAAGAAAGCTTTCCAGACAAGAAAAAGCTAAAGGAGTTCATCACCACTAAACTAGTGTTGCAGGAAATGTGAAAGGTTCTTCTTAAAGAAAAGGAAGAAAAATTTTAAAAGAGAGGAATATAGTTATAAAGAATAAAATGGTGATAAATACATACATATTAATAATCACCTTAAAATAATTGGTTTAAATCCACCAACCAAAAGACATAATGTAGCTGAATGGATAAGCAAATAAAACCTGTATATGCTGTCTACATGAGATTCGCTGCTAAACGAAAGATACACACATACTGAAAATAAAGGACAGGCTATCTCATGTAAATGGAAACAAAAAAAAGCTGTGGTATAGTACTTATATCAAATAAAACAGACTTCAAAACAAAGGCTGAAAAAAGAAATAAGAAAGAACATTATTTAATGGTAATAGGATATATTCCAACAATAGAATATAACCCTTGTAAACATGTATGCATCTAACAGAGAAGCAGCTAAATATATAAAGCAAATCTTGATAGACATAAAGGGAGAGACCAACAGTAATACAGTCATAGTAGATGATTTTAATACCCCACTGATATCAATAAATAGATCTTCCAGACAAAAAATCAACAAGAAAAAAATAGCTTTAAATGATACACCAGACCAATTGGATTTACTTCATATTTTCACAGCATTTCACCCTAAAGCAGCAGAATATACATTCTTTTCAAATGGAAAATTTTCTAGGATAGACCACATGTTAGAACACAAAACAAGTCTCAATAAATTAAAAAAAATGAAATCATACCAAGCATCTCCAATCACAAAGGCATGAAACTAGAAATTAATCACAAGAAGAAAACTGAAAAACACACAAAGATACAGAAGCTAACTAACGTGCCACTAAACAACAAATGGGCTAAAATAAGATCAAGGAAGAAATCAAAAGATACCTTGAAGCAAATGAAAATGAAAACACTACCTAAAAACTATGGGACACAGCCACAACAGTCCTATGAGGGAAATTCATGGCCCTATATGCCTATCTCAAGAAATAAGAATAATCTCAAATAATGTTACTTTACACTAAAAGGAATTGGAAAAAATAACAACAAACAATGTGCAAAGTGAGTAGATGATAGGAAATAATAAACTGAAAGCAGAAATAAATGAAATAGATTCTTTAAACAAAAAATTAATGAAACTAAGAGCTGATTCTTTGAAAGATAAAAATGATAAATCTTTAATCAAACATATCAAGAAAAAGAGAGGACCCAAACAAATAAAATCAGACAATAAAAAGGAGAAATTATATCTAACACCAAAGAAATACAACTGAGTGTAAGAAAATATTATGAACAACAATATGCCAACAAATATGACAACCTGGATAAATTACTAGAAACACAGTCTTCCAAAACTAAATCAGGGTGAATCAGAGAATATGAATGGACAGATTACAACTAGTGAAATTGAAGCAGTAATCAAAAAACTTCCAACAAACAAAAGTCCTGGATCAGATGGCTTCACATGTGAATTTTACCAAACATTCAAAGAACTAAAACCAATCATTTTCAAACTATTCTAAAATATTCAAGAGGAGAAAATACCCTCAACCTCATTTTATAAGGCCAGCATTGTCTTAATTCCAAAACCATATGAAGGCACTACAAAAAAAAATTATAGGCCAGTATCCCTGATTAAAATAGACACTAAAATCACTAAAATCCTCAAAAAAAATATTAGCAAACTGAGTCCAGAAATACTTTAAAAAAGATCATACACCATGATCAACAGTGATTTATCCCAAGATTGCAAGGCTGGTCCAATATTCACTAATCAATAAACTTGATATACCACATAAACAAAGTGAAGGATAAAAACAACATGATCATATCCATCACCCATTTATGGAAAAAAACCCTCAGCAAAGTGGGAACAGAGGAAACACCTCAACATAATAAAGGCTACATATGACAAACCTAATGGGCAAACACTACTAGTGTTTCCTTTAAAATTCAGAACAAAATGTAGATGTCTGCTTTTACCACACTTGTTCAACATACTACTGGAAGTCTTAGCTACAACAATCAGGGAAAAGGAGGAAATAAAAGGTTCCCAAATTGGAAAGGAAGAAGTGACACTGACATTATCTGCAGATGACATGATAATATATTACAGAGAACCCTAAAAATTCCACCAAAAAATTACTACAACTGATAATTTAATTTGGTAATGTAGCAGGATGCAGAATAAATATCCAGAAATCAGCTGCATTTTATACACCAATAATGAACTATCAGGAAGGGAAATTAAGAAAATAGTCCCATTTGCAATTTCATCAGAAAATAAATAAATACACCCAGGAATGAATTTAAACAAAGATGTAAAAGACCAGTATTCAGAAAAGTATGACACTGAAGAAAGAAACTGAAGAAGACACAAATAAACAGAAGCATATATTTGCTCATATATTGTGCCCAATGATTCCACTTCTTGATATATATCTAAAGAAACCCCAAACACTAATTTGATAGAACATATGCACCCCTATGTCTATTGCAGCATTATTTACAATAATCAAGATATGGGAGCAACCCAAGTGTCCATCCCATCAATAAACAAGTGTATAAAAAAAGCTGTGGTACTATATACCATGGAATATTACTTGGCCATAAAAAAGAAATTGTACCCTTTGCAATAGCCTGGGCAGATCTAGTGGGTATTATTCTAAGTGAAATAAGTCAGACAGAGAAACACAAATGCCATATGATTTCACTTACATGTGGAACCTAAAGAACAATGTAAACAAATAAACAAACAAAAGAGAGAACAGATTGATAATTGCCAGAGAGGAGCAGAGTTGGGGGACTAGGTGAAAAGGATGAAGGGCCTGGAGAAGTACAAATTAGTAGTTATGGAATAGCAACAGGGATGTAACATACAGCCCAGGGAATACAGTCAACAATATTTTACTACCTATGTATGGTGCCAATTGGATCCTAGAAATATTAGGGGAACATTCTGTAAAGTATATGATTATCTAATCACTATGCTGTACACCTGAAACAAATACAGAGTAACACTGAATGTAAACTGTAATTGAAAAAAATTAAATACCCTGCTTGTATTTAGAGCAGATCTTGCTAAACAGAGCTACCAGTAAGAGTTCTTTGATTTGAAACTCTTAAATTTTTTCTATTCAGAAATATCATTTTTTTATTTGTTCAAATTGAAATAATACTTTATCTTCCTGCAGTGCTGTATATCAGAAGTTTGTATAATAATGAAAATACTCCAATAAAATTGTGATGACTCATGGGTGGTATGGGTACTTAAAATGTGACTAAAAATGTGACTAGTGCTACTACTCACTATTTTTTTTTAATTTTATTCATTATTAAGTAATTGAAATGGAAACAGTCACACTTGGTTATTGGCCACCATAGAGAGCAGTGTAGATCTAGACCTTCTATTTTTAAAAAAATATATCAGATATTCTAAAGCTGGATTTTAATATTTTCTTTTTTTACTTGGTATTTTGTTCCATATGTAAAACAAACAAAACCCAAAATCTTCCTTGAGTTGGTGCTTGTAATTCCTAGCTCAATTTTCAAAGATACCTTCACAGCTAGTCACTGATACTACTTTTTTGTTATGTTATCATCAGTGGGCACTCATTTTATTGATGAATTGCTATTACAGTATTTCTGAAACTCTGCTTCGTGAAGTTCTTATTTATAGAAACTTCTACATAAAATTTTCTGTGGATTTTTAAAAGAAGATTTTATTTATTTACTTTTAGAGAGAGGGGAAGGGAAGGAAAAAGAGAGGGAGAGAATTATCAATGTGTGGTTCCCTTTTGTACTTCCCCAACTGGAGACCTGGCCCACAACCCAAGCATGTGCCCTGACTGGGAACCAAATTGGCGACCCTTTGGTTCACAGGCCCATGCCTAATCCACTGAGCTGCACCAGCCAGGGTGTGTGGATTTTTTTTTTATGAAAAGATTTTGGAGAGCCCCATCTAGATTACTAAATAGGAATTTTTGTAACAGAACATTGAAATCTGCATTTTTAGCAGCCTTCCCAGTGATTCCTATGCAAACCCATATTTATTTTAAAGTTTTAATCTACAGCATTTTATTATCAAAAGATCCCCCAAGACATTAATGAAATGTTATTTATAAAATTGACAAAGAAAAAGACATCAAGTAATACATTCTGTATATAATTTTTTATAAAAAGAATGGTTGTATATAGGTATGTGTATACAAATACAAAGCATATTGTTATGTCTGTATATGTATATATATTCATATGTATGTAAATACATAGTAAAATTATTTGCAATGGCATAGAAATTAGTAACAGAGATTACCTCAGGGAGGAGTATGCAAATGAATCTTTTTCTTTACCAGTATACTGTGAATTAAAAAATATATTTTTAAAAATATATTTTATCTATTACCAATGCAATTAAAAATAATTACTGAGCAGGGAGGTCCATACTAATCAAATTGCTTCAGAAACTGGCTCCTGAGGGCCATAGGTACAGCTGCCCAATGTTCTAGTGAATAAATATAGTGAGGTAGGGTATACAGGATGGTGGAGGGCTCTGATGTCTGTCTTTCCTCAGGTGGTCTGAACATGCTTTTCTCAGTCTGCCTTCACCTATATGTAATGCATTTTATATTTTCCCCACACATTAGCCTTAGGTAAATTGTCAGTCCTGGGTTTGGGAATATTGATCTCTTCTTTTCTCTTCTTATGTATTCTAATGGGAAGCTGGAGAAACCAGCATCAGGAACTATGAGCCAGATATCACATTAAATGACAAGTTAAATACAATATTTATAAGCTGCATTTGAATTTGCTGAAATATTCCCCCCTTGGGGATTCATTCTGAGAGCCTCCTTTGATGCTAGACAAGTACAAAATTATTAAACAAGATCCAAATTACTGTATACCAAGAAGCCTGTTATGAGTCAAAAGTGGTGGTGAGAATGAGGAGGGGCAGGCTTGTGGGAGAAAGCTTAGCAGTGGATCCTCCAGGATCAGAGTCTGAATCTGCCCACAAAGACTGAGAGCACCTCAAGCCAAGAACAACTTGTCATTAGGCAAGTGGGCTTCTCTGGAAGGAAACAGATTTATAGAATTAAGCTTCTAAAACAGGAAGAACTCTATAGAGTACTATCAAAATTCTTTTTGTGGGGGGGGTGATTTTAAATAAACTGTCTTTTATATCTCAAAAAGAAAATATTTAGGCTTTGTATAATCATTTTCCATTCTCTATGTGATACATTAAGAGAGATACCAGATATGGAAAATTATTACTGCCCCTTAAGTTTTATTGAAAATTATATCTGTCCTATATAAATTTTAATCTCCTTCATAGTCTCTGAAGGACCAACTTGAAAACTAACCTCCAGATGTGCCATGACTATTAAATCTCTTGGATTAACATAATGACCAGCAAAGCTCTACTATTTGCTTTGTTCCTTTACTCCACACTCTGCTTAGCTTTTCTTTTTCTGGCAAATGTCTAACCAAGTCCCTTAGCACTGGGCTGGCTCAGTTCCTTAAAGAGCTACAACTCATTATAAACAGGGGAACCTTCAGTTTGCATCAGATTTTAGTAGTATCCAGTGGAACATCTCCGTGTGCATTTAAGACAGAGCAAAGAAATGTTTAATGTGAAGTGGTTTCATTATAACAAGCTGATGAATTATTTACAACAATAAAAATTTATCTGCTGGAGTCTCCTGAAAAAAAATTATCCTCTTGGTACACGGAATTGTTGTCTGCAGCGAAATAAGGATGCACAGCACTGCCATCCTACAAGCACCACAGGAACATTTAAATTATTCTCCTACCTCTCATTGTCTTTTGGTGTTTGGGAAAGGGAATTAAGGAAATTAATGCCAAGTTGGGCTGAAAGTAATGATCACACAGCAGTACCCTTATCTCTAAGAGATTTTGCATATTATGTGCTTTTAAGAAATTGTAAAAACCCCAAGTCGTATAGTGTATACCTATATATAGTTTAAAATCATCATGACAATGTATGAGGTGCCTAACCATGAGGAAATAATTTTTTTATATACAATTTTGCACATCAGTGTAAACTTGCAGCCAAGGAGAGTGGACTGGAATGTGCATGCATGAAAAATGATGACTTCACTGTACTAGTCAGTGGGGGTGGTAGGTGTCATTGAGTGAGCCATGCATACTATGAGGCTGTCACTTTCAAAATGACTTAGCAAGTAGAGCAACAAATCTATGTCAAATTTTTCATTAAGCTTGAACATTACTCAGTGGAAATTATTCAGATGATTCAGAAGGCTTTCGGGGATGATGCAATGAGTGCACCACAAATGAAGGCATGGCACAAATGCTTCAAAGATGGTCAAGAATCTGTTGAAAATGATCCATGTTCTGCAAAGTCTGCAACAAGCAGAACCTTAAAATGTTGAATGTCTATGGGTTGCAATCAACAAATTTCAGTGACTAACAGTGCAAGAACTAGAAGCTGAGCTGCTGATTCCAAAAACTACTGTGTCTGAAATTTTGATGCAGGATCTTGGCATGAAATGTGCCATGGCAAAATTTGTCCTGCAGCTTCTGCTACCAGAGCAGAAGGAACATTGTGCTACAGTTGCTAATGACTTGATTCAAATCACTACCAATGAACAAAATTTCCTTAGGAAGGTCATAACTGGAGATGGATGGTGGTTCTACAGCTATGATCTGGAAAGGAAGGCTGTCATCCCACTGGAAGTTGCCTGGTTCTCCATGCATAAAGAAGAAGAGGCAAAGTTGTAGCAAAATCAACACTATGTTAACTCTGTTTTTTGATTGGGAAGGTGTTGTCCATCATGAGTACATCCCTCAAAACCAAACAATTAATAAGGAGTACTACCTCAATGTTCTTTGTTGGTTGAGAGATTCAATACAATGAAAATATATTCACAGCTGTGGGCATCTGGTGATTGGCAGCTTCATCACATAGGCAAATTAAGAATATATCCACATCCAAATAGTAGGAAAGGCTGAGACACACATTTACCATAAACCCTGCTCCAGCACAGCACTGAAAAATTGCCTCTCCTTTACAAGTGAAGGGTTTGTGCCACACACCAGTCCCCCACTTTTAAGACTCCCAGCAAAGGGATGAACCCCCCAGACACCAAGATCTGAAAACCAGCGAGACTCATGTGCATGGTCCCACAGGAATACAGCAAAGAAGCAGTTGCTCCTGGGGACATGAGCACTCACTGTGGCTATCCACAGAACCCATTGCAGAGGGCAGGCAAATGCACCTGTCTCCCAGTATGATTTGACTGCATATTTATTGTACACGCTGCAGCCCGAGGGTTCAGCTTCTAACCAGCATACATCTAGCTGCTGACCATGATTCCCTTCAGAGCCCAAAAGTGTAGGTGGACACTTTCCCTGGCTTCTTCCTCTGACTTGTTTCAATGATAAAAACATGTTGCCAGTTTCCTCTTAGAAGAAGCATGTCAACACAGTTAGAGGCCCAACTTTTATGACTGCTGCTCAAAGGATGGATCCCAGAATCACCAAGCTCTGAAAGTCAACAGTACTTGCATTCATAAATCCCACAGGACTACAGAAAATAAAAAAGCAGTTTCTTCATGAAGGCAAAGAGGCACCACCCCATGGCTATACACACAGGCCCAGCAAAAAAAAAACTCCAGGACCAGGTAATTTTATGGGTGAATTCTACCCATTAATAAAATTCTACCCATTTTAAAAAGAATTAATAATAATCCTCAAAGTCTTCCAGAAAGTATAAAAGGAGGGAACACTTCCTGACTTATTTTACAAAGTCAGTAGTACATTGATACCAAAACCATACAGAGGCACTACAAAGAAAAAAATATATAGACCAATATCTCTGATGAATATACATGCAAAAATTCTCAACAAAATATCAGCAAACCAAATTCATGAGGACACTGAAAGGATTATACATTATGATCAAGTGGCACTTATCCCCAGGATGCAAGAGGATTCAACAAGTGCAATTCAATACATATGGTACACCACATTAACAAAATGAAGGATAAAAGCCATATGATTATCTTAATAGATATAGACAAAACATTTGACAATAATACACTTTTATGATTTTTTAACAATGCTAAGCAAATGAGGAATAAAAAAATTGTCTCAACATAATAAAGGCCATACAGCACAAGCTCATAGCAAACATCATACTCAATGTTAGAAACCTGAAAGCTTTCCCTGAATATCAGGAGCAAGAAGACAAAGCTGCCCATTCTCACCACTTTTTTCAACACACTACTGAATGTTCTTGTCGGAGCAATTAGGTATAAATAAATAAATAGCATCAGCATAGGAAACCAAGAGCTAAAACTGTCTCTGTTTGCAGGTGACATTATTTTATATTGAAAATTCTAAAATTTCCACCAAGAATCTTTTAGAACTAATAAACAAGTTTAATAAATTTGCAGGATACAAAGTCAATATACAAAAAAAATCAGTTTTGTTCCTATACAGTGAAAATAAACTATTGGGAAAAAAGAAATTAAGAAAGCCATCCCACCTGTAAACACATAAAACAGAATACTATATACCTAGGAGTAAATTTAACCAAGGAGGTAAAAGATCTGTACACTGAAACATATAAAACACCTATAAAAGAAGTTAAAATACAACTAAATGAAAAGAATTTCATATTCATACATTGGAAAAATTAATGTTATTAAAATGTCCACAGTACCCAAAGCAATCTAAAATTTCAATGCAATCCTACTAAAATTCTTTGGCATTTTTCATAGAAGTAGAAAAAAAAATTTGTGTAAAACCACAAAAGGTCCCAAATAGGCAAAGTAATTTAGAGAAAGAAAAGCAAAGTTGGAGGCATCACTTTGTCTGATATCAAACTATACTACAAAACTATAGTATTCAAAAGAGCTGGTATGGTATAAAATCAGAAACACAGATCAATGAAACAAAAAAGGAAGCATATACAATGGGAAAAGGACAGTCTCTTCAATAAATGGTGTTGGCATAAAAATGAAATTAGACCTATAACTTATACCATACACAAACATTAACTCAACATGGATTAGAAACTTAACTATATTATCTGAAACCATAAAACTTCTAAAGTAAAACATAGGGAATAAGCTTCTTGACATTTGTCTTGGCAAAGTGTTTTTGAATTTGAGATTTAAAAAAAGCAACAAAAGCAAAATTAAACAAGTGGGACTACAAAAGTCTTCTGCATAGCAAAGGAAACCATCAACGTAATGAAAAGACAAATGAAATGGGAGAAAATACCTGCAAGCTGCACACTGCTAAGGAATTACTATCCAAAATATTCAAGGAACTTGTACAAGTCAATAATAAAATGACAAACAGTTTAAAAATGGGCAAAGGACACCTCTTCCAGAAATGACATACAAATGGTCAACAGTTATATGAAAAGACGTTCAACATCATTAATCATCAAGGAAATGCAAACCAAACCACAGTGAGATACCACCTCACTTCTGTTACAATGCCTGTCATCAAGAAAACAAGAAATAACAAAAGAAGAAATGGAGAGGCTGCTAAAAGGGTACAAACTTTCAGTAAGAAGATAAATAAGGTTTGAGGTTCTGATATATAACAATGGTTACTATGGTCGATGATACTCTCATGGGTGTGTTAATGAACATGATGGCTGGAATCCTTTCAAAATGTATGCATACCATCATGTTGAATACTTTAAATACATTACAACTTTATTTGTCAACGATACCTCAATAAAGCTCACAAAATAAAGTGTGTTATGAGAAAAAAAAAAAACTATCAAAAGATAACAGCTTCTTTAGTCTTCTCCTGATTTAAAGACAATGATGAGATGCTAAGTGTTTTAATTTGTTTATCCCTAGAAATTGAGAGCTTGTGTTTAAGATCTGAAAGAATTCAAAGAATTTTCAGATATGCCCATGTGAGTAAGTGATACATAAGATTATGTTTCTAAAAATGAGTCATTACCAAAACAGATTATCTTTAGGACAGTGATTTTCATGTGGGATGATTTTACCCCTCAGGAGACATCTGGTGACTTCTGTAAACATTATGGGTTGTCACAACAGATAAACCTCCTATAAAGCACAGAGAAAACCTGAACACAAAAGAATCATCCAGTCAAAAAACATTGAAAGTGATGATGAGGAGAAATCCTGTTTTAAAATATTATCTTCTTTAATGTTTTAATCCAAACCTAAAATTTAGTCTGTTTACTGAAGAAATCCAAAACTTTAGACCTTAGAGCATATGTGTCAAACTCATTTTCACCAGTGGCCACATCAGCTTTGCAGTTGCCTTCAAAGGGCCAAATGTAATTTTTGGACTGTATAAATGTAACTACTCCTTAGTTAAGCAAGAGCTCAGTGCTGCTGCTGGGTAGAAGCAAGATGCCAGGCTGGATAAAACAAGGTGGAGGGCCGGATTCCGCCTGTGGGCCTTGATATTTGCCACCTCTGCCTCAGAGCATCAAACTTATAAACACCAAGACTTTGTATCATCTTTTGACCTATGAAATGAGACATTATATGTGGTTCAAACTAATACGTTTTAATATTGTTTTTAAATTATACTCAGGATATTTTTATTTGTAACAAGACGTATACATTCCCTGAAAGCACTGTAAAATTGATTAAGGATTAAGAGCATGGAAGGGATTACGAGAATGAGAAAAAAAGCCTGCAGACAGAGAAAATATTAGCAAAGGACATGTTTGATAAATTACTGCTATCCAAAATATATTGTACAAAGAACTCTTAAAATTCAACAATAAGAAAATGAAAAACCTAATTTGAAAGGAAGCAGGTCTGTCCAAATAACTCACCAAACAAAATATACAGACAGCATATAAACACATGAAAAATAATATCATAGGTCATTAAGGTAATGCAAATTAAAAGAACAATGACAAACCTGTTAGAATACCAAAATCCACAACAGTGAAAACACCAAATGCAGGCAAGAATGTGGAGCGAGAGGAGCTCTCATTCATTGCTGGTGGAAATGCAAAATGATACAGCCACTTGGGAAAACAGTTGGCTGTTTTTTTTAGAAAACTAAGCATAGTGCTACTATGCAAACTATGAATTTAACTTTGTACTTAACCCAATGAACTGAAAATTTCCACACAAAATTATTATTTCCACACAAAAACCTGCACTCAGAGGCTCGCAGCAACTTTATTTAGAATTAACCAAACTCAGAAGCAACCAAAATGCTCTTCAGTAGATGAATATAAACAAACTGTGGCATACCCAGACAATGGGATATTATTTAGCACTAAAGAGAAATTAGCTAGCTACTGGCCCATGAAAAGACATGGAAGAAACTGAAATGCATATTACTAAGTGAAAAAAGGCTACACATATATTATATGACATTATAAAAAGGGAAACCAAACCAGAGAGTAGGAAAATCCGTTGTTAGGGGTCAAGAGAGGAGATAGGGATGAAGAAGAAGAGCACAGAGGATTTGGGGCACTGAAACTGGACTGTATGTTATAGTGGGGAACATATGTCATTATATACTTATCGAAATCCATAGAAAGTACACCACCAAGAGTGAACCCAATCATAAGCAATGAGCTTCTGGTGATGACGATGTGTACGTTCATCCACTGTAAGAAATGCACTAGTCAGGTGCGGCGCATTGACAGTGAGAGAGACTGTGCCTAAGTGGGGGCAGCTGAGTAGATGAGAACCCTCTGCACTTTTTGCTCAATTTTGCTGTGAACATAAAACTGCTGCTCTAAAATGGAAAAAATAAAATGAAGTTTATTACAAAATAGTAATGAGTAGTGCCATAGGTCAGGACGGATAAATCATTCAAATTTGTTTGCTCCTTTCCTCTTAGGTAGCTTTCAAAAAATAGCTTTTATTTTTTAATGCACATGCATATGCATAGAAGCACTAATTTAGTTTTAATTGAGTTAGGATAAATTTATTGAGCAAACAACTCCTGACTTTGAAGCTCATTTAGTCTCTATAAACAAATCTGTAAGTGGGAAGAGCCCAGAGTACCTATTAGGCATTACAAAGTTTGCTAGAATTCAGATTCTTCAGGAGTTAAACATGGTTATTTATCTCTTTAGAATATTTCATTCACTCTTCCCAATTGCCAGTGCTGGTACCAGTAAACTGGCTCTTGGAGAAAGAAGGGAAATTCCTGATTTGTGGCATTTGCCAATTTTCAGGATGTACATACTTCCACCATGACCTATGTCAAGGTACCAATGCTTATAGAGCTCACAAAATTCTTCTTCCTATACTTAGCACATGTTGTATAGGGTTGGCCAAAAAGTCTGCGTGGTTTTTTCCATAAAATAAAAGATACTTTTCACTTTCACCAATAACTTTATTGATTTGCATATTTTGAGTATGGCAGCTCTCTCCCGCATGGTAAGACATTGATAGTTCTCAATTAATGTCTTGATTTGATCCCTATCAACTTCAACTTTTCTACCAAACTGTGGAGCATCATCCAGTGAGAAATGTCTAGCACAAAACTTTGTAAACCACTTTTGACATGTTTGGTTAGTCACAGTACCTTCTTCATACACTGCACAAATATTCTGTGTTTCAGCTGCATTTTTATTTTCTTGAAATAATAAAGCATAATAT
Organism: Phyllostomus discolor; assembly: GCF_004126475.2. Lineage (NCBI taxonomy): Eukaryota > Metazoa > Chordata > Mammalia > Chiroptera > Phyllostomidae > Phyllostomus > Phyllostomus discolor. Next base: position 139,265,994 of record NC_040903.2, on the reverse strand, counting down.
GCTAAAAATGTTGCATATTTTCTTCCATCTTCAAAAATAAAATAACTACACAAAAATTCACCAATTTTGATGGGTTTTTTTAATGCACACTGATATGACAGCTGTCCAATACAATCTAACAAAATTGTTTCAAATGGAGTTAATGACAACTAAGCACTACTAGAGACATCTTACAGAAAAAAAAACAAACAAATTTTTGGGCCAAACCAATATATCACCCAACTCCTTCATTTAATCTGTCTTGTCTATATGTCTCTGTATTTAAGGTTAGAGAAACCGTCAGTTATTCTTAAAACTGATTTTCAAAATGTAAAGAGATTGAAATATTCATAAGTAATTGAAACAATCTGTAGGGCCTTTTTACCTGTCCAAAGAGTTGGAATTTGAAGTATGCAACTTAAGAGTTAAAAAAGGCATCATTGTAAACATTTGTTTCCAGGTGATGCTCAAGCATAATTTTCTCTACTCTTGCAGACACTTCTGCAATCTTAATAACCCTGGAAGATATTTTGTTCCTAATCACACTTTTCTGGACAGTGAAATAAGGCTGTAAAGGAGAAGAGAAAATAACATGTTCTTAAGGAGCAAAATCACTGGTCAGGTAAGCAGCTGCCATTTTCCACTGTGGTGATGCATCAGATGACTGAGGTTTCTATGTGGCTTATTTTTGCATTCATTTCAGGGACATCTCTCATTTAACTATATCCACCTTACAAATATCAATATGCGAATAAGCAGAAGTGAAAATATCAAATGATTATCTTGAACCTACTTTAATTTGTAGTGAAAGTCACTTGAAAATTCTAAAACAGTATTAGAAAGTAATGGTGTGACACAACTCATAATAGATTGCCATCATCTAATTTGTTTTTAAATGGCTTTTTAAAGTAGACACAATTATTATTCCCATATGACTGATAAGAAAAATAGCATTGACAAAGATAACACAACAATGAGTGAATTCAGGTTATTTTTTTACCCAAGGTTATATACCCAATGAATGATAGAATAAAAATTCATTCATTCATTCAACAAAAATGTATTGAGTGCTAATATTGCTGAAAATAGAAAGATCTCTATTCCATTCAGTTTCTAGTCTACTGAAGGACAAACTATATTAACTCATGATTACAACATATTAATAAATGCTGAGGTACAAGTATGCATAGAATACTCCTGGTGCACAGAAGTGGGTACCTAAATAATACTGAGGACAAGAGAAGAAAGTGAAACATAGCTAGAATTTAATGCACTATTAGAAGTTAGGGAGATAAATAATGTTGAGAAGAACATGCCCAGAGGTAACAATACATTGAAAGGCAAGGAAAAAATATGGTCAATTTGAATAACTTCACTAAGTTCAATGTGACAGGATGAAAGAACACATAAATCTGAACAGTAAGAAATAAAGCTAGAGAGGTAGGCAGAGGCCAATAATTTGAGTAACTCATCTCTCATTTCTTGCCCAATAGACCTCACCTAAAAATATACACTCCAATAGTACCTGTATCTCATTACAACAATGATTCTAAACTGACAATGTGTACAAAAGGAGGAAATGCAGACACTGCAGAGGGTGTGATTCTTAAAATTCTCTCAGAAATCTAAACAGAGGCTATTGATGCATTCCAAGTAGGAAAATCATGTAGTCAAACACAAAATTCAGAAAGGGCATTTCAGTAGCAGCATGAGAATAGATCAGAATAGCAGAAATTAGAGAAATTGTTCAGAAGACATTTGCAATAATTCAAATGAAAAGAACTGAATGTTTCAGTTAAGGTTGTAATAATAAAAATATAGCAGAAGACTCAAATATTAATCTGTGCATGTTGATAGTTGATAGAATATAGGGATTCAGCAATATGGAGTAGATTATCTCACATTTCTGGTTTATTTCTATAACACAGCTGTTCTTAATATTTTGAGGGTCGTGGACTTATTTAAAAATCTGAGTAATGCCTGTCTTATGACTAAAAGATATTCATACTACTTCATGGGTTCCATGAATATATCCAAGGACACCAGCCTAAATGCCACTACATTGTATTAATCTATGAGGATATAAATATAGAAAGAAAAATAGTTTGGGGAGGAAATTTGATAATTCATTTATTCTAAACACATAATGTGCTTGTAGAAGACTCCAAAAGACATATTAAGAACTGGAGTCATACTAGCCTGAAAGACAGCAGAGAAGTCATGGGTAAAGATACAGTTTTGAATATTTCATCTAAAGACACTGTCAATAGAGCAGTAAAAAATGGGTTGAGTCCTTAAACCATGATTATGTAAGGAATGAAGGAAGGATACAAGGAAAGATGGGCCAAAACATACACACACATGGAAGTAGGTCATCAAAATCAAAGGATTTCAGCTACCAGTGACAGACTCTGAAGATGAAACTCATTATTAAATGTGGCTTTGTAATTCCAATATTAATTATAGGGCTCTCCAATATTTTGATCCAACAGAAATATTTTGGTATTGTTTCATGCTCTAGGTGTTACTTTATATGGTACTATGTTTATGTATTTATACTTCCTAAAAGTTTAAATAACAAATAATTTATATTTGATGTGTGAATATGAGTGTGTAGCTTCTTAATCCCACAAGTGCCCTATTTTTTTTTAGAAGATGGAAGAGAGGGAGAACGAAAGGGAGAGAAACATCAATGTGTGGTTGCCTCTCACACACCCCTGACTGGAGACCTGGCCCCCAACCCAGGCATGTGCCCTGACTGGGAATTGAACCAGCAACACTTTGGTTCACAGGCCGGCACTCAATCCGCTGAGTCACACCAGCCAGGGCAGTGCCCTATTTTATAAGTGAGTAAGCTCATGTTCAAACCTGGATATATAGCTCAAGCCTGAGGAAACTTCTCACTTTATCATAAGAGTGAAAGATAAATTTTCTTCACCATACCTACTGAAACTCAGTTGTAAATTACTTTGCATTTTTCTTCATTTTCTGTAATGGTATCAAAACCATTCAAGGTCATAAAAATGTATTTTATATGTCTCTCTTACATCTCAATGTAGTGTTACTTAAATATATTTTTAAACTAAATAATTTTTTAATATAAGGTATAATTATTAGCCATAAACCTTGAAGATTTTTTTAAAAGAAATTTCATGTTATTTCTTGAAAATTGAGTTTAGTATCTGAAAATTCATGGAGTGATATTTTTCTGATTAACATTACTCATTAATTCAGGAAATATTCTTGGTGAACTTTAAAATGCTGTACATTTTAAGGCCACATCATATATTGAGCCCCTTTATCTATCTCAATATCCCCATTGGTACATCTGGTCTTTTTCCACATTTGCATTTCTTTTTCAAATTGAAGAAGCCCTTCTTGAAACAATGGACTTAAGTTTCATGAATTTGGAACCATTCATTTTTCAGTTCCTTGTTATATTCCCCACTGTTCTTTGAGCATTAGAGAAGCTAAGATTTTTTACATGAATGAATCAAACTTTCATAATATAATGCTAATAACTATTTTGTAAACAGCTTAAAAATGAGTTTGCTCCACCTCAGTATTTTAAGGACAATCATTGCAAGTGATAAAAGGTAAATATTAACAGACATTTATATTTTCTCAAGAGGAAGATCTCTTCAATCATCTAATTTTTCTAGTTTTATGAGGCAATATTGCAATCAGAAAAGTTAAAAAACAATCACTAGAATAATAAACTTTAGCCAACTCACAATGCATGCATGGTCATTCACTTCATATCTTAAAAGCCTCCATTTTGAAAACAAAAGGGGAGTGGGGGAGAGAGAGAAAGAGAGGGAGCAGGAGACAGGTGAAAGGAGGGGAGGATGGGAGGAGAGGGTAAAGAGGAGTAAAGATGCAGAGTAAAGAGGAGGAAGAGCAGGAGCATCAACAGCAGCAGGAAAGGAAGAAAAGAATAATAATCAAGTGAAGCCCAAATGAATACAACAGGACTAAATAATCTTAATTGAAACACATAACATTGGTAAAATAACCAATTTAATATATAGGAGTACCAGTACGACCTGGTGTTCAGTACAATTTAAGTTATTGAAACTTAACTAAATAACTCTGAACAAATAGAAGTCCCATATGGTTAAGAAAAATCTAGTTTCTCATAAATTTGTCCATTGTAAAGAAGAATTCACTTCAAAATAAATTACAAACATTTTCAACATTGCAGAACAAGCTAAACTCATTTTGGCATTTAACTCAATTAGAAATAATATATTGTTGATTATGTATGTGCAGTTAATTCTTCTGAATGTCTAGCATTTTTCAGCTGATTGAATTGGAGTATGCATTTTGAATATTAAACAGATTAGCTAATATTTCTAGATCTTCTTAAAATGAGGAACTCGATTTCATTTAAAAGTAGATAATTAAAATGTGGTTTTCAGATGATGTATCACAGTCCACTCAAAAACTGATTTTTACAAGTAGTCTTCTGATAATTTCTTTAGATTTCAATTCTATAGTAATATCATAAAACATATTAGACAAAAATTCAGGAGGGGAATAAAAATGCAATGTGGATGGTAAATGCAATAATCCCTGCCCAGTAAAGAATTAAATTTGATGAAATCACAAACCTTTTCTCTCCTTTCTTACATTTGTTCCAACTAAGCTGCTTTCAGATTGACAGCTAAAAATAATAAAAGTCCAATTATTTTGATGAGTGCTACATACTATGTTTGGTGTCTGGAACCAAATTTCAGAAAAGAAATTTGGTCCACTTTCCATATTGCTTAATATCTCCAAATTTATATGATTCACATCTATGAGATGAAGGAGAATCGAGACATTATAATGTAAGATAAAGGACAAAGACAATTGAATCAGATGATTTGAGCTAAAATCAAGGCTCAGGACATATTAGCTTTCCAAATAAAAATATGCTTTTTAGATTATCTAGGCTTTTGATTTATTCAATACAAAATATCAATAACAATATTCACCTGCTCTGCTTCTTCACAGAATTGTTAATTCACAATCATATTAAGTGATGTAAATAAAAATGATTTAAAAAATAGCCTTTAGTAAAATGTGGACAAAGGTATTGGTAATATAAAGTATAATAAACAGAAGGAGAAAATGACAGTGTCCAGGAAAAGCAGAAGAAGGGAAATTAACATTTCTGGAACTCAAACATTTTCACTTTTGCAATTTAAGAAAGCAATGTTCTCCATAACAATTAGCAATAAAATATCTTTATCATATAAACACATAGTGATCCCTTCTAGAGCAGAAATCACATTCTATTTCAGTTTCATGGACATTTCAATTGCTGATTAGGATCATGTACCTGTTGTAGCTGATATTAAATTTGTCCTATTAGTTTCACCAAATACCTACACCAAAACAACTCTTACCTAACCTTATCACTTTTGGTCAAATGTCCCTTCACATGCTCCAACAAAATAAGCCATTCACAAACTTTATAATAAGTACTGTAATCATGGATCCCCCAGCCACTAAGATTTTGTTGGTGTTTGTTATGAAGACTTACTGTAACAACAGGAAGTTGATCTAGCCATGGCTGTTTACAAAAACATGCTTCCTCATTCTGCCCTAGGCAAACCTGGACACTTGGGTACCTTCAGCACAAGTAAAGGGTATGTTTAAAGCATTTTTCCCTTTTTCAGAATTGAGAGAGAGGAACTCACTTCTTTGACTTTTTCTTTTGCATAATCTCACCTTCCGGTGCATCCCTGTAACATATTTTTAAGACTGTAAATTTTTTCATCCTAAACCTAATGTGGATTACTTTTTTTAAAAAAATGAATGCACACTGTATATTAGATGAGAGAATTCAAAAAAGTGACAACATTGCCTTTTACTCTATAAACTCTTATTGGCAGGAAAAGAATCCCAGTATTCATTTTTTTCCTTATGCAAAATCATAAGCCAATGCTGTCTCAGATAGAGATTATTAATATTTCCAAGACAGAGACTAGAGGGTGGGGCAAAAGTAGGTTTACAGTTGTAATACAAATAAATAAAACAATAAATAATAAATAATAATACAAGAATAAACCCTGTATTGTATACTCACAACTGTAAACCTACTTTTGCTCTGCCCTGTATTATTCCTTAGAGGGACTTCTCCTAGGAAATACTTCCTTTCATTTTCTTCCTAAGTATTTGAAACTGTAAAAATGCTATGAGATTAGCCAGAATCTACTATGTTCATAGATGTATATTTGCTAGGAAATCAAAGACTATGAAAACTATACTTATTCAGGCATTTTATAGAGCTCCAAGCAACATATTAGTTACCGTGTCATGTTATATTAGATGTAGAAATCATTTCCCTCAAAATGTAGAGCTGATAAATTAAAGCATGTAAACTCTTGCCTTTAAAATAAAATATGATGAGATTTAGTAAATGGAGTAGTTTTTTCTATCTATACATCAAGTTGGTCCTTTTGTACTGAATTTCCGTGATGTATAGTGTCTTTTTCTACCAGGTGGGTTTCTAGTAATATTATAGACTAGATGTTTGCATCCCTTCCAAATTTATATTTTGGAGCCCTATCCTGCAATGTGATAGTAATAGGACATGGGGCCTTTGGGAGATAATCAGGTTTAGATGAGGTCATAAGGGTGGAACCCCCATGAAGAGATTAGTGCCCTTATAAGAAGACAAAACAACAACAACAACGACAAAAAAAACACCAGAGCTTTCTCTCTGTGTCATGTGAGGATACAGCAAGAAGGCAGACATCTGCAAGCCAGGAATAGGATCCTCACCGAGAACTGAATCTAAAAGCACCTTCATCTTAGATTTCTCAGCTTCCAGAACTGTGAGAAATAAATGTCTATTGTTTAGTCACCCAGTCTACAGTATTGTGTTATACCAGCCTAAGCTAAGACAAGTAATAACTAGGACACACAAACAAAAGTGGGTTTTATACAAAACAATAAACTTTTCTTTTTCATTATGTATTGGCTGATAGCCTACAGAGATCAAGTTATTAAATATCTGGATCTTTATCATCAAAAATATTGCATAGCAGATTAAAGTTGCTGAATAGAATATGTGGAATGAATATTCTATGATGACTTCTTAGGACCAATCTTTACCTAAAAGTATGGGCATGTATTTAAGATACTTTAGCTACACATTGTAAAAAGTAGAGTCAAAGGTTGACCTAATCCAAATATCAATAATTTGCTACCTACTTCAGTTTAATTGGCAACTTTATCTGGTATTTAAAACCACTGCCATTTTGGGCACCCACCATAGTATGTAATCTACTTTTGTTAATAGTTTTTGTATTTGTAATCCAGGTTTTATACCTGGACCCCTGTTCTGGAGGGCTAAATATTGAACAAAGCCCCTGAGATTGTCTTGCCAGTTTCTAAGGGATGAAAATTTCTCTGACCACTGATGGGTTATTTGAAGCCCTACTACCTTTATTATAGACAGGCTTTCCTTATCCTGTTTTTTTTTTTTTAATTTGGGATCCCCCATGGTCACACTATGAACTTATATCCAATACATGCCTATCCGACCCTATAGCTGCCATTTCAATTTGAACAACAAACTTGCCTGTAAAAGAGAATTGTCTTTCTGTGTCTAGTACCTATGGTGATTTCCTTGCACAGACCCCTTGTAGTGTACCTGCCCAGTTAAAATATTCCTCCATCCCATTTCTGATTATTATGCTCACATTTAAACAATTTTAAATAATTTATTGATCAGCATGCAAAAATACCTCTGTAACAAGATATCTAGGGCACCTTTCATTATAAATAGGTTTATTATATGTATGTTAATTTATGTTCATTTGTCCCAACTTTCAAATAACATATTATAGACATTAAATTTTCTTTAGAGATGTTTATTTCTGTCACCTGGAGGAGTGTTCTTTTAGGGAAAGAATCACAGGATTACCCATCTTAGTCATTTCTGAAAAAGAAAGATTAGGTTTTCGTGTCATTGGAGAAAAATTGCACACTGAAAATGAATGTCCTTACATGTTCCATCATTTTCTTGATCCATTTGTTCCTCAAACAAGATTGTGTTTTGTTTTTCTCTTTTCCTTTGTGACACAAATCAATATCTTCTCTGAAAACAATTTTCAAACTCCCTATTCAGTTTTTCCATCTCTATCAAATTATCTTCCCCAGTATCCACTTTATTCCTAATCATTACTTTTAGCATTTGGGTAAAATACAGGATGGGGCAAAAGTAGGTTTACAGTTAATAAACTAATTAATAAATAATATAAGAATAAACTTGTTTCCCCATACTCACAACTGTAAACCTCCTTTTGCCCCACCCTAGATATGTCTGCCATTAAGCACTTTCTAATTAAGTCAGAGATACAGTTTACTTTGCCTTGTCAGATCAAGCAACTTTTCCAACTTCTTATATGTAGTTGGCTATATACTTTAGTACTAATACATGTTTATGTATGTCACTCATCTTACCAAACTCTGTGAAAGAACATTTTTCTCAGATTACATTGGTAATCTGAATGGAGAAAAATTTAATTTTAGTTATTTTGTGCCTAATTCAAGTAGGTTATATTATATATTCTTAGTACTACTGTAGACATTCCAAAATTGATTTTTTAAATACTTTGGGAAGATTGTCACTCATCTTACCAAACTCTGTGAAAGAACATTTTTCTCCATTCAGAGCCATTCAGATGGTTCACAAAACTCCTACTTCATTATTTTCTATCTTAAGCTCATGTTTGCATATATTTGGTACCTGTATTCTTCACTGGAAGATAAGTTTTATTATTATAGTAACCTTACCTGTCTTGTTCCCATTTGATTCTTGGCATATGGATATAATCCTGGCATACAGTGGGTATTCAATAAGTATTACTTAAATGGACCAGTAAATGTGGGGAATAATAAGAAAATATTGCCCCCTCACAGTACATCATATCCTGTGGGCACACCATAGATTTCAAATAACACATTTTTAAAGCACAAATTATCAAGTAGTCATGTATAAATATGTGGACTTCATATAGGGATAGAATTTTGATGAAGTGGTTTTAAATGAAGTATATAATTCTTCTAAAAGCAATAGTCCAAGCCTTGACCTTCACTTTACTCAGTAAGATACCAATGGTTTTCACAGAGTAGGTACTCAGAAAAGACATTTTTATTATGGATGGTAAGTAATCACAGTACTGAATAATATTCCATTAAATTGACTTACATTTGTTACAAATCATGTTTGGAGAAAAGTAGAGTAGCCACGGCTGTATATCCAATTCCAGTCACGAATAAAGGAGTCAAAGAAAACTTTCTATTTTGCCCTATTATAAATATAGCATGATCACTTACAACAGTGAACACTCACATGCTTATATTTTTGACCTTCATATTTGGGAGTAAAACATTAGAGGGGCTGATATTTAAGTGAGTTCATACAGTTAAAACAGTGGAGCTGCTCATGAAAGAAGACTACAAATCCTGACAGGCAGTCAACAGGTTGGTGTTTCCAGAAAAAGAACATATGCATGTGTGTTATGTGTGCCTGTCAGAGACTTTTAACAGTCCATGTAGAATTGCCATAATAAATAGTTGATTGGAGATCTTTCAGATGCTAATGGACTTAACTGAGATGCTTTATTCTAGCAATGACAATCGACACATATTTTGTGCCCTCAACAGAATATTAGATGTGAATGATTCCCCATTACTCAAATCACTCCTGACGAGTTATTACCCAGTGACAGGGGATTGTTACACAACTTGTCAAATAAAACAAAAAGGCTTAAATTTAGTTATTTTGTGCCTAATTCAAGTAGGTTATATTATATAGTCTTAGCACTACTGTAGATATTCCAAAATTGATTTTTTGAATACTTTGGGAAGAATGAACTAGGTTTTCCAAAGGTCTTGGTGATATCATCTAGGCTTTTATTTCCAAATGCTTCCAATGACAATCACAGGAAAATAGACCTTAAAAATTTCATGCATTCCTATAATTCTGGCCAAATAGAATAAAATGTCACAGGTTTTTCTATACAGAAATTGATGTAGTTATAAAAGATTCAGACACAGTAAAATTACTAAGATAGAAACATATTTTTTTAAATATCACCCCATTTTTTGAGAGGTCATTTTGAACTTGATGTTGCTGGTGGTAACTAAAAATCAGCAGTTATTCCAATTTTTTTCTAATATCCTGTAAAAGATATCTAACCAACAAGAAGAAGAAAATTTTACTAATTTTTAAAAACTGTGTCCAGGTATAGAGACTATTTCACTGGATAAAAATTTGAAATGGCCTTGAGGAGAATCCTGTAGCCTTTGTGCTTGACTTGACCATGTGCCTGCTATGGGCTTCTCTGTTTTCGAGACCCACTCTCACATACTTCAGATTCTGTGACACATCTGGAAACCTCTAGGGAAAGATGTGATTTATTCTTCAGCACTTATACTGTTGCAGTATATCAGAGTAAATCAAAAAATGGAAGAGAGAAGGGAAGAAAGAAGGGAGGGAGGAAGAAAAACATGAAGAGATGGGAGAGTAGAAAGAGGGAAGGGAAGGGAGAGAAGTTTCCACTGGTCTTATTACTATGAGTCCCCAACAACAAACTGAATAACATAATTATAAGGTTTCCTATACTTTAATATAAGCATTTGTTCTCATTGATGATAAATCTCCTACTCAAAAATAATCTAGGGTTTTTGTAAAATAACAGTATGATGGAGTAGAGCAACATCTTTCATAACATGTTGCAAATTTGCTGCCATGTGCAGTGATGAATAAATTCCACAGAGACTGGAATATTTCATTAATACAATGCAGGCTTAATTCTCCTTTAATCCACACACCATATTTATAAAGAAGTTTGGAAGAATACTTGAGTCAAAGGGGTGTTCATAATGTGAAATAAAATGCTTGTTCCTTTAACTAAAAACATTTCCCTTAGACTAAGTTCTAAAGTTCAAGTTTAGTATTATGTTAAAGTAATTCTTGAGCCATCATAATAACTGAAGTCATCAAAATAGGTAAGATCAATTTATGCAAAGAAATTATTATCTGCACAGTCTTACTGACTGAGAAGGTTTATCCACTACCTCCTATAGCAGAATTCACTGGCATAAAATTCTATGGTATTATTTCCCAGGTAATCAAAATACGAGTGAATGATTCTATTCTCTAGAATCCACTTACAGAAATTGTATGTTTGCAGTTGAAACTTTCAACCAAACCATCTGTCAGGATAAGTAGGCTACAGTTTTAATTACTTACAGCAATGCAATTATACCATTAATGTTCAGCTAAAATTGAACCCATTCAATTTAATTATCAATGCAGCTGCGAGTGGAAAGAGACTGTTCTTTCAGATAGCCAACACAAGGGGTTATAAAACCTCTGTCTTTTCTTTTTCCAGTTACCAGGACTTTGTTCTGGCACAATCCGTTATTCTGTTGTACTACTCTTTGAATATATGTGTCTGTGTACACATGCATCAATACAGACATTATATGGTAGATATACATAAATATATACTTTCTAAAGGAGTGTGTGTGTATCTTTATATATATTATATATATTATATATAACAAGGAATTATATGTAGTATATAAAAATAATAACCAAATAATTCCATGTGCATACATACATCTTTAGAAAAGCAAACTTCATCTATTTGTGGCCATGATTTTATATCAGCCCCACATGTGGCATGGACATGAAATTAATTCAACTCACACAAAGCAATCTTTCTTGTAATTAAAATTAATGTTTTAGTAAATATATCTTTATTATAGTAACTATACTAGTCATGGTACAAGGAGAAGAGAAAATAAGCATAAAAATATCTAATCATCTGAAGATGCCTATAATCCATTTGCAGAGATGAAATATTCATGTATAGAAAAATATTCATGTATATAGTTAAATAAAAATATAAGAAACACATTTATAAGATACAAAATAATTAAATTTTAAAAATATATGTGCCCTCCTATTTTGAAGAGGAAAATAATACAGGCTTGAGAAAAATAAAGTTTAAACTTTTTCTGAATTTCAAAAAATGGTTTTGATGGTAACTAGACATATCATAGTGTGATAAGTAGACTTATACACTACTTATTGTAGTGTATACAAAGACTGAACTATTATTTTGTATACCTGAAATTAAAATAATGTTATTTACCAATTTTAACTCAATACAAATAATTAAAAATCGTTTTAGATATTGATAAGCACATAAGTGAGGTAAAAGGATGAGTGAGGAAAAACGCACCAGGTTGAGGCACTGTTTGGTAGATGACATGGAGATACAGTGGGAAAGGCGAGTCCAAAGGGAAATCAGCAGCCAGACTTTCCCAGATAGAGGGCTCATGTTGGGAAGTAAGGGTGCATACCAGGGATTAGAGAGCCTTGAAAGCATTCTGAGCAGAGCCATAATAAAATCTGCTTCTTGCAAGAAGCTTCTGTAAAATAACCAAATTCCTGAAAGTGTAGCAACTAATTCTTTTTCTCTCATCTTGCTAACACTTACATGTTCCGAGTTGTTTGAATGTTAGCACGATGAACAAAAGGAAGGGTTAACAGGGTCATATCTGTGAGGTTTCTCCTATCACTTACCTCAGTTGCTATAGCAATGTTTTCACAAGCAGAGCTATAAAAAGAGAAAAACTGGCATGTTTGGAAAATTGACCAGAGTTGTTCCAACTTGAAACTGTGAAATAAATGAAGCACCACCATAAGTGATATGCTAAGAGTGTGCACTCTGGATCAGGCATGCCTGAGTTCAAGTTATATTAATATGTAATTGTGTTAACTTAGTTAATTAGGATTTCTATACTTTTTACTCCTCATCTACAAAATAAGGAATATAATAGTACCTCATAGGGTTGTTTAAAGAATTGATAATAGTTTTGGTAAAACTCTTAGGAAGGTAGCTAACATAAAATTATTGTATGTCAGCCGTTATTATAAAAATAAATGTCACAAATAACACTTGACTAAAAAGTAAATTTCCAATTTATCCTAATAACCAAATAATCAGAATATTTTCTAACTGTGAATACATCATGCTTAATGATAATCACCCTCAGGTTCTAATTCTAAGAATTATGACAATTATTCATTAAGTTCTACCATTAAGTCCTATTTAATAAGTTGGACCAAGTTTTGAAAAGTAGAACCAAAATTTTTAATCTCTTAAGTATACACTTTCATGGCAAAAACAAAACATTAATTCTTTCAGGCATACTTTATAAAACCAAACACGTTTTCAGGCCATACACTTACAATAAATAAGTGAGACAAAAAGAATGCAAGCAATGGGGAAGGGCAGGAACTGTGACCAAATGAAGTAAATGTTTCTAACAAAAGTCAAAGAGATTTGGCAATACCAACTATGCTTATAGGCTGAATTTGTCTATCAGAACATCAGTTTGCAAACCCATTAATGCAAAACTTCATCTCAAGAAGAAAGAACTTCACTAGGATTTTGTTATCCATTGTTACAGAAAACACCTTATCTAAACTTTCTTTAAGAAGGAAAGAATCTGTTAAGTTGTAATACCCTTCTGTTCTTTCATAAGAAATGGAAACATTGTCAGTAACAAGGAAAAAGAATTTTCCTCCCTAACATTTATTCCCTCTGCTTTAGAAAAACAAAAATGAGAAAATGCCTTTTTGGGGTTCATTTATGCAAATCTGATCACATTAAAGAAACAATGTCCCACCAATTCTGAGGCTTTTATTTCTGTATTACTCATCCATCAGATATACTGACCATATAAATATGAAAACAAACCAGTCGTCAATCCATGGTAAAATACACCACCTACATAAACCTGTTAGAGATGACCTCATTGAAACATTGCCTTTACAAACAATTGCATAAACTTTGAGTCAAGGAACTGATAACTAAAATTTGCTGGAATAGCCCTGGCTGGTGTAGCTCAGTGGATGGAGCATGGGCTGTGAACCAAAGGGTTGCCAGTTCAATTCCCGGTCAGGGCACATACCTGGGATATGGGCCAGGTCTCCAGTGGGGGCCACATGGGAGGCAGCCACATATTGTTGTTTTTCTCCCTCTCTTTCTCCCTCCCTTCCCTTCTCTCTAAAAATAAAGAAATAGGATATTTTTAAAAATTCGCTGGAATAACTAGCTGTTATAGACAACACTAAAAGCAACCCAAAAATTAAGCAATAAGGGACTAATTGACTATACTAGGAAACATCTAAGCAATAGAGTTTTTCTTTTTCCTTTCCTTTTGTTTCCCTCTCTTTTCTTTCCTTTTCTCCTCCCTCCCTCCTTCCCTTCTGATCTTTCTTTTTTTGTAACTACAAAAAGAAATGAGAAACATCTCTAGTTACTACTATGTAGATCCTTTAGGCCAGGGGTCCCCAACCTCCTGCCCAAGAACCACTGGTCCAGTCCTGTTAAAAACTGGGCAACACAGCAGGAGGTGAGCTTGAATGTAATGCTCTTGAATCATCTGGAAACCATCCCCCCAACCCTAGTCCATGGAAAAACTGTCTTCCACAGAACTGGTTCCTGGTGCCAAACAGGTTGGGGACCGCTGCTTTAGTATGTGTAAGTAAAAAAACTTCAAGTCTTAGGAAAATGTGTTTAGTATGCTAAAGTAGCCTACCATTTGAGAAAATGTGGAGATACAAAACACTTTTTTAAAAAAGGTTACTTATGAGGGTAAGAATAGATAGGTATAGGTATAGGTATAGGAAAGTAGGTATATAAAATGAGACTTCTTTATAATTTTAACTTATATTGTAGAGTTAAATTTGGCACCTACAAATGTCTATATATTTTATATTCATATATAAAATAAACACAAATACATATGTCTATACATGAACTACATTAAAATTAAATTAAAATAATGCAAATGAACTTAATAATGTACAAGAGTTGTTAGACAAATTACACAGAGAATTGTAGTAAGATAGTGAGATATTTAAAGTTAAAAAAATTTGAATTCCTTGTATTTTTCAGTACTTATACCATTATTATTGGTCATGATATTATATTATGATAACAAATGACATTAATGACATTAGAAACACAGATTTTCAAATATGGGAAAAGAAATACAATAGAAAAAAGCAAATAAATTAAGCAAAAGTTCTGTAAGTTTGAATTGAAAATATCTTTAGGAACTCATGATACATTTTCTTTTAAAAAAACACAAATTTCTTATTGCTGTCCACTCAAAAGGTCAAGGAATTATAAATTCACCAGCAGAGATCATTTGTGTTGCCAGGGTTATGGTCTCTAAATACCATTCTTCACTAAGCGGAACCAGGGCTTCCTGGAGGAAAAGGCTGACTCTGTGGCAAAAATTTATAATATGAATTTGGGCTCTGCTTTTAAATAAACCAGAAGTTATAAAAGACTACTGTTTTTATGGCCTAGGAACTTTTGATATAACTTGAGTTTTTACAGACCAGAGTTAGAGTATATAGATGATATATTATAGAATTGTACTGTTGAAACCTACATAATTTTATTAAGCAATGTAACCCTTATAAATTAAACAAAACATATTTTTTAAAAAGAGATCACTTTGAGTACCATTAAAAACATAGCTATAATGGCTAGAAAGAGGTTAATTTACCTGTAAAAATCTATGTTTATGATTATACTTGCAAATATTAATAAATCAATGTATTATTTTATAACTGGTAAAACTGATAAATGGAAAGATCAACATTAAAGTATCCTTTCTGCTTCTGAAATTTTTCTTAGTAAAAAGTTAAAGCAGTATTTACCTATAAAAAAGATCTTGTTATAAATTATACTAGTTGGCTCGCACAGCCATCAGAAGGATCACAAATAATCTCAAAACAAAACATAACTAGAACTTCTGGAAAGTTGAACTCTATGAAAATCCAACCAACAACCAAGGATTTGAAGAATAAATACTTATCCAGACAGATAGAAGGGCAGAGATGGGGAGCCAGAGAAGAGAGGACATTATGTGGCAGCAGCAGTGGCAGCTGGTGGAATGGACGGTCCCCCATTTACCTTTGGTGGATAAAAACCAGGAGGGACACCTGGGGAAAAAGCCATCCCAGCCCCAGGCTAGACTGTGCAGCCCAGGTTTCCAGCACTAGAAAAATAAAGCCTCATAACTTCTGGCTGTAAAAAACAGAGAGGGTTGGGGCAGCAGAATATACTGCCAGTCTCTCAGGAGAGTCTGTTTAAAGGACCCACATGGCTCTAGAACACACGCAAACACACCTGCTAGGGCACAGGTGGCAAACACATGTCCTGAGGGGCAAAATCAGCCCTCCACCTTATTTTATCTGGCCTGGCACCTTGTTTCTACCCAGAGGCAGCACTGAGCTCTTGCTTAACTGTTAAAGAGTAGTTACATTTATACAGTCCTAAAATCACATTTGGCCCTTTGAAGGCTGATGTGGCCCCCAGTGAAAATGAGTTTGACAGCCCTGAACTAAGGTATTCAGCACCAGGGGAGAAGCTAGAAAGGTGCCGGTCAAATTTGGGAAGTGGGGGAAGTGACTACAAATGGGGTAAGAGCTGAGCAAGCAGCCTTGTTCCCTCTCAGGACCCTCCCCCACATATAGTATCATAAAGCAGGGAAGCAGGTTGCTTCACCTTGGCAATTACCTAAGATTCTACCCCTTGGTGTAAATAGGTGCACCAAGATGGAGTCAAAGCAGCTCTACCCAATACACAGAAACAAACACAGGGAGGCTGCTAAATTGAGGAGACAAAGAAATATGACCCAAATGAAAGAACAGATCAAAATTCCAAAAAAATAACTAAGTGAAACAGAGATAGACAACCTATTAGATGGAGAGTTCCAAACACTGCTGTGATAAGGATGCTTACAGATGTCATTGAGTATGGCAAACTCATAAGGAAAGAAATGAAGGCAACATTAAGTGAAATAATAAAAATCCAAAGGGAACCAACAGTGAAGTGAAGGAAATCCCTTCCCAGGGTTCAAATCAATTATTTGGAACATAAGGAAGAAATAAACAATCAACCAGTACAGAATGAAAAAAACAAGAATTCAAAAAAAAATGACGAGAGAATAAGAAAACTCTGGGACATCTCCAAATGTACCATCTGAATCATAGGGATGTCAAAAGAAGAAGAGGAAGAGCAAGAAATTGAAAACTTATTTGAAACTTATTTTGAAAACTTATTTTTTCAAATAACAGAAGAAAACTTTTCTAATTTGGCTAAGGAAATAGACATAAAGTCCAGAAAGCACAGAGAGTCCCAATCAGTTTGGACCCAAAGAGGACCACACTAAGACACAGCATAATTAGAATGTCAAAGTTTAAAGATAAAGGGAAAATCTTAAAAGCAGCAACAGAAAAGGAGACAATAACCTACAAAGGATTTCCCATAAGACTATCAGCTGATTTCTCAAAAGAAACTTTGCAAGCAAGAAGGAACTGGCAAGAAGTATTCAAAGTGATGAAAAGCAAAGACCTACAACCAAGATTACTCTATCCAGCAAAGCTATCATTTAGCATGGAAGGGCAGATAAAGTACTTTCCAGATCAGATAAAACTAAAGGAGTTCATCATCACCACACCCTTGTTATATGAAATGTTAAAGGGAATTAAGAAAAAAACGAAATCAAAGCTATGAACAGTAAAATGACAACAAACTCACAACTGTCAACAACTGAATCTGAAAAATCAAAAACAAAAACAAAAACAAAACCTAAGCAAATAACTAGAACAGGAACAGAATGATAGAAATGGAGATCACATGGATGGTTATCAACAGAGAAAGGGGAAAGAAGTGGAATGGGGAAAAGTACAGGGCTTAAGAAGCATAATTGTTAGGTACAAAATAGACAGGGGGATGTTAAGAATAATATAAGGAATGGAAAAGCCAAAGAACTTATATAAATGACCCATGAGAATGAACTAAGTAGAGGGATTGCTGGAGGGAAGGTACCAGGTGAAGGGGAGCAAAGGGGAAAAATTGGGAAAACTGTAATAGCATAATCAATAAAATACACTTTAAAATAAATTATAAGAGTTGACCCATCAAACTATATTTTGCTCAATAAGCTACCATATCTTATTTTGAAACCTCTCTGGGAAATAATCAGAAATGTGAAAGATAGAGACAGATGTAGAAAATTTGATAGAATACCTAACAACCTGCCTAGCCCTCATCATGGTATATTATTAGAAGAAGTAGTGTTAAGGTAAACTGTTTTGAAAAACTTGAGGGTATGTTAATACACATTTTCCACTGAGATAGTTAAGATACATTTGAAGTACCTAAGACCCATTCGTATTAAAACCCAATTGATTTACTGAGATCCAGTTTTGGAAATCATGACACAATCTTATCATGCACAGAGCTTATTTTAATAGTTTCAGAAAAACTTTGTCAGTATTGTCCTACTTTTTTTAGTCAATGCAGAAATTGACTTCCTTTTTATTAATGCAGAAATGTCATCAAATGTGTATAAATGTTGGCATGTGATGGTCTGGAAAATGAACCCAGTTTTTCCTTCCCCCTGGCACAGAATACAGTTTAACTTAGATGTGTTTCCCCTTACTGTACAGTGAGTATAATAATTTTTGGTTTAAAGAGGTTTGTTCACAATGAGTTATGTGGGTTTAGCCTCTACCTCAGTGATGGGCACACAGTAGATGAATTTCTTCCCCAGACCAAGATCTATAGTCACTAATCAGAGAGGTTTGAAGAGCGACCATTAGGAGTGGCTTTACTGAAAATTCTTAACTTCCAATGAACTGGAATAATTCAATTATATAGTGTTAACTATATTTCAAATCTGCTGTATTCTGAACTAATATGTGTTAGAAAATGGAAATAGAGGGTAAAGTGCACAATGATAGCTCCATTTTAGTTTGGGAGTGTGCCAGCCTCTCCTTTACTACCTTTTGATTTGTTATTTGCACATCTGGTGCCATTAACATTTTTAAAGTGACCTCTTTTTCCCTTTCTTCCACATACACACACCCAGTGCAGGGAGTTGAACAGTCATACATGCAACGAACACAGTATTTCATGGTTAATGTACCATTCTTTATGAGAATATGCTAGCATAATGATAGAGGGCTGAAGCATGTAATCTATAATTAATACAAAGTGAACTGTCATGTTGAGGAAAATAGGCCTTTCTGCAAAAGTATAAGTGCAGTCATGGAAACGGCTATAGTTCCTTGATTGTAATTATTCAACCTCACTAGGGGTCTGCAGCTAGCTATTAAAGTGCTAGTGGTCCCTCGTGGGGTAGTCTCCTATCCAATTAAACTTTCACAAGTCTATTCAGAAGGCACACTTCAGGTTGTCAAGACATCATGGGAAAACCACTGTGTTCCATTAAATAGTGTCAAACTACCTGCATTTCTAATAGAACATAATGTTTTGGTTGACTTTGCATATAGAATTTGATCAGAGAATTTTCTTTGTCTGATTTAAACAATTTAAATCTACAGACAGATAAAACATTTGTAATTGGCATAGGTAAAAAGCCTTCATCTTCTGATTCATAAGAGGACTGTACTCTGTGCAAAAGAAAAGCATATACAGAAGTCAGTGAGAAACAAAGAAATGTTAAATGCTTGGGATGATTGGCAAAATAAATGCACAGTAAGCTAAAGTAATAAACAAAGTATTTCACTGGATATTTAAAAGTTTGTATAGCCATAACTGACATAGATTTTGAAATTTTGGAAAAATATACAATGAAAATGGCAAAACATTCTATGATTTCATGAGCTAATGACCTATAAAAATGATTCCAACTTCTACTGAAAATTATTAAAAAGGGCTGAATTGTTGACATGAGAAATGAAAATGATTGTAAGGAACTCAGTAGATGCAGTATAATACAGTAGAAACCAGTTTTGATTGACAAGTAGATTACTCATATAAATTTATACCTATATTAAATCACCCATGATAATGATTAGATACTTCTTATACACCAATTGAAATCTTCCCAGCCTTACCTCTCACTCTAAACTGTGGTTTCTAGTCACTAGTTATGCACAGGTTTCAACTAGCTTCTGACAATTAAATCAACTGTATATTCCAACTTTGCCTGAGCCTACTGCTTTTTACATTGTTCTCAGGAATCTCTCTGACTCACTGACATGAGACATCAATAGGAAAACATTTGGCACTTGTGATATGCATCACAGAAATATGAGGGAATTAAATTCTTGGGGTCATACTTGACCACTAGGATATAAAAGCCAATAGGTAAATACTGGTCCCATTTGCCTCTAAGGAGACAGGCTCAAGAAGAGTCATCTGCAGCAGTGGCCAACTGGGTAACAATATGTTCCATCTTTTCCCATCCTTCAACTTTTTACTCCTTAATTGTCACCTCCTCTCTGGCAAATAAGCTACTCTCACATAAGCCTCCATCTCTGTTTTTTCTTCTGGGAAACTAGGCTAAGACAATACGGTTCTCAGCTCTACTATTTCTATTACTAGTTCTATAACCCTATATAAATAGCTTAACATCTCTATGCCATCATTTTCTAATCTGTTAACTGAGGTCCTTAGGCAAAAAAGCCTTTAAAACTCTAAAATCATGACTTTATGAAAAGGCAGTAGCCAAACTTCAAAATACATCATTTTACTAGCAGACTTAAGGAAAGGGAGGAGGATATATACATATTTACATACATTTTGCTGCACACCAAATTTTGCTTTTTGTTTTAATTTGTTTCATTTCACATATTTTTGCACAAGGAAGTAAATGGATAGTCATTACTAATATGATTTGTTCAGAGGTGCATGCAGATTATGTGAATTTACCAACTGAGCACAGGTAATTAATTCCATTTGTTCCCTGGAGTCCACAACAATCTCAAAACTGCACAACTCTCCTTTCCTGGTGTGGATACCAGTACTGAGAGAGCCCTAGTGCTCCTTCACCACTTCCTCCACAACATCATTACTATTCCCATTAGGAGAATGGTGCACTCAAAACAACCTAGTAGGATATAGAGAATGTACGGGGAGTGAAGAATGATCAGCTGAAGTGTAAAAATAGTCAGAGGCCAGAGAACCTTGGGAGAACTGTAGGGGGGTTGTTTGTCTGCCTGTCTGTCTGTCTGTCTGTTTCTTTTAATGCAATTCATTGGTCCAGGTCAGAAAACTAGACAATCTGAAAATGCGTAGACACTAGGAACTGTGTCAAAGGTTCACACAGTTTTCTTTGCACTTTTATTTTGTTTCTTAAAGACAAAAATAAGTTCAAGACAAAATTAACAATGATGGTTTATTCATATATTTACAGTAGGGTGATCTTTCAGCCATCACTTTCATTTCAGCAAAGGACCAAAGGTGTTAGAAAAGAGTACATGTCATAGAGTAAGAACAGTAAAACTGAGTCTCGACAAGCATTCTATGAGGGAGGAATTTTTTTATTTTTGGAAGTTGGGAAGACTTGCTGATTGGTCTTCTAGTGCATTGTTGGTCTCTGGTTGGTTGCAATGGACAATCAAGCAGTTTGGGGACATTTTTATAAAGGAAGGATTATTCAATGTTGGGGTAGAAGGTTTTATGTGGCCAGTAATTTCCTGGAAAAAAATGAGGGCCAACGGGGTTCTTTGTAGGCAAATGGCCCTTATGAAAGGAGGGCAGCTACCATGGCAGGCAGTTTTTCAAATTTTACTAGCCATTCAAAAAAACCCCAAATTCTAAATATTTCTGATAGCATAAGAAAATGTTAACAATATAATAAAGCATGATTATATAGATGGATATTACATATGATATATTTGATATGTTATATATATAGCATGTGGCATAATATATAGATAGAATCCAGATTAGAACCTCTCAAAGCTTTAATTTTCTCACATGTAAAATATGCTAACACTTACTCCATAGAATCATTTTAACTTTTTATTTGATAAGCAGAAAAGTGCTTATCATGTACTGTACAACATTTGATACATTCTGTCATATCCAGAAGTATGTTTAATGACTTACACAGAAGAGATCATAGAAATTTTGGGGTGATAAAATCATCCCAGTTCACCCCAAATTTTCCCAGTTTTAAAACTGAAAGTCCTACATCACAGGAACTTCCTTAATAGTGGGCAAACCAGAACTGTTGGTCTCTTAAGTAGGTCAGAGAGGCAGAATTTAATTTTGACTCAGGTTCTAAGAATGAATAATCCCTTCCCAATAAACATAACTTTAAAACCATAACCAAGATAACTATAATCATAAAATAAAGTTTTCTGACCTCCCAAAATTCCCACCACTAAAAGAAGCCAATTGCCAAGAGTCAGAGCTGCCCAATTACACAGCCTTTTTTGGTGCCTGCAAACAAAACTCTTTGGAATCTGAATAAAAGGTACTGATATGGGTGGGATATATACAAATTAAGACTGGACCACAAATGGATACATCAGAGAATACAAATTGAACATCCATGACATCACCCCATTCCCAAATACACCATCCCTTAGCATACTGATGATTAACAAATTAATTCTAGGCCTCCATATTTTATACATTGTATATATGCATTGCATGCATATATAATAAACAGTATGTATGTATAATAATATGGTCTCTATCGTTTTTTTTTATCCTTGGGAAATTTTTCCCATGTTTTGCTATTCATGTATCCCCAATATGTAACTGACAAGTGATGCAGAATAAAAGTCCATTTTTTTATGTAAAATAAAAGACACATTTTTCATTTTCACCAATAACTTTATTGATTTGGAAATTTTTAGTATGTCAGCTATCTACCATGTGATTTAACATTGATAATTCTCAATTATAGTCTTGATTTAATCACTTTCATGTCTACTGGTGTACCCATCCAGTGAGTAATCTCCAGCACAAAACTTTGGAAACCATTTTCAACACATTGTGTCAGTCACAGCACCTTCTCCATATACTGCACAAATCTTTTTTTCTTGTGTTTCAGTTGCATTTTACCTTTCTTGAAATAATAACACATAATATGCTAAAAATGCTGCATATTTTCTTTCATTCTCAATATTAAAATGACTACATAAAAATTCACCAATTTTGATAATTTTTTTCAATGCAGGCTGATATGAAGCTGTCACAATACAATCTAAAAAAATTGTTTCAAATGAAGTTAAAGAAAACTAAGCACTACTAGAGCCATCTCAGGGGAAAAAATGTTTTGGCCAACCCAGTATTTAATTAAAATAAGAAATAACTTGGTTTCTGAAATAAATTCTCTACTTATGAAATCCTTTAGGTATGATTGGTACCTATATCGGGTCACAAGGCTTTAGCCCAGAGCAGGAAAAAAGGTTTTTATTTTAGAGAATTGTTTTTGTTCTGTAAGCTGTACATTATTATATTTATAAATACTCATGTTGTATCGTACAGATAACTGAGACAATCAATGGATTATTAGCACTGGATTATTAAAATTATAACACTATTATTCACAGAAATAATAATTGCTAATATTTCCTGAGTTCTTATCATGTGCTAAGGTATTTGATATATTATTTTCATTAATTTATCTCATAATACCAAAACAAACCTATGAGGTAGTATTTCATTGCTTATATTTTCAGAAGAAAAAATTAGTCTTAGAAACATGAAGTAATTTACTCTATGTCAAACTGTCAAACTGTGATTTAAACCAAATCAGTCTTATTCTGATATTAAATAGAGTTCATAAATTGCTAGAGAACTATTAAATGTTTGGAAAAGAATATTCAATTATGAACACACTATTACTTTTCTCAGAACAACAACAAATTTAAATGCCTCAGTTTTTTTTTTCCCAAGCAAGTATATTTCTGGGGAAACCACTTATAGTACATATTCAGCTGGCTGTAGAAAATTTCAGTATCTATTTATGAAGTTATTTATGCTGTTACTTACTACAATTCTAAGAGGTTTGCTCTAAATGAATTAAGAAGATGAAACCAACGTCAAAAGGACTATGCTTTTATGGAATTCTAACACTGGCCTCATCTGAGCAGACTCGAGGCAGACAGAAATGCCTTTGCAATAAAATGCACTATTCCTTCCCCAAGATATTCCTTTTGATTTGCTGTACAAATATCTGACATTGGAAAAGGAAAAAAAAGAAGGCCTTTTGTTGTTTCAAATCATTTTGTTTAAATTATCTTGAAAATTCTACTGCCAGAGTTGTTATTTTACTTCCCAGCTCTTTGAGCAGTGTATGCCTTTGAAAATTAGAATAAAAATTGCTTAACAATTTATAGATTATCTTTGAAGGTAGCGTCACCCCATCTTTTATAAACAGTCTTATCTAATTCTAGCTGACCTTGTGGTGTGTGGATCGACTGAAATCAAGGATTGGCAAACATTATAAATGAATCCCCGCTCGAGGCACACTGCCTGCACTATTGACACACGCCTCACCTTGTGCTGCCAGAGAGCAGACACATTTCAGAATATCTTACTCAAAGAATTGCTCTCTTGATAGTTGTTGAATTTGAAGGCAAGGCAAAAGAAGAAAATGGAGAAGATTTTTGAGAACAGAAACTGGTATTTTCTGGGAGGTGGGGTGTAAACCTCCCTCCCTGTAAGAGACTGTGAACTATTTTATTTCCTCCTCAGAAGTACTGCCATACTCAGCATCAAAAATTACAAATGTTAAATTTGAAGGACCTTACATCCTGCAACCAGAATACACTTCTCACTAAATTTTAATCAGCAAGGGATATAAATGTTCAAGGCTGTTTCTATATTCTCACAGTGGGCCTAGAAATATCAACTGTCACTAGCTGTGAATCTTGTGTTCCCTTATTGGTTCCAAATAAGCTCTATTGCTATTAATAGACTTAACATGTTAGTAAAAAATACCATTGAAGATGATACTCCAAGAGTTGCTCCTAATCATTTTGCTTGTAACAGTTAAGCTAACACAAAATTCTTTGGGATCTGTGGGATCAGCTTCCCACAGATCAAAGAACTTTCCCAGTATCAAGATTTACCAATAATTTAAAGGATACAATCATTCAGGAGGCCTCGGTAAAGTAAGGAGAGATCTAGTGCCTCCTGTGTGGCTCCCACATCCCATATTGTGGCACCAGAGTGCGCTCCCCAGCCAACAATAATAGAAAAGTCCTCTAAAAGAGATACTTGTGTTCCCCTTATACAGCAGAGAGCATGAGAACATTTAAGTCATGAAATGTTGCTACCTTATACCCCCTTCCCCTTTGTTTAAAAGCTATGTCTCTAAATCAATAGATTGCTGGTTTGTTTTATCACAAGTAATCTAAACTTAGGACATTCTGCTCAAAACATTGCATAGATAAGGACACCTCTCTTACAAATTTTATTACTGAATTTTCCCAGAGCTACAATTTGCCAATGAGAATAGACCCAGCCACCTACCTTATTTCCACCCCCATCCCCATCCCAGAAACACCCTCATGCAAAATCCTGCCCAGCAATTGGAGAATGAATGAATCATCAGGCATCTTTTAACTTCATCCTCTAGCAATTGACTTTGGAGAAACTAAATCAAAACAATAAGAATTCGCTTACCCAGTAGCCAAGTGGGCCTTTTATGTCACACCTTCCATGGGCACAAAAAGAGAATGTTCCCTCCCTTTGTGGAATCTCTACTTACTCTTGAACTTACAAATAAAATAGATAAGTGACTGTCCATAGTCTGTTTTATGAATTTCCTACTGAATATATCCTATTGACCTTATTATAAAGAGCTAATTCCTGTGAATTATGAGCAGTTATATGAGAAATGAATTCCTAGAATACAACCTCATTGGCTGTCTTTAACTCATCTTGTAAGACAAGGCAGGTAGCATACATAAGTCAAGATACAGGGCTTCCAATTTTTTTGTTAAATATATAACCATTTACTAATCATGCACCTCCTATCTCAGTTTATCATATGTGCTAATCCTAGAAAAAGTTAGCTTTAGGTAGGGATCAAACCATTTACCATGCTTGAAAGTAGCAATTTTAAAACCTGCTCATCTCCAATGTGAAGGTTTCATTAACTTTGTTATTACCGATACTTAATAATGTATTAATACTGTTTATTGCTATCCATTCCTTTTAACAGAATAAAAATAACACAAATAACCTTCATTTAGTTCCCAATATATACCAAGACTTTACCCCAGATACTCTGAATAAATCACTGTATGTAATGAAGTGCTTATCTTGTTAATGCCAAAATGAAGCTGCATTTATTTATTTTTTAAAGAATTTATTTATTTATTTTTAGAGAGAGTGGAAGGGAAGGGGAAAGAGAAGGAGAGAAACATTAATGTGTGGTTGCCTCTTATGCACCCCCACTGGGGGCCTGGCCCGAAATTCAGGCATGTGTGTGCCCTGACTGGGAATTGAACTGGCAACCCTTCGGTTCACAGGCCCACACTCAATCCACTGAGTTACAGCAGCCAGGCCTGAAGCTGCACTTAGAGAGGTTATAATGAAGTTCATCAAGACAAGTCTTTATTGCCATAATTCTATGATGCACTCTTTCTTAAAATCTTAGTGCATTCAAAAACCAATAAAATGACCAAAATGCAATTTCACTGAGTTTCAACACTATGAAGAGAAGCAAAAGGAATTTTAAATTACACATAAATTCTGTTTGTTGGCTTTTAAAAATTTATATATTTATTTCGATAAATATTATATATTAAATTCTTCTTATACTTTAATTTCCTTTTTTAACTTTGTTTTTATTGTTGACACTATTACACATGTCTCGATTTACCCACCTTTGCCCACCTCCATCCCTCTGACCATCACCACACTGTTGTGTATGTCCATGGTTTATACATATAAGTTCTTTGGCTAATCCCTCCACCTTCCTTTATCTAGTCCCCCTGCCCCCTTTGAAGGTTTGTTATTGGTTTCCCTCTGTTTCCCTTTCACTCATACCAGCAGCACCTTCTCCTATAACCTACTAGCTTTAGGAAAGATAATGTATTTTTAGTTCAGATGTACAAGTCATTTTATCCTATGGGCTTACTGCAAATGTGAGGATAAAGCCGGCATTAGTAAATTTTACTACATATTATAGTTAAATTTATTAATAGTCAATAGATTATTTTATTTGCATTAAGAATGTTTACTAAGGAAGAATTAGCTTTCTAATAAATAGTTTGATTTTAAAATAAATTTAAGAAAAAAAAACCAGATACTTGCCCTGAACTTAAGCATATCAACTATTCAAATCCCATTTTAATTATGTGACTGCATATTTTTTCCTAGCAATAGCATTCAGACTGATAAGTTTTAGATTTTTTTCATCTGCTTACTTCAGGAAATACCTAAAGTGAACCTTTCTTATATTTGCATTATCTTGTAAGTAAAACTTTGCTTTCCATAACATAGACATTTTATGATACAGTGTGGACAGTAAAAAATATAGCACAAATTATATCCTTTTAAGAAAACACTGATTTTCTGTCAACTTATATCATTATATTAAACAAAAGAAATTAAAGAATGGCATGTGAATCTTTGATGCTATTTCAAGTGACATTCTTAATAATTATGTTTAAAATGCATTACTTTAATGATACATTCATATTTCAACTTTTAAGTTCAAAATTTCAAAAATTAAACACAATATTAACTTAATATTGACTTATTATCAATAGTCATTCATTACAACATGTTACTTACCTTGAAATATAGTTTAGTATAATAGGAAAATTTATGTGAAATTGTTTTTGGCTTAAATTCTTATTCAATAATTGACCCATAATTTATTGATAAGATAGTATGGAAACCTGGTCAAGCAATTTAAATTTTAGGAGTGCTAAATTTTTCTACTTTCTATTTTTCTTTCTGCCAAAGTAACCCCATTTCTACTTGAAGCCCTACTAGGAACATTCAGTAGCATCCTTACAAATATTTAAATTTCAAAGTGTTTCTTTGGATTTAGGCTTCCTCTATCCACTTTTAAGAAATGTCTAAGAGAGAAAACTCCAATCATTTATCAACAGGCAGAACATGAATTATAGAATAATAGTGATGATGATAATTTTAAGCAGAGAAAATGATTGCAATGATAACCAGAGGCAAAAATTTTTTACTCTTCATGTTTGACTTCAACTGAGATATGAAATAGACAGTTATCTAAAACAAAAGCTTCTGAGGAGTTTTTGAAACTATAGATCCTCTAGGTATAACTCAAAATTCTGATTTAGTAAATTTGGATTAGGATATCTATAATTTTTCCTCAAGTAATCCTGCTGACCCAGCAGGTTACTGAGACACTGCTTTCATTTGAATGTCCCCATATATATGCCAAGATTTTTTTAAATAGTAATAAGTACCTCCAAACAAACACTAAGTGGGAATGTTCCTGCCTTTCCTCCTTTTTCATTCCAGGATCAGTAATTTCCTAAAATAATCCTGCTCCTCTTAATTCTGCAAGTATGACTAATCTCCTAGTAAATTGGTATATAGCAATTAGTCCATGGTTCTCTAGTGGATAGAATTAATCTAACATGCAAAGATTCAGTCTTTTCCTTTTTCTTTTTTTTTGGCCACAGACTAGTGATCACACAGCAACCTGGCTAAAACTTTCTCTTCTGTAGGCAGATACCTTACCCTTCGAACACTGTTTCAAGGTGTCGACTGGAGAGGTGCTGGCTAACCAATTCTGATACTGTGTTGCATTCTCTAGATTTGCCTTTATGTATAATGAAATGATATCTTATTTTTGATATCACAAGTACATGTCTTATTTTTCAATGGGGTCAGAACTCATGTTAAAAAGAGGGGTACTATATGTATAGGATCCTTCCAAAGCTCTAACAACAAAGATAAATTCATGATTAAAGTTGAAACACAAAAGATAGAGTAATTTAATATATTAATTTAAAAAATTAAAATCCTAGTAGTGCTCAGGGAAACTATTTTTTTAGTTGTAGTAAAACCAATGGAATGAAAATATATGCTTGAATATCTAAATTGATCGAAATCATGAAAAACAGTAAGAAATCTGTGTGTGTGTGTGTGTGTGTGTGTGTGTGTGTGTGTTAACAAGGGCTAATCAGATGTCTACTTGTTCCATCTGATCATGTATTATCCCCCATAATTTTCAAAGACATCATGATATGGATTATACAAATTTATCCATAAAAGCCTAGATAGTTCTTGCATAAGATGTACCATAAAAACCCATGAGAAACTTTTTCTCTGTGTGAACAGTCATCCTCCACATTTGTTGTTTTCTGAATCCTGAAGAAATACAGTAAATTGCACTATGAGTAATTAAGTTTATATCTAAGGAAGATTTAACTGTATACACAATCTGGAACCTATTTCTACCTGTGTGGTAGCTACTGAGGTGTTCCATTTTCTGCCAACCCTATTCTAAATGTGCTTTTCTTTTTGAATTCCTCAGGTCATCTTCAATTCTTTATTTTCCTCAAATATTCAATCACATGTCCTGCTGACTGTACCTCTGCATCTCTTTCTGCTTTAGTCTTCAAATTTCTTCCTTATTCTAGTCAATATTTATTCAATCACCAGACTAATTTTTCTAAAATGTACATTTCATTATGTTCTTTTACATCCCTCATTTTAAAAAATTTCAATAGTTCCATATTTTTTACACAGTAAAATAGAAATCTTTTCGAATGGAATTCAAAATGCCATTCCACTTGGCTTGTGGGACCCTGTCATCACGCTGCCACCATTCTGGCTCCATGGAGCTGGTGCTGTGATTACATAGGAACACCGACAATTTCCTGAGTATGCAGGTGAATGGGCCTCTTAGGCTGTCCAGGCTTTGGCGTCTCTGGACACCACTGGAAGAAGAGCTGTCTTGAGCCACACATTAAATATACAAACACTAATGAAAACTGATGAGCAAAAAAAATGGTTTAAGTAAATTTACGATTTTGTTAAAATCGTAATACGCCACATTCATAGCCATCCTGGGCCATGTGCGGCCCATGGGCCACAGGTTGGACCCCACCTCTGACAGTGTGGAGTGCACCTGTTCTTCCTCTACTGGGAAAAACTGTAACATGATCTTTATGATTTACCTCCAATTTCATTTTTATGAAAAGTCTTTCCTGAGTATCCCCCCACCAAATAATCATGTCCTTCTCCCCTGGGATTCTATAGCACCTCCCAAGTTGCTTATGAACTTCCTTTGTAAACTATGAGATCATGGAGCAGGGACAACTGTTTTTTTCTCACTGCAATGATTGGCACTGACAGTAACGCTAAATAAAATCTTGATTAATTCATAGTTTTCCTGAATTTTACTTTCCTAATATCATAAAATAGATGTGCAGCCTTCAGATTATCACAAAGATTAAATAAAAGGTACATGCAAAAATCTCTATCATAATATGTAGCACATAAATAGCATTCAATAAGTATTAAAGTTAGAATATGTCATGTATTCAGATTATCGTTCATTTACAAATTGCTAGGCATATATTAAAGGAGGCTACTATATAGAGAGTAGCCTTAAAATTCTAACAATGAAAGTAATGACTAAAGTTGGAACATAAAAGTAAGTTCAAAGTAACTGAATACATTGTTTTATAAATGTATATAATAACAACAATCTGTGCTAGACATGATAAGGTATATGTATAGAAAAATGCCTTTGCAAATACCATTTTAATGTAATAGATGATAGGTGATTGTTAAATAAATTAATGCTTATATTGGTTAAAAAAGCAATGCACAAATAAGGAAGAAAACAAAGAAGAACAAAAGAAACAAGAGAATTCAATAACTACTCAATGATTGTCCAGATTAAACATTAGCTGAATATTAACATGGGTCTTAGGACTCTATCTCATGCTTTGAGCTCCTAAAAAAAAGTTAAGATAATAAAACTTTCCATTTTAGATGCTTTATTGAAGAATGCTTACAACTGCACATAGTATAGTACCTAACCAATAATCCAGAGCTAGAGAGACCAGAGTTGGTTGAATGGCTCAGTAACCGTGTCAAGAGATCATGATGCTGTTATTGTGCTAATTACCAAAAATTCACAGTAGAACTACTATATATCCAGACATCACATCTTAATTATAGGAAGAAAGAAGACAGAAGAGTTAAAGGGTAAATGAGGCCCTGCCAATTAATTCTGTTCTTTTACATCAAGCAAGTTTTCACAGAAGCTACACTCAGGATGTATCTACTTCACCCCAAACTAGAACTTGTCCACCCAATCCTGACATCAGAGAAGGTTGATCAACTGTTTATATCCTGTCTACACAAAATTCATATAAATCATTTTCCTCATTATACAAACTCTCTTACCCACTATTCTAAAAAGCCCCAAAGTTCATCTAGTCACTGGAACCAAATTTTATGTTTGAAAGGTAACTTATCTGCTTATAGCACCCACGATATACAACGGTTGGGAAGCAAGTAACTACAATTTAAAAATCCCATTTGGAAAAAGGGAGCACTTGGAAACATACAGCAGTATTCAACCTGTATCACATACAAAAATCAACATACATCATGTATCAGAACTGTTAGGATTAGTGAGACTTCCTGCCCTACAACAGAATAACTTTCCTGATCAGTCATACTGGAAGCTTTCATGTGTGCTCTCTGCAAAATCTTCCTTTTTCATTGTCCTCCAAGGCATTGCCTTAGGCAAAGGGGGTGAAAATATCCATCCTGTGTCCCAAGTTGCTCTAGCAGCTTTTTTCCCACGTCTGTGTAACTTGAAGACGCAAAGTTTGTATTAGGGGCTGAACTATCAGGGGTTGTATCAGGCCAGGCCTGGAATTTCTTTAAAAATTCTGCTGTCAAAAATACAGCCAACTTGCTATTCTCACGGTTTGGCCAATTCATTTTACATATAAACACAGTCAGACTGATCATCTAGGCATGGCCTTAAGCCTGGTAATTTTTAAGTATGGACTTCTGTATACTCCCCTCAGTCCCATCAGGCAGGCTTCCACACAAATCTCATCAGCTACAATCAGACTATATGACATTCCCCTAGCTGTGAGAGATGACAGAAAATTAATATATCAGTTTCCCTGGCTATCTAGAGCTGTGAATGCTGTTTGGGTGGGCAAATTTGATGAAAGTGTTTTGGGGTTACAGATAAAGCCATTCTTCTTTCCTTGTCTCTTTCCAAGTGAGCCACTACACTTCAATCTTTAATGTTAGGTTTCTGGGATTTGATAAACATCCATGATTACCATAACTTTTCTGGATTTTTATAGTATTAAATAATAATCAATGCATTCTTCCAGCATGAATAGTGTTAAGAAATAAGTCAAATAGAGATATAAAAACAGAAAAATAGCAAATTAAATAGATTAAAAAAATTGACAAAACTTTAGCTTGACTAAGGAAAAAAATGGGAAGATTCTAATTGAAATCAGCAATTAAATAGGAGACATTACAATTACTGTCACACAAATTTTAAAAATTTATAAGACCATCATGAACAACTGGAACATATTGCACAACAAGGAAGAAATCATTCTTTTTCAAGAAATATACAACCTACCAACACTAAATCATAAAGAAATAGAAAATTTGAACAGACCTGTAACTAGTAAAGAGATTGAATCAGTAAACAAAACCTCCCCCCACTTCAAATTTCAGTGCCACAGACAGGCCTTCATGGGTGAATTCTGCCAAACTTTTAAAGAAAGAATCAACACTAATCCTTCTTGAACTCTTTCAAAAATTTGAAGAGGAGGGAACACTTCCATACTAATTTAAGAGGCCCTGATACTAAAGCCAGACATGAACACTACAAGAAAAGGAAACTAGAGAATACTATTCTCGGTGAATCCAGATGCAAAAAATCCTCAATAAAATGTTAGCAAGTCAAATTCAACCTCATGTTAAAAGATCATACACAATGATGGAGTAAGATGTATCCCTTTTATGCAAGGTGGTTTGATGTATGAAAATCAAGCAATGCAAACACCACATTAACAAAATGGGAGATAAAAATCATAGGGTCATCCCAATAGATGCAGAAAAAGTGACTGAAAAAAACTAAATACTCATGATAAAAACACTGAACAAACTGGAAGGAAATTACCTCAACATTATAAAGGTAATAATAATAATAATAAATGGCCTTTATTATTATTATGCTCACCAGTGATAAGCTGAAATATTTTTCTCTAAGATTAGGAATAAGACAAGGATGTCCCCTCTTGCCACTTGTATTCACATAGTCAACAAAGATATAAATACATCCAAATCCAAAAGAAGAATTAAAATTATCTGTTTGTAGATACCCCTAAAGATTCTACCAAAAAAAAAAAACATGTTAAAACTAATACATGAATTCAGTAAAGTTGAAATCCAGTAAAATCTGCATTTCAACACTGGTACCAAGACTACATGTGAGGCATGCATAGTCTCTTCAAAAAATGGTGCAAGAAAACTGGATATCCACTTGCAAAAATGTTAGATTGGACCCTTATCTTACACCATACAAAAAATCATCTCAAACAAAGTAAAGCCATCAATGTAAGATCTGAAACCATAAAACTCATGGCAGAAAACATAGGGGAAAAGCTTCTTGAGAGTAGCTTTGGCAATGATTTCTTACAACACCAAAAACGCCAGCAACAAAAGCAAAAACAGACAAATGGGATTATATCAATCTAAAAAAAAGATTTGGCATGGCAAAGGATATAATCAACAAAATAAAAAGGCAACCTATGGAATGCCATAAAATATTTTCAAACCATATATATGATAAAAGGTTCATTATATGGAACTCCTATAACTCGATAGCCAGAAACCCAAATAATCCAATATGTAAATGGGCTAAGAACCTTAATAGACATTTCTCAAAAAAAGACATACACATTACCAACACATATTATAAAGGTGATCAACATTGCTAATCTTCAGGGAAATGAAAATTAAAAGGATGACACATCACCTTACACCTGTTCAGATGGCTATTATAAAAAAACAAAAGGTAAGTGTTGGTGAGGATGTGTACTAAAGGGAACAATTAGTATACCCTGTTGGTGGGAATGCAAATGGTGCAGCCACTATGGAAAACAGTATGGAATTTCCTCAAAAAATTAAAAATAGTACTACAATGCAACCCAGCAATTCTACTTCTAGAGTATATATGGTATATATCCAAAAAAATTGAAATCAAGATTTTGAAGAGGTGTCTGAATTCCCATATTCACTGTAGTGTTATTCATAATAGTCAAGACATGGAAACAATCTAAATGTCTAGGAGGAGATGAAGAGACAAAAAATGAAATATAATTTTTGCCTTTAAAAAGAAAGAAATCTGCCCTGGCTGGCACAGCTCAGTGGATTGAGCACAGACTGCAAACCGAAGCATCGCAGATTCGATTCCCAGTCAGGGCACAAGCTTAGGTTGCAGGCCATGGCCCCAGCAACCACACATCGATGTTTCTCTCTCTCTCTTTCTCCCTCCCTTCCCTCTCTAAAAATAAATAAATATTTTTTTTTAAAAAAAGAAGGAAATCCTGTTGTTTGTGACAACAGTGTCTTTTTCTTGGATCATCCCCAATTTCTTGAACAAACTCCAATCTCATTAAATCTTCCTTTAGATGCATTGGCTTGTTTCAAAATCCAGATAGACATGTACTATGAATTACAATAACTGTAGCATAATACTTTTAATTTTCTTTATAATAATTTGCCTTCTGTAGGTAAGGATTTTGTTGGACATTTGTGGTCATAGTAGCACAGAGGTCTGATTTCCCCATTGTAGGGAGCTGCAATGACTTCTCCCCACCACCACCCTTGCAAAATGAGGAGTTTGAAGGCTCCTAACCTAAAAATACAGTGTAAGCCTGTGTTCTGTGTTCTGTGTTCAGACTAGGCACTGCAATGAAATGTCCAGACTTGGAATTTATTTACCACATGTTTTAACTAGTTTCATAGTATCCTGAAAATATCCTTCCTGTTCATCCTCATCAGGTTGACATTTCAATCAAAGTTGGGAATTTTATTGTGCATTTCCTCTAACAAATTGTGCCTATAAGTGCTAAATAAAAGTGGCTAAATCCTTATCTCTGGTGAATTTCTCTGAATTTCTCTACTTATGCTGCTCCTGCCAGAGAAGCATCTCTTTATCTTCTCTGTTTGATTCCTCTTTGTAAGATACCACTAGCTTCTGACAGCTATTTTTATTTACATAGCCTATGCTCTGGGCATTTATTGAAGATTTCTTTAAAGTCTATATCAGTAATATGCAATGGTTGTCTCTTTAAATTCAAGTTTACATCAAATTAAAAATAGTCATATTTGTTACAATCATCTGCCTATGCTTTTCTGCATATTTTCTATGAAGACAGAACATTTATTTACCAATGTAAATAAATTCTGTTAACACAGAATTATTCGAGTAAGCATCAAAAAAAGTAATGTTTGTTACATATTCTATGATCATTTTTATTTTTGAAAATTCCAAAACGAATGTGTAAAAATAAGACTAAATGGTTAAGTTGAACCCTATTTAAGGCTTGTAAATGTACAAGATCTGCAATGGGTCATGTTGCCAGATTTAGCAACTAAAAATAAACCCAGATAAATTTTAAATTAAGAATAAAAAATGTTATTGTAAATATGCCCCAAATATTTTATGGAGCATACTTATATTAACAAGAAAAATATTATGTCTATCTAAAATTAGATCTCACTGTGCATCCTGAATTTTACCTGGCAGCCCTGCAAATTGGTATACTGTAGCCCAAAAGATTTCCTTTCAAACTTGAAGAGCAGTATCATGCAGCACAGGTAATCTGTCTTCATTTAACTAATTAGATCCAGAACAGCCTGTCCATATACTAATGTGTGCAATCTAATGCTGCAACCCTATTTGTTTCAAAAGTTATTTTTGCACTGAAATTTTTCTTTACCATATCCCTATTACACACCCAGATTCCCCTATTAACGTCTTGCATTAATGTGGTACATTTGTTAAAATCAGTGAGCCACATTTGATAATTAACTAAAATCCATAGTTTACATTAGGGTTTACTCTGTGGTAAATATTCTACAGGTTTCTGACAAATATAGAATGATATGTATCAACATTAAAGCAACATACAAATAGTTTCACTTCCCTAAAAATCTCTTGTGCTTCACCTATTCATCCCCAGCTCCATCCGTGCCCTGCCCCCACCATCTCTCCCTGATCCCTTGGCAACCACTGATCCCTATAGTTTTGCCTTTTCCAAAATGTTGGAATAAAAGACTTTGTGGCCTTTTCAGACTGGGTTCTTTGACTTAGCAGTATGCATGTCAGACTCCACTAGGTTTTGTTTGTGGCTATATAGTTCAATTCTTCTTTTATTTTGTAATAATATTCCATTATAAGGATGTACCAAAATTTCTTTATCCGTTCACCTCTTGAGAGACATGTTGAGAGACATGTTGCCAATTTTTGACAATTTTGAATAAAGCTATTATAAACATTTACATGGACAATCATAAGCTTTTTAACCATTTATTTTGGATTTGTTTGTGTTTTCTTCTTTTAGCAGAGTGTCCAGTTCAGTTATGTTATGGTTAATATTATGTAATGGTCAATGTATAATTAACTTCTGTACTAATTTTTGTTTGTCTCTTAGGACAGAGGCCAAATCAGAGGATTATAGGATCCTTTTCTGTGACTCCACAGGTATTGTGTTTTTTATTATCTTACTGGTTTAATGTCCTGCAGAAACTCTACACTGCTATCACCATGGCAGAATAAAAAGTGTTGGTACCTTTATTTGTGAGGAGAAAATAATGGAGGTGATGGTTTGTCAGTAGTCTTGCTTGAAATGTGTTATATCACCTGTCACTAGCCTTGCAACACAGTCCTTAATTGGACTGGTAAACCATATCAAACTGAAAGCTATAAATATATGATCAAATGTGCTTTCAAATATCTTACTTCATAAACAAGCCTTTATTCATTGAAGCTATATTATTTTGTATTCCCATGTGTTACATAAGGAGAATGTCAAGAAAATTAAGGCAGAATCAAACAACTGTTCAAATGCTAGAATACTCAAATATTAGAATATTTGAAGAACTTAAAAATATGAGATAATCTCTAGTTATTCAAATTAACATAATTATATACTGCATTTGTGGCTTTTGCAAACATAGCTGTAATTACCCCTGCCATTGTGTTCTTCCTGTCTTTTCCCCCCACTTATTAAAGCTATTTATTTACAACAAATACTTTGCATGCAAACATTAATCTGATGTTAACAAAAGTGAAGCCCAAGTTTGTAATTAGCTGCAGCTGTACATGCTGCTTCCTTTATTCAAAAGTCTTCTATCATTGTGAAGCTGGTTAGTTCATTATTTTCTTTGTGGGAACCAATCTTGAATACTATATAAAAGCCTTGTTCTCCATATGCTGAGTTCAAATCAACTATTATCTGTTCTAGTTGATATCTAGTTGGGGTACAGTTCATAGTAAGAGTTGGGCTGAAGGGAGGAGAGGGAGAGAAAAAAAGACCTTGAGGAAAGTTGTGCATACTTCAGCATGTATATTACACACTAGTTAATAATTTAAGCACCAATTCAAAGTTCTGTATCCAAGTTACATTAAATGCCAATTAATATTAAGTGTATCTTTTATATCATCAAAACAAAATATGACCTGATGCTTTTTCTAATAGCAGTTAATTCTACTCAATGTGTAGCCCACTGATAGAATCTCATGCAGTATAGCCTGGGCTCTGTGATTGTGGGAAAGTCATTTAACCTCTCTATTCTTTGGTTTCTTCATTTGTAAAATGGAGATAATAATTGCATATACTTCACTAGGTTCTACTGAGAATTGAGTTAACACTTATCAAATGATTAGACTATTGCCTAACATGTAGTAAGTTATATTACTGTTAAATTATTATAAGATCTGGTACATTTTAGCTGGTAAATTTTTTCTGTATCCATTGCTGATATTATTGATCAAAGACTAAAAGATAAAGGCATCTCTACCAAGTTCATTACACTGGTGAGTTACAATGGAGAAAAATATGACAACAGAACAAAATATTGTCTCCAAAATCTTTGTTTATATTTTATTGAAATCCTAGCAGGGGAAAATGCCCTGTCAGTATTTATGGTTTTGTTATGTGTACTACTCTGCTAAAATAGGAGACTTCACTATCCATTGACCTACTTTCAATTACAGAAAATGATTTCAGAGTAATTTACACTGAACCTTCTGAATTCCACTCTCCAGATATGCCCAGAAAAGAAAATTGCAAAACCCTGTGTGGCTGGGTTTTCATCAATGGCGGATATAATTTTCTTGAGATAATATTGTTTGATATTTGACAGATGAAATGTCAAAGAAAGGAATAAAATGTAAGAAGAATAGAAAAATGGCATCATTAAAAACAATATGAACTCACTCCATGAGATTTATATGTGAAGATCAATAGTTAGAATCTCAATTTGTCAATGGAGTTTGTTCAGATTAGAAGATGCATTGTAGTAAACTAAGCTTTCATTGACAATAATGTATTGTTAATCTAAACATTTCTAAAACTCCCAAATATATAAATCTCAATAAATCCTATGGTTTTCAGGCAGAATCCTAGAGGGTAACACATGAATTACGACAAATAATATAAGGATGTTAAATTCTTGGTGTTCTTTTTTAAGATAGACACCTAATTTAAAATCAAGTACTAAAATAGAAAAAGCTATCTAAAAAGATGTCAATCATTAACAACTATTAAAACTAAATCCAGTATTAGTTAATGTAAAAGAAAATATGATAGAGAGGAAGTACTATAAGAATTGAATAGCCAGAAAAATGTCATGTTTTGCATTTGTTAGTTTCAAAGTCAGATGGTCGTGTGCTTGCCGATGCATTTTTACAAGGTAAGTGATGCACAAATAAAAACATGATCATGATCAGAGGTAAGTGGGTCGTTGATTCCTTCATACAAGAATTTATCATTTTCCACAGTACAAACTCCCATATAGTAGGAAAACTTAATATGCTTCATGACTCTACTTCAGTTTACTAATAATGTGCTGACAAAGGTCCAAGTCCAAGCAGCAATCATTAATGCTAGTCAAAGGAAAATGTAAGTTATATCAGGCATCCATTTTTGAATTTTTGGCAGGTAGAAAATTTTTTAACACCTATTCAGAAAATATATCTTTTGAAAGGTTCATTGGTTTCTGCATTCTTCTTTTAAAATTCTGAATTCAGCTCAATGGTTGTCAGTTTGAATTAATTTTGCCTCTTTTTGACACTAAGGTCGCTATCACTCTTGAAAGCATTAACACAGGAGGCATAGCTACTTTTATAATTATCTCACCATCTCAAGTTTCCCTGAGAATAGTTTGAGATCTTTGATTCCATATCATGGTTTTCAATAGGAAGTGATCAGCACTGAAAGCACTAAGGAAAAACTAAGTCTAGGGCCTTGATAACTCTGGAGGCATCTAGCCCTTTCTTTCTCCAAAGCTATTGCTGCCTGTCCACTGATGGGAGAATAGACCAAAAAAAAGTGGAAAGAATGCCAGAGCTTCCACGACTCACCGTTTGTCTGATTTGTTTACCTTACCATAGCCCTTCCCTAATATACCTTGGTCATCACATTGAACTTCCTGCTTCAATCATGCTTAAGCTTACCATGTTGTATGGACTCTCTGCCTTGAGACAATCAACTGCTTTATTTGTACCATCTGATTAGTTGGACAGCATCTGTCTTGGCTATTCCTGTCTTCCTGCATTTCTACATTCCTTATTCTCTTGAGTCAAGCTTGTTTTGCAGCCTTGCCCTCCCAAGTCAAAGCAGCCAGGGCTGTGTGTAATATAAAAGCATTCTTACTGCCTACAGTAGTTATATATGTCTTTGTTGCCACAGTGACTTTTAATCACATTCTTAGATATAATTTTAAGAAGTTTCCTTCAATATTTATCTCAATAAATTAGTTTTTCTTTATTTAAATAGTTGTATA
Organism: Phyllostomus discolor; assembly: GCF_004126475.2. Classification (NCBI taxonomy): domain Eukaryota; kingdom Metazoa; phylum Chordata; class Mammalia; order Chiroptera; family Phyllostomidae; genus Phyllostomus; species Phyllostomus discolor. The sequence continues at coordinate 139,226,110 of NC_040903.2, read as the reverse complement.
TGTTATTATTCATTGTCTATTTCTACTCACCAATCACCACTCATTTACAAATAGTTAAAGAGCAGGTGAAAAGTTATTTTTTTATCATAACACAGTTCTTTCTATTTGCCACAATAGAACTGTTATCTTTTTACAAGAGAGCCAGAAATAATAAAAAATAATGAGGGAATATTTAAAAACTTTCATGTGATGTCTGTACTAATAATTGAAATCTTTTATCTGTTATGAGTATCACACTGTGGCCCAGACCTTGACTAAAAGAATTATGTTTTTACCTAAGAAAATACAAATCAGTCTTCTCATGATAAGCTTATTTAAAAATGTAAACTGAATAGAATCATTTTTGTTCAGCTGGACTGTAATTAGAGCTAGGTGTATGGTAGTTTCTCTAAAATAGCCTACCCATGAGGTTACCTACCAGGAAAGTTTTAGGTAGCAAATACATAATCATAATGAAAACAAGAACAAAGAAACACTGAAGTAAAGAAGCTAAAGAACCAGAATTAGGGCCAGCTGCAACTTTAAGTAGGCAAAGCTAGGAAACCTCAGATGTCAAAGATGTGAATCATAAGCAATACAAACAGAAGCCCATGTAAACCTGAGATGTATTCAACATGGCAGGCCCCGGAGCACAGCACAGGCGAAATAGGAAAACACTCACCTGTTTTCCACTTTCAACCTATTGAAGAAAAAGGCAATTTAAATCTGCTGAAAATAACTCTTGTGGCCCAAAATCTAATTCCTGCTACCATGCCTGAGATTCCAACCTTTCCTGTTAAAAATATTTAGAAGATGTTCATGTCTCTGACAGTATTCATATTTTCACAATTTACCCTTTCCTATATTCACTTCTCTCTGAATTCTAGACCCTCTAGTTCAACCTAGCCTTAGATCTCTGGACCTCATGTTGTTCTGCATCTATTAGATTAAATGTAAACTCAAGGAAAAAGTGTTAGTAATTTGACGTTCATGTCCAATATCTCTAGAGGATCTCGCCATTGTGTAATCATATTATCTTCTAATTTCTCACAACAATTACTTCAAGTCTCACCAGTTTCCACTACTATATACCCTAAATCTCAACATACAACTTCACCTGCTTCTTCACAGGAAAACAGAAATTACTAAAAGGGAAGTCTCTCAGTTTCCTAATCCCTCCTAATGAAAACAAATTGGAAACTTCTCTTAAATTTATGTCATCATAGGTTCTTTTCCAGAGCAAATTTCTCCTCCTGTCTAATGAATTAAATTTTCTCCAATATCCAAGCAATTTTTTTTCATCTTCATTGAATTTATTGGGGTGACACTGGTTAACAAATGATACATGTTTCAGGTACATAATTCTACAGCACATCTGTACATTGTATTACATGTACACCACCCCAAGTCATCTTCTTTCATCACTATTTATCTTTCCATACTATCCTTACCTCCTCCCACTCCTCCCAAGCAATCACCATACTGTTGTCTGTGTCCATGAGTTTTTTTCTTTTTTTTTCCTCAGTCCCTCCACCCTTCTAACTAAAGCCCACACTCCCACTTCCAACAGCTATCAGCCTTCTCTCTATATATGAGTTTTTCTATTTTGCTTGTTAGTTCATTTTGTTCATTAGATTCCACATATGAGTGAAATCACATAATACTCATCTTTCTCTCACTGGCTTATTTTGCTTAGTGTAGGGCTCTCCAGATCCATCCATGTGGTTGCAACTGGTAAAATCCCCTTCTTTTTATGGCCAAGTAGTATTCCATTGTGGAAATTATACTACAGCTTTTTATCCACTCATCTACTGATGGCCACTTGGGTGGCTTCCAAATCTTGACTATTATGATAATGCTGTAATAAACTTGGGGTGCATATATTCTTTTGAATTAATGATTTAGACTTCTTTGGATAAATTTACAGAAGTGAAATGACCAGGTAATAAGGCAGTTCCATTTTTACCTCTTTGAGGTAACTCCATGATAAATAGTGTTACAAATACTGGACAGATAAGAGCAAAAATATGAAACTAGACCACTTTCTTACACCATACACAAAAATAAACAAAATGGATTAAAATATTAAATATTAAACCCCAAATCATAAAACCCTAGGAAAAAACATAGGCAGTAAAATCATGGATATTTTTTGCAGCAGTATATTTTTCTGATATATCTCCTTGAGCAAGGGAAACAAAGGAAAAAAAAATAAGCAAATGGGACTACATCAGACTAAAAAGTTTTTGCACAGCAAAGGAAAACATCAACAAAATGAAAAGACAACTCACTGAATGGGGAAACATTTGTCAGTACATCTGAGAAGGGGTTAATATACAAAATTATAAAAGTACTTGTAAAACTCAACAGCAAAAATCAAAGAATACAATTAAAAAATGGGCAAGGGACCTGAATAGACACTTTTCCAAAGAGGCCATACAGATGGCCAATAGGCATATGAAAAGATGCTCAATGTCGCTAATCACCAGAAAAATGCAAAGTAAAACCATAACAAGCTATAACTTCACACCTGTTAGAATGGTTATCACCAGTAAATAAAAAAAAATATGTATTATGCCTGGCTGGCGTAGCTCAGTGGATTGAGCGCGGGCTGCAAACCAAAATGTTGCAGGTTCTATTCCCAGTCAGGGTACATGCCTGTGTTGCAGGCCATAACCCCCAGCAATCTCACATTGATGTTTCTCTCTCTCTTTCTTTCTCCCTCCATTCCCTCTCTAAAAAATAAATAAATAAAATCTTTAAAAAAAAACATGTATTGTCCAGGATGTGGAGAAAAGGGAACCCTTGTGCACTACTGATGGGAATGCAGACTGGTGCTGCCACTATGGAAAGCAGTATGGACTGTTCATTTATCAGTTAACTCTTATTTCTCCTAATATGCTATTCTCTCCTTCAGTGGCTCTCAGACTTGGCTTCAGGTTGGAATCACTTAGAAAGCTTAAAAATTTTTTTATTACTGGGTTTCACTTTCAAAGTATCGCAGCGGGAGGTGTGACCTGGGCAGTAGGCCACTTAAAAGCTCTTCAGGTGATTTGGACGTGCAGCCAAGATCCACAATCACTGCTCTATTGGCTCATTTTCCCAAAACACAAAGCATTCAGAATCACTTCCTGTTCTGTATTTATGTTTAAAATTATCTCAAATATTTGACAATTTAAACATGAAAACAAATAATGGTCATAATGTTTACAACAAAATGAAAGTAGCAATTCATGAGTTTACATTCATACAAAGAAAAAACGAAATGGGAGAAAGAGTTGGCTCTTCTTAATAGTAAAGTGATAGGTAACAAATGAGGAAAGAAAGTTGAAATCAGAAAAATCAGCATTTGGCAATCACTACAGTAATGATTAATTCAAGAAGTAAATTCCAATGGATGTTAAAAATAGTGGCTGAAAAGTAGGATGAAAAACAGAATTTTGTATAATTTCAAAGATCTTCCCCACAAAATATTTACTGATTAGACAGGAGATAAAAGTGGGCAAAAAGTGATTTTACAGTTACAAAATGAAATGGAAAAAGTTAAAATTACCAGTATTGGGATAAATCAATATCATACATCACTGAATAGGAGGCAAAGAGGAACATACCACATCACTTCTGCAATGTTTCAGTCAAAGAGTATTGCCTGGGTCTAGTCTTGAAGAAACATCAGGTAAATCAATTTGAGGGGCATTCTATGAAATGACTGCTCTTCAATCTTCAGAAATATCACAATGATAAAAGGCAAAGAACAACTGAGGAACTGTTTCATAGTAAAAAAAATTCTAGGACACAAGACAACTGTGAATAACACGAGATCCTAGATTGTATTATCTAGCTGTAAAGACTATGTAGGATCATTGCTGAAACTTGAATGCAGTTTCATTGAAGAATACAGTTGACCCTTGAAGAACATGGGGGGTTAGGGCACTGATTTCACACAGTTGAAAATCCAAGTACAACTACAGTCAGCCTTCTGCATCTGTGAATTCCCAGCCACAGATCAATAATACAGTATATGAAGTTCTTTGAAATATTCTCACAAGTTTTAAGTTCAAAATGTCTCAAAATAAAAAGAAAACAACAAAACAAAAACATTGCCCTTCATAGCTTTCACAGTGTGTGCCTCTAACACTATAGCAGTTATTTTCTGATTGTTTGCTAGTTTATGTTTACTTTATAAAAACTACTCTTCTAAATATTTATCTCCTTCCTTTCCACACAGGCTAACTTCTTGAAAGAACAGAACCAATTTATTTTCTGCATTCATCTGTTTTATTTTCTTCCTCAAGCATTTGAATTCTGATACTAATATTTTACTGAAATTACTCCTACTAGTGTCATCTGTGACCCCTATTGCTAAATAAAGTAAAAAATATTTCATTTTATGAGTTTTGACTCCATTAGTTTTCCTTCTGACTGTTGTTATATAATTTTTCCAGTTTTTTCCTACCTGATACCCACCCTTCTCACTGCTTCATACATCCATTTGTTCATCAAATATTTAATAAATTTATCTTGTGCACCAGATACTCTTTAGGGGCAGGAGATCCAGTGGTGAACAAGATGGAGCAGGTCTTTTTTTCTCATGAAGGTTGCATTCATGCAACCTAGAAAAACAGATGACAAAGAACTAACAAACAAACACACAAGACAGTTTTAGGAAGTGTCAAATGATGTTAATACAACAATGTGCTTGACAGAAAATGACTGACAAAGGAGACTCTGAAGTAGGGATTACTTTAAATAGATAGGTCAGAGAAAAGTATCTCTGAGAAAGTCCTATTTGAGCTGAGAAATGTCAGAAAGTCTAGTAGAAGGCATTCTTGTCTAAAGGAGCAACAAATTCAAATGCCCTGAGCACTAAACAAACTTGAAACTTGATGTCCTTGAAGAAGAAAAAGAATGGTGTGGCTGAAGCAGAATGATTACGGAGTAGCAAGGTGGGAGCCATTTCACATATAGAGTTTGGGTATTAGGCCAAACAGTAGAAAATGTTCTGATCAAAGCCAATGGGGCTTTCTGAATCACATTCAAAGGTGAAACTGGTGATTCCCTTTCTCCATGTCCCTCAGGAAATGTGTCTGACAGTATGATTATTGTATTATCCACTTGTCCTTTTAATTGTTAGTATGTCCTGAGGGTTTCAAGGTAGAGACTCGACTCTTTCTGCAGTACACATACTCCTTTGATAACTTACTCCCATCATTTCATCTAACACACTTACTGATGACTCTCCAGAATCTTTTGTGAACCACAAACCCATTGTCTGGCTGTCATTATACATCTGCAAAGATTCCGATAATCATCCTCACCTTCAGACCCTTCAGACTAGCTCTCCCTCCTACATTCCTTGATTTACTGAATGATACTGCCCTCCAGTCACCTTGTAGATAGAGCTGGTTACACTCTATACTCAATAAATGACCATATCACATGAAATGTTCTCATTAAAATCTTTTACTCATCTCTTTCCTCTCTCTGCTCTGTAATACCATTGGTTTGTGCTCTTTAGATCATCTCTCAACTGGTTCACTGAAAGTGTCACTGATTATCCTGTTTCTAGTTGCAGCTCTGCCACATATAATTCATTGTGCCTACTGCTGCCAGAATGAACTTAAAAAAAAAAACATTTAATCAAAAGAGACTCATGCTTAGACATGTTTGGATAAAGAAGTCTCCATTCAATTTATCTCCATTCCCAAAATGATTAATAACAATAGCAATAATTGATGTCATTGATGATGATGATTCATTGAGTGATTGCTATAGGACTGTTCCTGATCTAAGAGCTATATGTGTATTAATTCATGTATCACATTGACTTTAAAAAGAAGGTTCTGTTATCACTTCCACTTTACAAATGAGATGACTGGTGCACACACAGCTTGAGCACCTTGCCCAAGATATGTAGCCAGTAAGTGACAGAGCTGGGATTTAAACTTGAATCTGACTCCATGGTCTGCACTGACTAATTTCAAACTTATTAGTACAACATACAAGTGTCTGCATCATTTGCCCTTTAAAAACTTCTCTGCCCTCATTCCTCAGACATTCTCCTGTATTCTCAGGGCATATTAAACATTTTGCAGACCCTTGCCAACATCATACTCTCATCGTCCATGCCATTTTCATGAAGTCCCTCTGTGTTATCTTTCTGTCCCTTAGTTCCCCAGTTAGAGCCTATTTGTCCTTAAAACTATCAGTCTATTTTGTCTACTTCTAGGAGATCTCCCCATGATGTGGGTATCTAGTAGTGCCTTGACAATGTGTCTCCTCTGTTGTAGTAACTAATCCTCTCTGTACCATCACAGTTCCTTGTCTATATTCCCCTTTAAGAATTCCTTGAAAAGGGAACTGGTCTTTCATTTCTATATCCCTGTGCCTGTACAATGATTAATTGATAATATATCCTTTTCATAAATTACTGAAGAAGTACCAACACCATCAATTACTGTATCATTACAACTCAATTTCATGGTTTCCCAGTAGAGAAGGTGGTCCTTAAAAATGGAGTACATAACAGAGATATTATGGGAAAAGAGAACTAGACAGTCACTAAGCATAGGAAATCTACCCAGTGGTTGATATAAAGGCAAAGGCGAATCATAGATATCTAGAAGCTGTCTTCAAGACACCTGATATTGAAGGAGGAAGATAGAGATTAGAGGGCTATAAAGGAGAAATACATTAAAAATCAAATGCCATTAGGGTCAAATGGACTCAACTATCTAAGAACTTAAGAACTATATTTTGTTGTTGCAATAATAACTACATTTCCTGGGAAATGAAACCAACTAGAAAGAGCAATCTCTTCACACTAAAACTGTTTTTCTTTGTTTCACTACCCTACAGATACTCAGTAACAAATAGGAAAAAAAAATCTGTCATTCATTTTGCCAAATTAGAATCTTGGAATTAAATTAATTGATTTTATATTTAAATAAATTGACTAGGGAGATAGCAATGTAGAAAAGGTAAGTGGTTCTTTTTAGAATGAAGCATTTAAAGAAGAGTAGAGGTGCTGGAAAGGAGGGTGCAAGGAGTCTGAAAACCCAGCCAAAACTAAAGTTTAAACATTGAGAGGAGATTGGTACTTGGAAAGCTATTTGCTAGTGCAAGTGTTCCAGCCAGGAGAGGTGAAAATAAAATGCTGTTTACAAGTTTTCTGTGGTTTGTTATATAAAATGTGTTGTGCATGTGATATCTAAATTTAAAGTAACATGATTTAAACTGCACTGTGTGATGAAGAGTCCTCTGAGGTCACTAAAGCTTTGATTTTCCAGTTAGCTTATTTTATAGCTAGTGCTTTGGAAGCCATCAAGTTCATAACGAGATAGATCAATCAGATTGTTTTTATTGGTCTACTGCGTACCATACACTACACACAGCAGTATTCATCGAATCAGACTGCTTGGGAACAGCAGCTTTAACCTTGAGACTTGAGCAAAGAAAATAACAGCTTCAAAATTAAATCTCCATGAATTATATATACTCTTATATAAAATTGAATTTTTAAACAGTGTCAATTGAAATCCGTTGGTAATGAACCAAGTGCAGTTATTTCAAAGAGAAATCGTGACCAAAACATCACATGTTCACTGATTTAAAATAGCTTACTGAATTTGATATTCAAACATCAGACTTTGCAGTACTTAAAAAAACATTTTTTAATGGTTTCAATAATACTTAATGTAAAGTAAAAAGCAATAGATGACCTTCAGAAGTTGCTTCAAACACCCATGACAATGTTACTGTTTTATATTTATCTCCCTTTCAAAAAAAATCAAAGGTAAATTAAAAGAGTGATGCAGTCAATCATATAGCAAATGACACACTCATGGGGCTCAATAAATGTTAATCATTTTCTCCAGATTTTTCAGAAGGTTCAAAGGTTGATATAAAATCCACAAATTGCCTGAACTACTGGTTTTATAAATACAAATCTTTAGCTGTGTCAGTGTTCAGATTCCTCTACAAAATTCAACTTTCAATCAAGGGGAAACTGGTGAAAGGATCACTCACCAGGAATAGCATATCCTCAAGGACATGGTCAGGAGTTCACATTACATTATCCAGATTAGTAGAGTATATAACTAGGGGTAGAATTCATATTTAAGGGGTCTAATCTATGGAATGGGGACATGGGAAGAAAAACTCTGCTGAGTTGAGGGCTCACAGGTGGCTGGAATTGTTTCAGTTTAAAGGAGTTCTTCCAGATTGAAGTAGCCCCACACCCAAATTTCTTATTTAGGGAAAAATTGAATCCTATAGTTTAGCTGGCAAGGACCTGACTGGTGGTCAGTGTCACAGAGATGTGGCTGAAGTTTGTGGTATAGCCCCCATCTTAGCAGGAAACTAGACTGAACCCAGAACCAGAAAACAAGTACTTACATAAGAATATACTAGCATGGTTAAGAAACCATTTTTCAAACTACATATGCATACAAATGGTGTATGAAACTCTAAATACAGTATGGATTTGCTATATATTAACCCAGGCCCTGGTTGGGCTGAAATTTTATTGAAGGTCCTTAATACCTACAAGTTAAAAGCCTGAAGTAAATAGAGAGCCATCAATAGTTGCCCAGAGGATTCTAAACTATCAGGATTTTCCAATCCCATCTGATACCAATCAGCAGACACCACAACCAGAACTAAAAGTTTCTTACGATGACCTTCAGACTTTCCCAAGGCTTAACTCTCTGTCTCTATCAGGAAAAATTTCACTCAGAAGTGCTCCCTGTAATATTTCAAGGCCTCAAAATTAAAACATTACTCCTAAATTTTTCATGAGTAGACTAACAAGGGGGTCAAAAATGACTATTCAACTTGCAAATGAGATAAAATTGTTCTGTTTCATCTTTTTTTCTTGTCTTCCACTGGAGTATAGATTCCACAAGTGCAAAGTCAAGTCTATTATATCCACCATTATATTCCCATCACCTAGTAGGTGCTCATCCAATATTAATGGAATGGTAAATGCATGAAGAGACAGATAAATGTTGTTGCTGTTGAATTTAAAAAAGAAAAAAGTAAACCTGCTTTTATCTTCTTGAATTTTCTAGAAGAAAATTGGCAGCTCTCTTTTCCTGTAGCAATCTCTTTAGAAGAGCCCTTTATAACTTGGTGTCAACTTGTCTTTCTAGTGTTATCCTTTGTAACGTTTTTCATACCTCTTGGCATTGACAGTATTTTTCTTACATTAAATGTCTTTCTTACAGTAAAGCTAGAACCAATTAAATACTTGTTGAGAAAATTCTGTACCTGCTATTTACAAAGCAAAATAAGGTATCAGATCATATGTCTCAGCCTCCTCTGTTATGCTGTGATTTTGTCAGACCAGGAACAGGGTCTTAATTTAATCTATGCCTTTTTTCTATGCCTAGCTCAGTGATTCTACATAGTGTGTGTTCAAAAAAACCCCCTGTGAATTAAAAAAGGAATAATAAAAAAGAATTTCACCAGACATTATTGTAAAATAGTCACAGTAATCAATAACTTGACCAAATATAAACCTATGGTTTTATTCAATAAACAGGGCCACTGACCTCGAGTGACTAAGATATCAGGGTCTTGAAGAAAGGACCAATCGCTGGAGGCAGAACATATGGTTGAAGTCACAGAGTGACAGTGTCTAAGGGCCACTGTCTAAACAAAAGGCATTTCTTTGGCATTTTTCATCAAAATCCTCGGTGCCTGTGGCAGTATGGCAATGAGACTGCTAGACATATTAATAGAGCTGCAGCATTTAAGGAAGTAAATGTGACAGCTGCAATTTAAACCTGCCTTGGGGCAAAACTTAGGGATAAAAGACAGGCATGCTTAACAAAGCTTCATATTTAAGAAAAAGTCCCAAAAAGTGCACAAAATGCACAATTGGATAGAACTAAGTTTCCTCACAGACACTTCTCCACAGAAAGTAATATGGAGTTCATGAAGAAAATGGTCCATAGATTTGCTGTGAATCAGACATCATTCCTCTGCCCTCTTTGCCCTCATACACATGGTTATATATTTTGTGACAGTGTAACTCAGAAAGAGCTCATCAGAACAGGACACCCTAATGTGGAGGGTGTCCTCTGTTATGTTCACAATGTAGGGAAAGGTGCTGCAGTGCAATTACGCATCAACTGATGTTCTCAGTGACCCCTGAGTCTAATTCAGTTCAAGAAACATTTCTTGATCAGCTACAATCTAGCATGCACTGAAGTAGCACTATATAATATAACAGCAATGTGGACGTAAGGGATTGTACAGATAAAACTGTGGCTTCAATTCATACATGAACACATTAGCTGCATGAATTCTAATGAATATGATGATGATGATGATGATGATGATGATAATTTTTAAAATGTTGAGGGGTTACTAACTTGCCACTGTGCTGTGTTATAGCTTTTAATCCTCTTAACAAAGTGACAGATACTGTGATTATCGCCCCCACCTTGTACAATGAGGAAACTGCAACCTAAAGAAGTGAACTATTTTTTTTCTTTTTAATCTTTTTATTTTAATCATTGTTCAAGTACAGTTTTCTCCCTTTTACTCCCATTCCAGCCCACCCACCCAACCCTCCCCAGAAGTTAACTATTTTTTCTAATGTGACTAAATTAATACATAACACAGCCAAGTCTGGTTCTATATGCAAAATCTTAACTGCCACTCTATATTATCTCCCAATTCATGTACAATTTCTGATGTTGTTTCCTTAACTGAAAAATGGGGATAGAAAAACTCCCTGCTGAATGATCATGAGAATTAAAAATAATACTGTCATTTTAATGACAGGGAGAAGGTACAGAAAACATTTACTATATTAAACAGTCACTAAGTTGTCTCCATCGTAATCCAGTGTTAGTATATTTTTCACTAATTTCTCCCACTTTTGAAATATAAGATTTCCTGGTTTAAACTATACAACTTGAAACTTACTCATCTACTGTCTCATCCTACTGGCTAATTGTTTCCTACACACCATAGCCTTCTTTTCCTCTGTAGTTAATTAAAATACATTTATGCACAAAATCTATAACTCATACATATTCCACTTAATTTAGCCACTCAGTTAAACTTACCTTTAGTTTATTTGTCTATTGCCTTCTGATTGATTGGTGAGAGCTCTGAGTTCCTGATGTGTTCGGTTCCCACTCCTTCTCCTGTACCAATTAGCTTCATACACTGTTTCCATTTGGATCACTGTCTTAAGGTCTAAATTTGTGAGACAGGAAAAACTAGCAAATCCATTTGGTCGATGTGATTCAGAGCCTCAGGCGGTTGCTCCCCTGAATAGGTTTGGGCCAGAGCCCATTTGCCTGCACCTCTGCACTGTTACTCTGACTGAGGGGTGGGGGTTTGGAGGTGGGGAGGGAGAGAGGGAAAACAGGCATCCACCAACAATGGAGCTTGCATGATAGGTGGTATGAACCAGCCTCAAGTCTGGGAGGAGTCTAAGTGTTTCTCATCCCAGAAGTCCCCTGCAGGCCCTGCTAGGTAACCCAAGGTCCTGAGGAGATCAGGCTTGCCCTGGGGACAGAGAGGTCACAGCTGAAGCACCTCAGGCCTGACTCCAGCACTCTCCGAATGAGTGGGACCTCAGCTAGTCCCAGACCATCATCTACTTGTTCCTTTATCAGGAACCATATTCCCACCCCCCAACCTCCACACACACACACACCTGAAATCACATAACACACCCTGTTTCCTTTTCTAGAAAACCCCACATTTCACCAATCAGACTAGGCCCAGGCCAGGATGGAGGGCATCCCATGTGCTGTTCGAAAGAAAGGAGAAACAATTCACACCTGAATCATGTTCACCAAAAACTGTTTTGGCAATAAAGGTACACTTGATCTCTATTTGCTTAACTCCTACTTCTCTCAGTTGTTTCACATTCCAAATGGTTACAACAGGGGAGGTTAAGTGTTAAATCTCCAACCACTACCTTCCCCCAATCCAAATGTGACTAAAATATGTTTTAGTCCCACACTTGTGGATTAAAACAAAAACAACAACAACAACAAAATAAAAATCTGTTTTAAACGTTGATATTTCTACTTTAATAGCTGCCATATAATAAATGTAATTGCATCTTTTTGGTTATTTAGAAATCTACTTTGTTTCTCACTGTACTAAGAAATAACTTAAGTAAAAGCACATAATTGGTGTTTAATTCATTGTATTTATTTCTTTCCACTCTAGGTATAAAACACATGCTTTTTAGTATGGAAACAAATATTCTGTTTAAAATAGTTGGCTAATGAAAATTGCTTGAACATCACATCTTTGTTTTGTTCTTACAGTGTTTACCTAACATGGAAAGCAGCCATTGGCATGCATTATAACCAGAAGTTCTTTTGTACGAGTCATAGTTAATTGTAAGGTGCAGTTTAAGCCATCTGTATCAATTAGCCCAACAGCATAAGCCTGAAAAGGTGCCATTTGCCTCTTTGAATCTCAGCTACACATTTCAGTCCTTTTGCAAGTTCTCATCCCAGGTTTCTCCTAGTTTGAATTTCTGTAGTTCAAACATTAGAAAACATAGAAATACAATTTCAGATAGGCTTCTGAATGAGAGCAGTTCCCACCAATATATAGCTAAACACAATACTTGGAATGTAAAAATGGGTTGGAAGCTAACTTCCTGCAACCTTGCTTATTGTTGCTGCTAAAATTCATGGACATCCTCATTTCTGTGGCAATGCTCTAGTTTTCAGGCTCATGGATATTAAAGGTACTCATAGCAGTGGCAGTGATAGGACTCAGCCTTCTAGTAAGCAGCCCGTGGCCTTGTGGGTATCAAAAAGAAGTTGCACAAAATACAGAGGCTTACAGATACAGAGAATGAATTGATGGACACCGCAAGGGAGGGTGTTGGGGGACAGGATAAAAAAAAGGTGAAGGGATTAAGAAGTACTAATTGGTAGTTAAAGAATATCATGGGGATTTAACATACAGTGTGGGGAACATAATTAATTCTGTAATAACTATCTATGGTGCCAGGTGGACATTTGAATTATTGGAGGTAATACTTTGTAACCTACATGAATGTCTATCAGGTCGTGGTGTACACATGACACTAGTACAATAAAGTGTTGAATACAAACCATAATCAAAAAATAAAGTTAAAAAAAGAAGTTGAAGTCATTGAAGTGTTAGTTTTTTTTATACCTGGATTGTGGCTGTAATGAGGTGCTCTTGAACTGATCACTTGCAATATTGGCCTCAGTTTCCACTTTCCTATGGTAGATGGAGCAGACAATTCTGAGTGTTCTTGGAGGCCCAACTTAGATCCCCATCCTACACCTCCAGTTATTTTATAATTATTTATTTCTTCATATTAAATGGCTTTGTATTTTAAACTGTAATAATGGCCCTAACTGGTGTGGCTCAGTGGGTTGGAGAATCATACAACAAAGAGAAAGGTCACCGGTTTGATTGCTGCTTGGGGTGCATGCCTAGGTTTTGGGTTCAGGCCTCGGACCAGAGGCAATCAATTGATGTTTCACTCTCTCACATAGATGTTTCTCTCGTTCTCTTTCTACCTCCCTTTACCTCTCTCTCTAAGAAATGATAAATAAAATCTCTTTAAAAAATAAAATGAAATGGTAATAATGCTTCCTGATTCCTGAAATGATCCCTGGCAGCTACAGAACTTCTCAAGTTTAATTCTTGAGTTTGTGCTGATTTTGCAAAATTAGACTTATTTTCTAAAGTGCTTTCATTTATTATATATTTCAGCAATGTTCTGAAAGGCCTGAAAGAACTATTTTTTATTCAGTATCTTAGATTTGAAAGTAAAATGTCATGGATGGGTCATTATAGCAAGAAATTACCTTACATTCTTCTATTTCAATCATCACAGGTGTCACAGAATTTGAAGTCAGACATCACTGATGAATATACTGGTTGTGAATAATTGAACAGACAATAAATATAAAGTTAGCAGATATGGATAGATTTTATATCACAAGTAAAATGTTTTACATGTTAACATTAAATAAATGTAAATTCTATCCATGTTCTGTAAGGTTTAAGGGAACCTAAAGATTCATTTATTTTCATCAATAACATAACTTTATTGAAAGGGGAGTAGTGGAAAGGTTAGTTAGCTTTGGAAAGGATCAGAACCTAACCTTTACAGAAGAGAGAAAACACTCCTATATTTTTTATTTCTAGCAGCTATGTTTTCTGGGCCATTTCCAGATATACTGACAGCACCAGATGTCAGCTGCTAGAAAAGCAAGCCAAAATAATGGAATTTTTAAAAGAGCAGAAAGCAAAACAAGAGAATAGATAATGAAAAAAGTCTGTGTGTTGGGGGAAGGTGCATAAAGTTAATCAAAACATGAAACAAGTCTTTCTACTTAAGAAATTCAAGTTAAATTTTTATAATTTTGATTAAACCTGAAATATATAAAATAGTAGTATGAATGCAAAATAGGTTGAAACCTGAGGTCAGATTTTATATGTAACGCAAGATTCAAAAAAGGGGAAAAGGCCATCTCAAGTAAAACCTATTTGTGATTTACAGCATTAAGGAGATTTATTCATCAAGCTTTTTACAATTGCTATTGAATTTGTTTTTTATAAAATGGCTAGAGTGTGTTCAACTTGTTATATATTGATTGGTTACTTTTTATATTTCATTACAAGAATACGTTAGGAAATATATTTCCAACATTTTACATTGCTGGGTAAATTGCAAGCTGCCACCGACAGGAGATCTTATAATACAAATTTCAGAAAGATGATGCAAATATAGAGACTATGTTTAGGTTTCTTTAGAAACAAGATTGCAGGGTCCAGGCACAGTGAAATGGGGTTCTAATGGGCACAGATTTGGACTTGAGGTAGGCAATCACCTTGTCACTCTTCTAAGACATTTTTTCCACTTAGTAGCTTTTAGTGCCCAAGATAGTATTTAGTTTCCAAGTATGGCCTTCAATAAAGAATGAGAGTTGATAGAGACCTTTATGGGAGAAGAAAAAGACAAGATAATGGATGATTTGTGTTGCATACTCGTACCACTGGTTTGACTGTGTTCTATTTAAAATATAAACTCCTTCAACTTCTGCATGAAAATTCAGGTCTTTGTAACTTTCCTAAATATACTTGAAAGTTATATAACTGGATTGAATTTTGCCAGTTTTACATGTTGACATTAAAATAAAGGAAGAGGAAAACCTAAATATATCTGCTTATAAAAGGGAATGGCCTAGGTCACATGCTGAGTTTTATCCTTTAATCTAGTGTCTCGTGTGTGGCTCCTGCCAAGCAGGCATGCGAGGAACAGTGAGCAGAGGCATAGGGTGCCATGCAGGGTTTGCCAGAGTTTTGCATCCATCCTGCCATAGAACGCCCCTTTACCTTTTCTGCAAAGGACATAATTCTAACATATATTTATATTTTCAATCCTATGCAAGGTGTTTCCCTTATTCAGGAATCCTAAAAACTATTAATGAACCAGTCATGCTTAATAAGTAGTTCGTCTCCAACCACTGGAGAGAAAAATGTTGATGTATCCTGTCAACAAAACCACAGTGGGGACACCCTTTTGGAGAATAAAGATGTTAAAAACAAATATGCCTGAGAGTGCCTGAAAACATGTGTCAAGGCTGAGACATGCTAATCTATGTAATTTGAGTGAGGTTTGTTATTGGGCTTAAAGCTCAACTTGTATTGACCTATTTTAAAATATGACTCTATACAAATTTTATTTTCAAATTACTAAATCAGATTTACTCATGTATCTTGATTAGTCAATACAAAGAAACAAGTAGTAACGTACTTTCTAGTTTTGATGGGAAACAAGATATTATGAAAATATCTAGATGAATATTTGCTTCACATTCTGCTCTTGCCCTACTCAAAGATTATTTTTCTCCTGTAGGAAGTATGACAAGAAATAGGTAGTAACTATCTTTTCCATAATTGCTGGGCCTGCTAAAATGTGACTGTGTCATTGAACCTCTTTTGCCCTAGGCATGGTTGATAAGCTCATAAAATCTCAGTTAATTTTAACTGTTATTTATCTATTCTTTTTCATCATACCACCTCTTGTCTAGTATTAAGAGTACACTCCACAAAGTTTAGCTTTACTTTTTAGGTCATTATAGTTAATAGAAACAATCACTTCAACTCCTGTAATGAAGGACATCTATATTTCTATAAATGTAAACCAGGGTTTGAAACATATTTTCACATTTTGTTTTCCTGTCTTAAGTATAATCTTTATTTTTGTTTTAAATATATCTTTCTCTCCTTTTGAAATCATCCCTCCTTTTAACTTTCTAGTCAGTTTCATTCACGTGACACTCACCACGCTCCTGGCTGAGCTGTATCCTACCTGTTCTCTTCCACACCAGGGACCCAGACACCTTGCTGTGTCCTTCCGCGATCTCAATATATTCCCTTCCCAGAAGCAACTATTGCCTCAAATTTTGTGATAATCAGTTCTTGATTTTCTTTAGTTTTACAGTCCATGTTTGCATTGTTAATGATTACAATTGTGGTTTGATTTTGAACCACATTTTGAAAATGGAATCATAAAGTATGTTAGTCTCTTCAACTTGAACATTCTTTTCTTTAGCTCAAATTATAATTTGGAGATTTATCCATGTTGGTACACCAAGTAGAGTGTACACTTATAATTTGTTCATTTATTACATGTTTTATCATATCATAATTTTATCAATTCTACTGTTAATGGAATTTCATTTTTTAAACTTTTTTCCATAAAAATAGTGATATAGGGAACATTATTTTGTGTAGATGATTATGTATAATATATAAAAACATGTATAAATGTATATTTATATATACAAGAATTTATATATATATATTAACTTTATACATCCTCTTGCATATAGATAGAACTTTCTCTGGAGTAGGCTTGCTGGGTTATACATTTATGGTGAATCTTTAATTTTCCAGCTGGTGCCAACTTGTTTTTCAACGCTGCAGTGAAATCAATAGTTTATGTGTAGTACCCAATGTTCCTCAATCTTGCCAATACTTAATTTTCTTAGATTTTAAAATTTGTGCCCATCTGGTGGGTATGTAATGCTAATCTCATTTTAATTTGTATTCACCTGATTACAAATGAGTTGAGCATCTTCTCATATGTTTATTCAACCACATTATATTTTAATGCTTTCTAGTATTTTTTTCATTCATAAGGTTTTTAATCTACTTGGAATTGATTTTCATTTATGACATGAGATTTCAGATAGTTCTATTTTTTCATACATTTACCTCATTTATGAAAAAAATTTAGTGAAAACATTGTGTGCATATTAATCTGCACCACCATTATTTTGTGGTATTACATATTCATATATATATATATATATATATATATATATGGTCTTTTTCTATGCCTCATTATTTTATTTTACCTAATTTTCCATCTGTGTGCTAATGTCATAGACTTAAATACTACAGCTTTGTACTTGGCAGGTGTATGGGCCACTCAGCAGAAGCAGAATGAACCCACACTCAGAATGTGGTTGGCATGCACCACATTATGCTACACACAGACAAAAGAGTATACAAGGTTTATTACTTATCCTGATGCCTTCTGAGGAGATCAGTGCAGCCTCCTCAAGCAGGTCCATAACTACTTAAGAGAGCGAGGAAACAACACTTGCTTGAAGTTTTTATTGAGTTAGAGGATGAGGCCTGGGTGAGTTCCCACAGGTGGCCAGGGACTTGCATGGCTTCAATCTCCTGCTGATATTTTTCTTATCATCTTGCCCAGATGTGGGCAGAATGGAAAAAGGGAAGAGTAAAGTTTTCAATAGTCAAATATTATGAAGTCAAACATTATAAAGATTCTTTATTATTATGTCTTCCTGTGTTTACTGATGACCATGCCATGCTATTTAAATTTGAACTTGTTTAAACCATTATGGTGCTCTATGAGGCCTGCATCCTGAAGCCTGTAAAAAGTAGGTGAAAGTTTCATTGAATGCTTTTTACAAGCCCCAAATTGTATACTTGGAGAAGTAAAATTAATGCCTTGGTCATGATCAGTAATGTCTGAAACTCCAAAGGGGATAAGGGACATCTTAGTGAGGTCTTTTAGTACGTTTTAGTATATGTAGAGGCATGTGTGACTTTGATTTATATTTGGAGTATCTATGAGACAGGATATTAGCAGAGCCTTTACCTTAAAGGGAGAAAGCTTAGACAATGATTTCTTTTTGCTGCATTTGTCTAGACTATTTACAATTTTCATATGTGCAAAAAAAATTGCATATGGCCTATTGTTGGCCAGGGTATTCAGTGCTAAGATGACTGCTTGAAATTTGGGCATTTGTGCCTACCCTTGAGTTCCACCCTCGATCAGGGACATCCTAGAATGAAAAGCAGCAACTGCTGATGATGCTCCACCAAACCATAAATGCATGAACTACCCAGCATTTGGTAAAAGACTAAATACAGAGAGGCCATTCCCTCCTGCAGGCAGGATATGTTAGAATGGCAGGGTTTGGCTCCATCATGGAGTTAGGAGGCTTTGGAAGTCATGCTTCTTCCATAACCCAAGGCATAACAGGCAACTAGATGGGGACACTCACAAGCTTAGGGCCTATGAGAGCTTCTCTGGAACAGCCCAGTATATCAATAGTAATTGCCACTCTAATGACATATAATATGAAGGAAAGGTGGAGAGTTTTTTGTATCAGAAGACTGTGACAAATTATGGCCATAAAGGAAAGTCTGAAGATTATAGGGGATATGAAAAATTGTTGTTCAAGACTAAAATAAAAGGCTTATCTAGGGCTACTTCAGACATTCTCATGGGTGCCTAATATATTTTAATTTGGATAGAATCTAGAGCCTGAAGTTGGCAGGGGAGGGCATCCACAGAGAGCTCATTTACAGGTAACAGCACAGATAACTGAGGTAAAACAATTGCGTAATATGTTGTTTCTAGAACCCAGAAAGCCCTAACAGATGTTGGGATTACTGAGAGGGTCAATAGCTATTTCTTAATGATATCAGAGATGAAAAGGTCCTCAGGTTACCACATAATTATCAGGAACTTAACCAAGATGGCAATGGCTTATAATATGTGTGTCAGTGGCCCATCTCCTTTCCGTAAACACTTTCCTATTTGTATTTGTATTTTCTTTTTTTAACTTCCTTATTGTTAGAGAGAGAGGGAGGGAGGGAGAGGGAGAGAAACATCAATATGTGGTTGCATCTCACATGGCCCTACTGGGGACCTGGCCCACGATTTAGGCATGTGCCCTAGCTGGGAATAGAGCCAGCAACACTTTGGTTCACAGGCCAGCACTCAATCCACTGAGCCACACCAGCCAGGGCTGTATTTGTATTTTCTGAATTAATGCATGACATGAAACTCCTCAGAGGAGGATCTCATTGAGTTAGTGTCATCCCAGTGCTCTTGGAGAAATTTGCCTGCAGTTAATGTCTTGCTTGCAAAGATATATTTATATGTCCTTTCAGAAGTTAAGGTATCTTGCAATAGTATCAAATTATATCAAATTATAATGTCATGCACCTTACACTTATACAATATTATATGTCAACTATATTTCAATTAAAGCTGGACCAAAAAAGAAGGTAAGGCAAATTACTAAAAAAAGAAGTTAAGGCAAATTGTGCTCAAAACACTTGAAGCAGAGGACCTGAATAGATACTTCTCCAAAGAAGACATACAGATGGTCAGCAGACATTTGAAAAGATGCTCAACATCACTAATCATCAGGGAAATGCAAATCAAAACCAAAATGAGATACCACCTGTGTTGCATCTGGTCAAGGCTTAACAGGTTGATGGGATTTGGGCAGATGGAAGAATATTCACGGAGCCATGGGGATGCTTGGCATGCTTTTATTTAAAGGTGGGCAATCCATGCATGCTGCAAGCTGCATGTCCCCCTGCATGACCCTTGGGTGTCTCTGTATGTCTCTGTGTGTCTCCTTCAACCCAGCATGTTCCCCAGTGAGAAGGCCCTAACTCCCTTATATACTAAATACAGAGAAAGCCATCAGGGTACCAGAATATTGTGTAACACAGCAATATTCTGCACATGCGAGCCCACACAAGACTATGGGAATGGTTTGTCAGACCCAGTCTCAAGGCTATGAGAACACAGCTTATCTTAGCTCCCCAGACACCTGGGTAAGGGAGAAAGACTGCCTCCATTTACCCTATACCACCTCACACCAGTCAGAATGTCTATTATCAAAAAGTCAACAAATAACGTTTTGGCAAGGATGTAAAGAAAAGGGAAAACTTGTACTCTGTATGTGGTACTATAAACTGGAATAGCCCCGATGGAAAACAGTAGAGAGCTTCCTCAAAAAAACTAAAAGTAGATACACAACTCAGTAAGTTCACTTCTGGGTAGTTCAAAGACTTATGCACCTATATGTTCATTGCACATTGTTTACAATAGCCAAGATATTGGCTATTGTCCATTGGCTAACAGACAACCTAGATGTCCATTTATAAAGAATGGATAAAAAATGTGAAGTATGTATGTATATGTATATTTGTGTTGTTTGTGTGTGTGTGTATACATATACACATATATACATATATATATAATGCAATATTATACAATAAACAGAATGAAGTCTTGCCATTTGCAACAACATGGATAGACCTAAAGGTCTATCAGTGAAGTAAGTCAGCCATATGGTTTCACTTTATGTGAAGTCTAAAAACAAAACAAACAAAACAAAACAAAAACAGACTCATAGAAACAGCAACCAAGGGAATGTTATCAGAAGGGAGAGGGTGGGAGATGGGTGAAAAGGAGAAGGGAAATACAGTCAATATTGTGATAAGTTTCCACAGTGAGATAATTACTAGAATTAGTATGACGATCATACTGTAAAGTATAAAAAGTATAAGAATCACATTGTAAAGTATAAATTATAAAAATCTCAAATCACTATATTGTTACCTTGAAACCAATATAACTAATATAAGATTATATACCAATCATACTTAAATAATACATTAAAAAAACAATTAAATAAACCAGGCACTCAACAGAATATATTAACCAAATATATAATAGCAAATATAGATTTGCTAAATTTCAATTACTGATTGGATGGAATCAATAATTTCAACTTTCAAAAACATTGAGTAAGGAAGCCTTTATGGGGCCCATGACATCAAGTTTGTGGTAATCCCCTATGAGATGGTAGTCTTCCTCTGAGGTTTAACAGCAGGCCAGATTAGACTGTTAAGTGGAGAAACAATGAGATTAATCATGTTTTCTCTAAAAAGATGATTTGTATAATGAGTTTCAATCCTTGAAGACCTTGGTTTAATTTACATTGAGTCATTTTAACTATTTTAGTTGGAGGAGAGTAGAACTATTCACAGGGCACCATTTTGCTAAGACAATTTTTAAGTGGCAAAAACTCTAATTTTAATTTATCACTTACTAGGTCGGAGTGTTCATGCTCATTGCATGCTATGGATGCTATCACAATGGAGCATTTGGACAAAGGAATAGTTCTGGTGGTTAACATGAGGCATACCTATTCATCCTCTATTTTATAATGGGTGACTCCCCTAATAACATGTGGGGTCCCTATGAAAATCTAGTTAGGCCTCCAGGCATAATTAACTTAATCCTAATTTTAATTAAAGCTATGAGATTTGCTAATTGGTGTATTTTAGTAGATGTTAAAATTCACTTATAATCTATGTTTTCCTGTTCTAGAAGTGCAGATGTCAATAGCATCGTTCTATCTTTCTGTTATACACATTATTTTACTTAATTTTGAATTTCAATTGGGTCACATTGTAGACTTCAGTTTTAGTTGTTTCCTCCTCTAGCATCCAGGCTCACTTCTTTCTTTCTTTCTCTCTTTCCTTCTTTCTCTCTTCCTTTCTTTCCTTTCTTTCCTTTCTTTCCTTTCTTTCCCTTCTTTCTTTCTTTCCTTTCTTTCCCTTCTTTCTTTCTTTCCCTTCTTTCTCTCTTTCTTTCTTTCTTTCTTCTTTCTTTCTTTCTTTCTTTCTTTCTTTCTTTCTTCTTTCTTTCTTCTTTCTTTCTCTTTGCCCCCTCTTCCTTTTTTGTTATTACTAGGTATATTTCCAAGTAAAAGAGGTCCTCTCCACATGGTTGCTTCTTCCAGAGAACCTCAAATTAGATTGATTGTAAGTTAGGAGCCTTCTAAGTGTCAGTGGTTTCTTTTACAGGATTTCACATCCATTGTAGAGTTTTAATTAACCCCCTTCTCCTATGCCACAGGGGTACCATGTAACACTGGGAATGAGGATCTTTTGTAGAGATAGAGGCAGAGGCAGCAGCAGCAGTAGCACAGCAAGTCATAGGATTTTAATAAGTCATCTAGCTTTTGGACAATGTACCTCAACTATTTGAACAACAGTAGCCAATATTCACATAGTGTCTGCTCTTCCTTCTCAGGAGCAACCAACCAACTGGCCTGTATATAGCACAGAACATAGTCTTTCTCTTGAGTGCTCTATAGAATGGAGCCAATGCCTGGTGGAGACACATAAGCAATTGGTCACAAATTGAGAGTCTTTCCCCTGAGCCTAGTGTCAGTCACAATTTACAATGGAATTAATACACATGATCTAATCTGACACACTGACTTAGTTTGGTTGAATTGATGACAGTGTCTTAATCAGTTTGAGCTGGTATAACAGAATACTATACACTGGTAGCTTCAAAAACCAACATTATTTTTCACAGTTCTGGAGTCTGGAAGTCTGAGATCAGGGTGCCATTATGATTGGGTTTTTGGTGACAGCCCTCCACCTAATGTCCTCACATGGCCTTCCTTCTTTTGTGCAAGGAGAGAGCTTCTGTCTCCAGTTTCTATAAGGCACTAATCTCACCATAAGGACCACACCCAAATGCCTAATCTAACTCTATTTACCTTCCAAAGGTTACACCTCCAAATACCACCAGATTAGAATTTTAACATATGAATTATGTGGGGGCACAAACATGAAATTTCTAGCACAGAGACTTAATAGAACCTCAGTAAAAGCACTGCAAAGCAACATACTTCAAAGAAAAAGGTATTCAGTAACCAAATCCAAACAAAAGAACAAAGACTCCTGGAGGCTAGTAGACATCCTGTTCATAATAACAAGGGTTGTGTCCATCCCTAAGAAGCAGTAGAGACCCCCAATGCAAAATTTTGCCTAAATAGGACAGGCTCTCCAAGGAGCTCCACCAATGGCCTCAGAGAATGAGGTAAGGAGTCTTGCTTGGGGTTTTTATTGTGGTTAATTTTGAGGAGCTGGCTGAGGGTTCCTGAACTTGGGCAGGTGCTTCAATGTTTCGAATCTCCATCTGGAACTGAAGGGAAGAGCTCTAGGCTGCTAATCTGTGTGACTAACTGGGAAGAATGAAAAAGGAGACTTAAAAGTATTCAAAATCAAATAAAATATAGAATACTTTCTTACAGTAAGACACATTCTGTCTTGGCGTAAATCTCTTTATGTTTATCCTTGGATTTTATTGGACTTCTTAGATGTGTAGATGTCTTCTGTTGAATATGAAAAGCTTTTTGGTCATTGTTTGTTCAAATATGTTTTTCTTCTCTGTTCCCTGTCTTCTCTCCTCTGAGACTCCAATTCTCACATGTTGAGAATGAGACTGTGGACTTGACAATGTCCACAGTCTCATAGGTTCTGTTCATTTTTCTTCACTCTTTTTTACTTTTTGCTCTTCAGATTAGACATTTAATCTATTAACCAAGTTTGCTGACTTTTTTCTTCTGTTATTGAAATATCTATCATGAATTTCTTATTTAACTTACTGTAATTGTTAGCTCTAGAATTTCTGTTTGATTCCTATTTATAATTTCTATTTCTGGGTTAATACTCTATTTCTTAAGGCATAATTGTTTTGGTTTTCTTTGTCTCTTTATTAATTAAGTTTTTGGCTCTTAGAGCATATTTAAAATACTGGTGGTAAAATCTTTGTATAGTAATTCCATTGTCTGTGCTTCCACAGACACTGTTTCTGTTAATCTCTCCTGTAAATTGGCCATATTTTCTTGTTTCTTTCCATGCTACATAATTGTTTTTGCTAGAAACTGAACATTTTGAACATTATAATAGTCTAAGTCTGGAAGTCAGATTCTTTTCATTCCTTAGGGAGTGTTTTTGTTGCTTGCTATGATTGTGATAGTTTGTTTAGCAACTTTTCTGAACTATTTTGTAAAGTCTGTATTCATCAGGCTGTGTTGCCGCTGACGTCTGTTTCTTAAGCTTGTGGTCAGCTGACATTTTGAGAGAGATTTCCTTGAATGCCTGGAGCCAATTTTTTCAGAGCAAAACAAAATTTCTGCTAATCTTTGCAGGTTGTTTCTATGGTGGAGCACCCTCAATGTTTAGCCAAGTCATTTATAAGTCAGCTTTAGCCTTTTCTTTCTGCTTGTATTAAACCTACAGATCTGCCAGAAGTATATCTCAATGGTTTACTCTGTGTATTTTCACAATTGCTCTCTGGATTTTCTTCCAGTTTTCTCATGTTTTTCATCTGTTTGTCTAATTGGCCTGCTTTATACTCCAAGTCTTTGTAAAAAAAAATAAGTGACTATCATTTAAATTTACAAAAGATGTTTTTTATTTATATTCATTTTTCTCTTTCCCATAGTACACTGTTCTTTTATGATGATTTATTTATGTTGTCTTTAAAGTGTCATTCCATTACATGTATTTTCCGTTTCTTTGTTTTTCTCCTGTTTGATTGCTTGTGTGGAGGTCTATTTTTATGTTGGAGGCTTCCCTCAAATACCTAGCAATCCATGTTTTTAGTTGTGAGGATTTTATGGCCTCCAGTATTATTTTGTATTCATAAAGGTCTATTTAGAGCAATATTTTATTTTTGAAGAATTAATATTCAATTTATTAATGCTATTATTTTAATTTGTTTTCAAGTACATTTTATAAATCAGTTGTAAATTTAGATGGCGTCTTTGAATAACATGTTCAATTTAAAATGAATTTAATTATAAACTTTAATTGCATTTATATATCTAATGTATTCAATTTCCTTCTAAATTACTTAAATTGTCTGATTCAAACAAAACCTTCCTGTGCATTTAAATGATTCATAAATCTAATAAAGTAAATGTATGAATATGATTAATCTGAGGTTCTTTCAGAGTTTAATACTGAGTTTATGCTTAATAAGATTACATCTTTAAATTAAATAACTAAATCAGTTATTTAATAGTAATGACAAGACTGTCATTCTAATCAGTTAAAAGTCTCCTAAAGATTACAAGTAGATAAAATACCATAAATGTAAGTACAAATCCAAGTAGCCTAGAAGAATCATTCTCTTTCCCCTTTCCTCATCTTTACAAATATAGAGCTCAGTGGGTTTAAAGCAGCACAATAGAAAAACACACATGGTCTACCTTCCCAACAAGGATATTTTCTCCATCAAATAGTTAGCTAGATATTGCCTGTCCTTTCCAGTTCCCTAATGATAGCACTGGGGTCCTTCTATTATATATCCTCCACATTGTATTTCTCTGTTAGGCTTATGCAAGTTTTTCTATGTGATAGTAAGAACTCAAAGAGTCATATGAACTTTGCAATTGAGTTATCTGTCCATAGGTACTAAAATAGACATTATTGGCTTTAGTGATGTCAACACAGAGTTTCCTTATTAACACAAATATCTTTACTATGGTTTTATATATAAGGAAGATAGTTCTCTGTTGATTGAATTACTATTTCATAGTTTTGTGCTGGGCTTCAAAATTTTAACAGGGATTGGTCTTAGAGTTTATAAGACAATTTTATTAGGCAATTTTACATTCATGCACACTTAATTCTCCTACTTCAGAAGCCTGAAATACTCTGATTATTAATTTTTGCATTTCTTCAGCTCTTTAGCTATGTAAAATCTTTTTTAAATGAGGCACACAACAAGTTAAAGCTATGATCCCCCAAATTATATAAATTAATTTTCTATTGTACTCAATAGGATCATATATTCTTTTATACTTTTAGGCCTATGCAAAATTTAAAAACAAACAAAGTGGTACAAACACATAAAATGATATACAATTAAGTTTTGAATATTTCAAAATCACTTTTCTTATCTATCACAAAATTTGAGGTAATTGCATCAATGTAGTTGGGAACTAAAAAGATAATTGGGAGCTCCGAATACATGGTAGGGCTTGACAGCTGGCAGGATTTATTATAGTGCAATCATGTATATTTTCAATGAAGCCCTATTTGATAACAAGATGTATATAACATTTGTTGAGGCCATTTTTGAACCAGAGGTGGAAAAAAAAATGGGGTATATGCTTGGCAAATAGTGTGATAGGATCAGGGAGGAAAAGTAGAGCTGAGGTTTCACATAATTCTATATATAGATTTTCACTTAATACACCTTCTTCTCAGTTTACACACTCACTCTTTGATTACAATATGTCTGGTCTTTACAAATAAGGAAAATTTTTCTTGAATAAAGAATAAATAAGTAATCCTTCATTCTCCTGTGAAGTGGCAAGTTTAAATATAGAAACTTAATCTATATAGTGAGGAAACTATTTTATTTTTAAATTATATTTTATTGATTATTATTATATTTATTGCATTTTCTCCCTTTGGTCCCCTATACCCAGTGCCCCCACACTCCCACAATGAATCCCCACACCATTGTTCAAGTCCATGGTCATGACTGTAAATTCTCTGGCTACTGCATTTCCTATACTGTTCTTAACATCTACATGGCTATTCTATAATTATCTATTTGTACTCTTAATTCCTTCAACTATTCACCCATTCTCCTACACACCCATGCCATCTGGCAACCTTCAAAATGCTCTCCTTATTCATAATTCTGTCCCTGTTCTACTTGATTGCTTAGTCTGTTTTTTATTCATAGATTCAACTGTTGATAGATATGTATTTATTGATATTTTGTAGTTCATTGTATTGATCTTCTTTTTCTTAAATTAGTTCCTCTAACATTTCACAAAATAATGGTTGGTGATGATGAACTCCTTCAGTATTCTCTTATCTGGGAAGATCTTCATCTACCTTTCCATTCTAAATGATATCTTTGCTGGCTAGAGCAATCTTGGCTGTAGGACCCTGCTTTTATTAGTTTGAATATTTCTTGCCAATTCCTTCTAGTCTGCAAAGTTTCTTTTGAGAAATCAGCTGACAATCTTATGGGAACTCCACTCTAGGTAACTAACTGCTTTTCTTTTGCTACTTTTAAGATTCCCTCTTTATCTTTAACCTCTAGTATTTTGATTATGATGTGTCTTGGAGTGGGCCTCTTTGCATCCATCTTTTTTAGTACTCTCTATGTTTCCTGGATAGGCATGTCTATTTCCTTCACCAAGTTACAAAAGTTTTCTTTCATTATTTTTTCAAATAGATTTCTAATTTCTTGCTCTTTCTTCTCCTTCTGGTACTCTTATGATGTGAATGTTTGAACATGAAGTTGTAGCAGAGGCTGCTTACACTATCCCAATTTTTTGGATTCTTTTTTCTTATTTTTGTTGTGGAATGCTTGTGTGTGTGTGTGCGTGTGTGTGATTCCCTGTGTTCCAAATCCTTGATTTGATTCTCTGCTTCATCCACTCTACTGTTGTTTCCTGAAAATTGTTTTTTATTTTAATTAGTGTATTCTTCATTTATGACTGGATCTGTTTTATGCTGTTGAGGTCCTTACTAAGTTCCTTGAGCATCCTTATAACCAGTGTTTTGGACTCTGCATCTGAAAGATTGCTTCTCTCCATTTTGTTTAGTTCTTTTTCTGGAGTTTAGACCTGTTCTTTTATTTGTTCCACGTTTCTTTCTTCTTCATTTTGGCAGTCTCCCTGTGTTTGTTCCTATGTATTAGCTAGGGCTGCTATAACTCTCTGTCTTGGTATTTTGACCTAAGGTAGTAGGTGTCCTGTAGGGTCCAGTGACACAGCCTCCCCTATTATCCAGGCTGGGTACTCAAGGTGTACCTATCATGTGGCTTGAGTATACCCTCATCTTGTAGTTGAGCCTTGTATGCTGTTGCAAGTAAATGGGAGGGATTACCCAGGCCAGTCAACTGTAAGGACTGGCTCTGACCACTGACTAACATCTGCCCTCTGTTGAGGGTCAGCTGTGCAAGGGTAGGGTGGTGTTTCTCCAACATAGCCTGTAGCTGTCTACCTGTTGCACAGGTCCTGGGGTTTCCCAGGTGGTGCAGGCCAAGGTCAACCCATACTGTCTTTTGCCCAGGGCTACCCTTCCTGAGCTATAAAGCAATATGATATGGCTACTACTTGTGCTGGGCTTGGAGATTCCCAGGCAAAGCCAAGCTGGGAATGTAGCCTGGCTGCTGCCAGTGCCATGCCTGTGGCCACTTGGCAAGAAGTACAGCAACCAGGGATTCACTGAGGTCAGCTGTTGCTTGTTTGAAAGGATTTAGGAAGTTGTAAAGGATGAGCCAAGACCAGTCATTCATATGGAAAAGCTATTGTTAACAGCTGTAAGTTTGGTGCGATGAAGACTCAGGGGATCTGCAGGGTGGCACAAACATTGTTAGTCAGGTTAATGGAATCTCAGATGTGGAAACCACCTGCAGGTTCTGTGTCTCTGTCGGGGGGGGGGGCTTTGAAAGAGGGACAATGGCCTCTGCCTGCCTTTCTGTTTGGGAGAAAACTGTCCTCCAGCTCCCAACTCAATGCCAGACACGTCAGTTCCTCCCTGTATGTCACTGGTGCCTTTCAAGTGGCTGCTACCCAGGTGCTGGAGCTCAGAGGGAATCAATTTGAGTAATTTCATGTATGAGTTCTCCAAGGGCAACTACCTGGGTCTCCAGAAGTTTCTCACACTGACTCAATCCCCACTGGTTTATGCAACCATAAACTATGGGGGTTATCTTCCTGGCACTGGAACCCTGGGCTAGGGGGCCTAGTGTGGGACTGGGACTACTTGCTCCTGAGATATCCCTCCTAAATTTTATTCACCACACATGGAGGTGGGACTAGCCTATTCTGTGTCTCTGTCCCTCCTACCAGTCTGGATGGATGTGGTTACTTTAATTCAGTACTTGTCAGACTTCCATTCAACTTGATTTCTGATGGTTTTGAGGAATGGTTGTTCTATAGTTGAGTTGTAATTTTGATGTGCTTGTGTAAAGATGTGAGCTATCTTTTATTTTTTTTAACTTATGCTGTTATATTGATGGGAAGTACTGGAACCTACTTTAAATAGCACCTATTTTCTTTCTTTTTTCTTTAAGATTTTATTTATTTATTTTTTAGAGAGGGAAGGGGGAGAGAGAGAGAGAGGGAGAGAGAGAGAGAAAGAGAGAAAGAGAAACATCAATGTGCGGGAGCTGGGGGCCATGGCCTGCAACCTAGGCATGTGCCCTGACTGGGAATCGAACCTGCGATGCCTGGTTCGCAGCCCACTCTCAATCCACTGAGCTATGCCAGCCAGGGCCATAGCAGCTATTTTCAACCTTTGTTCACATCATGGCACACATGAACTAATTACTAATTTCTTCCACACACCAAAAATTATATTGTTTTGCCAATCTGACAAAAAAGAAATAGGTATAACTTGGAATCATTCACACCAGAGGGCTATTGTTGTGTTAGCTATTATCATTTTTTTTATTTGACAACCTAAAGACAAAAAGGTCAGTGCCCATGACTAAATAGTCAAGTATTGCATGTTTTAAAAATACTTGGGGCACACCAATTGAAAATTGCTGCTGTATACTGAGATTTTATTTATTCTTGTACTTTTAGCCTTTTATTCCATCCTGACCTTCCATGCTCCTAGAACATTCAGTAGATTTTCAGGGGGTTATTCAAGCTGAGTTCCCCAAGTTTTTCTTTGAACTTTTCATCATTCACTTGCTTTGCACCTTTCTGTATTTGCTATTCCAATTATCACCAAATTACAATTCTTTAAATTTTAAAATATTAATTCTTGTGTCCACCATTATCTCCTACTCTAATTCTTTTTCTTTATTAGTAAAATTTTTGTTTATTTACTGTCATTCAAATGAGGTTTCAGAAAGCAAAGGACTTCAGATATGTGAATTTTCCCTCTTTAGAAGGTATTTATTAAAATTATTTAGATTGAGCCCTGACCAGTGTGGCTCAGTTGGTTGGACATTGTCCCACAATGTGAAAAGTCATCAGCTGGATTCCTAGTCAGGACACGTGCCTGAGTTTCAGCTTTGGTCCTTGGTCATAGCATGTGCAAGAGGCAAATGATCAAAGTTTTTCTATCACATTGATGTTTTTCTCCCCCAGTTTCTCCTTACCTTCCTATCTCTAAAAATAAATAAATAAAATAAAAAATTATTTAGATTGAGAAAAATAATATGTCTATATATATATATATACATACATATAATTTTGTACATACAGCTATATATTATATTTCTATGTACATGCTTTTTAAATATTTAATACTATTTAGTGTATAAAAGTTATTTATAGTGGATGTTCAGTTGGAAAATATATATTATATATGAATTTACCAAAATATTCTAATATATCTAATCTAATTAAATAAAAAGGGTTTGTTCTCTTAAAATAAGAGTATGATGAAAAGAAGGTCAGGAGAATCTAATGAGCAGAATTTACTACAGTATTAATATAAAAATGGGCCCATTTAGTGATATCCTTAAATAATGTACTATCAAAATGACAACCCAATTTTTAGAAAAATAAGAACTTTGATCACATGACCAGTAAAAACCATTAAAGTCTTTTAGAAAAGAAGGTATAACATATCTTGAGAACTTATGACATGTCTGCATCATACTGTAGTTATCCTTAATTAATGATGTCATTACATTGAAAAGCTATTTAAATGGAACTGACCTAAAAATATCACAAAGTACTTGTTTTCTCCTATATTGAACCCATTCTGTTTTTAAACATCCAACTGTAAGTTCAAGATCTGTCCAGGATGTATCCAGCCATGTAATATGAAAACTACAGGCATTCTTTTGATGAAGATACAAGAAACCTTGTACATAGGACAATGATGCCTCTGTCCCCTTCAAAGTAGGCACCTTGGGACTTCATATAGTATTTCCAATTGCCATCAGCTACCCCGTCATATTTTCTTGAACCTCACTGACAGTCTGAAATCTTTTCCCTTTCATAGGTGATTTTAGTTTGGGGACAAGCCAGACATATCAGGCTATCAAATCTGGACTTTAGGGGGCTGAGTCACCTGGGTGATTTGATGTTTCACCTAAAACCTCTGCATGAGATGTGATGTGTGATTAGGTATGTTGTCGTGATGAAGCTGCCAATCACCACTTGCCCATAGCTGTGGCCTTCTGAATCATCTGAATAATTTCCATGGAGGAATGTTCAAGCTTAATGCAAAATCTGATGCAGATTCATTGCTCTACTTGCTCAATCCTTTTGAATGGTATGACCACATAGTAAATGCTCACTCACTGGCATCTTCTGCCCCCACTGACTAGTACAGTGAAGTGGTTATTGTTCATGCGTGGGCATTCCAGTCCACTCTCCTGTCTGCCAGGTTACATCAATGTCACGCAAACTGTTCTTGTTATATTAACAATGGCTGGACTTTTTCCAGACAGACCTTGTCTATTTCTTGTAGTGATCCAGACCCTAAATTCAGAGAATAAAAATCCTTATTGATATAAAAATAGTCGAAACATTAATGTTTCATACACATAGTTTTTAGAAGACATGAAAATATACTATGAGCTTTTGCATAGTGGTTTTAATAGGGTAAAAAATTTATGTACTTTTGGATTTTATTTCAAAGATTTTGTATGTTCTTATATTACACTCTGAGCTCTCTGAGAGCAGAGACTATAATTACATTGTACAACATTATTTTTCTAATGTTTAGTGTGAAATGTGTTGTGGGGGTCCGGGACAAGTCATCCCAAGATATGTCTCAGTGGTATGCAGATTATTTTGGGCTAAAGGCAACTGTAGGGGCAAACTCACAGAAAGTTCTGCTCCTCCACTCTTAACTGCATAGAAGAATTTGAGTTGGAGGTCTTGCCCCTGAAAGATTATCAGAGATAACCTTTTTGACCCATCTAAATGGCAGGGCAAACTTTTATTTACTAAACACCTATTGGTCTTATCATCCTGCAATGACCTCTGCACCCCCCCCCCCCACCTCAGGTGATGTACCTCATCCCTAACTCAGAATATTTTATATACCTAGACCCCCCCTTTCTATATCTGAACCTCTCCTGCATGTGGGGTCTCTGACACTGTCTTGTATGTGCAGTTGCCATACACATGCACGTACCAAATTTGGTTATTTTCTCTTGCTAAACTGCCTCATGTCTATTTGACAGACCAGAAGAACCTTGAGGATAGAGAAAAGTTGAGTTTTGTTCCTTCCCCACAGTGGTATATGGTCAGTAACTAATAAACTTTTATTAAAATAATGAAAGAACAATTTTGTTATAGTGGAAAGCATGGCTAAGGTATATAGCAAATAGTAAAGAGGTCATGCATCTAAGAAATAGGATATAATTAGAGGAGTTATAATAAATCATACTGTTCTGTATTTTTGAGAGTCTTTAAAAGAGAAGGAGGAAAGTGGATGCTTAAAATGATGAAAATATCAGAAGACAAAAATAGTTGGTAGAAATATGTTTGTAATTGTTCTTAGATCTAACTTATCTCAAAACATTGTAACTAAAGCAATGTTGAGAGAAGTTTGTGAAGTTAAAAATAATAGGTTTATTATAGCAAGTCCTTCTTATTAATAGTAATTAACCATCTGCAGCTTTCATATCACAAGCAGAAACCCATGATAATTCCCTGTTCACTAAGGCATGCAAAAACTATTATTTACTCATTAGCACATTAGTTTAGTATTGTTCCTTTAATTACGAAATTCTGAGATATAAATTATCTCAAGCTTTCTTTCAGTCTAACTTTCAAAATATAGAGTATGTATTTGCTCATATGCTGCCAATGAATATATATCCCCAGATAGATTATTTTTAAAGTTTATGACTAGAGAGAATTAAGTGTTTTTAGATCACTTGACTATTCAAGTTTTCTTGCTCAGAGAAAATAGATTTCTTGTCAATGCTTGGGTGACATCACACACTCCAGAATACATAATAAAAATGTATTTATTTCATATCTGTGATGTCTAGTGTAGATCTTTCTGAAAGGCAGAAAGCATGTAGAAAAAAAACCCTGGAAAAGTGCTAAATGCTGTAATTCAGCCTGTCATAACTGTATTTCTGTTTAAAGATATAGCCTGAAAAGAACATTTAGAAAGCTCTTGGGCTGGTAAATCAAAATGCTTCACTTCACAGGAAGATATGAAGATATGGAACATCCTAGGTTCCAGCCTTCCAAATAAATTTGGTGTTGCTTTTTCTTAAAATATTTGTGAAGAAATCCCAAAGGTTAAATAAATTTCACAAGTAGAGTCAGATCAGGAAATATAACCAAAGTGTTTTCAAAGATTATTGATAATATCTAAATATATATAATAGCATTATGAAGTATTTACCTAATCGATAGTGTGATGGTTGCACATTATAAACATGTGTAATGCCACTGAATTTTATACTTAAAAATGGTGAAAATAGTAAATTTTATATTGTTTTACCACAATTAAAAGAAAATCTGTGTGATGGTTAATTTCATGCCAACTTTATTAGGCTAAGAAATGCCCAGATATCAAGTTATTTCTGGGTGTATCTACAAGAGATTTTTTTTTAGAAGAAATTAGCATTTGCATTTATAGAGTAAAAAAGGTGCCTTACTCTGTTGATTTACCCAAGGTGAGTCAACACCAACCAATCCCCTGAGGCTTGAATAGAACAAAAAAGCAGAGGAAGAATTAAGTGGCTTTCTGTTTGAGCCAGGGCAATGATTTTTCCCCTTCCCTTGGGCATTATTGCA
The DNA here is from genome assembly GCF_004126475.2 of Phyllostomus discolor. Lineage (NCBI taxonomy): Eukaryota > Metazoa > Chordata > Mammalia > Chiroptera > Phyllostomidae > Phyllostomus > Phyllostomus discolor. Next base: position 139,192,223 of record NC_040903.2, on the reverse strand, counting down.
CTTCTGGTTCTCAGGTCATTAGACTCAAACTGGGACTTACACCATTGACTTTCCTTGTTCTCAAGTATTTGGGGACTAGAACTATACCATCAACTTTCTTGGGCCAGGTTGAAGACAGTAGACTGAGAATCTTCTAAGTCTCCATAATTATATAAGCCAATCTCTCATAATAAGTCTCTTTCTGTCTCTCTCTCTATATCCTATTAGTTCTGTTTCTATGGAGAATTCTGAAGAATAATATAGCCTGCGACCAGTTTATTTGTATCTTTAAGCGAAAACCACAGGCCCAACATGGCTTCACTTGCTAAAAGCCTGTGATACGAAACCTAGATTTAATACCCAACTTAACAGCAGTTTCAAACGTTTTCAGAAACAGAATCTTGATCAACCAGTGGGAAATTTTCCAAGTACCAGTAAGGTGTGGTCACATAGGCCCTCTCAATCCTCCAAAGAAATATGAGGCAATCTGCATATTAAAAATCCTTTTCTTATTCTTCCTTCAAAGAAGAGACATCCTGGCCCCCAAATAATCTTTTATTTTCTTTTGTTAATAGCTCTCACCCTTCTTCCTGGATAGCCCTTCTATGGTTATGCTTCCCAATTCATAAATGTCTTAATAAAAACAATTAGATCTTTGTTTTTTTAAAATAATTATAATAATATAAGTAAACGTTCAAGACCATTTAATCCTAATATTTAATCTTTAAAAAGTCTCTCATTTTCCCATATCTTTTCTTGGTGACCATAACAAGTGCAGCATAGATCCTTGGAATTGATACAGGACTCAAAAGTTGGAAAATTTTATTTTAATAGCTAATAAGCTTAGAAATCAATGCATGTAAAAGTTACTGTGCCGGGAGCTGAAGGTATGACCCACACTGACTCCAGGAGACTGTAAGCAGGAGACTCTGTGCCTCAAGAGGTCTCAAGAGTCAAGATAGTGTCTGAGCCTTTATACTCCAGGGTGAGGTGCCCACCGCCCAAGACACAAATAAAGATCACTGCCCAGGGTGAGAACGCTGCAGTTTTTTAATCCAATTAACTTTTCCCTGAATTTTAGACCCCTTACCTACACTTTGTTCTCCTTATAAAAAGGGCCATTTTGAAGTGGAATATAAGACTGTCTGTTGGGTACCAACACCTAGTCTTCTCAGATTCTGGCCACCTGAATAGAGTGCCCACAAAGATTCAATCCCTGTCTCTGCTCATTGGGTCTGGTAGGTGATAGGCAGCATGAACACTGGTTTTCCAGTTTCAAAATCATATTAACTTTCCTTATATCCATGTCTCTGCTTAATTTGTTTTTCAAATTGAAATACTCCCCTTTTTACACTTGATTTTTATCCATGATATATGAATCTAACTCCCCTCTTCACAAACACATACTCTATTTCATTTTTAGCTTTTAAAATCAAACTTATAAACTTATGATCAGGTCATTGTTTTGAAAAAGCCTTTCTTGTGTTTAATAATGATCATCAAATAGTCCATCTCTGTGGTCAAAATTGTACTGTTTACTTCTTATTCTGCAATGGATTATAATTAGTTATGTTAAATAAGAATTCAAACCTGTAGAGAGTTTTTGGTGAGTTCATTGAGTCAAACTAACAATTGCTAGGAAGCAAAATCTCAACAGATTAAGAAATGCTCCAGAGAATGGCTGTTTAGAACCTTATTTGATACATTATAGACAAAAGGAGACATAAGGGATTACATGAAATCCACTGGTGATAGATTAGCAAGGTGGGAGGAAGCAAAGCACAGAGCAGGGAAACCTCTGGGATTGGATAAAAGGTAAAATGAGAAACGCATACTTCTTTTATATAGGTGGGTACAGGATAGCTGATGATCAACCATTAACATGATAACAATAACAATGAGGAGATGTGTTTTCTCAGCTCTGGTGGTTGTGCCTGAGGGGTACAAAAAAGAAAGTTATCTTGACATTCCAAAGGTATGTCATCATAGATGCAAAAAGATAATAGACAAGCTCAGATAAGGCAGATAAGGTAAAGATTGACCTTTGTTAGGCAAAAACACCAGCTTAGGACATGCCTACCTACCATGAGCTACTTTTAGTAAATAAGTTTTCATTTCAGACCAAATTTTAGTCTTAGGTAATACTCAATATGCTTAGTAATTAATGCATATAAAAAGCCTTTGAAACTGCTTTCATCCCAAGGTCTGAAAGCCTGGAGAGGGCTCATAGTGCCCAAAGGTTTCCTAAAGCCCATTAACACTTTTGGGTATTCACACCTCCCCTCCCAAGGCTGACACCACCTTTACCTGTCAATCAGTATGTAACCTCATCACCCCCATCCCACCAAGTCCTCAGAACAAAGGACTCTTGGCTTGGTGCTCTTGGTTCTCTTGGCTCTCTGGCCTCTGGCCTCCTGGGCACTTGCCACCCTGGCCTTTAGCCACCCTTACTTTCACTGCCCTTACCCTGCTTTGTCCTGAACCTGTGCTTTTCACCCTTCCACCCCCATGAGAATGGATCTCCATTTTCTTCCATGAGAACAGATCACCAATAAATTCTGCTTGCATGCTAATAGACTCACTGATTTGAATTTTTTAAGGCATTAGTGAAAAGAACAGAGTTTCTGGGAGTTACTCTATAACAGTTTTACCTTTGTGCAAACAATCAAGATGTTATCTGAGCCTTTGTACTCCAGGGTGAGACATCCACCACTTAAGACACATTTAAAGAATAGCACACAGGACACAGACAAATAATTACCCATCAACAAATGAAAGAATGCTGCAGCTTTTCATCTGATTAACCTTTTGCCTGAATTCAAAGCCCCTTAACCTACACTTTTCTTCTCCTTATAAAAATGGTCAGTTTACAATGGAATATAAGATGATATATGAGGGTATGTTACCTGCCATCCTTTCAGGTCACTGGCCATCTGAATAAAATGCCCCAAAAGATTCAATCCTTGTCTCTGCTTATTGGTTCTGGTAGGTGACAAGCAGCACAAACACGAGTTTTTCCGGTTTCAAAAAGAAAAAAGCATTATAACTTTGCTTTGCTTCTAAAACTTGAATAAAAAAAATACCTCTCATGAACCTACAGGACTTTACCTACATGAACTTATGATTCGTTTATTCATTTATTCAATACTTGAAAAGATAAAAATTTCATATTTCTTTTTTACAGTGGCAGAATAAGAGTAAACAAAATATTGTCTTACTTATACCTTTGTGTGTGCACTATGGATTGTATAGTCTCCTTCGAGTGTTAGATTTTCTATCAGAATACTTCTTGTTCAAATATGTGTGATAGACTTAATTTTTTCCTTCATTAGTTCTTCATCTTAGAATGAGAACTAATAACCTTCCCATGAATGTGAGTGCAATATTCAGGGAGGCAATGTTCTAATGCATACTTTGCAAACAGATGTTACTTTATACCTATAATCCTAATACTCAAATGAATATAGCATTCTTATAACATGCCAACCTCAACTTTTCTCTTAATTCTTTTGGAAAATTGGCCATATTTTATTAAATCTCAAGAAAAAATATAATACCACTGAGATAATCCTTAATAATATAATTCCCACTTGATTATTGTGAAAAATAAAATAAACAGAGCTACTCTCAAATGAGATCAGAACTGCCATCACAGAGGAACTGTCCTGCCCTTCTTATTTTTCAAACCTTTTGAATGTTAAAACTTGGCAACATAACCTTTGGGCTGGGTCTAAAGGAGCTCTGTATCCCAAACAACCCTTTGGGGCAAATATTAGGACTATCAGACTTAAAGACATTCTTCATAATTAGCATCTCTATGTAAGCTTATCTGCATCTATAGAAATTCCTTTCTTCTATTCATGTTAAGGGGAGAAATTCCCCTTTTCTTTCTCATAAATATCCCTTGTCTTCCTCTTCTAATAAAGATAATTTGGGGTTTCTGCCTGATTTAGTGCTTCCCTAACAGCTATTCTTTTGGATCTCAAATAAATGCTTGCCTTCTACTTTGTCCTTTATGTTTAGGTTAATAGTTATATTCCAAATGAGATGTACATTCCTAAGACTATAAATATTAAGCCTAAACAACCAAGTTAAAATTGTTAGGCCATAAAACTAGATATAATATTGACTGATAAATATAAGAAAATTTAACATCAAGGCCACCTAGTCCTTCACAGATAAGATTTTAAAGGGATACAACTTCCCTGTTTTAAGTAATCTGCCACATATTCAAATTTTAGCAACTATGACTAAGAATTAATTGACTTCCATAAAATCTTTCAGGGGTATTAATTTACCTTCTTTGTGCAATTCCAAGTTAATGAAGTGTGGGCATTATGCATCTTATTTTTAATCTCATTTACTTCTTAAGTCTAAAATATTTTCAACTAACTAGTTTCTGGAAATGAAATTTATTTGTTTTTGGCTTTCCAAATTATGGCACAGATTTCAGTTTAATATTGAAATTACTTAGTGATTCTCTTATGGAAACATTTTATAGATTTAATTGTGGATTTTAAACAAAATAATTTATAGTTAGAAATTCTTTTTTCCCCTTTCTTAGTATATTTTATTGATTATGTTATTACAGTTGTCCCATTTTTTTCTTCCCTTTATCCCCCTCTTCCCTGCATACCCCCTCCCACCAGCATTCTCCCACCTTAGTTCATGTCTATGGGTTATACATATAAATTCTTTGGCTTCTAAATTAGTTACACTATTCTTAAACTCTCTCTATTTTGTGCCCATCAGTTATGCTTCTTATTTCCTGTAACTCTCTCCCCCTTTCTCTCTCCTCCCCCTCCCCACTAATAACCCTCCATGTGATCTCCATTTCTGAGATTCTGTTCCTGTTCCAGATGTTTGCTTGTCTGTTTTTGTTTTTGTTTTTGTTTTTGTTTTTGTTTTTTAGGTTCAGTTGTTGATAGTGGTGAGTTTGTTGTCATTTCACTGTTCATAGTTTTGATCTTCTTTCTCTTAGGTAAGTCACTTTAACATTTCATATAATAAGGAATTGGTGATGATGAACTCCTTTAACTTGACCTTATCTGGGAAGCACTTTATCTGCCCTTCGGTTCTAAATGATAGCTTTGCTAGATAGAGTAATAGAGGTTGTAGTTCCTTTCTTTTCATGACTTTGAATACTTCTTTCCAGCCCCTTCTTGCCTGTAAGATTTCTTTTGAGAAATCAGCTGATAGTCTAATGGGAACTCCTTTGCTGCTTTTAAGATTGTCTGCTTATCTTTAATCTTGGGTAATTTAATTAAGATGTGTCTTTGTGTGTTTCTCCTTGTATCCAACTTCTTTGGAACTCTCTGACCTTACTGGACTTGCATGTCTAGTTCCTTTGTCAGATTGGGGAAGTTTTCCTTCATTATGTTTTCAAATAAGTTTTCAATTTCTTGCTCTTCCTCTTCTGGCACCCCTATGATTTGTATGTTGTAACATTTAAAGTTGTCCCAAAGTTTCCTAAGCTTCTTCTCATTTTTTTTAATTCTTGTTTATTCTTTTTATTCTTTTCCTGTTGAACATTTATTTCTTCCTTCTGCTCCACATCATTGATTTGAGTCCTGGTTTCCTTCCCTTCACTGTTGGTTTTCTGCATATATTTCTTTATTTCACTTTTTATAGCTTTCTCTTCTTTATTTCTTTTGTTACCATATTCATTTCTGTGAGCATCCTGATTACCAATGTTTTGAACTGTGCATCTAATAGGTTGGCTACCTCCTTGTTGCTTAGTTCTTTTTTTTGAGTTTTGATTTATTATTTTATTTGGCCATATTTCTTTGTCTTGGTGCACCTGTTACTTAGTAAGGGGCAGAGCCTTAGGTATTTGCCAGGGTGGGGTAACCCACTTCGCTGTGTTGTGACACTTTATGTGGGGGGGGAGGTCAGAGAGGGAACACTGTCACTTGGTTGGCTCTTGCTCCACTGTTAGTGTTACTTCCCTTGCTTTCCAGAAGTGGACTGTGCCCTTTCAGGTGTTGATTCCCAGGTGGGTGGGCTTGTGTACCTTCTAGGATCCTGTGGGGCCCTCCAAAAGACTCTCCTACGAGACAGGAAGTCTCTCCCACTGCCATAACCCCTGCACATTTTTACAGCCAGAGACTTTGAGGCTTTAGTTTCCTGCACTGCAACCCTGGGTTGTGTGGTCTGTCTTGCTCCCCAGTTGTTTCTCCCAGCTAATCCACATGTGAATGTAGGATATCCCAGTCCTCCAGGCCGCCACCTCACCTGCCCTGGTCTGCTAACTGCTGCCTTGTCCTGTGTCCTCTCCACCCTGGCTTCCGAACTCCTTCCCTCCTACCAGTCTGGATGAATGTTTCTTTAACTCCTTGGTTCAGTTTTCTGGCAGTTCTGATTGTGTTTTGGTTTTAGAGTGGTTGTTATCCTTCTTTTGATTGTGCGAGGAAGAGAAGCATATCTACATATGCCTCCATCTTAGCTAGAAGCCTAGAAATTCTTTGTGTGTATATAAATATTATAAAATCATTCCTCAGTATCAATAGGAGATATTTCCTAGACCCCCATGGATACTAAAAATCTATTGTTGCTCAAGACCTTTATGTAAAATGGCAATGTATTTGCATATAACTTACACACATCCTTCTTCATAATTGAAAACATCTCTAGGTTACCATACCTAATATAATGTAAATGCCATGTAAATATTTGTTATACTGTATTGTTTAGGACAAGAAAAAAAGTCTGTACACGTTGAGTACAAACAAAACCAATTTAGGCCTGACTACTTAGTACATGTCAGCAGCAATGTAATATATTTTAAAAAATATTTTCTATCTGCCCTGGCTGGTGTAGCTCAGTGGATTGAGCACGGGCTGAGAACCAAAGTGTCGCAGGTTAGATTCCCAGTCAGGGTACATGCCTGGGTTGCAGGCCATGACCCCCAGCAACCACACATTGATGTTTCTCTCTCTCTGTCTATCTCCCTCCCTTCCCCTCTAAAAATAAACAAATAAAATCTTTAAAAAAAAAGATATTCTAAAGCAAGTATTTTTAAAAAATATTTAAATGTCATTCTATATTTTTAATTTCTACTTTACTGGTATGTAGGAACTGATATGTTTTATACATTGAAGGTGAGAATAAATAAGTTAATACTGTCAGTCAATATTTCCAATAAGATATAAAATTAGAAAATCAAAATAGGTTTGCTATATGCTAAAACTCAACTAGAAATATTAAAAACACATGATTTCTAAATACACATTTTTTGCCTGAACATGGAAATGGCTCAGAAATTACATTCTCTTACAATTTATACCTTGAAATTTACATTTTGTCCTCAAAATCTTATATGTAAAAATAAGTAGGTTTTGGTAAAGAAAAGAACAAGAGCTTGAGATATCTTATTGTGACAGAAAACAAGAACCTTTTTAAAAATTAATGGAACCATGACAAAAGGCCCCAGGAGTCAACTTCAGCAGACCCAGGGTGGAAAAGCTGTGATACTTTGAGCATCCAAAGAACAAGGACAGTGATTGATTGAAACACTTTAAATCTATGAATATTTGAAAGTTTAAAATGATACTCCAAAAATAAAAAGCCAATAAAACTAGAAAATACACATAGAAATTAAACACAAAATCTTTCTTATCACCTAAAATGGTGTATGACCAAAGTTTTACTTTAAAAATATATTTAGCCATAAAAATTAAGGAAATTCTGTTCCATGCTACAACATGATTGATTCTTGAGGACACTGTGCTAAGTGAAATGAGCCAGTCACAGAAGGACCAGTAGTGAATGATCCACATTTATGAGGTATGTAAAGTACTTGAACCCTTAGAAACAGAAGGTGGAACGATGGGTATAAGGCACTGTGTGGCTGGGGTTTGGGCGGGAGTGTTGCTCTTCAATGGGTACAGAGTTTAATCATGCAAATGGAAGGAGTCATAGAGATCTGCTGTGCAATGTTGTGCTTATTGTTAACAATATTATACTCTACACTGTTAAATTTTGTTAAGAGAGTTGATCTAATATTTTGTGTTCTTACCACAATAAATAAAAGAGCTAAATGGAAAAAAGAAAAAACACTTGGCTATGTTGTTTTGCTGTTTAGTTCACTCTTCTTCACTGGCAATCCAGAACTGGAGGCCTATTGCCTAAAGGCAATTTGCTAAATTATTGAGATGTGATGGTGCTGGTACTAACATGAACTATTTTCTAAGAGATGATAAAGAGTAGATCCATATTATTACATTAAAATTTGTGTTCCTTCAATGAGTACCTATCTCCATGCAAATACTGATAATCTTATTTACCTTCAGAGAAGATAGAAGTCTTCCACAAAAACTAAGTGTAATTTTTTTCTAATGACTTAACATACCATCAAGGAAAGAAAAATAAAAATAAAATAATAATAATAATAATGCATTCAAAGTATGCATATATTTGGGGCACTGTGCTGCAATCTTTCTGTATATCATACATTTTAATTCTTAAATATCATATTCTTTTGGGTGCTTATCATTGAAAACACAATGTGAACTCTTCTATATGTTTTACGTAAGTTTTAAGTAAGACTATTGAAAAGGTCTGTCTACATTGTACCTGTTAACTCTACTGAAAATAAGCATCTTCAGTATAAAGTTCCCGAGGAAAAGGAGCTGGTATGTCTAAAACTATGCCTGGCAAAGAATAGACATTCAATATGTGCTTTTAAATATTAAGTACTACACTAGAATGGAATGGTGGAGAAGAGAATCAGAAAAGAGTAGGACATATAAATATACATTCTACATATAAATATAGAATGTATAAATATACATTCAAGCAAATTCTGATCAACATGTAAATCCCACATTTGCTATGAAGCTTGAGGAGTCTGTGTTTACCATGGATGATTCAGACTTCACTGGAGAATTTGATATCAGACATCTACCTTCTAAGATTTTCTAAGTACAAGTAGATTTTCTTTATTTAGAAGGCCCTGAACAGGTAATTCCAGAATAACTACTGACCCAAGCATGTACTTTAATAAGCTCTGTCATTAAACTTGTATTAATAAAGGAATCAACATTTTAACAGTTCTTTCCTAAATGTCTCAAAAAATAAAATAAATACATCTTGAATTCAAATGCCAAACACAACAAATAATTTAATACTCAGTCAACAATAATAAAATAGTAAATAATAGATATGTGTGCTTTCTTATACACTCACATGCACAAATATGAGCATAATAATTATGTAGTATCAAAGCTATATGTCAGTCAGGAATAATAGATAATAGGTAGTGATTTACTGTATCTCTATATTTTCCTTTACTTTTCCAAATTCATTATACAATGTATGAGGTTAATCTACATTGAAAATGTATAATAGTAATATTATCTGTATGAAATGTGATCCTTAATTTATAATCACAGACAAATTAGAATGATTATGACTTATGCTGACATATGTCAAGAAGAATCAGAGCTAGGATCAGGAATAACTTGCTATGTTATAAAATTCTATATAAGTCACTATACTAGATTATATATTGTATCTGTGCTTTGGCAAATGCATTTAAAACTCATCAAATACATTTCTGATTACTTCTTACAACTTAACTCAAATAGTCCCCAAGGTGATAGTTTATCTGACTCTGTTATCTGGCATTTGCCACTATGCTTCTCTCATACTTTACATAATTTTATATCTAACTGTCTTGAATCTCTGGTATTTAGCATAGTGCACAGCATTTTGGGGGAAGTCATCAAAAAGGTGTAACCAATGGTTTGACCAGCAAGCTGGACCAGGGCAAATGGAAGCTCCCCATGTCCTTCCCTGTACTGGGAATGTTCACACTGCTTGCCTTCCTTGTGCTAGAAGCTGCCCAAGGACACAGCCTTGAGATAGTGATGGGGTGGTGAGACTGTGCACTGGATCCATGACTGAACCTTGTCAAGGCCTCCTATGTATGTAACAGACCCCAATTAAGGTTGCTACAGAAACTCTCTAGGATTTAGTGGGTGGGTGCACAACTACTCTTCTTGTGTCCTACCAAGACAAGCCTCAGAAATAAGTTCCCCACTTGGTAAACCTGTCACACACCAATCTGAAGAGGTTTGCCTTTTCCTAATTAGGTCTTTCCTGGTCCCTCCACCTGCAGAGGCCAGTTTCAGGTTACAAGTGGAAAGTTCCCAATGAGGTTGTGGTCCAACAGGCATATGGTCATTTCTTAACGTTTGTTTTTTTTTAGTGAATTTAATAAACATATCTCTAGTATGCTAATATTGAAATATTTTATATGAATGTCTAGCAAAAGCCTGAGACTCAACCTCCTAGTTAAGTCTCCACTTTGCTCACATTTGGGGATGAAGTCTATGTAAGTTGTCGTGCTGTGTTTAAAGGAAAGTAGTTGAAGTCCAAGCCCAGAGTAATTTAAGGGAATTCAGGCATTAACTGAAAGGGGCATACATGTACTTTTTACTTAGTCTTCTGATAGCCACAAGGTGGCAAGGCACAAATTCTACCTTCTAGTCATGAACCAGACACCCTTAGCTCTTGTTGATACTGAAAGTTAGAACAGCAGCAGCCTCATAAAAACTCTGTCCAAAAAATAAACAAATGAACCAAAAATCTTTGCACTTCATGGAATGACTAGATGACATTATGTAGGTTTCTACCACCCACTGCTCAAATACTTCCAAGCAAAATGTCAGAGGAGTGCCCCCCACACCTTGCCCCGGCCAATAGCCACAATTCTCCAGAGTCCAGTTAAAGTCTTCCTTCACCTTCCAGAGCAACAACAGTGTCAAGGAACCTGCTGCTGAGAAAATCAGCTGCCTTTATTTTTAGTTTTTAAAGTTGATCAAAATCTTTACAAGAGAAGTAAGAGCCAAGAAGTAGTTAATACATACATCATTCCTCTAGCACTGCAAGATTTTATTGCCCTCCCCACACTTCCATCATTTCAGTGTGTCATCGTCAGCCACTAGAAGTTCATGAAAATGCAGAGACTTAAAACCACCTGGCTTTAAATCATCATGTGATATGGCCTTGTCAGGCTTTTGAAAGAAATTTATATTCTTTGGGATTTTTCAGCAGATTCCACAGAGTTTCCAAAAGGATTAATGGTGACGAACTGCACAAGCTTTGCAAGAAGGTAGAAAATACTGAATTAGGCTGATAATTGGGCTTAATTTCAGAGTGTTCTCTACTCCAGAAAGTCCACATCTTACCTCAGCCTTTAAGGCTTTCTCTAGTATTTGACTGAGCCACAGGCAACAAACAGCATAACCTGTACTCATTGCTGAACTGCTGTTCTCAGTGTCTCTTTCACTTTCAAACACCTTTGAAGTCCTACAGGACTCCATGTTTTACAAATGAGTTCCACATTCACTTTCACAAGTAATTTGGTGAAGATGAAGTCTAAATACTTAGTGCAACTGAAGTCTGATTCCTTGATGTTGAACAGAAAATCCATATTAAAGATTTAAGAATATGCAGGCCCAGTGTGCACTATGATTCTATAGCCACTGATTTTATCGGTGAAATTTTTATGTTTTGTGGAATTTTTGAATAATTTTTTGAAGTATATCATGTTTATCAGGGGAACTTCAAACTGTGCTTCACCTAAATTAAGACATTTGTATTAAATTGTTAAGACTTTGTCTGTAATAGTAAAATCTTTCACTTTCTATTATATTTGGAAAGCTTATATTTACATGGTAGAAGCAGCACCACTGTTTAATCTAAGAGTCTGGAGACTCATATGTACAACTAGGGAGTATTTCTATTTTAACTCACTTTGCAGTGCTATTTAGTTTTCAAAAATGTGTCCTTTATACTCTCTCAAAGCTTATTGTTTCTTTATATTTTATTATATCCAAGAGTTTTGTGTACACACAAGTGCTAAATAAATGTTTGCTATATTGTTACATGAACAATGATTCTTGAGGAAAAAAGAGTTCCAATGCAGATTATGGACTGGAATGTTAATAATATATTATAAATATGCTCTAAAATAAATATGCAATCTTTATTGATAACAAAAATGTAGATTGTTATAAACTGCCAAATTTAATTAATATAATACTATAAATAATATGAATTTGTGGACATAATAAGCTTTCTGAAAAACATTTCTCAGTAAAGACTGTGAGTGATTATGCTCTTATAACTAGTATATAACTAGGGGATAAATTCCCATGCAGTTTTGTAATTTTAAGGATAAAAAATAAAGATATTCAATATTACATTAAAAAATATACTCACTAATTCCTTGCCAATTATCTATATGTGGTGCATTTCTGGATGAGTTGGGCACACCGAAGCTTGGTTTGGTGTGTGTGTTATGTGTATTTAAACTCTATGTGCAAATGTATATCTATCTGAAGTTTATATTTTGAATTTGTATCTATAATCCTTTTCCCTATGTTGCAGCTTTTCTATAAAATCATCCTTCAGTTCAGTCACCAATAGTTCAACTGGCTCACAAACTTTTAACATAAGAAGTTGACAGCTTCATTAGTCATGTTGCTGGAGCAGCACAAACTACAATCCGAAACCTGTCATCCTAATCATATATAGTAGATTTTTGCTGTTCGCTATTAAAAAAATGAAGATGAGATTTATTATCATTATTCAAAGTACAACAGAAGGAATTAAATAATATTATAGCAATATTTGCAATAATATATTTGCAATATTATAGCAAATAATATTATAGCAATTGTGCTCTTTCTTGGAATGTAAAAATATCCAGAAGATCATCACTAGTATCAACAATGAAAACAAATATAGATTGGTGTGGGAATAAGTTAATACATATTTTAGAAGCATGATTATTTTTACTGCTCTGTGGGTAACTCTTAAAATTTACAGTTTGGCTGAGTCATCAACTTTTTAACACAAAATTATTAGAAGATTATTAATTGGTCGTAATTTTTACTATAAAAATGGGAGTATAGATTGATCAATATGGACTGTAATTTTCAAAACAATGTTCATGAAACATAGAACCTATGCCCTCAGCCTTAAGAGCAGATGATCACTGGATCTGCTGAGAAACTACAAAGATGGGAGGGACTTCCCAAATAAAAATACAAAAATACTAAGAAAATGATGTATGTAAGACTCGATGAAAAGATTGATAAATTAATAGAGAAATATAAAAATGTATGTTTAATTCATGGACTCAATAAGGTACTAAGTTTATATAAGATGATATTTGAAAAACATCAAGTATAATCATACAAAATATTTTCCATTTTGTTATGAATCAGACCCAGGGGGAATTAATGTTTCTTAATAATAAAAACAATTTAAGAATACCATAAATATGAACCAGACCTTATGAATAACTTCCATTTTAAAATTCAGTTTTACACAAGTGAACAGCATACACTTAATGTAAAAGTAAAACAAACATTATTTTTATTAAGTTTATCGGGGTGACATCAGTTAATAAAATTATATAGGTTTCAAGTATACAATTGTATAACACACAATCTGCTCACTATATCTTGTATTTGCCACCCCAACAAACATTATTTTTAATAATTAAACTTCTGGTTTAAGAACTACCCCAACCTGCATTGTCTTCTAACTTTACTTCTCAGGATAATAGTTTTACTTTAGGTACAATGTATTTATCATTTCATTAGTGAATCTCTGCATTTGTTTAGTAAATCATTGCACAAGTAGCTTCTCAGTAAATATTTGTTGAAAATATAAATGAATTGAATGTTATTTTCCCAAAGACAACATGTTCAAACACACTGACATTCTTCAGCTTTTGAAAGATTTCACAGATTAGTTATAATCAAGGGAGCCACATATATTCTTTAAAAGGCAATCTTGGATTTTGCTTTTTTGAACCAATTGTTAATTTCTCCAAGAATATTCAATATAGAACCAGCTAGGCAATTCTTTCTGATGATTACTCCTGTGAAGAGTTGATAAACAAGAGTAAATACAGTTTGTATTATCAACATAAACAATAATTTATAAAAATATACAATTATGTGTTTCTTCATATAGTTTCCACACTGTTTATGAGATTATTGAAGAACTTAGTATCACTTGCTGTTTACATTTTTTGAAAGAATAAATGAATAAATAAACACATTAGGAAAAATGAATAAATAAACACAGAAGTTCAAATGATCCATTGTGATTTTACTACAAGAAAATAAACTTGGTAATAAACTCATATATAAATGAGAAAATTAAAGATAAATTTACATATTTTTGATGTTGCTTCTCCTGACCTAACACAGTATCAAACTGGCATATCAGACTCACATAAATCAGAGATCTCACCCAGTATCAAGCTTTACTAACAATTTCAAGAATACAGGCGATCTGCCAGCCACTGGCAAAACAGAGAAACATCTGGCACATTAAGAAAGTCCTCGGTTCTATCCTTTGGCATGTGACACCCATCTTCATGGAATGCTCAACTCAATGGGAGCATTTGCAGCATAAACTGTCTTCATTCTATACCTCCAGAAAGTTATAAAGTTCAGATAATCTCCACATAGCTGTTCATCACACATCCTGTGTTCTGTTTACCAGGCATACTGGTAAGGACATTCAGAGAGAAGGTCTTTTGTTAACCAAGAAAAAATAGCCAGTCACCTATCTTCTTTTCTTTCTCCTGAGACCTCCCCCCACTAAAGGGAATGAAAGTTTCTCAGAACAACTACTTTATCTCCTCCCTCCCACCCACATTAATAGCTTACTTGCTTTGATAGCATTCAAATATCTACATCCACATAGGCAAATCAGGGATTTTTAAACTTAAAAAAAAAAAGCTGTCATTGTCCCACCAGGCATCACACATGTCACTTACTTAGGATAGATGTTGGGTTGGTACACTGTATTACCACAAAATATATTATACTCATAAAACAGAACAGGTTCCCTAGAAATGCTAAATACTCCAGAAGGTCGTGAGGTACCAGAATGCTATTGAACCTCTAAGCTTCTCTTCTTTAATTTTTTTACTGTTGTTCAAGTTCAGTTGTCTTCATTTTCCCTCCACCACTCTTCCCTGCCATCCCCATGCCCACCTCCCACCCTCGATGCTACACCCCTTTGGCTTAGTCCATGGGTCCTTTATACATGTTCCTTGACTTGACCCTTCCCCTTCTTTTCCCCCTTACCTCCTCTGCCATCTGCTCCAGTTACTGTCAGTATTTTCTTTATTTCAATGTCTCTGGTTGTATTTTGCTTGCTTGTTTCTTTTGTTGATTAGATTCCACTTATAGGTGAGATCACATGGTATTTGTCTTTCACTGCCTGGCTTATTTCACTAGCATAACACTCTCCAGTTCCATCCATGCTGTCACCAAAGGTAGGAATTTCTTCTTTCTTTCTGATGTGTAGTATTCCATTATGTAAATGTACCACAGTTGTTGTTTTTTTATCCACTCATTTACTGATGGGCACTTAGGTAACTTCTAGCACTTGGCTATTGTAAATTGTGCTGCTATGAACATTGGGTACACAGGTTCTTTTGAATTGACGAATGAGGATTTTTAGGGTATAATCCCAGCAGTGGAATTGCCAGGTCAAAAGACAGTTCCATTTTTAGTTTTTTGAAGAAATTCCATACAGTTTTCCACAGTGACTGCACCAGTCTGCATTTCCACCAACAGTGCACTAGGTTTCCCTTTTCTCCACAACCTCACTTGTTTGTTGGCTTGTTTATGATGCCCATTCTGACCAGTGTGAAGTGGTATCTTGTTGTGGTTTTAATTTGCATCTCTCTGATGGCTAGTGATGCTGAGCTTCCTTTCATATGCCTTTGGGCCCTCTGTATGTCCTCCTTGGAGAGTGCTATTGAAACTCAAAGCTTCCGTAGTTCTTTACTTTTGACAATTTCCACTCTCACAGAGCAACCAGACACCAGTTTACTACCTTTTATTTATCAATCATCTTCTTGTGACATCCAAACTAAAAAGCAGGAGATACAGACATTTATATATGGATTTATTCTGTACTCTAACTCTACTCCACTGATTTCTATGTCTACATTATACCAGTATCACAGTCTGTTCATTAATGTAGCTCTGTAATCAGTTTCAAATCAGAAAGTTTGACTATTTCAGCTTTGTTCTTCCTCTGTTCTTCCTTTTCCAGATGTTTTTTAACTGCTCCCTAGTAATTCTATATGTATTTTAAAATTAGCTTGTTTGTGTCTCAAAAGAAGAAAAGGACAGCTATTTTGATAAAGAATGCATTGACTCTTTAGATTGCTTTAAGTTGTTTTTGTTATCATGACAATATTATTCTTTCTATTCATAAAAAGCACAGTATGTCTTGTTTCATTCAGGTCTTCTTTAATTTTATCTAACAATGTTTAGTAGTGTTCAGTATACAAATCTTGTACTTGCTTGGTTAAATGAATTGTTATGAATCTTCTTTTTGGTGCTGTTAGAACTGTTCTTTTTTTATTTGTAATGTTCCTTTTAAATTCATTTTAGGATTATTCATTGCATATATATAGCAATTCAGTTGGTTTTTCTATATTGATCTGAATCCTGCAATCTAGCTGAACTTGTTTATTTCCTCTAATAGGATTTTTGGCATTATTAAGGGTTTTCTATCTATAAGAAAATGTCATCTGTGAATAGAGATAGTGTTGCTTCTTCCTTTACAATCCACAAACTCTTTATTTCTTGTCTAATTTTGCTGGCTAGAACTTTTAGTGTAAGATTGAACAGAAGGGATGAGGAGGCATTTTGGTATGGTTTCTGATTTTAGGAGGCAGATTAGTTTTCTCAGGAGGCCCTAACATAATACCAGAGACTGGTTGGGGTTAAACAATAGACGTTAATTTTCTCACAGTTCTGGAAGCTGTGAATTCATGACCAAAGTACCAGCAAATTCACTGTTTCGGGAAGGTTCTCTTCATGACTTACAAATGGCTGATTTCTTGCTACATTTTCACATGGCCTTTCCTCTGTGCTTGCACAAAGAGAAAGAGACATCTATGGCCTTCCCTCCTCTTCTTAAAAGGATACCAATCCTGTGATGCATATATCTCAATTTGCCCATTTTTTTTATTTTGTCAAGTATGCTTTTGGCATCATTCTAAATAGTCCATTATCCTTTAAAGAACTTTTAAAAACAAGAAATGTATCTCATACATTATTTCTCATGTTATTGCAGTTTTAGAGATACTTTATTCTTTGTGAAGGTCCATATTTTCATCTGGAATTATTTTGCTTCTACCTGATGCAACTTCCCTAATATATCTTATAGTGCAGTCTTTTACAAATAAATTTTCTCACTTTTTATATGTCTTTATTTTGTCTTCACTTTTGCTGAGTGAAGAACTCTCAGGTAATAGCTTTTCTTTTAGTACTATAACGATGCTGCCACAGTGTACCAGGCTTTGCAGAGAGACCACTGCTGACAGGCCTTTGTTCCTTTGTATGTAACATCTGTTGTGTTTTTCTCTATCTCTTGTTAAGAATTTTTCTTATTACTCATTATGGGAATATTGATTATAATATGATTTGACTCACTGTTCTTCATTTATCTTGTGATTATGGTTTATTTGATTTTTTAAAACTTGGGTTTAATTTTAATCAAATTTGGAAATTTTTCAGCCATTGTCTTTTTAAACATCTTTTTTATCACTTCCTTTTTTTTCCTTTATTTGGCACTCCAATTTCATGTATATTATGTTGCTTAGAGCTGTCCCTCAGCTCACCAACCTTTTTTGTTTTGTTATTGCATTTTGAGTAGTTTCTATTAATATGTCTTCAAATTCACTAATGTTGTTTTCTGCCCTGACTCAACCACTGTTACTCATCCATTGTATTTTTCAGCTCAGGCTTGCTGTTTTCATCTTTAGAGCTTCATTCTGTGTGAACCTCTAAAGATGAAAACACATGTGCACACACACTCAAAGGTCTGTCTGGAAAAAGTTCAGCCACTGTTAATATAACAAGAATGGTCTGTGACACATCCATGTAACCTGGCAGCCAAGGAGAGTGGACTAGAATGCACATGCATGAACAATGATGACTTCACTGTACTAGTTAGTGGGGGCAGTAGACACTGATGAGTGAGCATGTGTAGTGTGTGGCCATTGCGTTCAAAATGACCGAATAAGTAGAACAATGGATCTGCATCAGATTTTGCACTAAGCTTGAGCATTCCTCAAAGGAAACTATTCAGATGATTCAGAAGGCTGCAGCTACGGGAAACTGGTGGTTGACATCTTCCTCATGACAACATGCCCACTCATGCATTACATTTCATGCACAGTTTTTTGGTGAAATATCAAATCACCTAGGTGATTCAGCCCACAACAGCTCAGATTTGGCACCCTGTGACTTCTGTTTTTTTCCAAAAGTAAAATCACCTTTGAAAGGGAAAATATTTCAGACCATTGATGATATTTAGGAAAATATAATGGGGCAGCTGATGGCGATTGGGAGAACTGTGTGAGGTCCCATGGTGTCTACTTTGAAGAGGACTGAGGAGTCATTGTCCTATGTACAATGTTTCTTGTATCTTGTATCTTCTTCAATAAAAGTGTCTATTTTTTATATTACATGGCTGGATACCTTCTGGTCAGACCTCACCATATATATGCACACATATATGTGATATATACATATACATATATACACAAACACACACATCTTTTATAATTCAACTTTTGGAACATAAGGAATATACTCATAATATGTGTGTTAATATATACTTTTCAATAATTAACATTTGTTTTAGTTCTTGGTTAGTTTTCATTGACTTTTCTCATTTAATTCATTTCTGTGGTTCTTTCTCCAGGCTCAGTAGTTCTTTATGCTTATGTTGATCACTATTCAGTTAAATATTTGAGGGGGACACTCTGACACCCTCTGCACTCTGCAGTCCTCTGTTTGTAGGGCTTTCTTCTATCTGGTACTTTCCCTGAGAACCATGGCTACATTTGGTCTTCCCAGTCCTTGTGGTCCATTTCCCCAACTCTGGAAGTTAGCCAAGTTCTGTGTGTACCTCTTCTATGCACCACAGCCTGAAAGTTCTCTTCAGGAAATAAGGTAAAGAAATTTAGAGGTTATCTCATTCATTTCTAGTCTCTTGGGAATAATTGTCATTCTCTCCCTATGTCCAGTGTCTTAACAATCTTTGCTTCACATTATGTTGTCCACTTTTTTATTGTTTTGGTTCAGATGGTGTATCTACTTCCTATTACTCCATCTTGGCTAGAAGCAGAGTGACTATGAGGCAGCTCTTTAAGTAATAGATTATATAGGAGTAGGGAAAACATCTATTATATAACACAGTAGAAAAACCAGGGAACACGTAGTTACATATGGATAGAAAGTAATAAAGATAAGAAAGGAAATATACCATAATATGATAATCATAGTATTTAAGTAGCAGGCTCATAGTAATCTTTCACGATTTTTCTCACCTTGCAAATTTTCTCTGAGAAGCATGGCTACTAATTTTTTTAAGAATACAGTGAACTTCTCTTTTGAATAAAGTAATTGGATTTGCCTAGCAGAATGCTTTAAAATTTCAGTTTCTGTAAGAGTCCTTTATTAGGGAAATACAGTGCTAAGGTAGAAAAACCTGTGTAATAGTTCTCACAGTTACTTGAGTAAATTATTCCTTCAGTAATAAATTACAACCTCCACTCTTTGACATTTGGGCTTCTTTAGGCTTATAGACATCTCTAAATATGCCTTTGATTTGTTTGACTAGACAAAGTGAAAAAAAGGAAATGGCTACTTTCTTTTTAAAAATAAAAGATTGCTTATGGAAATTACTTAAATGTTAGCATCAATTAAACCCACAAACTGTATTATTTCTTCTCATCTTTGCACTTATTCCTATTAGTCTTAAAGGAGTTAAAGTATATACTTTTGAACAATTTGTTTTGGGTTCACAATATCATCAGTGATAAAAGATTTATGGTAAACAATGTGTAACTTTAATCTATTTATGTAAGTTATTCATTGGCATATTCACTCAACAAAGTTTTATTTAGAGCCCTCTATGTGTAAGGTCCTGTGCTTGGCATTAGTTATATATTAAGCTGAATAAATCATACATGAATATGCCCTCAAAGTGCTTCTGATACACACAGAAAATGCAAAAAATGTACATTTAAGTTATTTTCTTAGTTATTTATAAAGATATTCCCATTGCCTCACTGTTACAGGCCTTTGTGCTCTAATCCTACAGATGGGGTCATCTGCATTCACTTGATTAGGTTTCCTGTCATTTCACGGTCAGAGCTCAGATTTCTTTCCCAATTGAGCCTTATTAGCTCATTCAATAGTAAAAACTAGTTCTTAGCTAAAATTTATAAATCTACCTTAAGTCAGCTTCTTGTATCCATTAAAAGTTCAGAGCTCCTATGGTTTCTTGAATCCAATACAAGTTCAGAAGCATCTATGCTTTGGAACATTCCAATAAATAACTGATTACTTCCTGCAACTTCCAATGTCTCTGAGAAGAAACATTCTCAGAGAATATTTTCCCAACATCTCTGAGATCTTAGACCAATGAGATATTTCACACAAATTTTCTAGAAATGCACTTAAAATTTAAAATATAAGCAGGTGTTCTTTGTTTACTTTAACCATTATTCTATTCTGTTTAATAATACATTTGTTTTCTTTCTCCTTAAATGGAGGATATACACAAGGTTTTTCTTGCTGGCTCAGAACATCCATTGTGAACTGTAATTACCACTTTAAAAAGTATAATGAAGATATTTTGTTTTAACATTCTCAGC
Source organism: Phyllostomus discolor (assembly GCF_004126475.2). Lineage (NCBI taxonomy): Eukaryota > Metazoa > Chordata > Mammalia > Chiroptera > Phyllostomidae > Phyllostomus > Phyllostomus discolor. The sequence continues at coordinate 139,171,516 of NC_040903.2, read as the reverse complement.
TGTCATTTTTATCTTAGTCTATCTTATCTTTGCCTTTCAAGTTTGCTTTGAACTATAAAAACTATATACAATTTTGATGTTATGTATATTTAATAAAAGTCAATTTGGCTTTTAGTTAAATATTTTCCTTTAAGTCATAAGAGATAATGCTAGTGAAAATCAATTTTATAATGTTAGATGCTCTTGGGGGAGTACTCAAAATATGACCTGTAAGTCAGAAGTTATTTTATTTAGAAAAGATTCAGTGTTTTACAAACTATACTCTGAAAAAAAAGTCTAGGATAGATGCATTATTGTTTTATTTATTTATGGGTTTTAGAGAGAGAAAGGAAGGGAAAGACAGAGCAAGAGAGAAACATCAATTTGTTGTTCCACTTATTTATGCATTCATTGGCCATTTCTTATGTGCGCTGACTGGAGATCAAACTTATAACCTTTGGCATATCAGGACCATGCTCTAAACAACTGAGCTACCTGGCCAGGACTAAGGAGAGATACATTATTATTAATTCACTCATTTACTCTTTCTTTAAAAGTCAAATACTGAGATTCCACTATGTGACTGAATTTTTGGAGAGTACCGGTAGATGGATTTAAAGATGTGATATGTTAACTCTCTTTGATTGTACAACTCATTGTTGAGGAGGTGGATAAAAGATAGTCAATAGATGTTGTTTCCTAACCAGGATTTAATTGTAAATATGAGATCCAGATGAGGAAACCTAAAAGAAACCACAATACACATTGATTTCTAGGGACTAGGTAACAATTTGTAATATAATATTCGTGACAAAGAAAAAAAATATAGAAAACAGAACTTAAAGATGGTTTGGGGCCAGGCCTCAAGAATTAGATGCCAAGACAGAGAAAATATATTTTTCCCTGTAGGGAATTAAGTTTTGGAGGTGTTACAAAATCTTATTTGTGTTCTAAAAGTATAAATCTGAATAGTATAATCAACTATTATTTACATTAACTATTTTCTAAATAGAAAAGGATAAATAAATTATGTTACTTCTTTGGGAAACATATATTACCTACATTCTGTATGGTTCTTGTTTACTAGGCACTAATATGAGGATTCTTAAATAGCTCCTGGCAGAGTTTCCAAAAATCACTAACAGAAGCTAGGCATCCAGAAAATGCATGCCTTTTTGGATCTCCCTAAGTCTCAGGTAGGTGGTAATCTCATATTATTTTTCAGAGAAACCTGCTCACTCAGAGTGTTTATGAATTTGCCATATGGTATTTAAAAACCTCAAGTCAAAGTAGTGTTAGAAATTGTATAGACAGAATCAGAGCATGCTGGTTAATGTTGTTCTCCATTTGGGGACCATGGAGATTTCTTTGTGTGCCAAAAACTAAAGCCAAGGCATCTTAGTACTTGACTTTTACTCTATTTTTTTTTTTAATCAACTGCACAAACCAAGAATTGCATTAAGAGCCTGGAGGGGTTTTTTCCTCACATGAAAGTTACACATAGAAACATAATTTTTCAAAATCTACCCCAAACAAGAATGCTTTCAAACTAATTTATGTAGTACCATGCCTATTCATGTGCCTAATTATCTTCACTGATTATTTGCAGGTGTCAATGAATGAGAAGCTGGGGAGTAAGTCCATTGGTTTATAATAAATATTGAAATGACTTGTAAAGTGTATTGTGAAAGTACCATGTGATAAAAAAAGAAAATTATAAATATTTGTATAATTCTCCTCAAAATGCTTTTATACATCACAGATTATAAATGCCTAAACTACAAATTCTGTTCTGATCATTGGATAAAAGAAATCTGTGATGGAAGATGGTCTGAGATTATGAGAACTCACTTTCTTCCCTCATGAATAGAAAATACATTTACATTATGTCATGTGAAATTATGGAACAGCTGCTTGGAAAGGGAGAAAAACAAGAACACCAGCCTGCCAAGGGGACGCAGTGCTGACATGAGATCAGATGCACAGAGTAAATAGAAATGGCATTCAGAAAAGGTGATAAGCAATCAAGTAAAGACCAAAGTGAGATGCTCTGACCTTATATTTAGCATCCGTGCCAAATTAGCATAGCTGTGCAGTGTACTAGAAAATTAAGTGGAAAAAAAAAAAGGACAAAGTAAGTGTAAAATCAAAGCAGGAGTTGCACATGCTTGGAATATCTGAAATAATCATGCCCTATTTCATATCCAGAGGGCTACGCTGTGGTCAGCTCATCTTTTCATGAGAAGCTGCGGGTTCAAAAGAAAATGCTATGAGCTTGACCTATACTAATTAAACAGAAGCAGTGTGCTCTCTCTGGGTCTTGGCCTAGATGAGCCTGAGCAATCTCAGGGTAAAGAGGTGACTTAGAGAGAGGAACAAAGATCTTCAGCTTCATTCATTATGCTACCCTCATTTTCTTTGCTGCTCAGCCACAGTTCATTAACTCAGCAAGTTCTCTTTCCACATACTGCAAGAGACCAGTGTACCCGGTTAAACACATATGAAGTCTTATGTTTGGTCATATAGCCTCAAGGAAAGAAATAGTGAGGTAATTCAGTCCTTTGTGCTCTATTACTCCACCAGGATGCTAGTCATTTCTTGGGTATGTAAATGAATTTACTGGATGCCCCAAAGCTTCCTGAAGTAAGTTATTTGAGCAGAGGTAATTGATTCTGAGAGAGAAGGAGCAAGATGCATTCAATTTGTCTTTTATTCTCAACATTAAATCAAAGCTATTCAGACAGGAGAAGGAAAACAAAAGTCCTGTTCTATTCAAGCAGACAATATCAAGTTTAAATCTGATCACAGACTTTCCTAAAAGCACAGCACATAGACTGTTTTAAAAGAACCAATAGCTATCTTTCTAATAGACAAAGAAAGATATGCGGGAGGTCCCTTAGCAGATTTTCACCTGTCCTCTTGCAGCTGGTTCCTAAGGAAAAAATATCCAAAATGAATATAATCAGTTCTCTTTCCCACAATCCTGACATACAATTGAATCTGCAATAGGCCACCTACCAACACAGTGTAAACATGTTTTCTGTGCCTAAGTCTTGTGTTTTTTTTTTCCTTAAGAAAGAGATAAGCTAACCATAGTCCATTTTTCTAAGCAGAATTATAGGAATGATTTAAACTTGGAAAGAAAAAGAGACATATTCTAGAGCCAAATTTGCTAGGGGTCCACATTCTGGGGTCTCAATGGAGAAATGCATCCTGCAGAAGCATCTGTCTCCTCATAAGTTTCTTTTTTCTTCACATCCATAGTGCTTCCTCATGTGAACTTCAAGTGAATTCAAAAGTAGGAAGAAATAAATGCAGGCCCAATGCAATCTCTGCACTCCATCATTTATGTTGTAAAGAGAGTCAGAGGAACGTGATTGTAAAGACTAGGCAATACTATAAATCTGAATATCTTTTGTTTTCTTCTCTTTCCAAGAACTGCGACATCTATTTTCAGATCCACATCTCTCATTAATTAGACAAGAAGCTTCCTGATTACTTTTTTTTCTCCCTAAAATCTGGATTTTAAGGAAACTCTTTTGTACATGTCCATAACAGGGTCCAAAATGCCCAAATCATCTTCTAGCTGACGCAGCCCTAACAGCAGATGTGAGCTTAGGGGAAGGATTCTGGGTCAACCTTTGTGCATGGGTAACCACTGAAGGAATCAGCAGGGCTCCACTTACCCACCCCAATGTTGCCTAGCAAAAGGTTTTCTCCACTCAATTGATGACAATGAGCTGAGCGAATCAGACAATACTGCTCTTGGATTTGGACTGGAGAATACAGAGGTAAGTGGACAATTGGTAGAGGCATGATGAATCCAGAATGAAGTAAAAGACAAAATGGTTTGTGAAAAAGTGACCAGTAGGTTGAGAGCTCAAGAGAGAGAAGGAAAGAGCAGTTTCCCGGAGCAACCCTGAATTTCCATCTCCTTCCTGTTCTAATCTACACAAATAGTAAACTGTTATTAGAAACCTTTTTTGTAACATAAATGCATTATTTTATTTTCTCTCATTATCAAAACCATTTAACAGAGAAACCTATAACAGTGCCTATATATCAGGAAATTGAACATAATGACCTTGTTTGGCATAGTCCTGCTCACCCACTTCTTTTTTCCATAGGACAAACAGTCCTATGGAAGCCTCTAGTACAGTGATTCTCAAAGTATGGTTTCTGGAACAGCCACATCAGCATCACCTGAAAACATATTAGAAGTGTATATGTTTAAGATCAACTCCATACCCACTGAATCAATTGAGTTATAAACTATGTGGATAGGGCCCCAAAATATAAGACTTCCAAAATCTCCTGATACAAACTAAAATTTAAAAGCAATAGCCCTGGGGCATTGAAAATCACTGGACTAGATCTTCTCTGAATTCTATTCTAAGTTTTTAAAACATATGGAATGATTTACATGATGTTAAATGTATGAATAACTGGTTTAGTGAGTCAAAAAATTTACTGAGCAATACCTACTGCAAGGCAATGGATCAGGGTAAGTAAAAAATGTACTGTACCATAGTTTGTGCAAGGCCATGGACCAGTTTCAAGAAATATTGAAAATGAATGAGATAATATTCAGTCAGATGGAAGAAAAATGTGTGTCAAGAAATAGCTAAAATGCAATGACATAATTGAAAATAGAGGTATATACAGTTTAGTACACATAGAACAAGTCATTATAGATGTCAAAGAGATGGAATCTGAGCAGGAAAAAGCAATTTATATACACATAGGAAATTTTTATACATCACTTGGCAGCTAACATTATTTTTCCAGTAAATGATGGAATGTTCTGGACAGCAATTTCTCTTTATCAGGACACATGATTACAGAGCTAATTTGGTATATCCTCCCATTTTGAGCCAACTACTTTGTGCTACATATCAGAAGTGCTTAATATAATATTGGATCTAACAAGAGATTGTATAACAATAGCTTTCTCACAGAACCAGTATACATCTAGAGTTTGATCTTATCTGACAATGCATGCTATAGCCACTACTGTCAAAGTATATCCAAGAATCTAAACATGTCTTACTATGTCTAGTGCTACCACCCTTATCCTAGTCAACATCATCTTTCACCTAAAACTTGTTTCCTTGCATCCAGACTTATCCTCCTATAGTTTATTCTTCACACAACAGCAAATATGACCCTTTTCTAAATTTTGTTTTTCAATTACAGCTTACATTCAATATTATTTTATATTAGTTACATTATCTTGATTAGACAGTCATAGCAACTACCACATTATACTTCTTGATCTCTTCACCTTTTTTTACCCAGTCCACCTACTCTCCTTCTTTCTGGTAACCATCAGTCTGTTCTCTGTGTCTGTGAATCTATTTTAAAATTGTATGTTCATTTATTTCATTCTTTAGATTTCACCTATAAGTGAAATCATATGGTATTTGTCTTTCTCGGACTGACTTGTTAGACTATTAGACCATCCCATTCCTCTCTGAAACCCTCTATCTCAGAGTCAAAGCAGCATCTTCACAATGAATACACTCCTGTTTTCTCTTCTGTTAATTTTCCTTTTGTTCACTCTGTTCATACTGGAGTCTTTCCTAAACATGTCAATCATTCTCTCATCTCAGGGAGAGTCTTCTCCCTCTCTGTAATGTTCTTCCACAAGCATCCATAGAGCTCACTCTCTTACCTCCTTTAAAATTTTGCTCTAAGGACAATTTTTCAGTTAGGCCTTTTCAGGCAATCCTATCTAAAATTTCATCTCACACCAACATTTATGGTCTACCTTCTCTATTTTATTTTTGTCATGATCACTTATCAATATCATTTACCTTGAGTATATCTGAGTTCCCACATGACAATGTAAACTTGATGAGGGCAAGAATATTTGACTTTTCTTTGGCTGTTGCATCTTAGAAATGTGCCAGGCTGTTGGAAACAAAAATAGTTAATAAATGATTGATATTAAAAGACTGTTCTAAGACCTTGTCTCCCAAGATACATCATTAAAACACTTTCCATACAACCTAACCCCAGCTATACAAGATGATAAGAAATGTACAATTTATCCCTTCTTAGAATTCATAAGTATATTAATATATGAATTCTACTGACAAAAACGATTAAGAATAAAACTTTCTTCACCATCATTAACCCATATTTTGCTAAATGATTTGATTATGGACAGTTTCTTAATTTTTAAAATTTTATAATTCAATGGTTTTTAATAAATTTTCCAAGTTATGTAATTATCATAAGTGAATTTTCAAATATTTCACAACCCTAGTAAGACCCTTCCTGTCCATTAACTATTAACCCACATTAGCCACCCACTGTCACCAACTCAGTCAACTATTAATCCAGCTTCCATTTCTGTAGACCTGCCTTTTCTGAACATGTTTTCATCTTCTAACTGTAAGGTTGTACCCTTTGATCATCTCCCCATTTCCCTCACCCTCAACTCCCTGGTAACCATCCTTCTGCTCTCTGTTTCTGTTTTAGATTCTACATATGAGATCTGTCCAGAAAATGTCCAGCCATTGTTAATACAACAAAGATGGTTTGCAGGACATTGATGTAACCTGGCAGCCAAGGAGAGTGGACTGGAATGCACATGGGTGAACATTGAAAACTTCACTGTACTAGTCAGTGGGGGCAGAAGATGCTGTTGAGTGAGTATGTGTACTATGTGACCATTACATTGAAAATGAATGAATGAGCAGAATAACAAATCTATATCAAATTTTGTGTTAAGCTTGAACATTTCTTCACAAAAAATATTTGGATGATTTAAAAGGCTGCAGCTATCAACTGGTGATTGTCAGCTTCATCATGACAACATGCCCACTCATGCATCACATTTTATGCAGAGTTTTTGGCAAAACATCACATTACTCAGATGACTTAGCTCCCCTACAGTGCAGGTTTGGTGCCCTGTGACTTCTGGCTTTTCCCAAAACTAATCACCTTTGAAAGGGAAGAGATTTCAGACCACCTATGAGATTCAGGAAAATACAATGGGGCAGCTGATGGTGATTAGGAGAACTGTATGAAGTCCCAAGGCATCTCCTTGAAGGGGACTAAAGCATCATTGTCCTATGAACAATGTTTCTTGTATCTTGTATGTTCTTCAATAAATGTCTCTATTTTTCATATTACTTGGCTGGATACCTTCAAGGCAGAAATATCCAGTTGTATCATACAGTATGTGTCTTTCTCTCTCTGAATTATCTTACTTCTCATAATGCTCTTCAGGTCCACCTATGTTGTAGCATATGACAGTATTTCCTTCTTTATCATGGCTGAATAATATTATACCGTATGTGCTTCTTTATCTATTGGCTATTGTAAATAATGCTGAAATAAACACGGGAGTGTAGATACCTTTCTGATATCATCTCTTCATTTCCTTTGGATCTACTTCCCAACCTCTCAGTCACATGGTCAATCAGCTGGCAGATTTCTTCAAGGGAAAAGCTACCACAAAAAGCAAAATCACTACTCTGTTTTTTTTTTTTTCTTTTGGAATTTGTTGGTTGTGAGCACCCAAAAGTCATCACATTATAATTTATTTCTAGTTATCATTATCAAGAGGGTAGGATCGCATTTCCTAATCTTCATTAATGCAAATGAGTATCACAAATTACTTTCAAAACCAGAAAAACTAATGATGTGTTTTCCACATAATGTCTTCTGTGGTATAGGACATTGAAGATGCAGTATTTCTGAAGAATATTCCCCTCTTGTTTTTGTGGCTTTTCTTTCATTAATTCTATGTTTTCCTCTAGTACTTTCTTATTTTAATAACATGTGAGGTTTTTTTCTTCTATTGAAATATAAGTCTTGGGAAGTTAAGCAGCTTATATTCAAAATTTGCACAAAGTTGATGTATGATACATTAATGACTGGCTTATGCTATTCATGAATTAAACACCAACATCTAAAGGCCTTGACATTTCTTTTGTTTACTCAAAAGGTATTTGATAAGTTCATCCACAGTAAAGTGATGAACAAACTGAACAACTGTGACCAAATTTGCACAAGATATTAAATTGTGAATAGTATCTAAAATACAGTATTTTTCATGGTTAGGTCAGTGAAAATCAGTCTATCATTCATTTAAATCATTTAATCATTGAAAATATTTTTTTATGAAATACCTCTTCTGGACTAAATACATGGCCAATGGGGACATATGAAACAACAAATCTCAGCATAGATTTTAAACATTAGTGTTTTTAATAAATTAGTGTTTTTAATTAGTGTTGTTAGGTATACAGTGCACCATTCTATTCAACATTTTACTAGAATTTTCATTATGTCAAGAAATGTGTTTAAATAGTTGGCTTTCAATTAAGCTGAAAGTTATGTTTCAGAGTGATTTGAGCTTTAGGAAATCATATTAAATAAGATAGTGAGAAGGAATAAGTTGAAACCCTATGTTGTTAATCTCAAAAAGAGGTGACACTTTGGCCTAATTTTGGTTTCATCTGCATGGCTGTAACAGAACAAAGCCTGAAGGCTGTCCATGTTCCTGCTCAACTCTGGCTAATCCTCTTATGTTACCCTTTGGGCACTGAATAAATTATGGCTAATCTACAAACAACAGGAGGATCTATGCAATTTCAGCTCTAAAAGCAAAGAGAGAACATTTTTCTAGGGGGATGACGAGCGAAGAATAATGAACACCAGACTACAACAGATGTTTCTTAAAGAAAGATGAAACTATATGCTCAGTCTATAGCAAATATATTTCAAAGGGAAAAAACCTCATAGAGAAACAGTTTACTTTGGTTGCTGATAAGCATATCATATTCTGTTACTTAAAATGTTGGAAGAAAAAAGCCCAATTCAGGAAGTGACTTTATTAGAGTGATACAGATATTACTGATGGAGGTAGGTACCAGAAATTTTCCTAAGATGAAACTAGTCACAGTTCATTACACATTAAACGTTTCCAAACTTCAAAAAGAAACCAAGTGTCTACCCCGGTTGGAATTGCCAAGGACTCTGGAAGCTTCCCTCGCCCACCTTTGGCTCAGAGGTCACTGCACTAGCCATCAGGATTCAGTCATAAGATCTAAGACAAATACTCTCCTAAAGTCCTAGGACGTAGGAGTCATCAACATTTTGGAACATGCCCTTTCCACATGTTTGTTAGTCATCTCTACTTGGTTTTAGTGTTCTCTAAATTGTGTATAACTATTCTCTGCTCACTTCCTAAAGAGAGATTGGTTATTAATTGCTTGTTGAAGTTTTAGATCTCTTTATATTCTGAGGATGCGGATGCCTGACATGTAGTTGCAAATAATTTCCTTCATTTACTTTCAGCCTTTTAATAGTGCTTATGTTTTTGCTCATAATACATTTTATGAATTTCCATTTTTTATGTATCCACAGCTATTAATCACTCCATAATTTCTGCCTTTGGTGTCTTACATAAATGTTTTCTTTCCACTGAGCTTATATAAATATTCATCTATCTTTTTTGAGAGATAAATATTAATCTCAGTTTTTTCAAAATGCTTCTCAACTTAATTATTTATATTTAACCTTAAATCTATTTGAAATTGCTTTTGAATGAAATGAGATAAGGTTCTAATTTATTTTTATGGGTAGACAATGATCAGTCAGATTATTCTTTCATCTATGATTCACAATGTATCCATTAAAACATGGTCAATGTATTTCAGTTTTGTCTGAACTGTCATGTTTTGTTTTACTGCCTCATTCATGTATTAAAATATTTTTAAGACTGAAGTTTTAGAAAAGAGCTTTAATATTTGATAATGAATGTTAGACTTCCATGTTAGTTGTTTTTAACCATTTTATTGAGGTATATTTGATATATATTAAATAGCACATAAAGTGTACAATTTGTTGTTCAAAATATATAAACATCCATTAAATCATCACCATAGTGACAATAATTAGCATGATTATCATCCCCCAAAGTTCCCTCATGCCTCCTGCTAATCCTCTTGTCCTCCCAGCTCAACCAGTCTGCACCCCATTGTTAGGCAACCATTGATCTGTGTTCTCTTCTTTTACTACAGATAGCTTTGAATTTTCTACAAATGCAATTATTCAGAATGTAATATTTGGGAGGGTCTCTGGCTCTTTTCATTTACAGTTATTCTTTTTAGACTCATATATATTGTTGTGTGTATCAATATTTTATTATTTTTGCTGCATAGTATTCTGTTGTATTTCTATACCACAATTTGTATATCCATTCACCTGTTGATGGATATTTGGGTTGGCTACTAGAAATAAATAAAAAAATTAAAAAATAAAAATATGCTCTTGTCTGTGTCTATGTATTATATAACACATAGACACAAGCAGTATGTTTATAGAGGGAAAAGGGTGGGGGTAGGTGGTGGTGGACAAAGGGGAGAATGAGGACAGAACAAGACTTTGGGGCAATGTATGCATGATACAGAAAAAAGAAGGAAGAAATAAACATTCAACTGGAACAGAATGAAGAAACAAGAATTCAGAAAAATGAAGAGAGGCTTAGGAATCTTTGGGACAACCTGAAACATTCCAATATCCAAATTATAGGGGTGCCAGAAGGAGAAGAACAACAGCAAGAAACTGAAGACTTATTTGAAAACATAATGAAGGAGAACTTCTCCAATCTGGTGAAGGAAACAGACTTCCAGGAAGTCCAGGAAGCCCAGAGAGTCCCAAAGAAGTTAGACCCAAAGAGGAACACACCAAGGCACACCATCATTAAGTTACTCAAGATTAAAGATAAAGAGGATCTTAAAAGAAGCAAGAGGAAAGAAGAGAGTTACCTACAAAGATGTGCCCATTAGGATATCAGCTGATTTCTCAAAAGATACCTTACAGGCAAGAAGGGCTGGAAAGAAGTATTTGAAGTCATAAAAGGCAAGGACCTGCATCTGAGATTACTCTATCCAGCAAAGCTATCATTTAGAATGGAAGAGCAGATATAGTCTTCCCAGATAAGGTCAAGTCAAAGGAGTTTGTTATCACCAAGCCCTTATTATATGAAATGTTAAAGGGACTTATCTAAGAAATTAAAGAAGATCAAAAATATGAACAATAAAATCACAACAAACTCACAATGACATCAACTGAACCTAAAAAAAAATAAAAAGGAAAATAATGAAAACAAAAACTAAGTAACAACTAGAACAGGAACAGAATCAGAGAAATTGACATCACATGGAGGGAGGGGGGAGGGGAGGAATAGGGAGGGAAAGATACAGGGAAGAAGCATAATTGGTAGGCATAAAATAGATGGGGAGAGGTTAAGAATGATATAGGAAACAGAGAATTCAAAGAACTTATATGTACAACCCATGGACATGAATTAAGTGACCTTCAACAAGAAAGAAAGAGAAAAAGGAAAGGAAAGGAAAGAATGAAAGAAAGAAAGAAAGAGAGAGAGAGAGAGAGAGAGAGAAAGAAAGAAAGAAAGAAAAAGAAAGAAAGAAAGAAAGAAAGAAAGAGAAAAAGAAAGAAAGAAAAGAAAAGAAGAGAAAGAGGAAGGAAGGAAGGAAGGAAGGAAGGAAGGAAGGAAGGAAGGAAGGAAGGAAGGAAGGAAGGAAGGGAGAAAGAATGACAGAAAGAGAGAAAAAGATACAGAAAAAAGAGAGAGAGAAATAGCATAAAAAGATCAAAGATCACAAAGTGACCTTGCCACAACCAATCGGCCTTTTTTGGCTAGTATAACCTCCTTGTTCTCATATTCTTCTTTCTCTAATATTTCATTTTATACTGCCCCTCAAAGCTTCTTCCTATCTGTTATATTGGATGCTGCTCAATTCATGAATCATTGAATAAAGCCAATAAGATGTTTATATTTTGCTCAGTTGAATTTTATTAACCTACTACATATATCTTTTCCCATTAATTTTGGTCTTTTCCAACTTTTCTTAAGATTACTTAGCAGTAATCAAATTAAAAACCATGAACATATTCCCTCAAACATATCCCAAAGTATTTTCATGTTTCTGATGCTATTGCAAATGGTAATTTCATTTCTGTTTTTGAATATTTGTTTCCCAGTATATGGAGGTAAAATTGATTTTGCTGCCTCAATCTTATATCTTGAAACTTTGCTAAATTCATTTATTCTAGTAGTTTTCCTTAATACACACTGTAGGATTTTCTACATAGATGATCAAGTATTCTGCAAATAGAGATTTAGTTCTTTTGAAATTAGGTAATTTATAAAGTATTTTCTTAACTTATTTCCCTGGCTGAAACCTCCAGTTTAATGTTGAAAAGGAGTTAATAAAACAATTATCTTACTTTTTCTTCCTAGTTTTGGGTTTAAAACATTCAGTATTTCAGCATTGAGTTTTATATTAGCTGTAAAATTGTTTAAACATGCTCTTGCTCAAATTGACAAAAATCCATTCTATTTTATATTTGCTGGGAGATATAGGAGTATCTGTTGGTTTTTCCAAGTGCTTTCTCTGCATCTATTGAAATATCATATTTTTGTCATATATCATAGAGATCAAATATATCATAGAGATAAATTATATGACAGTAATTCTAATTTAGTCTATTTTTATTTGCAGTTTTATCAACTTTTGCTTTATTTATTTGATGCTCTGGTATTAGGTGCATATCCATTTGAATTCTTATGTCTTCTTGAAGAATTTGACCACTTTATTATTATCCCTGGTTATATTTTTCCTCATAAATTTGCTTTGATATAATGAAGCCACTTCTATTTTGTACTGATTAAATAATAGGATATCTTTATTATATTATTTTTAATTTTATTTCTGTTTTTATAATATATTAAGACTCCAATCAATAGTATATTCTTGTCTTATTTTTTGTCAAGATTAACAATCTTTTATGTTTTATTTTGTTTGTGGTTTTTAGTGTTTACTTTGGGTTTTACAGAACTCATTTTTAGCTTATTACTATCTATTTTATATTCAAGTAATATTTTTCCTTATATGTATAAGAATAATGTGATAATATACTCTCATTTCCCCAACCCATATTATGTGCTATTATTGTCATGTATTTTATTTCTACTTCATTATAAACTCTATATTGCATTATTGTTTTTGCTTGAAGTATTCATTAATTTTAATTTTTAATTAATTTAAAAGTTAATTTTACTTAATTTAAAAATATTTTATTAAGAAAAAGTATTTATACTCATCTACATAATTATAATTTCTTATATTCTATATTTGTATAGAAAGATAACATAAAATTACCATATGGCCCAACAGTTTTACAAATATCCCCCAAATTGTGAACAGATGTTTAAGCAAAAACTTGTAAACAGATGCTTAAGCAAAGCTGGTTATAGCAGCATTATTCATAATAGTCAAAGGTTGAAACAACCTATATACTCATCAGCTGAAAGATGGATAATGTGGTATATCCATAAAAAGTAATATTGTTCAGTCATAAAAAGGGATGAAGTACTGATACATACTATGATATGGATGAACTTTGAAAATAGTGCGCTAATTGAAAAAATCAAACAAAAAAGTTTACATATTACATGATTTACTTTATATTAAATATCCAGAGCAGGAATATCCATAAAGTAAGAAAGCAGTGGTTGCCAGAGTTTGGAGAGGATGAGAGAATGGGAGGTGACTGCTTAATGGCTATGAGTTTACTTTGGGATGATAAAATATTCTGGAACTAGACAGTAATTACAGTTACACAGCATTTTGAATGTACTTAGTAACACTAAACTATACATTTTTAAATTGTTAAAATGAATGATTGATTGCATGTGTATTTTAATAATACAAAAAGCTTGATGTCCTAATTGATTATTACTATCATTTTTTTCTTTTTTTTTTAGTTTATTTTGCAGCGGAATTTAAAGAAACTGTGTTACAGCACTTTTCTCCACTTACCCAACCATGTTCCACTTAATGTCACAGAATTTATAAGGATAGAGGATAACTTGGAGGTCCCTTGACTATCTGCCTAATTTTACAAATGAATACAAAACTCTAAATAAATTATTAGACATATAGATGGCTGAATAACAATAAAAATTTAGGACTCAACCTCCAGATTACTATTATTTTTACTATTACAAAATTCTACTTTACACCAGCAAAAATATGCATATATAGATTATTTAAATTATAGATGTCTTTGTTGATTTTCATTTCATTTGATATTTATATATTATACTTGCTATAATTAAGTTAAAAATGAGACAGTTGAAGAAAACAGAGAGGGGAAGTGATTTATAGAATTAAGCAAGAAAGATAAGATTAATAGAGTTACTGCAAATTTATATAGGTTTTTCTAGAAGTGGGCTGAAATGTAGTCTCTAAGCCTTCTGGGATGCAAATAAAAGACAGGAACAGAAGTAAAGATGCAAAGTGTCTCTAAGGCTAAAATATATGTATGCATGTATATGTACAAGATCTGTCCAGGAAGTAAACAGTCACATAATATGAAAAATAGAGACATTTATTGAAGATACAAGATACAGCAAACATTGTTCATAGAACAATGATACCTCAGTCCCCTTCAAAGTAGGCACCATGGGAACTCACACAGTTCTTCCAATCACCATCAACTGTCCTGTCATATTTTTCTCAGTTTCATCAATGGTCTGAAATCTCTTCCCTTTCAAAGGTGATTTTAGTTTTGGGAAAAGCCAGAGGTTGCAGAGCACCAAACCTTGGCTTTAGGGAGGCTGAGTCACCTAGGTGATTTAATGGTTTGCCAAAAAGCTCTGCACGTAACATGCATGAGCGGGCAAGTTGTGATGATGAAGCTGCCAATCACCAGTTGCCCACAGCTGCAGCCTTCTGAAACATCCAACCTGTTTCTGTGGAGGAGTGTTCAAGCTTAAGGCAAAATCTGAGGCAGATTTGTTGCCTACTCTCTCTGTCATTTTGAATGCAGACCACACAGTACACATGCTCACTTATCAGTATCTACCACCCCCATTGACTAGTACAGTGAAGTAGTCACTGTTCACACATGCATTCTAGTCTCTTCTCCTTGGCTTCCAGGTTACATTAATGTCGCACAAACCATTTTTTTTCAATATTAACAATGGTTGGACTTTTTCCAGACAGCCCTCGTGATTGTGTGTATGTGTATAAATATTTATAATATATGAACATTTATTTAATGAAAGTTACAATAATATAAGGAATGCTTATTCATCTGCCAATCTCAAATTAAATCAAGGATTCAAACAAAAGGAGATTTTATTTCATCATAGATGTATCATTGCTGGCATGTTCTTAAAACAAAGAAAGTTAAATCATTAACTACTCAGGAGATGAGTAAAATTTATTCACTTATAATAAATTTATCATTTATATTTATTATATTCCCCTTCTCAATAAAATAGTATAAATACTTGATATTCTCTAAAAAACCTTATATCTTCTGAGATTTTTTTTCTTAATCATTTTATTCAAAAACTTTCCTGAAAAATGTTAGTTTTAAAAATGAATTTAAAATTAAGAAAGTAGTATTCATTCGTATACCACGTTCTTTGTCACTGATGTTCCTCTACAAAGCAAATGAAATTCGCATTATGAAACTATCTTTCCCCATTGCCAACTATTTGTCTGAAGAAAAGTTATTTATACAAATGTCAAGCTTACTGCCTGCATACACAGCAAAATTATATCTGGTAGTCAGGGTAAATAATAAAATGACCTTTTGTCAGCAACTCCATCTAGTTCTGGACCCTACAACTAAAGAGAGATTTGAAAAGGAATTACACTATAAAAAAGTCAGTGAAAAGATAAAAATCATGTTCATGAAAAATAATAGTGACTAGCAGTAGAATTTTTAGTTCAGTGAAGACAATGTTGAGTAATACAGTAATGTGGAGTTATAAATATTAAGCTATTTTTATAAAGAACAATGAATATAGAATTTTATACCTCTTCCTAGGGCCAAACAATGGGGCAGAGTCATAATTCATAGAAGAGATGTACTCATAATAGAAATCAAAATTATTGACACAGTGGAGTTTGGTAATTTATTGCTTCAAAAAAAGGAATTCATTATTTTGAGTAGTTGTATTTCAACCAATAGGAGGGAGGCTGGAATATAAAACAATTCAAGTTCAAATTTTTATCTCCATATGTAATTTGTTTATGAACTTATATAATTTTATTTACCTTTAAGAAAGCCATACTTGCTTTTTCTGATAAAAATTTTTTCATTAAATTTTAAGATCTAATTTCCCATCCAGCACTAAAATATTTATTTTATGTATATTACAGACTGAACTTTTATTTCAGCAGTGAATTAGTTTTCCATACAGAAAAGTGCCTAAGTTACTTGCAGGCAAATTGTTTAAAAATATATGTAATACTTGATTTTACCAACTTATAATTTACTCAGCAAATGTCTCAAGAAATTGTCAACTATCTTGTCAAACATATAATATACTGTCATTATTAAAATGCCCCCTGCTGATGTGGTTCAGTGTACTGAGCACCAGACTGCAAACCACAGGGTCACCAGTTCAATTCCCAGTTGGGGCACATGCCTGGGCTGCGGGCCAGATCCCCAGTGTGGGGCGTATGAGAGGCAACCACACATTGATGTTTCTTTCTCTCTCTCTCTCCCCTCTTCTCTGTCTAAAAATAAATAAAATCTTTAGAAAAAATAAAATGCCTAATAATCTTGTATTAAAACAAAGGCCTAGAAAAAAGCATCTTTAAAATAATTCAATCTCAATTATATTATTTTCTTTTAATAGACTGAATATTATATGGCTTCCTAAAACCTATCTAATTGACAGTTTCTAATTTGGGGCATTAGCACTTATTTGAGATTATTCAAGCAGAATGGAGTTACTCTGGTATTTAAAAAATTATTTTAAAACTTAAAAGTGATTTTTCTTTTAAAATTTAAGACTTTCAAAAACGTTTTAAAGAAAACTTCAGTGACAACTCAGTTAATCAGAATCCAACTAAACATCTTCAACATATATCTGTAAAATTTTCATTAAAAAGAGAAAGATTGGAATAAAATACATTTAAAATTCAGCAATAATGTGAGCCACATAAAATTTAGTTTAGACTAAAATGAATCATATGTACCTTGTCCATCTATAGAACACTGTAACAAGAATTGATGTTTAAACTAAGAGCCTAAAGACACTATAATATTCTCCAAAATTAACAATGCTTTTATCATCTTTATCTTGTTTGCTTTATTAGGGTTAAAATTAGACTAATAAAATTTTGGAATATTTAAAACATGAGAATTTCTGACTAGAAAGCTGTTGACACACCAGAAAATGAAATTGAAAATAAAGAATATTTAATTTTGAAGAATTATAAATAACTAAGGCTGTCTTATATCACAGTTTAGCTTTAACAGATATATCGCAACTACAAGTTATACTGCTATTGTAAGAATAAAGCCTTGGTTCTTGAGTCCCAAATGTTTTTCTTCCATTTATACTCTGTAATTATCTTCAAAAATGTAGTTACTCCCACACTGGCTGGTGTGGCTCAGTAGATTGAATGCAGTCCTTCAAACCAAAGGGTTGCCTGTTTGATTCCCAGTCAGGGCACATGCCTGGGTTGCAGGCTGGGTTCCTGGTAGAGTGCGTGTGAAAGGCAACCACACATTGATATTTCTTTCCCTCTCTTTCTCCTTCTCTTCCCCTCCCTCTTAAAATAAATAAAATCTTTTTTAAAAATTTGGTTACTCCCATGAAAAAGAAAGACATCAAATATGTCCACCGGATTGTCAGAAGCACAATATAGCCCTTTACACCACCAGACAGCAGCAGTGATACTGGGGAGGTCTTGGACTCTTGAGTGGCTGGTCTGTCTGCCTCCAGTGTCTATTGACATCTTTCTCACAGTCTCTGCTAAACACAAAAGAACCAATAGCATTTTTTTCTGTTTTATTTCCATCTGGATTTCTCTTTTGTTGGTTGTAATCTATTTTGGAATATAAACTAGAAATCAAGCCTCTTCAAACTGTGTCTTCAATAATTAGACTCATTATGAAAGTTTCGTGGTATTATCAAAACTTGGAAGCTATGAGCCATATTCATGAGCTTTGCAATAAACTCTTTCTTGGCTACTCAGATGTGTTGTTTCCTGTTAATTTAACATATTAAAGATTTTTGGTAATGTTAAATTAATGACATCTGGAACAAGAAGTTATTACTCCATGCAGCTGCTAATCTTATAAACATAGTTTCTGTGAATGTCTTCATAAGTGAAAGCAGTAGTCTCCAAAAAAGGTTATCTATTCTTAATTTGTTTACTGACAATATGTTTAAGGATACTAAATTTAAATATTTGCTTGATTATGTTTTTGAGTGGGAGAATAGCATAAATTAAGAACAACATACCCATGGAATGGAGGTGAGAATAAGGAATGAAAAAATCCTTTGATACCACTGAGCAAAAAATGGTCTAATACTTGGATGATGTTCACTTTTGTTTAAATTAGACTATCTTGTAAATACTCTCAAAGTTTAAAACTATGCTACATGGCAAAGAATTGACCAACTCCTGAGCAGGCAACTGGCCAGCTCAGCAGATGGACATGAGAGATTCCAGCCTGGGACGCACTTGCTCCATGCCCAGCAGCCGTGAGGTGTATATTAAGGCCATTATTCCCTGATGGAAAATTCAAAACATCTGTCTATTTGGGGCTGCTGTTTTACCAGATGGAAGCTTGTAACCAATACTAAAATAACTAATACTTGAATGGCTTCTTAGATTATCAAAAAAAATCTTTTATGGTTGAATGTTAAAATGAAGATGGTGAGTCTTATTTGAGATTTTAGGACTTTTTTTTTTCCTTAAAGATAACACAGAACTCAATTTAATATTTGTTTAATCGGCTTCATTAACATAGCATTCTACTTTCATTAATATGTCTAAATCCTATCTGTTCTCAAAAACTATTATTGTTGAAAATAAACACATTAAAGAACTAACATAGCTAATAACAGATGACTGAATGTAAATAGTGCCTCCAGCGTTTCTCAAATATGTAGGGCCCAGTTCACCAAACTTACCAAATTAATCGGGAGTTCCCTGTTATAGCCACCTATCTATGCTCAACTCCAAATGCTATCATTCTGACTTTTGGAAAGATAAATGACATGGAAAGTCTATTCACCCCCACTGTGTGTAGGACCCAATCACATCTAGCCCTTGTCCTAGTGGTAGCAGAGTCAATCTACTGTCTTTGCTTGTTACATTTTTAATATTCAAGGAAATGAAAAATAGCTCATCTTTTATTGAAATAGTTTCCTAGATTTGATTAATAGCTACAAATAAGCTGTCTTTATGTTTTGGAGGTTACCATACCAAAGACATGAAGATATTCATAGCTTTCATAGATCTACTTAATGATGCTGATTCTCCATGCTTTATTTTGATCTTGAGACCAAATGAGCCCACATTAATTTTTTTCTTCCCATTAACTGGCAAATAATTTGGTGAGTGATAGCACAAAACTAAAAATGATATTCAGGCACTTTAAATTTAGGAGCTGCCTGGAGTTGCTGCCTGTGCCTTCCACTTATTGCTTCAGTAATTACGCTTCTATATTTCTTAGCTGCAATAAAACTCTCCCTGAAAAATTCACCTCTGATATTCTTCAATAGTAAACAACAATAGATACAACCTTCTTCCAGGTTCCTCATCCCAACAGCTGGGTGGCAATATTCAGATAGTCCATAATGTAGAAAATGAGGAAGTAGGAAGAAGAAAATGTAGAGAATATAGAATGCCCTTTCTCTTCCTTACAACTAGTACACCTCTGCTGTGCATCCCTTACTCCCGCCACAAAGCATCAGGGCATAAATATTCAGGATTGATGTAGAGATCTGTGCTTACATTGATGGCTTTATAGCTATGAACCCACAACTCTGTAAGAGCCTTCCAGCTCTGTTGCCAGCTGGATATTTCTAGACAATGCATAGAATATTTATGGGGCATAGCAGAATCTGGTCAGTAAGACAGTGAAGGTGATGAGTTACTAGATTTAGATGAGACTTGAGCAATGCTGACTTTACAAAATGGAGGATCTTACAAAGGAAAATCTCAGGGTTGATAACAGATTCTGGAGAGATCTCCTGAGATGACTTGAGAAAAATAAAGGTGATATTTACATAAGATTCAGGGAAACCACGACTGTGAACAACTCCTAATAATGGCAGAGTTGCTTCAAGATGGTAGCTATTTCAGGAACAGATGTTTCAGAGTCTGATATGCAATGCTGTTTAGCAAAGCAAATAGTTGGCTTTGTCAAAGTTTATATTCAGAAATAGCTGGGCAGCTTTAACTTCTAGGTAAGAGATTCAGGAATCATCAAAGAAATCTAGCTAGGCAACCAGTCACCTTAATCCAGGCCCAAATTATTTTGGGATAGAGGGAATTATCTTGGGATAAATTCAATGATAACTCCCTGCTGATGGTTAAAAAGGACAGATTAGCTGTTACATATATCTGAAATTAATCTCTCTCTCTGGGGATGTCAAACTCCGAGCTAAAAAATTTACTCAGAATTCAAGATCATCTGTCCAGTCAGTCAGAACACAGTATCTAGGTGTACTATTATAAAAGAGAAGTACCTGGCCTGAGAGAATCTCCAAAAGAACATGAAGGGAGAATCTGATATGGAACCATGAAAAATTTAAGAAAACGTCATATTTGTATATTCAAATGTGCATGATTACAGGCATAAAATATTGACTCAGCCAGTGACAGTGGTGTAGTGACCTCTGCAGTGACCTGAAGAGGGACAGGCAGGATTCTTAATTCTTAGTTCACTAGATTGGCTTTTGAGTTGAAGTAAAACAAGTTGATTCAAATTCTTGGAATATATCCTAAGAATCCTGAAATACCAATACAAAAATGTATATGCACTTCTATGTTCATAGCAGCTCTATTTACAATAGCCAAGATCTGGAAACAGCCTACGTGCCCATCAGTAGATGAATGGATAATAAAACTATGATACATCTATACAGGGAAATACTATGCAGCAGTAAAAAAGAAAAAACTTGGGTTCCGGCCAAGGCAGAGGTGTAGGTAGAAACCCTTAGCTTTCTTTTTCTTTTTAATATATTTTATTGATTATGCTATTACAGTTGTCCCATTTCCCCCTTCACTCCCCTCCACCCTGTGCCCCCTCTCCCACCCACATTCCCCCCCTTTAGTCCATGTCCATGTGTCATACTTATGAGTTCTTTAGCTTCTACATTTCCCGTACTATTCTTGCCCTCCCCCTATCTATTTTCAACCTACATTCTATGCTACTTATTCTCTATACCTTTTCCCCCTCTCTCCTCCTCCCACTCCTACTGCTAGCCCCCCCATGTGCCCTCCATTTCTGTGGTTCTGTTCCTATTCTAGTTGTTTACTTAGTTTCTTTTGGTTTTGCTTTAGGTGTGGTTGTTAATAATTGTGAGTTTGCTGTCCTTTTACTATACATGTCTTTTCTTTATCTTCTTTTCTTAGATAAGTCCCTTTAGCATTTCATAAAGTAAGGGCTTGGTGATGATGAACTCCTTTAATTTGACCTTATCTGAAAAGCACTTTATCTTCTCTTCCATTCTAAATGAGAGCTTTGCTGGATAGAGCAATCTGGGATGTAGGTCCTTGTCTTTCATGACTTGGAATATTTCTTTCCAGGCCCTTCTTGCCTGTAAGGTCTCTTTTGAGAAATCAGCTGACAGTCTGATGGGAACTCCTTTGTAGGTTACTGTCCCTTTATCTCTTGCTGCTTCTAGGATTCTCTCCTTTGTTTTTACCTTGGCTAATGTAATTATGATGTGCCTTGGTGTGTTTCTTCTTGGGTCCAACTTCTTTGGGGCTCTCTGCGCTCCTTGGATTTCTTGGAAGACTGTTCCCTTTGCCAGTTTGGGGAAGTTCTCCTTTATTATTTGTTTAAATAACTTTTCCACTTGTTGGTCCTCCCCTTCTGGTACCCTTAGCATTCGGATGTTGGAACGTTTAAAGGTGTCCTCAATGGTCTTAAGCTTTTCTTCGATTTTTTGAATTCTTATTTCATCATGCTTTCCTGCTTGGTTGATTCTATCTTCCTTCTGGTCCACTGTGTTGTTTTGAGACTCAGATTCCTTCCTTTCACAATTGGCTCTCCTCTGTATGTCTTCCTGCACCCCTTTTATGGTAATCTGCATTTTTTCATGTAATTTGCATCCAAAATCAATCAGTTCCATGAGCTTCCTGATCACCAGTGTTTTGAACTGTGCATCTGATAGATTGGCTATTTCTTGGTCACTCAAAAGGATGAGTCCTGGGGGACTGATCTGTTCTGCTGGAAACATGTCTTATGTCTTTCCCTATCTCTCCTATTATTTTATTTATTTATTTATTTTTTCTCTGGTCTGGTCGCTCTTGTTATGGTGGGGGGCGGAGCCTTAGGTGTTCACCGGGGCTGGGCGCCCCAGTCGCTAGATTGTGATGTTATATGTGGGGGCAGGGGCGGGAGCAGGGACAGGAGGGATCAATGGCGACCCTTCCGTTCTCCTGGAGTCAGACACTTCCCTGGGCTTCTGGGCCGTGAGCTCTGCCCTGGTCCACAATCGCTGCCCCACTGATTCCCCCAGCCGCTGCTTGCGTACTCAGGGATCACCGCTACACTGCTGCGCTCTCACGTCCCGGATTGCTGTCGCGCCGATTTTGCGCCAAATTTCCCCCGACCTACGCGTGCCTGCGACCCGCGCCAGCCCCGCGCCCGCTCGCTTGGCTCATCGTCCCCTACCAGTCTGGATGTATGGGTCTACTTCAACTTCTTGGCTGTCCGACTTCCATTTAGATAAATCCTCTGACAGTTCTGATATTATGACTGCAAATCATTGTTGTAAATTATTGTGGTTCTGTTCTTGGTTGTGCGAGGAGTTACGGTGCGTCCACCTATTCCTCCATCTTCCCCTTAGCTTTCTTGCACAACAAGAAGGAGGATAACAATCAATCCACAATCAATAAACAGCAAAAAGTTCCAGAAAATTAAACTGCATGGAACTCTGACAACCAAGGAATTAAAAAAAAAAAATCAACCAGAACAACCAGACTGGTAAGGCGGCAGACCACGTGGGACAACTCAAAAAAACTGAGGCGGGCAGTGGACCTTGGGAGCGGGGCTGATTGCCCAGCTCGGTGGGCTGCATGAGAGGGGCTGACATTAAGGGACTCAGACTCAGCTGCACCAAGACAAAGAAATATGGCCCAAATGAAAGAACAGAGCAAAGCCTCAGAATTAAGCAATGAGGAGATAGCCAATGTATCTGATGGAGAATTTAAAGCCCTGGTAATCAAAATGCTCACAGAACTGATTGAGTTTGGTCGAAAAATGAAAGAATGAATGAAAGATACCCAAAATGAAATAAAGCAAAATATTCAGGGAACCAACAGTGACAGGAAGGAAACCAGGATTCAAAGCAACAATTTGGAACAAAAGGAAGAAATAAACATCCAACTGGAAAAAAATGAAGAAACAAGAATCCAAAAAAAAAAAAAATGAAGAGAGGCTTAGGAATCTTTGGGACAACCTGAAACATTCCAATATCCAAATTATAGGGGTGCCAGAAGGAGAAGAATGACAGCAAGAAATTGAAGACGTATTTAAGCAAATAATGAAGGAGAACTTCCCCAATCTGGTGAAGGAAACAGACTTCCAGGAAGTCCAGGAAACCCAGAGAGTCCCAAAGAAGTTGGACCCAAAGAGGAACACACCAAGGCACACCATCATTAAGCTCCCCAAGATTAAAGACAAAGACAAAATCCTAAAAGAAGCAATAGGAAAGGAGAGAGTTACCTACAAAGATGTGCCCATTAGGATATCAGCTGATTTCTCAAAAGATACAGACAAGAAGGGCTAGAAAGAAGTATTTGAAGTCATAAAAGGCAAGGACCTGCAACTGAGATTACTCTATCCAGCAAAGCTATCATTTAGAATGGAAGGGCAGATATAGTCTTCCCAGATAAGGTCAAGTCAAAGGAGTTTGTTATCACCAAGCCCTTATTATATGAAATGTTAAAGGGACTTATTTAAGAAATTAAAGAAGATCAAAAATATGAACAATAAAATCACAACAAACTCACAATGACATCAACTGAACTTAAAAAATATAAAAAGGAAAATAATGAAAACAAAAACTAAGCAAACAACTAGAACAGGAACAGAATCAGAGAAATGGACATCACATGGAGGGATTTCAGTGGGAAGGGAAGAGGAGGAATAGGGAGAAGGTACAGGGAAGAAGAAGCATAATTAGTAGGCATAAAAAGGATGGGGAGAGATAAAAATGGTATAGGAAACAGAGAACTCAAAGAACTTATATGTACATCCCATAGACATGAACTAAGGGAGCAGGAATGCTGGAGGGTTGTGGGGCAGGGTGGATAAAGGATAAAGGGGTAAAATTGGAATAACTGTAATAGCATAATCAATAAAAAATACTTAAAAAAAGAAGAAGAAACTCTGACATTCTGTAATGGCATAGATAGACCTGGAGAACATTATGCTAAGTGAAATAAGCCAGTCAATGAAAGACAAATACCATATGATCTCACTTATATGTGGATTCTAATGAACACAATAAACTAACAAACAAAATAGAAGCAGAAGCATATATACATGGAACAGGCTGCCAGCTGCCAGAGGGAGGTGATGGGATTAGCCAAAGAACATATATGCATGATCCATGGACATGAACAACAATGGAGGGATTGACTGAGGGCGGCAGGAGGATGGGGCTGGGTGGAGGTGGAAAGGGGGAGAAAAAGTGAGAGCAACTATAATAGCATAAAAAAAGAAATAAAAATTAAATTAAAAAAACAAAACAAATACGTCAATATAGGACTCTAGAACTCTGATACAAAAGAGATAACCAAGGACCAAGTGGATGATTATAATGTAAGACTTAAAGCCACATGTCACATCACTAAACTTTTCATAAATCTTTTGAAACTAATGATTCTAGAAACTTGGTGAAGCTATAATGAATAGTGAAACAGGTCCACTGAGTAAGTCATTACAAGTATATTTATTATAAAGGCTGGAAACAAGATGAGTCTAATATTAAATATCTCCATCATCATTATTAGAAATAAAATCATCGTTACAGGTGCTTTTCATTAAGCTTTTCCTATCATTTGAATTAGGCCATCATCGAATTTTTTCTATATTTAATGCTTGATGCTAAAGTCCTGTGGACACTACAATGCTGACATGTTTTTCAGGTATATTATAACTAGAAAAAAAAACAATAGAGTTTGGAAAGAATAATGGAGATTATGTAGCAAAATATATGGCACACTAAATTATTTTTGTTAATTTCCATGCACATTTCACATAAAAAAGCATAGTGTGACAATTTACCTTGAAGAAATATTCCTACATATTGAAAATACAACTCAATAATCTAGCTTATACTCATTTTTAAAAAGAATATGCATATTGTACAATGTGAGATGTTTTTTGACTTTATACTTAAGTCACACAGAAACCCAATTTTTTAAACAAACATATTCAGTTATTTATATAAAAGTAAATTTCAAAGAAAATCTCTGGACTTGTATAATTTTTACAACCTTTTAAAGATATTACAACTCGGAGTACTTTTTTGTTACTATTGGATAGTAACTGCTTCTCCAAGCATTGCCTAATGGACACATTCAGAATATTACTATTTTGAATATTACTAGGTCATTGCTGGAATAGGGTGGTTTTTCCCCAGTAAGAATAATATACAGTTCCTCAAATACAAATCTCTTCGGTGATTGCTTTTTGCCTAAGTGCCAGAGAATAACCCACTGGCTATTCTGTTTCAATATTCTTACACCACTTCTCCATTCACATTCCTGGTTTATTTGACTCTAGAATCTTAGCCCTGGATTCCAACACTGAACAGCCTCTGTATGGGATAGATTAACAAAACAAAACAGAAAATTCACTTTCTTGATAATAGAGAAGTACTACTATGTACATATACATATGTATATATGTATACATAAGGAAAAAGTTTACATGTAAGGTGCTGCATGGTTTTGTAATATGTATACATTTCACTTAGCAATGATTACATACCCACAGTGTAGGAAAATGTCTTTGTGTAGTCTAAGTTCAGCTATTTTTTAATATGGAGATTCTTATTTGCCCCATCGTTGGTGATAAGCCTCCCCACAGAAAAGTGCCTGTGACACCATCATTGTAAACAAGCTAGCATTTTCTTCACGTGGAATCTCTTGTGCCCAGTAATGACAAATCAGTGGGGAATTTATTTTACAACTCCAAGAATTTCTGTGTCATCTTGACTTTTATATCTCCAGATTTTTTATTCTGCTTTTCTGGTTGCTTGTTCATTTCTGTAAGCTAACTTACAGCTCAGTAAATTAATTTAGTTTCTCAGGTTTAAGAGATCTATTCTTCTAACTTCTTCTTATCTTAATTCCCTTGGGGTTGACTACACTTATCCATTGCTAAGGTATTATCAGAGGATTTTCACCTTTTCTGAGGGATATCAAAAGGTGCATTTTATGAAATGTTGATAATACTAATGGGAATAACTGCTATTTTATTACTTCAGAGCTTACATGGTTATCACTTTGTATTTATAATTGTTATTCTAGTATTACCTTTGATTACAATATTTCCTTTTCATTTTACAATGTTGTTTTAGATGTATAAATTGAGTTAATATTCTGTTATACATTTCTATCCATACAATCAAGCTTCAGTGAGTTATGATAACCTCACAGGTATTCTTCCTTTTTTAAAAAAAATCTAGTATCTTTCCTTCTGTTAGTTCTCTGTAACTTAGTGCCTTCAGAAGGTGAGCAAGATAAGGCTTGAAACTGCTGCTTATCTAATGTAATTCACTGGAAACTCTGATAAGTTTTGATGAGTGTGGAAATAGTTATCTACAGAAAAGGAGGTTTGAAAGTTATCGAATATAATTCTATTTATTACTCAAGCACTTTCAGTCTGTTACTTTCACTGATAATTAATTTTTTTCTCATTTGTTCATTGTTGTATCCTCAATGTCTATATCAGTGCAATGCCTATATCAATGCCTGTGTAAGGTGCTCATTAAATATTCATAAAAAAACTGAATGAAGAGGTGCATAGATGAATAGCCTTTAAATGACTTTCTAAGATGACTTGATAAAAATGAAATATTTTAGGGCTAAATATGTTTAACAAAGTTTTACTGCTTCTGGAGGTTCTGCCATATTACCTTAATGTTCAAGATCTAATCTGCTCAAAAGACTCAGATTCAAGTCATACATCAGATACTTAATATCTCTGTGACCTTCAAAAAGTTCTTAAATTTCCTGATTCTGCTTTTTTCACCTCTATAATTATAAAGTATATTTCATGCAATTATGAAAATTAGGTGATATAATTGTATGACAGAACTTGTGAATTATAAAATACCATGTCCGTTTTGACTCAGTATTTTAAAGATATTTCCTTCTGGCAATTTCATGAGTCATATATTTACTTGTTTCCTTTCATGAAGTACTCTCAATATGTTGGCATACCTATTCAGACAAAAATGTATTGTTCTTGGATCCTCATGATCATATATGATGACCAACCAGTTAACTTTTAACTGATGCAGGAAGTCCTATTTCTGAGTACAACCCCATAGTATATCAGATGGTAAATTGAAGTCATTGTCCAAGAAACTCCATAATAGCCATATTATTTTGATATTACACAATAATCTAACTAAGAGTTATCCTTTCTAGTGTTCTGACTAGTGTAAAAATCTTCTAAAGCATTAGCTAGTCAGAAATAACCAAATAAAATATGGTTAGCTAGAACCTCCATCTGTTATTGCATGAAATTATTTATACTTACATCAAAACTGATCTAATATTAAAATCCATGCAGTAGATAGAAGGACTTTGGTTTTAAATCCAGGCTCTATATAATTAGGCAACTAACTGATATATTTGAAATTTAGCATACTAATTTTCTTAGTATAATCATAATAATAACTATCTTTTAGGAGTTTTATGAAGATTAAATAAGAAAGCACAAGGTATGTCCAGAAAGTATCCAGTCAAGCACTGTGGAAAAATAGAGATGTTTATGGAAGAAGATACAAGATGCAACCTCACTCTCCTTCAAAGTAGGCACCTTAGGACCTCACACAGTTTCCCCAACACCTCTTCACTGCTCAAAACCCTCTGCAAAATCCTTTTTTGGAATTGCCACCAGCTGCCCTATCATATTCTCCTGAATTTCATCGATGGTCTGAAATCTCTTCCTTTTCAAAGGTGATTTTAGTTTTGGGAAAAGCCAGAAGTCTTCATGCATCAAATCTTGGCTGTAGGGGGGCTGAGTCACCTGAGTGATTTGATACTTTGCCAAAAATCTCTTCACAAGACAAGACACATGAGCAGGCATGTTGTAATGAAGCTGCCAATCACCAGTTGCCCATAGCTGTGGCCACTTTTGTCATATTGTGCCTCTTGACAGATGAACAACATTTAGGTTGTACTTCTTATTAAATGTTGGGCCTGGAGGGGCATAATCATGATGGACAACAACTTCCTATCAAAAAAACACAGTTAACATGGTCTTGATCTTGCTGCAACTCCTTCTTTGGGAATAGAGAACCAGGCGACTTCCATTGGGATGACTGGGCTTTCATTTCTGGATCATAGCCATGGCCCCACCATTCATCTCTGGTTATGACCTTCTTGAGGAAATCTGGTTCATTCGTAGTGGTTTGAATCAAGTCATTTGCAACTGCAGCACAATGTTCCTTCTGCTCTGATAGAAGAGGCCGTGGAATGAATATTACCACAACACATTTCATGCCAAAATCCTTCATCAAAATCCCAGACACAGTAATTTTTGGAATCCCCAGATCAGCTTCTAATTCTCACACTGTCAGCCACCATTCTTTGTTGATTGCAGCCCTTATATGTTCCACATTCTCAGGTGTTCTTGTTGCAGGCCTTCCAGAGTGTATATCACTTTCAACAGATTCTCAACCATCTTTGAAGCAATTGTGCCACACTTTAATTTGCACTGCACTCATTACTTCACCCCCAAAAGTCTTCTGAATCATTGGACTACTTTCCATGGAGGAATGTTCGAGCTTAATGCAAAATTTGATGTAAATTCATTGTTCCACTTGCTCAGTCATTTTGAATGAGATGGCCACATAGTGCACATGCTCACTCAATGTTGTCTACTGCCCCCACTGACTAATACAGTGAAGTTGTTACTGTTCATGCATGTACATTCCAGTCTACTCTCCTTGGCTGCTAAGTTACATTGATGTCACACAAACCATTCTCATTATATTAATAATGAGACTATACATTAATAATGAGTCTGGACTTTTTCCAGATGGACCTCATATACATAATTGCATCAACCATGATAACAATCTTGTAGAAGACATCCAAATATATTCTGTCACTTTTGTTCTCATTCTCTGCCTCATTTTCTTTAAACTTTTTACTTCAAATTTTAGTTATGCATAAATAGGTTCATTTTTAAATAGGTCAAGTAGACATTGTTTTAGAGTAAAAGAAGAATACTAAGATTATTTGATTAAGAGCACTTTATCTTCCCCAAATTTATCTTGACCACCACCATCTTCAGTTCTGATAATTTTTAAGTAAAATTAATAATTAAAAGTATTTTCACACATAATTATGTCATTATATATTCACAAAATTGTAAAATATTATAACTACAGAGATGAAGAAATCAGAATTGAAAAACTTAACAAGAGAAAGAAGATAACAGTAACAGATGGGAGATGATGGGCATAAAGATATAATACTTTTTTAAACAATAGAATATCTGCCATCTTGTCCTTTATTCCCACACATTAGGTCTTCTAAATGTGTGATATAAGTTCTAGGAATTAATATCATAAATAGCAAAGGGTTGAACAAGATAAATGTTTAATTATCTTTCTTCTAACAAGAAAAGTAGACAATTTTGGGTTGGTATAAGGCTCCACGGGTTATCAGAAACAACACCTCATTTTATCTTCATGCTAAACCATTCTTAATCCAGAGAGATTCTTCTCAATATGGAATAATAATCTTAGATAACTGTTGAATCCCAGAAATCCAGGGTGAATTCTGAGTGTGAGTGGGTTGGGGAGGATGTTAAAATAGTGCTATGCCAGCTGTGTGGCACCACTCTTAATAAGCTTTCACTAGAGTATTACCCAATAGTTCCTACTCATATTTTCCTGCCCACCTTGAATTACAAGAGAAACTGGAATATTATCATTTAACTCAGCACATTGCTCCTTATAGATTGAGGTCAGAATTCTATTACTAAAAAAAAACAGTAGAATTCTTATTGTAAAGGCATCAAGGAGACTTTGTCTCAGGGAACTAATATTTATTTACTAGAAACCTGAGATATCATAGGACTTGAAGCAATGACATGAAAAACTTTTATTAAGTGATATTTAGGGAAAGAATATGGTTGTCCACCTTCATCTGAATTAACTAAGTCAGGTACTATATGTCATTGGTTCAGACATCGCTGCATTACTGTGGTTTATTTTTCTCCACCATTTAACACCTTTAATAAAATTGACAGGAAAACCTCATTAACTCTCATTAAATTAACCTTATCTGATAATTAATAAGAATGTTTTTCTTTCCATTTATAATTTAATTACAGTTAGATAATAAAGTTTACTCTGATTTTCATTATTTCATATCAACACAATTCAGCTTATTTATACATTTCTAATAATACATATTTGAAACCAAGCTATAACTTTCAATATTTCTTGAATGTAAATCAATTATTTAAAACTTTTGTTTTCTGGCTTGGTCATTATTACATTATTCACTAATTAGTATTCTTTAGCTCAGCAATATATTAATATAACAGTATTAATAATAATAGTAATAGCTATCATTTGTTCCTTGCTTATTTTGTGTCAGACATTTTATCATTAATCTTTTCAAAAAGCATAAGGGAGTACTGTTATCCCAATTATATAAATAAAGAAACTTAAATTTTGAGAGGTGTAGTAATCTTTCAAAAACCATACATCTAGATAAAATTAGAGCCAAGTTCTGAATATAGTAAAGCCTATACTCTTAAATATTACAGGTTCCTAAGTCTTGATGTCACTGAACCTCTGACCCAAGTCTGGAACCACTTTCCAAGTTTCTTGTAACATGAAAAAAAAAATAACTTATTATTGTTTATAGGCCATATCGCCATATCTTGTTATTTTTTTAGCATGCTAAAATATATACCAATATTTGCAGGAAATCTACATTTTATAGTCCACTGAGTAAAGAGTATAATTATAGACTAGTGTAAGGCAAAACAGTTTTCATTATAAATTGCATAAGAAATAATATTAGATGAGATTACTAAATCATAGTATTTCCCAGCTGAAAATGGGAAAATACTTGAACATATTTTGACAAAGTAAATTTGTGACTTTAAATGTGTTCATGTTAACCATATTATAAGATAAGCATAAGTATTACTTATGCTTATCAACACCCATATATCTTTAATTAGAGTTTAATGGTATTAATCAATTAGTTATAGTTTTAATTAATTTCAATTAATTGTGTATTAATTCCTCCATGGAAACTGTTTAGATGATTCAGAAGATTGCAGCTACAAGGACCTGGCGATTGGCATCTTCATCATGACAACATGCCTGGTCATACATCATGTCTTGTGCAGAGCTGTTCGGCAAAACATCAAATTGCCCAGGTGACTCAGCCTCCTTGCCACCCAAATTTGATGCTCTGTACCTTCTGGAGGAATTAACTTCAATGATGTGTATCATCAGATTTCTTACATCTTTGTTACCTTTATTCTTGAGCTATTTTGATTTACCAATCAGGAGTCTGTCCAGAAAGCATCCAGCATTGTAATATGAGAAATAAAGACACTTATTGAAGCTACAAGCTATAAGAAACATTGTACACAGGAAAATGATGCCTTAGTCCCCTCCAAAGTAGATGCCTTGGGACCTCTCACAGTTCTCCTAATCACCATCAGCTGCCCTGTTGTATTTTCCAGAATTTCATCAATGGTCTGAAATCTCTTCCCTTTCAAAGGTGATTTTAGTTTTAGGAAAAGCCAGAAGGCACAGGGCATCAAATCTGGGTGGTAAGGAGGCTGAGTCACCTGGGCGATTTGATGTTTTGCCAAACAGCTCTGCACAAGACATGATTGATGTATGACCAGGCATATTGTCCTGATGAATCTGCCAATCACCAGGTCCTCATAGCTGCAATTTTCTGAATAATCCAAATAGTTTCCATGGAGGAATATCCAAGCTTAATGAGAAATTTGATGCAGATTCATTTCTCCACTCACTCATTTTCAACGTGATGGTCATAGAGTACATATGCTCACTCAATGGCATCTACCTCCCCACTGACTAGTACAGTGAAGTTGTCATTGTTCATGAATGTGCACTCTAGTCCCCTCTCCTTGGCTGCCAGGTTACATTGATGTCACACAAACCATTCTTGTTATATTAGCAATGGTTGGATGTTTTCTAGACAGACCTCATAAATGTCTTTTGAGCCCTGTTTTTAATGTAAGCTCTGGATGATAACTGAGGTGGATGTGAAAAATTCTTAGATGAAAATTATTTTCACTCAAAGCTATGAACACAGTGTTTCATTTTTGTCATTTGTTGTTTTAAACAATTCTGTCTGCTCTTACTTTGTTTTCCTTTAAGTAAATATTTTTTAATTCAGAACTTTTTAGAAGTCTTTTCTTTTGATTGTATATGTGTGCATTGTTTTGTTTTTTTTTATCTTGTAATTCAGTGAACCCTGTCCAGAATCTATTTGGTCTTTGTGAGATTTAGAATATGTTTAATTGTTGTTTTTTTTGTCTAGTAATATTATTTTAATCACAATTCCTGTTTCACATGTTCATTTTGCTTATTATATAACAGCTAATGCTTATGACTGTATTATGATTTGTTCTTCATTGCCTGCTATCTCCACTTTTTTTGCTATTTTTTCTCCAATTTCTGTGCATCCTGAAAATGTTTCCCAAGTTATTTGTGTATTGTTAAACTGCTATTTACTGCCTTAAATTTTAGTTTCTGCATTGTTGGCTTCATCATTTTTCCTCATAATCTAATCCTGGTTTCTTTTTATTTTGCCCTATTATGGTTTAAGTATAGGGAGGAAATGTACACAGTGGTTAACACAGATTCTGAAGCCTATTACACTTACCAGTTGTATCCTAAGGCAAGGTAACTGAACTTCTCTGTATAGCAATTCTTCAACTCTAGAACAAAAGAGTAACAGCAATATCCTACAGTAGTGGAGATAAATGAGTTACTACAGTAAAGTTATTAAAGAATGATTTGCCAATATTGTTACTATATAATTGTTTTATTATTATTAGGTATAATGTATCCCTCCACCTGAAAATATTAAATTGTTCACACTAAATATCTACTTACATTTCCAAAACAACTATTCCACAGAAAGGCTTTTCTTAAAAACATTTTTGAAATTTATTTTTAGAGAGAAGTGAAGGGAAGAAATTAGGATGAAAAATATCAGTGTGAGAGAGAATACCAATTGGTTGCCTCTCAAATGTGTCCCAGTGGGGTACTGAACCTGCAAATCTTGCATGTGCTCTGACTGGGAATTGAACTGGCAACCTTTTACTTCATCAGACGATGCCCAACCAATTGAGCCACACCAGTCAGTGTGAGAAAGGCTTTTTCAAATAGGGCATTAGAAATCATTGTTTGTTTTTTTAAGTTGGAGAATGTTTTCATTATGTAGCAAGAAATTCTCCTTGTATAAAGACAGTTCTATCTGACCTGGATTTAGTAAGCAGAAGGGAACTTGGTTAGTCCTTTTATAAAATCAAACCTTGGATTAAAATTACATGGGGGACTTTCCATAGAAAGAGAAGATCTCACAGTTCTAACTCAGGCCCTATAATAGCCATTCTTCTTTTTTATATGCTCATTGACCCTCCTGCTTGCACATGAATATTACATGTCAACTATTGTTCTAGGCACTGATGCTCCTCTTTTTGTAGCTTAAATACTGAAGTTTGGAGAGGCTGCTGCTGCTGATGATGACAATAATGACAATGACAAAGCTAATGATGATGACACTGTACCTCAATAGGTACAAGGGAGATTAGTTTCAGAACCCCTAGTGATACCAAAATCCATGGATGCTCAAGTCTTTATATAACAAGGTGAAGTATTTGCATGTACCCTATACTTGTATATTGACGACAGCAGGATATCCTTCCACATATTCATTTGCCAGGATACAGAGCAGTGCTAGATGAGTGGAAAATTCAAGTTTTGCTTTGTGGAATTTTCTGGGTCTTATTTTTTCCTATTTTCAATTTGTGGTTGGTTAACTCCATAGATGCAACCATCACAGACAGAGGGTAACTTGTAATGATAATAATACTATAATAATATATCTTCATCATAAATAAGTGCTACAAAAATATAAACCAGGAAATGAAATATACAGTGAATTTTGGGGCAGGCTTGACTACTTGAGGAAACATGGTCATTAAAAATGTCTTGAAGAAGCATCATTTGAGGCAAGAACTGAATAACAAGTAGTCAAATGGGAAAAACATCTCTGCAGGGGCCCTTCAGTTTCTGATATAAAAATGAGTCTGCTGGGCTCACTAAGGCAAAACAAGAAAAAAGAAAAAAAAAAGCAAGCCAGTACAGCTATAAAAATGGTCAAGGGAGAGAGACTAGACATAAGGTAAAGTAAGATGTAGGAAAGAAGTCATGTAGCAAATTGCAGATAAAGACAAAAAATGTATTTTGTTTTAAAAGCCTATGGGAGTTTGATGCAGGCTATAATCATTATGTTTCTTATATGGAAATGTGATTATAATTGCAAGTATGGAAGCATGGAAAACCATTAAAAAGAATATTACTGCAGTTGAGAGACAGTAATACAGATGGGTGGTAATAGTAAAAATGTTGGAGCATAAGTTATGAGCCTATAGGAGTTCAAACATAACTGATTTGGGAGGTAAAAGAAAGAGAGGAGGCAAGCCTGACTCATATATAAACCACACATGTGCGCACATATATACATATAATAGATATATTATACATAGGTATATGTATATACATATATACATGTTTGTATTAATAGATATGCATGCTCCTTTTTTTTCAAATTCTGATCAAGCCCTTATATTCTATAAGAGAACACTAGTGCAGGAGGTATAATAGCAGTCCAGAAAAGAGATGACTAACCCCCGAAACAGGAAAGGAGGAATTAAGAATAATTACAAATGCCAGAAGAAGTAATAAAAATCATCAGAAAGTAGTGATTGATTATATTGGGGATTGGTAGGGGTTGGTCAGACAGAAGGAAAAAACAAAGCTTAGTCCAAGATTTAGAGGTGGTATGTTTTGAAGAACAGTGCTACCATTAAAAGAAATAGTCAAACCGAGAATGGGTGTCACTTTGGAAAAGAAGGCCATGAGTCTTATTGTAGACATATTGAATTGAAATGACAAAAAGATAAGCAGTGGAAATGACTGTGTTCTTTGAGGATGTGGTACCCTCACTCAGGAAAGAATGTGATTGGAGATGTAGTTTGGAGAGTTGTCTGCATAAAGGTGATGGTGAAAGCTATGCGAATAAACGATGTCCCTATAAGAGAGAATAGAGAAAGAATCCAGGAACAAGACAACACTTCTTATAAAAGTACTCTGCCTCTTCACTTTCTGTTCCTTTTTATGTGGTCATAAATATCTAACAGCAAATCTAGGAGTAAATGTGGCATGTGTTAGCCATTTTTAAGTTATTGATTCTCATTTCTGCTTGAAGTATAACTTCCACCAAATTCAGGTTCTTTATAAGTAAGCATAAATAAAACAAGGTGTGTGTGGTGAATGGGTATTTTGTGCTAATTTTAATATGGGCAAGTTATATTTTAGATTTTGTTGAATTAAGTCATTTAGATTCAGCATTTTTTTGTATTTTTGATCATTTATTTGTAATTATATTTTATTGATTATGCTGTTACAATTGTCCCAAGTTTTCTCCCTCTTGCCCCCTCCACCCAGAATCCCAACTCCCTCAGGCAATCCCCACAGCATTATTTATGACCTTGGGTCATGAGTATAGGTCCTTTGGCTACTCCATTTCCTGTATGGTACTGTATATCCCATGTCTATTCTGTAACTACCTATTTGTGCTTCTTAATCTCCTCACCTCTTCACCCATTCCTCCATACCTCCCTCTAATCTGGCTACTATCAAAATACTCTTTGTACCATGATTCCATCTCTGTTATTGTTTGCTTAGTTTGTTTCTTAGATACAACTGTTGATAGATACGTCTTTATTGCTATTTTATTTTCCTATTCTGTTCTTAACATCCCCATGTCTATTTTGTACCTACCAATTATGCTTCTTAATCCCTGTACCTTTCCTCCTATTCTCCAGCATCCTGCTCCATGCTGACAACCCTCCATATGATCTCCATATCTATGATTCCCTTTCTGTTCTGTTTGCTCAGTTTATTTTTTAGATTCAATTGTTGATATTTATGTATTTATTGCCATTTTAATGTTCATAGGTTTGATATTTTTCTTTTTCTTAATTAAGTCCCTCTACCATTTCATATAATAATGGTTTGGTAATGATGAATTCCTTTAGTATTCTCTTGTCTGAAAGCTCTTTATCTGCCCCTTGATTCTACATGATAGTTTTACTGGTCAGAGCAATCCTGGCTGTAGGTCCCCACTTTTCATGATTTTGTATATTTCTTGCCAATCCCTTCTAGCCTGGAAAGTTTCTTTTGAGAAATCAGTTGACAGTCTTATGGGAATTTCCCTGTGGGTAATTATCTGCTTTTCCCTTGCTGCTTTTAAGATTCTTACTTTATCTGTAACCTTTGTCATCTTAATCATGATGTGTCTTGGAGCAGGCCTCTTTGCATCCACCTTGTGTGGGACTCTCTCTGCTTTCTGGACCCGTATGTCTAATTTCTTAGCCAAATTAGGGAAGTTTTCTTTCATTATTTTTTCGATCAGATATCCAATTTCTTGTTCTTTCTCTTCACCTTCTGGCACCCCTATGCTGCAAATGTTGGACCACTTGAACTGTCCCAGAGGCTGTTAATACTAACCTTGTTTTAAAGATTTTATTTATTTATTTTTTAGATAGAGGGGAAGGGAGAAAGAGAGGGAGAGAAACATCAGTGTGTGGTTGCTTCTCACACACCCCCCACCGGGGACCTGGCTTGCAATTTAGGCATATGCCCTGACTGGGAATTGAACTGGTGACCCTTTGTTTCACAGGCCAGTGCTCAATCTACTAAGACACAGCAGCCAGTGCTGACTGAATCTTTTTTATACTGTTCAGGTCCTCACTAATTTTCTTGAGCATCCTTATAACCAGTGTTTTGAACTCTACATCTGATAGATTGCTTATCTCCATTTCATTTAGCTCTTTTTCTGGAGTTTTGATCTGTTCTCTCATTTAAGCCATGTTCCTTTGTCTCATTTTGCCAGACCCCTTGTGTGTGTTTGTATATATTAGGTAGTACTTCTTTGACTCTGTGTCTTGGTAGTGTGGCCTAATGTAGCAGGTATCCTATAAGGTCCATGGCACAGCCTCCCCTATCACCCAAGCTGGGTACTCGAAGTGTGCCTTTTATGTGGGCTGAGTACACCCTCCTCTTTTAGTTGAGTCTTGTATGCTGTTGGCAGGTCAATGGAAGGAATTTACCCAGGCCATTCAGCTGCAAGAATTGGCTGCAACCAGTGACCACCAACCTCTACCTTCTGTGGAGGATCAGCTGTGCAGGGGCAGGGTTATGGTGCTCAGATGTGGTTTGTAGCTTTCCACTGGGTGCAAAGGCTCTGGAGTTTCTTGGGTGATATAAACCAAGGTCAGCCCCTGCAAATGTTTTGCCAAGGGCCATCCTACCTGAGCTATAAAGCAATCTGAGATGGCTGATACTTGTTCTGGGCTTGGAAATTCCCAGGTGAAGCCAAATCGTGAATACAGGCTGATTGCTGCTATGTCAGGACCGGGGACACTTTGCAAGAGGTGCTGGGACTGGGGACTCATTGAGGCTGGATGTTGCTTGAGAGATTTAGGAAGTTGTGAAGGATGAGCCAAGACCAGCTATTTATATGGAAAAGCAGCTTGGATAGGCCCATAAATTCGATGGGGCAGAATCCCTAGTGATCTTCAGGGCAGGACAGTGTTAGCCAGGTTGATGGAGTCTCAGATACGGCACCAGCCTACCAGCTCTCTGGCGTGGGTTCAGAAAAGGGACAATGGCCTCTTCTCATCTTGATGCCAGACACTTCAGTTTCTCCCTGTATGCCACTGGTGTTTTTCAAGCTGCCACCTCAGGACTAGAGCTCAGAGAGAGTGAGTCTGGGTAAGTCAATGTGTGGGTTCTTTAAGAGGAACTGCTTGGGTTTCTAGAGGTTCCTTTCACTGACTCAATCCCCACTGGTTTTTGCAGGCAGAAGTTGTGGGGACCCATCTTCCTGGCACTGGAACTCTGGGCTGGGAGGCCTGGTATGGAGCTGGGACTCCTTACTCCTGAGATATCCCTCCCAAATTTTTATCCAGCACACATGGGTATATAACTAGCCTATTCTGTCTCTATGCCCCTTCTACTGGCCTGGATGGATGTGGTTTCTTTTTGTTCTTCTTCTTCTTTTTTTAGAATGCAATTAAAGCTACTTTTTGAATTAAAATATCAATCTTTTAAAATATTTATTTTTAAGAATTCAAAAAACAAGGGTAAGAAAACTGGTATAGATTTAAAAGAACTACTAAAGAAACATTTTATTTGCAATGTGTAAACTTAGTTGGCTATTAATTCAGGGATTAAAAAAAAACTTAAATTTTTTAAAGGGTTTTTTTCTTTTATGTAGCATTAGCCAGAGTTCTCTTAACACCACTTAAGTGGTTTTTCTCCCTCTTATAATGAATAAGTATTTTGTGATAGAAGTATTTTGAAACTATGTGAATATTCAATTTTTATCATAGTTTTAGTTTTTCATTATTTAGTTTGATGATAAAACTGTCCCTAATTTAGCCAGTAGAAGCCCCTCCAAGTTGACCTTTTTGTCTTTTAATGTGACCTAGTTATTTAATTGTTGTTGGAGTACAGTTATCTCCATTTTCACAGAAACACACCCCCTGTGTCACCCATGCCCACCTCTAGCCCTCAAATCTACACCCTTTGGCTTTGTCCATGTGTCCTTTATACATGTTCCTTGATGGCTCTTTCCCTATTATCCTCTGTTATCCCTCTCCCCGCTCCTCTCTGGTTACTGTCAGTTCATTCTTTATTTCAATGTCTCTAGTTATATTTTGCGTGTTTGTTTTGTTGATTAGGTTACACTTATAGGTGAGATTATATGGTATTTACCTTTTACCACCTGGCTTATTTCACTCAGCATAATACTCTCCACTTCCATCCATGCTGTCACAAAGGGTAGGAGCACCTTCTTTGTTTCTGCTGTGTAGTATTCCGTTGTATAAAATGTAACTCAGTTTCTTGATCCACTCATTTACTAATGGGCACTTAGGTTCTTTCATGTACTTGGCTATTGTAAATTGTGCTGCTATAAACATTGGGGTCCATAGGTTCTTTTGAAATGGTTTTTCAGGATTTTCAGGGTATACTTCCAGCAGTGGAATTTCTGGGTCAAAAGGCAGTTTCATTTTTACTTTTCTGACAAAATTCCATACTGTTTTCCACCAGTCTGTATTCCCACCAACAGTACACTAGTACCCTTTTTCTCTACAGCCTTGCCAGCACTTGTTGTTTGTTGATTTATTTTTGATGGCCATTCTCACCAGGGTGAAGTAGTATCTTATTATGGTTTTAATATGCATCTCTCTAATGGCTAGTGATGCTGATCATCTTTTCATATGTCCCTGGGCCCTCTGTATGTCCTCCTTGAAGAAGTGTCTGTTCAGGTCTTTTACCCATTTTTTAATTGGGTTGTTTATCTTCCTGGAGTGGGCTTGAGTGTGAGTTCTTTACATATTTTAGAGATCAAACACTTATCTGAGGTATCATTGGCAAATATATTTTCCCATACAGTTGGTTCCCATTTCACTTTACTGCTGTTTCTTTGGCCATGCAGAAGCTTTTTATTTTGATGAGGTCCCATTTATTTATTCTTTCCTTTATGTCCCTTGCTCTAGGGGACATATCAATGAAAATATTGCTGCATGGAACATCTGAAATTTTCCTGCCTATGCTCTCCTCTAAGACTTGTATGGTATCATAACTTATATTTGTCTTTTATCCACCTTGAATTTATTTCTGTGTATGGTATAAGGTGGTGATCAAGTTTCATTTTTTTGCATGTAGCTGTCCAGATCTCCCAGTACCATTTTTTGAAGAGAATATTTTTACCCTCTTTTATGATTCTGCCCCTTTTGTCAAATATTAATTGACCATAGAGACTTGGGTTTATATCTGGGCTCTCTATTCTGTTCCACTGGTCTATGTGTGTGTTCTTATGCCAGCACCAGACTGTTTTGATTACAGTGGCCTGCAATATAGTTTAATATCAGGTATTGTGATCCCTCCTACTTTGTCCTTCTTTCTTAAAATTACTAAGACTATTCAGGGTCATTTATGGTTCCATATAAATTGTTGAGATGTTTGTTCTATATCTGTGAAATATGTCATTGGTATTTTAATAGGGATTGCATTGAATCTCTAAATTGCTATGTGTGGTATGGATATTCTGATGATGTTATATGTTAATTCTTCCAATCCATGAACATGGTATATGCTTCCATTTATTTGGGTGTTCCTTACTTTCTTTCTTCTTTCTTTCTGAGTACAGGTCTTTTACCTCCATGGTAAAGTTTATTCCTAAATACTTTATTTTTCTTGTTGCTATATCAAATGGGATTTTTTCCTGACTTGTGGTTCTGATATTTCATTGTCAGTGTATAAAAATGCCTTCAATTTCTGAATATTGACTTTGAATCCTGTTGTTTTGCCAAATTCAGTTATTACATCAAGTAGTTTTTGGGTGAAGTCTATAAGGTTTTCTATGTATACTATCATATCATCTGCAAACAGTGACAGTTTTATCTCTTCCTTTCCAATTTGGATGCCTTTTATTTCTTTTTCTTGTCTGATTGGTATGACTAGGATTGGCAATATTATGTTGAAAAGAAGTTGTGAAAGCAGACATCCTTGCCTTGTTTCTGATCTTAGTGTTTTTGCACATTGACTATGATTTTGACTATGATGTTGCACATTGACTATGATGATGGCTGTAGGTTATATAGCCTTTATTAGGTTGAGGTATTCTCCCTCTACTCCCACTTTGCTGAGTGTTTTTATCATAAATGGGTGTTATGCCTTATCAAATGCTTTTTCTGCATCTATTGATGTGATCATGTAATTTTTGTCTTTCCTTTTGTTTACTGATGTATTATGTTTATCAGTTTGTGAGTGTTGTACCATCCTTGCATCCCTGGGATGAATCCCACTTGGTCATGGCATATGATCTTTTTAATGTATTGTTAGATGGGGTTTGCCAATATTTTGTTGAGGTTTTAGCATTTATGTTCATCAGCGATATTGGCCTGTAGTTTTCTTTCTTTGTTGTGCCTTTATCTTCTTTTTGGATCAGGGTGGTGCCAGCTTCTTAAAAAGAGTTTGGGAGTCTTCCTTCTTCTTGGATTTTTTTGGAATAGTTCAAGAAAGATAGGGGTTAGCTCTCCGAAATGTTTTATAAAATTCTCCTGTGAAACCATCTGGTCCAGGGCTTTTGTGTGCCGGGAGTTTTTGGACTATTGTTTTGATTTCTCTAGCTGTTACCAGTCTGTTCAGGATTTCTGCTTCTTCTTCATTCATTTGGAAGATAATATTTTTTTCTGGAAATTTTTCCATTTCACCCTGGTTTTTAAATTTCTTGGCATATATTTGTTGATAATAATTTCTTACAATCCTTTGTATCTCTGTGGTATCACTTGTAATCTCTACTCTTTCATTTCTGATTTTGTTTATTTGGGTCCTGTCTGTTTTTTTCTTGATGAATCTGCTTAAAGGCTTGATGATTTTGCTTATCTTTTCAAAGCACCAGCTCCTGGATTTATTGATCCCTTGGATTGTTATTTTTAGTCTCTATGTCATTTAATTCTTCTCTGATCTTGGTTATTTTCTTTCCACTTGCTTTTGGCTTCGTTTTTTTTAACAGTGGGGTGTTAAAATGCCCTAATATAAGTGTGTTGTTGTCTATATCTTTCTTGAAGTCCTGCAAGATTTTCTTTATACACTTGGGTGCGCCTATGTTGGGTGCATATATGTTTATAATGTATCTGTCTTCTTGATGGATTCTTCCCTTGAGTATTATGAAGTGACTTTCAGTGTTCCTTTTTATGGCTTTTGTTCTGAAGTCTCTTTTGTCTCATGTAGGTATTGCTATCCCAGTTTTTTTTTCCTGTCCATTTGCTTGGAATATTTTTTTCCAACCCTTCACTTTCAGTCTGCATAGGTCTGTTCTAAGGTGGGTCTCTTGCAGGCAGCATATGTGCTGGTCATGTTTTCTTATCCATTCAGCTACCCTGTGTCTTTTGATTGGAGCATTTAATCAATTAATATTTAATATTATTAATGATAGGTACTTGTTCATTTCCCCCCCTTTGTACCTATGCTCCTTTCTCTCTCACGCTTTTCCTTCCTTTTTTTATAGCAGTCCCTTTAGTATATCTTACAGTACTGGTTTTGTGGAGGTATATTTTTTCAGCCTTATTTTGTCTGGGAAACTCTCTATTTGGCCTTCCATTTTAATTGAGAGCCTTGCTCAGTAGAGCAGTCTTCATTGCAGGCCTTTGCTTTTCAATACTTGGAATATTTCTTGCCATTCTCTCCTGGCTTGGAGTATTCCTGTTGAGAAATCATCTGCTAGCCTTATTGGCCCTTGTATGTTACCCCTGGTTTCTCTATTGTAGGATTCTCTCTTTGTCTTTAAATCTTGGCATTTCAATTATGATGTGTCTTGGAGTAGGCCTCTTTGAGTTCATCTTAATTAGGATCCACTGTACTTCCTGAACTTGTGTGGTTTTTTCTTTCTCCAAGTTTGGAAAGTTTTCTGTCATTATTTTTCAAACAGGGTTTCTATCCCTTACTCCTTTTCTTCTCCTTTTGGCATCCCTATGATTCTAATGTTGTTGCATTTCATGTTGTCTTGCAGTTCCATTAAGCTATCTTCATATATTTTGAGTAATTTTTCATGCAGCTGCTCTACCTCAGTATCTTTCTACCTTGTCTTCCAGCCCACTATTTGTTCCTCTGTTTCACCCAGCCTGCTCCTTCTAGTGTGTTTTATATTTCAGAAATTGTACTCTTCATTTCTTTTCTTGTTTATAGTTTCATACTGTTGTAGTTTTTATTCAGTTCCTTGTAGTTGTCCATGAGTTCCTGGAGCATCCTTATAGCCACTCTTTTGAACTCTATATCTGATAGTTTGCTTGCCTCAATTTCATTTAGCTCTTTTAGTGTGGATTCTTCCATTCCTTTTGATTGCAGGTTCTTTCTTTGTCTCCCTATTTCAGGTGAGTCTTTTTTGTCTGTTTCTGTGATTCCTGATGCTCTGCTTTGCTAGCTGTCTTTGTAGGGTGAAATTCTATGGTAGAAAGTCTGTGGGACACAGTGGTGTGGTCTCTTTGATCCCCTTGTCTGGATGCTCTAGGTTTGCCTTTTCTTCCATTTGTATGGGCTCTGTTGTTATACCTGGGCTTTACCTCTTGGTGGCTCTTTTGTTGGTGGGTTCTCTCCTCCAGCGGGTTTATTGGGATGCACAACTCCCACCTTATCTTGTATGTGATCAGAGGCTGGGTGAAGGCAAAATGGATTGAGACAGCAGGAGAGTATTTTATGAGATTTAAAGTACCAAGAAGTAGAAAATACATAGGAGATCCTTTGGAGAAGTACAGCAATAACCATGATATATCACCCAATCAGCCACTTTTTATAAAAGGTAAAAAAGAGATAAGACTCTTATTAGAGGGAAAAAAGAATATGAGCTGACTCCAGAAAGCAGAGTGCTTATGCAAGGTTAGATGGTAAGATACAGTGAGAGTAAGGGCTAGAAATTTAGCATAGTGTGCTAGAGAATAAAGTTAACCACA
Source organism: Phyllostomus discolor (assembly GCF_004126475.2). Taxonomy (NCBI): domain Eukaryota; kingdom Metazoa; phylum Chordata; class Mammalia; order Chiroptera; family Phyllostomidae; genus Phyllostomus; species Phyllostomus discolor. The sequence continues at coordinate 139,127,419 of NC_040903.2, read as the reverse complement.
ACAGTAATAAAACTCAGGAAGATAGTGAAATGAACCAAGACCAGGGAAACATGTTGTGTGGGAATTGGAACAACAATAATATGACAAGAAATATATGATCTGAATAAAAAGAATAATAAGTAAAAGACCAAGAGTAGTGTGTTATTGAAAAAGGAATAAAGTAAAGGAAATTAAAATGCAATATGAAAGGGAGAACAAAGAAACCAGTCAAACAATGAAATCAAACAAACAAAACAAAGAAAACTAAATGGATAGAAGAGAAATAAAAAATAATGATAATAATAACAAAAAAAGTAAAAAAATAAAATGCAAGTTCTATAGGATAACAAAGTGAATTTTGCCTCAGTTGTTGTCATTAGCCTTCTGATCTCTCTCTGCATCTGTCTTTGGTCCTTTCACAGTTGCAGGTCTTATTGTCTTATACTTGGAAGGAAAAAAAAGAGCCTCCTGCTGGCTTTAAACCTACAAAACAGGTTCTGCTGGTCTTCCTGAACACTCCAGGTAGAGGGGGCTGGGCTCTGATTTTTTTCCTTTCCTGTGGTTCTGCACTGGGGGCTAGGTCTGGGCTACAATATCCACAGGTGTCTAGCCTCCAGCCCAAGCCCTCAGAGTGCTATGTGGCCCCCACTGTCCATATGGGCCAGGCCAGCACCTTTAATCCACCTCATTGTGTAACCATTTGGTTAGTCTGTGATGTGCACTAAGTGGGAGCAACTCACATTCCTCCTCCCACTTAGCTGGCCTGGGCACTGTGCATGTAAAGTCCTTTCAGGGCAGTTTAGTTTCCCTATTAAATTAAGTCTCTCTGGGGACTCCTACTCCTCTGAGCCCCTGCTGTCCCACTTTCATCAGTCCTTGAGGTGCCCTGATTGGAGCATATCTCACCCCTCCTCCTTCCTCTTCACTAGCCCTGCTATGGCTTGAGAGCTCCTTAAACAACAGCTGAGAGCCTTTTATTTTATTCTATTTTAAAGTGAAATGTTTTATTATTATTATTATTATTATTATTATTATTTTATTTCTTTTTAGAGAGGGAATGGAGGGAGAAAGAGAGAGAGAGAAACATTGATGTGGGGTTTCTGGGGGACATGGCCTACAACCCAGGCATGTACACTGACTGGAAATCAAACCTGCGACACTTTGGTTCACAGCCCGAGCTCAATCCACTGCGCTATGCCAGCCAGGGCATATTTTAAATGAATTACCCTTGGTTACAACTGGCCATTCTTAACAAGCACATGGCTTTTCACACGGCCCAACTCTCTGACCAGTCCAGAAACTCTCTGGGTCAGAGTTAGTTGCAGCCCAACTCTTCTCCCATCTCCAAGTGTCACCCCGCTCCCCAATTTCTCTGGTACTGGTCCAGTTGGCAACCACAGTCCCAGCCAGGATACACTGCTTTTGTGGGTCTCCCACTGCATCTTTATGCCCCCAGCAACTTCAAGCATCCAGGTCTATCCAGGTCAATACTGCCTTCCCTGTTCTGGGAGGGGAGGGAACTGTGAAGTTACAATTGCTGATCTGACTCTCCTCCAAAGCTCCTGCAACAGCTGTGGTACCTGGCACCAGGCCTTGGATAGCATCAGCCCCAGTTCCGGTGCGGGTCCCAAGGACCTTCCCGTCAGTTCACTCAATCTCTTTACCGTCCATTTTTAAATGTCCTCTGCAATCTTTGGCTTCTAAACTTCATATAAGCTGGGATTCTCTTGGCTGTTTATTCTGTTCTCCAGAAGATCGGACAGGTGTCCCAGCTGCATGCACAAGCAAGTGGGTTCAGTTCCCCCTACCTCGCTGCCATCTTTTGCCCCCCCGATGTGGTTTCTTTAATTCTGTAGCTATCGGACTTCCACTCAACTCGAATTCTGTCTGTTCTGAGTGATGGTTGTTCTATATTTTAGTTATAATTTTTGATTCAGCATATCATTTAAAGTCCACTTCTCTGTAATAGCAACATCTAAAGGGAAAACTAAATTGGTGTACAATATTTGAAATGAATGATTATTATTTTCTCAAAATAAAAGGAAGTGGACATTTATGGACTTCTGACTGTCAGAAGGAATTAAAATATGTATTTTTCAATGGAGTAAGTTCCATAATTTTAAATGAACTTACCTTCCTCAATTGCTTTGAAGAAGTGCTGCTTTATAGTCTTCAGCTTTATGGTTTTTGGTAGTACTATTTCTTGATCTCTGAAAAATAATGGTGCTAGAAAAAATCAATAGAGATAATCTGCTCTTTACATTATCTTCTAAACTGAAATCTCTCAGATACTAAGTATTTATTGCATGGATATCAAATTTTAAAGTACATCAGACTCACTCATAGTACTCCTTAAAAACAGGGATTCTGGGGCTCTATGCCCACAGATCCTGACTCAGATGTTGTTTTAAGGCAGCCATCAGTTTTTATCACAAAGTACCCCACTCAATGCTGATATAGCTAGTGAACCTCAGTCTATTAAAGACTGATAGAACTCAGGTCAAGATGGAGGCATAGGTAGACATACTTTGCCTCCTTGCACAACCATAAGAAGAATCACAACTAAACTGAAAAGAAAAAACACCCAGACCTGCCAGAAAATTGAACTGTATAAAAGTTGGACAACCAAGGATTTAAGAAGCCATATTCATCTAGACAGGAGGAGAGGCAGAGATGGGGAGCTGGGGCAGAGAGGATGTGGTATGACAGTAGCAACACAGCAGCCAGAGCCAGTGAAATGGGTGGTCCCACATTCATATGTAATAGAGGCGGATTGGGAGCAAGCAATCCCAGCCCCAGGCCAGACTATGCGGCCCACTGTTCCAGCACTGAACAAATAAAGCCCTGTAAATTCTAGCTATAAAAACCAATGGGAGTTGGGGAGGCAAAAGAAACTGCTAGTCTCTCAGAAGAGTCTGTTTAAACAGCCCGTATGGTCCTAGAATATATACAAACCCACCCACTCTTGGAACCACCACTAGGGTGGTAACTTGAGGGTTACTAGTGGCATACAGGAAGTGGATGAAGTGACTGGAAATGGGGCAAGTGCCAAGCAATCCTCCAAGCAAGACAGGGGCATTGTCCACTCACTGACCACTGGCCCACATACAGAGCCACAAAGCAGTGAAGTGGGTTGCTCCAACCTGGCAAACACCTAGCATCCATACACTTAATAGGTGCACTAAGAAAGGGAGTCAAAGCTGCTCTGCCTAATGCACAAAAATAAACACAGGGAGGCTGGCAATTCAGGAGACAAAAAAAGATGACCTAATTTAAATGAAAAAAAAAAAAAAAACAGAACAAAACCCCCCAAAAAGAACTAAATGAAATGGAGATAGCCAACCTATCAGATGCAGAGTTCAAAATGCTGGTAATAAGGATGCTCAGAGAACACACTGAGTACAACAAAAGCATAAGGAAAGAAGTGAAGGCTACACTAAGTGAAATAAAGAAAAATCCACAGGGAAACAACAATGAAAAGAAGGGCCCTGGCTGGCGTAGGTCAGTGGATTGAGCATGGGCTGTGAACCAAAGCATCACAAGTTCGATTCCCAGTCAGGGCACATGCCTCGGTTGAGGGCCAGGTCGCCAGTGGGGGCCATGTGAGAGACAACCACACATTGATGTTTCTCTCTCTCTCTTTCTACCTCCCTTCCCCTCTCTAACAATAAATAAATAAAATCTTTAAAAAAATTAAAAAGAAGCCCTGGCTGGCATAGCTCAGTGGATTGAGCACGGGCTGCGAACCAAACTTTCGCAGGTTTGATTCCCAGTCAGGGTACATGCCTGGGTTGCAGGCCATGACCCCCAGCAACTGCACATTTATGTTTCTCTCTCTCTTTCTCCCTCCCTTCCCTCTCTAAAAAATAAATAAATAAAAAATCTTTAAAAAAATAAAAATAAAAAAGAAAAGAAAAGAAGGAAGGCAGTGTTCAAATCAATAACTGAAACTTAACTAATAAACAGTCAACCAGTACAGAATTAAGAAACAAAAATTTAAAAAACAAAAGGAGCCCTCCGGACTTCCGGCCAAGATGGAGGCATAGGTAGACACACTGTGTCTCCTTGCACAACCAAAATAAAGACAACAACAATTTAAAAACAAAATAACAATCAGAACTGACAGAAAATTGAGCTGTATGGAAGTCCAACAACCAAGGAATTAAACAGACACATTCATCCAGATCAGTAGGCAGGGTGGAGTTGGGCAGCTGGGTGGAGAGGGGTCACAGCACAAAAAGCAGTGGCACCAGGCGCACAAGATGGAAGCAGGCAGACCCTGGGTATGCAGATGGTGGCTGGCAGACCCCAGGCGCAGGGTGGCAAGGGGCAGACCCAGTGAGGCGGTGATTGTGAAGCGAGGCAATGCACTCAAGGCAGCTGGCTGACCAGGCAGTCCCACATTCCTGTGCAGATAAACCAGGCAAGGCTGGGGAGCTAGACAGATTGCACAACCCAGGGTCCCAACCTAGGGTCCCAGTGCAGAGAAATAAAGCCTCAAGTCACTGACTGAGGACACCTGTGGAGGTTGAGGCACAGGAAGAGACTCCCAGCCTCATAGGAGAGTTCGTTGGAGAGACCCACAGGGTTCTAGAACATACACAAGCCTACGCATACAGGAATTAGCACCAGAAAGGCCCAGTTTGTTTGGGGGAAGCAGCAAAAGAGACTGAAATCTGATAGAGAGCGGAGCAAGCACCATTGTTCCCTCTTGGACCCTGCCCCCACATTCAGTGTCACAACCCAGCTATCGGGTTGCCCCGCCCTAGTGACCACCTAAGGCTCTGCCCCTCAAACATAACAGGTGGGACAAGATGAAAAAAAATGGCTCAAATGAAAGAACAGATCAAAGCTCCAGAGCAAATACAACTGAGCGATCAAGAGAGAGCCAACCTATCAGATGCACAGTTCAAAGCACTGTGATCAGGATGCTCGCAGAATTGGTTGAATTTAGGCACAAATTAGATGAAAATTTGATTAGATTTGATTAGATTAGAAGAAATGAAGTCTATGCTAAGTGATATGAAGGAAAATGCCCAGGGAACCAATAGTGATGGGAAGAAAACGGGGACTCAAATCAATGGAGTGGAACAGAAGGAAGAAAGAAACAACCAAATGGAAAAGAATGAAAAAACAAGAATTCAAAAAATCAGAAGAGGCTTAGGAACCTCTAGGACATCTTTAAACATTCCTACATTTGAATTATAGGGGTACCAGAAGGAGAAGAGGAAGAGCAACAAGTGGAAAAGTTATTTGAACAAATAATAAAGGAGAACTTCCCCATTCTGGCAAAGGAAATGGACTTCCAGGAAGTCCAGGAAGCTCAGAGAGTCCCAAAGAAGTTGGAACCAAGGAGGAACACACCAAGGCACATCATAATTACATTAGCCAAGATAAAATGAAGGAGAGAATCCTAGAAACAGCAAGAGATAAAGAGACAGTAACCTACAAAAGAGTTCCTATCAGACTGTCAGCTGCTTTCTCAAAAGAGAACTTGCAGGAAAGAAGGGGCTGGAAAGAAGTATTCCAAGTCATGAAAGGCAAGGACCTACATCCAAGGTTGCTCTATCCAGAAAAGTTTTCATTTAGAATGGAAGGGCAGATAAAGTGCTTCTCAGATAAGGTCAAATTAAAGGATTTCATCATATTATCCTTATTATATGAAGTGTTAAAGGAACTTACCCAAGAAAAAGAAGATAAAAAACATGTACAAACTCACAATTATTAACAACCACACCTAAAACAAAAACAAAGAGAAACTAAGCAAACAACTAGAACAGGAACAGAACCACAGAAATGGATATCACATGTAAGGTTAGCAACAGGGGAATGGGAGGAGGAGAGAGGGGGAAAAGGTACAGAGAATAAGTAACCTAGATGGTAGGTAGAAAATAGACAGGGGAAAGGCAAGAATAGTATGGGAAGTGTAGAAGCTAAAGAACTTATGATACGTGGACATGAACTAAAGTGGGGGAATGTGGGTGGGAGAGAGTGTGCAGGGTGGAGGGGAATGAAGAGGGGGATGGGACAACTGTAATAGCATAATCAATAAAATATATTTTTAAAAAAAGAGACAATAAGACTCTGGCACATCTCCAAAAATGCCAACATCTGAATCACATGGATGCCAGAAGGAGAACAGGAAGAGTAGTACATTGGAAACTTATTTGAAAAAATGAGGAAAGAAAAGTTCCTCAATCTGGCTAAGGAAATAGATACACAAGTCAGTGAAGCACAGACAGTCCCAAACAAGTTGGACCCAGAGAGTACCACACCAAGACACATCGTAATTGGAATGCCAAAGTTTAAAGATAAAGAGAGAATCTTAAAAGCAGAAAGACAAAAGCAGAGAGTTACCTACAAAGGAGTTCTCATAAAACTGTCAGTTGAGTTCTCAAAAGAAATTTTGCAGGCTAGAAGGGATTGGTAAGAATTATTCAAAAGTCATGAAAAGCAAGGACCTACAACATGGATTACTCTATCCAGCAAAACTATCATTTAGAATGAAGGACAGATAAACTGCTTCCCAAATAAGATAAAGCTCAAGGAGTTTATCAGTACCAAACCATTATTATATAAAGTGTTAGAAGGACTTGTTAAAAAAAGAAAAGAATCAAAACTATGAACATTAAAATAGCAATAAATACACAACTATCTACAATTGGATCTATAAAACAAATTAAGCAAACAAGCAGAACAGAAAGAATCATAGATATGGAGATATGGACTTTCATAGATAGGGAGTCATTTGGAGGGTTATCAGCAAGGAGCAGGAACGGGGAATGGGAGAAAAGGTACAGGGGATAAGAAACATAAATTGGGAGGTACAAAATAGACAGGGGGAGGTTAAGAACAGTATAGGAAGTGGAGAAGCCAAAGAAGTTACATGCACAGAACTTTCATGACCCATGGTCATGAGCTAAGGCAGGAACTGCTGGAGGGAAGGGGTGTACCAGGCAGAGGGGGACAAAAGGAGAAAAATTTTGACACCTGTAATAGCATAATCAATAAAATATACTTAAAAAAGACTGATAAATTGAATCTTCACAGGTTGCCTAACTTAGTACACAATGACATATCTAGAATATCTGAGTAGGTGATTTTGTTTAACTGTCACTTCTGAAAAGGTTTTTTTTTTTTCCCTTAAGTTGGGGAAGGAGAAACTTAGGCTATTTTAAAGGCCTCTAGCTGAGTACTTTTTATAGATTGACTGAAAGTGGGCATCATCATTCTGATATGCTCTGTTTAAGGGAGATACTAAATACCTTCACCTTCATAGACAACTCAATCTAATTTCTTCTTTACATGACTTTTTTCAACCTTTCATTACAATTTCTCGAAGATTTCTACTTCCATCACTATCACAATGGTTACATGAATTTGTCGTGGCATTACTTTTAATACCTAAAATACTGCTTTTAATAAGTGATTATTTATCCTATAATTGGATCCTATAATTTTATCCTATTATTTGATCCTATATGTTAAAGTTACAGACATGGTAGAACACCTGGCTAATGATAAATCCCTAATGAATACTATTATCTATTACTCCTATATGTTTTCTTAAATCAAGATTTATATTCACAGGAGGAATGCATTCTGAAAAATGTGTCATTAGGTGATTTTGTGTTTGTCAAACATCATAGAGTGCACTTATACAAATCTGGATGGTATAGCCTACCACACACCTAGTCTATAGTCTATAGTAGATTATATAGAATGGCTTACTGCTCTTAGGACACCAACCTGAACAGCAGGTTACTGCACAAAACAACATGAGATTAAATGAAGCACAAGAGAAAGTGATGCAATCAAGAGACTCAGTCTATGAGAGATGTATCAGGCTGCTGCTCACATAACATGGCATACTGTTTTACAGCAAACATTTTTATAAGTATAAAGAGTACAGCCTATAATAACAATAAAAATATAGTGTATTATAGTAAATACATAAACCAGTAACATAGTCATTTATTATCATCATGAAGTATTATGTGCTGCACATAACTATATGTGCTACAATGTTCTACAATTGGCAGTGCAGTTGGTTTGTTTACCCCAGTATCACCATAAACTAATGACTAATAAATTTCACTCTGCATTATGATGGTTATGATGACTATGATGTCACTAGGCAATAAAAATATTTTAGCTCCACTATAGTCTTATGGGACCACCATCATACATATAGTATGTCTTTGAAAGAAACATCATTATGTGGCATTTCCCTCCCTCCTTCTCCCTCTCTCATCACACACACACACACACACACATATATATATATATATATAATATATATATAATTATATATATAACATTGTAGGTTTGGTTGCAGACTACTGCAATAAAGTTAGGATCACAATAAAAGAAGTTATAATCTTTTTGATATATCAGATTGATTTATGTATATATAAAGTATTTAGAGTAATAACAATATTTCCCAATCAATATTAATAAATCTATCACTTATTACCAGATACTTAGGCTATGTTGCAATTCTGTCTTCTCTAGTTTTAAAAGATTCAATAATTATTACAGTTAATATTAAAAAGAAGAAAATGTTAGTCTGCTAGAAGCCTTTCTTAAGGCTTTTAAAAGTCTTTAGAAATCTATTCTTTCAAAATCATACCACTCACAATAAAAACCAAATTGAAATCATCTCTGGCAGCTCCTGAAGTTGTTAAGCAAATATGTGTAGGGAAGTGCAATTTTGGAGAGTTGGAGAAGCTTGTATTTGACATAAACTAAATCTACGTAGAGATACTGTGAGTTGTTGAATTTAACTGGCATTTAATATTTGAGAGAAAAAAGATATTAAGTTGAGCTGTTATTGAAGGATTTGATTCACACCTTTTCCTTGTGGTGTGCATATTTCACCCCAAATTGAAGCATGTCTACAAAATTTCTAATATTCATGAGTAGGGCACTGAAACAAAAGACAACTGATCTGCTATGTCCGAGTTCTTTCAGAGCATTTTAAATGTATTCTGAAGAAGTGCACCTGTACTGTTAAGGACAATTCGCTGAAACTGAACTTAATTTAGAAATTTTGAATATTTACACAAAACTCTCAACCCTCAGTCCCTGCTTACTTTTCTTTTGGAAGCTTGCACTGACGTTTGTAAAAATGATATGATTCAAAGAAATGCCTAGGGTATATGGCAGGGGATAAAAATGGATTCAATGGTGTATGCTATGTTATTTATTATCCAATGTTGTCATGAAATTTATAGCCAAGTGAAACAGGAAGATTTTCTTTCAGAAATTTTTGAGTTATATCTATAGATTCTTAGAGCACTTCATTTTTATTTACCAAACAGCTCCTCTATAAGACAACAGTGAAAACCTACACTATATCCATAAAGCCTAATTAGTTTAATTCAAGATATAATTACAAAACACCTAACATAATCAGCGATGGCAAACTGTAGAAATATAGTTTAAAAGGATATTATACCATTTTGGAACTTTATACTTCATGAAGTTATAAAATATAAAGAGGTAAAAATTAATATAAAAAGTATATTCATCTCTTAGTGTAAACAATTATAAGATTGCTATAAAAATCTTTGCCTACTAGTAAGACACTTGTATATGCATTATCTAGGATCCAGTTAAAAATCTGTCAACTATAATTTAGATGTAAAATCATTCAATTGATTTCATAGAAGAGTAACCATTCCTATAATAATAATAAAAATATCTGTGCCTGATGATGTATTCTAAGTCTAGCTCCTTAACAGAAGTCTCAGTGTTTGCATGCAGGTCCCTTCTTATTCTCTGTCATGAAGCTACCATAAATCTCTAGACCCACAAACTGGCTGTTGTTTGTATGGTACTGCCTCACAGTGCATACTCTAATTAGTCAAGGTCATTTGAATACATTTTGCATGAAGCACCTAAAGCTCAATGTGCAATTTTGTGTACTTATCAAATTACTAATCAATATGCTACACCACAGTTACCACCAGCCTTCAGCTAGCAGAGAATGCTACATGAATTAAAATTGTCCAGGCTGTCATCTGCATAAACAAAATTAGTGGATGCCATTATTTTTCATGATCGAGAGCAATGAAATGTGTTCTAAATAGAAATGAATCACCATCAGTATTTTACATAAGCTTAAAATGCTTTATTTTAAACTTTAGCAAACCTAGTCTTAAACTGGCTTCGATTTCACTTTCTCTCTCCAACATATTACCTCCACTCTATTGGTAAAGTAATTTATTCTATCCTCTGTGGAGAGCCGGGATCTTATTTGCCAGCATATTTATCTTTCCTGCCACTGCACTGTCATTCATCTGCAGTCTCCACAGAGAACCAGACCTGTACAGAATTGCAATTAGGATTGATTCAACTAAATCCAGGCCATAGAACTGATGCTGACAGCATGACCTCAAGAGAATTTAAGATGCTGGGATAGGAAACACATACACACACACATTTAGATCCATGATTCATTAGGTTCTCCATGTACTTATTATGCTTTGGACCACTGTAGACCTTTAAAAAATTTTTTTGGTATTGCAATGAAAAACCAAACTGCTTCTTAGCAATTTTGAAAACCTAAAAAACGAATTCCATGGAAATGTCTATGTTGAGGTTTAAGCAGCAGTTTGTAAAGAACAGGAACCTAATTTCCACTGAGTTTGTGTAGCTAAAGTTTTCTCAATTTATGCAGAAGTGAAATAGAATGCAATGCAGTACAGATAAAGTTGCTTGGATCTCACACGCTTGTGGTGACAGATCTTTGGCAGTTCCATTCTAATCACCAACAGATCATCTCCTGGGTGTCAGTTAAATGGTCAAATAGAATTTCCTATGTCATTCTTGGTTCAGTGGGGCAGTCTTGTGGTTTAAAAAGGCAGTGGCTGTACGCACAGCAATAACCGAGTTTCTCTGACCTATCTCCTACGTCATATGAGGCCTGAGGTTCTGCACTTTGCATTAGGAATCATCTGTTATAGATGACCTGTCCTCATCTTCGTTGCACAGTAGAAAGGAGGAAAGTTTTCCACCAGGGAATGAGTCAGACTTACTCTGTAAACTAAAAAGGAAATTGGAAACAGATAATAACAGTCGCTGAGTAATCTTCTCTAAGTAGATTTTCTTTACATTTTTCTCTCGGGAGACAGAATGATGCTCTCCCAAAGGGATAATGTTGGATAGGTAAGAACAATTTGATTTAATCTAATAAGGGAAATGAGAACATCACAGAAAGCAAAATTCAATAAAGGAAAATCAAACTGAGCAAAGGAGAGGATTATGTAGTTTGGTTAATAGAATAGGGGATGAGGTGTCAAAACTCCCTCATTTTTTTTTCCTGCTTAATCAAATCACTTCAAGAAAAAAAAAATTGAAAAAGAAAAATATCTTCCCTTCTCCACAATATAATGAAAACCAGTCAAAAAGTGTCATAATGGGCATTGAGATTTTTAATTTTAATTTTTAAAAAAGTACACCCTAATTAATTTTGTAAGTGAAAGAACAATGAATTCTGTTCTCTCCATATGAAGAGATTTTTTCTTTCCTATAGAAGAAACTGTAATAAGCAGTATATACTATTTTTCCATTTTGGGTCAAGAAAACCACTGAAAAGGCAACTGAAATTATACATAGAATTCTCAGAATCATCCATAAGAAGGCATAAGAAGGTGAGAAGGACAAAGTAAGATTTCACCCAGTGTCACTAAGATTCTTTTGTTGTATGTTTACTGAAATTTTAGTTCTCAGAAAAGCAATCTCTACAACATATCTCATACATATAAATACCTTGGGGGGAATAATGAGCTAGATTGTTTATAAGCCATATTTCTATCTATGCTATTTAAAAAGCACAGTACTGTTCATCATCATACCACTTTTTAGATTTTATTACCACCAATGAGAAAAAGTGTCTACTAAATCCATGAAAACTTTTTGTGTGTAATTGATCCCTTGATATCTGAAGTAGCAAGAAGAGAAGGAAAGTAAAGTAGGGCTAAGTGTTCTAAGAATTCACAGAAGGATTTGCATGGATAGTATGTGCCTACTTAAGACGGAAATGATTTCCTGTTTCTGTCTTTAAGAAACCATTCTCATATAGCATTCAGAACCTCCACTAGAAGTGAAATTATAGAATAGTCATGACACTCAGATAATTAATGTAATTGACAAGAAAGAAAGAAGAAATGCTTCCTGAAGTGTCTGTGGCAATAGGGGCACTACACAACCAAAGTTTGTTCTCTTTTGCATCACAGAAACTAAGTTGTAACGCCATGAGGTAATTCTTAATGTAGGTAGATGAATTATATTAACCAAAATCCCAAAACATTGATTCATACACTTGAATGCTAATGTTTTTTCAAATTCAGAATATAGGATAAATATTTCTAGTTACAAAAATGCATTAACTTGTTTTCTATGACACTATTATTTTAAAATTAAGATATTTGTAAAACTGAAGTTAGAATATAAAGTGGTTCTGCATGTGTGAAGTCAGAGAAAAGGCAGTCTAACAGTCTCACCTGCTGTCTGACCCCATCTATGATAAAATCAGAAGAATTTTTAATGGCATTGCTCATCAAATACAGCTGCTGATTAAGTGCTGAGAGGTCTTATTTTTCATTTCCAATATTGCTTATTACTCAATAAAATCTTCTTTCATTAAAACCCTCTCATACAATGGATATGTTTGCATTATAGATTATGTTTTTATTAATTACACTTCAATTGTTGCTTTTTTCACAGACATACTTTAAGGTCCTCATAAGATTAAAGAAGGAACTCTAGTCGAATTCAATCACAAATATGAATTACTTTATGGCTTTTTCATGATTCAGAAGCTTTTCGTAGGTGGCTAATGTCATTCACTTTATGTTAAATGTTTTTATTTTTAGCTTCTGATATGCTGTTCAAATTGTGGGATGTTTATCTTATTAAAACCTAAAACCACTGTGCACTTGGCTGACTGCAAATGTTATGTGTGGACAGGATGAATACAAAACTCCATTAAAATGTTCTTATGCATCAGTGATTCTAAAATAGCACCTACTATTTTATTATTGGCTATAAAACTTATATTGCATAAATTTAGATATTTTCAACTATAGATAACAGAAAAGCACCTTAATTGGCTTACATAATAAAGAGTATTCATTATTCCCTATAATATAACAAAAAATGCTGAGCAAGAAGTGTTCTCGGGCTTGTTTATTCACTGGCTCAATGATAACATCGAGAACCTGTGTAGTTATGATTTTTCAGCTCAACAAAGCTCAAAATAAGTGTTATTCTGCTTGGTGGTGGCCAGTAAGGTAAACAGATAGATAGCCAAGCCAACCTGGGATAATCTGCAATGTATCAATAGCCAACCATGAACAGGGTTTATTCTTTCTGGCTCATTATTTTAAAAGGTCAAGAATATCTTTCTCAGAAGCCTCCCTGGAATATTTCTCTCACATCTCATTGACTTGCAGTATATCTAATGTCCATGTCTAAATCAATCACTAGCCAGGGCAATGCAACCAGAGCAATTGTTTTAGACAAACTAGTGATTCCCAAACTTGACTATGCAGCAGAATCACCTAGAGTTCCCACCAAAGAGTTTCCTATTAGTATGTCTTCGGTGGGTGAGATAATTTACAGTTTCATAAGTCTACAGGTCATTCTAAAGTTGTTGGTCCTAGAGCCACACTTTGAGAATTGCTGCTGTAGTGTTTATTGATCATCTGAAAGATTATATATGAGTTCAAATGTCTTCTTATAGAATTGGTAAGCACCTTTTGCATCAGAAGAATCAAATTCAGTGACCATTATGCTGACATATGTGCAAAAGTTTCAAGCTAAGTGATATTAAGAAACAAAAACAATCCTGACTAGTGTTGCTCAGTTGGTTGGAAAATCGTCTGTTAACCAAAAGATCCCAGGTTCGATTCCTGGTCAGGGCACATGCCTAGGTTGCAGGTTCATCCCCAGCCAGGGTGAGTATGAGAGGCAACCGATCAATGTTTCTCACATCAAATGTCCCTCTCCTTCTCTCCCTCCCTCCCTTCCTCTTGCTCTAAAATCAGTAAGAAATGTTCTAAGGTGAGGATTCTTTTTAAAGGGAAAAAACAATAAAATTTGACCTAAGATTAGCACTTACTGGAAAATTTTTATTATAAGACATTATGGCAATTGTCTGAATGTAAATATTTGTAAAATGTGTTGTATTTGAGCTTATGTTCAGGCACAAACTAGGTCATTTTGAAACCTAGCAAATGTAAAAATAAGAATCAAATATAATTTAGAAGATGTAAGCACTTTTTCTAGTTTACAAAAAGAGAAAAACCTGTGGTAGGCCAATAGTTTGTTTGGGAAAAGTAATCTCCAGGAATCATGAGAAGAATCTGCAACGCTAGTGAGATAATGAGAGGAAGTATAGCAATGAAGTGAATTGAATTTTCCCTGGATTCTTCAGAACAGGTAAGAATACCCAGGTACCTCCATTACTCGGAACACACCAGACTGACAGTTTGGAACAGAACTGACACACAGTGCTTCTCAAATTTTAATGTGCCTGTGCAACACTTGCAGATCTTATTAAAATGCAGATTATGATTTAGGAAGTCTGGAGCAAAGCATAAGATTCTCTGTTTTTAACAAGTTCCCAGATGTCATCAATACTGTTGGAACCAGAGCTCATTTTGAGTTGTAAGGTTATAAAAAAACTGGCTTTAAACAGAGGTCTAAGTAGACCTTGTTGGAATTGATCATATAGAAGTGCCCACAAAACTCATAAACTAGCAATGAGGAGCTAGTGAACTGCTGGAGGAGGGACCTAAAGATTAGGTTAGGGGAATGTAATAGCTATCAGAGAAATCAGTAAAGAGAATATTTCAACAGTCCGTGAGAGAACTGGTGAAAGTTGGAACTTCATTAACCATGAAGCTGAAGAGGAAGAAATATTTTGAAAGAACTGATAAATATCATTTATGATATATAAATGTAATCCAAAAAAGCAAAAAGTATATATGACCTGGAATAAATGCGCTGTCAAATTAGCATTCACCAAGATTAGGTACAAAGAGGAAAAAATAGATATGAGTTCAGTTTCAAATGCATGGAAGAGTCAGGGCTTGACAAAGCACTCGCGCGCGCGCGCGCGCGCGCGCGCACACACACACACACACACACACACACACACAGGGGAGAATTTCAGGGCTGGGTCTGGAGCATGACTGGATCTGGAGATCAAGATTTTGAAAGTGTCAGTCTACAGGTGATGGTTATAATCACTGGGGCAAGACAATCCAAGGATTATAAAATAAGAAGGAAGAGATAAGAAGTAAGTAAATCAATATAAACATTTAAGGGGCCAACTGAGAACAGTAATTTAACTAAAGAGAATAGGAAATAATGATCAGAAAAGTGAGGAGTATAGAAATGAAGGGTAGCAATTATTTCAAAGGTCAGCCAAGAGGACCCAGAGGTCAGAGAAGATAGGGACTATCACTCATTGTACTGGGATATTAGGAAATCACCACTGACCTCTCTGGGGTGATGGGGGGAATGCAGGTGTGGAAAAAAAAAGATAAATTAAGCTTTTTATTTATTTTATTTTATTTTTAAATCATTTTTATTTTTCAATTATAGTTGACATACAGTATTACATTAGTGTCAGGTGATTAAACATTATAGTTGACTCCAGTTATTAGACATTGTATAGCTTACTAAGTGATCATCTTAATAAATCTCATACTCATCTGGTACCATGCATAGTTATTACAATATTATTGACTATATTCCTTATGCTGTACTTTACAACTCCATGATGACACCTATTCTGTTATACCAGTTTGTACTTAATCCCTTCACCTTTCTCACCCATCCTCCTAAGCCCGTCCCATCTTGCAACCATCAAAATGTTCTCTGTATCTATGAGTGTGTTTCTGTTCTGCTAGTTCATCCATTTTGAGTTTTAGATTCAGTTGTTGATTGATATGTATTGCCATTTTATTGTTCATATTTTTCATCTTTTTTTCCTTCTTAAAGAAGATCCTCTAATATTTTGTGTAATAATGGTTCAGTGGTGATGAACTCCTTTAGCTTTTTCTTGTCTAGGAAACTAGTGTAGGTATGAAAAAATATGATGGGGATTATATATACAAGGGATTATAACATCTACAGAGAAACACAATATGTGGTGGAGGCCTAATAGATGATCTCAAGGCATATATTCGAGCGACTTCAAATTCCTTGGAGAAAGGAATTTTGCTAACAATTCCGTATTATCAGAGCATTAGGATTTACATTTGAAAGTGTGTCAAGTAGGAAAAAAAAACCCTAAAACTGCTGAGAATATTTTTTATAAATTCACTGAGCCAAGACATTTCATGAATAAAATCTGAAACAAGAAGCAAAAGCAGGGGACACAGTAAAAAGATATGGTGAAATAAGAACTGCCTTAGGGAAAGAGTAAGATTTGTTTGGGTTTCAAGAGACAAGAGGGAGACTGTGGAAATAAGACGATAGGGCAAAAGTCCTGCCAAATGATGTAAGCAACAATTGAAAACTTGCCCAAAATTTAACTTAAGTCCACAGAAACCGATGCTTTAGAAAGTGTTCAGAAAACTGACAGTACAATGCCATTTCATCATCAGAGACAGCACAAGCCTGTAGGCACACCTTCGTGCCAATTGTCCAAGAAAAAGAAGGCATCAACAGGGAACACGTAGAGCCAAACCAACCTCAAATACCAAAGTAAAACTGATGATGGAAAGTCTGGACTTTGAACTTTGACTCAGGAAAACATAGTTAAGTGAAATTGCTAGAGGAGCAGACTCAGAGGAAGAGAAGACAGAAAGGGAAAGATGGAACTTCCACAGATAATAACATTCATATTCAGGGAATTGCACATCAGAAAACTGAAATGTTCTAAAATAACCCAGGGTAGAGTGTGGGCTTGGTTCAGAAAGTATAATTGTATACCATGACCGTGAATAGCAACTTTACTTAAGAAGAATGAAGCAACACCTAGGAAAATGAATAAAGGACAAGGAAAGCAGAGAACTATAAATTCCCATTAATTTTTTAAAAGTAAAAAATGAAATGGGAGTACAAATTAGGTCAACAGTAATAAAGGAGTTTTTAAAAACACCACATACCCCCCCCAACACACACACACACACACACACACAAATGTAGACTGTAGATCAAAACAGGAGCATGAAAAATAAGTTAAATACAAGGAAAGCTGGGGAAACTGTCTACATAATTAAAGAACTGGAGGAGAAATAAGAAGAAATGTATGAAATTAAGTCTATTGTTTTCATGAACAACTGCAATGTGATTGAATGCATAGGTAAATTTCTTTGCTTATACAGTGTGAGATTCAAGAAAAATTGTAAATAAATGGCATAAAAATGACATTTTAATTTTTTTTTAAATATACTGTTCAGAATCAAAGGAGATAATGCAAGTAAAAGTGTTTTGATGAAGTTAAGTGCTTTACATGGAAGGGGTTATTATTATCTTTATCTTGTGATTCCAGCGCTGGTTTTCTGTCCTTATATCCTTGTTCATATCTGAGCAATTTGGATTCATTCTATGGCTAAGATGTCATTATGCTGTAGCTAAGGATCTACTAAATTTTAAGTATATTTCAGCTAAGTATGTATATTCTGTCAACTCATTTGCAATGCTACCAAGAAAATCCATCAATCAATTTTTCTAGCTTAACTTGTTTCTGATTATAAGAAGACTAATTTTCCACGTACTCTTTCTTGACAACATGCTTATTTGTTGAATATTTGTATTCTTCTTTCAACAAGAACAAAAAAGAGGTTTTACACAATAGGTACCATATTGGTGGATTTTAAAATGTAAGTAAAGTGAGTCAATATCCTACAGTCTAGAATTCTGTTATAAATATTCCTACTAAATACAGCTCTGTCTCCTAGTTCATATTAAAAGTGAAAAACAGTGAAAGTAATAGAGTAAAATAAAAATTATGATACAATGATAGAATTACTTCACAAAATTTAGGAAAATCAGAGAGTATATACATACACATGCTACATTTCCTCTTTCCTTAAAAATTAATTTAGAAAATTGTCAGGCCACCCATATTTGTTGAACCATATGAAATTGCCAGTACTTGACTATGTTCGGGCCTACAAAGTGGCAATTTCTTACAACTCAAACTATATTAAATATATCTGATTACTTAGCATTTTGAAGGTAATCTCAGCACTTAATTATTAGTTATAATTCAAGATACTTCTGAAATCTTAATTTAATATGATGCAAATTTTGTTAAATTCTTAAATAACCTCCTGATATATTTATATAGCATTTATTTTCCAGTGGATTTAGATTTAGTTATATTAAATATTTTTCTTATTGCCATGTCTCTTTATGACAAGTTAAACATATTTAAACTTTACATGAAAGACTCAGCTTAAAAAGAAATGAATCTCAACAGGCATAGGGCTGGAACATAAGCCTTTCCTTTCCTCATCAACAAAATCAATTTGTTAAGTTCTGTGTGCAACCTAACAAGTTGCATATGTATGAAAATAAAGCTGTAATTCTAAAATGAGGAAACTTCACAAAGGCTTCCACTGTTATGAAAAAGTCAGAATTTTCCAGATCATTTACAGATTAATAAAAATTAGCATAATCAAAGATTTATATATTACTTCTCAAGCAAGTATTGTAGATGGGCAAATATTCAAAGGTGGCTGATTTTGTGGAATAAATGAAAATAAATGCACTAAGAATTTTATGACTATACAAAACTGTTGTGAAATAATAGGTCTAATGGCCATTTGAAATTACTTCAGAACCACCTAAAATTATTTTGAAAATTTTTTTATTAAAACCATTATTTTTCATCATGACCAAGTGGGGTTTATTCCAGATATGGCTCACCATTGGAAAAACTAAATAACCCTCCACCTCAACAAGCTAACAGAGAAAACTCAGATGTTCTTTCAATTGATTCAAGAAAGACATTGGACATAGCAACACCCATTTTCAGCAAGTTAGGAATAGAAGGAAATTATTTAAGTTTGATAGAGTATAGACATAAATCTACAGCCAAAACCATAGTAATAATGAAAGACTGAATACATTTTTTCCTAATATAGGGAACAAGGCATGGATATCTGCTTTCACTGTTTTGAACAGTGGAATTTCAGTGGGCTTATTAAGTAAGAAAAGGAAGCAAAAGAGATACAGTTTGAAAAGGAAGAAATATAACTGTACTGTTTGAAGATGACATGATTGTCTACATAGAAAATCCCTAGGAATTAACCAAAAAATAAAAAAATTAAAAAGTGATATATTTAATAAGTTCAGCAATGCCACAAGATCGACACATAAAAGTCAATTGCATTTCTATGTACTAACAATGAACATGTAGAAGCTGAAATTAAAACACAATACTACTTATAATCACTTTAAAGAAAATTAAATACTGAGTTTTATACCTTAAAATATACATAAATTTTTAATTTGAAATTTGTAAAAGGTGGATGAAAGAAATTTTAAAAGATCTAAATAAATAAATATTTCAGGTACATAGATCAAAAGACTCAAGAGTAAAAGTGTCATTTTACCCAAACTGATCTATCGGTTTATGAAATTTCTGCCAAGATTCCAGTAAAGCTTTTTGTAAGCACAGACAAATTTATTCTAAAATTTATGTGGGAGGGTACAGGCCCTATACTAGCTAAAATAATCTTTACAAGGTGGAAGAAGGAACCATTCCACTTCATATTAAATCTTACCATACAGCTAAATTAATCAAAATAGTGTACTTTTGGTGAAAGGCTAGACACATAGATCAATAGGACATAATAAAGAACATACAAAAGACCCACATGGATATGTCCAACTGATTTCTTTTTTAAAAGATTTTGTTTATTTATTTCTAGATAGAGGGGGAAGGAGATAGAGAGGGAGAGAAATATTAATGTGTGGTTTCCTCTCACACGCCCCCCACTGGGTACCTGCTCCACAACCCAGGCATGTGTCCTGATTGGGAATCAAACCAGCAACCCTTTGGTTTGAAGTCCATGCTAAATCCACTGAGCCATATCAGCCAGGGTATTTTTTCTGTGATTTCTGATAAAGATATAAAAGCAATTCTAAGTAGGAAGGTAGCCTTTTCAACAAATGGTGATGGAACGAGTGGAAATCCATAAGCAAAAATGTGAACTTTGATCTAAACTTCATACCGTATATAAAAAGCAATTCTGTGAAGGATAGGGACTAGCTCTTCCCTAAATGCTCTGTAAAATTCTCCTGTGAGACCATCCAGTCCAGGGCTTTTCTGTACCGAGAGCCTTTTGACTATGCTTCAATTTCTTCAGCTGTTTTTGGCATTAAAGACGTTCAGGCTTTCTGTTCCTTCATTTGGTTTCAGGCTTTCTGCTCCTTCATTTCAGAAACTTTTCTAAAAATGTGTCCATTTCACCTAGGTTTTCAAATGTCTTGGAACATAGTCCTTTGTAGTAATCTCTTACAAGCCTTTGTGTTTCTGTGGTATCAGTTGTAATCTCTCCTCTTTCATTTCTGATTGTGTTTATTTGGATCCTGTCTCTTTTTTTCTTGATGAGTCTGCTTAAAGGCTTGTTGATTTTGCCCCAAAAATCCAAGAAGATCGAAGACTCCCAAACTCTTTCTAGGAAGCTAGCATCATCCTAATCCCAGAACCAGATAAAGACACAACAAAGAAAAAAAACTACAGGCCAATAACACTAATAAACATAGATGCTAAAATCCTCAACAAAGTATTGGCAAACCGCATCCAGAAATACGTTAAAAAGATCATACACCATGATCAAGTGGGATTCATCACAGGGATGCAAGGAAGGTACAATATTCACAAATCAATAAATGTAATTAATATATCACATAAACAAAACCAAACACAAAAATTACATGATCATATCAGTAGATGCAGAAAAAACATTTAATACAGTGCAGCACCCATTTATGGTAAAAAAAAAAAAAAACACTCAGCAAAGTGGGAATAGAGGGAGCATTCCTCAACATAATAAAGGCTGTATACAAGAGACCTACAGTCAACATCATAGTCAACAGGCAAAAACTAAAAGCTTTCCCACTTAGATCAGGAACAAGGCAAGGATGTCCACTCTTACTACTCCTATTCAGCATAGTATTGGAAGTCCTAGCCACAGTGATCAGACAAGAAAAGGGAATAAAAGGCATCCAATTCAGAAAGGAGGAAGAAAAACTGTCATTGTTTGTAGGTGACATGATAGTATACATAGAAAATCCTACAGACTTCACCAAAAAACGTCTCAACCTAATAAATGAATTTGGCAAAACAGCTGAATACAAAATCAATACTCAGAAATCAAAGGCATTTTTGTATACCAACAATGAAATATCAGAAACAGAAATCAGGAAAAAATCCCATTTAATATAGCAACAAGAAACATAAAGTACCTAGGAATAAACCTAACCAAGGATGTCAAAGTCCTGTACTCAGAAAACTACACAACACTGAAGAAAGAAATTAAGAAAAAGACATAAACAAATGGAAGCATGTACCATGCTTATGGATTGAGAGAATTAACATCATTAGAATGTCCATACTACATGAAGCAATTTATAGATTTATTGCAATTCCTATTAAAATACCAATGACATATCTCACTGATATAGAACAAACATTCCAAAAATGTATATGGAACCATAAATGACCCCAAATTAGTCTTAGCAATTTTGAGAAAGAAGAACAAAGTAGGAGGGATCACAATACCTGATATCAAACTGTATTACAAGGCCAGAGACTGTAATCAAAACAGCCTGGTACTGGCATAAGAACAGTCACATAGACCAATGGTACAGAATAGAGAGTCCAGAAATAAACCCTAAGTCTCTATGGTCAATTAATATTTGACCAAGGGGACAGATGCATAAAATAGAGTAAAAATAACCTCTTTAACAAATGGTGTTGGGAGATCTGGAGACCCACATGCAAAATAATGGCACTCGATCACCAACTTACACCATACACAAAAATAAATTCAAAGTGGATAAAAGACTTAAATATAAATAGTGACACCATAAAAGTCCTAGAGGAAAATATAAGTAGGACAACCTCAGATATTCTATGCCTCAATATTTTCACCAATATGTCCCCTAGAGCAAGAGACATAAAGGAAAGAATAAACAAATCAAAATAAAAAGCTTCTGCATGGCTAAAGAAAACAGCATTAAAATGAAAAAGGAACCAACTGTATGGGAAAAATATATTTGTCAAGGATACCTTGGACAAGGGTTTGATCTCCAAGATATACAAAGAACTCACACAAGTCCATTCCAGGAAGACAAACGACCCAATTAAAAAATGGCAAAATACCTGAACAGATACTTCTCCAAGGAGGACATACAGAGGGCCCAGAGACATATGAAAAGATGCTAAGCATCACTAGCCATCAGAGAGATCTAAATTAAATCCACAGATACCACTTCACACCAGTCAGAATGGGCATCACAAACAAAGGAACAACAAGTGCTGGTAAGGCTGTGGAGAAAAACGGTACCAGTGTGCTGTTGGTGGGAATGCAGACTGGTGCAGCCACTGTGGAAAACAATACGGAATTTCCTCAGAAAACTAAAAATGGAACTACCTTTTTACCTGGCAATTCCACTGATGGGATTGTATCCTAAGAACCCTGAAACACCAATTCAAAAGAACCTATGCACCCCAATGTTCATAGCAGCACAATTTATAATATCCAAGTGCTTGAAGCAACCTAAGTGTCCATTGGTAAATGAATGGATCAAAAAACTATAGTACACTTACATGATGGAATACTATGCAACAAAAAGAAAGAAGGAGCTCCTACCCTTTGTGACAGCATGGATGGAACTGGAGAGCATTATGCTAAGTGAAATAAGCCAGGTTATGAAAGACAAATACCATATGATCTCACCTTTAAGTTGGGACCTAATCAACAAAACAAACAAGCAAGCAAAATATAACCAGAGACATTGAAATAAAGAACGAACTGACAATAACCAGAGGGGAGGTGGAAGGCTATAATGGAGAAAAAAGTGGGAAGGGTTTTAAGGAATAAATATAAAGGACACATGGACAAAACCAAAGGGGGGTAGGATCAAGGGTGAAAGTGGCAGTGACTGGGGTGAGGGGTAGTGATTGGGACAACTGCACTTAAACAACAATAAAATATAAAATAAAATAAAATAAATCCTGAAACAAAACAAACCAAACAAGCAATTCAAAATGACCATAGAACTGAGTGTAAAACTATAAAACTTTTAGAAAAAAATATAGGAGAAAATTTTGGGGATGTTAGTCTAGCGATGTAGGTTTTAATCTTGAGCCAAAAAGCATGATCATTAAAGAAAAATTGGGTAATTAGATCTCACAAAAGTTTAAAACTTTTGATTTATAAAATCCCTCATGAAGATAAAAAGACAATCTGCAGAATGGGAGAAAATATGTGCAAACGTCATATCCAAGAAAGGATGGGTATCTGAAATATATTTAAAATTCAACAGTAAAAATATAACCTGATAATAAAATGGGTAAAATAACTATGAAGAGACAGTTTACTAAAAAAGATATAGAGATGACAAATACATGCAAGAAAAGATATTCCACATTGGGAAAATGCAAATAAAAACCATAAGGTATTGCTACATTACTAACATTAAAAATAATAAATCATAAAAATATGAAAAGGTAGTGAAAATGCCAAGGAGTCAGAGAAATTGATCATTCTTACATAGATGGTAGAATGCAAAATGGTACAACCACTTCAGAAAAGTTATATGGTTTCTTATAAAAATAACTTAACTTCACAATCAACATACAACCCAGCAATTTTACTCTCATTTATCCTTGAAAAATAAAACTGGCAATTAATATAGTATTTTTATCCATACTAACAGTTTTATTGATGATATAGGTATACCTTGTTTTCTTGTTCTTCACTTTGTGCTTTACAAGTTTTTTGTTTTGTTTTTGTTTTGTTTTGTGTTTTTACAAATTGAAGGTTTGTGGCAAGCATATCCATCAGCACCATTTTCCAACAACATTTGCTTATTTTGTGTCTGTGTATTACATTGTGGTAATTCCCACAATATTTCAAACTTTCGTTATTATTGCATTTACTGTGGTGATCTGCAATCAGTCAGCAGCCATCAGCACTGAGGCAGGACCCTTTGCCAACAAAAGGGATTACAGCTCCCTGACAGCTCACATAATGGTTAGCAAAGCTTTTTTAGCAATAAAATAATTTTAATGATGGTGTGTACAGTTTTTTATACATATTGCACACTCAACTGGCTACAGCATAGTATAAACATTTTATATGCACAAAGAAACTTAAAAAATTCATGTGACTCACTTTACTGGGATTTTCACTTTTTTTTCAGTAGTCTGGAACTGAACCTGCAGTATTTCTGAGATATGCCTGTATTTTTAAAGCCAAAATCTGGGTAGTCAAGTACTGGAAATGGCCAAATGTTGGGAACAGCAGATGCCCTTGAACATGTGAACATGGAAATAACATGAGAATGGTTAAACAAATCATGTTACAGAGGTGCCATGGAGTACTACTCAACAATAAAAAGAAACAATGGTTGATGCATGCAACAGCTTTGATATCCTCCAGGGAAGTATACTGAGTGAAAAGAGCTAAGCCTAAAAGTTTACATGCTTTATGATTCTATTTATAAAACATTTGGAAATGACAAAAATTCAGAAATGGAGGACACAGTAGTGGTTACCAGGAACTTAGTGACACGGAGGGTATGGTGAAGGGAGGTGAGGGAAGTGGGTGTGATTATAAAAAGCATAAAAGCTACATGAGGAATCCTTGTAATTATAAAACTATTCAGTTACTTGACTGTGGTGGTGGATAAACACAACTACACATGTGGCAAAATTATTTACATGCATTTAGAAGTGAGCGCATGTGAAACTGGGCACCCTGAGAAATATCCATGCATTGTATCCATGTCAATGTGCTGATGCGAAGTTTTGCTATAGTTTTGCAAAATTTTACATTGTGGAACAGAGTGAAGAGTACAATGGGATATCTTTGCTTTATTCCTTACAAAATGAATTTTAATCTACAATTATTCAATAAAACTCTGTTAAAAAGAACTATTGAAAAAAAATTACATTTGAGAGACAAAAGCTAAATACATTTTCAATGATATTGTAAGTTTTTCCCCAATCTTGTTTATAAAACATTTTCTTTGTGTCTTAATTTTTGAAATAATTTAGATTGAGTACTTTTAATGTGGAGAAAATAATGTATACATAGGTACTTATGCATCCACTGTGTTAGGTAAAACACTGACAGCTTGTTATAAAATCACTCCAACCAGCTTTCCATTAAACAATAAATTTTCCTGTATTACACCTTAACTTATTTAGTATTTTACAGGCATTTAAAAACATTTCACCTGGAGAAAATCTTTCCTAAAAGACCATGTAGTGAAGTCAGAGTGTTAGCTGGTACATCAAGCACCACGTTCGTGACAAGTGAAAGTGCTGAGCATTGTAGGAAGTATATAAATGAGCCAGAGTTCTTGTTGAAGGTTGTGCAATCAATCTCACTTTAAAATGAATGGGTTATCTTGATGATAGTTTTGTTTGTGTGTCTGGTACTCAACTAAATCCGTTAGGATAAATAAAACTTTGAAGCAGGCACTCTCTTTTTTTCTTTAAATCATCAAGCATCTTATTGATAAGACAGTTTTCAGAACTGAATTTAAATTTAATACATTGGCATCACACTTATTTATAACTCAAAGAAAGAAAAAAGTAAAGGCTCTGCTCATTGAACTACAATTAATGTTGAAATGTATATGAGCAGAACACCTGCACCAGAGGCTATGCAGGTATAAGTCAGACTACGTGTTTGCAAAATCATTTCCCTTTTCTCCTTTTATAAATTCTAAGGCCCTCACCACTAATATTAGTGGAAGAGAGTACTGGTTAACCTACAGCTTTTAATTATGTGTTCCACTGTTGCACTCCTATCATTTCCCTAGTAATAAGCAAGCAAGTGGGGAAATCTATATTCATGTTGAAAGATATAGTCTACATCTCTGGGGAGAGGGGTGAGCCAATTAACTTTCTGAAGGGAATGTCTTAGCCAGAGTTAAAGCAACCTTACCTAACCTTCCTACAAATCCAAAGCAACCATAGACAAAGATTTGCTTCACTGCCAAACACTTCAAGGAAGAGAAAATGAGTATTAACAGCTTAAAACTAGTCAAAGAAACTTAGCAGATAATTTGAAATAGAAAATATCTTTAATTAGCTAACATTGAAGAATATGATAATAATAAAACCATACTATGAGTGGCTTAACATTTCATTGGAAGATTTTATTTTTCCTCACTTTGGTTAATTGGATCATTTCTGCATGAATGAAATGTATGCTAAATTATTTACAGATAATTACATGGCTGCACTGTTGCTAAAATATTAAGACACAGATGCCCCACAGGAGACACTGCAGCAGACACAGGCATGACAAGAAATGAATAGTCAAGGGATTAATGAAGGGAGTTATAAGAGAAGCCTATAGAACTAGAAGTGGTATTATTTTAATTAATTAATTTTTTCAACATAATATAGGCACTTAAGGGTTTTCAAGAACATGTATAAAGGACACATGGGCAAAACCAAATGGGGGTAGGATCAAGGATGGGAAGTGAGGATGGCTGGGGTCAGGGGAGCAGTGGGGAGAAATAGAGACAACTGTACCCAGAAAGATTATCATTATTCATTGATAACACTTAATCAATTGTTATTTTATAATGTAATATTTGATTCACACAAAAATATAGGAGGCACATAAATAAAATGAGCACTCAAAAAGATCTTTAAATTCATTTTCTTGCAAGTTACATTTTTAAAAAATCATCTTTGAGATGGCTATAAATGCAGAGTTTTAATTCTAAGTGATAGATATAAAATGCTTATTGTTATGACATTTAAATAACAATTTGCAACATACCTAAATAAAGCCTTTTACTGTTGTAATTTTTTTTAAATTTCTATCCTTCCACCTTTCTCTTAAAAAATAATGGCTCAAGTATCAGCCCCTTCAATTTTCTTAATCCAAAAACCTGTGTCAGAAGTTATGAACAGCACTGGCTGGTGTGGCTCAGTTGGTTGGAGCATCATCATACTGTGGACTGAGAGGTAATGGGTTCAATTCCCGGTCAGAGCATAAGTTGAGGTTGGGGGTTTGATGTCTGTTGGGGCCTGTTCAAGAAGGCAACTGATAGACGTTTCTCTCTAACATTGATGTTTCTCTCTCTCTCTCTCCCTCCCTTCTTCTCTCTAAAAGCAATGAAAACAAAACAAAACCAAAAAACAAAAACAAAAACAAAAACCACCCTCAAATGAGGATTAAAAAAAAAAGAAATTCAGGAACAAATATACTTTAGTTAGATTTATAAACAATACTCTACCTCCAGTGAACATACGGTCAACCACAACTATAGAAAGGAGTGGTGCTATTTCTATGGTGTCAGTAAACTGAACCAGCTTTTAATTTAATTATGCTATTATTGCTATCTAAACAAAGTACTGCAGGTCACATTATTGGACATTCAAACAGAATTTTCAACCTGACTAATCATGAGTGGTCATTTTAAGTACTGCACTCTTTAGGTGCATGGGCACTAATTAAGTATCTTTTTACATTATTGATCTTTAGTTAACATTTCATTTGATGCCATTTTTGAACTAAGAAATTGTGTGTTAGGTCACATATATAACCTAAGAAACAGCAACCTCTCAAACTTTAAGTTATTATGGGGCAAAAAATAAATTTATTAAATTGCATGTCTTCAATCCATTTAATCTACCCTCCACTGCCAACTCCTAAAAATAATTTTTTGTCCCTTGACTTCACTGCATTCCTCCATCATTCAAGGAAAGTCTTGGTAAGCCAGCATAGTTAAGGGGCTTGTAATTTTTTTTTAGACTCAATAGAATAGATAGAGGTACAATCTTCTAAGCTGTGATGTAGGATTTTTCGTAGATATAAGTGAAAATATATCCCCATACTAAAGAAAAACTTAAAAACTATAAATAGAACAAAAGTGGGGAGAAAATGGGGAAGAGCTTTAAATCTAAGCTTTTAGAAACAAAATTGGGGGGTCGTGTTTTGTTTTTGTTTTGTTTGTCATTAGTTATTAATTTGGGAGCAAAGCTTACAAAGAGAGACTTCAGTGAATTGGCGAGATAAAAAGATGCTGAGCGGTGGGTTAGGAAAGATCATTTTAAAAAAATGATTCTATGGATTACAAATAGGCTTACTTTTTATAGTTTTCCAGAGAGCCAACAAATATTGGGATGATTTTCAAGTGTTTGGGGGCCAAATACCTAAGACACCCCAAATTCCCAAATAGGCAATACCCCAAATTTCCAGGCTGTCACCTTACCCCTACCACTTCTACTTTGTCTAGGAACAGAAACCTGAATATGTGAATATTCTTTTCCTTCTTTATTGGCTTTGAGACTGTTCAAAATTCATCTTTTTCCTGCCCTAACATCCAAACCCATCACTGGGGGATCAAACAACATGAAATAGTATTGGATTTTTATCCAAAGTATAAAATAAATATAGAGTTTATAGTAATAAAAATAAATTAGTGAAGAAATTAATAAATATGGGAAAAGAGACAAATACCCTAAGCAGAAATATTATAATTAATATTTGTAGATATTCTATCCTTAAGGAGGTAGAGCATAACTTTCTGCTCAAGTGAAAGGTACACATAATGATATCCTTCCAAAGAGTACAGTACACAGGAAAAAATATCACTTTAATTACTTTAAGTGGAGAAGCCTGACAAACTCTACTGCAGTCAGGTGTTCAAGGTCAACATCAATAGTCACATACCAGGTTGATAGAATGTATACTTGCTGTGGTGTGGGAAAATGGCACTTTGTGTTGTGATCTTCCCACCAAAAACACCTAACCACAGCCTACTCATAGAAACTCATCAGACAAATCTCTACTGAGGGACATTCTACAAAACACATGTCTGGTATGCCTTAGTGCATTCAAGGTTATCTAAAACAAGGAAAGTCTGAGAAACTGTCACAGCCAAGAGAAACCTAAGACATGAAAACTAAATATAATTCAGTGCCCAAGTTGGTATCCTGCACCCAAAATAAAAAGGACATCAGGTAAAAGAATATGAATAAAGTATGGACTTTAGTTAATAATAATGAATTTATGCTGGTTCATTTATTATAACAAATATAGCATATCAAAGTAACAAGCTAACATTAGGGGAAACTAAGTGTGGAATATATGGGAATTCTCTGTACTATCTTTGTATTTTTCTGTAAATCTGAAATTATCCTAAAATTAAAAGTTTAAGAAATCACATGATAATCTTAAAAAATTCTTTATTATTAAGAAAGGAACAAAGGCCATGGCTCATTGCTTTCTACATTTACCTTCTATATTTATCTCTAATACAGACTTAGACCTTGAGGTGCAACTTTTTCTTGCAACTGGGTGAAAATAGGCATAAAGATATAGGAAAGCATGTAAAGACGGAGATGTAGAAAGAGAGAAGAACCTAAATTCTTGATAGCATCATTTAAATGCTTTTTAAAAAAAATTCTGAAATACTTAACTTCAGACTTATTTTGTAAAACAAATAAATGCCCATCTGGTTAGGTAACTAACACACTCAGGAGCCAACAAGGGTGCCTCATGAAAAGAAAAGCTAAGAAGTGTGCTCTGCCATAAACATCATGTTACAACACTACCAGGACCACTTTTTCTCTCTTCCCCCTTATGCTTCACTCTAGAATGTCCAAATGCAAAAGAGAAAGCATCTAATCCTGACTGACAAAGTTCACTGAAGGTTCCAAGATTCCATCAAACCTGGTTTGGGAGAGAGAAGAAAGATTAATTTGGTTGAGTTTTAAGAATTTTGATATTATAATGTATAGGCCAGTGTTATTTTACATTGGACTAGACTTTATTATCTCAAAGTGGTCTTTATATTGTTTCAGAGTCACAACAAATCATTTTTTTGTGGTTTGCACATGTTTATTACATTTTCCTTTATTTTTTTATTATTTATGCTATTACAGTTGTCCCTAGTTTTTCTCCCTTGTTCATTCAACATAGTAATGGAAGTTCTAGTCACAAGCAATCAGACAAGAAGAAGAAATAAAAGGCATCAAAATTAGAAATAAGGGAGTAAAACTGTCATTATTTGTATATAGCATGATATTGCATACAGAAAACCCTAAAGACTGCACCGAAAAAACTACTAGACCTAATAAGTGAATTCAGAAAAGTAGCAGAATACAAAATCATATTAAAAAATTAATGGCATTTTTATACACCAATAATAAACCACCAGAAAAAGAACCTAAGAAAACAATCTCATTTGCTATTGCAACAACAACAACAAATAAGGTACCTAGGAATAAAGTGAACCAAGGAGGTAAAAGACCTGTATTCAGAAAGCTATAGGACACTGAAGAAAGAAATTGAATAAGATACAAATAAATGGAAGCACATACCGTGTTCATGCATTGGAAGAATTAACATCATTAAAGTGTCCACACTACCCCAAACAATCTATAGAATCAATTTAATTCCTATTAAAATATCAGTGGCATATTTCACAGATCTAGAACAAATATTCCAAAATTTGTGTGGAACCAAATAAGACCCCGAATAGCTTCAGCGATCCTGAGAAAGAACAAAGTTGGAGATATTACAATACCTAATATCAAACTATACTACAAGGTCACTGTAATCATAATATCCTGGTACTAGCATAAGTCATAAGAAATATTTATGATTTCCCCACATTTTTTAGCCAAGAGGAAAGGAAAACTGCAACCCCAAAAAGTGGATTGAAGAGATAATGGGAACCTAATGAAAGTTGTTCATTTGTTCACTACCAAGTCCAGCACACTAAATAAACCAATTGCATAGGCTTTTTCTTGTTGTTGTTGTTTGTTTGTTTGTTTGTCTCAGAAAATCTAGTGAGAATCCTGCCTCCTGAGTTGTGGTTTCCAACCATCAAAGCCTGTTAAGAAAAGCAATGATAAGAGCCAACACATTTTAGTAGAAAAGAAAGAAATCATATATCTCAACAACTGCAACAATGTCAAAAAGTTCCAGTGTCTTTTACAGCCAAAATTTTAAATATTAAAAATAAAACTGTCTAATTCTTGCTTACAAAGTTCAATTTATATATTTCATCTTTTATTTTTGGATGATTTTTTAGAAATATTTTTTATCTTTTTCTTCCACATCTCCTGAAATTATTCTAATTTTTCCTGGTTTAATATAATTTATTTATATATAAATAAAGCCTTTCTTTCTCTCAGATTTTGAATACAATGGGTTTGATGTTGTAGAAATTAAATATATAAACATATGCCAAAGTTAAGTGAAACTGCTTGTGGTAATATAAAATTCAAGAATTCCATAAGCAAATATAAAAGTGTTAGCAATAATTCCATAAGTAAATTAAAAGCTGTCTTAATTTTCTATAAAATACACTATTGCAAGGAAATTTAGATGTTCCTACTCCAGTCTTTTTTAACATATACATTCTCTCTATATATCCAAAAGTTTTAAATATTACTGGAACTGGATCAATGAAATCTCTACTTGGGCAATTTGCTTTTTTCTAAATGAGCTGAGAAACATAGTTATTGCTCCTTAACTGAAATTCATACTCCTCAACCTCATACTCTATTCTAGAAACATATACAAAATTGACATCACATTCAGAATCCTTTAAATTATGAAACCCACTTAATTCCTTCCTACTTTTGAATAGTGAGAAAGAATTGGCCTTTTACCAATATTAGGAATGCACGCCATCCTTCACATAGAGAACAGTTTCACATAGAGAACATCCTTCACATTTGAACAATATTTTGTTGTATTTGCCAATCTCATTGGCAGAAATAAGAGGAAGAAAATAAAAGTTTTGTTTTACCTCTACTACCTATTTATATTTTTCTGTCAGTACTAAGTCCTTTGTAGCTTTTGCTCTGAATATAATTTAAAATTTCATGAGTTGGTTCTACATGTTTTTGATTGATGTGATTTCTTTGGGGGGAGACTTTAGTCTTCCTAATTTTATGCTTACAGGTTTATAAAATCCTTGTGTGTGTGTGTGTGTGTGTGTGTGTGTGTGTGTGTATCTTTGGTTATAGTCGCTCATTCTCTGTCTCTCTCTCACCCTCTTCCCCTTTTCTTTTTGTCTTTTCTAGATTACCTTTGTAACATAAACGTTTTGCCCAGCTATATGTACAAGCCCTATAAGATATAATTTCAGAAGCTATTCATAAAGTATAATCATTTAATCAGAAATCGTGCAAGTAACATAGTTGTATGAAACTAGAAATCAACAAGAGGAAATCTGAAAATTCTACAAATATGTAAAAAAATAACTACAAACTTCTAGCCCTGGCTGGCGTAGCTCAGTGGATTGAACGCGGGCTGCGAACCAAAGTGTTGCAGGTTCGATTCCCAGCCAGGGTACATGCCTGGGTTGCAGGCTATAGCCCCCAGCAACCGCACATTAATGTTTCTCTCTCTCTCTCTCTATCTCCCTCCCTTTCCTCTCTAAAAATAAATAAATAAAAATATTAAAAAAAAATAACTACAAACTTCTGAACAACAAATGGGTCAAAGAAGAAATCAAAGGGAAAATAAAAAGTTATCTCAAAAGAAATGATAGAAGTAAAACTTCTGAGATATAGCAAAAGTAGTTCTGAAAGGAAAGCTTACAGCAATAAATACATATATAAAGAAATTAGATCTCAAGACAAGGAATCCAATTAAAAAATGGGCAAAGGACTTGATCACACACTTCTCTAGGAGGACATACAGAAAATCCAAAGACACATGAAACGATGTTCAATATCACTAGCTATCAGAGAGATGCAAATTAAAACCACAATGAGATACCACTTCACACCAGACAGAATGGGCATCAAAAACAAAGCAATAAACAACAAGTGTTGGAGGGGTTGTGGAGAAAAGGGGTCCCTAGTGCACTGTTGGTGGGACTGCAGACTGGTACAAAACACTATGGAAAGCAGTACAGAACTTCCTCAGAAAACTAAAAATGGATCTGCCTTTTGACCCAACAATTCCACTGCTGGGACTCTATCCTAAGATACTAAAACACCAATCCAAAAGAACCTATGCATCCCAATGTTCATAGCAGCACAATTTACAATAGCTAGATGCTGGAAGCAACCTAGATGCCATCAGTAAATGAATGGATCAAAAAACTATGGTACATTTACACAATCGAATTCTATGCAGCAGAAAGAAAGAAGGAGCTCCTACCCTTTGCAACAGCTTGGATGGAGCTGGAAAGCATTATGCTAAGCGAAAAGAGCCAGGCAGTGAAAGACAAATACCATATGATCTCACCTTTAATAGGAACCTAAACAACAAAACAAAGAAACAAGTAAAATATAACCAAAGACACTGAAATAGAGGACAGGCTGACAGTGACCACAGGGGAGAGAAGAGGGAATTTCAGGGGGGAATGGGAAGGGTTTGCAGGAACAAATTTAAAGGACACATGGACAAAAACTAGGGGGAGGGTGGTAATGGGAGGGAAATGGGGAGGGTTGGGAGGGTGAGCTGGATTGGGAGTAAAAGGGAGAAAACTGTACTTGAACAATGATTAAAATAAAATTTTAAAAAATTAATAAAATAAAATAGAAAAAAAAGAAATTAGATCTCAAATAAACAACCTAATTTTACAACGTAAAATACCTAGTTTTAGGCACTAAAAATGAAAAACAAGTCAGCCCAAAGTTAGAAAAAGAAAAGAAATAATAAATATCAAAGTGGAAATAAATGAAGTAGAGATCGGTAAAAACACAGAAAGGATCAACAAAACTAAGGACTGGTTTTTAGAAAAGATAAACAAAATTGACAAATATTTAGCCAGGCTAAATAAGAAAATAAGAGAGGCGAGTAAATTAAACATTGAAATGAAAGAGGAAATATTACAACTGATACTATAGAAATACATATAATTATAAGAGACTACTATGATCAAGTATATGGCAACAATTTATATAACAGAGAAATGGATAAATTTCTAGAAACACACAACATACCAAGGAACTGGATCAACAAACAAGCAAACAAAACATAAAAAGAGACACTGAAATAAAGAACAGACTGACAGTAACCAGGTGGGAGGGGGGAGAGGAATAATGGGGATAATAGGGGGAAGGTTGTCAAGGAACATGAATAAAGGACACATGGACAAAGCCAAAGCGGGTGGGATCAAGAGTGGGAGGTGGTGGTGGTGGGGCAGGGAGAAGTGGGGAGGGGGAAATGAAGACAATTGTACTTGAAGAATAATAAAAAAATAAAAGATTGAGTTGGGGAAAAAATAGAAATTTGAACAGACCAATAATGAGTAAATAGATTAAATCAGTAATCAAAACCTCTCAATACTGAACACTCAATACAGGACACAACAGCTTTACTGGAAAATTTTACCAAAGTTTTAAAGAATTAACATCCATCTTTCTCAAATTTTTCCAAAACACTGAAAAGAAAGGAATATTCCCAAATTCATTCTACTAGTCTAGCATTATCCTGATACCAAAGCCAGATAAGATCACTACAAGAAAACTATAGACAGATATCCCTAATGAATATAGGTGAAAAATTATCAATGAAATATGAGCAAAGCAAATGTAAGAGCACATTGAAAGGATTATACACCATGATCAATGACCTAGGATTTATCCCTAGAATGCAAGGATGCTAAAGTATGTATAAATCAATAAATATAATAAATCAAAGACACTGAAATAGGGGATAGTCTGACAGTGGCCAGAGGGGAGAGAAGAGGGAATTTCAGGGGGGAATGGGTAGGGTTTACAGGAGCAAATTTGGAGGACACATGGACAAAAACTAGGGGTGGGGGGTAATGGGGGCGAAGAGGGGAGGGTTGGGTGGGTGGGCTGGAATGGGAGTAGGGGGGAGAAAACTGTACTTGAACAATGATTAAAATTAAATAAATAAATAAATAAATATAATAAATCACATTAATAAAATGAAAGATAAAATTACATGATCATTTCAATAAATACAGAAAAAACATTTGACAAAATACCACTTGCTTTTGTGATAAAAATACTTGAATAATTTGGTATAGAAGGAATATACTCCAACATGATAATGGCCATATATGACAAATCCATAGTCAACATTATACTGACTAGAAAATAACTGAAAATTTTGTCTCTAAGATCAGGAATAAGACAAGGATACTCATTCTCACCACTATTATTCAATATAGTACTGGAAGTCATAGCTAGAGCAAATAGGTAAGACAAAGACATAAAAGAGATTTAAATCAGAAAGAAAGAAGTAAATTATCATTATTTGCAGATGATATGACTTTTTATGTAGATTCAAGCAAAAACATGTTGGAATCAATCAACAATTTTAGTAAAACTGCAGGACATAAATTAAAAGACCAGAAATCAGTTGCATTTCTATACACTAATAATTAAACATCTGAAAAAGAAATAAAGAAAGCCATCTCATTTAATATCTTCAAAAGTAACAAAATACCTAGAAATAAATTTAATGAAGGAAGTAGAAGATTTATACAAGAAAAACTAAAATACCTTGCTGGAAAAAAATCAAAGAATACACAAACAGAACTACCTCTCATGTTCATGCATCAAAAAGAATTAATATTATTAAAATATCTATACTACCCAAATAATATATAGATTCAATATAATCCTCATGAAAATACTGATGGTATTTTCATCAAAATAGAATAAGTAATCCAAAAATTTGTATAGAATCACAAAAGATTCCAAGCAGACAAAGCAATCATGAAAAAGAAAAAAGCTGGTGGCATAGCATTTCTTGATTTCAAATTATACTGCAAAACCATAGTAATTAAAACACTGAAGCACTGGCATAAACATAGACACACAAACCAACAGACAGAGAACCCAGAGTTACATTTCTACATATTCAGACTTTGAATACTCAACAAGGGAACCCAGAACACTACTTTCAATAAATGGTTCTGGGAAAACTACATAAACACATGCAGAACAATGAAATTTGAGCCCTGTATCATAGCATTCTTTAAATTAACTCAAAATGGATCAAAGACAAATATAAGGCCTGACATCATAAAACTCACAGCAGAGAATGTGGGGAAGAAGTTCATCAACATTGGTCTTGGCAATGAATTTGTTTTCAGATATGATACCAAAAGCATAAACAACAAAAGCAAAAATCAAGAAATGACACTGAAACTTAAAAACATCTGCATAGAAAAAATGAAAAGAAAACCTACAGAATGGTAGAAAATTTTTGCAAACCATATATCAGATAAGGAGTTAATATCTAAAATATATAAAGATCTCATATAACTCATTAACAAAAATAATTCAATTAACTCAATAAAAATAAATAATTCAATTAAAAATAGGCAAGGAACTAAATATACATTTTCCGGAAAAAGGCATCCAAATGACATACAGGTCATGAAAAGATGTTCAACACTACTCATTATTAGGGAAATAAAAATCAAAACTGCAATGAAATCTTACCTCACCCCTGTTAGAATGGTTTTCATCAAGAAGTCAACACATAAGTTTTGGTGAGGATGTGGAAAAAGGGCAGTGTTAGAGGGAATGTAAACTGGTTCAACAACTCTGGAAACAACATGGAGATTCCTCAAAAATTGAAAATAGAACTACTACATGATCCTGCAATTCTACTTTTAGGCAGGTACCCAAAGGAAATGAAAACATTCCCATGCTTCCTGAATATTTACAATAGCCAAGAAATGGAAACAACCTAAATGTCTATCAGCAGATCAATGGATATAGAAATGCCTCTCTCTCACACACACACAATGTAATATTACTCAGCCACAAGAAAGAAGAACATCCTGCTATTCTGACAACATGGATGGACTTTCAGCATATTATGCTATGTGAGATAAGTTAGAGAAAAACAAGAACTATATGACCTCATTTATATTGGGATCTTAAAAGGCAAACACATAAAAACAGTGTGTAAAATGGCTACTAGTGGATGGGGTTGGGGATAGGAAGAGGCTGTTTAAGGGTACGAACTTACACCGGGTGGTAAATAAGCACTAGAGATCCAATGTATGGGATAGAGAAACCTGTGAAATATCATTGCATTGCATTGTAATCGTAAAATGATATTGCATTGTAATCATAAAACTTACTTAGAGACTAGAACTTTATTTCAACTAAAAATAGAAGATAATTAAGTAACATGATAGAAGTGCTAATTATCATACAATGACAATCACATAAATGTATCAAATTATCATGATGTACACCTTACATTTACACAATGTTATATGTCAAATACATTGCAATGAGAAAAGAATCAATGGAAAAAAAAGAAAATTTGTCAATGTACTTGAAACTGCTTTATGTATTATATTGACTAATGGCAAATGAGGAAATAAATAAAAAAGGCAAAAGTACAGAGTATGGGTTAACAGTTCCGAAACTGTTTACCATATATAAGAGTATTAACAATTATATAAATGGATACTACACGCTGGGATCCAAGTTTCTCACTGTTGGAGGCATAATGGCACTGCATCATATCAGTGCATTATAAATGAGCACAGTTTAGGAGCACTTTGTGATGATGCAAATAAAATAACTACATGTGACTATTAAGTACTTGAAATGTGACTAATAAGACTGAGAAACTGAAG
Organism: Phyllostomus discolor; assembly: GCF_004126475.2. Classification (NCBI taxonomy): domain Eukaryota; kingdom Metazoa; phylum Chordata; class Mammalia; order Chiroptera; family Phyllostomidae; genus Phyllostomus; species Phyllostomus discolor. Next base: position 139,089,649 of record NC_040903.2, on the reverse strand, counting down.
GCAATTTATTTTATTTTTTATTTAATAGGCACATATGACAAGTGACTGCTATATTGACAGCACAGTTCTAGATAACCCATCACATGGCATGTTCCCTCACAGCAAGGAACCACCATCATTATTATAGAGCTACTTAAATATATTATATTAAGTAAACAAGCATTACATGTATGAAATAGAAATAGCATAACATTAACATGAAGAAACAGAAAGCTAAACAACTGTAGTTATTAGCCAATGGTCATTTCTTTAATGACCATTTTTAAATGGCTATTGACAAGAGACATGTATCTGATCGATAGACAAGTTGTAGTTTCTCTAATCTTCATCAGTTGATATTTAATTTCTTCTGTGCTTCTGCATGAGGCATGTGGTTTTAAACTGACTTATTTTATGTTTCATTTCTTTCTTTTTGAGACACAACCTGATGTAACCTGATCAAATGTGACATGCTTGTCACTTTTGGTTAAAAGTGAGTATAAATAGGCAAATATCCATGAAACTAGAATGTTTTCCCATTACTGAATTCTGGCAGGTAATAGCCTAACAGCAAAGCCCCATATGGAAAAAAAAAAAAAAAAAGCCTCAGCACTAAAAAGCAGCCGGTGCCTAAATGAAAAGAGTTAAAGATTAAATTCAAGATAAAAACTCCTTCTGTGTCCTCCAGATTCTGTCTTGCTTCTCCATGTGTCTTGTTTGAAAGGTTGAATAATAATTATTTCTAAAGCAACCAGAATATACACGTGGTATGAGATGAGGAATAGATAGAAGAAACAGATTAAATAAATGCCCACATTCCTTTTTGTAGAAAGCATATTTAGTGAAAAAAGAGAGAAATTTTGCAGACAGTGCATAATATATGACTAGAATTGTTTTTTATTAGAGTGCTTTTTGGACTTGTCCAGAAGCATTATACTTTAAGCCATGTTCTTAGTGATGCAGAAAATTTTTACTTATAATGCCATATGAATTCCACCTTCCACTATTATGAAAATGAGGAGTAACAGAAAGATACTCCATTTTCTTTCTGTCACTCTCAAAAACATTAAGTTAATAATATGAAAAAGTATTTATCTAAATGGCTATCTTTTTAAAAAGTCAATGCAAGGCAAGAAATGGCCTCAGACAATTTGATTTAATTTATACATGGTTGACAAAAGATAACAAATGTCTGAAAGAATGTATTTTAGCCAGTAAGGGTAAAACTAGAAATCATTTCAAGAAGTCTGTATATTCTAGATGTACCTTTAACTGTCACAGATAAAAAGGATTAATTAATGAAGTCTGTATTCCATAGATAAAGGGCTCCATTGGTACTCTGTTAATTTTCTTGAAAGGGAAAGATAGTACAGGTGAATTTCCACTATAGTTTGAAATGGATTCCAGCTCTTGCTTCTTAATATAAGAAGAAAAAGAAAAAGCAGAATATAAAGCTAAATTTTCTGCATAAATATTGTATCTATAGTGTCCTTAAAAACGTTGTCTAAATATGCATGCATATTCAAAGTCACGTATCTCATCTAGTTCATATAAAATCACCTAAAATCTTTAAAACAAATCTAATAATCTGAAATCTGTCATATATTACATGATTTATGATACTATAAAACATCAGATAGTGCTTTGTTAATCAAATTACATTCCACACAAATGATGATGGAATATCTCTCATTTTATTTATTCATTTTATTCATGAGTGGAAACCATGAAAACTTACCACTTATTATAAATTCCTTCTCAATGCTGTGTTAAACAATCTTAATGGCGTCTATGATGTAGGTAGAACAAACACAAGGAGTAAAGCAGTTATATTCTTCCATGGAAATAATGTACACCTTTGGAAATATTCACTAGGAAATAGTCTTATGTTTTAAAAATGTCAGAGCTCATAATGATCAGTAACAACCTATAAAATTAGACTTGATGTTTGACCAAAAATGAAGCTTCATCCCAACTAATCAATGCTGTAAGAGTTTCAAGTAGTTATCAAATGAGTTAAAAAGTTACGTGCTACTGAGGTCATTCTCTTCACTTTTTAAAGGGAATTTTTTTTTCCTCACAACATTTAGAACATTGCTGCATGATGAAACGAAGACTCTGACATCATCTCCACAACAGTTTCTCAGGATCAAGGGAATTTTGTCTGCTGGGTGCACATTGAACAGTGAGAAGAGTAAAAATGGCTGAAAGAATAACAGCGAGATTTAAAAATAAATTGAGTGAATGGGATTATAAAACTCCGAAAGAGGATAAAAGCAGGGCTGCAGGTCAGGAGAACAGAAAGAACTTAAATTTAAAGACTGATCCATTTATACATTGACCATACAATATCTCATCAAAACTGATATGATCTTGATATTTCAAAGGGCCATTAATAACTACAGTGAGATGAAATAAACTGACAATAGACCCACAGGCCTTCAGTCCCACTAGTGGCCAGCTCCCCAGAACCTGAACTGAGTCAAAACAGAAGAGCCCTGCTGTCCCACTCACTTTAGCAGAAAAGGTTCGTGGTTGGGTGTCTGTCCACTTCAGCTCCTCTAAGCAAAGATACTCAGGTCAAAGCCCATCCACATGGCCCTCCCTTGATCCAGATCCCCAGCTACACAGCCTAGAATATGACATATGATGTGAAGGGCCCTCAGGACAAATCTGCTATTGAAATATGAAATGAATATTTACAGCAGAATTAATAAATATCATTAATGAATATGTTCATTTAATTAATAATCAGTTACTAGGGGCCACTACAAGCCAGCCACTCAGTATTTTAAGGGCATAATGGAGGGCAGCTCTCCTTTAACATCAACTCCTACCAAAAGTTATGATGTTTAAAATAACCTAAAGAAAGAAATATGAAGACCTTGTGTTTGTTGCTACTATGTAAGGAAAGAAATAAAGATACAGAATAAATTTAAAAAGAGTGGCTGGAGGGGAAGATGAGGGGAGAGATGGGAGGAAGGAAGGAAGGAAGGAAGGAAGGAAGGAAGGAAGGAAGGAAGGAAGGGAGGGAGGGAGGGAGGGAGGGAGGGAGGAAGGAAGGAGGGAAGGAAGGAAGGAAAAGACAAGGAAAGAAAAGAATGAAACTGTGACATACAATGACCCTAAAAGTTTCAAAAATCTTAGAGAATACAAAGCTGAATCTCTAAGCAATAAAATCTAGCTTATTTTTACTAGCAACCTGGTATGTAAAATCAGGCAGGATAGAGGGTTTCCTTTTCCTATTGGCCTTCTAGCTTGTTACAACTGATGTACAGAGCTTAGCTAAACAGTCTTTAAAACCTTGATAACTACTTAACCAATGGAGGAATGTCATAGGTAAGATACCACGTAGGTAAGATACCACAATGTCATAGGTAAGATACCACAAGTAACAAAGGGATATATAAAGAAAACAAAAAACTATAATTGGTGTTTAAGTGACAACTACATTCTGGGTGCCATACTAAGTAATGTACCATCTAATAGAGTTGAGTTGAATAAATTCAGAATGTGAATTAATTTGCAAAGTTACATAAGTAGCAACTTTGTCCAAGTCAATTTAATATTTATTTCATAAGTACTGGGGATATTATGTACAACATGATGATTATAATTAACAGTTATATAGTATAGAGAATATATGGAAGTTAAGAAAGTAAATCCTAACACAAGGGGAAGAAAATAATTGTATCTGAACTGTGGGATATGCTTACAACTGACCTTTCATTGAACTCAACTCAAAATAAATTCAAAAGAAATTGAGGATCAGGGCAGTGGATTGAAAATATGATAAATGTGAAAGAACCCACCCACTATATGTCACTTTCTTATTATTCTTGTTCCAATACATAATGCTCAAAGGCAGTTGGAGAAACCTGTGCAACAGAAAGTAACATGAACTTTTTAGATAATTAAGAAACAAATCATCTGTAAATTATAAAGTTAATGTTTTTCCTTGTCTCACTGTTCAGTGTGTGCCCAGCAAACAAAAAATTCTCTTAATTCTGAGAAATTGTTGTGGAAGTATCAGCAGAGTTTTTATTTTATCATTGTATCCTGCCTAGATTCAAGGGTGAGTAAAGATTTACCCCCATGCTATCCTTTGGTGATTTCATTGGCAACCCGTGAAAGGAAGAATTACATTTCAAGAACTAAGTTGCATCTCTCCTGTAAGGTTTTCCTGCACTTTAGACATGAGTGTTGGTGGCAGAAGAGTAACAAACATGGAATGCAGGGAATAACTCTCTTTTCCCATGCAGATTTGGCTCTTTCCTGTAGATTAAAAAAATGCTCTTATTAATTTTGAAACAAGTTAAGACTCATGTCCAGGAAAAGACAAAATGTCATATATCAAGTTTATTTGCTAAGAAAGAAAACTAAAATAGACCATTTTCACATTGCAAAACATCTGTTCTTTTCATGTGAATATTAAGGCAATATTTTATAAAATGTGTTAACAATGATAGAAGCCAACATGTCTGAATACCTCCTAATCTTACCTAAGGCAACATTAGAGAACCTGTTTTTTAGAGATATGAATAAAATCTATGTATTGGGGGCTTACGCAAAGAAAGGACATGGTCACAAAACTTTTTTAGAAAAGGGAAAGCAAACTTATTTAAGAGTAAATATGTATCCTAGTAGGGGAAAAATAGGTATTTTATAAATGGAGAGCATTTGGATATTTTAATCAAAAAATAAACTGAAAACATTCACCATATTATATATTCTAAGAAGTCCCAACCTAAAGTTGAAGAATCCAAAACTAAGTTAAAATGGGCAATAATTAATATGACAATAAATAAACCTCTGTGGCCATTAAAACTTCAAAGATGATATCTAAACTTTTTTGACTTATATAAAACAATTTTTAATAATTTTATTTGTTTATTTAGGAGAGAGAAAAGGAGAGGGAGGGACGCATCGATGTGAGAGAAATACATCAATTGGTTGCCTCTGCTTAGTGACCAGTGATAAACCCGAAACCCAGGCATGTGCCCTGACAGGGAATCAAAGTGGCAACCTTCTGCTTTGCAGCATGACGCCCAACCAACTGAGCCAAATGGTCAAATCTATAAAGCAATTTTTTGTTTTTCCAACATTTACAAATTAAATTGTGAAAACCAGAGCTCTCTTTTAATGTTTTGTCACCTGATTACTGGATACTATGATACTATGGTTTAAATTGCAGCTCTAAAGTCTTTTTTTAGAATCTTATTTGCAAAGCAATTTTATGGCAACAAGTTTGTTTCTTTTCAACACTTTTTTGATGCCTCCAGTGAAAATATAAAATGAAATTTTCTCAGAAAATATTTTATCTTTCAAAGTCATACCTGAACCTTCTTTGAAAATATAATTATGGTCCAGTTATGCCCTAGGCAATTTGTCTTAATCTTTCCATTTTAGAGACATATCTGCAAATATAAAATTCCTCTGTGAAAACCAAACCCTATGTAGGTATGACAAATACCTAATCAGACTCCATGTGCTCAGGATGATTGAATTTGTTGTGCATTACAGATTGATATAGTATTGAAGAGAAGTAAATTCACCAGGGAAAAGACACAGTACCACAGATTGAATTCATGGTTTGTGGCAGAAAAAACATAAACAGGCTTGAGTATGTTCTGAGTTAATACTAAACCCTATTTAGTAATGAAAATGAAAATATTACATCTTTTCTTAGCACAGTATATGGAAATCTATGTGGGATTTTTAGCTAACCTGTGATGTTGTTGCTAAAGTAACTAGTAAGTTCTTAAGAACTGCTGATCGATAGCTTCAAAGCAGTTGGAAACTTACGTATGGCAAACATGTATTATAAGATCGATTTTTACAGCAGAAATCTATATATCAGGCAGGTTCATTGGAAGCAAATGGTAAAATGAATATAGCTCTGGAAAGGGAGTACTCACGGTGGTGTGCTATCAGCCAAGGTGACATGCATTATAAAGGCAACTGAGGTGCTAAGCCCTGATAGGTTAATCAATTTTCCTGATGGTGTACAGTGACTCACCAGTTGTCTTTTAAATACACTGTCAAATAAGCAATGGGTACCTCTTCATTAGCAAATTTTTTTTGACCAATAACAATATTGCAAGAATCATCAATAATTGCCTTTCAAAAATGTTTAAAATGTAGAAACCTAACAAGCAGGACATTTTTCCTTCTATCAGGATTAATCATTAATACAAATGCATAAATATATTTTTCTGAGTCTTTCATAAGGTCTCTAAAACCTACATAAAGGAGTATGAATTTAATTTTCTGACAATCTTATAATCAGAATGCTTTTCATTTTATAATTTAACAGAAAAAACAAAACATTTCTATAAAATATCAATATCTATTTACCATTCTTAAAAATTATCTTATTCTTGGACAGGAAACCTTCAGTACTAATTACTTAAATTTAGAGCAATGTATTCTAGGAAGTCATATTGTGGGCTGTTTCCTATCTTTAAATAACTAAATGACAAATCATGTACAGTCAAAGAAACCATTATATTGACTGGTTCAGAGCAAAGTTTTTTTCTTTTGTAATTAATTTCTTAAAAGTGGAAAGTAGAGTGTTCAGCAATTGAGAAATGTAAATGTAACTCACCATTAAATCTCCATTGTTTCTCAAGCTAGCAATCTACTTTCTACATGGAATGACTATTTTTTACAGTTGTTCCTTAGCCCTCCAACTTGTCAATAAGTCAATAGTATAAAAGTATTCTTAATCATCTTCTGTCTAAAACTGTAAAATCATTAAGACTTTGTTCCAGCATGTTGATTTTTTTTTATTTACAAGCAGGATTTTAGGTAAGTTTTTGCTACTATTCTCACTCGCCAGAAATAAAAACCACATATTGAATTTGGGCTAAGTTACTAAAGCTAGTTTTAAACATATATATATATTTGAGCTACACAAATCTGGGGATGTTTGTAGAGATCTAAATTTATTTACAAAAGGCAACTATTCTTGGATGGCAGTTCTGTTACATAGGAATCAAATAAAATTAATTCTGTGAAGTTAATTTATAACTACAATAGAAAACAGAGCAAACACAATTATTTCGACTGTAATCCATAGATTCAGAAAAGCATTATGCTGTTGTAATTTTTTAAGTCCTGCTTTTCACCTGACACTGTTTTATTTTTTAGTGGTTGAAGGATAAGGCTGTTTCTTGAGAAAGCTTTTAGAAGTGCTCAGGATTCTGACAAAGCACTATGAGTTTCAGTTCATTGAGAAGCTGAAATATAGTAATAAGTTTCCGAATATAAAAACAATAAATTTTTGTTTTACCTGAGACACAGCCTTTTAAACTTCATACATGTGAATGATGCTAGAAAAGTTAATAAATCCTTTCTTTTAGTTCAAAGTATTTGAAATAAATTTAACTGTCACAAGACTTTTAAAAATATAAAATGGATTGCTTCTGTTAATAAAGATACTTACAAATTGCTCATTTTTCTCATATTTATCCTGTCATTAGTCCTAGCATTCAGGCGTCACAGAAAGGAGTAAATTAAAGATTTTATTATGACATTGAAAATTTGTCTGTCTTCTGTCAGTTCATAAATTCTTTGGCAAATACTGCTACTAGATTCCATCTGGTATATTCACCACCCCAATTTTAACTCTGCAGAACAATTCTAGCTAATGATTAGAGATAAAGTGAGTTGATATTTGTTTAACTTGATCTTAAGCATGATGGTTATTACCAGGAGTTCCTGATTGTCAGTTTTCTAAGGCTGCAAAATAGATTGCATATTGCAGAAGTCCTAAATTTTTCTTGAATTTAAAAAGTTATGTATTTTTAAGCTAAAATTTAAGGAAATAAACTGAGCATACTGTCATATTTTCAAACAGTGGTTTTATGGCCATCTATTAGAACCTTGCACTGGGTTAAATGCTTTCTTTTTTACCTAAAAATCTAAAGTGCCTTCTGAAGAGGACTCGAGAATTGTAATGAAAAGTCACCCCTGACTCTTAACAAGGTGAGGGCAAAACACATGAAAGATACCGCCTAAAACACAAAGATCATTAAAACACAGAATGTTCAAAATGAATAAGTTGGCATTTATAACAAACAGTAATTGTTAAGCATCAGGTATCCTTTGCCTAAATAAATAAATACCATATTGTTACATTTTTAGATTTTTGTACCACTAAGCCAACCAATCATAGGAATTTAAGTTACCTGACACTGCACTCAGTGGACCCTGTGTCTGAAGAAGCAGCTGATGTACCATAAATTGTATACCAAAGGAGAAAAAAGTCAACCATAGATGGTTAAATACAAGACATACAATTCTCTATTTCCCTAGATAGAATGAAGCACCCTCTTCCACTAGGTGATATAGTGCAACAAACATCTCACCTACAAGACATCTGTTTTCCAGCTGACAACGCTCCAAAACAACACTTCAGACTTGGGGGAAAAAAATGCCTTCCTCTCAGAACAGCACTGACATAAATCCTAATGACCTGATACTTTTAACTACTCTCTTTTAACAACCTCCTGTTCTATTCTCCTGCAGAGTCTTGAAATGAGCTGATAGTAAAATGCTACCCACAGCACTTAAATCAGACTTGGGGCCTAATAACAGTTTTTTCTCAACTACTATTTTCCACTCTGTCTTCCTAATTATTGTCATCAGTGTGCACTCTTTTTTTCCTTAAGAGGAAATATTGACGTTTTGGAGTGAGATATTGAAATGGTGCATTTGTTTTATTGATGATTCTGCAGCAGCTAACACTCACAGAACTAAAGTTTGCAGAACTTTGTGGATGAGGCCAAAAAGTTAGGAACAAATTAAACAGAGGAGTAAAACGGAACTTCCTAATTAATTAGTAGATATTTCTCTAATCTTCCCTGCATGAGAATGTGGGTATATAAAATAAATCTTGATGTTCATACTGATTAAAGTTCCAAGTTACCAAATGAACGTAATAACAACTCTGTTCATACACATTAAATGTGTTTTTAGAAATTCCTGAACCAAAAAGAGAGTTGTTAATTTTCATAAGCATGAACAAGCTTTTAACAGTGCAGTTTCCATCCCCTCGGCCTGATTAATGAACAAGCTTTAGGAAGGACATTTAATAAGGTACACGTTACAGGAGATTTAGAAACTGAAATACCCTCTGGTTGTGCAGCCTGTATATGTATGTCCATTTCTTTATTCAGTTTACTTTAACATGAATATTGCTATAGTGGTCTTGCATTTCAAGAATTTTTCTAACATTACTCATATAATAATATGATCCTAACCTCTCTCATGTAAAAAAGCTCTCACAACTCTCATCATCCCCCAGCTTCTGAGTGTTGTGAAGATTTCTCAGTTATTAACTGAAACAAAATTGTGGTAATAACAGAGTCTCTGACCTATCTCAAGGCTTAGAGGAATGGTTTTATTATATATTAGCAAACTGTGTGTAGTATATCATCATACAAACTTCTTAAGGAAATTAGGTGTGATCTAGGGTATTTATATCCATGGAGGTCATATTAACAATAGTTTTCATTTACCATAACAAGTTAATTTCTATTTATTCTTCAAAAAAGAATATTGGGCTAATTATTTTAACTGTAGGTGTTGGTAATGCTACAGCCAGCATAGAAATACTATTTTAAACAATATAATGTTTCTTGAATTATTATATTTACATTTAGAATTTTTCCTTTTAATAACACTAATGCATTTCCTTTTATTTATTTATTTTCCTTTTAATTAATATTATTGGGATGATGTTAGTAAGATTATATAACTAGGTTTATATAAGATTTACATAAGATTTATATATAAGATTATATATATATAGGTTTCAAGGTACATTTCTATAATACATATCTATATATTGCACTGTGTTCCCACCACTCAAAGTCAAATCATCTTCCATCACCATATATTTGGCCCTCTTTACCCTTTCTTACCCTCCACATCCTTTCCCTCTGGTAACCACTATCCTGCTGTCTGTGTCTGAGTTTCAGTTTTACATTCCACATATGAGTGAAATCATTTGGTTTTTAGCTTTTTCTTATTTCACTTAGCATAATATTTTCAAGGTTTATCATGTTATCAAAAATGGCAGTATTCCATCTTTTCTTATGGCTGAGTAATATTCCATTGTAGATATGCACCACATCTTGTTCATCCAATCATCCAGCAGGACACATGTTTCCATGTCTTGGCCTCCATGAGTAGTGCTGCAATAAACGTAAGTGTGCATATAAAAGGGGGGACCAAAGAAAACCCAGAATTACCTTCTACAGGGCAGGCCCTTTGTAATACAGGCTTTCCCCTCTAGGTGCATGTTGTAGGAACCCATCTGTATCAGTGTACTAGCCGGCATTGTTATGAGAAGCTGCATTTGGCTTCAGTGAATTTTTTTTGAAGACTACTTCAACAGATTCGCCCATTTCATGATGGGTGATTTACAAGTGCACCTGCCCACACTGCACTGAGTGTGTACCAGTTTTTGACCAAAAACATCATGACCCCCATTCCCCACCTTCCCTATTTACCTGATCTTGTCCTGAGTGATTTTTGTGTTTGTTTCCCTGGATAAAAATAAAATCCTCAAAGGGAAACATTTTGCTGATGTGGAAGAGATGAAACAAAAAAATGGCAGAAGCACTAAAAGATATCAAAATTGATGAGTTCAAAAAATATTTCGAGCAGTGGAAAAAGTCTCAATAAGTGTATTGCATCGAATGGAGAATACTTTGAAGGTGATTGAAGTTTAAACATGTAAGAATAAGTACACATTTTTTTATAAATAAATTCCATTGTGGGGGTCCCCCCTCATATCTTTGCAAATAAATGTTTTCCATTTTTTTGGATAGATACCCAGAACAGGGTTGCTGGGTCATATGAAAACTTCTTTTAATATACACTTGTTATATTGATTTAAGTGCATCCCCTCATGAAAATCATCTTTAAAACAACAGTGTAAAAGAAAGAGCCTGCTATAAGGACTCCTTAGAAACAGTTTTAGTACAAATCTCTTTTCTCAATATAGTTTCCTTTACAAAGTGGTCATTTCATCTCAAGATCTCTCTACAAGTATGGATGTAAGGACTGAAGTGAGAAAAGTAAAGAGATATAAATATTTCTAAATCATCACCTTACCAAAAGGCTGTAGTTTCATCCAAGCTGCCTTTCAGGCAATTATTCAGGTGTCATCTCTCTTAAAGAACTCAGCTTGGTTTGCCCAATTTTCTTTGGATTCCATGATTAAATTAATTATATATATTATATATAGTATGTAATTATATATAAATAATATACATATATCTTAGAAGTTAGAACCATAAGATACAAAGATTATCTTTGTTCCACTATTTATTAGAACAATCTACTGAGGAAGAGTGATGTAAAACAAGAAATATTAAATTAAGTGTCTGACATGAACTGATGTAGAAGGGAAGAAAGTAGATAATGTAGACATGATTAAGCAATTCCACTTTAGTTATTTACCCAAATAAAATGAAAACACTAATTTAAAAATGTATACTCACCCCCAGGTTTATCGCAGCATTACATACAATAGTGAGGATATAGACACAACCTAAGTTTCCATTGACAGATTAATGGATTTAAAAACAGTAGGATATATATACACACATATATTCAATGAACTATTATTCAGCCATAAAAAAGAATGATGTCCTGCCATTTGCAATAACATGGATGGACCCAAAGAGTGTTATGCTAAGTGAAATACATAAGGCAAAAAAGACAAACACCATATGATCTCTCTCATATGTGGAATGTTGCACACATATACATAAAACTAAGCCCATAACACAGAATGGTGGTTGTCAGAGGTGGAAGGTGGGGAGCAGAGGAGAAAGGGGTAAACTGTTATAGTGTTTTTTAATTTAAATAAATAAAAAAGTAAAAGTAGGAAGAATAAATTGATAGATCGTTAACAACAATCATGCCAGCCTCTGTCATCAAGCAGTGTGAAAGCCTCAATGTTTGGGGGGTTATCTGATCCTAACACCAAACTGGTCTTCTCTCATCCTCCTCCATTCATAAGGATTCTATACCCCCTGGAGAAACATCCAAACATAAGAAATATAACAAAACATCCACTTAATAGAACAAAATGATTTACAGTCTCAAAAGCTTAGAGGGCAGGGCACAGGCTCTAGACCAAGATGCCCAGGACAGTCTGGGAAGAAAGGGGTGACTGGAGACAGGGTGATTTGGAGGGTGACACCAACAATGGTGAATGTAAATATGGTAAGCCCACTGAGAAACAATTGGTCAAAAAATAACACATATTCTTTATATTTTCTACCCAAAGCAGACTCCTTAAATAAATAAATAAAATTTTAAAATGAAGTGTATTTTGAAATGAAAAAATCCTGGAACACACAATACAGTAGCAAAAGAGAACAAAGTTTGAGGACTGGCATTGTCAGATTTCCAGACTTAGAAAAAAAAACACAGTAAACAGGAAAGCATTATATTGATGAAAGAATGGACTGATAGTGCAGTAAAATAGAATAAAGAGCACAGAAATAGGCCCACACAAATATATTCAGTTGATCTTTGAATTTGACAAATAGGAAGCAATTCAATGGAGAAAGAGTGTTCTTTTTAAAGCAAAATAATTGAATACCCATATACAAATATATATGTACATATATATACATACATACACACACACAGACCTTATACCTGTCATAAAAATTAACTCAAAATAGATCATAAAACAAAATGAAAAACAGTATAAACATCCAGAATATAACACATAAGAAAATCTAGTGACCTTGGGTTCAGCAATGACTTTTTAAATACAAAGCCAAAAGCATATTACATGAAAAAAAAATCTGTTGTGTAAATTATGTAATCCAAATTTTTAAATCTTCACCTTAATACTTGTTATTTTAGTTTTATTTTGAATGGTCAGCCATCATGACCCCCCTTTTTGTCCCCAACTTGAGATGTATGATGGCTTTTTGGTCCCCAGGACTGGGCTGAGATGTGGAGGCAGTCAGGGCTTACCTGCACACTGACTTGAGGCCTGTTCAATAAAGTGCACACTTTAAAGAGAAAAAAAAGAAAGAAAGAAAGAAAGAAAGAAAGAAAGAAAGAAAGAAAGAAAGAAAGAAAGAAAGAAAGAAAGAAAGAAAGAAAGAAAGAAGAAAGAAAGAAAGAAAGAAAGAAAGAAAGAAAGAAAGAAGAAAGAAAGAAAGAAAGAAAGAAAGAAAAAGAAAGAAAGAAAGAAATGGTTAAGTTGGATATTGCAAAATTAAAAACTTCTGTGCTGTGAAAGACATTGTTAAGAAAATGAAAAGACAAGCCACAGATGGAGAAAAACCTTTGCAAGACACATGTGATAAAGAACTGGCATCCAAACATATAAAGACCTTTTGAAATAAACAATAAGAAAACAAACAACCCCATTTAAAAGTGGGCAAAAGATCTGAACAGACACCTCAACAAATATATACAGTTATCATATAAGCATAAGAAAAGATGCTCAACATTTTTTGTTATTAGGCAATGCAACTTAAAACAATGAGATACCATTACACACCTATTAAAATGGTGAAAATCCAAAACTCTGACAATACCAAATGCTGGAGAGGATGTGAAGCAGCAGAAATTGTCATTCATCACTGGAGAAAAGCATTTTGGATGACCATCTGAGAGTTGTTAGGAAGCTAAACATAGTCTTACCACACAATTCAATAATCACACTTGCGAGTATTTACCTAACTGAGGTGAAAGTTTATGTCCATACACACAAAAATAACTTGCACAAAAATGTTTACAGCAGCTTTATTCATAATTGCCCAAAACAGGAAACAACCAAAGCTCATCCTTCAATAAGTAAATGTGTAAACAAATTGTGTAAATTTGTGCAATTGAATATTATTCAGTTCTATAGAAATGAACCATCAACCCTTCAAAATGGCGAAACCTTAAACAAACACTACTCATACTGCTACATGAAAAAAGCCAATGTTCAAAGAGTGCATATTTTGTGATTCCAATTATCTGGCATTCCAGAAAAGGCAAAACTAGAGACAGTGAAAGATAAGTGGAACCAGAGTTTTAGGGAAGAGGAAGGAATGAAGAGGCAAAGTACAGGGCAAGGCATTTTTAGGGTGATAAAACTATTGTTTATGACACTGCGATGCTGGATATATGATTTTATGCATTTGTCAAAAACTATAAAGTTTTACAACACAAATGGTGAACCTTGATCTGTGCAAATTTAAAATAAACCATTTAGATGGTCAGGGATCCCAGGAAAGAATGTAGACTCAGATAAGAGACTTTAACTACTATAAATATATCAAACAGTTTACTGAAGGGTGCGGGGTGGTTATGGGCCAGGGGAAGGTGCTGACCTAATTGACTAGGGATAGGAATGAAGTCTGTAAACCAAAGGCATAAGGAACTGTACATAAGTCCTACAGTTTAGTAAATAAAATTTTTCCCCACATAGGTATAGTTAACAATTCTTGCACTGTACGTGTATACTAGAACTGAACAATTAAGCTAATGTATTTCAAATTGTAGGAGCCATATTTTTTTCACTGTTGGAGTGGAAACTTACAGATGAGCAAGGGGAGGGTATTAGAATCATCCATGAAGTAATGAATTAGAATTATAGACATCAATAAGAACTCTCCTTTAAATTAATATAGATACATATGGTTACATATAGAAATACTTATACATTTGTGTGTAGGTATGGGTTAATATACACACACAATATTTCTTTGCTTTGTTTCCTGAAAGGCCTGAAAGAAACAAAATGAGCATAAAAGCACACTTAGCATCCAGACCTTGGTTCCTAACACACAGGGTATATATATATATGTTTTCTATGTGTATACTATCTAATGAAGGAATTGTGGATCTTGGGAGAAATGGCTCACTCTAGCAGGCATGTCCAACCTGAGCCCATGGACCACAGGCAGTCTAGGATGGCTATGAATGCAGACCAACACAAAATTGTAAATTTACTTAAAACCTTATGAGATTGTTTTGTTTTTGTAAGTGTTTATATATATAATGTGTGGCCCAAGACAACTTGTCTTCCAGTGTGGCCCAGAGATGCCAAAAGGTTGGACACCCTTGCTGCAGGGAATATACAAAATGAGCCTGGAGCATCTTGCAGTGCCAGAAGTTAAGAAAGTGCTTCAGCACACACACTGATTGAGAATATGTCAAAGGGACATGAGAACCAAGTGGAAGAGCTCCTGATGGACGAGACTGGAGTAACTTGAACAATAAAATAAAGTAGTATAGCATTAAAATATAAAATATAAAATAAATACCCATAAGCCTATACTGATAAGCCTATAAATGATTGAGTAAATTAATAAATAATGTTCATGAAAAGAAATGTCAAATAAATTGTGTAAAAACTCCAATGGAGGGAAAACATGAGTTTCCACTCCTTGTAAGTATACTGTGCATAGTGACTTTCTTCCAAAGAAAATTACAAAGAGTATAGTATAGGAGTAACTTTACATGGAGAAACCTAACAATGAACTTCAGTCAGGTGATCAAGGTCAAGATCAATAGCCAGAAATCATGTTGACAATGTATATTTATATAATATGATAAATCTATTAATAAAACTAAGAGGTAAAAATCTCAAAGTAAATGATCACTGGTTGGGAAAATGGCCATTCACTGTAGAATTCTATAGACGATGAGGGCTCTTAGGCTCTAAAAATTGTTACTTCAAATAGCCAGAAAACAGGGGTTCCTAGATGGTCACAGTCATTGTAATGTATAACCTATATATGAAGTATCCATTTGTATCTTTATTAAAGTATCCAAGTTTAATACAAATTCAATGAAGTTAAAAGTATCAAGAAGGGCTAACACAGCTGACACCATTGGGTATAGTCTATGTTAGAGAGAAACTTTGCAGACTCTAGGCACTGGGCACCTGTGAATGTCCACCACGGTTGATCTGGAAACTGAATATATATCATCTGCCAATCTTGACAGAATGAACTTTGTATAGAAACTGCATCTTTTTGTCACTCGTGAATCAGATGCTTTTGATTGGTGGAACCTAGGTCATATGACTAGAGAGGCTGAGAATTTTTTCTGGCTTTCAACAGAGAAGCAGGAACTTTAATAATGGAAAATTTATAAATATAGAAAGAAGAGATGATGAAAAGCTACAAAAAGTGTCCATTACAGTGGAGACTTTACTATAAGGAGACTTCCTCATTGACCAAGAATAATGACCATGAATTTCTTTACTATTTAAAATGCATTATATATTAATTTTATAAAGCTCAGAACTGGTCATTCAAGATGCTGTTTTTCTAGTATATGAGGTCTGTCCAAAAGGTATCCAGCCATATAATATGAAAAATAGAGGCATTTATTGAAGGCACAAAATACAAGACACAAAAAACATTGCACATACAATGGCACCTCAGTCTTCTTCAAAGTAGGAACCTTGGGACCTCACACAGTTCTAATTTCCATCAGCTGCCCTGTCATATTTTCCTAAATCTCACTGAAAGTCTGAAATCTCTCCTTTTTCAAAGGTGATTTTAGTTTTGGGAAAAGCCAGAAGCCCCAGGGTGTTAAGTATAGCCTGTAAGGAGGCTGAATCACCTGGGTTATTTGATATTTTGCCAAAATACTCTGCAGGAGACATAATGCATGAGCAGGTGGGTATTGTCATGATGAAACTGCCAATACAGCCCTCTGAGAATCCAAATGCTGTCCTTTGAGGAATGTTCAAGTTTAACATAAAATTTGATGCAGACTCATTGCTCTACTTGCTTGGTCATTTTTAATGTGATGGCGACACAGTACACAGGCTCATTCAATGGTGCCTACCACCCCCATTGACTAGTATAGTGAAGTCATCATTGTTCACGCATGTGCATTCCAGTTACTCTGCTTGGCTGCTGGGTTACATCGATGTCACACAAATCATTCTTGTTTTATTAACAATGGTTGGACTTTTTCCAGACAGACCTCATATACAGTGATAAGAAACACTACATCTTCTGCCAAAGAGGGAGACATAATATTTTGTTTTCTCTGTAATGTGAATTGTCATGAGATGAATCATTGTAACATGATAAATTGAAAATCATATTTTTGCCTCATAAACACAAAAATTGTTCAGCCCCCTGATTAGATGTTCCTTAGAACAAGAGATCCACACCTAGCACCACCAACACCTAATAACACCCCATAGCATGGATCTGCCCATTTAGCCCTGTAAGAAAATTAAGATGAACATACTGTATTACTCTGTAGAATATATGGATAATAAGAAGAACAAAATGACTGTTAAAAGGGATTGCTCCCCTCATGTTCCTTCCCCCTCCCTCCCTCCCTCTCTCTCTCTCTCTCTCTCTCTCTCTCTCATACACACACACACACACACACACACACACATACACGCACTGCTTGACACTTTAAGTTTTGAAAGAGTTTGAAAGATGATAATGTATGATATTGCATCTTTTTGCCTTCTAATTGGCTGGGCAGATCATTGAAGTCATGTCTGAGTCTTAGAAAGAGAGGACTCACCAGATTTCCTTGGGCTTTTCCTGAAAGAGAAAGTGACCATTTCTATACAGCCATCCTCCATAGCTTCAATTTCAACCAAGGCTAGGAACTACCTGACCTTGACCTAAATTATTACCATAGAGCTAAAGAATTATATCAGAAAACCAGTGAAATGCATCTCACCTCTGCTTCTGTAGGACTTCAGTACATGAACATCCCTGAGTTTGTTTTCTTGTTAGTAAAATTAGAAAGTAGTCTTTCCCTCATGGAATTTCTGTGTGAATTAAATGAGATAATGTGTGTTAAGGGCACAGCCCAGAATCTGTGACTTTACTTCCTGTTTCTTTCATTCAGACTGATTGAATGTTGTAATCGTAAGTAGTTTTATTGTATGAATGATTTTTTTTGTTTATTTTGTTGTTGTTTCCACTTGCTCTCATCTTTCTCCTTACATCTCTTTCCTTGATCAAAGCTAAGTTTTTATTTCTATTTAAATTTCTGTTTCTTTCTGCATATTCAGTGAATAATATCAGTTAAAGGTGCCCTGCATTGAATGCTTTGGGATGATACAGAAATGCCATGAATTGCTAAAGAAGCTTTCTCTTATTGTCTTTTTTAGTTTAAAATGTTTACCTACAGGCTAATCATTTTTCACATGTATTTAAAATTAGATTAATTTCTTTACACTGTGACAAGAGAAAAGCCAGTTAGTACAGCCAGCAATGAGTGTCCAAGGTCTGACTCATATTTTAAGCTAATATTCATAGTAAAATATATACCAAGCACTTCACTAAGAGTTTTAGGAACTTATATGCTAATATGCTAATCCTCACAATATAAGTATTCATTATTATTGTTATCATCATCATCAGTATCATTTTCTCAATTATAAAATTGAAATTTTAAATGCAACCTCCCCAAAAACACACAATGTGATTAGTAGAACTCATATTCGAACACAGATGCATCTGAAACCAAAGACTGCCACACTATACGTCTTGATGATAAAATCACAAAAGCTAAGTCTAAAACTGTCTGCTCTTTCCATGAAACTTTCTCAAGAATGTCGAACAATAGCCCTGAGAATTCCAGAATCAATCTAAAAAGTGATGTCTCCCATCTTTCCCAGCGGCTGCTTTCACAACACACGGCTAACGGTGCCCATTACAGCAGCAGAGACAGAGACAGCCTGCAGTAAATCTCTCTCTTTTACAGTCAGCTCCGGTTTAGGAAGATTTACTTTTACAACAGCCAAGAAGACTTCTACCTTATCAACCTCTTCTCCTTCAATACCTTTCTTCCAAACCTTTTTTTACAGCCTCTCATAGCAATGACAGGTCCTAAAGGTCAGAACTAGGAGTACTTTCTTTATAACTTTCTTAAAGTGCTTGGTTTTGACAAATTACTTCTATTCCCTTAGCTCAGTTTTGGAACACCCTTGATTTTACATTGAAAATTTTTCACTATGTGGATTCTGGTACATGAAGTTAAAATGGTTTCTAAAAAATTTTGGCTATTGTATTTCTCCATTATTGGTTCCCTTGTTTATATCAACACAAGTCCCTTTGCTTACAGACTCTGAATTTACAACTCATGTTACCCACATCCCTTCATTTGAGGAAGGACTAATTCTGATTCCAGAGCTTGAGCTGGATCAGATTCTTTTTCCTTAGATAAGTGTTGTTTTATTGAGAAATATGTCCATAAAAAACACCTTGCTGGAAAAAAGGAAACATAAAAAGTCTCCCAAGACAGAAAGGAGTTGAGGGTTTTGATTTCTCACCCTTCCAAAGAGAGCTTGCTGCAGCACAGAAGGGGGAAGGAGAGGTGAAAGCCAACCAGAACAGAGGTGATACTCTTTACTTTGTATAGACGCATGCTTGCTATGGGTTGGGGACCTGCCCTGTTGGTCTAGTGTCCTGGAAGGATAACTTAATGAGTCATTATTCTCAATGGAACAGCTGAGTAAAGACTTATTTTTAGTGAGAGCAGTCAGAAGAGAAGGTACACTGGAGTTGAATCATGTTCACAGTAAGCAAGGACTTAGCACTCCAACCGTGACCACCTGATATTCAGGGACTGGAGCTCCACAGTAAAGACAAACCACCAAACCTTTCCTAACATGTAGTTTGAAACCTACTGCCCCCATACATTTTACCCCATTGCAGCAGGAATCAATGCAAAAGGCAATGTTACAGTCCAGTTGCTTTGTACATAGGGCCTATAGTCTTTACCTTACAGTACTTTAAGTACTACTCTAGGATCTACGTACTTCAAATATTTTAGTACTAAACCACAAACTTTTCTTAACCAAGTCCTATTTTCTTGGGAGAAAACTGTCCAAAGGACGATCATCCCATGGTTGTCTCCGCAGGACTTCAAGCATTAAAAACATGTGGTCAACTGCTAGTATTTATTTATTTTCCACTTCCTCTGATTTAAGAGGATAAAAATTTCCTTTGATTATTATTTTTTAAATTAATAATATGAAAGAAGAGGTTGGAACTACTCTATAAAGTATACCAAGTTCTTCTAAACAATGACTAACAATGGCTTTCTGTAGTATAATGTTATTATTACCAGAATAAAATAACATTGTAACTTCAAAACTTATAAATGCTTTAAACAATAGATGTAGATTAAAAAATGCAATAAATATAATGTTTACACAATATTATTCCTCAACTCCATGTAATAAAATACTCAATTTAGGAATAAGTTGTATTTTCCATATACATGTTTGAAATATTGACTTTTGAACTTAAATGACGATGTATTACTCTTTTTTTTTTTCAAAATCCTCAATGATAAAAGTGAATATAAATGCTTAACTACTTAGTCTGACACATAAATTAGTGGGTTAGTTAATGTTTATAAGTCATTTTGAAGACAGTACTTATTTAATGCTTCAATGTGTAATTATACATATGACCCTGGTTGTCAGTGTCCAATGGGAAAGCCTTCACTCTCTTAATTATAGGAATTGAAGAGCAGAAAGAAAACTAAAACAATATCGCGTTTTGTGCAAAATTATGTGTGAGATGGTATTTACTGTCCATCACCTTCCTCAAAGGGTACTCATGTAGTCTAGAGTTCAGTTAGAATCACACCACACACATGTACCTGTGACAGTACCATCCATTTTAGCATATATACTTCTATACTATGTTTGTGAATTCACACACTTTCTCCATTGTCTAGGATTCTCCTCACACTACTTTTTTTTTTTTTGCTTCTTAAACTCTAGAGTATCTATCGCAATCCCATCCAAGCTTTACCTCTTCTATGTGCCCTTCTCAGCTTCCTTTGTAGAATTAAGCATCCCCTCCTTTATATTAAGTTAATACTTTCTACATAACAATTGTAAGGCACTTCAATAATACTTATCTAGTCAACCTGCTCTTTTGTATTATAACATGCATACAGATGTTGTGAGGGCAAGGTGTGTTACTAAAGAATTATTTTTATGAACCACACTAAGCACTTTACAGTTATGAATTGCACCTTACTGATGAAGAAAGAGTCTAAGCAAAGTTAAATAAATTGTCTAAGTTTTCACAGCATGGAACACAGCTGATTAGGTATGTCTGATTGCAGAGTCTGGACCCTTTATCCAATTGTGTTCTAGAAAACATTAAAACTGGCTCCTAACTCCTGCGAGAAGGGGGAAAAAAAGAGAATAAAAATCTCTCCTTTAACATTTGCTGATTTTCACTCTGCCTATACTTTTCACTACCACCAGTTTTAAGACAGCAGCAGGATGTCACTGCACGTGTTTTTCAAAGGAGGTGCTCACTATGGGCTCCTGTGAAGCCAGGGGAGCTGGTTCCGGCACCCACCACATGTGAAAGTAGTTTTTGATAATTAGTCACTTAGTAAGAACAAACTGTATTTTAAAATAAAATATGTCAAATGTGCCCTGGCTGGTGTGACTCAGTGGATTGAATGCTGACCTGCAAACCAAAGGGCTGCAGGTTCAATTCCCAGTCAGGGCATGTGCCTGGGTTGTAAGCCAGGTCCCCAGTAGTGGGTGTATGAGAGGCAACCACACATTGATGTTTCCTTCTCTTTCTCCATCCTTTCTCCTCTCTCTACAAATAAATAAATAAAATCTTTTAAAAAAAATGGTCTTATAAAATATATATCAAATGTATTCTAAGCAGTGATTATTTTAAAAAATTAAAGACTTTTTTCCCTTAGGGTCTGCATTCTGGCAAAATTAAATGGAGACTTTCATAATTAATGAGATTGCTCAATAAATGCTGACTAAAAATATCTATATATGAGTTTGAACCTCCCTGCTCTCCCTCATTTTTCTTCATATTATGAAAATTTTGTCAATATATACAAATATAGTAAATCCATCAAATCACTTTATTACTTTCAGCATCATAATTAAAATGCTTTTCATAATAGCTAAATCATTTAAGTAAACTTAAATGTCTATAAAGTATGAGTGGGTGAGACAGATCAAGTTCTCACTCCTAGAAACAAATTATTAACATCAATGTAATTTCTATATTTATAAGGAAGACCATCTAAAAATTATATAAAATTCTATTTAAGCTTATGTTATCAATATTTTTTATCCAGGAATTTCATGATTTATTTAATTAATCCAAACTAAGCCAAAAATGTTTTCATGAAACTGAAAATGTCAACATATTTTTCTACTTCTCTATGCTCCTATTTAAAATTCCTTGTAGATTATGAGTGTGAAGAACTATGTATTTCCTTTTGCAGTTACTTTTGAAAAATTGGGTGGTGAGTTTTCAGACATTTATTAAATAGAAAATTTGTGAAAAAATAGTACATTAAATTTGGAAGAGTTTTCAGTGTCAAATATAACTTTCCTAAAGTTAAAATTATTACCCCTTTTTAATGCCTTGGATTTTTGTTATTTTCCTTTTTTGTTAATTTTTTTGGTTTAAAACTTCTATGTGCTTCTTTGAAGATACTCCTCCACACTCATTAGTACATGCCACTGAAGTGCTAATGAGTAATAAAAGGAATCCCCAAAGTAGACCTTAGTTGTAATGCAAAGAAATAATCCAATATCACATTATCAGTTGCCTGTACTAAATTCTAAGCCTCTGACCTGACTGCAATAGCAAGAGGAGTGACAATTTATGGTATGTCTAGGCCACTGACATCAGGAAACAACTACAAGTAGAATGATGGACAAGATGACCTGGTAAATCTCATCTTGACTAAGGTATAGGATTTCATGGAATGAGATCCACTGTAATTACATGGACAGTAATTGTCATACATTTGCCAAGAAATTACATGGTTGACAGTACTCTCTGAAATTTGTACTGCATATTTAGTGCCAACAGCTATGGTAGTAGAGAATGAAATTAGAAACAACCACGGGTTGTGTTTTCTTCTGATTTAGAAAACTATTTCACTTAAGAAGTAAAATTTAATTTAAAAGTAAATATTATAAAACTAAATATAAAATACAATGATTTAGAAATGTTCCTAAAAGTTATTATTTGAGCCCTGGCTGGCATAGCTCAGTGGATTGAGTACGGGCTGTGAACCAAAGCATCACAGGTTCAATTCCCAGTCAGGGCACATTGGTTGCCCTGCACCTTGGCTGCACCTTGGTTGCAGGCCACAGCCCCCAGCAACCGCACATTAATGTTTCTCTCTCTCTTTCTTTCTCCCTCCCTTCCCTCTCTAAAAATAAATAAATAAAATCTTTAAAAAAAGTTATTATTTGGTGTAATGTTGGCTTTATGGAAAAAACAAAGTCATTTACTAACCTCAAGCTAATTATATATCCTATTTTCAAAGTGCCAGTACTATAAAGTCATCTTTCCTAGGTTATTCCTTACAAAAAAAAATGTGTTAGATTCTAAGAGGCCAAGATAAGAACTATAGTTTCTACAACTTAGTGCTTTTTCTCCCCCAGAATAATATAAAAGACTTCTATTACAAACCTAGTACTTTATCCCTAAAATAATATGTCTTATTTTGATATTGCAATGATACAAATAGTTTCTAATTCTGAACTATGTTCAAATTAGCAAATGAGCTGTTTTACGTTCTCACATTGTTGTGTCATAAATGAGGAACTTATAGAAACTAAAATCACTAGCTAAAACCAATAATCACTTAGCAAATGATTATGCTAAAAACCACTGAAACACTTAGCTGGCAAAAAATTACCTTGAGTTATAAATCATAGAAATCATACAAACATAGAAAACATACAAACAAAATCATACATACAAACAAAATCATACAAACAAAATTTATAAATCATACAAACTGTATAAAGTATACTTGAACTAATATCTCATGAAACACATCTGATCCCTTAATACAGTTAGCGCTATTCTAAAGTCTTGATTACAACAAAATTGAAAATGGAAAAAGATGCATTAGAACATGTTTTCAAGAATTTATTTCAAGTTTTATGATGAATTATCTTCTTCAGACAGTACATTTAATTAATAATACAAGTTGTCAGGTTACCTACACATATTTTCTTTGGTGGGTAAACCAAAACATGTGGAAACCAGGGAAGATATTTAGTGCCAAAGAAATCAAGTTTTCTTCTCATTTTCCCCTTTATATTGCACACAGAAACGTAATTTTATTGCAGAAAGTAAGATTAAAGTGCTCTGTACTATGGAGGGGAAAACCAGTGTGCAAAGTATTATTTATAGTAGCTAACATTTTTTAAAGAAGATTATCATGGAAAAAATGTACCTTCACACAAATAAAATATCTGAAAGATTACATAAGAAATTAGTGATGTTGATTATTTCTAGAAAGAATTGCTGAGTAGTTAGAAAATATAAATAAGGGAGAGACTTAAATTCCATGAAATTTTGTTTGCAACTTTTAAATTTTTCATGTGTTCATGAATTATCTATTCAAAAATAAATTTAAAATATGAACTTCTCTTTAACAAAAGGACTACAGAACTGGAATCAATGTCTCAAATTAGAAGACTATAGGGCTATAAAATGGAAGAAAATCATTATTTTTGGATTATAAGGAAAGATGGTACTTCTTATTTTGCAGAATATAATGAAAAAAAGCAAATTTTCTAAGGGTATGTGAGCAGTTTGAAAATGTGGACCTTGAATAGGGAAAGTGTCATGAAAGTTTGGAGTAACATGGGATAAAGTTGAACGTAGGACATAAATAAAGATGATGAGTAACAAATGTATAACTTAAGGAAAGGCAAAACAAGGCAAGCGTTCTAACACCCTAAATGGGCACGCGCGCATGCACGCGCACACACACACACACACACACACACACACACATTGCTCTGTCATGTGACTTTCTGGGACATTGGCTATCTCCAGTGGTTTTACTTGCCCCTTGTTCCTTTCACAGAATAGTCACAACACCCACTTTTTTGCTACATGGTACCAATTCTTTGAAATAAACTGGATTAAAACTTGATCGATCTGATTCTTTTCCCAGGAAATGTCAGATTCCAAAAGACCTGGCTATGCTTTTGCCCTTGGTTTCTGTGAAATTATCTTGTATAGGCCTTATGATTCACTCTAGATCATTCTCAACTGGTATTTTATGAAAGAATGAAGCCCCAGTCAATGCACAAAAATCCCCACTTTCTCCTCTGCATCTAGAGTGGAATTTGATATGTATTATCCTTGGGAGGACTAACAAAATACTCATACAGATAATTTTTCTTTGTGATTCAGAAGGGAAGAATCCCATTCAGGTTGTTATACTAAAGAAGCATGATTTTAATATCAAAGAGTAAATTCAAAATAACTCTGTTCTCTATTTCAAGTCCTCATACACTTTGCAAAGGGTTATGGAAACACAATAACCATGCTGTCTTCTTCCTTGCTTTCAGTTTCCCACCACAGTTACTTCAATTTTTAAAATCTCAACACTATTCTGAAAAATATTTTTCCTCACCACATAATTCCATCCTGTCTCCCAAGCCAGAAGGAGCTAGTGAGACCCTGCTGCCACTACAGTGCTGTTCTTTAAGACTGCCAAAAGCAGGCAACGCCTATCCCCAAGTGCAGAGTCTGCAGGAATTGTGGTAATTCTATTACTTTAAATTATTCATGAGAATCTGCTGGTATATTTCATTCTTTCATTCTTTATTTTGGTCCTATAACTTCTGAAACATAGATTTTGTTTGCTGTGTAAGTTCATTTACCTCAACTTCACTTTGTATTACTTAGCACAGATGATGTCTAACTAATGCACATTATATACCTATGGAAAGGTTTGCATTGAGAATAAAATATTCCAATATTTGCAGTGCTTACCTTTAAGGTTTTTGTACATATAGAAAAAGATAAATGAAATTTCAAAATTGAGTTAATAGTGTAAGTAAACAAGTAGTGAAACCTTTATATTATAGTGCAGGTTCAGGTATTCTAAATTAATTGAGAATAACTAACTTATACTATTCTCAATTAATATTGAGAATACTTTACAAGCATTCATAAAGTATTGAGTTTAACCTATTACTATTAGATGAGTATACCCTGATTATTACCTTTTGCTCATTTTATTACTCATGAAAATCATTGAGATTTATCTACATCGTTTCACATAATAGTTCATTTTTCTTTATTACTGAGTAGCATTGCATAGGTAACCTACAATTTTTATCATTTTATCTGTTGGAGGACATCTGCATTTTTCTCATTGTTAGATATTTAAAAATAGTTGCTATAACAATATTATAAACATCAACATATAAATTGTTCAGGAACATATTCTCTCATTCCTCTGTGACAAATGGAAGAGAAATGCCTAGATGATACATTAGGTCTATGCTGAACTTTCTAAGACATTACCAAACTTTTCCAGAATGCTTGTATACCATTTCTCATTCCATCCAAGCAGTGTAGGAAACAAACATTCAGTTTTTCCACATTCCAGCCAACATGTAGTATAAAGATCAGCCTTTATAATTTTACCAAATCTGATAGGTATGAAGTGGTATCTCATAATTTTACTTAGCACTTTCCCAATTACTAAGGACATTGAGCATCCTTTTTGCTTATTTCTATGTGTTTGTTTGTAACAATAATATTTTCACTGAAGTGTGTGCTGAAATATTTTGCCTGCTTTCTATTCGGATGTTTCATTATTATTGGGTTTTGAAAGATCTTTACATATTTTGGATAAAAGTTTTCTATCCGATATACAAGTACACTCTGCAAATATTTCTCTCTAGTCTGTAGCTTGTCTTTTCAATCTCTTCATAATCTCTTTCAAATAAAAGTGCTTTTTAAATTTTGATGAAGTTTTCTGTTGTGATTTTTGATTGTGGTGTCTTAGAAATTTATACCATATACAAATCATGAAGATCTCCTATCATGTCTTTTAGAAATTTTATAACATTAGGTTTTATATTCATCTATTATCCATTTGAGCTACTTTTTACATATGATGCAAGGTGTCAATCAGTTGTAGGGGGTTTTGCATATGTATATCCAATTTCCCCATACCAATTTTTGTCTTAAACTGTCATCTGCCCACACAACTGTTTTCACCTTTTTCAAAAATCAGTTGCACGTGTTTGTGAAGGTTGATTCTGAGCTCTCTGTTCTGTTTCACAAATGCATTTATCTTAATGCCAATCTCATACTGTCTGGATTACTGAGCTTTATAAGTCATGAAACCAAGTTGTTAACATCTTGTTATTTGTTATCCCTTTGTACTGTCTGTTCTTTGTTTCTATTTGTTTACTTATCTGACAACTTTTAGATTATCTGAGTATTTTTATCAGATTTTATAAAATCTGAGTATTTTATAATATGTTGAAAACTATGGTTTTCACACATTATGCATATTTATACTACATTATTTTATTTGCATAAACAATTATCTTTTTAACAACTTTATTGAGACACAACTCACATACCATACCACTAACCACTTTCAGGTTTCTAATTTACTCCCACGATTGCATCCCCATCACGACAATCCAGTTAGAACACTTCGGTTCCTCCTAAAAGAAAGCCTGTGCCATCAGCTGCCACCTCCCATACATCTCCTGAGCCCTAAGCAGGTCATTTCCTCTCTGCATAGATTCATCTATTCTGGATATTTCATAAAAATGGAATCACAGTAAGTGGTGTTTTGTGACTTTTTTTCATCTTATACATTGTTTTCAAAGTTTATCCATGTTGTAGTGTGCATCAGACCCTCATTCCTTTTTTGTTGCCGGACAGTATTTTATTGTGTGAATATGCTTCATGTTATTTTTGAACATTTGGTTGTTTCCACCTTTCAACTATTATGAGTAATGCTGCGAGGGACATGTGTGTGTAAGCTTTCAGTCTGAATGTGTTCTCATTTCTCTTGGGCAGAAATGGAATTGCTGGGTAATCAGATAACTCCATTAATTTTTTTGAGTGGTTGGCAAATGGTTTTCCAAAGTGGCTGCACCATTTTACATTCCCACTGGCAATGTACTTACACAAGGTTCCCAATTTCTTCATATCATCACCAATATTTAGTATATGTTCTTCATTATTTTCATCATACCAGATGTGAAATGGGATCTTTTCATCATTTTTATTTTTATTTCCCTAATGCCTAATGATTCTCAGCACTGCTTACTGGAGAAAGCACTGCTTATACATCTTCTTTGGAGAAATGTCTATTAAATCTTTCACTCATTTTTTAAATCATATTATTTGTCTTTACATTGTTGAGTCATAGGAGGCCTTACTGTATTCTGGCTATATCAGATTTGAAAATAAATTCCTGTTAAAATAAAGCCAGCAGGGGTTTGGATTGGGATTACATTGCATTGGTAGTTCAGTTTGGGCAAGTCGTGCCATCTCCACAGAATTTATTCCACTCCATAAATGTGACATGTCTTACAACTTATTTAGAGGTTTAATTTCTGGTTACATTTTATAATTTTCAGTGTATAAGCTTTACATCTCTTTTGTTAAATTTATACTTAAGTATTTTGTGCTTTTTCATGTTATTGTAAATTGAATTGTTTTCCTAATTTTATCTCCAGGACATATCATGTTATTTTATAGAAGTATAATTGATTTGGGTTTATAAATATATCTACTACAGCATTGCTAAATTTGTTTATTCATTCTAATAACGTATGTGTATGTATTCCTTAGTATGTTGTACATACAAGACCATGTCATTCTGCCTATTACCCTAGCCAGGGGGTTTCTGTACAATATTAAATAGAAGTGGCAAGAGAAGGCGTCCTGTCTTGTTCCCGATCTTACAAACACAGCACTCAGACTTTTAACATTAAGTTTAATGTGAGTTTGAATATTTTGTAGAGGGCCTATTTTTCTAGATGGTTGAGAAAGGTGTCTTTTATTCCCTGATATTCAGCAGTTTTATTATAAAATGTGTTGAATTTTTCAAAGTTTCTGCATATATTTAGATGATAAGATGGGTTTTATTATTTATTAATTAATATACTATGTAACACCAACTAATTGTCACACGTTATACAAACCTTGCATTCCTAAGATAAACCCCACTTGGCTATGGTATAAAACTATTCTTTCATGATGCTGGATTGACACTGACAGTATTCTTGTTGAAGAATTTTAGTATATCTTAATATTCATATGGGATATTTGCCTATAGTTTCCTTTCTTGTGATGTCTTTTGTTTTGGCATATTAATAAAAATGGCCTATGTGATCAATTAGGAAATTTCACCCTTTTTTATAATTTGGAAGAATCTGTAAAGAATTGGTATCAATTCTTCTTTGAATGTTTGTTAGAATTCACCAGTGAAGCTATCTGGGCTTTAGCTTTTCTTTGCAGAAAGTTTTAAAATTCCTATTTTAATCTCTTTACTTCTTTCAGGTCTCTTCATATTTTCAATCAGTGGAAAAATGTAGAAGAAATATGCAATTATACTACCTTTTAAAATTTCTTACATAATTACATTTTAAACAAGATAATTATGTTTTTGCTTGCAGATTCAAACTGCTGCTTAGTGTCTCTTGCTTTCAGCCTGATAAGAATACTATTGTATTTATATAAAACACATCTTCTAGTAACAAATTCTCTCTCTCCTTTTTTAAAATTTTGGGATGTCTTTATTTCGCATTAATTTTGAAAAGCTGTATTTCCTGATACAAGATCCCGGACTGACAGTTTTTTGATGCGTGGGTCACCGGCCAGCAGTGATCACGGAACACTGAGGTTGGCTCAACAAAAACAAGCGAGAAAAAACATGCACAGAGACAAACTAGTTTCTGTGGAGAAGTAGTGACAAAATGACAACCCCCTCTAGTGAGGAGCGCGCCGATTTACCATCCATACCTGCTTTTATTGGGCTCGTTTTGCATAATAATTCAGGTAATGTACAGTACTCATTACAAGGAAGTAAGGAACAATAGATAACAAGGAAGTCTGAGGGTCTATTTTGAGTCTGGGTAAAAGAGCTGTAAGACGTTGAGGAACAAACTAACTTCCTCCTTGGACCCCTCTCATTCAACTGAGAGCATTCTAAACAAAGAAGGTTTCACAGTAATTTACATGTTCTTTCTTAGGCCTGATCACCCAGGGAATCCGCCCTTTTCAGCACAGAGCTGCACCACCCTGTCATTGTTTTGGGCTTAGGTGGAGCACGGGAACCAAGGCAACCAAGAGATAAGGAGATTTTCTCCCAGACAGTGAGAACTCAGGCTTTGTCAAAGCCGAGGAGTGAGGGTCCATCACCCCCTTTTGCTGCAGCCCCCAAAGTCCTTCTTTTGGGGGGCCTCCCAAGTGACCGTGCCTGTCTTAGGTCATTCCCCCCTTGGGGAATCTTACCCGTCTTTGGCTAACCAACCAAGCTTTGGGGGGTTCAGTTGTGAATAAAGCAGCAGAAGCAGCATTCCTGCCAGGGAGATAAGCTTTTGTCTCCTTGCTGGCTTACGGTTCCAAGGGCATTCCCTTAGCCTTAGCCTAGGCAGGGGTTTCAGCTTCTGATACCAGTCAGGGCGGTTCCCAACAGTTTTTTACCTAAGCACTCTCAGTCATCTTACTGCTTTCTGGCCTCATCACTTTGATGAGAAGTTGGTGTTAACCTTATTGTGGTTTTTCCTGTATATGATGAGCTGTTTTTTCCTGTAGTTTTTACAATATTCTCTTTTTATTTGGTTTTTGATATTTTGGCTATGATGTGTCTGGATGTGGATTTCTTTGCATTTGTCATACTTACAGTGTTTAGCTTCTTGGATGTATAAACTATGGTTTTCTTTACATATGAGAGTTTTTCAGCCATTATTTCTTTGAATATTTTTTCTGGACCTTTTGCTTTTGGATTCCACACATATATTGATGCACTTAATGGTGTCCCAGACTTCTCTGATTCTGTTAATAATTTTCATTCTTTTTAATCTGTGTTTCACATTGTATGATTTCTAATGACATATCTTCAAATCACTGATTCATTTTTGCGCATATCTAGTTAGTTTTCATCACAGCTGTTCTGCTTATCATCTCCCAAACTTCCACATGGTTTCTTTAAACAGTGTCCATCTCTTTACTAATGTTCTCTACTTGATGACATATGGCTGTTACACTTCCTTTTATGAGTCAGGTTTCCTTCTTTGAACATGTTTATATTAGCTGCTTTGAAGTCTTTGCTATGTGCATTGTCCTTATCTCTTCAAAAGCGGTGTTTATTGCCTACTATGTTTCCTATGGATTTGTCATTCTTTTTTTGTTTCTTTCCATGTCTCATTTTTTTTAATTGATAATTGGATATTTTAGATAACACATTGTAGCAACTATAGATACTGATTTCCTCCCTCCTCAGGAGTTGCTTTTCTTTACTTGGTGATTCATTTACTTGTTAATTGTCCGAACTAATTCTGCAAAATTTTTCCAATAATGTTTACTTCTGCTGTGTCTGCTCAGATTTTTTTCCAGGCTACCTAGGGTCACTCATTTGCCTACATAAATCACTTACTGGCTATTGTTGGTTCTTAGACCTTCACAGACTATTATATTTTACCCTTTACCTTTGGAAATCTGTGTGGCTTGGAGACTATTGTTACAATACAGATAGTTTACATTTTTTCCTCAAGTTAAAGTTGGAACCAGGAGAGAGCACAGCCTTGGGCATACACAGAAGCTTACAGGCTGACAGGGATGACCCTTATATTACTTGTAAACCTAGCTTACTATGAATTTCCCTGGGTAAGAGTTGCTTATTGTTCAGTGAGTGTTTGGTCAGAGGTTATGCTTAGAATTCTCTGGCCAGTGAGGCTTCTACCCTATGTTAATGGATCCTTTTGCAGCTTGGAAAATGCTTTCGAGCCTTCCCTGAAATATGCCTCCAATTTCTCCTGAGTGGACACAGTCTGGCATGCACATACAACTTTCCAAACCCCTAGGGTCAACTGGAACCCCGGGAGGACTCTTGTCTGCCTCTATTCCTGGTTCTCTCTGTCACCACATACACTAGTAGAAGACTGGAGTGTAGGTTTCTTCAATCTTAACTTGTGCACCTATAATATTAAAATATCCCCATATCCCCAGTTGTTCCTTCTTTTGTGTTTTCCAATTGTGTGACTTCCCTGCTATCAAAAATTAGTTGCTGTTAACTGCACTCAGAACATTTTTCATCTCCCTGAAAAAGCCTTACTAGTTCCAGTTATCTCTCCAAAGGAACTGAGAGCAGAGTCTCAAGAAGATATCTGTGCACCCATGTTCATGGCAGCATTTTTCACATCAGTCAAAAGATAGAAACAATCAAATGTCCATGATCAATAAATAAACACAATATAAGTGTTTTGTCATATATATATATATATATATATATATATATAAATATATATATATATATATATAAATTATTTGGCCTTAAAAGGGAAGGAAATGCTGACAAATCTTAAATACATTATACTAAATGAAATAGGCCAAACATAAAAAGACACATACTGCATGAGTGTACTCAGTGTACTCATATGAGATATCTAGAGTAGTCGAACTCGTAGAAACAGGAAATGGAATTATGATTGGCAAGGTCTAGGGATGAGTGGGAAACAGGGAACTGTTTAATGAGTAGTTTTCAGTTTTGCAAAATGAAAAAGTTCTGGAAATTGGTTGTACAATAATGTGAATATATTTAACATTGTTGAACTAGACACTTAAAAAGGGTTAAGATGATAAATTTATGTTATGTGTATTTTACCACAATAAAAAAGAAAAAATTAAAGGCTTACTACATCCTTTATGATCTTACCCAGCTTATCTCTCCAGCTTTGGTTCTAACCACCCCTGGGGCCCTTCCCTGGACCCCACAGGCCACCATCATTAGCTACTCGCCTTGAAGCAAATGCTCCATGCTCTCTGCCATGTCTCCCTCTAGACACCTTGCTCCCACTCACAACTTGGCAAGCCTACTTATTTACTTAAAACAACTTCATTCAGATATATTTCACATGCCATATAATTCATCCATTTAAACTATATAATTCAAGGGTTTTAGTATATTTACAGATAAGTGCAACCATTACCACAGTCAATTTTAGAACATTTTCCTACAGGACAAAGTGAAACTCTATATCCTTTCTTATCACTCTCCAGTCACTTCATGCCCCCCTAACCCAGTCCTAGGCAACCGCTAATCTGCTTTTTGTCTCTATGGATTCTATGGATTTTCTTAGTCTAGATATTTCATTGAAGTGGAATCATATAATATGTGGTCTTTGCTTACTGGCTTCTTGTGGTATATCTATGCCATGAAATATTATTTGGCCACAAAAAAGAATAAAATACTGATACATGCTATAACATGTATAAAGCTTAAAGTCTTACTTATGTTTCACTCCAAAAATTTGAAGTCTTTTTTCCCAAGCATTCCATGACACCCCAAAATGATTCCCCCCAAAATCTTATTTACTGATATTGATAAATAAGAGGTAAAATGATACCCCTAAAATTTTATTTACCTTTATTTTAATGCTTAGCATGCCATTGGTAGATTTTAAGCTCTTTCTTAGAGCTATCAAATGTTACACAACTATGTGTGAAGGTACTGTTTTATTTATATTTTTTTCTCATAGGAATTTATGGATTTAAAAACAGATAAGATTAGTGTTTCTCAACACTGCACAATAAAATGACCCAGAAAGATCTTAAAAATTCAATACTGGGGACCCACCTCAGGTCAATTAAATTACAATCTCAGAACAGGTGCCAGTGACTGAGACATCAGTATCATTTTGAAATTTCCCAGCTGACACACAGCCAGAACTGAAAACTACTAACCTACACACTCAAGTGCCTTAGCCATCATCCACTAGAATGTGTTGTATGTGACTTAATAGTGCCATGATCATTGGGCCACAATTTACACCATCTCTGTACTTATTTCTTAAAGAGTACAAACTTAGATAGTAACAGTTTTTATAAAATAATAAAACATACTATGTGCAGAATTACATAAAACACATCAATTTTTCTAAACACTTAACTTTTTAACCTTAAAGTAGGAGTCCCTAGCAAATAGTTAATTCTACCCAAAATCAACCATTCTGTTGCAGCTTGAAATGGAACATTTGCATATGCTTCCTCTATTCATGTTAGTGAATCTTCTTCTTTCTGTATACTCACTAAATTTTACATACCTCTTTGAGTGCCAGAAGTAATTCAAACTATTTTCTTTAGAATCCCATAATGCCATTTAAGCAATACAATCTTTGGATTGTTACATTTTCTATCGAGTATGGTAATGCATATGGACTGCATTAAAGAGATCTTTCTCTAGTTTTTCCATGTATAGGAAGGGGCAGGCAGGGAAGGTAAATTTTTAAAAGACTCTTGGGTGCTTCTGATATGTTTTACCCAGTTGATTTCATTTTGCCAAGAATATACCTTCAGTATTCTAAACTACTTGAATCTTTGGTGTTATGAAATTTGGATGCCTCATTCCAGGGGAAATCATAACACTGAAAGCCAATCCCCACTTCTTAATACAAAACATTTTCAACCCACACAGCTGAAGCTTATGAATGAGCTAAAAGACCAGCTTCTATTTCATCCTTATAATAATAAGGACTCTATAGATTTAAGATTGGTTAAATACCTAGAGGGTGGCAGAGAAAAGAGAGAAACAGAATAATACACGTGTACTTAATTTTGTTAATAAATTTAAATGAGAAATATTGAGTAGTACAAAAAGAATATTTTAATAGTCATATCTATAATATTGACTTTTTAAAGGAAACATTGTTTATGACCACACATTAAAACTTTCTTATAATAAAAAGACATTTATCATAGTAGAGACATTTTCTTCTACCTTAAGAAAAATAAAATTACCTGCTCATGACATGCAGAAAAGTGTTTAGATCTAACATATTCTGTCAAGAAAAATGTTTTTCCTGTGATTTCAAATGATAAATATTCGCAAAAGCCTAATCTTACTTGGTATTATTCATACAAAATGCCCTAGGCATGGTCGTTGTAATGTCAGAGTCTCTCTCCATCTTTTTTCATTTGCTTTAGTATTAAAAAAAAAAAAACCCTCAGACTGAATTAATTTACACAGAATTCATTGATTTTAGGAAAACAAAAACTCCCTGAATCTATTCCATCCCCCTGTCCTTGAAATGCCCTTTATGAAACTCTCCAAATTTTCTGCAATGAAAGGCATGCTACAATGCTTACATCTCATCTGGACTTTTCCTATTACCTAGAATCGAGTGTGCTATCTTTTTTACCTCAACATAAGAGAACAAAGGAATGATTCAGAATCTGACATTTCTCCTTTTTCCTAACCTGTACACCTTTCCAAATAGCCAACATTACAGACCTCAGTCACATTATGCATCCCAAGTGATGCAGAGCTGGGCTCTAAACAGGTGGACACATCTGTTCCAGTCCATCAGACTTGACTTACATTGACTGCATTCTGTAATCATTATGGTTTTTATCCCAAATTACAGTGTCAATCTGTTCAGAATTAATATGTATTACTCCACCACTTGTTACAAAATTTTCAGTTTATTTATTGGACCATATCCTGCCCTAATCACTTAGGCACAATTCCCACTGAAAACCTAAAAGAGAGAATGCGTATCCAGAGGTTATGTTTTCATCGCATGTCAAAAGATAGTTTTGCATAAGTGGATGTTATTGCTATTCCCAGTGAATGCTCTTTCTGTGTTGGTAGTGAAATCTTGTTTAAAATTTTAGTGCACTGGTTTGGATCATTTTTAATCACTTTTTCCTACACATGTTATATCCCAGTGTGGTTGTTCCCATAGTAAACAGGGAGTTGACAAGTTATTTACTTCATTCTGAATGTAGCTTCTATTTCTAATACATGGGAAATTATAGTTTTAATTCCCTCTTCCCATTTGTGTTGGGTAGTTTTTAAAGACTAGGAGTCCTTGAAGCCAAGGCTCTGTTTTATCATAACATGATGAATCATTTCACTGTGATTTTATTTCTTTCTCCTCTTCTATTTTCCCTGAAGCTAACTAAATACATGGATTTTATTGAGAAGGGAAAAAGTTATTAATTCATAATTATTATATAAAGGTTAATCTGGCTAACATCCTCCAAATGACTTTCCCACCAGCTGGTGATTTTATTCTTTCTTTTTTTTTTTTCTTCCTGGTTGGTAATGGAGAAAGGTGAGGCTCAGAAGTTAATGAAAATTAAAAGCAAAATCTTAAAAAATAAATGGGTCTAAAAACCTGATGGAAAAAAAGAACTGAAGGATATACTAAAATGTGAATGTGCACTTTGATTTCAAACCCATGGAGAAAAGAATAGCAACAACTAGTGGGTATGATGATAAAACCACAAAGGTCCCATGCATCCCTTCCCCTCCAAGGTTAGGTTTAATAGGTCAAGGTGTCACATTGCCCTGTTTCTAGTCAGCACCTCCACCTGCCTGCTGTAGCAAATAAAATGTCAGCAGTGCCTAAGGCAATACAAATCTTGTTAACTTGATGCATCAAACATGAGGAAGTTATAACCCAAGCTGAAACAAGATTAGGGAAGAATGATCAGAATTCAGCCTTTAAAGAAAAAACCCTCCTTTGCCCTTGGTTATAATGGGCAACACAAAGGGAAAGTTATCCCCAAACGTCACTAATAGAATGCCTGGCACTATGCAATAACTCACCTCGGAGCCTAACATGATAACTATGCAAGACCTCCTTAAATTATTTCAACATTCTGCTTTGCAATTATTAGACATGTTATGGGAAAGTATGAACAGCGTGACCAGTAAATGTTCAATATATTTCCCTCCTCAGGCAAGACTAAAACTTAAAAATAAAACTCCAGAGATTTTGACATTCTTCTTATCACATAACACTTACTGGTAAAGAATAAAAAGTAGAGAAGGGGGAAAGGACATGAATATTTGAAAAAGCCTCTTGAATCTTGCAGGCATAAGGTAGAAGTATATATCATTTCTCAGATCCAGAGTCCATGCAGATACACACTGAAAGACATGCTTTATACCATCATCCTCTGCTCATATGTCAGAGGGAAAGCATTCATTCTCACCTTTTCAGGGTGTCTGTCATTAGGTACATTAATATGGATGAACTATCACAAAATCAAAAGGCAGTAAGAGAGGTGAGCTTTAAAAGGATAAAGCTTTTAAACTACATTTATGCTGGACTGCATTTTGAGGACTAAATTTTCAGTTTCTATAATTACCTTTCCTTCTCTACAAACACAAGGAAGAAAAAGAAGTTCTAATTAAGGATATTCTGAAGTCCACTAATCGGCATTTTAGTAAGCATTCCTCAAGTTCTATAAATGAAGTTGACTGATGCTGACAAGAGTTGAGCAAGACTTTTTTTCTGTCAAAATATCCTTTATTTTGATGTGTTTCATTTGAAAGTAGAACACAAAAACATTTGCTTTTCGGATTCTTTCTATAACTAAAAAATACTGTTCACTCAAAATCAGTTAAGTAGCAATCCAAGTGCACCTTATTAACATAAAAATCCTTATCAAAATGTCAGTAATAAGCACAGATACTTCTATAATATTGACTATTCAAAAGTAAGTTTCATCCCTGTCTGGTGTAGCTCAGTGGATTGATTGCTGGAGTGTGAACCAAAGGATTGATGGTTCAATTCCCATTCAGGGCACATGCCTAAATTGTGGGCCAGGTCTCCAGTAGGGTGCACATGAGAGACAACCACACACAAAAGTAAGTTTCAGTTTACCCATATTTCATTTTGGCACAGAGTTGAATATTTGTCACAATTGTACCAAATTATTCTATTGCTAACATTATCACTGGGAAGAAATTTTCAGCCATTAATACACTAACATTTTATTTATTATCTAGACAATGAATTTGATACAGATTTTTAAAGGCAAAGGAAAGTGAGAGAACAATATAATGTTCTTTGGTAAGGCAAAAGAGCATAACTTGAATTTCATTCTGATTATTTTTTGCATGTCAATAAAGTTATTATTGGAATTTGTAGGGTCAAATGGTTTTATCAAGCTACTGCAGAACTTAAATCATGCAGAACTTACTTTAAAAAATAAGAAATTCATGTTTGTTTTCTTCTATTAATTTCTGAATCTATAGAATAGTAATAAAATTTTATATTTCATAATTAATATAATGCCCCAGTATTCAGTATAAAGTTTCAGTCTAAAAAGAAGTGAGGTTATTTTAATGTGTGATCCCAACAGTGAATTTTAGGCAGACTTATGGCATTGCCCAGGTATGTCTAGTAAATTATGTATTTCTATACTTGTATCTGACACACTGCAAATTGAACATGATGCATGATATTAAATCTCTTTCTCCCTCTCTCCCTCCCTCCCTGTGTCTCTCTCCTTTTCTCCCTCTCCCTCATCTAGATGCAAAAAAATGGATCTAGAGTTTCTTCTCTTGATCAAATGCAAAGTTTAAGTTCTGACAATTTTAGACCATATCTCTTGATTTTAAATTTTTATAAAGAAAATTTGTTAATTAACTCAATGAGAGAAGCCTTTCATATGTATATGTTTATCAAATCATTATGTTGTACACTTTAAATATCTTATAATTTTATTGGTCAATTATAAGCTTTACCTCAAAACCTGGGTAAAAATAATTTCTTGATGATGACCTCTGCCTTAAGCAAAAATTATTTTTATTAATTTCCCAGAGCGCTACAGAAAAAATTATGTCAATAATGCAATGAATAAGTAAATAACAAAAGAATATTTATGTACAGCCCATGAACATGAACAACAATATGGGAATTGGCTTGGGATGGGGAAAGAGTGGGGCTGGGTGGAGGCAGGAAAGAGAAAAAGTAGTAACAACTGTAACGGCATAAACAATAAAAATAAAAATAAAACAAATTAATAAATAACACATGCATTTAGTCTTAAATTTTAAGCTTGCAGTTGACAGAATAAAACAGTCAAAAATGACTGTAAGAAAAATTAAGAATTGATATGTCTTTGTTTTTAAATCCTGATATGAGGACACTTTTTTTACTGCTTTTTTAGAGAAAGAAAGGGAGAGAAATACCAGTGGGAAAGAAAAGAATCGATTGGTTGTTTCCCGTATGGAGACACTACCCTTAACAGAGCAGACACACTAATCCCTTCAGACACAAGTCCCATCACAACACCTCACTGCAATCCCTCCCGCCTCACATTCATCTGAAACACTCTTCTCCCCTCGCTAGCTACAGAGCTCCTGGGCACTTTGCTCTCTCTTCAACATGTCTGTCCCCTTGGGCCTTCACACTGCCTGTTCCTCTCCCTGGAATTCTCTTCTCCCAGATATTGGTATATTTAATTGCCTCACATTCTTTAAGATTTTGCTTATATATCACCTTTTAGTGGAAATAGGTTTTACTAAATTGAATTCTACCCAGCTAGCTACAAAGACCTCCTTTTCCTGCTTGATTATTATTTGGGGGAGGGAACTATCCATTACCATCTAATATACAATAAAATTTATACTTATTATTTTTGTTGCTTATTATCTGTCTCTCCTCACTAGACTATAAGATCAATGAAGGCAATGATTTTTGTCTTTTTTTCACTTATGTTCCAGGCCTATAGTAGTGACTCAGTTAATATTTATGTACTTGAATTATTGAATTGAAATTGTTTTATTGAAGTAAATTTAATGCACTTTATGCTAATTAACATGTTCCTTTATTTTTTTTAAATAAACTTTTTAATTGGGAATA
Source organism: Phyllostomus discolor (assembly GCF_004126475.2). Classification (NCBI taxonomy): domain Eukaryota; kingdom Metazoa; phylum Chordata; class Mammalia; order Chiroptera; family Phyllostomidae; genus Phyllostomus; species Phyllostomus discolor. The sequence goes on along the minus strand of NC_040903.2, from coordinate 139,049,994 downwards.
ATTCTAGATTATCTTATATAGTATGAAAAGTTCCCATAGACACTTTACATAGCTTTGTTTATTGTTAGTGTTTTACATATCCATGGTACATTTGTCAAAATTAAGAAATTAACATTAGTTCAATGCCACTCAACTGCATTGACTTCATTCAGATTTTACCCAGTTTTTCTTTTTATTAACCTCTCTTTTCTCTTCAGCGCTCCAATCCAGGATACCATACTGTAACTAGCGATCATGTCAAATTTTCTCTTCTAGTCTATGAGTTTCTCAGTCTTTCCAGTGTTTAACCACCTTGATATTTCTGAATAGTGCTGGCCAGGTATTTGGTGGAAAGATGCTCAATTTGAGTTGTTTTGAGGTTTTCTCAGGACTGGACCAGCCTTACTGGTTTTGGGAAACAATACCACAGAGGCGAGGTACCCTTCTCATCATGTCAATGAATACATGTTTCATCACCAGCAATGTCAACTTTGATCGCTAGGTTAATATAGCTGCCAGGTTTCTACACTGTGAAGTTACTGTTCCTTTTTTTTTACTTTCCATAGTTTATGCTATGTAAGCAATCCACTAGGTCTAGCTCCCACTCAAAGGGAGTGAAATTTATCATTGCCTTCTTGATATGAGTATCTACACATATTATTTGGAATACTTCTTTAAGAAAGATGGGTCCCTTCTTCCCTATTTCTGTATTAACTATTTGCATAAATATAAAACCATGGATATTTTTATATTCTTTGGGTTATTTTTTATTTCTCTAAATAATCATTTTCATGGAATATATAGGGTAGCATTGATTAATAAAGTTGTAGGGGTTTCAGGTATACAATTCTATAACACATCATCTGTATATTGCATTGTGTGCTTACCACCCAAAGTCAAATCTTCTACCATGATATATTTGACACCCTTAACTCTTTACTAACTCCTCCCACCCCATTCCTCCGGTAACTACCATACTGTTGTCTGTGTCTATGACTTTTTGTTTGCTTGTTTCTCTTGTTTGTTCATTCACTGTTTTCAGTTTTATATCCCAGTTTTATTTATGAGAGAAATCATATGGTTTTGATTTTTGGTTGAAATTAGTTCATTTAGCATGGTATTTTCAAATGAGTTACATCTGATATAATCAACATTTATTTTGTTGCTAAAATTGTTCTAGCTTTGGCATTTGAAGGAGTCTTCAAGATCACTTTGGTCCTTTAAAATATTAATAAAACATAAAAATAAAATATTACTACACTGTTGGTAGGAATGCAGACTGGTGCAGCCACTGTGAAAAACAATATGGAATTTCCTCAAAAATTAAAAAGGGAACTGCCTTTTGACCCAGCAATTCCACTTCTGGGAGTATGCCCTAAGAATCCCATAACACCAATTCAAAAGGACTTCTCGGAGCTCTAGTGGTGCAATCGGTTAGCACGCGGTACTTATACAAAAGGACTTCTGGAGACTGATGTTCATAGCAACATTATGTACAATAGCCAAGTGTCAGAAACAGCCTAAGTGCCCATCAGTAAATGAATAGATCAAAAAACTGTGGAACAGCCCTGGCTGGCATTGTTCAGTGGACTGAGCGCAGGCTGTGACCCAAAGCATCACAGGTTCGATTCCCAGTCAGGGCACATGCCTGGGTTGCAGGCCACAGCCCCCAGCAACCGCACATTGATGTTTCTCTCTCTCTCTCTTTCTCCCTCCCTTCCTGTTCTAAAAATAAATAAATAAAATCTTTAAAAAAAAAAGAAGAAGGAAGAGACAAATATATTTGCAACACAATTAAAAAAAACTGTGGAACAAGAATGTGGGAGGTGGGAGTTGGGTAGAGCAGGGGAGAGTAATGAGGGAAAAATGGGGACAACTGTAATTTGACAACAATAAAAAAAAACCGTGGTACATCTGCACAATCGAATACAATGTAATAGAAAGAAAAAGGAATTCCTACACTTTGCAACAGCATAGATAGAACTGTAGACTATTACACTAAGTGAAAACAGCCAGTCAATGAAAGAAAAATATCATATGATCTCACTTAATAAGAGGAATCTAATGAACAAAAAAAAACTAATGAGTCGAAGATAACCAGAGACATGGAAACAGGGAACCAACTGACAGCTGCCGGGAGAAAAGTGGGGAGGAAGAAGGGTGGAAAGAAGGGGAAGGGACTAGTCAAAGAACATGTATGAATGACCCATGGACATGGACAGCAGTGTGGGGATGGACTATGGGAGCAGGGGGTGAGCTGGGAGGAGGCGGGCAAAGGGGGAAAAGTTGGAACAACTATAATAGAATAAATAAATTTTTAAAAAGAACCAAAAGTATTAATAAAATTTATATCCTCTACAATATTCCTGAAAATATCTGTGAGCTTACATTATAATAGTCACCTTTCACTCTAAATTCCCCACAAGACTCACACAAAGCATTATATTTAGTACGTTTTTCCTTCAACTTCAAGGGTAGAAAAAGTCACTACGCAATGAAGGACAACTTAAGATGGAATATGACACACTCTTGGTCTCAAAACAAAACCCCATCAGCTGTAGTCAGTGTGGGCATTTTCTCACAAGCCTACTTCTCTCCCGATACCTCCCAATCTCCTGAAGCCTCTTGCTCTCTCCAGAGTTTTCTCATACTTGTACTCTTCTTGTAAAGCTCACTCTCCAAAAAAAAAAAAAAAAAAAATTTGTTTTTCAGGCAGTCAGTTTAGCTTTTTCATTGCTCACAGTAACCTTAGAGATAATTCCATTGGTATATTATCTTTTACCACAAACACAAACCATCAAGATATTTGCTATAGAATTCAATCATCTTCTTCGGGGGCAGAAGCTACTGTGGTCTGTTGAAAGGATTTTTTTCTCGCTATTATATTTTAAAATATTCAGGGAGACAAAATATGTTTAAGTGGGTCTCCAGTAAGAAACTATAGACCTGGCATTTCCCAAAATGATTTTTTGAAATTAAAAAAAAAAAATACTATCTTTTGGGTTTCTTTTAGTGCAGTGCTAAAGTTAGCAGAAGAAGGCAGTAGAATATCTTAGAAATTAGTTTATGGAGTAATTTTTTAATACAAAAAGATTGTCATTGGATTTTAATATATCTATGAAGTTCCACTAATTTCTGTTCTTGGCACTGCAGCAAACTAGTGTGGGAAGGGAGACTACATGTACCTCAGAGGGGCCTAAATCCTTGCAAATGACATTTGCTATTTAATTCAATAGGTTTTTCCCAAAAGATGGGCGGAAAGCACAGCCTGGCGGGAATACCCAATGAAACAGGCCTGGGGAAAAGTGCAGCCTGAGCAACTTTCAAAGACTGATGGAACAGTTCTTGGAGTGGATTATAAAGTTAAGATCTATAGTGAGCCAAACTGGCAAAAGGAAAATAGGTCTGGGAAAGGCGCCAAAGAGAGATTATTAAGGTGAAGCTGGGGTCAACCCACAATAAGGGAAATACAGTCTGGAGCTTAAAGACTTTATGTTTTTAAAGTGTTTGGCAAGGATGCAGGAGATGAATTTGGAGTTAGATTTCCTCTATGAACTATTTTGGGTAGATTGTAGGGAGAAGCATCCATATAATCAGATAAAACTATGGAGCAGAACCATCCAATCTATGACACCTGGCCTCTCTAACTCCCCACCAAAGTGCCTCTGATGACTCAGAAAATACAAAAACTCAACATACAAATTAAAAGGTATGGTTGAGAAACAGGCCAAGGAAAAAATATGGAAAAAGCCTAAAGTAGTTTATTTAGATGAAAAATTTTATCCAGTTTTTATTTAATGAAACATTAATGACAACCTGGCAAAAGGAAGAAGCCATTTCAACTATCTTCCCCTGATAAAGAAAGCTAGGTGCTATCATACACTGAAAGTCTCCCAGAAAGCAAGGAGCTGGAGTTGGAAATGACTGGGCAATGCTTCACATTCTGAGATGTGTGGTTCATACTGAAATGGCTTACAAGACTTTAGGGGAGTCTAGATTCTGTGTCAAAGAGCCTAATAAGAGAAAGACAAAAACTCCCCTAATATATGCTGAAAATCCCAAATGGTTGTGTGTGCTTTGCAACACTTAAAAGCTAAGGCAAGTAAAGAATGACGGTACTTGGGAACATACTGGCAGCACTAGTAAGAGTCCTGTAGCAGTTGTTTCTATTGTGGATTCAATTGCAGGCCTCCCAGAATTATCTAGAATGACAAGAATTTACATTTCAATATATGCTTACCAGTGTTGAGTTTAAGTCTTTTTTAAAATATAAGTAACTGTATTTGTGTTTTCTTATTCATATGTATTAAATTTCTGGCAAAGTTAAACATATTTTATGTTTTTGACTATATTTATTATTTTATGAATTGTCTGACCATGTTCTCCACACATTTTCCAACAGAATTTTCATATTCATTTTATGAACATTGCATAAGTTAAACATTTTAATCGTTCTCACATCCCACATGTTCTCATTTGTTGTACCAGCTTTCCTTTTGCATTACCATTTTGTTTATGATCCTATATTACTTTTAAAAAGTCTTCACATAATTGTATTTATATCTTTTATATATTCTTTTTTATATCAATGTCAAACAAAAGCTCTTTGGGGAAATTCAACATTGAAACTTACCATGAATTGACTGAAACCCCTATCTAGCAAAAAATATTTCTTAATGCTTGTACCATTTTCATATGTCTTATGGACATGCTGGATATGCTATAATAAGATAATCATAAATTAGCAAACCAAATCGTAACCCAGGATTTCTCTGAGTTCTTGAGTTCAATGTTTTAAGATTTTTTGTTTTCACACTTTAAGGTTTTTTAATAATCTCTGCATTTAAGAATAGTTTTAGAATTAAGGAAATGTTACAAAGATACTACAGAGAGCTCCCATACACCTCTCACACTGTTTCCCCTGTTATTAACATCTTACTTCAGCTTGCTACATTTGTCATAAGCAATGAATCCATGCTGATACACTATAATTAACTGGAGTCTATAGTTCATTTGGATTTCCTCAGTTTTGACCTGTTATTCTCCTGTCCCAGGATCCTGTCAGAGAACTTGCTGCATTTAGCAATCACGGCTCCTTAGAGCCATGTCTGTTACTGTTTTCCAGACTGTCCTTGTTTTGGATGCCTTTGGCCATTTTGAGGAGTGCTGGTCAGGTATTTTGTAGAATATCGCTCAAGTGGGCTATTGTCTAACGTTTTCTCATGATTAGGCTGAGGATATGGGTGCTGGGGAGAAAGACCACAGAGGTGATGTGCCTTACTTGCCATACCACATTAAGGATATATACCATCAACACAGCTTATCACTGTTGATGTTTTGACCTTGATCACCTGGCTGAAGTGGCATTTGCCAGGTTTCTCCACTATGAAGTTATTCTGCCACCCCTCCCCTACCATACTCTTAGGAAGGGATTCACCCCTGTGCAATCCATGGGTAAGGAGCATAAAGTTACATCTCAGCTCTTTAAGAACACAGTATGTACAGAGAAGCAACTGACAGTTGCCAGAAGAGGGAGTTTAGGGGGTCAGGTGATAAAGATGAAGTGATTAAGAAGTACAAATTGGTAGCTATAGAATATCCATGAGGATGCAAAGTGCACCATAGGGAATACAGTCAATAATATCAGAATAACTGCATATGGTGCCAGATGGGTATTAGACTTACCCAGGGGGCCACCTCGTGAGTTACATAATTGTCTAAACACCATGATACACACCTGACACATATAATACTGAATGTCAACTGTAATTGAAAAATAAAATTTAAAAAAGAACAGAAGGCTAAATAATTTATTTGGGATTCTTCTACAAGAGAATTTTTTGTCTATTCTCCTCCATTAATTTATTTGCTCAATTATTTATTTATATCAGAATGAACTCACAGATATTTATTTTATACTCTGGTTGATGGTTCAATAATACTTCATTTATTTTTTTCCTCTTATTGTTCCAGCTTTGGCCATTGAGGGGGCTTCCAGATGTTCCTGTGTTGCTTTGACATACCCTCATCATCATGCTCATATGGTGCATCCCTATGTGTTATCCAGCACTTCCTTAGCCTCCAGCACCATGAATACTGCAGGCTCATCTTATATATTCCCTGCCCCTGGATCAGCTATTTCTTTAAGATGTTCTGGTTACTTTGATTGGCAGGTGGTATTAAAAACTAATATCTTGGCCCTAGTGTGCTTGTTGCTACTTGGATGACAGCAAAAAAAAAAAAAAAAAAAAAAAAAAAACCATGGGTGTGTAATAAGCAGTTTATGTACATATATCTATAAATATTTCTGTGTGATCCATTTGTATCTGTATAAACTAATCATGCATTTATACTGATGTCTCCAACTCTAACCTGTCGCCTCATGGATGATTCTAGCCTCTTCCTCTTGTCTAGATCTCCCACTCCAACAGTGAGAAATCCAGCTCCCATCTTCAGCCACCCATTCCTTAATTTTTCAATTCCAGTATACATTGATAGTGGTTCATAATTATCAACTGGTAATCCTATAGAAAACAACTCCATCAACTAGAGTATAATACTTATGTGCATATAAAGTCTTTATAGTGCTTTTGCCAAAAGCTTTACAGCCTCCACTCCTCTCAGGAGTTACCTGGGTCAATGCCTCTTCCCCAGCCTGGTCAGTGAGCTTCCCACATGTACAGTAGCCCTCAAGTTTTCTAGAGGACCAGCACAGCTCTTGTATGCTTCTCTAAACCATAGTTGGAAATGGTGTTATCCATTGTTACCCATTTTGCCTTTATAAAGATACTAGAATACCTTCCAGAAATCAATACCAGATTTAACAAACTCAATACCCAGAAAAAACATGCATCCTTTATTTTATCAGGTAAAATATCTTTAAATTTGCTTCATTAGAAAAAATAACTATATGCTCTCTCATTCTCCTTTTACCATATGCTGTGAATCAAAGTTAAATTCAGACCTCATACTGTAGTTACTGTCTAATAGTAGCTCTCTTCTGCTTTTTAGAATTGGTTTTGATTTCTTAAATTTTCAAAATTATTTTGTCTTATTAATTTTGAAAGTAGAACTACACTTTTCATGAATTAGCAGCTTTAAAATAAATATTGATAACTATGTCTAAATTCTGGACATATTGAAGTCTTAATGTGGATATATACCTAACAAATGAAATATATCATAAAAAATTATTTTTTTCAAAATAATATTGTAATCCTACTCTGTGCAAAGCATATACAATGGAGCATATAAAATAGCCTCAAGTTCCTCCAATTTAGTCAAAAAATAATAAAGAAAAAGAAATAATTCTATCTAGTTATTTATAGATGTTGAAAGTTAAAGAAGTCATATAATCAGTAAAAATAGAATGATGTTTAGAATTGGGAGTATTCTAGAAGGTTTTCCCATGAAGGTCCATGTGTTCATTTATTTTACAAACACCGGCTGGGACAAAAGTAGGTTTACAGTTGTTCATGTGAAAAATAATACAATAATTAATAAATAATAACACACAGATGAACTGTTTTGTGTACTCACAACTGTAAACCTACTTTTGCCCCAGCCTGTATCTATGAAACACCTTTGATATGCTAGAAGCTATAATAAAAGCTAGAGATCTGAAAATAAACAAGATAGCCCCTGACATCAAGTAATATAAATGTAGACCAGAGGACTTCATATATGAACTTAAAATTTTAGTATATTGGAAAAAATGTGAAGATAGGAAGGAGAAGAGTTTGGAAAATTTTATGGGGAGTGACTTACACAGTAGTAGTAAGTAACCCAACTTGCCTAATGACAAAAGTGTTAAAATGTAGAGTATGTAGAATTCTACACTGAATATAGAAAAACTCAAGAAAAGTTCAAATGGGATAGACTTAAAAATTGGTGGCATAAAAGAGTTGTCAGAATAAATATCCAGAAGGAATCATGCAAAAAATAAAAAAATAAAAACTCATATGGAGGCAAAATGCTCTCTCATGAGCAAAGACTTTACAATATATTTTAGGACTAGAAAAATAAGTGGGAGTCAAAGTAAAGATAACTTTGAATATTCTAATGAAAGTTTCAGGAGAACTAATTGTCTATGATACACAAAGTGATACTCAAAAAGGTAAGATAACAAATTAAGATTGTTCTAACTAACCAGACATGAGTGAATAAGAGAATAAAAGAAATGGTAGCTATCAAAAGAATTGAGTCAAATATGAATTTAAGGTTTGACTCTAAGTGGCTAGAAAGATTAAATTAGAAAAATTAAAAATGTGAGATTTTAGTTATAAAAATGAATTCCATTTACAAATATCTAATTTTATATCCTTATGATGTCTATCTGTAAATACAAGGTCTGCCTGGAAAAAGTCCATCCATTACTAACTTAACAAGGCAGCTAAGGAGAGCAAACTGGAATGCCCATGCATGAACAATGATGACTTGACTGTACTAGTCAGTGAGGACGGTAGATGCCATTGAGGGAGCGTGTGTACATGTGTGACTGTCTCATTCAAAATGACTGAGTAAAGCAATGGATCTGTATGAAATTTTGAGTTAAGCTTGAACATTATTCCATGGAAACTATTCAGATGATTCAGAAGGCTGCAGCTATGGGCAACTGTTGATCGGCAGCTTCATCACTGCAACACCCATTCATGCATCATGTCTCCTACAGAGTATTTTGGTGAAACATCAAATCACCCAGGTGACTGAGTGCCCCTACAGCCCAGGTTTGGCACCCTGTGACTTCTGACTTTTCCCAATACTGAAATCACCTTTGAAAGGGAAAAGAATTCAGACAATCAATTAGATTGAGGAAAATACGAAGGGGCAGCTGATGACAATTGGAAAAACTGTGTGAGGTCCCAAGGTGCCTACTTTGAAGGGGACCGAGGTGTCATTGTCCCGTGTACAATGTTTCTTGTATTTCTTTTGGATAGACATTGTATAGAGCAAGCACTTTTCAAATGTAGGCTAGGAGATTGGAAGAATATATTTGAACTGTAGACTTGGAAACCACTTGTGTAGAGTTGAGAAGTGATGCTGTGAGAAGGGAAAGTACAAAGAGAGATGAGTGCAAAAGTGCTTGGACTAAGGTTCAAAGAATATCACCATTCAGCAGCAAAAGAATAAATCAAATAGGAAGAGACATAATCGTGAATTCTCACTGGGTCAGTTTGCACAGTTGCAAGTTCCCAAGACTGAAAAACACAGAAATGAGCAGATGAAAATCCAGAAATTGAATGAACAAAAAATTGCTTATGTTTTCTAAAATGTTTAGTTAACAGTTATCTATTTTTCTCGACCTGATATTTATAGAGATTCTCAGTAAGTTCTAGCACTCAAATCTGTTTTGTTCTGTTTGTTCAAGTCTATGGACATGAAATATGGATGAATGTAAGCCAAGGACTTTCCAAGGCACATTTGGAAAGTTGGCTGTTGGCACATTTCAAATTAAAACTAAACAAAAATTTACTGAATGCCTTTCATTAATTAAGGAAGCTTCTCCTTCAGAGAACACCCACTAAATATACTATGAACTCATTCTAAAGACTTCTGACAACCAGCTCACCAATTTTAGCCTCTTCACTGGTCATCACCTGAATAAAGCATGTGTCCTTCTCCCAGTTGGCCTGCTCACCTGTCCTTGTTCCTTTCTCTCTTCTCTCTCCTTTTGTCCTTCCTTTCTCCTTCCCATCCCCATTCCTGTGTCATTTCAAGTGTTTCCCCTGATTAGAGTAATTTTTACTAACATTTACCATCACTCTCAACCTGTTTCTTTGGTTATTTGAATTTATGTAAAATTATTTTAATAAATTTAAATACAGTCATTCGATGAACATGTATTCAGAACTCCCTACATATGACAGCCATTACACTAAGTTACCTGAAATACAAACTCACTCTGAGAAGCTCAGTCTATTGCAGGATATCCCATTTTTCTTGAACACTGTATAAATTATCAGACAGATATGGTTGTGCAAATAGCACAAGCAGCAGATAAGGCTGGACGAATCAGGACAGCATCTGAAGGACTCCAGTTTGATGAAGTCCATAGTCACTACAGAGATGTATGGCTCAGCTTTGTTTCCTGGATGTCATAGACATGGATGGAAACATTTCATTATGAATCAGGCATTCGATGTGTATCTCTCAATGGTTTACAGTTTTTGAGACAAAAAAATCTACTTCAAATTGCTTCAGCTAAAATAATCTCTGACCTTGCTAATTATTTTCAATTTCATATTTTCTGTTGAACTTAAATAGAGTATAGGAAGGCATTAGAATATTAATTTCTCACAAAAGCCATAATACTGTACCTTCTTTTGCTGTTGGTGGGCCATTTCAAACCTGCATGTCTTGTCAGTATCTCCAATAAGTTATTTTTAATATTTCCCACTGCTAAAAAAATTCCATCTGAGAAACTAAGTTGTTTATAGAATGTTTGTTTTTTATCAGTCCTGAATTATATTATTTATATATAACTAAAATTCTTCCATAAATTAGAATTTTTAATAATTTCCAGTTTTTATGTTATTGTTTTAAATAAACTAGGGGTACAACTATTTTACCTGAATATTTTAATCCTATTTTTACTACTAAAGGTTTACCCATTTGATAAGGCAGGTGTGATTCCTATTATGCATATGCAGATTCAACAAGACCAATGGCAGGGCCAGGAATGATATCACAGTAAGAACATACACATATTTAAAAATCCATTTTAAGGCCCTGGCTGGCGTAGCTCAGTGGATTGAGTGAGGGCTGGGAACTAAAGTGTCCCAGGTTCGATTCCCAGCCAGGGTACATTCCTGGGTTGCAGGCCATAACCCCCAGCAACTGCACATTGATGTTTCTCTCTCTCTCTCTCTCTCTCTCTCTCTCTCCCTCCCTTCCCTCCCTAAAAATGGATGAATAAAATCTTTAAAAAAATCCATTTTAAAGCATAATTATAAACAGGGAGTGAGAGCCATTTTCAAATCATTTGTACATATAAATAATCACATTTACCACAGGGTATTACAGAAATCACATAGGCAAAAGATATTAAAGTATTATTTCGAGAAACAATCGGAACTCAGACTTCTTAATAACTGCTTGCTATTCCTGGCCAAATACAGAATGTGTGTAATCTACCATGATTAATTGCTTACATTTTTTTCCAAACTATGAATTACATAGTTTGAGAAACAGTATAATCAATGATGATATAAATGTAACTCTAACATATCCTTCATACACAGTCTTAGTGGCTATTATTCTCTCCCAGGTCTCCTGTATATAAGAACAAACTATATATGCCAAAGATTGGTTCTATTATTGCTCTGATCCCAAGTGACTTGTAAGTAAATTATCACATCAAGCATATAAAAATATTTTGAGATAAAAAACAATTTTATTTTGATGTTCTTAATGAATGTAGAAAATGCCTTTGAAATGTAGTACATTAAAAATATATAAGAACCTATTATCCTAACAGAACAACAAGTGAAATAAAGGATCTGACTCCCTGTACTTCATGCAGTTTCTGAATTGCTCCAGAAAAAAAAAAGAAAAAGAAAAAGAAAACTGGCTAGGGAGTTGCTCCTGCCCTGCTGATTGATGCACCTTCTCTCCATCCTTCAGCACTATCCAGTCGCCCACCACAACTACTCAGAATTGTTGGCATCAGCGGAATGACCCTGCATCACCTCTAGTCTTCTCTTAAAACTTTCATTAGAAGAGGTCAAATGCTGCCTCGAAGCCTGTTAGCAGCTCCCACCTGAAAGTCACCCAATCTTCATTTACAATTTCTTAGTCTTTTGTGATGTATTTTTCATCAGTGTCCTTTCTTCAGATTCCAATTTTTTCAGGGTCTTTTCTTTACCTGCTCAGAGAATTTCCTCTGATTGGAAAAGCTAAGTTGATATCAAGGAAAGTTTAATTTACCTCTACAGTTTTTCATTTAAGATTTCTTTTCTTTCTGCCCAATAGATGATAAAACAACATTCCCACAACTATAAAGATCCCCCTTTCTGTGATAAATTTAGCATCAACCCAGAATACCTGTTTAATATTAAAAAGGTAATAGAAATCTGTATTATGAGGAAGATCTCTCAAATAAATACCTTTTTTTCTCCTCAAAATAAACCTGCATGGTTTTATCTCCTATAATCTTCCATACATATAGAAGATAAAACATAAAGAACTATTTTAAAATATTTGTGTTTTCTTATTCCAGAGCAGTAAGGAAAGCTCTGAGATCATTCAAACAGCAATTGGTATGTATGTTGTTATTGCTACCAATTTTTCTACTATCTAAAATTCATTGCTGAAGCACCTATCTTAAAGCGTTTACAAAATGAAAAAGCCACATATCTGAATAAAAATAATCTTTGTAGTTATGCCAGCAAAGATAAAATTTATGATGACTCTTAATTGTAAGGCCCTGAAGCCTGAAATCATAGTCAATTGCACTTTTCAACCAATGATCTCCAAGTGCCTTACCAATAAGGGTTATTGAAAGTGTTCACACGAGAGCAAGTGACTTATCAAAATCATGGAATAAATTTCAAACTAGCTCATGAATTAAGCTCTGTCTTAAAAAATTAAGGCCAAGCCCTGGCTGGCGTAGCTCAGTGGATTGAGTGCGGGCTGGGAACCAAAGTGTCCCAGGTTCGATTCCCAGCCAGGGTACATTCCTGGGTTGCAGGCCATAACCCCCAGCAACCGCACATTGGTGTCTGTCTGTCTGTCTCTCTCTCTCTCTCTCTCCCCCTCCCTCCCTTCCCTCTCTAAAAAATAAATAAATAAAACCTTTAAAAAACTGTTTAAAAATTAAGGCCTATTTATATTGATGTATAATTATAGCATATTGATATATCATATAATTGTAGCATATTGTTACTTATCCATTATAAAAACCACACATATATACATTACTCCATTTCTTATACTAACATTTCATTTAAAATACAAACAATTCTGTTTCAGGGCATGGGCAGTGAAAACCAATTGTAAGATAGAGTGAATTCTCAAAGATCTGTCTGAATGGAGAAAAGAAGGTGCATGGGTTGTCTAAACTGTCAACTGTTTTAAGTACTGATACTTCCCTTAAAACCTTTAAATACATTTTAGTGTTTGGATATAAAAATATTTGCATTCTGGAAAGACAGAATAACTAAATTGTAAAAACATTGTAAAGACTCAGTGTGAGAATGTTAGCACGCTGGTCAGCTTCTCTTACTTCGGACCCTTCCTTATCCCGCTGGGGCAAACGTGGAGTCATCTCTTGCACCAAAACAAACAAACACAAACAAAAAACCCACAACAAAACTCCCATCCCTCTCCTTTTCTAAGCTTTCAATTTTCTTCTTTTATACTTTCCCTGTAGAAGAGATGGTTTCTACATGGTTTTTGGTGGTGAGGGTATCTTGAATTCAAATTTCTTGAGCTAATAGTAATATTGAGATAAAGACCCTTGTGCCACTTCTGTTTCAGTATATGTCACATTGTACCACTACTGATAATATTCATGGTTTCATCAGATCTTTGTGAGATTTGCACCTTGGGGAGAAGGGACTGCCATGTGGTCCCTGCTGTTATCCTTGGTGCCCTCCATTATAACTTGTGTAAGATGGCACTTGGTGAGATTTTGAAAGTTCATAAAAGAAAAAGTACAATAAAGTATGTTCATCATGTGTACTTTGGGTCATTTTTCCCAAGAACACCTGCAAGGATTGCAAGGAATAGAAAAGCACCTTTTCAGGCCACTTCTGATGCTTAATCCACATATGTTGGAAGAAGCAGCTTAATAAACCACAATTATATACACTCCTTTTATACCAAAACGCAAACCAAAAGTAAAGACTAAGCTGCAACCAGTGTAAATGTTTTATAAAGTGCAATGCTTGTGGAAAAAAACCCTACGCATTTATCTGTGCAGAAATTAAGTATATATTTGGTTCATGACTTCATTTCACTATAGTGCAAGCAAATGTATGTCTTGCTTTTTCTTGTTCTTTTAACCCTGATGTTGAGGGAACTCTTCCTTCTAACCTTGTGTGGGCAACCAGTCAGCAGACAATTCCAGAATCACATTTCATAACCCAACTCCAGGAATCCAGTGGACACAGAAAAGCCTTTATTGTTATTAGTTTCAGGCCTCTGGGATATTAATTCATCACTGCATTCTCTCCTCACTCCATCCATTATGCCTGCCTGGATAGCTCACGTGGAGCAAAGAATGACACAGGCTCCCACTAAAGCAGTAGCGTGAGATTAGCCGCACAATTACTTTCTGTGTGGGAAGAGACTTTTGACTACAGAAATGACTACAATCTGCTTTAGAAATATCCTTGTTGCCATGGCCTTTTAAAGCTGCTACATAAGTGAGATTAGTAATATTAATCTATTCTTTGGCGAGGCAAGATATTGTGTGTGGAAAATTAAATAGGGCCATCCATTTTAGAATTGAAATGCTAAGCTACAACCTTATTTTGTAGCTTCATCCCTTTTCTAGAGTGTGGTATGTGTCAGTGTTATAGGAAAGCATCCTGGCTTTCTTCTTTGTTTGGATCCAGTTTTACAAACAACAAAACAACCGTAGTATCCATTTCCTCAGCTTATAAAACCTGTGAACAACCAAAGCAGAGAGAACCAGCCATTTTATTCTTCCTTCAAAATGCATGAAAATATCAGCTGCCTTTTCCATGCTCCCACATAGAACATTAAGGACTGATACAGAGCAAACGAGTTTGCCGTGTTAACCAATATAAAGGTAGGGTTATTTTTTTCCCCGGGGTCCGATGAGTTAACTTGCAACATTCATTTGCAAAATTCAGAGATTACCAGCTAGTATTTGAATAAACTAGAAATGTAATTTTGTCTCTCACAAATACAGAGGCTTTGTGCTAACAAAGATTTTTCTTTGAACACTGCTTTTCACCCCCTGAAAATGAATGGTAATGAGTAGAAGCTGAAGAACAAGCAACTCAGTTCTCTTTTTGAGACAGAAGCCGAGCGCCATCTGCTGGTTTCAGGCCTTCATGACATACTGGACAGCAAGCAGTTCAGAGAGGAATTAAAGGCCTGCAATGCTTTCTTGGATTCTTCTTACTGGCAAAGACCAGTCTCGACTTGTGTAAGAAAAAATTTCTGAACACTCACTTCATATTTGAGTACAGTAATACACTAAGTGCAATGGTCTCAAGAAAAAGTGCATTTTTAGATAACTGAATTTATTCTAATCCTGATCAGGTATTTGGAAGTTGCATTTATTTAACCACCTTTCTCTGCATTTTCTTTGAAGAGTAGGCAGTCAGGGTAAAAGAGAAAGGGAAAAAAAGCATTTGCTGAACCTCTTCCCTGTGTGAGGTGATATTAATAACTCTCACACCTGGAATCTAATCTTCACAAATTACTTAATCCTTTTAACTACTAATTCAGAATGCAGTCATAGTGGTACATCTTTTTATTATCTTTTTTAATATTTTATCCTACTGCCTATATAGTCAGTTCTGAAATGAGAGTCCTACTATAGCGTTAAAAAATAAAAGTTATTTGTTTTTCAGTTTCTTTTCCAAAGCAAACTGCTATAGATGGGCAAAAACAGAAAATTTTAGATCTCAACAAAAAAATCCCTTCTTTCAGTGGCTTTATGTTGCTATCATTCTAGAGTCCAAGCCTGCCATAATAAATGCAACCATAAATCCTTGGCCAGTGACTGTGAACCTATCAGCTTCACAAGGAAATATTTCCAAACCATAAATAGAGGCTGATTGAAAACCAAGGTCAGATCTTCATAACAATTTACGGAGCTATTTAAGGAAACTGTCTAGGACTTAATCCCAACAAACAAGAACAATTTCCACAAATGCGAGTGTATCTTACATGAAAATACATAAATACATAAACACATAATAGAGATTCAAGCTACATTCTTCTCATTTTTGTGAAGAAAAAGCAGTGGGCAGAAAGATAAACAACTAATTTGCAATAAAACCTGAAAGGAAGAGTGAAGAAATGGGACAACAGCAGTCAAGGAGTGGTGGTCAAGGAGGATGTCGGTGTGCATTTCTGTGCAGATTCTGTGCAGACCCTCTCACACCATGCAGGTCTACTCCCCCTGCCTCTACAGCTCGTGGGTTTCTTCTCATATCAGCTCCGTCATTACTTCCTCAAGGAAGTCTCAAAAGACCTCTCTGACTAGGTCAAACTGCCCTATTATATGCTTCCTAACATATTTATCTCATCCTCATAGCTTTCACCACAAACACCGTTTTGTGTGATTATTTGATTAATTTCTGCCTCTCATATTGAGCTCTAGGCCTCATAAAGATATTATTGTATATTGAATGCCAACATCATATATAGAATTAAAAAATGGTAATGGACAGGTGTTCAGTAAGTGAGTAAATTAAGGAATAAATAAAAAAGTGTAAAGTATTTGACAGTGATTCAAGTTTATATTTTATTCAGATTCTTTTATGTATTACATGCTAACAAATGAAAAATTTAACAATAACAAATAGAATTGAGCCGAATTCTCAGGACTGTAAGATACCCACTTGAAATTAATTAAGTATTGAGGAAGTGTAAACAGTCATTAAGTTAGTCGCGTCCTGATGTTCCCACAGGTTACGTGTTGTGTCTTTTAATCTTTTCCTCTGTGGTAGTATACTAGGTGGCTGACTTTTTTCCCTTTTTCTTGCTAATATAAGCAAAGATAATAATATTTCTATTTTAAATTAACTGTATTGCTAAACTACCTCAAAATTCTAAGCAGAGGAATGCCATTGATTTTTGCTGTCATAGTCCTGAGTATGCTGAGAGCAGGATAATGTTAAGCATTTAAGATTGAACAGTTTTCTTCAAAAGCTGAAAGAGAACAGGATATAACAGGAAGAAAAGTGCATCAAGAAAAATTATTGCATAAAATATTTTCCCAGATATATTCACATCTGTGTGCATTCATGTATGTTGGTAGGGATGTAAACTGTATCTATTTCCTTAGAACATAGTAAAACAAAGCATGAAAACCATGCCTCAAACAAGGGTAAGCACAATTTTTTCTGTAAAATCCCAGATAGTAAAAATGTTATATTTTTTGGACTACAATTTCTGTTTCAACAACTCAACTCTGCTTTTCTAGCATGGAAGCATCCATAGACAACACATAAACAAACAGGTGTAGCTGTGTTCCAATAACACATTTTTCACAAAAACAGGCAGGCAGTCAGTTTGGCCCACAGGCTAGAAAATCAAAAGAGATGAGGCTTTTTCCACTTAGATCCCCCATAAGCTAAGAAAAAATAGGTATAAACTTCACACACACACACACACACACACACACACACACAACTGATCTATCTGTTATAGAGTGATTCTCATTTGAGCAAATGGGGACAGGATGTGACATTTTTAACTGTGTCCTAATGTGCTCTCTACCTTCCATTTTGCATTGTACCTTTTTTGACACAGTGCTTCCCACCAGGCTCAAAAAGATTTCTGAGATTATTCCCACATTTCCCTACTGAAAACTTTTTGGATTACTGATTTCCAATTCATTTCTTTAATCTGCTTCATATACTTCTTTCTCTTTCAGTTGATTTTTATCAGCATTCCACAGTTAATGATGTTACCTCCACTGGGCCCTCAGGGCTTCCCAACTCTAATTTTATCAAACTTCATTAATTCTATGGTATGTAGTATATGACTTGGGGCTGCTCAGTACACTGTGAAAATAAATAACACTAAAATGAATCCACAAATATGGAACCTTGGCTCTTCCGTGTCCATTTTCCTGGTGGAGATTTTGGTGACAGAAACCCCCATATTTGCAGAAACTCAACAGACTCAAGAGAATTACTTATAAGGGCAATACCCTGGGAAAAATGCTCTAGAAAATTATAATCGCACATCAGAGATAAAAAGTGACACTATTTCGTGGACCTTTGAATGGATACACGAAAACATGTCAACATCTGTTCTAAGGCTTGTAACCAAGCCTTACAAAGGTTGCTAAAAAGATTACAGAAGAGACAAGAAAAAGTCCCTTCTAAAAAATCTTAAAAAGTAGCTGATTTAGAAAAGTGTTCAAGGAACTAAGTTTATTTTATAAAAAATATAAATTCTGTGAAAACATAAATATGGCTTTGATAGACAAGAGAGTTGAGCACCCCAGTGTAATCTATTCCTCATATTTAGAAGGTCAACACTAAAGAACCAATTTTTAGAGTCAGTAAGGAATTTCTATATGTCTCAAATGTATACATCCCTCGCAAAAGCCTATTTAGAAAAGTCTTTTCAGAGAAACTTTTCAGAAAAGACTTAATTTCTATCAAATTAATTTCTACTACTTTTACTTAATTTCTATGATTAAAAGACTTTATTTCTAATAGTTTATTTATGCTAATTTAAACTCTAAGAATAATTGTATATATGCCTTAAAAAACAAGCCTGGAATGACTTTGACATTTAACTAAACATTTCCAGCTTTTCCAACACATAAAACAAAGTTTTTTGTAACTGTGATCAAAACACTTCAAAACATTTAGCCCAAAGTTCACTATCCAGGAAGAAGCTCAAGTTCGGAGTCATGATTGGGTTTGTTATTATAGATTTAATTTCCAGAATGATCATATAGTAGTCAGCTCTTTCTATGATGATAATCTTTATCAGCCTTAAGTTTCGATATATCACAAACAGCGGGCATGTAAATCTTGCTCATGTAGCTCAGATTTTCTGGAACAGCTCTGCTTCGAGAGGTCTAGTTCAAGTCTGCTCCAAGTGTCTCCAGCTCTGGGATCCTGACCAAAGAAACACAGTTACATAGGACATTGCTCTGTTTATGATGCAGGACAGGAGCACAATGAGCAGAAACACACAGTGCTTCTTCAACTCCACTCAGCACCAGCACACTGAACTTTGCCCCACATTTTATTGGACAAATTATGTCACGTGGCTAAGCATATAGCCAGTGGGGTGAGAAAGCATGCTCTACCCACAGGGAAACTTCAGCATGGGCATGGAATAATTACAAAGATTTCCATTTATATAGACTGTATAGGAAATCTATTAAAAGAGATTTTAGGTAAGCTGTTGATATGAATATGAAATGTTGATGAAACTCTGTGTGGCAAGAAAATACGAAAACAACTGCAAGGAAGGCACCGATATGATGAATTTCCATGAAAGGAGAAGAATTTTGCATTTGAAAATGACAACTCCAGAGCAAGAGAGAGTTGTCATAGCATGCAACTCCTTTAGCCTGAACCAGTGAATGAAGAAAGAAGAAATGTGATCTCCATTTCACTGGGAAACTTTATGGCACATTTGATTTTTTTTTAAAAGGAAGAAATAAAAATGGCTTTAAATTAGATAAACTGATGAGAAATTAAAAGAGCCATTTGGGCATGTGCAGAGATATGTCTAATTTCTGAATTAGAGGAATTTGAGGTGATTTCAGATCATTTACTTGAATTTTTTCCTGAAAACATTTAGACAAAAATGTCTGAAGCATGGCTCAGAGCTAAAGATATAAAGGAAGGAATCAGAAGCTTGGGTGTGATAATTAGTGTTGGGCACAGATATCATAGAAGTAAGTAAAATAAGGGAAGAGAATAAATCCATAGACAGAGGTCTCAGTGATGCCCAACTTTAGAATTGGAAACAAAGTGACAAAAATAAGAAAGAGAAGAAATTATCTGTTATGGACTGAATATTTGTATTCCTCCAAAATTCCTATGTTGAAACCCTACCCACCAATATGATAGTATTAGGAGATGGGTCTTTGGGAGATCGTTAGGGGTAGATGAGGTCATGAGGGTGAAGCTCCTGTGTTTGGGATTAGTGTCCTTACAGGAGTTATGGGAGAGCCCGCTTCCCCTCCTTGTGGTTGCCATCTGAGGGTACAAGCTGACAGTCTGCAAGCCCATCAGGGTCCCTCACCAGAACGTAATGATACTAGCATCATGATCTTATACTTCCAGGCTCCAACATTGTGCCCAATAGATTTTGTTGTTTACAAGTTGCTCAGTCTATGGTATTTTGTTATGGCAGTTGTTGAAATAAGTGTCCTAGAACAAGGTGCTTGTGAGGCAGCCTAGGAAAAGGGATCAAGCCCAGCTGTGGCATCAGACAGACCTGGGTGTTCAATCCTAATGCTCCTTAGTCCTGAGACTTTGGAGAAGGGACCTTTCTGAGGTTCAGTCTCCATAGAAAATGGACCTAATAGCATCTGTTTAGCAGTGACATTTAGACTTGTATTTCTTTTTCACTAGCATGTTTTTTCAATATATTTTATTGATCATGCTATTGCAGATGTCCCATTGCCCCCTTTTTATTCCCCTCTGCCCTGCACACCCCCTCCCACCCACATTTCCCACCTGTAGTTCATGTCCATGGGTCATACATATACCGTATTTTTTCAGACCATAAGGCTCACCTAGGTTTTAGAGGAAGAAAATAGGGGAAAAAATTTTGAAACAAAAAATGTGATAAAATATTTAATAACGTAAATAACACACTATTTCACTTATGTAAATGTAAACAGAACTCAACAGCAGCATTAACAACTGTTATTCCTCCCAAATTTGAGGGGAGGGAACGTGCATTTTATACTCTGAAAAATATGGTAAGCTCTTTGGCTTCTACATTTCCTATACTATTCTTAACTTCCCCGTCTATTTTCTACCTACCATTTATGCTATTTATTCTCTGTACCTTTTCCCCCTCTCTCCCCATCCCACTTCCCTGTTGCTAACCCTCCATGTGATCTCCATTTCTGTGGTTCTCCTCCTGTTCTAGATGCTTGTTTAGTTTGCTTTTGTTTTTGTTTTAGGTGTGATTGTTAATTGTGAGTTTGCTGTCATTTTATTGTTCATATTTTTATCTTTTTTCTTAGATAAATCCCTTTAACATTTCATATAAGGGCTTGGTGAGGGTGAACTCCTTTAACTTGAACTTATCTGGGAAGTGCTTTATCTGCCCTTCCATTCTAAATGAAATCTTTGCTGGATAGAGTAATCTTGGATGTAGGTCCTTGCTTTTCATCACTTTGAACACTTCTTTCCAGCCCCTTCTTGCCTATAAGGTCTCTTTTGAGAAATCAGCTGACAGTCTTATGGGAACTCCTTTACAGGTAACTGTCTCCTTTTCTCTTGCTGCTTCTAAGATTCTCTCCTTATTTTTAATCTTGGGTAATATAATTATGATGTGCCTTGGTGTGTTCCTCCTTGGGCCCACCTTCTATGGATCCAAGGAGGAAATTCCTGGAATTCCTTGGAATTCTATTCCTTGGAAGTCTGAGCTTCCTGGGTTAACTGGAAGTCTATTTCCTTCACCAGACTGGGGAAGTTCTCCTTCATTATTAGTTCAAATAAGTTTTCAATTTGTTGCTCTTCCTCTTCTTCTGGTATGCCTATAATTCAGATGTTGTAACATTTAAAGATGTCCTGGAGGTTCCTAAGTCTCTCATTTTTTTTTTGAATTCTTGTTTATTCATTCTTTTCTGGTTGAATGTTTCTCTCTTCCTTCTGGTCCACACCGTTGATTTGAGTCCCCGTTTCTTTCCCATCACTATTGGTTCCCTGTACATTTTCCTTTGTTTCACTTAGCATAGCCTTCATTTTTTCACCTAATTTGTGACCAAATTCAACCAATTCTGTGAGCATCCTGATTACCAGTGTTTTGAACTGTGCATCTGATAGGGTGGCTATCTCTTCATCACCTAGTTGTATTTTTTCTGGAGATTTGATCTGTTCTTTCATTTGGGCCTTTTTTTTTTTTGTCTTGGCATGCCTGTTATATAGTAAGGGGCGAAATCTCTGGTGTTCACCAGGGCAGGATAACCTGCATCATTGCTTTGTGATGCTATATGTGGGGCAGGGGTCCAAGAGGGAACAGTGGCACTTGCTCTGCTCTCTGCTGGATTTCAATCACTTCCCCCACTACTCACAAGCAAAGTTGGCCCTTCTGGTGCTGATTCCCAGGTGGGTACACTTGTGTACATTCTAGGACCCTATAGGTCTGTCCAACGAATTCTCCTGTGAGGCAGTCTCACTGCCTCAACCCCCACAGGTGTTTTCACTTGAGACTATTTGAGACTCTTTGAGTCATTTGAGACTATTTCCCCACACTGGAGCTCTGGTGTTGTGCGACCTGCCTTGCTTCCCAGCTGTTCTTCCCAGTTTATCTGCATGCAAATGTGCGACTGCCAGCTCCACCAGCCACCACCTTACAGCGAGTCTTCTCTGCCCAGCTGCCTATCTCCACCCCTTCTACCAGTCTGGATGAATGTTTCTTCTTTCACTCCTTGGTTGTCAGACTTCCCTACAGTTTGATTTTCTGTCAGTTCTGGGTTGTTTTTTATTTTTAAATTGTCATCCTTGTTTTGGTTGTGCGAGGAGGCACAGTGTATATACCTATGCCTCCATCTTGGCCAGAAGTCCAGCATAATGGTTCTTGATTCTAAATGTGCAAGGACAAGACTTTGTCCCAACTCTCCCAATATAGAAGTGAATGCCAGTAAAAATAATTATTAACAATCAAGTGTCACCATCCCTTCTATTGATGTGATATGCTCCTCTTGTCATTTCCCCCTAATTCCTACTTATTCTTTAGGTATCAGTTAAATTGAAAGCCTTCCCCAAACCTCAATCTGAATATGTAACCTGTTATTCTCTTTCAAAGTATATACTCCATTCATTTCCTTCATAGCACCTACTTTCATTTATTTATTTGCATGTCTCTATCAAGTTTGTCTTCCCTCATTAGCCAGGCCAGAATAAAATTCATAAACTTTTTTGATGCTGCCTCCTTTTCAAGATATGATCACGTTGACACTTCAGAGACCAGTGCTATTGGAGGCAAATCCTCTGAAGTTCCCACTTCACAATATTATTCACATTTTCATGTATTTTTCCCCTAAAGAAAGAAGTGTTTTTCTTCTTAAGCCTAATTCCTCACTCTCCTCATATGTGTTCTTTATGTTCTCTAAGACTTCATTGCCACCCCTGCTCCTCTCACTCAATCTCTCTTTCTAGCCTTTTACTCTCCTCTTGGTCCTTCAACAAAGACCAAAACATGCCAAGTCTTTGTCATCTTAAAATAATTTCTGCCTGCAACTTTCCTTCATGCAGCTTTTGGTATGTCCTCTTCAGAACATCTTAGGATCATTCTACCTACTTCCTCATTACCGATTACCTCTTGCTCTTCAATGCACTTCAGTGAGGTTGCGCCCAGAACAGTTTCATAGAACTGCTCTGACAAAATTACCAATGATTTCCTGATATAAAAAAATACATATCTTTCACTTAGGTCTCTTGACCTTATGGTGCAGTTGATGGTGAAGTACCCTATTCTTTAAACTCTATTTCAGTTGGCTTCTGTGATGCTGCTGTCTCCTGGTTCACTTCCGTCACTGACAGTCCCCACTTAGTTCCCTTTGCTGATTTATCTTTCTCTACTTGTTCTTTACTATTGACAATTACCAGAGTTCTGCTTCTTATTATTTAAAAAGTTCTTTCTGAATGACACTGTGCTGTCCAAAAAATGGAGATGTGTAGTGAAGAGTTTTCAAACAAGTTAGAAGCTGCTTCTAGCAGCTTTAACTTTCAATGAAGTTAGAGCTGCTGTCTAGAAATTGCACATAAATCTACAACTGATCCTATGTTGGTTCTTAGTAGTTACCAAAGATGTGTTATACAATCATCCTGCAAAAAATAAAACATTCATAATTTTAACTTGATTACTATAACCTAGATCTGACCTATATATGTGCATCCTGTAGTTGCCACAAAAAGAGTATTTCCAAACTGAACTCATGAATTTTCAACCAAATTTTTCTTCCTCTTGCATGCTCTGTCTCAGTAAATGGACTACCAGGAAGCAAAAATTAAAAAATTGGGAGTTAATCTAGAATCCTACTCTCTTCTCCCTCTATACTTTTAACCAGTCTCAAGTCTAGTTGATTAGACTTCCTTAGTATCTCATATATTTGATTATGCTAAACATGAGCTAGTTTTGTTTGTCTACCCAAAATGTAAAAACTATCATCTTAGATACCAAGAAAGCCATTGTTAAAAAATGTTAAACAATGTGTAACAAGGAGCCTTTGGGATTGGCAGAAAAGGGGTCACCAAGAGCAAATCTTAGGTTGATTGATGAAGTCAGATTTCAGATTATAGTGGATGCAATGGGCATAAACCACATTTCTGGGCCATTGTGCATCTTTGTAAATAGAGGAATTTGGCAGTCTCTGAAGCCATATAAAACAAGAGAAGCTGATTTTACTTCATTTTGTATATAAAAACTAAGTAATGTTAGTATCTAACTCCTGGTTTAGCCTTTTGAAGACCTTATTCCAGATATTTCTCCAATTAGACTTGTATATGCATAAAACCTGTAAATGCCAACTTATTCAGATTTATAATATATAATAATTATAGCCAGTATAAAGTTTAAACTTAGGTACATTTTTTTCTGAAACTTTCTAATAAGCTAACTCAATTGCTGCTGTTACTGTTCTAGTACTTACTATGTACCAGGCACTTTGCTATATGTGGAGTGTTTTCCTTAAATTCTACAAATCCTTATCAGGTAGCTATTGTTTTTGCCATTATTCTCTTGTAAAAATGAAGAAACTTAGGCTTAGAGAGAAAACCAGAGATTCTTTCCATATGTATTCTATTTGAACTTGTAACAATTCTACAGCTACAATGTTGCTCATATCTGCTTTGATATTTTCAGTTATCTAACTCATTTTATGTTGGCATTTTCCCTTAATAAAACAGCATTGATTTCTAAAACTATTTACAGTTCTAACTTTGATTAAAACAGACTTTTAATTTCTTAATTGTTTCCTTTATTTTTCTCTTCATTTTAAAAATTAATCAAAATTACTATATATTTCTGTACTACTCTACTATTTTTTTTATAGAATATAGATTCTAAATAAGCAAAGACATTGTCTATTTCAATATACTTTCACAAAAATCCAGGCTTGACCCTAGAAGGTACTTACATTTGAACTTTTAAAATTATTCACTATTAGCTTTGAAAGATAATATTGGTTAGACTGATGTCAATTATATAGATCAATAGATATACAAAACTATTCTAAAAGCATGATGATATTAATTTATCAGAATTAAGATAATTTTATTATCCAAATATTTTACTCATCCTTACTTCAGATATCAACGGTGATGGGTGGTAGGTTCCCTACAGGCTTCCAAACGACAAAATCGGCAAAAATATTAGCTATGATATTTCCTCACAAGTTAAAATGAAAGGCATGATAATTCCACGTAGAGCTTAATTTTAGAATCACCTTATTATCCATGTTGAGAGTCACCCACTCTTTTCCAATAGCACCTGCCTTCACCCTCACATCGTTCTTCCCTGGTAGGAAAGTAATCAGCTCCTAAACACTTTAACTGGTTTTCTTCTGGAAGGACCAGAACTCCTGGAAGGCAATCAACATAACCGGAGTGGCACGGAGTGAAGAGCAATTTCTCTCGCAGGTGTCAGAGTTAGAGAGATTTGGGGCGCCTGCCTGGCTGGAGCTGAGTTGTCTACGACAGTAAATAGCCTGGCACAGCAGCGACTACAAAGCGCTATCGGTTTGTTCTCTGTGCATTGCGTGGGCTGGGATTTTTCATTTCATACTTCATTTGCACCTGCTGAGTGATGCCACAGAATGGCAATACCTTCTGTCTCCTTCCACGTAGGAAGCAGCACATTACGTAGCACATTGGCGCCCACGCCACTCATCAAGGGCCTGGCCTACTCCTTGGGTCAGGGGTGTGTGTAACCATCATTGTTTCGCAGTCCTGCATAGGTGATAAAAGAAATAAAAGTACTATCATTTGATTAACAAGAGTACAAAACAAAAAGTAGCCTGCAATTCAATCTCTCTCTCTTTTTAATGTTTATTCAGGGAAGGATGTAGTTTTCATCAGAGGCTCTTTCTCAAGAAAAAAATAATGCCCTCAAAATATAGAAAGTAATTAATAGACATCAGAGAGTAAGGAATGAGAATCACACTTCTGAAAGTTTGGGGAAACCCGGGTTTTAACCTGCATGAGAAATATTTTAAATCTAAATATGTATCAAACATGTAAATGTGATTTTAAAGCATAAGCACATTAATGTTCACAGCAACCAAACTGTATTTAGAAGCCCTACCTTTCACTTGGGATGTTCTCACATTTGCTAGTGGAAAAGCATGCCTGGAATTCTAAATGCTTCTTCCTATGTAGGCCTGGTGGAAGATACATACCACATTCAAATTAAGTAATTTATGAAAGGAAATCAGGAATGAAAACAGAGAACCCACATTTATAATCCATGCCTGAAAAAGAGACCAGAAGACATATTGGACTCTTGAATGACTTCAACTAACCCATCATTGATTTGTATGCTATTTCTATATAATGACATTTGGAAAAACAAGACCAATGTCTAAAAATAACACCTAAAGCACAAGTGTTCTGCTTAGAGAACTAAATTTACTTAAGAGCATTTTAACAGAATCTAGAAGCCAACTGAGTCCAATCTGTCCTAAAGTTAACAGTATCAATAATGCTATTAGAAGAGTATATGAAACATGTGACTGTATAACTGAGGATGCTTGCAGTTAAAAAGCAGTCAATAATTTCACAATAAAAGACCCTTCATGATTTTGGGAACAAGGCTACAGAGTGAACTTAAGTCTTCTGTAAGAAAGACTTGGGGAAAGAAGCAAGAGTGTTAATAACCAAATTTCTTTCCCCCTGTAGAGATGGTCTTTTTTCTCTCTTTTTGATTGTTGTTCAAGTACAGTGGTCTCCATTTCCCCCTCCCCAGCCAGCCCGATCTCCCACCATTGATTCTACCCCCATTTGGCTTTGTCCATATGTCCTTTATACATGTTCTTTGACAGTCCTTCCCTCTGCTCCCCAATTATCCCCTCCCACTTCCCCTCTGGTTACTCTCAGTTTGTTCTTTATTTCAATGTCTCTGGTTATATTTTGCTTGCTTGTTAGAGATTTGAACCAGGGGGAATTTAAATGAACTATTATGATGTTTAATGGTTATGTAGAAGCCAATTCATTGCTAATCGTAAGACTTAAACTAAACTTTAAAAAATGTTAACTCAAAATAGCTGCTGTAAATGCAAATGTCACCTCACCATTGCATTTAAATATTTTCAATTCTACTGAGACTGAACAGCAAACATTGGTGGATTCAAACCACACTAAAAAAAAAAAAAACATAGTTACAGGAACATTCTAGTTCATGAAATATTAACTGAATGTCCTGGCAAAATTTTATAAAACTCCACCAAATACTAATTATCAGTGTTAATGAATTAGAATTAAATAGAAAACATACACAACTTACGAAAAACTGCTCATAGTTGAAACTGTCTGATGATTCCGAAGATGGTTCATCATCTTGAAAGTCCTTAGGAACATCATTAGAGCTTGCTGTGCACTGAGAACCAATACTGGCAGGTACCACATTTAGTGCCATTAGCTCACTCTTTCAACAAAGATTCATTTAAGGCCTGCTCTGTCTCAGGCACTGCTCTGCTGCCTGCAGTAAATAGTTGTTCTCATCCTTCCCTGACTCTACCTTCAAAGACTTTACAGTCTTATACAGAAGATAAATGGAAACTGGAATCCATCATTGCAATTTTATAGGGTTCAAGGGAATTTAATCCATATACCACCCTCAAGAAGATTCACATCAACACATTGAAACCATTGCCACTTGTTTTTTATCCTCACCTGAGGGCATGCTTGTTGATTCTAGAGAGGGAGGAAGGGAGGAAAGGAGAGAAAGGGAGAAATATTGATGTAAGAGACAAACTTTGATATGTTGCCTCTCACACATTCCCAACTGGGGACCTGGTCCACAACTCAGGTATGTGCCCTGAATGGGAATTGAACCCACAACATTTCAGTTTCCCAGAGTGATGCTCCAACCAACTAAGCCACACTGACCACCTTGGATAAATATTTGGCCCATTGCCACCTTTGATAAATATTTGGCTGTGTTTTACAAAGCAGTTGATTAGGGAATTTCATTGAATATAATTAAGAATCCCAGATATTCTTATAGCAGGTTAGTTAATTAAAATATTAAATTGTATTTGATATTCCTATATATTTATTTTCTTCCTTTTCAGTGAGGCTGCTTTCTTTCACTTAGGGAGTTTTGTTGGGCTGAATGCAGAAGCTTTTCTAAGAACAAACATTTCTCACTGCCTTCTGTAAAAGTCTTGAAGAGATTACCCCAAGTGTGTTAGACAGGGAAGAGAGAAAATTGATTCTTCTGAGGGCTTCAAGAGATGAGAAAAAGATGGCCCTGAAATTAGGAAATGGTAAGAAATGTACAGTTGCCTGGAAAGCCCGTGCCAGTGCTTCGGGGAGGTGTCAGTTTTCCGGAGGTGAGAGCTCTGTGGTGCACACAACACAGTTCTCCCGCTGTCAGTGTGGCCCCGAGAACCCGAAAGGTAACACCGGGAGGTGCAGGAGAGGGGTGTGTGGACTATGGCCACTGGCTTCCCAGACATAATCAATGGGTATCCACAACTGGAGGAAATTCTACATGTTTAAGTATTTAACAGAAACCAGGGCATTTATACAACTTCACATTGGAGAGGGAATCTCAGTAAGAGCTGAGGTGAAATTACCTCAGAAACGATTTAACTTGTTTAAAGGACATAATACAGTTCTTCCTTGCCTGAGTTTGTGGTCTAAAACTCATTATTTCTACAGAATTGTAACTCATTTCTCTTGATTCTGCTCCTTAAAAAAAGCAATATATGAGTATTCGCCGTGTGGCATTTATTTTTTATTTTATTTTTTAGTAGTCAATGCAAATGTATACTATTAAGGTT
Organism: Phyllostomus discolor; assembly: GCF_004126475.2. Classification (NCBI taxonomy): domain Eukaryota; kingdom Metazoa; phylum Chordata; class Mammalia; order Chiroptera; family Phyllostomidae; genus Phyllostomus; species Phyllostomus discolor. Next base: position 139,021,148 of record NC_040903.2, on the reverse strand, counting down.
TGACAAGATTTTAAAAGAATGTTTTCCCAGAATAAGCCCATAGCTAATGAAGAAGAAATTAAATTATAGAGAAATTAAGTCTCTCTCTATTGCAATGCCAGTTTTGAAATCACTAGCTGCTGCATACTTTAGTCACAGCCTTGCTGTCTATTGTGTGTGTTTTTAACTTTCTCATTATTTTCTTGACTTCTTTTTACATATACCTAAATTAGGTTACTTATTTTTTTTTTGGTTGGGTTATGCTTGGCAAGATACTTTCCAGACTGCTTTCCCTCTTGACAACATAAACTTGCTAAACCTAGAGAGCTTGAATATGAGCTTGGCCCATAACTCTGAGCTGTAATCAACAAAATACTCTAACATGAAGGAGTTCTGTCCAAGGTGTGTGTTTCAACAGTCACCTGTTTTAGACAGTTCCTGTAGCATAATAAACATGTAACAAATTTGGAAGTATATCTAGGCCACCAGTCTACCTCCTAACAGACACAAGAGTCCACACACAGGTTTACTGGAAAGGCAACAGGGGCTCAATGGTTACCAGCAGAGGGGATGTACAAACTATATTCTCCCGCATCTATAAGCTATGGCTGTTGGTTGCAATGAAACCACTTTATAAACAATCTCAAGAGGATTGAGAAGGAAATAGCTACTTTGGGCTGTAGTTCAAAGACAACTTTGAGCATTGGCTCATGTGGCTCAGTAGCTTGAGTGCCACCCTGTGAACCAAAGGACTGCTGGTTTGATTCCTAGTCAGAGCAGATGCCTGGGTTGTGGGCCAGGTCCCCAGTAGGGGGTGTGTGAGAGGCAACCACACATTGGTGTTTCTCTCCCTCTCTTTCTCCTTCTCTCCCCCTCTCTACAAACAAATCTTTAAAAAAATAAAAACTGTGACAGGGTTGCCAAAGAGCTGAAGTGTTTGTTCACAAAGAGAAAAGTAAGGGTGTCCAGTGTTCCCCCAAAATGAAAGGGATGTAGAACAGCAGCCCTCAATTGTAACAGCCCAAAGTCCCCACCTGCTCATATAGGTTTGAGAATAAAGGGAGCTATTTCCATGTGCTTGTTTTAGGACATTCAGGAGGAAGGACCCACACAGTCACTGAAAAAGCAGATTTTGATATGCACAGTGAGTTTTAAACATTGTACCAGTGGGTGAACTAGAAAATTCTGCAAAGAAATGTTCTGCACAATTTTGAAAATGAAAATACAGAGGCAAATTTGCCTCTTCAGTGAGCTTCATATTTACTTTCACCTTGGTGATTAATTTAGATAAATCTAAAGAGTCATATTTGGCCATAATATTATCATTAATATATAAATTACAAAACAGCCCTTATACTGAAATGATACAGTGAAATCAGTCTTTGGTAAATAACTTCTAGTAAGTCAGAAGAGTGTCAGTACAGATTGCAATCAGTTCGGCTTTCTAACCTTCACGAAGATGAAAATGTTTTAGCATATGGGAAGTCTCATACAAAATAATTAGCATCAAGGATTCCTTTAAAGGCTCTGAATCTAGATAAATAACTGATAATAAAAGCTTTTGTTAAGCTCTTGGTACACATATAAGAAATGTCATATTTATAACAGAAGTTGGATAAATTATTCCTAAGAATAAGAAAGCATTTACTGGGAAAATTGTAGCTTCAGGAATAGAGAGAGCTAATCTTCACAAAGGTTCTGAGCTGAATTACAATCAGCTCTACGCTTAAAAAAAAGGATATGTTTTTGCTATATTTTTGCCTTTTTTGTTCAATAAATGGATTTTTAAAATCTACATTAGAGGAGGTGCTGAGAAAAAAAATAATGGATCTGGCAATAAAGAGAAACTTGAAAATTGCAAAGTAGTCATTTGTGTTCCTAGTTGTATGTCATTTTATGTTTATATATACTATTTAATTTAAAGAGTTAATGAAAAGAGGATTTGCAGCATTTCCCTTGAGCAGTGCAGGCTCTAGCAATAATTTTTACATGTAAAACCTTGGATAGATATTTGAAAATTATTTGTTGAGCTGATCAAGGACAGAGGAGAAAGAGAAAAAGAAAGAGGTGGGTGGAAATGCAATATAAGTTGTTATTTGTTGGTGACGTTTGCTGGTGAATATGAGTCTTTTATAAACGAAAGCTGTGCCTATGACTGGTGTTCACCCATCCATAGCTCATTCTTCCATTCTCTCTCTGTCTCCACACACACCACCCAAGGTGCACAGCATCTGTAGCCTCTGCTTGGCTTCAAGTAGACTTATTAGTATTACATTTCTCATCACAAAGGTAGTTGGCATTCATGAATTTAGGGAATTTGTCTTTTCCTAGTTACATAATTTTATCTCAGTTTGGTATTGATATATAAAAACAAGCACCATTTAGGATAGATGGATATCCTTAATAGGCACATTGTAACTAGAGTCAATTTTGGTTGTTTTTGTTTTAAGGACTTTCTTAAATAATTCAGACAAATCCCAAATGATAAAAATAGCAAACACTTATGAAGACCCCGACATACATCTTAAGAAGTGCAATATAAATACAATTGAAATACCTTCCATCCCTCTTCCAAATTGCATTTCCCTCCCTTTACTTCAGAAGTAAATATGATTTTGAATTAAGTGTTTATCATTTCCATGTATACTTTTATATGGTCAGTAGTTCTTAAAATTAAATACTTGGACTAATACTATGTATACTCTTTTCCAAGAAGTTCACTCAGCATTCTGTTAGATAGTTTTACCCATAATGACAGAAATGGCCCCAGTCTAACTCACTCATTTTCATTGCTTTAATGCATTCCTATATATGACTTTTCCACAGTTTACTTGTTCATGCTACTGGTTCATGATGATGGTTACCTTCATTACTTCAGATTTTTGTCCTGTTGTAAACAATGAACTCTGAACATTCTTGTGCATATCTCGTTGTGTACACATACAATGCTATCAATAAGATACATGAGTAGGCATTTCTAGGTTGAATATCTGTGCATTGTCAAGTTTATTAGGTGACAACCAAGTGCTCCCCCTAAAATTATTTATAATTTACAGAGTACTGAGTACAAGTGTCCTTTGCAGCATAGGCTTTTAACTTTAGGCTAAACCATAATGTGCACCTTACTGTGGTTATAATCAGTGTTTTTTTCATTATTAAGTTGCTTATCATTCACATTTTTACTGGCCAGTGAGATGTCATCTTCTCGTTTCTCACATCTTTTCGCCACTTCCCACTGGGGAGTGTTGGACTGTTTCACTGTTATTCATAGAGAACATTGACATATTCTTGATAGTAATCTTTGTCACTATGCACTACAAATAAATTCATCTGTTCTCTTCACTAGCCTTTTTCTTTTTCACAAAGTCTTTTAATTAACACATGTTTGATTTTTGCCACAGTCCATTTTACCAACTATGTCCTATATGTTTGAGGCTTTTGTTTCTTGTTTCTTGTTCAGGAAGTTCTTTTTTTATTGTTGCTCAAGCACAGTTGTCTCCATTTTCAACCTCCCATGGCTCCCCCACCCCCACCTCCCACCCTCAAACCTATCCCCTTGGGCTTTGTCCCATGTGTCCTTTATACATGTTCCTTGATGGCCCTTCCCCTATTATTCCTCTCCCCCCACTCTGGTTACTGTCAGCTTGTTATTTATTTCAATGACTCTGGTTGTATTTTGCTTGTTTGTTTGTTTGTTTTGTTAATTAGATTCCACTTACAGGTGAGATCATATTTTTTATGACTCCAAAATAAACAGGAATCCTCCTCTGTTTTCCTTACAAAGTCTTAAAGGCTTGTTTTATTTGATATTTTATTCAAGAGAGAAGTTTTGTTGTTGTTCTTTATACTGAAAGATAAGGACCCTATTTTTTCTCCTAAGGATAATTTATAAAAAGTCCATCCTTCCTCACTGATTCAAGAGTATCCTCTCACATGTATCAATGTCACACTCACACACACACACACACACAGTTCTGGATCAGGGCTTTCTATGTATTTCTGTTGACGCATTAACCTGTGCCCTTATAAACACTGCCTATCCTTAATTACTATTATACTTGAAAATGTCTTGATATATTGGTAGGATGTCTCCCATGATTTTTTTTAATAGCTGACTCAGCTTCTTTTTCCTTTGCTTTTCTAAATGATGTTAGAATCATCTTAAGTTTAATGAAAATACTGATGAGATTTTTATTGAAATAGTGCTTTGAATTTATACACAATTTGGAGATAACTTGCATTTTAGTATTTTGACTTTTTTCTATTATGCACACTATTTTTCATTCATTTAGTTCTTTAATGACCTTCAACAAAGTTTTATAATTGTCTCCATAAAAGTCTTGTACTTATTTTGTTAGATTTATTCCTACTGCTGCATTTTAGTTACTATCCTTTTAAAATTAGATTTCCATTTTTTGCTGGATGTTATATGTAATAAATCTGTTCAAATTTCTGATTATTTTCAACAAGTTACTAGTAAATTCTCTTGGAGTGCCTATAACCCTCAAATATAGAGAGTATTGTTTCTTCCTTCTCAATCCTTATATTGACTTCATTTCCTGGCTTCCTAGGCTGGCCAGAACATGGAAAACATTCTCTTCACACCTGGTCCCAAAGGGAATGCCTCCAATGCTTCAGCTCTGTGAGTGCCATTCGGTGGACTAAGGAAGTTTTCTTCTATTCCTAAAGAAGGTTTATCATAAAAGAACATTGAACTTTGTTGGTATTTCTTTCTTTTTCTATTGAGCTAATCCTGTGATCTTTCTTCATCAACCTGTTAATATGTTGAATTGCATTGATGGTTTTTCTAATAGTGTATTATTCCTGCATTCCTGGGATAAAACCTGTATAAGTATGATGCATTTTTTAGACATTGTGGATTTTGGTTTTTAATTGATTGGTTTAGGATATTTTACTGCTAAGTTGATCCAATTGCTTGGCTCATAATTTTCACTTACTAGTTTATCTGATTTTGATTAAACTATCTTATTTAAAAAGTTGGACAGTCTTCTTTTTCTTCTGTTCTCCAAAACAGTCTGTATACCACAATACTAGAGTTATCTGTTACTTGAGTATTTGATAGAACCTGTTTGTTAATCCAGTTTGCTTGGTAGATATATGCATCAGGAGGAAAGGGTCAGGGGTAGGAAGAGTTAATTAGTGGTAGATTTTTCATACTGCATTAATTTACTAAAAAGTTAGAGATCTTATGTTTTCTACTTCTTAAGTCAGATTTTGACCAGTTATATTTTCCTAATGAATTGTGCCTCTCACCCAAGTTTTAAAAATTACTGGCAATAAAGTGACCCAATTTTTAATGTTTGCTTTGTGTATGATGATGTCACTCACCTTGGTTATTTATTTATTTGTGCCTTTTCTCTTTGCCAGTCTTCTTTATATTTACTTCAGATTTAATTTGTTGTTCTTTTTTTAACTTCTTTGTTGGACACTAACCTCATATTTTTCTGTCTTTTTTGCAATAAATTTCTTTCTGAGCATTGTTTCAGCCATAACCCGTAACATTTGGGAAATTATCTTTTTTCAAGTTATGTTATCTAATTTTCATTATGACTTCTTCTTTGAGTTATATAGAAGTGTGTTATCTTCAAAGATAAAGATTGCTTTCCCCATAGGTTAAATTTTTTAAAAATGTGACCAGCTATTTTCTCAAGAATGTAGCACTCTGAGGTCACTGGCTCCATCAGGAAACTGGGTCCCATTGTCTCCTTACCTGTGCAGAAGTCCTTGACTCCCTTTTCCAATGCGGCAACCCAAACCCATCACCTGGGGGACCGACAGTACTCGGAATACAATCTATGCACTAGAGACGGCGTATTAGGTTTGTTTTTAGTTCTTTCTTTGAGCCCTTGCGATCCTTCACTTTCTAATAAGCTAAACTGTACATTTTTAAGGTCCTGTGGGAGGAAGTTTCAGACTATCCAGTCAAGCACATTGCCAGAAACAAAAGTCTGAAGATGGGTGTTCATTTACATGTTGCAGTGTAAGGAGAGTGGAAAAGCACGACTTTTCCCAGTACTAGTTCTTTCTGCTTTGTCAATACACTTCATGGGGGAATCTTGTTTACCAATAGTGTCTTCGTGCAGAGGACTGCGTCTGTTTTAGTGTAGCTTACAGATGACCCTGATTCTCTTGGCTCTTCAGTAGAGCTACCATTATATCTATGAAGCATCTTAGACTCTCAGACCTAGACAGTCCTCCCCAGTGCCACAAAATATCATGCTTACATGTAAAAAAACTTATTTATTCATGATTTATCTCATTAGACAGAAGACTTAAAATTACTTATAAAATATACATATTTCAACTAAAAATGGAACTGCCTTTTGTCCTGGCAATTCCACTGCTGGGATTCTATCCTAACAACCCTGAAACAACAATCCAAAAGAACCTATGCACCCCCCCCAATGTTCACAGCAGCACAATTTACAATAGCCAAATGCTGGAAGCAACTTAAGTGCCTATCAGTAAATGAATGAGTCAAAAAACTATGGTACATTTACACAACAGAATACTATGCAGCAGAGAGAAAGAGGGACTCCTACCCTTTGCAACAGCATGGATGGAACAGGAAAGCATTATGCTAAGCAAAATAAGCCAGGTGGTGAAAGACAAATACCATATGATCTCACCTTTAAGCAGAACCTAATCAACAAAAACAAACAAACAAGCAAAATAGAACCAGATATTGAAATTAAGAACAATCTAACAGTAACAAGAGGGGAGGTGGGAAGGGATAATGGGGGAAAACAGGAAAGGGATTTCAGGAACAACTATAAAGGACACATGGACAAAACCAACAAAACTAAGGGTGAACAGAATCAGGGGAGGGAGGGGGGATGGCTGGGGTGGGAGGGGAGTGGTGGGAGGAAAATGCAGATAATTGTACTCGAACAACAGTAAAATAAAATACATATTTCAGTAAAGTTGCAGAATACAAAATTAATATTAAAATATCTGTTGTGTTTCTATACACTAAAAACAAACTATCAGAAAGTCAAATGAAGAAAACAATCCCATTTACAGCTGGGTCAAAAACAATAAAACATCTAGGAATAAATGTAACCTAGAGGTGAAAAACTGTACATTGAAAACTATAAGACACTGGTAAAAAATATTGAACAAATAAATAAAAAGGTATTGTGTACTCATGGACTGGAAGAATCAATATCGTTAAAATATCCATATTATTTGAAGCAATCTATAGATTCATTGCAATCCCTATCATTCCAGTGGCATTTTTTTTTACAGAAATATGAAAAACAATCCTAAAATTTATATGGAACCACAAAAGACCCCAAATAACCAAGGAAATCTTGAGAAAGAACAACAAAGCTGAAGGTGTCATATGCCCTTATTTCAAACTATATTACAAAGCTATAACCACCAAACTGCATGGTATTGACATAAAAACAGACTAATAGATCAATGGCACAGAACACAGAACCTGAGGATAAACCCACACATATATGGTCAATCTAATTATGACAAAGGAGCCAAGAATATACAGCAGGGAAGGGACAGTTTCTTCAATAAATGGTGTCGGGACAGCCACATGCAAAAGAATAAAGCTGAACCTGTCTTACACCAGACACAAAAATGAACACAAACTGAATTAAAGACTTAAATGTACAACCTAAAACCATGAAACTCCCAGAAGAAAACATAAGCTGAAAGCACCTTGACTTCAGGCTCAGTGGAGATCCTTTGGGTCTGATGACTCCAAATGGAAAGGCACGAGAACAAAAAGGTTAATGTCCAAAAGTTACAGAGAACTAACACAACACAAAAGCAAGATTTAAAAAGCAACAATCCCATTAAAAAATGGACAAAGGATCTGAATAGACATTATTCCAAAGAAAACATACAGAAACATAAAAAGATATCCAACATTTTTAGTCATCAGGGAAATGCAAGTCAAAACCACAGCAAAACTGGTTAGAATAAATTCCATCAAAAAGACAAGAAACAGTAAGCATTGGTGAGGATGTGGAGGAAAGGGAACTCTTGTACTGTTGGTGGGAATATAAACTAGTACAGCCACTGTGGAAATCAGTATAGAGGTGCCTCAGAAACTTAAAAATAGAATTCAGCAATCCCACTTCTGGGTATCTACCCAAAGGAAACAAAAGTAGTAATTTAAAAGCATATATGTACTCCTATGTTCTATGGCTGAGATATATGTGTGTGAGTGAGTGAGTGTGTGTGTGTGTGTGTGTGTGTGTATCAGCCATAAAAAGGACATCTTCCCTACATAGGTAGATCTTTAGGTATACATTCATTATTTATAAATGAAATAAGTTAGAGAAAAAATGCCATATGGTCTCACTTATATGTGGTATCTAAAAAGAAGGAAAGAAACTCTTGGAGAACAGATCACTGATTGTCAGAGGCTGGGGTGGGGGCTGTAAATAAGTCAAAATGGTCAAAAGATACAAACTTCCAGTTATAAAGTAAGTTATGAAGATGTAATGTATAGCACAATGACGATAGTTACAATACTCTATTATATATCCAGAAGTTGCTAGGAAGTAGATCTTAAAAGTTCTCCCCACAAGAAAAAAAAAATGTAGCTCTGCCTGGTGACACAGATTAACCAGACTGACCATGGTGACATCTCACAAACATGTGCAAACATTGCATTGTTACATGCATTGTATCCCTGGGGTTAATATAGCATCATGTGTCATTTATACCACAATGAAACATTTTAATAAAATATTCCAGTAAAAAAATAAAATACATATATGAAGGGACAGCTAAATAAGTAACTTTGAAAGATTAGGAAGACAGAAAGAATTGGATAGAAAAATAGTTTAAGTCCAAGGATAAAATTAGCATGCCAGACCAGTGCTGTGTTATGCAGTATGGTCACGAGAGATGAACTGAATTTGCTATTGCGAAAGGAGAAAAAGCAAAGAGGGAAGCATTATCCATCACACAAATCAAAATGTCCCTAGGATTAAAATAGACCAGTTGTCGAGGGATTGGATTAAATGTGATGTTAGGATAAGGCAGGGCCACATCTAGCCCTGGGTGAATTCTCACACACTATTAAATAAGCTGAAACATTGGCCTGGGGCAAAAACAAAGAACATCTAACCGGCAACTGTTGATGGATATAAAGAAATAATAACTGAGGGATACTATAGAATTCTCTCTGTGTTCTCCATAGAAACTAAAGAAGGCATATATTTTGTGGAGACTTTGGATGTGGTTTTCTGTAGTGGGTTCATTAGGTAATCTTTTAAAGCCCTATGTATTCCTATGATATTAATGGATTAATTCATAACCAAACATCAATAGGTCACATTATAAAAGTATAATTAGTTTGGTTTTATAGTTTTATTATGTAGTAACAATCATGTAATACAAATTCTATTGAATCTTTAAAATCATTGAGTTGCTGTAATATTATACAAAGATTGTATTATATTCTGATATATATACATATATCAAAATAAGTATCAAGTAACTTACATTGCACACTACAGATGCAACTGGGGAACAAATTATGTGGAAGTCAATAGCATCCTAAACTTTTTTCTCTAACGGGTTGGTGCCTCCAAAAAATAAAAATAACACTAATTTAACGATATGAAAAAAAGGAGATACACACGTAAACTAGTTCTAGGGAGGCTGAACCAGGCGATCAGCTGACACCGAGCTACCCAGAGGTAAGATGAATCCAAAAGAGTCAAGTCTTTAATAAACTTGTAAGGAGGATGGAAAGGCAAAGCGGTGGTAGGAATGCATGGCCTGCTACAAAGTACGTGCTAGGGCGGCGGTCATGAGAGTCCATGAGCTGCATGCTTGGAACAGCGGCAAAACTTACCTTCGCTGAGATGAAGAGAACGAGATGGGAATTTTGCTTGGAGAAAAGTTGGAGAAAAGGAGGATGGAAGGCCTTGAGTTTGGAGATGGTAACAAGTTGAGTCAAGGCAGTGATACAATTACAGTAATCCTTAATTCTTCACTGCTACGTAATAGTGTTTCCCTTGTTATATTTTGAATGTTTTGGAGTCCAGAAACTAGGTAGATGCTATACTAACCAAGTAATCATCAAAGCCCAGTTAAAAATAAATTCTATGAAACAGGCAGAGGAAAGAAGGAGGTTAATCTGTTTAATATTAAAAACAAAAAAAAAAACAAAAAAAACCTTGCTTGAGGGTAAGGCTTAGAGAAACATTTGGAAAAAGAATGAAAAAAAAAAATGCTGCCTGTTTCCACTACAGAGGGGGAACTGTGAAGTTGTCAGTACAGATGACAATGAAGGGGCCAATTCTGGCTGGAGGAAGGAATGTTAAATCTGAATTTGTGATCTCCTGCTAGCTCAAATCTACTGCAGCAGTCAGTGTTCAGGAAACACGGATGGATTTGATTTTTTAACCTGGGAGGAGGATAGCAATTTTTTAAACTAAACAAAGGCTTTTGCCTCCATCTTGTGGCAAAATTGGAAATTACAGCATGTTTTGATATTTCTAGATTCTCTAAGATTTTTAAACATATTCCTCTATTTTTTAAAGGATTCGCACAAAACCATTCTAGTTATTTTATAAAAATATACATTTTCTATATCTACTAAATTTAAATTTTAAACCCACTAATAGTCAAGTAGAGAAAATATTTAGAAAATACATATTCTAGTATATGAATTTTTTAAAATGTTTACATGAAAATTCATAAACCAAAATTTTATTTTAATGACAACTTCTTTGTCACCAACTTCATCATCTCAGGCACAAAAGAAGTAAGTGAAACAGGGACCTTTAAGGATAAAAGAGATTATGCTTTGCAAATTTACATAATAACACTGGAAGCACTGAATTCTAACTTTGCCTTAGAAGTCCAGCAGTCCCTAAAGTGATTCCTTCGTGAAGATGAACCATGTCTTCACAATGTCTGATAAGACGGATTCTTCTGCATCCAGCCTGATGCACCATAACTCTTCTAAAAGAATATAAATCCAATTCTAACAACTTGAAGAAAAATGTTAATCAACAGGTAATAAAATGTTAAAATGGGCATTTTTGCTAAAATGATAAGACAATAGATACACAACATCAAAATGAGGTATTTCTTCAGGAAACTAATATTCAAAAAAAGAAAAGGAACCTCTGTGGGGCTATAGAGCCTCTTTCTTGAAATCTTTGAGGGAAGATGTATCAGCCAGGGTTCTCTGGAGAAAGAGAACTGGTAGGAGAGAGACAGAGAAAGAGAGAGAGAGAAAGGGAGAGACACATTGGTTGATTTAATGTACAGAATCTGCTGTGCGATGATGGAGGCTGAGCTGGAGGCCCAGAAAAGCCCATAGGATAGTTTCAGCTCCAGCCTGCAGGTCTGAGAAGCAGGGAGCCAATGATATGAATCTTGGTCCAAGTTTAGAAAAATATTGGTCCTAGCTCAGTAGTCAGGCCGAGTGAAGAAAATTCTCTCCTCCTCTACATTTTTCTTCTATTCAAGCCCTCAATGGATTGGATGATGCCTACCGACATTGGGAAGGGCATCTGCTTCACCCAGTCTACCAGTTCAAATGCTAAACACGTCCTTGCAGACACTCCCAGAAGTAATCGTAGCCAAATATCTGGATGCTCCATGATCCAGTCAGGTTAACACATAAAATTAACTATCACATATTTCATAATTTAATTTTTTCATTTTTCAGGAAGATAGTACTGTATCTTATATAACACCTTTGATGAATATTATGTATTAATATTTTTGCAGGAAAATGTATGCACGTTCCTACCAACTGGGATGTTTTAAGGTTTTAAATATTATAAATAGCCTCATGTTAGTGTAAGTCAGGTATTGTTGCCAAATAAATATATAAGATGTGCAGATATAGAGAGAGGAAGCTAGATATAGATTTCTAGCTTTTATAGACACTAGCTTCTTAGATTTCAGGATTGTAGGTAAAGATTGTAGACCAGCAGTCAAAAGCCACATGTACAATACCATGTCTTTTTTGTTGTTCAGTTACAGTTGCCCCCATTTTCCCCCATTGCTCTCCCCTGCCCTGCCCAAACCGACTCCCAAAGACAATCCCCTCCCCATTGCTCCTATACATGGGTCCTCCACACATGTCCCTTGACTTGACTCTTCTCCTTATCTACATGGAAAAGTATGACAACTTGAAAAGAACTTTTTTTGGAGAAGTGAGAGAAATGGGAGAAATACCTAGGCCAAAATCTAATGAGAGAAGTTTCCACAGGAACTCTCAGGAGATTGACATACACCCCTCCCCTTCAGAGAATGTGATAGGCTGCGCCCAGCCCCTGCCTGGAAAAACCTAAACGGGGAGATACATCATCGGGAAGAAGAGGAAACTTATGTGGCATTCCCAAAGTTAGACACACAGCAACTGAAGCTTTAATATTTTCTTCCCACATCTCAATGGATCATTCTGTGCAAAGCCCAAAATACAAATCACATCAGCACATTTTGGAGACCCCTAAAGTAGGAGTTATCCAAGAACTGAGCAGAGAAACAAGTATGTGCCAAGGTTCTGAGGCAAGAGAGAACATTCAGTGTTCCTAGTATGGACGGCAGTACATCACAAGCTATGCTCCGGAGTCCCCAGGCTGTGACAGTGAGCAAGATACTCGCATGGTCAGTGTGCTAGCTTTTTGTTGATGAAATGCGGGTTATTTGATAGTGTTATTTTGAAAGTAAGTAATAATAATGTAGCAAAATATTATCTTGGATACTTTATTTTTCCCATGTTATTTTATTCTTTCCCATTTTCTTTTATACATGATTTTTCCCCTGATGGTGCAAGGCTTCACGATTGCTTTAAGGAGAAGACTGATTGCTATTGTAAAGGTTGGGGGAGAAGGATCAATAAACAATGTTGTGTTTGTTGTATCTTTTTTTCCAGGACAGGCTTCTTATTTATTTTTTTAGCAAGAAGAAGGAGGGAGAAGGAGAGGGAAACATTGATGTGAGAGAGAAACATCAGTTGGCTGTCTCTCGTATGCACCTGGAACCACAACCCAGGCATGTGCCCTGACCTGGAATCCATCCAGTGACCTTTCACTCTGCCTGAAGCCCAACCAACTGAACCACAGTGGTCAGGGCCGGGAGGAGCTTTTTAGAATAAATGTGTGGGGGAGGAAAAGAAAGAAGTGGAGGAAAAAAGGAGCAGGAAGACATGGAGGAGGAAAGGAGTTTTCACAGTCCATATAACAAATTTGGAGACTAGAAGAACTAAATCATTTCACCCAACCTCCTGAGTGAAATACAAGCAAGTCACCTGAACTTGTGGGGGAGGGCTGGGGGAAGTTGGTGGGTAGCGTGTGGCTTTAGTGAAGCTGAATCTGACAGGAGCAGGTGGAGAGGGGTGGGGTCAGCATACAGAGACTCATAAAAGTTCACATACAGATCAGCCTTTTCACTTCATGCCTGAACATAAAGAGATGGAACAAGAACCTAAAGTTTTTCTTCTTGCTCATAGTCCATTTTTTATGTCCAGGTAAAAAGAAAACAATAAATGATTGCTGAGGCTATTATAATGTCCTTACCCCATTTATTTCCTCTGTCTTCAAGGTCTCTTGAGACATCTGTGAAGCCTTTCCCGGCATTTCCCCCTTTGAGGTGATTCCACATCTCAAGTATCCATTGATGGAAGGTACTTTTTATTCCACTTTGCTCCTAAGTAGGTACCTGACATTGGTGAGTACAATTAAAATGAGTAAAGATAACAATTACTAACAGCACTATGGCCAGACGTTGAAGCTACCTTCTGCAGTCTGTGTCTGCCTTTCAAGACAATCCATCTCTCCTTTGGTTCCAGACTGAGGAGGCAGACAAGGTGTGAATTATTGGTCTACCAAAGCCATACCACATATACAGAGCAAAACACTAATGCATGTTTTATGAAGGTTTCAAAATTATAAGTCAACATTACAAAATTACATAAATAATATAAAGCAGTGCTTTATAAAATCCATTCATTTGACAACCATTTATTGGGTTTTCACCATCTGCTAGGCACCCAGGATATGAAACAGGAAAAAAAGAAAAGAAACAGACACAATCACTATCGCTATGGAGCTGAGACTTCAGTGGGAAGATAAATATTAATGAAATACCCCCAAATAAACGTGAAACTGCAACAGTGACACTCATTTAAAAGGAGTGCTATGTGATGCTTTGAAAGCCCATACTAGGGGCACTTGGGCTGGGCAGAAAGGTCAAGAAGCCTCCACTAAAGAAATGGAAACTGAACCTAAATCTGAAGCAAAACCTTTTCCATGGAAGGGGTTGCATACACTCAGTGCCTGCAGTGTGGATCTTATTGAAGTCATTTCAAAGCTCCGTTCTCCTGCCTTGTTTACGAATTTGCTTAAAACGAAAGCAGAAAACAGATCCACAGATACACGTATGTTGATCACAGTGGACTTAAGAAACTCCTTTCCAAACTAGCAAGCAGGGCAAAATGTGGAATCCTGATGTTAGCTAAGAAACTATCAAAATACCAAATGCTCAAATGGACCAAAAACCCAGTGTGAGGACGAGTCATCAGCCTGAACATGTAGGAATCAGAGCATGAGTTTCAGGAAAGCAATCAGCATGCCATAGCTGGCAGCAGGAGTAAAGAAAACATTGGCAAGATTGTTCAACTAAAACTTCAACTTTTCTGAAATGTGTGTGTTTTTCCGAATTCCAACTCCTCCTTGTGATTGGGCATAGCCCTGAAGAATGTTTTCATTAACTTCTACAACTTACCCTGACACATACATGTTAAACTGTGATTATTTCCTTGGATAAAGCAGTTTTTACATCAACACATGCAGCTGTGTCTGGCAAATCATGGAACCCTAAAGCAAACTGGAAGAAAGCCATGACCTATATAAAACAAAAGTGGGATTTTTCCCAACAAACTTATGCTTACAAAAAAAGAAAACCCTTCTAATATGTGTTGTCAGTGGGGCACCAGGGTTCTGTTGTTGTGCTTGTTCCTTTAAGGTGTTGTTAATTTTCCTGTGTTTGAAATCCCTATACAGTTGTAGACTGCAAGATGATTTTGATTATGTGATCATTTGTAAATGTGATAAACTGATAGCTTGAAAGAATCATGGCCCACTGCCTGTTATTGCTCCACAAAGGACCGATATAAACTTATCAATGAGCCTTTCCTCCTATTGCTAGGTACCAAATGAGGAACTTGAGTTAAAAAAGAAACTTTAATGAAGCCAAATTTAAAACTGCTGTATTTTGTTCTATATATCAACAGCATCTATCCCCATCCTGTGGGACAACGAGTATAATTTTTGGAAGTTACAAAGTGTACCTTTACTTATGCCTTTCTTTTTCCAATTCAGACACATTGTCATCAGAAGACTTCCTAAATAGTGACACTGAAGTTTCTCTACTTCATTAACAAATGTAAAAACCTGGATTTAGTAAAGCCCATCACATCTGTAAGGAACCATCAAGAAAATAAATAGGAGATACATCATCTCTACTTCATGAGCAATAACACTCTTCATGCCTTTCTTTTGTAAAGCATTTCTGATTATGAAAGGTAAACACATAAAATGTGTTTCATCTGTGTCAAAAAAGTATCTCGGCTTCTGTAGACTTTATAAGCAACAGAAATATTGCATATAAACAATATTTCACCCTGTCTTTTTTAGCTGGTTATGCCTAAATCCTTTGTTGATTATAGGCCGTGTAACTTCAGGCAGACAAAAGAAAAATAATCCCTATCATGTTGAGTGCCAGTCTGTGGTGTTTATGAGTGCCTCCTGCCGTGCTAAATGACTCCAACATCTGTCAGGTGTGCTGCATTATAGCCACAGGGAAATATCAGTACAAGTTGTGTGCCAGGCCAAATGCTTTGTCTCAAACCTTGTCAGTCCTGCTGACGGGTGAGTTCCGTATTCTAATGAGTAAGATTTTAAACACATTTCTATTTGCCAGATCTCCAGATCACCTCAGGAGGCACAAAGCTCAAGCAACTGGAAGGAATAAGATCATTTTTAAAGGACGGCATTTCTCCTGACTCATATGAATGTGTGGTTTAAAAGCTACCCTGGTGAGATGGTCTCCTACTTCTTTGTAGTCCTCTTTTTATCAGCTTCATTTAACAGACTAATGTTCGTTTACTCAAAACAAATTAATTCCAAACAATTTGCAAAGGCTACTAAACTTCTGAAGAGCATTAGTTACCGTTAGCCTTCCATTCTGCATAGGACAATGTCTGCAGTCAGTGGTTTTGCAGACACATTACATAGTGAATTACACAGGGTTCAGCACAAATAATGCCCCTTTTTATTACAAAATCTTTTGTTACAAAATCATAACCATGTAATTCTGTAACATAACAATATCACACTCAAGCACACCATATGACATTTTAGGTGAAATGTTCAAATTAAAACTATAAATTATTACACCCATATTATTACCCCACCAATCACACTCGAGCGGGTGTTACTTCTGCCAGACCCTGTATTTTTAAGCTGTGCTATCAGCGACTAAATCAGATGAAACTGTTTTGGTGGGATGGTATATATGTGTTTCAACTTCTAAGGCATACATCTAATCAACCACTTTTCTCATCACCTTTCATATTCTAATATAAAAACTGAGAGCTTTTTAATTGACTTTGGGAAGAACATCATGTAAACATTGCCTATTACATATCAGCTATTTGCTTAAAATTATATAATATTCATATTATAGTTTACATAAAGGTATAATTATGTCCTTAATGTTGTAAAGGAATTTCATATTTTGTAAAGTGACATTCAAAATTTACTTTTTAAATCTGTAACATCTAACACAAATTTTAGTAATCCTATTCCAAATACAGCAAAAATGCACCTTTCATAGGGCAATTATGGATGCACAAAGATAATAAAAATGATAAACTATCAGTTAGAACTCATACATTAAACTTTTCTCTATTCAAAATGTCACACAGCTTAACATAACATTTGGAAAAACTCACTAAGGCTATTTTTACTTCCAAGAAGACAACTATTGTTTAGATAATACCTTCAAAAATTATATAACCCATTCACAGGGGCAGGCAAAAGTAGGTTAAATTATCAGCCTTCACTACCTAAAAGAGAAATCATAAGTAAAAATATGAAATAGTAACAAGAAGACAAATAATACTAATGAATAAATGATACAAGAATAAAGTATGTGTTTTTCATACTGACAAGAATAAACCTACATTTGTCCACCCCTGTATTAGCCTTTATAATTAAGCCAATATAGTTTTGAGCCTAATGGTTTAGTGATACATCAGAAGTAAAAATTTTAATATCATTTAGGAGTAGCCAGTATAGAGATTATTCATTAATCAGGAAAGGGTGTTCCTGGGTCATTTATTTACCCATTCATTTATTTATATGACATAATTGCTGTTGAAAGCCTACTGAATACATAATTTTTCCTCTTGCCATTTTAAAAGTTTTTAATCTCTGACCCAATTTTACCAGTTTGTTAATTGGGTCAACTCATAAATCCAAAGTATACATACATATCAATACATATCTGCAAGCAATGTTTAAGGCATGACAAGACTTTTATTTTTCATGACAAATCACAAAAATAAGTCAAGACTTATTTTTTAGTTTTTCAAACATTTTTAACTGATTAAAATGTAAATATTCAGATATGTATATGTGTATATATTGATATATTTGTTTTAAAATATTTAGAAAAAAGATTAAAGATAGGTATTAAATAAAATCATTTATAATCGTGCTTGCTTCAGCAACACATATACTAAAATTGGAATGATACAGAGAAGATTAGCATGACCCTGCACAAGGATGGACATGCAATTTGTGAAGCGTCCATATTTTTAGAACCAACTGTATGGGAAAACATATTTGCCAATGATACCTAAGACAAGGGTTTAATCTCCAAAATATATAAAGAACTTGGAAGACTCCACTCTAAGTAAAGACAAGCAACCTAATTAAAAAATGGGCAAAGGACTTGAACACACACTTCTCCAAGCAGGACATACAGAGGATCCAGACCACACATGAAAAAGATATTCAGTATTGCTGAGCTATCAGAGAGATGCAAATTAAAACCACAGTGAGATACCACTTCACACCAGTTGGAATGACCATCATAAACAAAGCAATAAACAACAAGTATTGGAGAGGTTGTGGATGGAAAAAGGGGACCCTAGTGCACTGTTGGTGGGATTGCCAGACTGGTACAACCATTATGGAAAAACAGTATAGAATTTTCTTCAGTAAGACTAAAAATGGATCTGCCTTTTGATCCCAGCAATTCCACTGCGGGGACTATATCCTAAAAACCCTGAAACAAACAATCCAAAAGAACCTATGCACCCCAATGTTCATAGCAGCACAATTTACAATAGCCAAGTGTTGGAAGCAACCCAGGTCCCCATCAGCAAATGAATGGATCAAAAAACTATGATACATTTACACAACAGAATTCTATGCAGCAGAAAGAAAGAAGGAGCTCCTACCCTTTGCAACAGCATGGATGGAGCTGGAAAGCATTATGGTAAGCAAAAGAAGCCAGGCGGTGAAAGACAAATACCATATGATCTCACCTTTAACAGGAACCTAAACAACAAAACAAACAAACAAGCAAAATATAACCAAAGACATTGAAATAAAGAACAGGCTGACAGTGTCGAGAGGGAAGAAAGGAGCGAATTTCAGGGGAAAGGGGGAAGGGTTTGCAGGAACAAGTATAAAGAACACATGGACAAAAACTAGAGGTGGGTGGAAATGGGAGGGAAGTGGGGAAGGCTGAGTGGGTAGGCTGGGATGGGAGTGAAAGACAGAAATTGTACTTGAACAACAATTAAATAAAAAATTTAAAAAATCATCTATAATCCTATCACTCACATCTATTGAAAATGCATTCTGCCTCCACCACACTGAAAAACCCTAAATCGCTGACACATATATGTGATTCATATCTAATCACTGTATTTTGTAGCAGTGCTAGAACTATGAAAATATTATTGGCTTGACCAAAAGCCCATGTGGTTTTTCCATAAAATGAAGATACATTTTTTATTTTCATCAATAATGGTATTGATTTGGATATTTTGGGTACATCAGCTATCTCCCACATGGTAGAAT
This sequence comes from Phyllostomus discolor, assembly GCF_004126475.2. Taxonomy (NCBI): domain Eukaryota; kingdom Metazoa; phylum Chordata; class Mammalia; order Chiroptera; family Phyllostomidae; genus Phyllostomus; species Phyllostomus discolor. The sequence continues at coordinate 139,002,048 of NC_040903.2, read as the reverse complement.
GTTGATTGTTCTCAACTAATGTCTTGATCTGATCACTATCAATTTCAACTGGTCTGCCTAACAGTGGAGCATCGTCTAGCTAGAAATCACCAGCACAAAACTTCACAAACCACTTTTGACACGTTTTATCAGTCACAGCACTTTCTCCAAACACTGCACAAATCTAATTTTGTGTGTTTCACTTGCATTTTTACCTTTCTTGCAATAATAAAGCATAATATACTGGAAATTTTGTATATTTTCTTTCATCTTCAATATTAAAATGGCCACACAAAAATTCACCAAGTTTGATAAGATTTTTTAAATGTACACTGATACGACAGCCATCTTATGGAGAAAACCAAGCAAAACTTTTTGGCCACCCAATGCCTGTTGTGAAAAATATGAATAAAGGACTTCATCAGGCAATTCAAAAAGAGGCGAACCAAATGGCCAACATGTGAAAATGTGTCCAACTTCATTAGTCATAATGGAAATAAAGATTAAAACAGTTTAATACTCTTCAGAATGGCTACTTGAAAAGGAGAGAAAATCCCAGGAGCTAGAAGGGTTTGGAGAAACTTGTTTACATTCTTAGTGAGAATGTATACTGGGCAATGACTCTGAAAATCATTAAGCAGATAGGCCTGAAGCTAATTATATACATTGCTTATGATTCAGCAATTTATCTAATAGATATAAATATACTCAACAAAAAAACAAAATAAATACGTTCACCAACCTCACTAGGTTGAGGCCTCCCTTACTCCCACCCCACCAACATGAGCCCTCCTGTATCACTAGGAAAAGCACGTATTAGAAGATTTAATGGCTGACAATTCTCCAAAACAGATCCAATAATCTCAACCTTACATTAGGCCAGATAAATATAACACACACACATCATAATCAAACTATTCAAAGGGAAGAAGACAATATCTTGAAAAAGCCAAAGATAAAATGCATATAACATACAAGGTACAAATGTGAGAATTACAGCAAACTTTTTACTGTAAACTATGCAAGCCAGGAAACAACATAGTGGCATCTTTAAAGTGCTGAAAAAAAGAAAAAAAAACCCTGCTACCCAAATATACTATATTTTGAAAATACATTTCAAAATAAAACATACTTTATCAGAGAAAGAAAAACTTAGAGAATTTACTGCTAGATAATCTGTATCATAACAAAGATTAAAAATTAAAGAATGTGTTTCAGACAGAAGAAATTGGATACTAGAGAAAACTAGGATCTACATCAAGAAATAAAGAGCCCTCACCCTGACTGGCATGGCTCGGTGGGTTGAGCATCATACTGCAAACTGAAGTGGCGCCAGTTCATTCTTGATCAGGGCACATGCCTCACTTGTGGTTCAGGTCCTCAGCTGGGAGCATGCAAGAGGTAACCAATTAATGTTTCCCTCGCATGTAAGTATTCCCCTCATTCTCTTTCTTTCTCCCTTCCCCTCTTTCTAAGAATAAATAAATAAAATACTTATTTTAAAAAAGAAAGAAAAGAAAGATCCCTAGCTGGGTGGCTCTATTGGTTGGAGCATTCTCCCTTACACCAAGAGGTTGAGGGTTTGACCCCTGGTCAGGGCACATACTTAGGTTGTGGGTTTGATCCTCAGACAAGGCACCTATGGGAAGCAACCCATCAGTGCCTCTCCCTCCTTTCCTCTCTCTCTCAAATCAATGAACACATCCCTGGGTAAGGATATGTGTATATATAGATGTGTGTGTGTATATATATATATATATATATATATACCTATAGATATATAGATGTGTATAGATGTGTATTTATATATAGATATATAGAGATATAGATATATAGAGATATAGAGATATCCTCAGATGGAATAAATAAAGCTGTTAAATATGTACTTTTTGTTTTTAATTGTTCTAAAATATAAATTACTAACCAAAGTGAAAACAAGAGCAGTGTATTTTGCGTTAGAACTTAAGTACAAGTTCCTACAATTATAACACAGTGGAGATGAGGTAGAAATTTACAATATCCCCTTTTGTTGTTCTTATACTACATATGAAATGGTGTACTATTTGAAGATAGAATTTGATAAATGATGTCTGCTGTTAATTTAAAGGTAACCTCTGGGAAAACATAAAAGACATATGAAAAGATAATAATACAGTAAAATGGAATCATAAAAATATTTAACCTAAAAAAAAGCCAGAGAAAGAAACTAGTATTCAGAAAAAAAACTAATAGAAAATTGTTAAAAGAATGGTAGATTTTAATCCAACTGCATCAATAACACAATGAAAGTATGGGGAATGATATGTCATGCAAACACATCAAATGAAGATGGAGTTGCCATATTTATAAGATACAAATACCCAAGAAGACATAATAGTCCCAAATATGTACAGACCTAAAAACAGAGCTTCATAATCCATGAGGCAAAACTGATGAAACCAAAAGTAGAAATAGAAATCCTACAGTTGAAGACTTCAACACTCTTCTCTCAGTAACTGATTGAACAAGTAGTGGAAATTCAATAGCTACACAGAAGCCCTAAACAATGTTATTAATCAAGTTGGCTTATTTACCATTTTAAAACAATCCACTAACAGAATATATATTCTTTCCAAATGCATAGGAAACACTTTCCCAGAGAAACCATACTCGAAGCCAAAAAACATCCTTCAACATTAGTAAAGAGTAGATTTATGCAAAATGTGCAATAATAGATTAAATTTATAAGTGAAGATCAAAATAGGAGGAAATTACCCAAGTATATTAAAATTGAGAGAATTCCTATGGGTAGTGAAGGCCAAAGAGGATATAACAGGGTACTTTAAAATATTTTGAATCAAATGAAAATGAAAATATAACAATAGGATTTGGATAATGAAGGAAGTAAAGCAGTGCTTACAGGAAAATTTGTACATTAAATGCTTATATTAGATGACAGACAATATCTTAAACTAGTACTCCAAAGTTTGTACTCGAAGAAATTGAGAATTGCCTTGACCTGGGGTGGGGGGGGGCGTTGAGCACCATCCCGAAAACTGAAGTGTCACTGCTCGATTCTCAGTTACAGCATACACCCGAGTTACCGGACAGGTTCCTGGTTGGGGGCAAGGGAGAGGTGGATGTTTCTCTGTCCCATCAATGTTTCTCTTTCTTTCTTCCTCAGTTCCCCTCTCTCTAAACATGAATAAATCTTTAAAAAAGGGAATTTAAGGATAAGAGATAAATTAAATACAAGGCAAATATAAGAAAAAGTAAAGGTAGAATTCAATGCAGTTGAACACAACAACAACAAAAAGGTAAAAAATAACACACCAATGCTTCTTTGAGAGGCTTCTTAAAAAGGGAAAATAAAGTCATGCTATTTTTAAAAAAATAGAAGAAATAATGAAGCCAAACACTTGTGTCTTAAACAAAAACAAAAAAAACAAAGTCAGTGAAATTGGCACATCTCTAGCCAGGCAAACCAAGAAAAAAAAAATACACAAGTTACAAATGTCAGAAATCAGAGGCAATATCATAAACAGGTTAATAAGAGAAAACTATACACAATCCTACACCCCTCAGTTTCAACTATTTAAATAAAATACTAAAATTGAGTTTGAGTCTTTGAGTCTCAAAGACTCAAAGACTCAAAGACTTTGAGTCTTTGAAAGATTCAAACTCCCCAAATTCACTAAAGAATAAATGAAGTATTCATGCATCTATTAAACAAATTGGATATATACTTTAAAAATTCTTCAGAAAAGCAAGCTGCAGCCACAGATGGTTTGTTTATTGATTTTCATCAACTGATTAATGACCTTATTCTATGTTTTGTTTAATGCACTTAATATATTATTGTTGATCCATTAATGCTGGAATCATGGCCAACAGCACTATACATTGTACCTAAGCAAAGCTTATGGAATATGTATAATTTCTGTAAGTCAAGACACTGAGGAACACTAGACAGCACTTCAGCAATATGCTTGCCTACACAACATCTTGTTTGTTCCATTCAGTGCAATAACACAAGACAAAAAATAAAAGAGGCATTGGAAAGGAAAAAAAGTAAATGTCCTACCCTCAAAAAACCAGATTTTTACATAGAAAATTCAAAAAAAATCTAAAGACAGTGACTAGAATGAAAAAGCATGTTTATTAAGTTTGCAGAATACAAGGACAATATGAAAATATCAATTTTGTTTTATATAGTAGCAATGAATAATTAAAAATTAATATAAAAATAATGATTATAATGGCATCAAATATAATACAATTATATATCTTAAAAATGTGCAATATCTTTATATATAAAATTATAAAACACTAACAAAAAAAATCAAATAGGACCAAAATTACCAGAGCAATATATATCATGTTCTGATAAAAAAACTCACTATTTGTTAAGATGTCAATTCTTCCAAACCCATGTACATTGAGTTTGGTAACAATTTTAAGATTGCTTTTCCTACCCTGGCTGGCATAGCTCAGTGGATTGAGTACGGGCTGCGAACCAAAGTGTCGCAGGTTCGATTCCCAGTCAGGGCACATGCCTGGGTTGCAGGCCACAGCCCCCAGCAACTGCACATTGATGTTTCTCTTTCTCTCTCCTTCTCCCTCCCTTCCCTCTCTAAAAATAATAAATAAAATCTTTAAAAAAATTGCTTTTCCTTTCGAAATTGACAAGCTGTTTCTAAAATCTCTATGTAAGGGCAAAGAAACTAAAATAGCCAAAACAATTTCAAAAAAGAACAAATTTGGGGATATATACAACCTTATTTCCACATACAGCATAAAGAAGATTAGACAGTGTGGTTTGTGGTTTTGGAGAAAAATAGATATATACGTAAAGGAAGCACAGTGAAAAGCCCAGTAATAGATCCACACACACATATTTCCACAGAGGTGCAAAGTCAGTTCAAGGCTGAAAGGGTTTTCTTTTCACATGAGATTGCAGCATATGGAAAAGATTAATGTCTCTTCATACTTCACATTCAGTGTAAAACACCCAGCAAAAATGGATCATAGCCCTAAATAAAAACCTAAAACTATAAAACTGTTCAGTGCTTGATAGAATAAATCAAATAATCTATACCCTCTGATTCTTGGTTGTCAGATGTTCTCTCAGTACCCATGAGAGATGTGTTGAAATCAAGAATAATTATGTATTGGTTTATTTTCCCATTGTCTGACTGTTTTTGCTTCAAGCATTTTGAAGTTCTGTTATGGTGCATATACATTTATACATAATTACAGTTCCATAAAGTATTAGCGACATGTCTTTCATTGTTATTTATAACCCATCTTTTCTTCCATTAATACAGCCACTCCAGCTTTTCTAGTTTTACTGTTTACATAGCATATTTTTTCTACCTTTATGTCACTCTATGTGCACCTTTGTGTGATTATACCCACTGTAGACAACATGCAGGTCCTTCTGGTTTTTGTTTTTTACCCCTCTGAAGAATTGTTTTTGACTAGAGTGTTTTGCCCATTTCATTTGAATTATTGATATGGTTGTATTTAGGTCTGCTATTTTGGTGTTTATTCTAGTTATATTTTTTATCTTTTCTTCTTCCTTCCTTATTTTGTGTTAATTGACATTATTTTTAGTATTCCATCTTAATTCTTCTCTTGGCTTCTAGCTCTATCTCTTTGCATTTTATTCTTGTGGTTGACAGATATTATAAAATCCATCTCTAATTTATCACAACCCTTTTAGAGTTGATGTTTATTAATTACCTCAAAATATTGGAAATTTATAGCAGTGTATCTATAGTTACCCCCTTTCCTTTGTGTTATTGTTGCCATGTATATTACACCTACATATAATAGACCCTATAATTCAATATTTTTATAATTTTTCTCTCAGCCACAATATGCCTTTAAAAATGTTTAAGATAGAAAAAGAAAAATTTATCTTTTGTATTTACCAACATATTTATCATTTCCTGTGTACTTCATTTCTTTTTATAGATCCAAGTTACCATCTGTATCCTTTTCCTTTCAGCATAAATAACTTCCTTCAGAAAATTTAAAGCAGGTATGCAAAAATTCATTGGGTAAAAAATTCTTGGTGGACAGTTGCAACAATTTGAACATATCATTAAATGTCTCTGGAATTTTGTTTCTGATCAGAAGTCAGTCTTAATTATTTGCACTGTTATTCCCTTGCATGTAATTTGGCCCTAACCCCCATGTTATTCAAAGGTCAGCTGTGCATTTAGGACCCTTGATCTCAAAGTTGATTGAACATCCTGTTTAGATACACAAGACTAACAAAGAGTCCAATTGCCCAGTAACATCAAAATACCGTTGAAATCATGGTTATAAAGAATCATCCTAATATTGCCACATTTGTCTCACCTCAAATTTTTCCACCCTAGAGTGTCAGCATAATTTTGGCTTCAGTTAGACAACTCAGCCTATTTCTGAGTTTTATTCCTTCCACAAATTTTGAAAATCAGCATCTCCTGTCACTAAGTGAACACTTTCCTTTAGGCCAGCTTTACCGGTGTTCCCACAGCTCACCCTAACAACATTCATGTATTATTAGATGAATATTATACAAAATAGTGACCTGCTGCTACAAGAAAGAAATTAAATGTCTTTCTAGCATGAAAATAATCATAACAAACAGGCATAAACAATGCTTAGTATAAGACCCTGGAAAAACTCATTTATTTTCTCTTAAAACATTGGAAACATTTTGTGATTATACCTTTGTGTTATATGAACTTTTGTGACAGTACCTAATTGTTTTCTCACTTTTGCTTTAAATGGCAGGCATTCTCATAGGAATCACATAAACAAAATGCATTCTAGGGAGAGACCCAAGACAGTGGTGCAGTAGGTGGAAGCTACTCTACCCTCCTACCAGGACCAACCTGGAATTACAACTAAAATATAAAGAAATAAATCTGAATAACCAACTGTAAACTAGCTGCATAGAAGTCTAATAACCAAAATATGCAGAAGAAGTCACATCAGGATTGGTAAAAAAGGGGAAAGATGTGAAAAAGGTTGGCCCTGCTCCCACAAGCAGTGGCTGAAATTCCAGAGGGGTATCTCAACTGCAAAGTTTCCCCTGATAAGTGTGGGGTCTCAACCCCAAGCTGGACTCCCCAGTCTGGAGCACCAAAGCTAGAAACAGGTGCCTACATAACATCTGGCTGTGAAAATCAGCAGGATTCTGTCCTCCAGGGAGAGACAGGAGTCTGGTAGAGACACAGGCATCCTCTTAAAGGGTCAACAAATGAAACCTCATTTTCAGACACTCACTTTGGGCTCCAGCAGAGGGAGGGCAGAATGGACTAAAGTCACATGAGAAGAAACTGGGGTCTGTAGCTCTGGGGAGAGATCTGAAGGGACAGCCACCAGGATTACTGTGCTGAATCACTCTTTCACCAAAGATACCATCATTCTTGGATGAAGCCCACCCTTCCACATGGCATCAGTCTGGAAAATTTCAATAGCCCCACCCTCTGGGCTCCCTGTTGCCCCACCCCACAGTTTGTGCCCTGCAGAGAAATCAGCTATGTGGGCTGAGGTGTAGAGGCTTGGGCAGACTCAAGGGATGTCAGTGACTGAGTGGTGTGGTTAGGGCAGTACTATTCCTTCTACTTACCACAGGAATCTGATTGGAGCCTACCTCTCATGGGAGAATGGCTAACCCCAGTCTCCTGGTTCCCAGCAGACTGACCCCTGGTGGCTCTGCTCTGCCAATTCCAGGCAGAATCTAGAACAGACTGAGTTTTATGGCTTAGGGAAGCGGGCAACAGCCCCCACCTTCCTCCATGCCTGACTGATGACTCCTCTCACAGCAGATCCACTAGCCCTATGCTCAAGACTCCTGACAGCTCTGCCCAGCAGAGATCATGTTCCTGGTAGAATCAGGGGTCATTCTTTCCTTGCACACCCAATTGGTACAGAGCCCTCCCTTCACATGGCCAAATCTTTGTCTGTTTGGGCCTGATAAGCTCTGCTGGCCTCACTCTGATGATTCCCCAAGACCCCACTATATACAAAGGTGAGCAAGCACCCAGCAGGAGGAAGCTAGATTTTATATACCCTCAAACATTCTCGAGTGGCCACAGGACAAGCACTGGCACTGAGTGTTTACCTGTACCACTCTGGTAAAAACAGTTCACCCATACCTGGTAACTCACTGAGAACCTACCTCATGCAACTCAAATACCACCAGAGGCTCTTTAGGGACTGAGACTAACAGGCAGCCAGCAGGTGGAGGTGGATCTTAAAGTGCATTAGGACTTTAGCTGACCTGCCCCCAGGACCCAGTCAAGGTGAAACCAAAGAGGACTACTCCAAGACACATGATAATAAAAATGGCAAAATTTAAAGGCAAAGAGAGAATAATAAAGACAGCAAGGGAAAAACAGCTAGTAACATACAAGGGAGCTCCGATAAGGCTAGCAGCTTATTACTCAACAGAAACATTACAAGCTGAAAGGGAATGGCAAGATATATTCCAAGTAATCAAAGCAAAGACCTGCAATCAAGACAACTCTACCTAGCAAGACTCTCATTAAAATGGAATAAGGAGCTTCCCAGAAAAAAAAATGGTGAAAAGAACATACTTGGATCAAACTAGCATTGCAAGAGAAGCTCAAGCGACTGCTTTAAGAAGATGAAGAAAGAAGAAAGAGAGAGAGGAACACAGTATAAAGTGGAAAAAAGGGCAAGGAGTAAGTACCTATCAATAATAACCTTAAAGGTAAAAGAATTAAATGCTCTAATCAAAAACCATAGGGTAGCTGACTGGATAAGAAAACATGAGTCACGTATATGCTGCCTATAAGACATCCACCTCAGAACAAAAGACCTCCACAGACTGAAAGTGATGGGTTGGAAAAAATGTTCCAAGCAAACAGACATGAAAAAAAGCTGGGATAGCAATACTTATATCACACAAAATAAATTTCAAAACAAAGTCCATAAATATAGACAAAAGAGGACAGTATATAATGTTTAATGGGACAATCAATCAAGAAGATATAGCCCTTGTAAAATTATATGCAACTAAAATAGGAGCACAAAAATATATCAGGAAAACCTTGGAGGACTTCAAGAAGGATATCAACAGCAACATACTCATAGTAGGGGATTTTAAAACCCAACTATTAACAATGGGTAGATCCTCCAAGCAAAAAATCAATAAGGATATTGTGGCATTGAACATCACTCTAGAACAAATTAATTTAATTGAGATACACAACTTTTCACACCAAAGAAGCTAAATGTACATTTTTTTCAAATGCACGTGGAACATTTTCAAGTACAGACCACATGGTACATCACAAAACAAGCCTCAATAAACTCAAGAAAATTGAAAACATATCAAGCATCTTTTCAGATCACAATGGCTTGAAAGTAGAAAGAAACCTCAAGGAAAAAACTCAGAAAAGTCAAATACAAGGAGACTGGATGACATGTTATTAAACAATGAATGGTTAAAATGGGATCAAGAAGAAAATTAAAAAGTTCCTGGAAAAAAATGAAAATGAACACATAACAGTCCAAAACCTGTGGGACACAGTGAAGTAAGTCCTGAGAGGGAAGTTCATAGCAATACAGGCCTACCTAAAAAATACAGAAACATTTCAAATAATCAACCTCACCCTACATCTATGAAAACTACAGGAACAATACCAATAACACATTTCACAAACACTTCAAAAATTTATATGGAACCATAAGCAACCCAGAATAGCTACAGCAATTCTGAGAAAAAAGAACAAAGTACGAGAGATCACAATACCTGATAACAAACTATATTATAAAGCCACTGTAGTCAAAACAGTGGGGTACTGACATAAGAACAGATACATAGACCAATGGAACAGAATAGAGAGTCCAGAAATAACCCAAGTCTCTATGGTCAATTAATATTTCACAAAGAGGGCAGCAGCATAAAATAGAGTAAGAATGGCCTCTTCAACAAATGGAGTTGGAAGATCTGGACAGCAATGTGCAAAAAAAAAAAATTAAACTCAATCACCAAGTGTAAACACAATACACAAAAATAAATTCAAGGTGGATAAAAGACTTAAATATAAGTCATGACACCATAAAAATCCTAGAGAAGAACATAGGCAGGAAAATCTCAGACATTCCATGCAGCAATATTTCCACAGATATGTGCCCTAGAGCAAGGGACATAAAAGAAAGAATAAACAAATGGGACTTTACTTTTTCACTGCTAAAGAAAACAGCAGAAAATGAAAAGAGAACCAACTGCATGGGAAAATATATTTGCAAATGATACCTCAGACAAGGGTTTGATATCCAAAATATATAAAGAACTCACATGATGCCACACCAGGAAGACAAATAATCAAATTTTAAAAAATGGCCAAAGGACCTGAACTGGCACTTCTCCAAGGAGGACATACAGAGGGCCCAGAGACATATGAAAGAATGCTTAGCATCAGTAGCCACTAAAGTAATGCAAATCAAAACCACAGTGATATACCACTTCACACCTGGAAGAATGGTCATCATTAATAAATCATCAAGTGCTGGCAAGGCTGTGGAGAAAAGGGAACCCTAGTGCACTGTTGGTGGGAATGCACACTGGGGCAGCCACTGTGGAAAATAGTATGGAATTGCCTCAGAAAACTAAAAATGGAACTGCCTTTTGACCCAGCAATTCCACTGCTGGGATTATACCCTAAGAACCCTAAAACACCAATTCAAAAGAACTTATGCACCCCAATGTTCATAGCAGCACAATTTACAATTGCCAAGTGCTGGAAGTAACCTAAGTGACCATCGGTAAATGAATGGATTGAAAAACTGGCACATTTACACAATGAAATACTACACAGAAGAAAGAAGGAGCTCCTACCCTTTGTGACAGCATGGATGGAACTGGAGAGCATTATGCTAAGTGGAATAAGCCAGGCGGTGAAAAGACAAATACCATATGATCTCACCTATAAGTGGAACCTAATCAACAAAAGAAATAAATGAACAAAATAGAATCAGAGATTTGGAAATAAAGAACAAACTGACTGATACCAGAGCATGGGGGTGGGGGATAACAGGGGAAAGAAGTGAAAGGGACAAGCCAAGGAACATGAATAGAGTACTCATGGGCACAGACCATGGAAGGAATTGACTCTGGGACAGGTCGTGGTGAACAAGGGGGTGAAAGGTGGACCACTGTAAATGAACAATATATGAAAAAAAGACTGCCCACTACATAACATATAATCATCCAACCAATCTTTCAATTGAAACATATGATATATTCATCAGGGACTCCAAAAATATTGCATTTGGAGATAGGAGATTTCTGAAATAGGAGGAGATCCTATATGAGCCGAGTGAAATCTTGATTGTTATCATTAATATAAATTCACACACAGTAAGATTTGAAAAAGTAAATAATCCTGATGAACTCTGAGAGGGGAAACAGAAGGGAGAAATATTTATTTCAAAATTCACCCATGTTCTTGAGAAAAAATTTTGTTTTTTGAGCTTCCTATTAACAAAGAAGGAGAAATAGCACCATTCACCAACCTCTTCCTTCGTACCAGGGCAAACAAAGAAGTGGTTGGACAGTGAAAATTAGGTCATGGCTCCTCTTGCAGCAGGGTAAGAACACAGATGGGTCATCACCTCCACTGCTTATCTTGGGGAAGCTGAGGAGTTGAATAGAATCTCATCGTAGAACCTGGAATAGCAGGATGCACACCAGTCTGTGGGGGTCTCCCTGGTGACCTTGGCAGTCCTTTTATGCTGTTCTCTTGTTCTTCTCTTCACAGATAGGAACTTATGCTTCACTAATTCATCTGTCCTAAGTCAGTACGAGCCTCAAGTTTGTCTGTATTTCTTAGTATAACAAATAGAGTGGCATCAAGAATTATCACAATTTTCAGTCATTAAGCAGCATTTCTTAAGGAGAATCAATTATTTTTGCTTTTGTAAAACATTAGGAGTACCTAAATGTGTTGACATTTGAACTTCTCTCTTCACTACCAGTGGGAGTAATAATAACTCTACATTTTAAGACTCCCTTCCTTAGGCAGTTATAACACTACAAGGTAAGCTTTATGAAGGTGAAGATTTTTGTCTGCTTTAACTGCTTTATCACTAGATCCCAAAATTGTGTTTGACTTAAGTTAGATTTTCAATTTTTAATGAATCAACATGAATGACAAAGTTCAAGATAAAATGTAATACATGCAATGGATTTTAAGATGAGGACTTTAGAGTACATTTGTTTCAAATATTTGGGAAGAATATCAATATCAGATAATTTCAAGCTTAGGAAAACAGATCTATTTAAAATAAATTATGAAAAATAAAGAGGACACAGATCATTAAGAGATTAAAAGAATGTAGAGTCCAGGTAGAAGCTAACAAAGTAAGCCCCTGAAGCTGAAGAAGAGGGAGGGATGAAGTGATTTGGTGAAAGAGTACATAAAAGAGAGAAGGGAGAAGCGGTGCTGAAAGGCAGGTTATGGTTAAGGTCAGTGCAAGGTGAACATAGGGTCCTGAATGCCAAGTCGCAGGGTATAAATTTTATACCCTCCGTGTAGAGAAGCTGATTTCTCTTTCTGAGCATTGAAACTGAAAATCACCACCGTCTGAGTCTCAGAAAAATTAATCTTGCAGCATTCCAGGTTGATGAGGAAAGAACTGGAAGCAAAAAGTACAATAGAGAGGCAGATCGCGCCTTTCATGAATGACCTAAAAACATAATATGATAACATGGGATGGCTTCCTCCAATGGAATCCATCTGGTTTTAAAGGATGTAAGTTTGTATCACTCACTTTTGATTGGCAGAAAAAGACTAAAGGCAAAATGCTAAAAAAGCCAGGGATTGTGATTTTCTTAGATCATCTGTCAAAAATTGATTCTTTCATATTCTCAAAGGCCTTCAGGCACCAACTGTGGAAGAATAAAACCAAAGAAGGAAAAGAGCTTTTAAGGCAGATGATAGGAACTCAAGCAGAAGGGAAAAGTCCACTGGCAATAGACCACAATAATATAAGAAATGTGTGCTAGGTAGAAAGAGCAGAAAATGCAAATAGGAGATGAGAAAATAGTATGGTACAATTTCTAGAAGTGTACTCTGTAAGGCATAGTCCATAACAAACTACACAATCATAGGATGCATATACTATGGGAAGAGAATTCAGGAAAAAAGTAAAATTCAACTATAAGAATTTGTACAACCTTATAAATTGATTTTCTACATCTCAAGCCATGAGAAGATTAGCCTGTCATCCTCCTGCAATCCCCAGGAAGAAACCAAAGGGCCAAAATGTTGAGGGCACAAATGCAGAAATAAAATTTGGATTCAGCAATATCTAGATAGAAAACTATTACCAAAATTCCAGTGAGGTGTGGTTAGATGATAAAACTAAACTAACTTTTGTAAGGTAAACACACCAATTTGTAATGTCTAACCTAAATACTAAATACCTTCTGAGCAAAATTTTATTTTATACTACTCATTTTTGCTTCAAATGCAAGTTAAATGATTAATTTCTAAGAATAAGTAACTCTTAAAGGAGAAATGTTTGAATTTGGCTCTGTTCCACCAAATATCTTTTCACCTGGACTGGTGCTCACATAACATTGGACATACAAAATTTAGTCTCTAGCTCTTAGAAAAAAAAGAATGGGAAAAGGGTAACTACCTGATTGACATTCTGAGGAAGAGAGCAACATGAAATTCATATGTTATATGTTGCTCTGTGTACCTTTCTAATTTTCATATATGAAAGGGACAGGGGTTCTGACTGGTGTGAGTCAGTGGGTTGGGTGCTTTCCTTGCAAACCAAAAGTCACTGGTTCGATTCCCGGTGAGGCCAGGTCCCCATTTGGGATATGTGAGAGGCAACTGATTGGTTTCTCTCCCACACCAATATTTTTCTTGTTCTCATTGTCCCTCCTTCCCCCTCTCTCTACAAGTAAATATATAAAATCTTTTTTAGAAAAGAAGACAAGAATGATTCTCTCCCTTAACTCAGCACATGCCTGGAGATTGACCTAATGATGCTCATGCATTGCTCTACTTATTGTTAAAATCAAACCCTTTGCATAAGAAACAGCATGTCACCTATGTATGTCATACACTACAGTGGCCTAAAAACTATTTCTACTTTCCTGTTATGAACCAAACTTCTGTGGTTGGAGGGGAGTAAGTAAACCACCATTTCTTTGTGGCAGCATGGATAGATCTTGAGAATATCATGCTAAGCAAAATAAGTCAGATGAAAAAAGTAAAGAACCATATGGTTTCACTCATATGTGGGATATAAAACTGAAAGTGACAAGTGAACAAGCAAGATAAACAAAAACTGGTAGACACAGAACAGTATGGTGGTTACCAGAGGGAAAGGGAGGGAAGTAGTAAAAGATAAAGAGGGTCCAACATTGTGTGTTCATCACCCAAAGTAAAATCCAACACAGAAGGGGATTTTACTTTGGGTGATGAACACACAATGCAATATACAGATGAGGTGTCATTGAATTGTACACTTGAAATCTGTATTTTCATTAACAAATGTCACCTCAATTAATAAGGAAAAATCCAGCTAAAAAATAATGGCACTGAATAATATCATAAAATAATAAAGCATGTTACTTAAAAAATTGATTATCCTGAAGGGGACTGTATTTTAAGCCATTAAATGATTGGAATGGGCGAGTTGAATTTTTTCACACATCTTACCCCACCCCTGAGAGAAAATAAGTCATATATATCACTGGATTGTCAAATCAAACCCACACTAATCAGAGATCATAGCATGCTTTACTAAATAATTTTAAGTATAAAATCAGGAGGTTCAAGTAAAGCAAACAGAAGTCTTTTTTAAGACTTTATTTATTTATTTTTAGAGAGAGGTGTAGGGAGAGAGAAAGAGAGGGAGAGAAACATCAGTGTGTGGTTGTTTCTCACATGCCCCCTACTGGATACCTGGCTCAATTCACTGAGCCACACCAGCCAGGGTCACCTGTGTGGATTTCGTTGCTATTTATGTGATTTACTATTTCAGTCTTGACCATGATCTGACTTCTAGTTTAAATGTTATCTTGGCACTTATTTTATGAAACAGCAGGCTCCTCCACACTAGTCTCCATATAAATTTTAACTATTTCCTATCATTTTGATTTCGGTAACTATTTTGGAAATCCTTATATGTGGAAGGAAGATTTAAACTGACTTCAAGATATCCCTGGCTGGTATAGCTCGGTGGATTGAGCACGGGCCTATGAAGCAAAGGGTCACGAGTTCGATTCCCAGTCAGAGCACATGCCTGGGTTGCAGGCCAGGTCCCCAGTAGGGGGCACGTGAGAAACAACCACACACTGATGTTTCTCTCCCTCTCTTTCACCCTCCCTTCCCTTCTCTCTAAAAATAAATAAAATCTTCTTAATACAAAACTGACTTCAAGATAGAAAGAGCATATTTAAGCACATAAAACCTCAGTAAGTAATTTTTCAAGTTAAAGCCACTGTTAAATATGTTCTATTAAGAATAGAAAGACCATCCTAAAATGTGCTATGAAAACATTTTCAAGACAGTGTAGGAGGAAGTGGGCAGCCCCTACTGTCTAACACACAAGATGCATTCAGTTTAGGACTGTGATGATTTTAAGTGTTATAAATTAGAGTTGCTAAAATCAGGTAAGAAACATTCATAAACAAGTAAATTAGATGTATGATCCATGAAGTAAATGGATCCTTGAAGCTAAAATTTAAAGTAGCTATAATCCCAACAGTTAAAATTTACCAAAAGCAGAGCATTTTTTCTGCCTTGGAAGACTTTGTTGTTTCTTTAGTAGTGTACCTTACATTGTTCTGGATTGTAATGTAATAAATAAAACTTCACTACTGCCTACATGACTATTCCCTACATTTCAAAAGAAACTCTTGGTTCTGTACTGTTCTTTTCTTTACCAATTTTTGGTTTTCTAATTTATTTTTATTGGTTCAAGTGACTAGTGATTAATAAATGCAGTAACTTTTTTAGTTTGACCCCATTTTATCTAAATGAAATGAACTATATGATAATATGAAATAGCTATTTTCTTCAAACTAGTCTGGGATGATAAAACAAGAATAAGATTTGAAAGAAGCTGATAATCATTGAAGGTGGTTTATGAGTACTTGAAGGTCATTACATTATTCCTTTAATTGAAAATTTTATGTTTAAAATTTTTATAACAAAAGTTTATTTTAATTTTTAAAGGGGCTATGAGACTCCTCTTAGGTTACTCTTTTTTAGTATTTTAGTAACTTCATGCTAGTTACTGTAAGAAATACCTTCACCATTTATTGTCAAGAATTTTCTTTTTCAGCCATAATTTAACATTATAAGTAAAAAATATTTGGTGAGCTGTTCATCTTAATATTTGTGATGATTTGGTTTTCTACCCCATTCCTTTAGTCTCCCAATGCTGTTTTTAGAAGAAATTAATTCCCATAACACCTCAGGAGAAAGTTTCAGATATTCTAATTTTCTTGTTCCTATTTTAGAAGAAAAGAGGCTTAAAACTAGTTCAAGGTTGCACAGCTTTGCTGTAAATACCAGCCTAGTAAATAAAAGCTTTATCATCCTGGATATGAGTTCTAATCACTGGAGGTTGCCTCAGTTGAGACTAAACTCAAATTGTTGCTTTGTCTGAGACTACACTATATTATAAATGGGTCTGTATTTTTCCATTTCAGTGTTCTTTTATCTGAGAGCCACTGGTAGGTATGCAGAAATTCAAATGAATCACCTCCAAATTTAAATTAAAAATGTGTCTGACAATAGCTACAGGCTTAATGCATCCGTAAAACTTCCTAGCTATCCATCACAGCTTTATGACTCATATCAATCACCGGGAGTAATGACTTTCAGCCTCACCAACACAGACCCTGGGTGGATGAATAATCGACGTGATGCACCCAAGTCGGTAAGCTGCAGTAGTTAATGAGATGGATGTTGTCATATCTATGAAAACTGTAAAATTCTTATAATTATTTGTAGAGAAACTGAGAATATTTTCTGTCCTGATAGCCATAATCATTTTCTAGTGAATAAATCATCAAATATTTTGAGTCTATGTGTTAAGCTTTGACTGTACATTTATTTGTTTGTTTGTTTCAGGATTAATTTATTAAAGTAGATTTCCCAGGGGAATTAAATGTCAATGTCCTGCCCTGAAGAAAATGTTAATATAAAATGTGTTTATATTTCCCCATTTGCCTTTAATTAGTGAACTATAAAATAGAATATGTTCACTTAAAATTTCATAAGGGCTCATAAATATCATGAATTAGTCCATACCTTGCCCTGAAAAAGGAAATGAAATGGTAGTTTTTATTTCTAATTAAATGATGAATTAGTTTTCATTGCTGTATATTGGATTGGCCAAAAAGTTCATTTAGCATTTTTTCTGTAACATGGCTCTAGTAGTGCTTAGTTCTTTAACTTCATTTGAAATAATTTTGCAGCTGTCATATCAACGTGCATTTATTTCTTTTAAGATTTTATTTATTTACTTTTAGAGAGAGGGGAAGGGAGGGAGGAAGAAAGGGAGAGAACACAGATGAGTTGCCTTTTGCACACCCCCAAATAGGGAACTGGCCTGCAACCCAGGCATGTGCCCTCACAGGGAACTGAACCTGCAGTCTTTCAGTTTGCAGGCCAGTGCTCAATCCACTGAGCCACATGGATGCCAGGGCTCAGTGTGCATTTTCAAAAAACTTATCAAATTTGGTGAAATTCTGTGCAATCATTTTAATATTGAATTTGGTAGAATACACATTTTCAGCATTTTAGGGTTTTTTTTTCAAGAAGGGTAGAAATGCAACTTGAACACAAAAATAAAATATTTGTGTAGTGTATAGAGAAGTACTGTGACTGATAGAACATGTCAAAAATGGTCTTTGAAAGTTTCTTGGTACTATTAGCATTTTGGTCAAGTAATTCTTTGCTGTGGGGCTGTTGTACACATTGGAAGATGTTTAGCAGCACCTCTGACCTCTACCCACTAGAAGCCAATAGTGGGAGATAGCCAACATACTCAAAATATTCAAATCAATAAAGTTATTGGTGAAAATGAAAAAATTGTGTCTTTTATTTTATGGAAAAATCTAAACAGATTTTTTGCCAAACCAATAACAAACTACCACAGACTTAGAGGGTTTTAACAACACCCAGTTATTAAATTACAGTTCTGTAAGTCAGGAGTCAAGGACAGCGTGGCTAGGTTCTCTGCTCAGAATGTCACAAGGCTGAAATCAAGGTATAAGCTGAGCTGTGTGGGGGGTCTGGGGAAAAGCCAAATTCCACACTCTTTCCTGGAGTAGGCAGAATTACCTTGCTGTGGCAGGCCCAAGGCCCTGTTCCCTTGTTCTCCATCAGCTGTGGACATTCTTAGGTCCTAGAAGCTGCTCACTCTCCTTGCCAAGCAGCCCTCTTCATCGCCCATGCAAAAACAGCACTTCGAATCTTTCTCGCGCTTTGTATCTCTGACTTCATCTTCTGTGCCCAACCACAGGAAAAACAATCACTGCTTTTAAAGTGCTTACTTGATTAAACCTGGCCCACCTGACCTTACTTACATCTGCAAAATCCCTTCACAGAAGCATCTAAATTACTGTTGGTTTGAATAACTGGGAACAGGTGTGTGTGCCCCGAGACCAGCATCTTAGGGAGCCATTTTAGAATTCTCCCTATACAAAATAAAATGTTACTGTGTCTTCTGCATTCAAGTATTTATAGCAAATTATCCAAGTGACAATCAAATTCCCTATATACCTTGTGTCTTAGTCCATTTATACTGCTCTAACAGAACACCACAGACTGGGCCACTTATAAACAATAGAAATTTATTTCTCACAATCTGGAGTCTGGGAAGTCCAAAATGAACACAAATGCAGTGTTTGGTGAGAGCTCACTTCTGCTGTGCCCTCACATAGTAGAAGGGGCAAGGGGGCTGGCTCTATGCAAAATTTTAAATATGTTTAAAATGTTTATTCTTATATATTTTTAAAATTCAGAAATAGAAAAAGTAAACAAAATCTTCTCTTTCCTTCTGTGCACTTATGCACATAGTGACATACAGAGGTGATGTTACAACACACATCTTTTGTTTTTCTCCATGTAGATCCTGGAAAATCTCTTAACGCCCAGCCACATGGGCCTGGAGCAGGAGCCCACTCGCTGTCATAGGGGTGAACTGTGGTAGGAAGTTCCCATGACATCACTCATCATATTTGTATGGGACCCCTAACCTCCAGAAGACCAGGAATTCCACTCTAGATCTTTGTGTCTCCAACCTTCCTGTGCACACAGGTTGTCTGGGCCTTGTTAGAATGCAGGTTCTGGTTCACAGGGTCTGGGGTGGGGCCTCGTTGTCTGAATTTCTACCAAGTCCCAGAGCTATTGCTGGACCCTAGACCTTTATCTGAGGGCAGAGCTGGGAGCAGTGGTCCTTGTTTCCGGCAGCAGGTTAGGACTATCTGGAGGCTTTAAGAGTCGTGCTTGGGCTCCACTCCCCGCCCCCCACCCCAATAAAAAGTTCTGTGTTATTGTCTGGGTTGGGGCCTGGGCATTGGTGTGTCTTAGGAAGCTTCCCAGATGATCCTAATATTCAACTAAAACATTCCATGGGGCTGCAGACTTGTCAAAGAAACAAAATTTCCATGTTCTCTTGTTAGCTAAAATGTAAACCACATGAGGATTCAGTGAGGCTGTGTGACAAGCACCTAGAACAAGGTGTGTCTGGCACAGCTTCTGTACAACACAGAAAGTGATCCTTAATGTAAACCAGGAGACTTTAGTTAACAATAATTGTTGCTGTTTCAACATTGGTTCATCAGTTGAAACAAATGTACCAAATTAATGTAAAATGCTAATAGTAGAGGAAACTGGGGTTGGGCAGAGGGGTGGGCATATGAGAATTCTATTTTCTTCTCATTTTTTCTATAAACCTAATACTGCTTTTAAAAATATAAAGTCTATTAATTTAAACAATTAACAACTGGTACCACACAGACACTGGCCAATCGGATAGAGCAGAGGCCCACAGGTCTCCTGAAAGGCAGGCAGCAGCTCCTTCTTTGCTGAATCACCCAGGGAGGGTGGGAGGGAGGAAAGGTCCCCAGAGACGGTGTGGGCAGTAGTCAAAGGGCTCAGGAATTGGGAATTATTTCAATGTTTAAACCACTAGCATGGCCCTAATACCCTGCATACCAATTCTGACTGACTACCATTGTTGTTTTTTTTAAATATTTCATTTATTTATTTTTAGAGGGGGGACGGGAGGGAGAAAGAGAGGGAGAGAAACGTTGATGTGTGGTTGCCTCTTGAGCGCCCCCTACTGGGGACCTGGCCCACAACCCAGACATGTGTTCTGATTAGGAATCAATTGGTGACTCTTTGGTCTCAGGCCAGCACTCAATCCACTGAGGCACACCAGCCAGGCCATATCATTGTTATTTTTTATTAGTTAAAGGCAGAAGTGAAAGAAACAAAGAAATGACAATCCTATAAGATAAATAATATCCCCATTTCACACATGAGGAAAACTGAGCCACAGAGAAGTTGTGATTTGCACAAGGCCACACAACTGTTCAGTAGGGAAGCTAGGATCTGATCCTGAACTTGTCCATCTCTAAACCTCACCTTTCCTCAGAGGAGAAAGGATCTGTCTGGGCAAGACCACTGGAAAGTAGCTAACCTATTAGTGGTTTATTTCATGAAATTGAGTCATTAAGTTGGCATTTGCAAAGAGTCAAAAGTATAGTTTCACTTACAAGAGGTTAGAACTTCTGCCCAACTCAATCACTCACCTCCCTGGGCAAATCTATTTCCTCCTTTTGCTTCATTTTAGATCTGGAGAAAGTCAGCATTGCAAGGACTCTTAGAGCTCATAGGCCAATCATACTTGCCTCCCATTTTGTAGACAGGAAAAGCGAAATTCAGAACAGGGAAACGGCTTGGCTAAGATAACGCAACCAGACCTTAGCAGAGCTGGGGCTAGGACCAGGTCTCTGACTCCCAGCACGTGGCTCTGTGCCTCTGAGGGCTGTGGGGCTGAGGTGCTGCTGCCCTTAGCCAGAGCAGGTCAGGGCCTTGAAATCCTCACTCCCAAGCCTAAGCGCTTGAATGCAATTAAGCCATAAGAAGTCACCTCCCACTGTGGTCAGGGGACTACAAGGCCACTCTGTGAGATGTGGTCAGTAATGTCACTGGAACTTGTCTATGTGTGACTTCACAGAAGTACATCCATTTTCTGGGCTTCAAAACTGCAGCTCAGCATCTTCCTGGATCCTCCATGTGACCCACTGTGAGCTTCACAGAAACCAGTAGGTAGACAAGAGTCCATTTAGTGTAATAAGGGGATGGGCTTTATGAATACAACAATTGCCTTTGTGCCTCAGCAGGAAAAATGATTTTCAAGTTAAAAATATGTTCTGGAGTGGCTCTCAGACTCTGGTAATTTATGGTTCCTCGCTGGAAAGTTATAGGGGTGCTTTCTTCCAAAGTAGGGGGTCTTTTTTATAAGGGCACTAGTCCTATTCATGATTCCCAAAGGCCCCACCTCTAAATACCAACACACTGGGTGTTAGGGTTCAACGCATGAAGTGGGAGAGAGGGGTCACAAATAGTTAGTCTATGGCACCTTGTTAATACATCTACACCTTACAAATCTTGGGCATCAGGATTTTTATTTGTTTTCTTACTTTATTCTGTTTGTTTTTATTTTTAATTATTTATTTTCAGTTGGTCATATGTAACAGTTTCTACCTCTGTAATATAGACCCAAATTTAGCAGTACATTCTTTGTCCAGGTACTGATACATCTAGGCTCAAGTACGCACACCTCTTTGCTAGCAAATGACTTTCTGAAATATTGTGCACGTTGTCAGTATGATTCTTATGACAAATGATGCCAAATATAGATGCAGAACAGACCAAGTCTAATTTGACTACTATACTACTGCACTGAGTACTATCTGTAAATAAAGGGGATGGTAATGATACTCCAGATTTCTAGCATAGAAACATTTTGGTTTTTGTAAGGATTTATGGTTTTTCCTGAAATGAAATAAAAGCCAAGCATCATTTGACTAGTCTATTAGGCAAAGCACTATCGTTCTGCTCACTAATTCCGGTAAGAATTGATTTAAAAAAAATACCAGGTAATTTCAAGATCTATCATGATTCAATGATTCTCTGACTCACCAAAGTGCCTTGAAATGTAATCACATTTTAGAACCATCATTTTTATTGCATTCATATTGATTATTGCCAAGTACAGTCTTATACTTAGTAATACCTGAGATGAAATAGTATATTGTCATAAAAATTACTGCTCTTAAGAGTAATGTAGTTCCCAGAAAACAATTTTTGATGAGGTCAAAAAGAGCTAGGTTAAAAAAATATTGCTATTTTATAACACTGTCTATATTAGCATTTGGTCATGAACAGTGGTAGGCAGAACTCAATGAGAAGCTAGGGCAGAGAAAAGTAAATTGTGTGATATTCAGACAAGAAACTAAAATCAAGTAAAATGTTGATTGGTTGAAATAAGTTTGGAATTCAGGGTCTCAAACCAAGATAGAACACATGAGATGCCAAATTAATGAGTCAGAATCTGTGTGCAAAGATTAAGATTGGGCAAATATCTAATCAGAAACAATCTGCCTACCAGTAACACTTCAGAATCTGTAAACCGTGATTGGATATAAAAGGAGTAAATTACAAAAACAAATCAGATTATTGTTAAACCCTCTAATGTTTCTCCATTGTATCTCCAATCTAAATCCCACTGTATCTCATTCTAAACCCAAATTTCTTACTGTAAGCATCAGGGTTTGGCTAGAAGAACAGGAGCCACTATATGGATTCCTTCTGAAAGGATTTAGTTGAGAAATTAGGGAATTGCATAACCATTGTTACAGCTAGAGCAACCAGGGTCAAGGGAGCTGCCATCATAGGATGGGGGACTGACACCAAAGCATGGTACACTGATTTTCTCCAAAATCTTTGCTCATTGCTGTGAACAATATACACGTGATTTTTTAATACCGATCTTGCATCCTGAGAAGTTGATAAGCATGTTAATTAGTTCTAGTGGTTATTTGGGGATTTTCTATATACAGCATCATGTCATCTGACAATAAAGGCAGTTTCATTTGTCCTTTCCAATCTTGTTTCCAACCTTTGGCCAGCCCCTCTGTGTGTGTGTTTAAAGACTTCTGAGTCAGACAACTTTTTCTAGAAAGGATCATGTAGTAAGTATTTTAGGCAACTCATACATTCTTTTTTTAGTTTAATAATATTTTTATTTAACCCAATATTTAATGCACATGAAATATTATTAGTAAGATGTTTCACATTCTTTTTTAAATCATTGTTCAAATAGTTTTCTGTTTTTTACTCCCCTCCCATCCCAGCCCACCCACCCAGCCCTCCCCACCTCCCTCCCATTTCCATCCCCTCTAGTTTTTGTCCATGTGTCCTTTATATTTGTTCCTGTAAACACTTCCCATTCTCCCCTGAAATTCCCCTGAGATTCCCTCCCTTCTCCCTCTGGTCACTGTCAGCCTGTTCTCTATTTCAGTGTCATTGGTTATATTTTGCTTGTTTGTTTTGGTGTTTAGGTTCCTGTTAAAGGTGAGATCATATGGTATTTGTCTTTCACTGCCTGGCTTATTTCACTTAGCATAATGCTTTCCAGCTCCATCTATGCTGTTGCAAAGGGTAGGAGTGCCTTCTTTCTTTCTTTCTGCTGCATAGAATTCCATTGTGTAAATGTACCATAGTTTTTTGATCCATTCATTTACTGATGGGCACCTGCATTGCTTCCAGCATCTAGCTATTGTAAATTGTGCTGCTATGAACATTAGGGTGCATAGGTTCTTTTGGATTGTTGTTTCAGGGTTTTTAGGATATAGTCCCAGAAGTGGAATTGCTGGGTCAAAAGGCAGATCCACTTTTAGTTTTCTGAGAAAATTCTATACTGTTTTCCATAGTGGTTGTACCAGTCTGCAATCCCGCCAACAGTGCACTAGGGTTCCCTTTTCTCCACAACCTCTCCAACACTTGTTGTTTGTTGCTTTGTTTATGATTGTCATTCTGACTGGTGTGAAGTGGTATCTCACTGTGGTTTTAATTTGCATCTCTCTGATAGCTATTCATTCTTGATAACTACTAAACTATGGTTAATCAAGAAATCAATTATAAATAACATAAACAAAAGGGTTCAACTAAGACACACAAAAAATTTATGAACACAGTGATTTATCAGACTGGATTCATTGGATATAATTAGCTGACCCCTAATTTATTACTCTAAAAACTCTTTAATTATTGAATATAAGTGGAAATAGTGGACATCCTTGTTCCTGAGTATAGAAGAAAAAAATTAATCTTTTACCATTAAACATGGTAGCTGTGGGTTTTTATTTTTTCAGATTTCCTACATCTTTTTACTCTATCTTTTTCTCTTGTTATATTCAAGACTTTATCATTGTCTTTTTAAAGTTTTATTTTGAAGCATGTATTTATTTGTGTTTATCTTGTCTGAGGATTGTTGAGCTCCCTAGAACTCTGTGTTCATTTCCCAACAAATTTTAGAAGTTTTGGGAAATTGTTTCACCTAGTAGTTTTCTGCTTTTTCCCTCACCTGTTCTGCATTTTCATTGCACAAACACTGGTACACTTAACAATGTCCCATAGCTTCCTTAGACTCTGTTCATTTTTCTTTAATTTTTTTTCTTTCTATTTCATAGCTGGATCATTTTATTTCTACTGACCTAGCTTCAAGGTCATTCTTTCATCTGCCATCTCAAATCTGTTGTTGTGTCCCTCAAGTAAAATTTTCATTTTAGTTATTGTCCTCTTCAAATCCACAATTTCCTTTTTCCTGTTGTTTTTAATCTTTTTTTTTAAAATCAAGGTCTATTTATTAAGCAAGTGTCATCACACTGTCCTTTCTCATAACTTCTTTTCCTTTGACTTTTTTCAGCATAACTCCTTTAAAATCTTTATCTTCTAAACTGAATATCTGGACCAACTCAAGTGTCTAGTTGCTTATATTTTCTTGATTGTTATACTTTTTCACAACTTTTAATTGATATTGAACATTTTAGACACTATGTTGTAGACACTCCAAATTCTGATATTTCCCTCCTAAGGGTTGTAGTTATTGCTCATTTGTTTAGTTACTTGCCTTAACTAAATCTTTGGAATATGCCTCACATGTCATATGTCACTGTTGATGTCTATACTCAGAGAGATTTCTTAATTCTTATTTTAATTTTTAAGATTGGCTTCCTAAAATGGCTGTAGTAATTTATTCTATGATCAGAATGTAGAGAGTTCATTATCTGAATAGATTATGGTCAACCAGTTATTGGTCATAGGTTATACTCAAATACTTTTGGGGGGGGGGGTTGGGGAAATGTTTTTATTTTTGTTTTTTGAGGAGGGATGCTTTTGGATGCAAAACCAAATTCTCTTAGGCAAGTTCCCTTTCCATCTTCCTGTTTAAAATGTGATTGTGTGTCCACATTTAAATGGGTAATTACCACTGCAGGGGAGTTTTGCCCTCAGGTGCCAGTAGTAAAAGCCATTCTGTGGGGACATGCTGACCATCCCTCAGTACAGTTACCACCCCCATGACAGGTAATAGTGGTGAAACAATATCTGTTGCCCAGGGAACATGAGCAGATTACAGCAACTATAGAAGAGTTGGAAAAGGTAGGGATAATTAGGGCTGCTCACAGTCCCTTCAACTCCCCCATGTGGCCATTGAGGAAGCTGAATAGCACATGGAGAATGACAGTAGATTACCAGCAGCTCCAGCAGCTCGATAAGGTCATTCCTCCAATACACGCAGTGGTCCCTTCTGTGGTAAACTTAATGGACCGGTTAGCTAATACATTGGGAACCTACCATTTTGTAGCTAATCCAGCAAATGCCTTTTTCTCCATTAATATTGCTCCAGAGTCAAGATCAGTTTGCCTTCACCTGGGAGGGCCGACAATGGACTTGCACAGTGCTCCCTCAGGGGTACTTGCACAGCCTGACCATCTGTCACAGGCTCATGGCAGAGGAACTGGCTAAGTGGCCACGGCCTGCAGAGGTGAGCCTGCTCCATTACACTGATGACATTTTGCTCAGCAGTGATGCTCTTACAGAGTTAGAGAAAGCGGTGCCAAAAGTGCTGTCACACTGAAGTCACGTGGCTGGGCAGTCAGCGAAACCAAGCTGCGAGGGCCTGGATTGTCTGTCAAATTCCCGAGTGTTGTCTGGTTGGGTGAGACAAGTCATTTTTGATGTGGTAATAGATAAGATTCAGGCATATCATACCCCTTCCACTGTGAAACAGCTCCAAATATTTTGGGACCTGTTGGGTACTGGAGAGCATTTGTGCTTCATCTTACACAGGTTGTTCTTCCTTTGTATGCTTGACTGCACCCTGACCTCAGAACAAGCATTCCAAGGAGCAAAGCGAATCATTAAGTGCACCCAGACCTTGCATCCTCTGGATCCTGCTAGACATTGTGAGCTAAATGTGCACTTGACACAAGAAGGGTTTGTGGAAGCAATTGGAACAGCTACGTCAACCCTTGGGTTTCTGGTCCCAGCTATGGAAGGGAGGAGTGGTACGGCACTCCCTGGTTGAAAAGCAGCTGGCTGCAGTGTAGGCTGCCCTATAGACCACAGAGGCCATAACAGGAACTTTCCCTGTGACAGTAAAGAACACGTATCCCATTGCAGGGTGGGTCTGAGACTGGATGGCCAGGCCTCGCAGTGCAATGGCTCAGACACCCACATTGGCTAAGTGGGGGCTAAGATTGGCTAAGTAGGAGTACTCTGTCCACTAGCCCCTTACAAGCTGAGCTGCAGGAAGTGCTAGGCCCTGTTACTTAAGTAGATGAGAAATCTGTCCCTATAGAAGAACTGGAAGCTAGTCGATTCCATGAAGGGCAGACCCCTATTCCCTCAGACACATGGTACACTGATTGGTCCAGCAGGGGCCAGCCTGCCATGTGGACTGTTGTGGCAATTCAACCACAAACAGATACCATCTGGCATGACACTGGTGTGGGTAAGAGTAGCCAGTGGAAAGAACTGTACTCCATGTGGCTCATAGCTGCCAATGAAGCACCACCCTGACTATTTGCACAAGTAGCTGGGCAGTGCACTAGGGGCTGACATTGTGGATCTCATGACATGCAAATAAATGGTTGGTTATACATAGGCCATTATGGGGACAGGCCTTGTGGCAAGACCTCTGGGAGTTAAGCCACCAGAAACAAATCACTGTCTATCATGTGACTGGGCATGCACCCCTCGCTTCCCCTGGGAATGAGGAGGCTGGTACTCTAGCCAAGGTGCGCTGGCTGGAAATAGTGCCTACCAGCCATCAGGAAGAGAAGTAGCCCAGTGGCTACACCATCATCTCTTACATGCTGGACAAAAGACATCATCTTTCACTATCAAAACTCGGGGGTTACCTGTCACCTTAGCAGAAGTACAAGAATCTTGTGAGACCTGTGTTGTCTGCTTGCGAGAGCATCCCTAGAGACCTGTGGGAACTACTGGGCAAGTGATGCTAGGGACAGGTACCACTGACCTACCAACAGGTAGATGTAATCAGGCCCCTACCTAGTTCAGAAGGGTCTAGATATGCAATCACATGTGTGGACATGGCTACTGGATGTCTAACTGCTTATCCCACATGACACCCAGAACAAAAAGCAGTGATTGCTGCTCTGGAGCAGTTATGTGCTGCCTACGGGCGAACCTGGATCATTGAAAGTGATCAGGAGATGCATTTTACTGGGGCCTTGGTGCAACAATGGGCTTGAGACCTATAGATTGACTGGAAGTTCCATGTGGTCCATCATCTCCATACTACTGGAATGACTGAATGGTACTATGGTCTCTTAAAGCAGAGCCTGTGAGTTGTAGCCGCCACCCCTATGCTGGGGGGCTGGATGAAATAATTATGGACTGTCCTCCAGACTATAAATGAGAGGAATCGGGAGGAGGCGGGCAGCTCCAGTGGAAGCACTGCCCCACCCTACTGTAGCTCCAATTCAGCTGCAGGTACAGACTAAGGATGCCTTGCTGAAACCAGACATGGGAAAACAGGGGAATATTCTCTTGCATATACCCAAGGGCCTGGAGTAAGGGCAAACATGGCCTTGGGTAATAAAAGCCTCTCACATGCATTAGGTGACTTTTGCTGCCCTTTGGGGAAAAGAGGTGGAAAGAAACTTGTAAATAGTGCCCTGGGTGTTTGGGACATGGCCCCCAATTTTAAATGTGACATACCTACAGCCAGCAGACCACAAAATGCTTCTCTGCAGCATCTTTGTGATGTCTTTATGGCCTATTATGAGTTCTCCACTGTTCTTGCAAGCAGATGCTGAGCCCCCAGTTTAGGCCTGAACAGTCTGGTGTTCATGCCCAGGAAGACCCCCTCTAACAGCCACTGTCTTATGGATTGACCAGAAGCTTGTTTGTATATTGCCTGAGGGTCATGATTTGCCCTTACTGGTGCCTACAACTGCTCTGTCTTTTTGCCCTTAGGGTGCAGAATAACACCTTAGTGCCTCAGGGACTAACCAACCAGTGGACTGGGTCTTCACTGAGATTCCCCTGAGTGCATCGGCTGGCCTCCCATGATGCATCTCTCCAGCTCCTGTCTCAAAATGGACTTGGTGGTAGCACCAGGAACAGTGCACATCTTTTGTGGAATGCAACCTGAACTGGCATCTATGCTGGGGTGAAGCAGCGGCATGACCAGCTCTGGCCATTGGTCAGCTGCTCCATGTGGGGTGGCTCAGGGTTGGCTCACAGCTGGGACCATGGGGTTGGCTCGGCCAGCACTGACTGTGTGTTGAAAGCATCAAGGACAAGCCCAGGCGGGCTGGGCCCTTGACAGGTCTGCATCAGACCCATATGCTTGGACATTGCTGGGAGGCACGGAATGGTGGGTGGCCTGCAGTTCCCACTGGGACCCTCTGGGTGTGTGACTCACATGGGTGGCCTTATCTGCCTGGAAATTGGACTGGCCATTCCACTTGGGGATGGCCTTGTTTGCCTGCTTGAGTTCAGAAAACTCTTGGAATCCAGCCAACAAATTGGGAAGCATTTAAAGCATGACATCAGGTAAAGTGTACTCCCTGGTGGTATTATCCATTGGCTATTTTTTCTCCTCAAGCTGCTTCTATAGTCACTGAGACTGAGATAACTGCTTTGGCTTTGCACACTGCTCATGCAACACATTGTTCTTTGAGCCTCTTAAATGAGGAAGTGTATCGATTAAGAAAAGTAGCCTTGCAAAATTGTATGGATTTGGATATGCTTATTGCATCCCAAGGTTGCATATGTGCCCTAGTTGGGGCTGATTGCTGTGTATATGTTCCTGACATCCATCACAGCGTGATTCATACTTTACAGGCATTAGCTTCTGAGACCCGAGCCACTGAACACTTGACAGGCGATCCCCTGCAGGAAGGGTGGGCGTCCCTAACCACTGAGTGGCAGTGGGTCCTTGCTGTCCTGGGCAGCAGCATTTGTGTTTTGCTTGCTTGTTGCTGCAGCCTATATGGCTGTTGTAGTTTGTGGGTACAGGGCTCTGCCCTCCTTGCCAAGGGACCTTCACAGAAGATATCCTCCAGTAGATTGTAAGGTGGGGAACCCAGAAGGGAAGGATTCCCTCTGTAGGGTAGACAGAGTCAGTCTACCTCCTTCACCCAGATGTCTAAAATAAGCTGTGTTTTCACAGCCTTGAGACTGGGCCTGATAAATTGCATTCCCATAACACTGAATTGGCCTGCCTGTGCAGAATCTCACTGTTTATACAATATTTTGGCACTTTGCTGGCTTTGTGTGCATTTAGTACACAAGGGAGTTGGGGGCTTCCTGCTGGGGGACATGCAGCTTTCATCGTGCGTGGGTCACTCACCCTTGAATAAAGGCATGTCAGGCATCCCCACGGCTCCTCAACTTTTCTTCCATCTGCCAGAATCCAGAGTGAACCTGCCCAGCCTTGATAGGCTGCAAGACACACTGCTTCCCCCATCTTACCTGAAGTTTTGTCATTTTTCATGAATTGACACTTCTCACTCTGTTGCATGCCTATGGTAGATTTCCAGGGTTCTCGAAGAGTTGTTTTGAACAATATGTCCATTATAGTTGCTTTTCAGGAAAGAATTTGCTGACCTTCGCATGTCACCATACCAAGAGTTCCAACTTGGGCATGACTTTTCAATCTAAGGTCAAGGGCTTTCCTATCTCCATGTTAATTTTAAGCAAACTGCTGCCTCATGTACGGTTTGTCTTCATTTAAATGAGATTTTGAGAGGAAGCAATTTCCAGTTTCATTACCCAGTTGAATGAGAATAACTCAGTGGCAAAAACAAGTACCAATTAGCTAAATGAAAAATTCCAGCTGTAAATTTATCTTCAAGGCAAACTGCAATGATTTGAAGGGCAGCAATAGGAAGTAAAATATACAGGCAAGACAAAATAGGTACTCTGGAGGTAGGACCTTCCTATGTTGTTTATTATTAATTACATATTGATTTATTGATTATATATATGATATGTATGTATGTTTATAATGTACAATTATAAAATTTACTTAGACTGCAGTTTGAAGTGAATGCAGATCATTTAATTAATCTGAATTAGTTAATCTAAACATATATGGCAATTTTATTTATTAAATGGTTATCAAGTTTATCCTATTACTTGAGAGTATCACATGTTTAAGAATAATTTTTAAAAAAACACTCCAATATTCATCTATCATAATAAAAATGATGCTTGTTAACAGTTGATAAAGTTCCAGGCATGAAAGATATTTAGTAATTTAATTTAAAAAATTCAAAACAATTAAATTTGAAGGAAAAACAATTTTAAAAATCTCTTACTACCAAGTGTTGCCAAAGATGTATAAAATCATGGGGACTCTTTATACTCTGGTGGGAAAATAAATTACTACAGCCACTTTGGAGAGCAATTCAGTATTATCTAATGAAGTTTTTAAAAGCTCAATCATTCAACCCAGTAATTCAATTTCTTTCAAAAAGACATACATACGAAAAGGTAAATTAAAATGAATACACTAGATCTAAATTTATTAAAAACAGATCAATTTAAAATATAGCAATAAATGGGAGAAAGGCAGGTTGTAAAAAGACATTTAATATGTTACCATTTAAATATTTTTAAAGTGTGTTCTTTTACCATAAACATGAGAGGTCAAACTTTAGTATGATAAAGTGAAAGGAAATATTTCAAATTCATAATGGAGGTTGATCCTGGGGAAGGTATACAAAGAATGCAGTATTGGGAAGGAATAGAAAGGGGACTTCATAATTCTCAGGAAAAATTTATGCATTTAAGAAAGAATGGAAATATTAACCCTTTTTAATTCTCAATGATAGTACCTGGGTGTGGGTTACATTTTTCCTGATATTCCTAGCTTTTAAAATATATAACATTTTAAAATATGGCAAGATAATATCAGAAACAAATGGGGCTGTAACACAGGACTGTTTGGTGTACCATCCAAAATACCAGCTAATGGGACCAACTAATACATTTCCAAAGTATTGCCTTAAGGAATATGGGTGAGTGGTGGAGATTTCAGTAAGGTCATCTATACCAATTTTTCTATTATCACTTAATACATTATTTTCATTTAGTGTGTAATTATTTCAGGTACTGTATATGGTACAATAACATTTTAATAGATAGCTAAATAAAACAAAGCTTGGCATGCTTCTTCTTTAATAAATATATGCCTTCACAAGGATCTAGGTGAGTTACAGATTTCTCTTACTTCTCTAATATTTCAAAATGGAATGCTGCACTGGAGCCAGCACCCTCTTGGCCTACAACCTCCCTATAGTGCTCAGCCCTCAGGACGGCACTCTTACCTTGTTCCATAGCTGTACTGTCCTCCAGAAAACAACATTCTCTGTTTTCAAACAACCAAAGTGTCAATTTAAACACCTTGGACAGATTAAATAATAGCTGGCTCTAAAGCATGATTTTCTTTTAAGCTGATCTTAGAGTCCAGAGACCTGTGAGCTCTGGATTTCTATTTTGGGAATGTAAGCAAATCTGGGCCTTATCAGTAAGGCAGAGGTTGGGGGAGAGGAGGACAGGTAGATTTAATTCCCTTCCAAACATAAAATATGCATTAATTACCAGGGCAAACCACTTCACATAGCTCTGCCTCAATGTCCTTATCTTTAAAATACTAACTAACCTACCTAAAAGGATTTCTGTAAAATTAAGAGATAAAACATGTAAAGTTCTTGGAACAGTGTCTAGTGTGTGACAAGTCCATAGTTAGTGTAGGTTATGATCATTATCATCACCATCATTATTTTTATTATTATCAGTAAGAATTTTAACAACCCCAAAGCCTAGTTTTATAAAAATTATTTTAAACATTCACTTATTTATTGCATATTTCAACAAATTTATATAACTACTTTAAACCTTCTTTGATTTTATGTAAATCAATGATGCACATCCAACAAATAAAATATTTAAGGCAGCAATTATAATTAAACCACCTCCATTTGTGGAAAAATCAGCAGGACATAACATATAAATGCACTGAGTATGTTTTAGTATGTTTCTAATGAAGTATCTAAAGTTATAAGTAGGCCCTGACTAGTGTAGCTCAGTGAATTGAGCACAAGCCTGTGAACCAAAGAGTCATTGGTTCAATTCCCCATCAGGGCACGTGTCTGGATTGCAGGCCAGGTCTCCAGCGGGGAGCATATGAGAGGCAACCCCACACTGAAGTTTCTCTCCCTGTCTTTCTCCTTCCCTTCCTCTATCTCTAAAAATAAATAAATAAAATCTTTAAAAAAGTTATAAGTGCATATACAATACAATTTATAAGACTGATCACACTTAAATAGTTAGTTTTTTGTTCCTTAACCATTTTTCCCACTTTAATTACTGGAATTCTTCTCATACTGCTTTGTATAGAAAAACAAACTCCTGCCCTGGCTGGTGTAGCTCAGTGGATTGGGCACAAAAATGGCACTAGTTTGTGTCCTGGTTGGGTCACATGCCTGGGTGCAGGCCAGGTCCCCAGCTAGGGGTGTGCAAGAGGCAACTGACTGATGTTCCTCTCTTTCTTTTTCTGTCTCCTCTCCCCTCTTTTTTACAAACAAATAAAATCTTTTTTAAAGAAAAAATTCCTTTCTCATATTCACAAATAATCTTTCTTTTCTCAAATAATAACTAAATTAAAGGATGGTATTCTAAGAATGCTCAATTTGACCAAGTGCAGGAGCCAGAATCTTTCAACACATTTACAAAGGACTATAATCTATTTCCATATTGTACAGTATATGCTGATTATAATCTGTATCAATTGTGTTGTTTCATTTAGGCCCATTTAGTTGTATGACAGAAGCATTTATTACATGCTGTCTAACCATGTGCTCACTCCATTTCAGAGCCCTCCTGCAGTCTGAAGGTGCCACTGGGCTAGTTCTGGCTGATAGACCATGCATAGAAATAATGTGTGTCCATTCCAGACTGAAGCATTTAAAAGCCAGTATACAAACCTCCTGCTCTCATTTCACCTGCTGTGGCAACAGAGGAATTCACTCATTGAGATGATAAAGCCACAAAATAAAAATAGCTGGGATTTGTATTTCTAAGTCTACCTTTAGATGAAAGCCATTCCATATAACTACAGACTTTTTGTGAGAGCAAAATTAACTTTTATGTGTTTAGCCACAAAGATTTCAATTTTGTTTTCTTAACAGGGCATAGAGACAAACTCAAGCCAGCAGGAGCACAAAAAGAGATCTGTGGTAAGGACACATATAGATTGCAATCACAAGTGGGAAATCATTAATCACAGAAGCAAGACATCAAAATAATTTATAAATCAGTTGTTTTTCTTCACACTTACTTCAAGGTTCATACAAGAAACTCTGAAGTGCTATAAGAGGCCCATTTCTATAAGCTAGAAGCTACTGCTATATAATTTATGCTCATAAGTATATAGATATCATAAACAAGTAGTGTTCCATGAATACTCTGGATGAGTCACATCAAGATATGGTGGCACATTGCTAAAAAAAAAAAAAAAGAAAAAGAGAGGAAGAAATTAGCAGTTTCAGAAAGAGAAATATTTATCCCAAGATAAAAGCCACTTCACATAAATCCTGCTTTCCTGCACAAATTTATATAAGATATCTCATATTTATAGAGAAAATATCTACTTTTCTGAATATCAGGATTTCCTTTTATATCCCCAGGTAGAAATTTAAAGATTTCAAACTTGAATTCAAGAAATACCTTTTCCCATATATCCCTCTTCCACATTTATATATGGATTGGGAATTAGTAACATTAAATGTGATTTAAAGGTAATCTGGGAATAAACAGAAGAAAACCAATTAGTAGATTACATAACTATAAGCTTTATTTTTTATTGTTTTCATTAACAACTTACTAAAGGACTTGTAGATGTTTTAATATTTCCTACAGAGCACTTAAACACTAAAATTAAAAATTAAAAACAAGTGTGTGCTGCCATCAGCAATCAATTATTCTCTCCTAAAATAACTATTTAACAATTATCCTTTATAATGACTCCTTGTTATAAGTCCTAGTGAGTATTTTTATAATGCAATAAATGTTTAAGAACAAGTAAAAATTTCCATTAGTTTTCCAAATGGATATCTGTTGTGATATTCCTGTTACATTCCATTTTTGACTCAGGTCAAAATTTTCCAAATGGAATCACACTGATTTCTCATTTTCTAATTTGAAAATTTAATATATTGTAGATAAGAGGAAACAGAGCATATGATATCCCAAAAGCACAGCATTTTCATTTATTAAGAGCATTATGCTAAGCAAAATAAGCCAGGCAGTGAAAGACAAATACCATATGATCTCACCTTTAACAGGATCCTAAACAACAAAACAAAGAAACAAGCAAAATATAACCAGAGACTGAAATAGAGGACAGGCTGACAGTGACCAGAGGGGAGAGAAGAGGGAATTTCAGGGGAGAATGGGAAGGGTTTACAGGAACAAAATTAAAGGACACATGGACAAAAACTAGGGAGAGGGTGGTAATTGGAGGGAAGTGGGGAGGGTTGGGTGGGTGGGCTGCATTGGGAGTAAAAGGGAGAAAACTGTACTTGAACAATGATTAAAATAAAAATAAAAAATAAAAAATAAAAAAGAGGCTTTCGCATTGGGATGAAAGAGATATTCTGTAAACTTACACATAAGTTGTAGGCAAATAAACTGATAAAGGTTTCATTTCCTCCCTATTTTGGCCATTCTACACAATGATTTTAAATTTATTTTAATAGTATAATGTCGTAATGTTTTAGGAATTCCAATTTCAAGTCTTCAGAAAAGAGGAGTTTCTTGAATAATAATTTAAAAAGCTCTGAAGTCTTTATTTCTACTAGTCCACTTTCAAAAGTATATAATGTCAAAAGATCTGGGGCCCCAAAAGACACCTGGTTTTCTGCCAAGATCAATTGTACAACCTGCAAGTGACAATTGTCTACTTCTATAAAAAGGGCAGTGTGTAATCACAGTTTGTTTAACTAACACCATTCCCCAGTTTTGCTCTCAACACTACTGCTATTAACTGTCATTCTGCTACCAGTCACAAACTCCTACCACCTCTGCAGGCTCCAGCTATGCTGAGCCAGGGCCTAATCCCACTGCTCTTTTGAGGACCCTGCTCTATGGGGCCTGTCCCCAGCTGTCACCACTTACAATAATAATTGTGACCCTAGGATCACAATTTCTCCCATCACCCACAGAGAAGATATTTCTTCTTAAGGAGACTAGTTCTTTCGATACATTAAAATACATTACATCCTTTTTATTTGGCATCAGAGACACTGCCCTTCCAGAGTATATTTTCCTCAGATAGTGAAGTTACATCATAATCACAAGGTGCTAGACAAGAAGCAATATGTATGTCAATATTTTGTCAAGTGCTCTGATTTTCTCAATAGCAACACTCAGAAGAACTCTCATGCCTTCTAAGGGCACTCTCGTTAAATGATGGAGGAATAAGGCTTCATCCTAGTTTATTGCCTTCATGTTTAAGTAACTAGGTCTAAATCAAACATCCTTCAGAACAAAACTACTTTGTTATCTTCTTCCAAAGATTAAAAGTACATATAATCAGTAGGCCTACCATAGTTATAAACAAGTCTTTACTATGCTTTTGTTACCTTTTCAACAAAATTTCTGTTTAAGATATTTATGAATTATCCCAATCTTGGTCTACTTGCCAATCAATGCCATATAATTTTCCAAATATGGAAGCCTTGTGTAGTAATGTTAGACTCACTCTTGTGTACCCTGTGGCTTTTATGAGGATTGTATGATGTAGTACATTTAAGAAATGTGTGTTAAGCTTATCATAAACAATAAACAGTAACTATTAGCTGTTGTTAATTATCACTAGTTATTATTATTCCAACTCATTCTTCCATTAGTAGTGGGATTTCAGGTATTATAATTTATATATATAAGTTAATATCTAACTCTCCCAGTATATTCATGTTTGAAAAAAGCAAAAATTTACCTTTATTAATTTAATTTTAAGATTTATTTCAAATATTAGCTCTTAATGAGCTAAGAATGTTATTTACAGAATATTTATTAAATGTATGATAGTATTAGCAGAATTATCCACTCATTAAATTATATTATTCTCTATTGTATTGAGTAGAGTGATAACCGCCTAAAAGACATACTCAGCTAAAACCTGTGAGAGTAACCTTTGACCTTCCACAGGTAAAAACCTGTGAAAAGCATCCTGCAGAAATAATTTAGTTGAGGATCTTGAGACGAGATCATCCTGAATTATGCTAAGTGAAGTAAATCAGCCAGAAAAAAACAAATATTGTATGATTTCACATTTAAAAAATATGGAGTTCTGGCCAAGACAGAGGCATAGGTAGAAACCCTTGCTTCCTCGCACAACCAAAAGGAGGATAAAAACTAATCTAAAATCAAGAAACAACTAGAAGTGCCAGAAAATCAAATTGCATGGAATTCCAACAACCAAGGTATTAAAAAAAAATCAGCCAGAACCACCAGACTGGTAAGAACCTGCAGCAAGGCCCTGCAGGTGGGGCCAGCTCAGGAAAACCGAGGCGAGGTGGCAGACTGTGGGGGTGGGGCTGGCTGAAGGTGAAACTGAGACTCAGAGTTGACTGTAAACTATGGCAGGAGTTGCCACAGTGGGAGAAACCCCCAGTCTCACAAAAGAGTTGATTGGAAAGTAGGCTAGAGATGAGCAGGCAAGCTGCATTGTTCCCTCTCTGACCCCTCCCCCATAGGCATATGTGCAACAAAGAGGGTTGCCCCGCCCTGCAAATACCTAAGGCCCAGCCCCCTTACAACTTAACAGGTGCGCCAAGACAAAGAAATATGGCCCAGATGAAAGAACAGAGCAATAAACTTCAGAAAGAGAGCTCAGCAATGAGGAGATGGCCAACCTATCTGATGGAGAATTTAAAGCCCTGGTAATCAAAATGCTCGCAGAACTGATTGAGCTTGGTCAAAAAATGAAAACAAAAAAAACAAAAAAAACAAAAACAAATGAAAGGTACCCAAAATGAAATAAAGCAAAGTATTCAGGGAACCAGCAGTGACAGGAAGGAAACCAAGACTTAAGGCAACAATTTTGAGCAAAAAGAAAAAATAAACATCCAACCTGAACAGAATGAAGAAACAAGAATTAAAAAAAAAGTGAAGAGAGGTTTATAAACCTCTGAGACACCCAGAAATGTTCCAATACCCGAATTATAGGCGTGCTAGAAGGAGAACAACAGCAAGAAATTGAAAACTTCTTTGAACAAACAATGAAGGAAAACTTCCCCAATCGGGCAAAGGAAATAGACTTCCAGGAAGCCTAGAGAGTCCCAAAGAAGTTGGAACCCCCAAAGAGGAACACACCAAGGTACATCATCATTAAGCTACCCAAGATTAAAGATAAGGAGAGAATCTTAAAAGCAGCAAGAGAAAAGGAGACAATTACCTACAAAGGAGTTCTCATAAGGCTATCAGCTGATTTTTCAAAAGAAACCTTGCAGGCAAGATGGGACTGGAAAGTATTCCAAGTCATGAAAAGCAAGGACCTACATCCAAGATTACTGTCTCCAGCAAAACTAGAATGGAAGGACAGTTAAAGTTCCATTTAGAATGGAAGGACAGATAAAGTTCTTTCCAGATAAGGTCAAGTTGAAGGAGTTCATCATCACCAAACCATTATTATATGAAATGTTAAAGGAATTTATCTAAGAAAAGGAATATAAAAAATATGAACAGTAAAATGACAACAAACTCACAACTATCAAAAAAATGAACCTAATAGAAAAGAAATACAACAAAAACAAAAACTAAGCAAACAACTAGAACAGGAACAGAATCAAAGAAATGAACATCACATAGGGGATTTTCAGTGGGGAGGAGGAAGGAAGGAATGGAGGGGAAAGGTACAGGGAAGAAGAAGCATAATTAGTTGGCATAGAATTGACAGGGAGAGATAAAAATGGTATAGGAAACAGAGGACTAGAAGGACTTATATGTACAATCCATGGACATGAACTAAGGGCAGGGGATGCTGGAGGGTTGCGGGGTAGGGTGGAGGGGGGAAAAAGAGGGAGAATTGGGAAAACTGTAATAGCATAATCAATAAAACATACTTTAAAAATAAAATAAAAAGTAAAAAAAGTTAAATGAGCATGCTGATAAAAAAAACAGATTAGTGGTTACCTATGGTAACAGGGTAGGGAGTGAGTGAAATGGGTGAAAATGTCAAAAGCTACAAATGTCCAGTTATAAAATGAATAAAAGTCATAGGGTAGTAATGTATAGCACAGTTGATTATAATTAATAATACTGTATTGAGTATTGTAAAATAGCCATTAAAGTGGATATGATGACTAGTGATAACTGGACTATTGTGGTGATTATTTTGTAACATATACAAATAATGAATCATTATGTTGTATATAATGATAATAATATAATGTTAAATGTCATTATAATTGAATTTAAAAATAATTTTTGAGGACCCAAGATGGCAGAGGAGTAGATGGAAGCTACACTAACCTCCTTCCAGGACCAATCTGAAATTACAACTAAATTGTAGAGAAATCATCCTGAATAACCAACAGAATACAAGCTGGAGAGAAGCCTTATAACTAATGACAGACTGAAGAAACCACTTCACCACAACTTGACTGGTAGGGAGTGTGGAGGAAGTGTGAAAGGTCTGTCTTGTCTCCCATGGGTGGCAACTAAAATCCTGGAGTGATATTCCAGTGGCTGGGGCATTTCCCCTGAGAAGACCCACCTTGGGTCTAAACCTAAGCTGGGGTCCCCAAACTGCAGCACCAGAGCCAGAAAAGGAACCCAGATGACATCCAGTTTCCTTCTGCCATGGAGAGACAGCTGGAGACACAAAGAACCTCTTAAAGGTCCAATGAACAAAATTACATTTGTAGTCACTTACCCTGGGCTCTGGCAGAGGAATGGCAGAGTGGACTAGAAACACATGATGAGAGTCTGGGGCTGGTGGCTCTGGAGAGAGAGCTGAAGGAACAGCCTCCAGGATCCCTGTGCTGAGCCATTCCCCATACTACTGAGGCCATCTTTCTCAGGCAGAACACTCCCCTGCAAGTGGCATCAGGCTGAGGGGAAGCAATAGCCCTGACCACAGGAATTACTCTGCTCTACCTTGCAGAGCTTAAGCCAGACTGAGCTCAGTACAGCCTGGGACTATATCACTAGTTAAGTTTAACAACTAAGGCAGATCTCTGGGAGCTCTGAGACTTTATCTGGTCCCAGTGTGGATAAAAGACAGTCTTGGTGTGCAGCCTGGTTAATCCTGCACACACGCAGGCCCAGCAGAGACAGCCATAAGCTGTGGACCACTGATAGCACCAAACAGGTTGCCCAGGGCAGCATCTGACAAAGGTCTGCACCAGAGTCTTTGCTGATCTACCTAATACCTAGAAACAAATACAAAGGAGTAGCCAAAATGGAGAGACAAATAAATAGACCCCAAATGAAAGAACAAGAGAACTCTCCAGAAGAACCAGATGAAACAGAGGCAAACAATTTATCAGAGATAGATTATTTATTTATTTATTAAAGTTTTTATTTATTTATTTTTAGAGAGAGAGAAAAGGAGGGAGAAAGAGAGGGAGACAAACATCAGTGTGTGGTTGCCTCTCATGTGGCCCCCACTAGGGAACTGGCCCACAACCCAGGCATGTGCCCTGACTGGGAATCAAACTGGTGACCTTTTGGTTCACAGGCCCATGCTCAATCCACTGAGCTACACCAGCCAGGGCCAGAGATAGAGTTTAGCATAATGATTATAAGGATAGTCAACAGCATGAAAAAAGACACCAAAACCATAAAAAAGTACCAGTAAGAAAGAAGAATGCAATATATGATATAAATCATATACTGGAAGGAATAAACAATAGGTTAGGCAAAGCAGAGGTTCAAATTGGTGATTTTCAAGACAAGGTAGAAAAAAATACCCAAGCAGAGCAGCAAAAAGAAAAAAAAATGAGGAGACCTAAAAAGCATTTAGGGCAACAAGAAGTGTAACAACATCCTCATCATGGGAATCAGTAGGGGAAGAGAGTGACCAAGGGATTGAGAAACTATTTGAAGAAATAGTAATAAAAAACTTCCCTCATCTGGTGAAAGAAAAATGCACATGAGTCCAGGAAGGTCAGAGAGTCCAAAACAAGTTGAACCCAAAGAGGTCTGCACTGAGACACATCATAATTAAAATGGCAAGGCTTAAAGACAAGGAGAGAATCCTAAAAGCTACAAGAGAAAAGTAGGTAGTTACATACAAGGAAGCACTAATTAGACTTCCATCTGATATCACAACAAACACATTTCAGTCCAGAAGGGAGTGGCATGAAACAGTCAAGGTGATGAAAAGCAAGGACCTACAACTAGGCTACTTTACCAGCAATGCTATTATTTAAAATCAAAGGAGATATAAGGAGATTGCCTGACAAGAAAAAGCTAAAGGAGTTTGTTGATGCCAAACCAGTACTGCCACAAATGTCAAGGCTTGCTTTCAGAAGAAGAACAAGAAAAGGAGAGAGAGAAATAGACAGAGGAAAATAGTCTAACAATAAAATGGCACTAAATACATATCTATCAAAAATCACCCTAAATGTAAATGGGTTATATGCTCCAACCCAAAGACAGAGGGTAGCTGAATGGATAAGAAAATAAAACCCATATATATGTTTCCTCCAAGAGACTCATCTCATATCAAAAGATACACACAGACTAAAAGTGAAGGGATATAAAAAGATAATTTATGCAAATGGAAGGAAAAAAAGTTGGGCTAGCAATATCTAGATCCAATGACATAGACTTTAAAACCAAGATTATATAGTAAGAGACATAAAAGGACATTATAGGATAATAAAAGGAACAATCCAACAAGAGGATATAAATCTAGTAAATATTTACACATCCAACATAGGAGCAGCTGTAGAGGATACCGTCCAGCAGTATCCATCTCGGCTGCGGATGCTCATCAAAACATGAGAAAAACATACACAGAGACAACCAGGTCTTGTGGGGGAATAGGGACAGAATGGTCACCCTCTCTCTAGTGGGGAGAGTGCCCTGTCCCCATACCCAAGCAGATTTTTATTGAGAAAACAGACTTAGTTTGTGGATTCACAGTCTGGCAGAAAAGATCAAAAGATATAGGTGACTTACAAAGGTGCAGACAGAACCCCCGCTGTGATTCTGGGCAGAGATTGGGGTTTTATCTAATAGGGCTCAAAGGGCAGTTTTGGTTTTCTGTCTGTACCTTCAAATTTGAATCTAATAACATCCTCCAGCAAACAGATCTCACAGGATCTTGCATATTCCATGTCCCAGGCCTGATTACCCCAGGGGTCCGCCATTTCTGGTCTGGGCTGTACTGCCCCTGCAGGCCTGACAAGGGCAGGAGACAGAGGCAACCAGGAGACTTGGATTTCTCACATCTAAGAACAAAGACTCAGGCTTTGACAAAGCCAAGGGGACAGGGGTTGATGTCGATCACCCCTTCATTTCCACAGCCCTGTGAGTTTCTTCCCTAGGCATTCCCATGTGATCGTGTCTGTCTTACATTCATTCTCTTTCTTAGAGAATTGTTACCCATCATTGACTGCTGATCATGCAAAAGGGAAGCCAGGCATTAGAACAGGCAGCGTTCATGCCAGGGAAATAAGATTTGTCTCCTTAGTGGCTCCTGGTCCGGAGGTCTTTCACTCAGCCTAAGTCATAGGGGGTTACAGCTTCCTGAGAACAGGCAGGGTGGTCCCCAACAAGCACCTAAATATATAAAGCAAATCTTGATGGACATAAAGGAAGAGATCAACAGAAATACTGCCATAGTCAGGGATTTTAACTGCAGTGGATTGACTGCAGTGGATAGATCATCTAGACAGAAAATCAAGGAGACAGCAGCCTTAAAAGACACACTAGATCAAATGGATTTAATTGATACCTTCAGAGCATTTCACCCTGAAGTAGCAGAATATACTTACTTTTCAAGTACACATGGAATGCTTTCTAGGATAGACCACATATTAGGACACAAAACAAGTCTTGATAAATTTAAGAAATATGAGATCATATCAAGAATCTTCTCTGACCACAATGCTATAGAACTAGGAACCAATCATACATGGAACACTGAAAAACACAAATACATGGAAGTTAAGTAACATGTTATTAAACAGTGAATGTGTCCACAATAAGATCAGAAAGAAATCAAAAGATACCTTGAAACAAATGAAAATGAGAACAGAGCAATGCGGTATCTACTGGACACAGGGAAGCAATCCTAAAAGGGGAATTCATAGCATTACAGGCCTATTTGAAAAAAGAAGAAGAAAGAGAGAGAAGAGTGAGCACAAATAATCTAGATTTACACTTAAGAAACAGAAAAAGAATAAGGAACAAAGCCAAATTGAGTAGAAGGAAGACAATGATAAAGATCAGAGCAGAAATAAATAAAATAGAGTCTAAAAAACAATACAAAAGATCAATGAATCTAAGAGTTGGTTCTTTGAAAAGATAAATAAGACTGATAAACCTTTTACCAGATTCATCAAGATAAAAAGAGAAAGAACCCAGATAATTAAAATTAGAAATGAAAGAGGAGAAATAAAAAGTGACACTAAAGAAACAAAGGATTATAAGAAAATAGTATAAACAACTATATACCAACAAACTGGAAACTTGGATGAAATGGATAAATTCCTAGAAACATAGAGTCTTCCAAAACTAAACCACAGAGAAGCAGAGAATGTGAATTGACAGATTAAACCTAGTGAAGCTGAAGCAGTAATCAAGAAATTCCCCACAAAGCCCTGGACTGGATGGCTTCACAGGTGAATTTTACCAAACATTCCAAAACAACTAATACCTCTCCTTCTCAAACCATTTGAAAAAAAACAAGAGGAGGGGAGATTCTCAAGTAATTTTAGGGGTCAACATTATCCTAATTCCAAAGATGCTATGGAAAAAGATACTACAAAAAAATGATAGGCCAGTATCCCTGATGAACATAGATGCTAAAATCCTCAACAAAATATGAGCAAACTGTATATAGCAATGCATTAAAAAGATCACACACCATGATTAGTGGGATTTATTCTGGGAATGCAAGATTGGTACATTTGCAAATCAATAAATGTGATTCAACAAATAAAAAAATGAAAGATAAAAATCGCATGATCATATCAATGTATGCAGAAAAAAGCATCTGATAAAACACAGCACCCATTTATGATAAAAACTCTCAGCAAAGTGGAAATAGAGGAAACATACCTAAACATAATAAAGGCCATATATGATAAACCCGCTGCCAGCATTTTACACATTGGGGAAAAACTACAAGTGTTCCCCTTAAGA
The DNA here is from genome assembly GCF_004126475.2 of Phyllostomus discolor. NCBI lineage: Eukaryota > Metazoa > Chordata > Mammalia > Chiroptera > Phyllostomidae > Phyllostomus > Phyllostomus discolor. The sequence continues at coordinate 138,958,078 of NC_040903.2, read as the reverse complement.
TCAGGAATAAGACAGGACTGTCCATTATCACCTCTCTTATTCAATATACTACTGGAAGTCCTAGCCACAGCAATCAGACAAGAAAAAATAAAGGTATCCAAATTGGAAAGGAAGTAGTAAGCCTGACTTTATTTGCAGATGACATGACACAGCACATAGAGAGCCCCAAAAATTCCACCAAGAAACTACTAGAACTGATAAATGAATTTAGCAAAGTAGCAGCATACAAAATTAATGTCCATAAGTCAGTTGCATTTTTATATGCCAATAATGAACTAATAGAGAGAGAAATTAAGAAACCAATCCTATTCACAATTGCTTTAAAACAATAAAATACCTAGGAATAAACCTAACCAAGGATATAAAAGACTTGTACTCAAAAAATTGTAAGACACTGAAGAAAGACATTGAAGAAGAAGATACAAATATGTGGAAGCACATGCTGTGTTCATGGACGGAAATAATAAACATAATTAAAGTGTCCATATTACCCAAAACAATCTATAGATTCAATGCAATTCCTATCAAGAATCCAATGATGTATTTTACAGAGCTAGTGCAAATATTTCAAAAATTTATACAGAACCACAGAAGTTCCCACACAGCAACAGCAATCCTGAGAAAGAAGAACAAAGTTGGAAGAATTGTGTTACCTAATATGAAACTATACTGTAAAGCCATAGTAATCAAAGCAGAATGGTACTAGCATAGAAACAGACACATATATCAATGGAACAGAAGAGAGAGCCCCAAAAGAAATCCACGCCTCTATATGAATTAATATTCAATAGAGGAAGCAAGCACATACAATGGGCTAAAGATAGTTTATTCAATAAATGATGTTGGAAAAATTGGACAAATACATGCAGAAAAATGAAACTAGACTACCTTCTTATACCACATACAGAATAAGTCCAAAATAGATTAAAGACTTAAGGGTTAGACACAAAACCATAAACATTGTGGAAGAAAACATAGGCAGTAAAATCTCTGAAATGGCTCAGAGAAATATTTTATCACATATATCTCTCCAGGCAAGGGAAACAAAAGAAAAAAAAGAAACAAATGGGACTACATCAAACTAAAAAGTTTTTACACAGCAAAGAAAAACATCGAAAAAATAAAATAAAAAGACAACCCACAAAAAGGGAGAACATATTTGCCAATGCATATAAGGAGTTAATATTCAAATTTTATAAAGAACTTACAAAACTCAACACAAAATCCAACAGCCCAATAAGAAAATGGGCAAAGGACCTGAACAGACCCTTCTTCAAAGAGGACATACCAATGGCCAATAGACATATGAAAAGATGCTCAATGTCACTAATCATCAGAAAAATGCAAATTAAAACCACAATGAGGTAGCTCACAACTGTCAGGATGGCTATACTCAATGAATCAACAAATAACCAATGCTGGCCAAGATGTGGAGTAAGAGGCAATCTTTTCAACAATTAGTGGGAATGCAGATTGGTGCAGCCACCTTGGAAAGCAGTATGGAGATACCGCAAAAAACTAAAAATGGACCTGCCTTTTGATCCAGTGACCCCACTTCTGGGAATATATCCAAAAGAACCCAAAATACTAATTTGAAAGTACATAAGCACCTCACTGTTTGTTGCAATGTTATTTACAATCGGCAAGGTATGGATGGAATCACTTCATGTGTCCATCAGTACATGAGTGGATAAAACAACTATGGGACATTTACACAATGGAATATTACTTGGCTGTAATGAAAAAAGGAAGTTTTACCATTTGTGACAGTATAAATGGACCTGGAGAACATTACGCTAAGTGAAATAAACCTGTGAGAGAAAGAAAAATACCATATGATTTCACTCATATGTGTAATTTAATGAACAAACTGAACTAACAAAGAAAATAGGGACAGACTAATAAATAGAGAACAGGATGACAGCTGGGAAGGGGTAGTTTAGGGAATGAAGGGATTGAACTAGAAGGAAAAAACACCCATGGACATGGACAAGAGTGTGGTGATTGTGAGGGCGAAGGGGGGTGTAAGGAGACTAAATGGTAATGAAAAAAATTATAATAAAGATTAAAATTTAAAAAACACAAACAAAAAAGAATTAAATATGTAAATTTATAAATTATACATGCCTTTTTCATGCTACTTCACAGAAATATAATCATACATGGAAATATCTATAATTAGATTACTTCTGCAACAATCTGCTTACATAACATTGAATGTAGTAGATGGAGGAAGAAATTTAAAAATATTAATTTATTTAACCCCCCAAAGATAAAAAAATAAGTGACCCTATCTTTTCTCTATGCTTTACTCATCACTCTTATTTACAAATATTCTTGTGGTATTTGGGAAAAATTAAAACCACTTAAAACCATGTGATGCGACACTTAGTCTTAGGCTAAAGGTTAATAATCTATTCCAGAACTTCTGCCCCTATAACATGTAAAATCCTAGCAGGACGACAGCTAAGAGACAGTGTGAACATTCGAGTGGAGGGATTGAACAAAAGGAAAAAATACTCATCGACTTCAGTGGTGATTACATGGAGGAGGGAAGTGTAAGGGGTATAAAAGGTAATGGGAAAAATATGATAAAGATTATATATTTTAAAAATAATAAATAAATAAATATTTTCAAGAAGATAAAGAAATATAGCCCAAATGAAAGAACAGTACAAAACTCCAGAAAAATAACTAAACAAAATGGAGATAAGCAATTGATCAGATGCAAAGTTCAAAACACTGATTATAAGGATGTTCAAGGAACTCAGTGAGTACTTCAACAGAGTAAAACTGATCCAATCATAAATGAAGGAGACAATAATTGAAATAAAGAACAATTTACAGGAAATTAACAGTGGACTGAATGAAGCCAAAAATCAAGTCAATGATTTGGAACATAAGGAAGAAAAAGAAAAAGACAGCAAGAAGAAAAAAGAAGCCAAAAAATTAAGGATAGTGTAAGGAGTCTCTGAGACAACTTCAAGCATTTCAACTTTTACATCATAGGAGTGCCAGAAGGAGAAGAGAAAGAGCAATCACTTGGAAGGCTATTTAAAAACATAATAAAAGAAAACTTGCCTAATTTGGTGAAAGAAATAGACATCCAAGTCCAGGAAGCACAGAGAATCCCAAACAAGGACAAAAGAGAACCACACTAAGACACATTATAATTAAAATGCCAAAGTTTAAATATAAAGAGAGCATCTCAAAAGCATCAAGGGAAAAGCAGAAAGTTATGTACAAAGGAATTTTCATAATACTGCCAGCTGATTTCTCAAAAGAAATTTTGCAGGCTAGAAGGGTTTGGCAAGAAGAATTCCAAGTGATGAAAAGCAAGGATCTATCCAGCAAAGCTATCATTTAGAATCAAAGGCCAGATCAAATGCTTCCCAAACAAGGTAAAGCTAAAGTTCATCACCACTAAACCATTATAATATATAAAATGTTAAAGGGACTTATTTAAGGAAAAAAGATAAAAACTATGAATATTAAAAGGGCAATAAATATTTAAGTATTAAGAATTTAATCTAAAAACAAACTAAGCAAACAAGCAGAACAGAAAGAGAATCATAGATTTTGAGGACATGGGGATGGTGGCTAGTTGGGAGGGGTATCCAGGGAAGTGAGGGAAAAAGTGAAGGAATGAAGTACAAACTGAGAGTTACAGAATAGGCAGGGGCATGTTAAGAGCAGGTATAGGAAATGAAGTTGCCAAAGAAATTACATTCATGACCCATGAACATGAACAAAAGAGAAGGCATCACTGAAGGGAGTGTGGGTTGCTGGGTGGAAAGGGGCAAAGGGGCAAGAATTAAGATAACTATAGCAGCATAATCAATGTTAAAAAAGCCTGTAAAAATAGATGTTCATTTCAGAAACTTCACAGGTTTCTCCACTTAATTCTGTGAACTAGTTTCTTCTCCTTGAGTATATAAATAAAAGTAAATAAGAAATGACTACTTATTTGAGCTTAGTTTTCAGTTTTAATTTATACTTCTGTAACTGAATTGTTTTCATCTATTTTCTATTTGACTAGATTTAAGCTACATTATGAACTAAGTTATTTTCTGAATTGGACTGGAAACAAAAAACCCAATTATAACATTGTTTATTTGAAAAAATATATTGTAAGTTTCCAACTTAACATCAGATTTTTAGAATATAACCAAATGTAATTTGGGAACTACCCTGTACCTTAGTGTGCATAAGATATATATATAAACATGGCAAATACTCTAGTAAAACTTAAAAATATATGAATCATGCATAACATTTTACCAAATTTTTTATTAGAGGGATTCTCCCTCTATTGACACACCCCTTAAATCAACACTGTTAATAACACAATCTCTTGAAATCTCTGGAACAAAATTGTTCTTTGCTATTAGTTTTTACTCTAAATCCTTTGTCTTATAGTAATGTTATCTTGTTTGCAGCAAACAGCACCAGATGTTAGACCTCAGTCTTTGAGTTTGACTAACAAAGAATTCACAGGCAGGACTGAAATACAAGTGAAAGTTTACTTAGAAAGTTACAGAAGCAGAAGATGTGAGCTATAGAAGAAGTGGGCCAGCTGTGCTGTGTGGACTCAGGACAAGTTACAGAGACAAGAGAAGGGCCCTTGGACCTTAAGAGATGGAAAGGCAAAGAAAACACACCTGCAGGAAGTCTTGGGTCATGCTCTAGAGAGGGTACCTGGGGAAAGACAGATGTGTTCAAGAAAGAAAGAACATGAATTTGGTCCTTGGTCTTAAGGGGTTTTACCTATTTCCAAAGGCAGGATTTTAGGGGAGGTCTCCAAGGTGGATCTCAATAGAATATTCAGCAGCTTTTCCAGGTGCCCTTTTAGAATCATGGTCTTTATTGTTTGCTTGGTGTCAAGGCAGGGGGTCATTAGTTGACCCCACTAGAAGCCAGTCCTGATATCAGCCATGGTGTCACCAGACCTGGCCTTGCTGCTTTTCTGGGCTGGGAGCTGAAACACACCTGAGGCCTAATTGTTATCTCTAGGGCTTGATGCTAAAAGGGAGTGGTCAAATGTATAGGAGTCATATGAGGCTATTATGGGGCCCCCTTGTTCCTCCTCTAAGGGGGTCTACCACATGACTAGTGACATGGCAGGGGAGAGGAGGTTAAGGAATGGTCTAAACCATATGACCAGTGAGATGCTAGGGGAGGAACGGTAGCCCTAGGGTCAAGGTCCCACCTTACAATTGTCCATTGCTAGGTACCTGGGGCTTTCTGCCTGGTGATCTTACATACCTGGTTTATCATTCCTAGTATGCTCAAGTCTGTCTAACTACCCACTATACCACTCTGACCCTTCTTTTCTCACTCTTCCATCATCTACTACAGCCTTTGAATTGATCATTGGGATTTGTTGGTAAGATTACTACTCGTATCACCTAAACTCCTAAATAATGAAGGCTGAATTTATTTCTTCCTGTTTAATGCCTGGATATGTTTTTTTTTTTTTAATTTTTTAATCCTCACCTGAGGACACTTTTTTCATTGCTTTTTAGAGAGAAAGAAAGGGAGAGAGAGAAACATTGATACAAGTGAGAGGCATCAACTGGTTGCCTTCTCATATGTGCCAGAGTGGGGATTGTACCTGCCAGAACTGGGGATCAAACCCACAACCCAGGTATGTATCCTGACCAGGAATCAGAGCCCCAAGGTTTTGGCATATAGGATGGCACTCTAACCAACTGAGCCACCTGGCCAGGGCAATGCCTGGATACATGTTTTGTTTCATGGTTGATCTGTGACATCATTTAATACCTGAATTGTCCTCAAAGGGAAGTTATCGTTGGCATTAGTTATTGAGAACTAAATTAACCTAGGTGACATGTAAACATATCACTCCAGTTTCTAAGAAATTTACAAGGTAAAACCAAGTCCAGTTCAAACGGTGAAGAAAAATTCTGTATATTCTTAAAATTGTCCTTATTCACACATTTTTCTTTAATATTACATTTTAATTATATTTTATTGATTATGCTATTATAATTGTCCCAATTTCCCCCCTTTGATCTCCTCCACCCAGCACCCACCCCTCCACACATTTTTATGAAAGCGTCCTCCTCACTAGGGTTATTAATCTTGAGAAACCAAAGGGCAGGACATCATGCAATTGAAATATGGAAAGGATATCTTCTTATTTCTTCTACTTGTGATTGTTACTTTAATAGACATCTACTGCTTTTTGTCTCTTCCTTTGAATGCAGTCAGATTCCACTTCTTTGCTGTCACCATGTTGTCTTTGTGTAAGCTGCACATTGATTTAATTTCCATGACTGCACTTTTCAATAGTAGTGGAACCCTTCATTTATCCTCCCTGTTTTGCTTTAATACCTTTATATCTATAGAAAATGGAACTGCAGGAATGGTAATGATATGTGTCTCTGCATTATCTCAAAACACACTTGTATTGATATAACTAAGAACAGAACAAAATTTATGCTCAGATTATTGACATTGAGTATACAGAATGGAGGACTGCCATTATTTACAAATGGTTTATTACTTTTTTCCTGAATAAATGTAGAGAAGTTTTTTAATTATGTATTGCAAATGTGGAAAAGAGATTCTTATACTTTTTTTAATTTTTATTTTTTTAATTTTATTTCAATTATTGTTCAAATACAGTTTTCTCCTTTTTACTCCCAATCCAGTCCCCCCTCCCACCCTCCCCACTTCCCTCCCATTACCACCCTCCCATAGTTTATGACCATGTGTCCTTTAAGTTTGTTTCTGTGAACCCTTCCCACTGTCCCCTTAAATTGCCTCTTCTCTCCCCTCCGGTCACCGTCAGCCTGTCCTCTATTTCAGTGACTTTGGTTATATTTTGCTTCTTTCTTTGTTTTGTTATTTAGGTTCCTGTTAAAGGTGAGATCATATGGTATTTATCTTTCACTGCCTGGCTTGTTTCGCTAAGCATAATGTTTTCCAGCTCCATCCACGCTGTTGCAAAGGGTAGGAGCTCCTTCTTTCTTTCTGCTGCATAGAATTCCATTGTGTAAATGTACCATAGTTTTTTGATCCATTCATTTACTGATGGGCATCTTGGTTGCTTCCAGCATCTAGCTATTGTAAATTGTGCTGCTATGAACATTGGGATGCATAGGTTCTTTTGAATTGGTGTTTTAGTATTCTTAGGATAGAGTCCCAGCAGTGGAATTGCAGGGTCAAAAGGCAGCTCCATTTTTAGTTTTCTGAGGAAGTTCCATACTGCTTTCCATAGTGGTTGTACCAGTCTGCAGTCCCACCAGCAGTGCACTAGGGTCCCCTTTTCTCCACAACCTCTCCAACACTTGTTTGTTGCTTTGTTTATGATGCCCATTCTGTCTGGTGTGAAGTGGTATCTCATTGTGGTTTTAATTTGCATCTCTCTGATAGCTAGCGATATTGAGCATCGTTTCATGTGTCTTTGGATTTTCTGTATGTCCTCCTTGGAGAAGTGTCTGTTCAAGTCCTTTGCCCACTTTTTAATTGGATTCCTTGTCTTCTTAGAGTGCAGTCGTGTAAGTCCTTCATATATTTTGGAGATTAAACCCTTGTCTGAGGTATCATTGGCAAATATGTTTTCCCATACAGTTGGTTCTCCTTTTATTTTGATATTGTTTTCTTTAGTCATGCAGAAGCTTTTAATTTCGATGAGGTCCCATTTGTTTATTCTTTCCTTTATGTCCCTTGCTCTAGGGGACACATCAGTAAAAAAGTTTCTTCGTGAAATATCTGAGATTTTCCTACCTATGTTCTCCTCTAGGACTTTAATGGTGTCACGTTTTATATTTAAGTCTTTTATCCACCTTGAATTAATTTTTGTATATTGTGTAAGTTGGTGCTCAAGTTTCATTTTTTTGCACGTGGCTGTCCAGTTCTCCCAACACCATTTGTTGAAGAGGCTATTTTTATTGCATTTAATGTTGCTGCCTCCTTTGTCAATTTTTTTTAATATATTTTATTGATTATGCTATTACAGTTGTCTCATCTCCCCCCTTCTCTCCTGTCCATCCTGAACCCCCCTGCCACCCACATTTCCCCCCTTTAGTTCATGTCCATGTGTCATACTTATGACTTCTTTAGCTTCTACATTTCCCGTACTATTCTTGCCCTCCCCCTATCTATTTTCAACCTACATTCTATGCTACTTATTCTCTGTACCTTTTCCCCCTCTCTCCTCCTCCCACCCCCCTGCTGCCAACCCTCCATGTGCCCTCCATTTCTGTGGTTCTGTTCCTGTTCTAATTGTTTACTTAGTTTCTTTTGGTTTTGCTTTAGGTGTGGTTGTTAATATTTGTGAGTTTGCTGTCCTTTTACTATACGTGTCTTTTCTTTATCTTCTTTTCTTAGATAAGTCCCTTTAGCATTTCATAAAATAAGGGCTTGGTGATGATGAACTCCTTTAACTTGACCTTGTCTGAGAAGCACTTTATCTGACCTTCCATTCTAAATGAGAGCTGTGCTGGATAGAGCAATCTGGGATGTAGGTCCTTGTCTTTCATGACTTGGAATATTTCTTTCCAGCCCCTTCTTGCCTGTAAGGTCTCTTTGGAGAAATCAGCTGACAGTCTGATGGGAACTCCTTTGTAGGTGACTGTCCCCTTATCTCTTGCTGCTTCTAGGATTCTCTCCTTCGTTTTTACCTTGGCTAATGTAATTATGATGTGCCTTGGTGTGTTTCTTCTTGGGTCCAACTTCTTTGGGGCTCTCTGAGCTTCTTGGATTTCTTGGAAGACGGTTCCCTTTGCCAGTTTGGGGAAGTTCTCCTTTATTATTTGTTCAAATAACTTTTCCACTTGTTGCTCCTCCCCTTCTGGTACCCCTATAATTTGGATGTTGGAACGTTTAAAGGTATCCTCGATGGTCTTAAGCTTTTCCTCGATCTTTTGAATTCTTATTTCATCATGCTTTCCTGCTTGGTTGATTCTATCTTCCTTCTGGTCCACTGTATTGTTTTGAGACTCAGATTCCTTCCTTTCACTATTGGCTCTCCTCCGCGTATCTTCCTGCATCTCTTTTATGGTAACCTGCATCCTTTCAGCTGAATTGCGCCTAAAATCAACTAATTCCGTGAGCTTTCTGATCACCAGTGTTTTGAACTGTGCATCTGATAGATTGGCTATTTCTTAGTCACTCAAAAGGATGAGTCCTGGGGGACTGATCTGCTCTGTTGAAAACATATTTTTCCCCTGTCTCTCCTTTTTTTTTTTTTCTGGTCTGGCTGCTCCTGTTATGGTGGGGGGCGGAGCCTTAGGTGTTCACCGGGGCTGGGCACCTCAGTCGCTAGAGTGATGTTATACGTGGGGGCGGGGGAGGGAGCAGGAGCGGGACGGGAGAAAGCACTGACGGTAGTTCCGTTCTCCTGGGCTCAGACCCTTCTCCGCTACCCCTCTGGGTCTGCCACCTGCATCTTGCGTACTCAGGGATCACCGCTGCGTTCTTGCACCCCGGATGGCTGTCACGCCAATTTCGTGTCAAACTTTCCCCAACCTCCACAACCTGCACCAGCCCCGCTCCCGCCCGGCTCGGTTTCTCCTACCAGTCCGGATGAACGCGTCTACTTCAACTTCTTGGCTGCCTGACTTCCATTCAGATAAATCCTCTGCCAGATCTGGGCGTTATTCTGTCTATAAATTATTGTTGTAAATTATTGTTGTTCTACTCTTGGTTGTGCGAGGAGGTACTGTGCGTCCACCTATTCCTCCATCTTGCCAGAAGTCAGATTCTTATACTTTTGAATGCTACTTTTTCACATAATTACCTTTAAGGTAAGACAAATATGTTTATACTTCTTTAGAATAAATATATATTTGGTAACATACTTTATATACCCCAAATATATTCATTAATTTGTTTGTCCACCTTAGGTTTACTTTATTTTTCCCTTTTTATTGAATTTATTGGGGCGACACTGGTCAACAAAATTATACGGGTTTCAGGTACATGATTCCATAACACATCATCTGTGCACTGTGTTGTGTATTCACCACCTCCAGTCCAGTCTCTTTCCATCACTATTTATTCCCCTGTACCCTCCTCCACTTGCCCTCCTGTTCCCCTTGGCTATCACCACACTGTTGTCCCTATGAATTTCCTCTTTCTTTCTTTTTTTCTCTCAATCCCTCTACCCCACTCAACCAAACCCCTATCCTTCCAGCCTGACATCTTCCAGCATGCTCTCTATCTATGCATATGTCTTTATTTTGCTTGTTAGTTCATTTTGTTCATTAGATCCCACATGTGAGTGAAATCATAAGGTACTTGTCTTTCCCTTACTGGCTTATTTCACTGAGCATAATGCTGTCCAGGTCCATTTGTTACAAAGGTTAAGATTTCCTTCTTGTTTTCAGTCTAGTAGTATTCCATTGTGTAAGTGTACCAGCACTTTTTTTATCCATTCATCTACTGAACAAATAGAACTACATCAAACTTTAAAGTTTCTGCACAGCAAAAAACCATCAACAAAATGAAAAGACAATCCACTGAATGGGAGAACATATTTACGAATACATTTGATAAGGGCCCTGGTTGGTGTGGCTAGGTTGATTGAATGTCCTCCCACAAAGCGAAAGTTCACCAGTTCTATTTCCTGTCAGGGCACATGCCTAGGTTGTGGGTTTAGTCCCTGGTCAGCACACATATGAGAGGCAACCTATTAATGTTTCTCTTCCTCTCTTTCTCACCTCTTTTCCCTCTCTCTAAAAAAAATAAATAACTAAATAAAAATTTAAAAATACATCTGATAAAGGGTTAGTATTCAAAATTTATAAAGAAGTTATAAAACTCAACACCAAAAAACAAACAAACAAACAAACGATCCAATGAAAAATGGGTAAAGGACCTGAACAGACACTTCTATAAAGAAAATGTACAAATGGCCAATAGACATATGAAAAGATGCTCAACATCACTGATCATTAGAGAAATGCAAATTAAATTTTTAAACCTTTATCATCAGACATTTATTTTCCTATTTGAAGACTGGCACAAGTGTAGAGCTTCAAACTAGTAAAGTTTCACTTTAACTCTTTTCTCAGACTATGCGTCACTAAGAACCTACAATATGCAAGGCACTCCTCTAAGGAGTTTTAAAGCACTTGAAGATCATTAAGACATTGTTCTTGTTCTCTGTGGCAGTAACACTCACACTTTACCTTGCTGCATCTATAAATTAGTATGTATGATGCATCCCACACCAACAGGGAAAAAAACATTTTGCAATTTGAAATAATCCAAAAATAACAAATAAACTAACTAGTTCCTCAAAATAAATGCACTTCCTGTAAGTTACTGACTCCCCGTGAAAATCACCACATTCCTGACCTTTGTAATGCTGATGTGTGAAGATATGTAATTATCCAAGTAGAAATGATAATCATAAGATAAAATTGTTTTATATTTCACCATGAACAACCTAATAAGACTTGGTAATTTAGGTAATCAGGGTTTTTTTCTCTCTTTAAATGCTTCTTGTGCTTCTTACTTGGTGAACTGGTTCTTCTCAAGTCTGAATCCAGGACTGAATTCCAAAGTAACCTTCCAATGTTTAGAATGGTTGACAGTTCCAAGTAGGCCAGAAACTCAGAATTTTTTTCCTGCTTAGCAGTGCTGCATAGCAATACATTATTTACACAGTAAATAAGTGTATAACTGAGAGGGCACTCTTCATGTTTTTATTTAACAAAAACAAAATATCAAAAACAAATTAACTTAGTATTTAATGCAAAATACTTAAAAAATTAAATAAGCCAAGAGGCAAAATTGATGAAAAATTAAAATATATACTAAAGTAATTAGAATGTAATAAAGCAACAGAACTGGAAAATAAAAACCAAGATTTTTTTCATAGAACAATAAAAGAGGCAAACATCTTTCAAATCTGAGAAGAAGTTGGGAGAAAGTGAATACACAACTACAGAACTGAAACGTTTTAAAAATCATGATAATAATAATGTAATAAATCTATATGAGGTTGTATGCCAATATTGGAAAATAGGTGCTTTTAAGAAAAATTCAAATGACTAAAGTATCAAAAGATCAAAAAAATACATGAGTAATTGAAGAATTTGTAAAATATACAGCCCTTCAATTAAACCAGATACAGCTGCTTTTACAGGGGAATTGTGTGACATTGTAAAGGAAAGGAAAGCATTGCCTGAACAGACCATAGGAGAAAAGCTACACAATGTTATAGACATTGATGTTGAAAACACATTTTACAAACACGAGCAGGTAGTCTTAATATTTAAGATGTCTTAAATTGCCTTAATACTTGGAAGTATATAAAGTAAAAATTGATATTTGTTTTAGTAAAACCCATGAGGCTTTTCTGTCTGAAGTCAGAATCTACCTCAGGAGGCCACTACCATCAACACTATTCAACAGTCTCCTTGAGAACTAGTTGATGTAGAAAAGAAAAGCAAAATAAATATTTTTATAATATAGTAGAGGAAGTTTCACAATAATTTTTTGTGGATATTTTAGAGTCTCCACTGGACTTTCTGAGTAAGGGCTGGGCTACATATCCCACACCAAGTGGAATGGTTCCCTGTATTGAACAGCAAAGGAAATCATCAACAAAATAAAGAGACAATCCACTGAATGCAAGAACATATTTACTGATACACCTGATAAGGGATTAATGTCAAAAATTTATAAAGAACGTATAAAACTCAACACCATAAAAAACAAACAATCTAATTAAAAATGGGCAAAGGATCTGAATAGACACTTCTCCAAAGAGGACATACAGACAGCTAACAGACATATGAAAAGATGCTCAATGTCACTAATCATCAGAGAAATGCAAATTAAAACCACAACGAGATACCATCTCACACCAGTCAAAATGGCTATCATCAATAAACCAACAAACAATTGCTAGCAAGAATGTGGAGGAAGTAAACCTTTTTTTGCACTATTTATGGGAATGCAGATTGATTCAGCTACTTTGGAAAGCAGTATGGAGATACTCAAAAGTTAAAAATGGAATAGCTTCTTGATGCTTGCAAAAAATGACTATCAATAAATGAAGTTTAGGAGCAATTTTGAATAGAACCTTTATAAATGTCCATGTACAGGCTTTATGTGACCACTGGTTTTCACATCTCTGGGACAGAGATCCAGGCATGGGATTGCTGGATATATGGCAAAATATTGTAGAATGATAAGAAGACTCAGAGAGGTGGACATGTTGATTGAATGTAATATACAAAACCAGATAACCCACCAGCTGATTATGTTCCCAGAAAGGCCCCAAAGAGACTTTTCAATAAAGCTCTAGGAAGTGCACTAGAGATGGAAAGCTCATGGTACCTGTCTTTGTAAGCAAGTGTCAATTATAGGGAAGTCTGCTATAAAACTGGGCTCTGTAGAGGCAAAGGGAATATAGGATTCTGGAAGAACAGAAGCAAGGTAGCAATATTTAATCATTTAAAGAAAAGAGATTTTAAAAAAGAAAAGTTGGAGGACATATACTACTCAATTTCAAGATTTACTATAAAACTGTAATAATCAAGACAGTGTGGTATTGGAGAAAGGATATTCATGTAAATCAATGGAACAGAACAGAAGGTTAGAAACAGACCTATGTATATACATCCAATTGACTTTTTTTTTACTAAATTACAAAGGCAATCAAGGTAAAAAGGATAGTCTTTTAAAATTTGGAAGCCATGCGACAAAGAATATACTTTAATTGCTACCTTGTACAATATACAAAAATTACTGTTTAAAGTTTTAAATGTAAAATTTTAAACTGTAAAATGTCTATAAAAATATGAGATAAAACCTTTGTGACTTTGAGAGTAAGGCAAATATTTCTTAGATATGATTCCCACAGCACTACCCATATAAGAAAAAAAAAGATATCATGAAATCATCAAAATAAAGAAATTAAAAACTGTTGTTCTTTGAAAAGTTAAGAACTTTTGTTCTTTAAAAGATAAGCCTCTAAATGAGAGAAAATAGCTGCAAATCACTCATCTTATTTAAAAATTATACCTAGAATGCATAAGGAATTATCACAATTCAGTAATAAAAATTAACAACTGAATATTTTTAAATGAGCAAAATATTTGAGCAAACAAGATGGCAAAGAAGCACAGAGAAAATATTCAACACTGTTACTAATTAGAGAAATATACATTAAGACAATAACTACAAACCTAGGAAAATGAGACTTCCAACCAAGATGGAGGCATAAGTGGATGCACCGTACCTCCACGCACAACCAAGATAGGGACAACAATTTAGAAACAGATAACATCCAGAAATGACAGAAAATTGATCTGAATGGAAGTTGGACAACCAAGAGGTTGAATTAGACCCGTGCATCCAGACTGGTAGGAGGGGTGGAGATGAGCAGCCAGGCGTGGATCACGGTGTAGAGAGCAGAGAGCGATGGGACCGGGCGCATAAGGCATCCGGAGCATGTAAGACATCTGGGGCATGCAAGACCACAGCAGGTGGACCCTGAGTGCGCAGGAAGCAGCTGGCAGACCCTGGCCCAGGGGTGGCATCCAGCAACCGGCAGACCCAGTGAGGCAGTGACTGTAAAGCAAGGGAGTTCAAGAAACTCAGGGTCACAGAGCTGGGAAATAAAGCCTCAGAACACTGATCAAGGACACCTGTGGGAGTTGAGGTACACGGAGAGACACCCAGCCTCACAGGGGAGGTCCTTAGAGGGTCCCATGGGGTACACAAGCCCACCCACATGGGAATTGGCACCAGAGGGGCCCAGTTTGCTTGGGGGAAGCAGCAGAGGGGACTGAGGTCCCACGGAGAATGGAGCAACCACCATTGTTCCCTCTTGACCCCGCCCCCAAATACAACATCACAACCCAGCGACTGGGGTGCCCTGCCCTGGTGAACACCTAAGGCTCTGACCCTTACCGTAACAGGTGCGACCACACCAAAAAAAGAGAGAATTGGCTTAAACAGAAAAACAAATCAAAGCCCCAGAATCCATCATTTTAAGCAACCAAGAGACAGCCAACCTATCAGATGTACAGATCAAAACACTGGTGATCAGAATGCTCACAGAATTGGTTGATTTTGGTTGCAAATTAGATGAACAAATGCAGGCTATAATAAGAGAAATGAAGGAAGATGCACAGGGAACCAATAGTGATGGGAAGGAAACTGGGACTCAAAACAATAGAGTGGACCAGAAAGAAGAAAGAAACAACCAAACAGGAAAGAGTGGAGAAATAAGAATTCAAAAAAAAAAAAAAACCAAGAAGCTTAGAAACCTCCAGGACATCTTTAAATGTTCCAACATCCGGCTTATAGGGGTACCAGAAGGAGAAGAGGAAGAGCCAGAAATTGGAAACTTATTTGAACAAATAATAAAGGAGAACTTCCCCATTCTGGCAAAGGAAATAGACTTCTAGGAAGTCCAGGAAGCTCAGAGAGTCCCAAAGAAGATGGACCTAAGAAGAAACACACCAAGGCACAGAATAATTACATTAGCCAAGGTAAAAATGAAGGAGAGAATCCTAGAAGCAGCAAGAGATAAGGAGACAGTAACTACAAAGGAGTTCCCATGAGACTGTCAGCTGATTTCTCAAAAGACACCTTGCAGGCAAGAAGGAGCTGGAAAGAAGTATTCAAAGTGATGAAAAGCAAGGTCCTACATCCAAGATTGCTCTATCCAGCAAAGCTTTCATTTATAATGGAAGGGCAGATAAAGTGCTTCTCAGACAAGGTCAAGTTAAAGGAGGTCATCATCACCAAGCCCTTATTTTATGAAATGTTAAAGGGACTCATCTAGGAAAAAGAAGATTAAAAACATGTATAGTAAAATGACAGATAACTCACAATTGTTAACAACCACACCTAATACAAAACCAAAAGAAACTAAGCAAACAACTAGAACAGGAACAGAACCACAGAAATGGAGATCTCATGGAGGGTTAGCAACAGGGGAGCGGTAGGAGAAGAGAATAGGAAAAGGTACAGAGAATAAGTAATATAGATGGTAGGTAGAAAATAGACAGGAGGAGGGCAAGAATAGTATGGGAAATGTAGAAGCTAAAGAACTTATGACACTGGAACATGAACTAAAGGGGGGGGATGTGGGTGGGAGAGAGTGTACAGGGTGGAGGGGAGTGAAGGGGGGAATGGGACAAGTGTAATAGCATAATCAATAAAATATATTTTAAAAAATAAAATAAAATTAGGAAAATGAAAAATACTAACAATACTAAGTGCTGGCAAGGATGTGGAAAAAGTGGAACTATTATACATTGCTGGTGGAAATGTAAAATTGTACAGACACTCTGAAAAATTGCTTGTCAGTGTCTTACAATGTAAGCATACTCTTGCCATATGATGCAGCAACCCCAGGCCTGTGTCCCTGCCCTGGAGACATGAAAACCAGTGCCTACATAAAGCCTTTACATGAATGTTTATAACAGGTCTATTAAAAATTGTCCCTCCATTGAAAACAACCATATGTCTCTCAAACAAGAAGTAGATAAAGAAACCATAGTATATCCACACACTGAAGTACTACTTGGCAAAAAAGGAACAAATTAGTGATACTTGCAACAATATGGCTAAAACTCAGATGCAGTATGTTAATCAAAAGAAGCCAGAATCAAAAGGCTATATAACGTGGTAAGACATTCTAGAAAAGATGAAACTATGGGGGCAGAAAATTTGTCAGTAGTTACAAGAAGCTAGGGTTAGGAATGAGGCTTATTTAAAGGGGTTTGGGTAAGCCTCATTCCTAATCCTAGCTTCAGATAACTACTGACAAATTTTTTGCCCTCTAGTTTTATCTTTTCTAGAATGTCTTACCAAGTTATATAAAGTGAAACCTAATCAACAAAACAAACAAGCAAGCAAAATACAATCACAGATACTTAAATAAAGAACAAACTGACAATAATCAGAGAAGAGCGGGGAGAGGGATAATAGGGGAAGGGCCACCAAAGAACATGTATAAATGACATATGGGCAAAGCTAAAAAGGGTAGGTTCGAGGGTGGGAGGTGGGACTGGGTGCAGCGGGGGGTGTGGAGGGTGTGGGGAGGGTGTACTTGAATAACAATAAAAAATGGAGGTTTGGGGAAAATTTTTAGTTGATGGGCTTGTTTTATTTTGGTGAGAGTTACACAGATCAATCTGTTTACCAAAACTTGCATAGTAGTACACAAAAATGAGTGAATTTTATGATACGTAAATTGTAATTTACAAAATGATAGAAGCAAGGTAGAAATACATAACAATTCTAGAATTACAACCAAGAATCTTGACTCATAGACAACTAGTTGTTATCTAATAGGTCATGGTATTTAAAGCACCAAGATAGATGGTTATATGGTAAGTATATTATTTAGCACATGTGACAAGAAATTGGGTGAGCAGAAGGACCATTTAAAATACCATAAAGAAAGGCTAAGTGATATCAGCATGATGAAGACATAAGATGTCCCTTGTTTTGTTCTCTTTCTTTAATAAAAAAAATTTCATCATCTGTCCCCAGACACAAATGCCTTTGTGGGATCTGTGGGACCCAGCACCATTCTCCAAGAGACCTAGAAAAAGTCTTACCCAGCAGTTTGCTGGGTAGTAGAGAGACAGCCCTCAGTATTGTCTGTGGACCCTAGAGGGTCCATGACCTGGCTCCAGCCCCCCTCAGCTGTGGTCTGGGGACCCTGGAGAACAATGATATAGACAATCACCCAAGAACAAGAGATCTTTTGTGGAAGTTCAGGTTTCCAGAGAAGCTCTGGAACTCCATTGGAGCAACAAAAATGTGTGTTCAGATGCCTTGGAATGGGTAAAAAGAATAGTTTGACTTTACCTACATCATCCCTTGCCCACAGCAGCATATCACAGGGTCTAAAAAAGAGTTAATGAAAGAAAATCACAGAAAAACTAACCAAATGAAGAGATATTGCATGTTTGTGGATAGGAGGACTTAATATTGTGAATATGTCAGTTCTTCCCAACCTGATCTATAAATTCATTACAATCTCATTCAAAATCCTAGCAAGTTATTTTGTACACATCAACAAACTGATTCTAAAGTTTATAATGGAAAGGCAAAAGGCCCAGAATAGTCAATGTAAGGGTGAAGGAAAAGACAAAACTGGAGGAAAATTCTACTTGATTTTAGGACTTACTATAAAGCTACAGTAATCAAGACACTACATTATTGGCAAATATGGGTCAAAAAAACAAAGAGCTTAGAAACAGACCCATATAATAGTCAATTGATCTTTGACAAAGGGTAAAGGCAATGCAATGGGGAAAAAAGATAGTCTTTTCAAAAAATAGCACTGGAGCAATTGCACATTTGATGCAAAAGAATAAAAAATCTAGGCACAAACCTTACACTCATCACAAAAATTAACTAAATGGGATCATATACCCAAATTTAAAAAATCTAAAGCTCCTAGAAGAAAACACAGGAAACAATCTGGATAGCATTTGCTATGTCTATATCTTTTAGATACACCACCAAAGACACAATCAGGAGAAAAATATAAATACTTCATTAAAATTAAAAACTTCTGGCAAATAAAAATCACAATGAGATGTCACCTCACAGCTGTTAGAATGACTATCATCAAACTAAAAAGACGTAACAAGTGTTGGCAAGGATGTGGTAATAAAGGGAAATTCTTGTGCACTGTTTTTGGGAATGTAAATTAGTGAAGCCACTGGAGAAAGCTGTATGAAGATTCCTCACAAATTAAAAACATAACTACCATATAATCCAGAAAATCCACTTCTGGGTATTTAGTTTTAAAAAAATACAGACAACTTCTGATCAAGATGGAGGTGTATGTAAACAAGCCTTGCCTCTTCTCAAAACTACAGCAAAAATTAAAAATAAGTTACAAAACAAATATCACCCAGAGTTGTCAGAATATTGAGCTGTGTGGAAGTCTGACAATCAAGGATTAAAGGAGCCACATTCATCCAGATGGGTAGGACAGGCAAACAGTACAGAGGCATGGAGAAGTATAGGGAAGTGGAGAGGCATGGAGAGGCACAGAGATATAGAATGGGCAGTCCCACATCCACATGTGGTGGATAAAAATCAGGAGGGATACCTTGGTAGAGAGGGATCCCAGCCCCAGATCAGACCCCCCAGCCCAGGGTTCCAGCACCAGGAAAATAAGTCCTCATAATTTATGGCTATAAAAACCAGTGGGGTTTGGGGTGGTGGAAGAAACTGTGGGATTCTCAAAAGACTCCTCTTACAGGGCCTACAATGGTCTTAGGACTTAAGCAGACTTACCTTCTCTGGGATTCACGCCAAGGCAACAGCTGGAAGTGTGCCAATGCCATAGAGGAAGAAATTGAAGTGATTAGCAACAGGGTGAATGCTGGGAAACTGCTTCTTCCTGGGAAAAACTCCAGAGGTCAGGCAATGGCATTGTCCCATGTCTGAGCCTTCCCCTATACAGAGCCACAGAGCAGTGACACAGGTTGCCCCACTCTAACAATTACCTAAGGCTCTGCCCCATATATAGTATGGGTGTGTTTTCTACAATAGGCCACACTACTAAGACAGAGAGTCAAAGCAGATCTATCTAATACACAGAAACAAACAGAGTGAGGCTACCAAAATGAGGAAACAAAGAAATATGGCTCAAAGAACAAAACTCCAGAAAAAGAAATAAACAGAAAGGATATAGGAAATCTATCAGATACAGAGTACAAAAAAACTGGTTATTAGGATGCTCAAGGAATTCATTGGGTACTTCAACAGAATACAAAAAGTCCCAGGCAGAAATGAAGGTTGCATTAAGTGAAATAAAAAAAACATCTACAGGGACCAAACAGTGAAGACAATGAAGCCAAGAATCAAATAAGTGATTTAGGACATAAGAGAGAAAAACAAAAACATTCAATCAGGACAGCAGGAAGAAAAAATGAATTTTTAAAAGAGAAGAGACTAAGAAGTCTTTGGGACATCTCCAAACTTACCAACATCTTACTCATAGGGATGCCAGAAGAAGATAAAAAGCAAGAAATTGAAAACGTATTTGAAAAAATGTTGGAAGAAAACTTCCCTAATTTGGTGAAGGAAATAGACATACAAATCCAAGTGCACAGAGCCCCAAACAAGTTGGACCCAAAGAGGACCACTCCAGGATACATCCTAATTAAAATGCCTAAGATTAAAGATAAAGAAACAAACTTAAAACCTGCAAGAGAAAAGCAGTTAATTATCTACAAAGGAATTCTCATAAGACCATCAGCTGATTTCAAAAGAAACTTTGCAGATTAGAAGGGATTGGCAAGAAGTATTCAGAGTGATGAAAAGCAAGAACCTACAATCTAGATTACTTTATCCAGCAAAGCTATCATTTAGAAGTGAAGGGCAGATCAAGTGCTTCCAAGACAAGGTAAAGCTGAAGGAGCTCATCATTACCTAGCCATTGAAAAAAAGAAGATAAAAACTATGATCACTAAAATGGCAATAAATTAATAACTAACAATAATTGAATCTAAATAACAAACTATGTGAACAAGCAGAACAGGAGCAGAATCATAGATATGGAGATCATTTAGAGGGTTATCAGTTGGGAAAGGGGAGGGGGAGAATAGGGGAAAACATGTAGAGATTAAGAAGTACAGATTGGTAGGTGCTAAATAGACAGGGAAGTGTTAAGAACTGTATAGGAAATGGCCTGGCTGGCATAGCTCAGTGGATTGAGCACGGGCTGTGAACCAAAGTGTCGCAGGTTCGATTCCCAGCCAGGGTACATGCCTGGGTTGCAGGCCATAACCCCCAGCAACCGCACATTGATGTTTCTTTCTATCTATCCCCCTCCCTTCCCTCTCTAAAAGTAAATAAAAATAAAATCTTAAAAAAAAAAAGAACTGTATAGGAAATGGAGTAGCCAAAGAACTTATATGCATGATTTATGGACGAGAACTAAGGAGGGGATTGTTGGAGGGAATGGGGGTACTGGGTGGAGGGGGCAAAGAGGGAAAAATTGGGACAACTATAATAGCATAATCAATAAAATATATTTTAAAAAAGAAAAAATACCAAGAGTAACTCAAGAAGATATGTTCATTTCAACATTATTTACAATAGTCAAAATGTGGAAACAACATATGTAATGGATACCAGCCTGCAGTATCCATCTCGGCTGCGGATGTTCGTTGAAACATGCTAAAAATATACACAGAGACAACCAGGTCCTGTGGGGGAATCGGGACAAAATGGCCACCCCTCACGTGGGGAGTGCCTTGGCTACCCTCTCTCCTGGAGGTCTCCATGGCCACTCCTCATGTGGGGAGTGTGCCGTGTCCATACCCAAGCAGATTTTTATTGAGAAAACAGACTTAGTTTGTGGATTCACAGTCTGGCAGAAAAGATCAAAAGATGTAAACAACTTACAAAGGTGGGGACAGCACTCCTGCTGAGATTCCAGGCAAGGTTTGGGGTTTTTAACATATTGCTTAAAGGGCTAGTTTTGGTTTCCTGTCTGTGCTTTTAAATTCCAAGTTAATAACATCCTCCAGCAAACAGATCTCACAGGATCTTGCATATTCTATAATTACCCCAGGGGTCTGCCATTTCTAGTCTGGGCTGTTTCACCCCTGCAGGCCTGAGAAGGGCAGAGAAGACAAAAGCAGCCAGGAGACTTGGATTTCTCACACCTAAGAACAAGGACTCAGGCTTTGACAAAGCCAAAGGGGGCAGGGGTTGATGTCTGATCACCCCTTCATTTCCACAGCCCTGTGAGTCTTGTCCCTGTCATTCCTTTGTGAATGCGTCTGTCTTAGATTCATTCTCTATCCAAGAGAATTGTTACCCATCATTTACTGCTGTTCAAGCCAGGGAAATAAGTTTTGTTTCCTTCAGTGGCTCCTGGTCTGGAGGTCTTTCACTCAGCCTAAGTCATGGGGGGTTACAGCTTCCTGAGACCAGGCGGGGCGGCCCGCAACAACATATGTCCATCAATGGATGAATGTATGAAGAAAATGTGAGCTATATCTACACATATACATACAATAGAATACTATCAGCCCTATAAAAGAAGGAAATCTTACCATTTTACCACATGAAAAGAATTTGAGGGCATTAAACTAAGTGAAATAAGTCAGAGAAAGGTACATACCATATGACCTCACTCTTATATAAAATCTAAACGTCAATAAATAAATAAGAAAAATAAATTCATGGATACAGAGAACAGTTTGGTAATTGCCAGCAGCAGAGGGTTGGATGGAAGAAATGGGTGAAGGTGGTCAAGAGGTATAAATATTCAGTTAGAAAATAAGTAGCCCTCTGTAATCAAAACAGTCCGGTGCTGGCATAAGAACACACACATAGACCAATGGAAGAGAATAAAGAGCCCAGAAATAAACCTATGTCTATATGATCAATCAATATTTGACAAAGGGGTAGGAACATAAAATGGGACTAAAAATAGCCTCTTCAACAAAAAACATTTTGGGAGATCTAAAAAAATACATGGAAAAAAATGAGACTCGACCACCAGCTTACACCATACACAAAAATAAACTCAAGATGGATAAAAGACAAATATAAATCATGACACCATAAAAGTATTCGACGAGAACATAGGCAGGAAAATCTCAGATATTCCATGCAGCAATATTTTCACTGATATGTCCCCTAGAGCAAGGGACATAAAGGAAAGAATAAACAAATGGAACTTCATCAGAATAAAAGGCTTGTTCATGGCTAAAGAAAATAATCAGCAAAGTGAAAAGGGAACCAACCATATGGGAAAATATATTTGTCAATGTTACCTCAGACAAAGGTTTGATCTCCAAGATACATAAAGAATTCACATGACTCCACTCTAGAAAGACAAACAATCCAATGAAAAAATGGGCAAAGGATCTGAACAGACACTTATCCAAGGAGGACATACAGAGGACCCAGAGACATGTGAAAAGATGCTCAGCAACACTAGCCATCAGAGAGATGTAAATTAAAACCACAATGTAATACCACTTCACACCAGTCAGAATGGCCATCATAAACAAGTCAACAAACAACAAGTGCTGGCTAGGATGTGGAGAAAGGGAATCCTAGTGCACTGTTGGTGGGATTGCAGACTGGTGCAGCCACTGTGGAAAACAGTACAGAATTTCCTCAAAACAGTAAAAACGGAATGGCCTTTTGACCCAGCAATTCCATTGCTGGGATTATACTCTAAGAATACTGAAACACCAATTCAAAAGAATTTATGCACCCCAATGTTCATAGCAGCATAATTTACAATAACCAAGTACTAGAAGCAACCTAGATGCCCATCGGTAAATGAGTTGATCAAAAAACTATGCTACATTTACACAACAGAATTCTATGCAGCAGAAAGAAAGGAGCTCCTACCCTTTGCGGCAGCATTGAAGGATCTGGAGAGCATTATGCTAAGTGAAATAAGCCAGGCAGTAAAAGATAAACACCATAGGATGTCACCTATAGGTGGAACCTAATCTACAAAACAAGCAAGCAAGCAAAATATAACCAGAGACATTGAAATTAAGAGTAAAGTGACAGTAACCAGAGGAAAAAGGGAAGGGGATAATGGGGGGTAAAAGGGGAAGGTTTGTCAAGGAACATGTATAAAGGTCATGTGGACAAAGCCAAAGGGGATAGGATTGAAGGTGGGAGGTTGGGATGGCTGGGGTGAGGGGGACTGGTAGATGAAAATGGAGACAACTGTACTTGAACAACAATAAAAAAGGAAAAATTAAAATTAAATTAAAATAAATATAATACAGAAAGTAACAATGTCAAGATTCTCTACCTTTTCATGAGTTGGTTATTTTGGACCTTATAAAGCTATGATTTCTTCAAGAAGGGAAAATGAATATATTAGAAGGGTTTTTAATTACAATCTTAATGAATTAGCAATGTTGTCATTTAGAAAAATGACAAACGATATATTCGGCAAATAAATGTTATCAGTGCATAAAAACTCACATGAAGTTTAAGTACATGCACAAACTAGCATGTTTTAGTATCAAGATAACACAATTTTTAAAAGAATTTGTTATTTCCTAATGAAGCAAAATAGGATTCATCATAAAAATAGAATTTTGTTGAATTTTTCCATACTTTTTTTTGGTGTAGTATTTGTTTTAATCACCAGAATATAAATATAATAAAAACAATTTATTTTGTTTACTGTTGTGTCTGGAATGCCTGGAAAAATACCTGTTCAGATGCTCAAAAACAGTTTTGGATTGAATGAATAAAGAAATCACAGCTGCAGATGATATTGTTAGGTAGAATAGATCACCAAGGCAAGGAGGAAGAGGGAGATATGTCTCACCCACTAACTCAGCAGTCCTGAGCCTGGTCAGATATTACTGCCAGGTGATCCAACATCATAAGAAACACCATGTTAGCACTGAAGGAGGGTAGCCCTTGAAATTCTGTGTGTATCATTTCCACTATCTGGGAGAGAAAGCCTTTGAAACTGTGTGTTCATCCCAAAGCCTAGAAGGGGAAGAGGAGGAGGGGTACAGTGCCCAGAGAAAAAGCTCATAAAACAACTTTGGTTAATTGCTTAACTCTGGACACACTCTGTTTTACAAGAGGGTCCCTAGTGCTTACAGAAAGAACCCATAAATAACTTTTGGTAAATACCCCAACTTTAATTAACTGCCTCCTGCCAGGTATCTGTTTTACAATGAGATGAACAAATGGGGTGTGGAGCAGGAACATGCACAGGAAACCAATAGTGATCAGAAGAAAACTGGGACTCAAATCAATGGAGTGGACCAGAAGGAAGAAAGAAACAACAAAACAGAAAATAATGAAGAAACAAGAATTCAGAAAAAATGAGGAGAGGCTTAGGAACTTCCAGGACATCTTTAAACATCCCAACATCCTAATTATACGGATACCAGAATAGGAAGAGGAAGGGCAACAAGTGGAAAAGTTATTTGAACAAATAATAAAGGAAAACTTCCCCATTCTGGCAAAGGAAATAGACTTCTAGGAAGTCCAGGAAGCTCAGAGAGTCCCAAAGAAGTTGGACCCAAGGAGGAACACACCAAGGCACAGAATAATTACATTAGCCAAGATAAAAATGAAGGAGAGAATCCTAGAAGCAGCAAGAGATAAGGAGACAGTAACTACAAAGGAGTTCCCATGAGACTGTCAGCTGATTTCTCAAAAGACACCTTGCAGGCAAGAAGGGGCTGGAAAGAAGTATTCAAAGTGATGAAAAGCAAGGTCCTACATCCAAGATTGCTCTATCCAGCAAAGCTTTCATTTATAATGGAAGGGCAGATAAAGTGCTTCTCAGACAAGGTCAAGTTAAAGGAGGTCATCATCACCAAGCCCTTATTTTATGAAATGTTAAAGGGACTCATCTAGGAAAAAGAAGATTAAAAACATGTATAGTAAAATGACAGATAACTCACAATTGTTAACAACCACACCTAATACAAAACCAAAAGAAACTAAGCAAACAACTAGAACAGGAACAGAACCACAGAAATGGGGATCTCATGGAGGGTTAGCAACAGGGGAGTGGGAGGAGAAGAGAATAGGAAAAGGTTCAGAGAATAAGTAATATAGATGGTAGGTAGAAAATAGACAGGAGGAGGGCAAGAATAGTATGGGAAATGTAGAAGCTAAAGAACTTATGACACATGGACGTGAACTAAAGGGGGGAATGTGAGTGGGAGAGGGTGTACAGGGTGGAGGGGAATGAAGGGGGGAAATGGGGCAACTGCAATAGCATAATCAATAAAATGTATTAAAAAATTAAGAAAATGAAACAAACAAAAAAGGAATTCAGATTAACAGACCCCCACACACACGCCTATGTTTGGGTAGTCACATCCTCCAGGGAAGCTGGCACCACCTTTACTCATCAATCAATATGTAACTCCCTCACTCCTGCCAAGTATGTAAGTCAGAACAAAGGACCTGCTGCTATTGATGCCTTTGCTTTTTGCCACCCAAGCTCTTGCCTCAGCAAGACCCATTCTCACATGAGATCCTGTCGCTAGTAAACTTTGCTTGTATGCTAATAAGCTTGCTGATCCGTAATTCTTTACTGCATCACCAAGAACTGAGTTTCTCCCATAACAATACATTATAATGTTTTTAGTGGTTAAGAAATGTAAATAGTTGTAATATAGCCCCAGCCCCCAAAATATACTGTGCTACATCTCAAACCTCAATTTTAAAAAATTGAAAAGGTACTCTTTTACACTTACAAAATAACAGAGTCATGTAAGTAAAAATAATTTTACTTTTCATGGTGCCTATTAAAAAAAATCCATCTTTGTTCCTTTAAATAGTTTAGCATTAGTGCATACAGAAACAGAAACCAGAAAGATCTAAAGTTTTACTTCATTCTTGTGATGAATCAAACATAGCATGACTGTCTTTGAGAAAAAGAAATGAAGTTACAAGGTTCTACAGCAGTGGCAGATTGTGGGAAGAGTGGAGAAGGACAATGAGGCAGGAGATTTTTAATCATAGGCTTTAATTTACATCCAAAATTTCTTCGGAGAATTCCCTTGATAATTGCTCTTAGTTTCTCTATCATTTGTCTTTTATGTTTTTAGCTGTGTTCATTACAGGGAAGTTTTTAAATTTAAAATAATTGTGCAGACTGAATTCTCTATTGTCTCAATTTTCATTTCATTATATTCCTTCAATATTATAATGAACAATGTATTCTGATGCACCCCGTTATTAAGAAATATTTGACTAGTCAAACACAACATTAGAAACCTTAATTTTTATTATTTTGGTATTCTATTTTAATGTGTTCTTATAGCTTTTATTGTTTTTGTTACACCAGTATTCAGATCTAATTAATTCTGCCAGCAAAATAGCTTGTTAAAATGCCTTGAGACAGTAAACAGTGAAGATGTATACTCTGTATATATATACACAAATTGCTTGATTATTTTAAGTAAAGTGATTGGATGTTAATTACTCAAAATGAGTAAATTCATTCAAAACAGTTAAATCTGCTATTAAAAAACTACAATTTCAATATAATAATATTAGGAGCTTCATATCAATGCTACTCCCTCTTAAAAATATTCAAAAACAAGCAATGTATTTTATATTGCATTGAAAGGGATTACAATCTGCTTTCTAGTTTCAAGGGATCACACATAATTTCTAGATAGTTTTTTTTTGGTATTGGCTATCTACTGTATTAGGGTACAGGCTCAGTTGAAATTAAAATGCCTCATATAAAGTAAATATAAGTATACAGGCTGATACATCAGATCTTCTGTTTAAAGCCACTGGGTGTACAGGCTTTTTCTTTCTTGTTTCTACCCACAAAAATGTCACACTTCCCCTTTAAAGGCATAAACTGGAAGTTGCACTTATCACTTCCTCTCACATTCCAAGGGAAGACCTTGATCAAACAGCCACACTTAACTAACTGCAAGGGATCTTCCAGGCAGTCTTTATTCTGAGCAATGGTGGCCCAACTGAAACTTGTGAGAGTAAGTAGCTATCTCTGCCAAAAAGAGTGAATAACATAAAAGCTCACAAATTTATAAATTACTTTACATCTAAAAATTTCATTTTGCAGCTGTATAATTAGAAAGTTGGGGCTTCTATGTTAAGTGGTCATAACTGAATTTCAAAACAGAATAAAGAAGGAACATTTGGTTTTTTTCAACAGGGCTTTGAGTATGTACAAGTTAATTCTAGCTCACTGGAGCCACACTTTAAGAAAGCATGCCATCCACAAAAATTATCATTAAAATAAGTTACATGGTTCTTTTTCTTTTTTTTTTTTTTTACATTTCTTCTCTGTGTTGGACACTGATGATCACCCAGCATTCTTATTCTTTCTTTCTATTCTTTCTTCCTTTCTGCTCTACTCTTTCCCAAATAATTCCAATGTAATTTAAGTATTCACATAGATTCCCTCCTTCTCTCTCTCCCTCTCTCTCCACCCCCCCCCCTGTCTCCCTCTCTCCCCCACACGCTAAGAACAAATAGTTACAGTGGCCATATCTCAGTCATAAAGGGAACGAGACTGTGTATGGAGCCAGTGTTGCCAGCAGCAGAGTGGAAACACTAAAATGAATTGGATCCTTGATGACAAGGTCGAGCTGCTGAATCAGTCCATCTTGATGCCATCCTTTGAAGTTAATAAATTTCTTACTCTTAAACCAGCTAATTTTTCAATCATTTATTTCAGAAAGCATCATGATATATACTCATATAATGCTTTTTACTACTTACAAAAACATTGAGCAATATAATTTCTAGAGTTCAGAAAAGCTATTTTCAACTTTGAAAAGTAAAATTTTAACCAAAATTTATCAAATTTTTTTAAAGATTTTATTTATTTATTTTTAGAGAGGGAAGGGAGGGAGAAAGAGAGAGAGAGAGAAACATCAATGTGCGGTTGCTGGGGATCATGGCCTGCAACCCAGGCATGTACCCTGACTGGGAATCGAACCTGCGACACTTTGGTTCGCAGCCCGCGCTCAATCCACTGAGCTACGCCAGCCAGGAAAATTTATCAAATTTTTATAAAATAATTTCATATAAATTCTGAGTAAAGTTTGGGCTAAAATGACCCAACTTGTTTCAGATTGATCAAAACATTTTAAGCTTCAGAAGTATTGATTTTTTTTGTAAGAATACTCTAGAATCTGTATAATTTCTCACCTAATACTGTGTCAGTGTGTTCCTCTGTGGTTTATCTAAGTTCAGAAATACAGCCATTAAATCAAGGACAGTTGCCTATTTGTCCAGCACTAGGAAACTAGGTAAGTGTTTGC
Organism: Phyllostomus discolor; assembly: GCF_004126475.2. NCBI lineage: Eukaryota > Metazoa > Chordata > Mammalia > Chiroptera > Phyllostomidae > Phyllostomus > Phyllostomus discolor. The sequence continues at coordinate 138,929,321 of NC_040903.2, read as the reverse complement.
CTGCTACGATGCATATACTGATGTACTTTCTTAACTCTCTTTTGCTGTAGGTTTATGTTTTTCCATAAGAAGAATCCCAGAAGTTTATCTTCTTTCACATGCAAGAAGTGAGTGCTGCATTGTTCAAAGAGAAGTTAAGATGTTCTCGCTTTGCAATAGAAATTGCCTTAAAAGGTCTTAGAATAAATTCTTGCAAATGCCATTTAGAATGAATGTATTCTAAATGACTGAGAAAAGAAACTGTTGTATATTTTTTACTTTTTTCTCAACCTTCTTTCCTTTATATCATTACTCTTTCTGGCTTATTTACAAGTTATTATACTTTGTATCAGAAGACACATCATTATAATTGTCAGTCCCACTTAAGGTTTTGAAAGATTGTGAAAGAGATAGATGTTTGAGACCTCTGAATAAAAAGTGAAGTAATATTAACATGTGACTGAATGTCAGCTGCTTGAATAAAACAGATGATCCAATGATTTCTAAATGGAACACATTTTGGGCCGAAATAATGCTAGCAGAACTAAATAATACCTCCTGAAAGAATGAAAAGAGACATATATATGCTACTTACAACTTCATAGAGCACATCTTACTCAACTCATAGCAATTCGTTGGAAATTGATTTCTTACATATAAAAAGCAAAAGATAGTATTGATATATTCTAGCAAATCATGTAAAACATGCTAGCAAATGATGTAACACATGCTAGCAAATGATGTAATGGAATTGCTGTCTCAGATTAAAAGAAAATAAAAAGTTGTTACTAGTTTTTTGGTTTTATAAAGGATAAAAATTAAAATTGCAAATGTTGAAAACTATGCATTTTTAACACATGAAAAGGTCACTTTTCTCTTTAGTAAACCTGTAAATAAATTAGGAAATATCAATACATTTCACGTAACTTAGTAGTGCTTTCAGAAATCATCATGTTAAGATGCCAGTATTACAGTTGGTTAAGACCATAAAAGCAGAATGCTGGGTTTGAAATCTCAGCTGTACCATGTAATGACTGTGTACCTTTAGGCAAATTAATGAACTTCTCTGGTCCTCAATAACCTCACCTGCAAGACGGGGATGATGATAATAGTAAATAGATGATAAGGTTATTACAAGGATTAAAGAGTAAATATAAGTATTTAAAACAGTACATGTACTCACAAAATGTAAACTATTATTGGTAATATACATGAAAGTTGTCAATCACTCTATATGCATAAGAAATGTCAATTAAAAGCATATTTTCTATACTTTTTTGTTTCAACTTTTAATGGTCATATAAATATAAAGTGATATATTGTTCTTTTAGGTAGACTTGTTGAGATCAAAATTTAAACCTGTAGTTTGTTTTCTTACCTAAGCTTTCTCCTGCTATAGAAGTATTTTTAAAATAATATATTCACAAAATATAAATAACTCAACTAGCTAAAAAGTTTTTTAAACATTCATTATAGTTACTGTACTTATTTGGTATGTTATCAAAGATAAAAATAATGTTTACTAGATATTTTCAGCTGGTATATGGGTGTTCTGTCTTCACTTAGTCCAGATTGTTTTTAGACAACTATTTCACTTTGACCAAAGTAAACAAGGAATTTTTTGAGTTTGTGATTTCATCACATAGATTCAGCTCCTCAAATCCCAAGTGTTGAGATACCACTGTATTTCCTTATAACACGTGCTACTCCCTATTTGGAAGTTAATTTCTCATAATCATCCAACATTTATTGTATACCAGCCATATTTAGGGTATCCCTTGGGCTCTAGGTTAATTATCTAAAATCTTTAAAACTGAGAGAACCTCAGCACATGTGGGACAATCCCCTTTTTTCATAGATGAAGAAAGCGGTGCCCACGAAATGACTCATGAGCAGAGAGAAGCCTAAGTCGATGGCCTTAGTCAAGCAGAAAATTCAGATTTCTGTTTACCACACCCCACTGCTTAATGTTTGCAGGGTCCCTGTCCTTAATTTGTGGCCAGTTTACTAGAAGATTTCCTTCTAGAACAGCAAATGGATTTAACTCTAAAGGCATTGTCACGGACTTTTATAAAGTTGTATTGAATCCTACAGAAGGTCCTGTATTCAATTCCACTAACAATATAGTGCTATTAATAGACCAAAATAAATAGTGATATCCATACCCTATCTAAAGTTTGTGATGAGATCATTATATTTTCCTGATTAAAGAAATTGCTCTACCTTGGTCAGTCTGCCCCAGCTATTATCTGAAAACATATCAAAAAGTGCTGGCTGACATGTTCTAACAAGAAAAGATGCAGTTGTGAGTTATTAGAAGATGTTGGTTGAGCCTTTATTTACAACAGGAAAAGAACAAACTGCAATATGATATTCTTGAATACTGACATATTTCTTGGAAGACTCACAATTTTAATCTTTTAACCAGAATATTTGTATAATCTACCTTTATTTTACTTTTTACACACTGGCAATTAGATAATAAGCTTTTCATAACAGTGAAAAGGAAAGTTCAGCATCTACCTAATGAATCTTATCTGTGTAGATACCAAACCCTAGAATTCTGTAGGGAATTTCACTTATTTTTTAATTGCTACTCTTAAGCTGAACTTTGTGATTAATTGCCTTAATTTCCAATTCTCTTTGTTGATATAAATTCAACAACAGAAAGGCCAGTGATTAAGGAGCCCTTAAAATGAGGAGAATTTTCATACCATCTTGACTCCAATTTGAAAAGTATGTTTATTTGCTACTTCTACAGATTGTTTTGAATCTAATTATTAAACATAATACATACAAATTATTAAACATAATACATACAAATACAAATTGGCAGAATATGAATGTTCAAAGAACCTTAATATGGACACTTAATTATTATCACTCTCCCCTTTCTTTGTCATACTATACAGATGATACAATTTCCTCCCTCATGGGATGTTTTAAAAATTACACCCTCTGGTTCAAGTAAAGGTAATGCTTCAGATTCCAGTTTTAATGGTAATAAATGTCAAATGCGGAAAATAGAGTCAGAGTAGAACTTAAAAGAATATGTGAAGAGGAAACTTCCCTAAAATGAAAAAAGAAAGGTCTGGGAGTTCGGAGCAGTGAGGCAATTTGCCCATAATCCTTGGAAGAATTCCTGAGAGGAAGACCAGGAGACCAAAGAGAGAAGTGGCTTTGTGGTCCATCTAAGAAGTTTGGACCAAAGGTATTAATCAGCCAATTTGAGCTGATTGGTGAGAATAGAAATGTTCTGTGGCCTAAGAATGATATAGAAGCATCGATAAACTAATAGACCTGAAGTAGCTATTCTCAATAATAATCAGTATTGATGGATGGTTAATGGCTTGTATTTCTCTTTCCAGCTCCAAACCATGGCACAATCCTCGATGAGGCTTGGGAAGGAGAAGTTTTGTTTCACCATTCCATGGGTGGTCAGATTGTAGCACAGGACAGAATATAACATGAGTGTGGTCAAGGTTAATGGCAGATAAGTGACACCAAGAGAAGGGAGTAGCACAATATTCAAGGTTGCTGGGAACAGAAAACATACACACCAGAGTCAAGTGGTATAGAGTTTAGTTCAAGCAAGACTGGAGAGACAGTGTGCACAAGATCCAATGCCTTGCAAGGCATGTGTTCCTGTGGCCCTGCACACACCTTGCTTGCAGCTGTAATATAAGGACCCCCATCCCTCCCCTACAGGGACTGAAATACAGAAAGCTAGGGGCATGTCTTAGGGCCATTGACACATGCCCTTAAGCAGAACACTTTTGGTCTGAAACAGAGAAAGACACCCCCACCCTACCCCCGAAAGGCTGTGTGGGCTTTCTATCACTTGATAAGAAAAGTGCTCCAGGCCCAAGGTCCATTCTTATGTAGCTGAGGTGTTACAGCTGGTTGAAAAATGTGTACAGAGGATTGCCTTGCCTAACAAGCTTCAAAACCCATAGCTAGATCCTAATATCATCAATTTAACTGTCTTTTAAATAAATAAATGTGATGTCTCCTGCTAAAATTAAAACCTCCTGAACAACATTCAGAGATAATTAATAGTGCTGATAACTAAATGGCATTCTCTGTCCTCTGGTATTTGCTCTTACTTCTTTTTCTCTATAATTATTGTTTCCCAAATGAAAATTTAAAAAGAAATCCCAGGTTCCTTTTTCTCAAGGTCCCTGGTTAACCTTAAACAGGTTGACCATCTACCTGAATTTTACTTAATCTCATAAACATTTCCTTAAAGTCCTCACTGCTTCTCACAACTACTTGTCACTTCTACAACTACTCCTAGTCACTCTTCTTTCTCACTACCTCTCACTGAATTCTCACTACTTCTCCTTGACATCTTGCATTAATAGATACATGAAGATGAAAAGCAATAACTCAAAATGCTATGTTTGTGCAAATGAATCACTTGTTATACATGCCCACATATTCTAGAAAATATTTTACTTAATATCAGTGACTCTTTTGAACTGTTTTTCTTATTTTTTGTTACTTGTTCTATGTCTTTCAACCTACTGGATTTAAAAATGTACCCATATGAGCAGAGCTAGGAACCTACAACACACACAAATGCATATGCACAAATAGAGCTAGTTTGTCCATTTTGACATAGTAATTTATAGTGACTATTTTATAGAGAAAAATATTTGACACCAATTATACATAATAATGGTGTCTCTAAATATATGAAAAGATTCACAATTTCACACAATTATATACCCAGTCAGCACAGATCACTTGATTGATTGCATTCAGAAAATAAATGGTTAAAATGCTGGTAGTTTAAAAATAGTTGTTGTTGTTTTACTTTATTATAGACTATAATGATTATTTGGAGTCTGTGACTGGTCATCAATAATTACTCACCTTTGTCCTATAAGAGATTAACCAGTTCTTAGCTTCCTCTTAATCATTTATCTTAAAATCCTTTGTTCTACATTTTCTTCAGAGAAAAGAAGTCCTCTTTCTATCAAAAAACAATATTAATCACACAAGAATAGAAAATCTTCTCATTAAATCCCTGAAGCTCATTAGGGAAGTTTAAGTTATTCTAACACTTCTCTGATATTGTATCCATGAGAGCAAGAGCACTGACTTTCCTGCCAGTTAATTGTCTGATATGAGTTGACCCCAAAAACTGAAGTGCATTTTCTCTGTTGAGTAGACGATAGAGTTGTAGCTGTTTTTACTAAAGCAACTAATTAAAAATTTCTCTGCCAAAACATTCTTCTTCCCTCAGTGCTATTTCATTAGCACATGCTTATAAGCATGTTACAGATATGCTTCATTTTATTAAATTGGTATGTTTCTGAAAGGTCCAGAATATTCAAAACCCATCTGAGGTGCAGAAATTTCAGCCTAATGGAAACCTTCGCAAAATAATTTGTTGGATAAAACATTTTAAGATATACAGCTATCATTAATGAATAAATTTTCTTTTATGTGTTAATGTGGGAACATAAAAATAAAAATATTGTATAAAGCTGAAAGAGAATTGGCAAGGCAAAATCTGCAAAATAAGAAAGGAAAGGAAGAAGGCAAAGAGTCAGACGAAGTAGGATGACAGATTTGGTGATGTAAGAATGGGGCCAGTTAAAAGAGAGAACATCAATTTGAAAAAGCAAGCTTGCCTAAGACTGGTTATCAAGTCACTTTGGAAATCAACAGGAGTAATAAATAGCAAACAAGTAGGGAAGTTGTTTAAGAAAGAGAAAAATTATTTTTATGTAGTCTACCTAAGCAGAAGGTACATATAAGAAAGATTTCCTCTCAGTCCATGAAGTAGAAAAAGCATTCATGAAGTTAACTAAAGTGAGTATCTGTTTTAGAGTTCCAAGTCTTCCAAACTAAAGAGTAAATAGCATGACAAATATTACACACTTTTTAATTATTTGGCAACCACTGAATTAAACAAGCTAAACAAGTACAATTTTCCTGGAAGCCTTTACTTTTCAGAGTTTAAATATGTTAGTATATATGGTAAATCTTAGACAAAAAGATAGTGTTTCCCAAATTTAAGCCACAGAAATATTTGCTAAAATTATTTATAGGGATTAAAGATTGGAGCACCATAAATTACCAAAAGTTGTACTAAAATACAAATAAAACAATATGCATAAAAGTGGTTTTAGGAGAGAGTAAATAATTAAATACAAGCATTTGATTAAATTTGACTTAAAATACTAAAATTTTGAGTGTTTATATAGGATTAGACACCTGATTAGTGTAGCATAATGTCTATTCTTTTTTTTAATTTTAATCATTGTTCAAATACAGTTTTCTCCTTTTTACTCCCAATCCAGTCCCCCCTCCCACCCTCCCCACTTCCCTCCCATTACCACCCTCCCCTTAGTTTATGACCATGTGTCCTTTAAGTTTGTTCCTATGAACCCTTCCCACTGTCCCCTTAAATTCCCTCTACTCTCTTCTGTGGGCACTGTCAGCCTGGCCTCTATTTCAGTGTCTTTGGTTATATTTTGCTTGTTTCTTTGTTTTGTTATTTAGGTTCCTGTTAAAGGTGAGATCATATGGTATTTGTCTTTCACTGCCTGGCTTGTTTCACTTAGCATAATGTTTTCCAGCTCCATCCACGCTGTTGCAAAGGGTAGGAGCTCCTTCTTTCTTTCTACTGCATAGAATTCCATTGTGTAAATGTACCATAGTTTTTTGATCCATTCATTTACTGATGGGCATCTTGGTTGCTTCCAGCAACTAGCTATTGTAAATTGTGCTGCTATGAACATTGGGGTGCAAAGGCTCTTTTGAATTGGTGTTTTAGTATTCTTAGGATAGAGTCCCAGCAGTGGAATTGCAGGGTCAAAAGGCAGCTCCATTTTTAGTTTTCTGAGGAAGTTCCATACTGCTTTCCATAGTAGTTGTACCAGTCTGCAGTCCCACCAGCAGTGCACTAGGGGTCCCTTTTCTCCATAACCTCTCCAACACTTGTTGTTTGTTGCTTTGTTTATGATGCCCATTCTGTCTAGTGTGAAGTGATATCTCATTGTGGTTTTAATTTGCATCTCTCTGATAGCTAGTGATATTGAACATCGTTTCATGTGTCTTTGGATTTTCTGTATGTCCTCCTTGGAGAAGTGTCTGTTCAAGTCCTTTGCCCACTTTTTAATTGGATTCCTTGTCTTCTTAGAGTGCAGTCTTGCAAGTTCTTTATATATTTTGGAGATTAAACCCTTGTCTGAGGTATCATTGGCAAATATGTTTTCCCATACAGTTGGTTCTCTTTTAATTTTGATACTGTTTTCTTTAGCCATGCAGAAGCTTTTAATTTTGATGAGGTCCCATTTGTTTATTCTTTCCTTTATGTCCCTTGCTCTAGGGGACACGTCAGTAAAAAAGTTTCTTCATGAAATATCTGAGATTTTCCTACCTATGTTCTCCTCTAGGACTTTAATGGTGTCACGTTTTATATTTAAGTCTTTTATCCACCTTGAATTAATTTTTGTATATGGTGTAAGTTGGTGCTCAAGTTTCATTTTTTTGCACGTGGCTGTCCAGTTCTCCCAACACCATTTGTTGAAGAGGCTATTTTTACTCCATTTTATGTTGCTGCCTCCTTTGTCAAATATTAATTGACCATAGAGGCTTGGGTTTATTTCTGGGCTCTCTGTTCTGTTCCATTGGTCTATGTGCCTGTTTTTATGCCAGCACCAGGCTGTTTTGATTACAGTGGCTTTGTAGTATAGTTTAGTGTCAGGTATTGTGATCCCTCCTACTTTACTCTTCTTTCTCAAAATTGCAGCAGCTATTCGGGGTTGTTTATAATTCCATATAAATTTTTTAAGTGTTTGTTCTATGTCTGTGAAATATGCCATTGGTACTTTAATAGGAATTGCATTGAATGTGTAAATTGCTTTGGATAGTATGGACATTTTGATGATATTAATTCTTCCAATCCATGAACACGGTATATGTTTCCATTTGTTTGTGTCTTCCTTGATTTCTTTCTTCAGTGTTGTGTAGTTTTCTGAATACAGGTCTTTTACCTCTTTGGTTAGGTTTATTCCTAGATATTTTATTTTTATTTTTGCTATTTCAAATGGGATTTTTTCCGTGATCTCTGTTTCTGCTGTTTCATTGTTGGTGTACAGAAATGCCTTTGATTTCTGGATATTGACTTTGTATCCCACTGTTTTGCCAAATTCATTGATTAGGTCAAGCAGTTTTTTGGTGGAGTCTATAGGATTTTCTATGTATACTATCATTCATCTGCAAACAGTGACAGTTTTCTTTCCTCCTTTCCAATTTGGATGCCTTTTATATCTTTTTCTTGTCTGATTACTGTGGCTAAAACTTCCAGTACTATATTGAATAGAAGTGGTGAAAGTGGACATCCTTGTCTTGTTCCTGATCTTGGTGGAAAAGATTATAATTTTTGCCCATTGAGAATGATGTTGGCTGTACGTCTCTCATATATGGCCTTTATTATGTTGAGGAATGCTCCCTCTATTCCCACTTTGCCAAGTGCTTTTATCATGAATGGGTACTGTACCTTATCAAATGCTTTTTCTGCATCAATTGATATGATCATGTGGTTTTGTCTTTGCTTTTGTTTATGTGATGTATTACATTTACTGACTTGCGAATATTGAACCATACTTGCATCCCTGGAATGAATCCCACTTGGTCATGGTGTATGATCTTTTTAAGGTATTCTTGGATGCAGTTTGCCAGTATCTTGTTGAGGATTTTAGCATCAATGTTCATCAATGATATAGGCCTGAAATTTTCTTTCTTTCTTGTTTCTTTATTTGGTTTTGGAATTAGGATGATGTTGGCCTCATAAAAAGAGTTTGGGAGACTCCCAACTTTTTGGATTTTTTGGAATAGTCTGTGAAGGATAGGGGTTAGCTCTTCCTTGAATGCTTTGTAGAATTCTCCTGTGAAACCATCTGGTCCCGGGCTTTCGTGTGTTGGGAGTTTTTTGATTACTGCTTCAATTTCTTTTGTTGTTATTGGTCTGTTCAGGCTTTCTGCTTCTTCTTCATTGACGTTTGTAAGATTATATTTTTCTACAAATTTGTCCATTTCATCTAGGTTTTCAAATTTATTGGCATACAGTTCTTTGTAGTAATTTCTTACAATCCTTTGTATTTCTGTGGTATCAGTTGTAATCTCTCCTCTTTCATTTCTGATTATGTTTATTTGGGTCTTCTCTCTTTTTTTCTTGATGAGTCTGCTTAAAGGCTTGTCAATTTTGTTTATCTTTTCAAAGAACCAGCTCTTGGATTCATTGATCCTTAGAATTGTGCTTTTAGTCTCTATGTCATTTAATTCTGCTCTGATCTTGGTTATTTCCTTCCTTCTGCTTGCTCTGGGCTGCCTTTGTTTTTGTTCCTCAAGTTCTTGTAGACATAGGGTTGGGTTGTGTGTTTGGAATGTTTTTAACCTTTTTAGGTGGGCCTGTGTCACTATGACTTCCCTCTCAGGGCTGCCTTGGCTGTGTCCCATAAGTTTTGGGTTGTTGTGAGTTCGTTTTCATTTGTTTCCAGAAACCTTTTGATTTCTTCCCTAATATCATTCTTGACACATTCATTGTTTAATAGCATGCTATTTAATCTCCATGATTTTGAGTGTCTTGGGTTTTTTCCCTGGGGTTGGTTTCTAGCTTCAGTCCCTTGTGGTCCGAGAAAATGCTTGGTATGATTTCAATTTTCTTAAAATTCTTGAGGCTTGTTTTGTGTCCTATCATGTGGTCTATCTTTGTAAATGTTCCGTGTACATTTGAAAAGAGTGTATATTTAGCTTCTTTTGGATGGAGGGCTCTGTATATATCAGTAAAGTCCATTTCATCAAGGGTATTGTTCAATGCCACAATATCTTTGTTCATATTTTGTTTGGAAGATCTGTCCATTTTTGATAGTGGGGTGTTAAAATCTCCCACTATAATTGTGTTTCTGTCCATATCTTTCTTGAAGTCCTCTAAGATTTTCTTTATGTATTTGGGTGCTCCTATGTTGGGTGCATATATGTTTACCATGTTTATGTCTTCTTGGTGGATTCTTCCCTTGAGTATTATGAAGTGACCTTCTGGGTCTCTCTTTATGGCCCTTTTTTGGAAGTCTATTTTGTCTGATATGAGTATTGCTACCCTGGCTTTTTTCCCTGTCTGTTTGCTTGGAAAACTTGTTTCCAGCCTTTCACTTCCAGCCTGTGCAGGTCTTTTATCCTGAGGTGGGTCTCTTATAGGCAGCATATGTGTGGGTCATGCTTTCTTATTGATTCAGCTATTCTGTGTCTTTTGATGGGAGCATTTAATCTGTTCACATTTAAGGTTATTATTGATAGGTACTTATTCATTGCCATTTATGTGCCTGTGTTCCTTTATCTCTCTCTCTCTATTTTCTCTCCCTTCCTTAAAGCAATCCTTTTAGATTCTCTTGCAGAGCTGGTTTGGTCGAGGTGTATTCTTTTAGACTTCTTTTGTCTGGGAAGCTTCTTATTTGGCCTTCGATCTTGATTGAGAGCCTTGCTGGATATTGTAGCCTTGGTTGCAGACCTCTGGTTCTCATTACCTGGAGTATTTCTTGCCATTCTCTTCTGGCTTGAAGTGTTTCCATTGAGAAGTCAGCTGTTAGCCTTATTGGGGCTCCCTTGTGTGTTACTTCCTTTTTCTCCCTTGCTGCCTTTAAGATTCTCTCTTTGTCTTGCAATTTTGCCATTTTAATTATGATGTGTCTTGAGGTGGGCCTCTTTGGGTTCCTCTTGATTGGGACTCTCTGTGTTTCCTGGATTTGTGTGACTTTTTCTCTCATCACATTAGGGAAGTTCTCCTTCATTACTTGTTCAACTAAGTTTTCGATCCCTTGCTCTTCTTCTTCTCCTTCTGGTATCCCTATTATACGGATATTATTACGTTTCATATTGTCTTGCATTTCTCTTAATCCCTCTTCATTCTTTCTGAGACTCTTTTCCTTTTCTTGCTCTTTCTGGATGTTGTTTTCTACTTTGTCCTCCAGCTCGCTAATCCGATCTTCTGCTTCATCGATCCTGCTTTTCATTCCTTCTACTGTGTTCTTCAGTTCAGAAATTGTATTCTTCATTTTCTCTTGACCTTTGTTGAGAGTTTCTATTTCCTTTTTCATGTTTATATAGTTTGCAGTGAGATTGATGTAATTTCCCTCTAATTTCTGAAAACTCATTGTGAGTTCATTGAACTCCCTGGTAATCATTGTTTTGAACTCACTATCTGATAGTTGAGTTGCCTCTATTTCATTTAGCATTTTTCCTGAGGCTTCCTCGTTTCCCTTCAATTGGGGGTTGTTTCTTTGTTTTCTCATTGTTCGTGGGTTTCTTCTTTTTTCTTCTTGTTTGTTAATTTGATCTGTTCTGATTCCCTGTAATTATTGTGTGAACTTCTGTGGTAGAATATTTGTGAGATTCAGTGGTGCAATCTCCTTCGTGTATCCTGGTGTTCACAGCTTCCCCCTACTCTTTTTTGTGATCAGTTGGAGGAGTAAGGCAAAATGGTTTAAAACAGCAAGACAGTATACTATGATATTTACATTAGCAGCCAGTAGAGAAGAGATGGGTTATCCTTTGGCTCCTTATAGTGTTAACCGTGATCCTCCACCCCACTATCTACGTTTTAGAAAGGATGGAAAGAAGGTAAGACTCTTATTGGGGACGAGAGGATTGTTAGTTGGATCTAGAAAGCTGTGAGGCTGTGGGAGGTCATATTCTAAGGTAGGGTTGGACTAAAGATTAGTATATAGGAGTAGTGTGTAAAAGAATAGAGACAACCCCCACCATAGTATAGTTCAGAAAATTACAAAGTGGGCTGAGATCAGGTAGGGGTATTGAGAAGCATTTACAATTGTATAGACTAGGTCTTCCTAGCAGTAATAGTAAAGTGACAGTCTTGTGGCAGAATCGATGAGGTCTAGATAAGAAGAATAAAGAGTATAGAACCTTGAGAGGTGTATTAATGGAACACAGATGAAGGGTAGTAACTTATCAACACTTTGTGACTGAGATACCAGGGGGAACCTGTCAAATGACAGTATAACCAGCCAAGCAAAGAAGATTATACAGAAAGAAAAAGAATACCAAAATATTATTAAAATAAAAAATGTTGGAAAAGTGAGAAAAAGATAATACAAATTTACAGTAACTTGCAAGATTTAAAAAAAGGAAAGAAAAGCAGAAGATGTAGTGCAGGAGAGATAAATTTGGAGTGGAAAGAATAATATGATGAATGGAAGAGAAACCTAAGGCATTGCGAGATAAAAATAATAAGAATTGAAAAATAAAATGTCACATAAAACACAAGATAAAATCAATCAACCAACAAGAGCCACAAAAACAAAACAAAACCAAACAAAATAAAAATTAAAAAACAAAACAAAACAAAAACCTCTTGTTGGTTTCTAACTGGCCAGACCAGTTTTTCTGATCTTGCTGGCTTCAGCTGGCTGAGGGACCTTTGAAATGCTTCTCTCTCGTGCAGTCAGATCTCAGCAAGTCTGTCAGGTGCCCTGGGCGCTCCCGAGCACACTGGCTCTCTGGATCTCACTTCCACCTTCTTCCGGACTCCGGGGTCCTGCAGGGTTCCAGCTCTATGATCTCAGGCACCCGCGACATTTTGGGATTCACTGCACCCTCCCTGGGAATCGTAAAAGGGTGCGCCCCTTCCCCAAACTTTTGAGATTCAGGGTCTAGGATCGCCCTAAGCACCTTGCCATGACCCTTCCAAGTTCACAGTGCACGAGAGTCAGTCTTCCCGTTGGTGCGTGAGCCGAGCCCTTTCCAGCTCCGTGTTCTCCGCTGAACCACACTCTGACCGGGTGTTCGCGCCTTTCCGGCTCCTCCGGTCTGGCTGGCTGGAAATTTCTGAGCCACTACTGTAGGAACGCACCAAGCGCCATGTCCCTCCTGGGATCTCGGCGCACTATCCAGGCCTCCCTATGGGGCGTGAGCCGAGCGCGGCTCAGCTCTGTGCTCTCCACTGATCTGCACTTCCACCCGGCTAGAGGTGCGGGCGCTCTTCCAGGCTGCCCCTGGTTGTGTCAGCTAGAGGCTCTCACTTCTCCCAGGTCTCTGGGCAGGTGTTCATAGTCCCTGGGCGATTTTTTCCCAGTCCAGCTGGCCAATCTGTTCCTTCTAGCAACGCGTTCTCCCCTGGAGTTGCTCATCCCCCATATTCAGGGGAGGGAGCAGCGACTCCCCTCTCCGGGGGGCCCTGAGGCAGACCTGGGAGCACCAGGTCTGGGGTCTGCACACCCCTAGACCCCGCGCTGATGCCTGGGCCCCTTTTGTCCTGAGGCAGTCTCCTTACTGTCTGGCTTTTCAGTGAGTGCAATAATTTTTGATGTCCCGTTTTCAAAAGTGATTCAGTAACCTAGTCCACTTGCTCTGTTTCTTCACCGATCCGCTAGTTTCCCCCCTCTTCACAGAAGCTGAGAAAAATGCTGCCTAGAGTAAAGCCGCCATCTTCCGTTCCCGCATAATGTCTATTCTTGACAAGGCTGTGGAGAGAAGAAAGGAAATGTGTGTCAACTAGGAAAAGTAATGGGCTTCGCTACTGCCAAAAGTACCAAAGCTTTGAGACATATGTAGACAAATGAAGTCTACATGGCTCCTTGACATCCTTCAGATTAAAATCTGGATTAAGAATCACAAACTTCAACAGACTTGAGTAGGAAAAAGAAACAAAATATAGAAAAGTTCTAAATTCAAGAATTTCCAAACTACTGTAGTTTCCTTAGCACATTCCACAAATCAGATGCTTTATACATTTCATTATTTAATGCTTAGGCAGAGAGAAACAAGAATCCCATAGAATAATTTAGGTATCTGCTAGAAAGTGGGGATCATAATGGGTAATAAAGGTCAATTTGGGCCTGTTGGAGTCTTGTTAACACAAAACTTCATATTACATCAAAACATAAGTTTAATTATAATACAAAATTAAAGAATAATCACTATCCTACATGAATGGACATCTTTCCCTTTTATTGACAATAGAGTTTCTGATGTTTGGGCTCAGCTGAGAATGTTATTAACAATAAAGAAAACCTTATGTTTTATTTCCCTGGTAAACCTCTCCTTAGAAGTTACCTGCACACTAGACTTTTAAAATGAAGAACTATTAAGCAATGCTTAAATGGAGACCTATTTCAAGAAGGAAGGAGTTTAAAATGAGTTTTAATCTACTAAGAACTTATTTTTAATTGTGGAGTTAGATGTAGAGCTTTTTTTCCCTTCTAAATAAAATGGACTAGAAGCATATTCACAAGACATAGGTAAATCACAAGAGACCTTTAATATTGCTTCCTATCTCCTGAGACTCAATAAGTTTTGGTCCTTTGAATAAGTTTTGATCCTTTGGATGAGGATCTTGTTTGAAGAAAGATTATAATTTCTCACCTTTATAGGCAGGATGTAATATAATGCATGAAAAATAAAGGTGGTATTATTTCTCTGGTTTAAGGGTCCATACAGAAACCATATAAATCCTCACCACTTTCAGGAGGAAAAACTATGCATCATCAAGAAACCTCAACATGATCAACAGAAACAACACAGACCATAAGGTGAAGACTCATCTACCAAAATGTATTGTTGCCTTTATTTTTAGACCCAAAACTAAGTGAAATTTCCAAGCTTATTTTTCATAATAAAGTCATATGACTGTTTTTCTCCAATTAATGTAGTATGATATGTGCCTCCACCATGTAGTCTTTCCTGTTCTCAGCAGCTAGAGGCCCATGTAGAGGAGAAAGCCCTAGGGGACCAGAGGGCAACCAATGCAAAAAACCTGGATCTCTGAAAAGGTTCATGGAGCAGAGTTGAACCATTCAGTGGGGACTGTTATGTAAAGGAAAAATCAACTTCTACTGTCTTTAATTCTCTGAATCATTGTTTTCTTGGGTCTAGCATCCTAGTCTTACCCTAACTAATAGATCAATATTTTCTGTTCACTGAAGCTGCCCAAGAAATACCATCATCCTTTCATTATTATTGATTAATATAGGCCTGACTCTAACTGAGAGTAGCCAAGCATTCACATGTTCAAATATAAGAAATTTTTGCCCTGGCTGGTGTAGCTCAGTGGATTGAGCGCGGGCTGCAAACCAAAGTGTCGCAGGTTCGATTCCCAGCCAGGGTACATGCCTGGGTTGCAGGCCATGACCCCCAGCAACCACACATTGATGTTTCTCTCTCTCTCTCTCTATCTCCCTCCCTTCCCTCTCTAAAA
Source organism: Phyllostomus discolor (assembly GCF_004126475.2). Taxonomy (NCBI): domain Eukaryota; kingdom Metazoa; phylum Chordata; class Mammalia; order Chiroptera; family Phyllostomidae; genus Phyllostomus; species Phyllostomus discolor. Next base: position 138,914,116 of record NC_040903.2, on the reverse strand, counting down.
ATAAATAAATAAAATCTTGAAAAAAAGAAATTTTTGAAAATATATAACTAAGATTCAACCATACTATTGTAACCCAAACATAATGATACCTAAATTCAACTGATATATATAATCACATTTTATGATTGACTTTACATAAAAACTTGGAACTTACAATTTATTCTAGGGTATAGTCTAGTGATCAATACAAGAAAGACTTATAAAGTAACATTGGCCATTTTTCAAAATAATTTCAATCTTTTTCAACAAGTATATTTTAATAGCCAGTTTAGGTTTTAGGTTTTTCTTTTATTTTAAGGTTTGTATGACACATAGGTAAATTACTTCCAGCCAAATATATGATATCTCAGGAATTCCTGAAACAATCCCTTTGCTACTTGTCAAATTTTCCCTTACTTATACAAAAATGCTTAGCTTTCCTTTGATAGAGTAAAGTGGCCATTAAAGAGAACATAATATTTGAAATAACCTTCTGAGAAAGGAAAAACATATTTCTATCAAATTTTTGATTTAGAACTTTTTCCAAAACAATTTTTATTGGAGGACAGAAAGCATGAAAAGTAGAAATAAGAGAGGTATTTCTTTTTTGCATTTATTTTATTTCTATTTTTTAAATGTCATTCAGTTACAGTTGCCCTGCTTTTTTCCTCAATGCTCTCCTTGGTTCCATCGCCCTCACTCCCACAGTCAGTCCACCACCATTGACTGTGCCTATGAGCCCTCTATTCATGTTCCTTGGCTTGCCCCTTCCACTTCTTTCCCCAGTTATCGCCCTCACCCCTCCCTTCTGGTAACTCTATATTTCTTCTTTATTTCCAAGTTGTTGATTCTATTTTGTTCATTTGCTTTTGTTGGTTAGATTCCACTCATAAGTGGGATCATATGGTATTTGTCTTTCACCACCTGGTTTATTTCACTTAGCATAATACTCTCTAGTTCTATCCATGCTGTTGTGAAGAGTAGGAGCTCCTTCTTTCTTTCTGCTGTGCAGTATTTCATTGTGTAAATGTCCCACAGTTTTTTTTTAAGATTTTATTTCTTCACTTTTTAGAAAGAGAGGAAGGGAAGGAGAAAGAGAGGGGGAGAAACATCAATGTGTGGCCGACTATCATGTACCCCCCAACTGGGGACCTGGCATGCAACCCAGGCATGCACCCAGACACGGAATTGAACGAGTGACTCTCTGGTTTGCAGGCTTACACTCAATCCACTAAGCCACATCAGCCAAGGCTGTACCACAGGTTTTTGATCCACTCATTTACTGATGAGCACTTAGGCTGTTTCCAGCACTTGGTTATTGTAAATAATGCTGGTATATATTTTCCTTCTATATACTTTTCCTTTCCTATATTTTCCTTCGTTTTTACAGCCATGGGAATATTTCACTGTGTAAATGTACCACAGTGTTTTCATTCACTCACCTACTGAGGAGCCCTTGCCTCTCTCCAGATTTGGTTATTATAAACAATGCTGCTATGAACATAGGGGTGAATAGGTTCTTTGAATTGGTTTTTCAGGAGTATTAGATATATTCCCAGAAGTGGGTTTCCTTGGTCAAAAGGCAGTTTTATTTTTAATTTTGAGGAAATCCCATATTGTTTTCCACAGTGGCTGTACCAGTCTGCATTGCCACCAACAGTGCACTAGGTTCTTTTTTCTCCACATCCTCACCAGCACTTGTTGTTTGTTCATTTATTGATGATACCCATAGTTACAGATATGAGATGATATTTAATTGCAGTTTTAATGTGCATTTCTCTGATGATTAGTGATGTTGAGCATTTTTTCATGTGTCTATTGACCATCTGTATGTCTTCTTTAGAGAAGTATCTGTTTAGGTTCTTTGCCTATTTTTCAATTGGATTGTTTGTTTTTTGAGTGTTGAGTTTTATAACTTCTCTATAAATTTTATATATTAGCCCCTGATCAGGTGTATCAGTGAATATTTTCTCTCATTAAGTGGGCTATTTTTTATGTCTTTTTTAATTGTTTATTTTATTTTTTTATTACCATTTAGTCCCCTTATAACTCCCTCCCCCCACAATCAACACACTGTTGTTCATGTCCATGAGTCCTTATTCATTTTGTTGATGGTTTCTTTTACTGTGCAAAAGCTTTTTAGTTTGTGAAACATAATAATATTCGTATAATAGGGATACCAGAAGGAGAAGAAGAGCAAGGGATAGAATACCTATTTGAAAAAGTAATGATTGAAAACTTCCCTAATTTGATGAGAGAAAAAGTCACACAAATCCAGGAAACACAGAGAGTCCCAATTGAGAGGAACCCAAAAAGGCCCGCCTCAAGACATATCATAATTAAAATGGCAAAATTGCAAGACAAAGAGAGAATCTTAAAGGCAGCAAGAGAGAGAAAGGAAGTAACATACAAGGGAGCCCCAATAAGGCTAACAGCTGACTTCTCAGTGGAAACATTCCAAGCCAGAAGAGAATGGCAAGAAATAATCCAAGTAACGAGAACCAGGGGGCTGCAACCACGACTACTTCACCCAGCAAGGCTCTCAATCAAGATAGAAGGCCAAATAGAAAGCTTCCCAGGCAAAAGAACTCTAAAAGAATACACCTCCACCAAATCAGCTCTGCAAGAGAATCTAAAGGGATTGCTTTAAGGAAAGGAAAGAAAAGAGAGAGAGATAAAGGAACACAGGCACATAAATGGCAATGAATAAGTACCTATCAATAATAACCTTAAATGTGAACAGATTAAATGCTCCCATCAAAAGACACAGAATAGCTGAATCAATAAGAAAGCATGACCCACACATATGCTGCCTATAAGAGACCCACCTCAGGATAAAAGACCTGCACAGGCTGGAAGTGAAAGGCTGGAAACAAGTTTTCCAAGCAAACAGACAGGGAAAAAAAGCCAGGGTAGCAATACTCATATCAGACAAAATAGACTTCCAAAAAAGGGCCATAAAGAGAGACCCAGAAGGTCACTTCATAATACTCAAGGGAAGAATCCACCAAGAAGACATAAACATGGTAAACATATATGCACCCAACATAGGAGCACCCAAATACATAAAGAAAATCTTAGAGGACTTCAAGAAAGATATGGACAGAAACACAATTATAGTGGGAGATTTTAACACCCCACTGTCAAAAATGGACATATCTTCCAAACAAAATATCAACAAAGATATTATGCCATTGAACAATGCCCTAGAGTAAATGGACTTAACTGTTATATATAGAGTCCTTCATCCCAAAGAAGCTAAATACACTTTCTTTTCAAATGCCCATGGAACATTTTAAAAAATAGACGACACGTTAGGACACAAAACAAGCCTCAACAAATTCAAGAAAATTGAAATCGTACCAAGCATTTTCTCAGATCACAAGGGGCTGAAACTAGAAACCAACCCCAAGGAAAAAACCCAAAACACTCAAAATCATGGAGATTAAATAGCATGCTATTAAACAATGAATGGGTCAAGAATGAAATTAGGGAAGAAATCAAAAAGTTTCTGGAAACAAATGAAAATGTACTCACAACAACCCGAAACTTATGGGACACAGTGAAGGCAGTTCTGAGAGGGAAGTTCATAGAAATACAGGCCTATCTAAAAAAGATAGAAACATTTCAAACAAACAACCTAACCTTATGTCTACAAGAACTCCAGGAACAACAACAAAAACAGCCCAGATCAAGCAGAAGGAAGGAAATAATCAAGCTCAGAGAAGAATTAAATGGCATAGAGACTAAAAGCACAGTTCTAAGGATAATGAATCCAGGAGCTGATTCTTTCAAAAGATAAACAAAATCGACAAGCCTTTAGGCAGACTCATCAAGAAAAAAAGAGGGAAGACCCAAATAAACACAATCAGAAATGAAAGAGGAGAGATTACAACTGATACCACAGAAATACAAAGGATTGTAAGAAATTACTACGAAGAACTGTATGCCAAGAAATTTGAAAACCTAGATGAAATGGACAAATTTGTAGAAAAATATAATCTTACAAACGTCAATGAAGAAGAAGCAGAAAGCCTGAACAGACCAATAACAGCAAATGAAATTGAAGCAGTAATCAAAAAGTTCCCAACGCACAAAAACCCTAGGAGAATTCTACAAAGCATTTAAGTAAGAGCTAACCCCTATCCTTTACAGAGTATTCCAAAAAAATCCAAAAAGATGGGAGACTCCTAAACTCTTTTTGTGAGGCCAGCATCATCCTAATCCCAAAACAGATAAAGACACAACAAACAAAGAAAGCTTCAGGCCAATATCACTGATGAACATAGACACTAAAATCCTCAAGAAAATATTGGCAAACCACATTCAACAATACATTAAAAAGATCATACACCATGACCAATTGGGATTCAACCCAGGAATGCAAGGATGGTACAATATTAGCAATCAGTAAATGTAATACATCACATAAACAAAAGCAAAGAGAAAAATCACATGATCATATCAATAGATGCAGAAAAAGCATTTGATAAGGTACAGCACCCATTCATGATAAAAAAAACACTCAGCAAAGTGGGAATAGAGGGAGCATTCCTCAACATAATAAAGGCCATATATGAGAGACCTACAGCCAACATCATTCTCAATGGGCAAAAACTAAAATCTTTTCCACTAAGATCAGGAACAAGACAAGGATGTCCACTTTCACCACTTCTATTCAATATAGTACTGGAAGTTTTAGCCACAGCGATCAGACAAGAAAAAGAAATAAAAGGCATCCAAATCGGAAAGGAGGAAACAAAACTGTCATTGTTTGCAGATGACATGATAGTGTACATAGAAAATCCTATAGACTCCACCAAAAAACTGCTTGACCTATAAATGAATTTGGCAAAACAGCAGGATACAAAATCAATACGCAGAAATCAAAGGCATTTCTGTACACCAACAATGAAACAGCAGAAGAAGAAATCAAGGAAAAAAATCCCATTTGAAATAGCAAAAAGACATATAAAATACCTAGAAATAAACCTAACCAAAAAAGTAAAAGACCTGTATTCAGGAAACTACACAACACTGAAGAAAGAAATCAAGGAAGACACAAACAAATGGAAACATATACCGTGTTCATGGATTGGAAGAATTAACATCATCAAAATGTCCATAGTACCCAAAGCAATTTACACATTCAATGCAATACCTATTAAAGTACCAATGGCATATTTCACAGACATAGAAAAAACACTTCAAAAATGTATATGGAATCATAAACGACCCCAAATAGCTGCTGCAATTTTGAAAAAGAAAAGCAAAGTAGGAAGGATCACAATACCTGATACCAAACTGTATTACAAGGCCAATGTAATCAAAACAGCCTGGTACTGGCATAAAAACAGGCACATGGAACTGATGGAACAGAACAGAGAGTCCATAAATAAGCCCAAGTCTCTACGGTCAATTAATATTTGACAAAGGGGGCAGCAACATAAAATGAAGTAAAAATAGCCTCTTCAATAAATGGTGTTGGGAGAACTGTTGGGAACCGCCCTGACTGGTATCAGAAGCTGAAACCCCCGCCTAGGCTAAAGCTAAGGGAACGCCCGTGGAACCGTAAGCCAGCAAGGAGACAAAAGCTTATCTCCCTGGCAGGAATGCTGCTTCTGCTGCTTTATTCATAACTGAACCCCAAAAAGCTTGGTCGGTTAGCCAAAGACGGGTAAGATTCCCCACGGGGGGAACGACCTAAGCCAGGCACGATCACTTTGGGAGGCCCCCCAAAAGAAGGACTTTGGGGGCTGCAGCAAAAGGGGGTGATGGACCCTCGCTCCTCGGCTTTGACATAGCCTGAGTCCTCATCATCTGGGAGAAAATCTCCTTATCTCTTGGTTGCCTTAGTTCCCGTCCTAAGCCTGAAACAATAACAGGGTGGTGCAGCTCTGTGCTGAAAAGAGCAATTCCCCAGGTGATGATCGGGCCCAAGAAAGAACATGTAAATTTCTGTGAAACCTTCTTTGTTTAGAATGCTCTCAGTTGAATCAGAGGGGTCCAAGGAGGAAGTTTGTTCCTCAAAGTCTTACAGATCTTTGACCCCGACTCAAAATAGACCAGCAGAGTTCCTTGTTTTCTATGGTTCCTTACTTCCCCCTGATAAGTACTGTACTTTACCTGAATTATTATGCAAAATGAGCCCAATAAAAGCATGTATGGACGGTAAATTGAGGCCCTCCCCACTAGGGGGGGTGGCCATTTCGTCCCTACTTCCCCACAGAAACTAGTCTGTCTCTGTGCATGTTTTTTCTCTCGCGTGTTTTTCGGCGAGCCATCCACAGCGTTCCGTGGTCACTGCTGGCCAGTGACCCACGTGCAACAGAGAACTGGACAGCTATGTGCAAAAAAATGAAAATCAAGCACCAACTTACATCATACACAAAAATAAATTCAAAGTGGATAAAAGATTTAAATATAAATAGTGACACCATAAAAGTCCTAGAGGAAAATATAAGTAGGACAACCTCAGATATTCTATGCCACAATATTTTCACCAATATGTCCCCTAGAGCAAGAGGCATAAAGGTAAGAATAAACTAATGGGATCTCATCAAAATAAAAAGCTTCTGCACGGCTAAAGAAAACTATTAAAATGAACAGAGAACCAACTGTATAGGAAAACATATTTTCCAATGATACCTCAGACAAGGGTTTAATCTCCAAAATATATAAAGAACTTACATGACTCCACTCTAAGAAGACAAGCAACCCAATTAAAAAATGGGCAAAGGACTTGAACAGACACTTCTCCAAGGAGGACATACAGAGGATCCAGACACACATGAAAAGATGTTCGGTATTGCTAGCTACCAGAGAGATGCAAATTAAAACCACAATGTAATACCACTTCACACCAGTCAGAATGACCATCATAAACAAAGCAACAAACAACAAGTGTTGGAGAGGTTATGGAGAAAAGGGGACCCTAGTGCACTGTTGGTGGGATTGCAGACTAGTACAACCACTATGGGAAATAGTATGGAACTTCCTCAGAAAACTAAAAATAGATCTGCCTTTTGATCCAGCAATTCCAGTGCTGGGACTATATCCTAAGAACCCTGAAACACCAATCCAAAAGAACCTATGCACCCCAATGTTCATAGCAGTACAATTTACAATAGCCAAGTGCTGGAAACAGCGTAGGTGCCCATCAGTAAATGAATGGATCAAAAAACTTTGGTACATTTACACAATGGAATTCTATGCAGCAGAAAGAAAGAAGGAGCTCCTACCCTTTGCAACAGCATGGATGGAGCTGGAAGGCATTATGCTAAGTGAAATAAGCCCGGCAGTGAAAGACAAATACCATATGATCTCACCTTTAACAGGAACCTAAACAACAAAACAAACAAACAAGCAAAATATAGCCAATGACACTGAAATAGAGGACAGGCTGACAGTGACTAGAGGGGAGAGGAGAGGGAATTTCAGGGACTAATGGGAAGGGTTTACAGAAACAAATATAAAGGACACATGGACAAAAACTAGGGGTGGGGTGGAAATGGGAGGGAGTTGGGGAGGGATGGATGAATGGGATGGAATGGGAGTAAAGGACAGAAAACTGTACTTGAACAATGATTAAAATAAAATTTTTAAAAAGCTTCTTAGTTTGATGTAGTCCAATTTGTTTATGTTTCCTTTGTTTTCCTTGCTCTAGGAAATATATTGGCAAAAATATTGCTATGAAAGGTATCTGAGATTATACTGCTTTTGTTGCTTTCTAGGATTTTAATGATTTCACAAGTTACATTTAAGTCTTTAATATATTTTGAGTTAATTCTTGGGTATGGTATAAGTTGGTGGCCTAGATTCATTTTGTTGCACATACCTGTACCATCTCTTTATTATTTCTGCCTCATCTATGCTTTAATCATTCTGCTTTAGATCTCCTTATTACTATTATGAACTCTTTCAATTAATTTTCTTCCTACCTCTAGTCTTTAAATATATTTCCCTTACATAATCTTACTTCTTTCATGATTAAAACACTCAATGTCTGTAAGATAAAATCTAAAAGTTTTAGTAGAGTGTATTTATTAGGCCCTCATGAGATGATGCCTAGCCATTTTTTCAGCCATGTGTTAAACTATTCTTATTTAGTATTTCAACTTTAAACAACCTGCTAGTGTTTGTAGCTTCCTTGCAAAGTAATACTAGGTCTCAGTGATACAGCTTTACTTTTTATCCCTTTTGAGACTTCACTAAAATAAACACAGAAATCCATAAAAATAAAATTAATACATAACTGAGAACAATATAAGAGAGAAATTATGAGCAATTGAGAAATATCAACAGATTTCTAGAGACTGGAAAATGTAGAATAAACAATTAACAAAATGATCTAAACTTTACACTTTCTACAAAACTCAACTCAAAATCAATCATAAATTTTAAATTGTATTACACTGAATAAAGTTTTTCAGGCTATAGCCTTGGTGAAGAAATTTTAGATATGACAGCAAAGTCATGAATAATAAATTTCAATTATAAATTGGGCTTCATCAAAATTAAAAACTTTTCCTCTGTAATGAGACTTGTTGAAAGGATTAAAAAGCAAGCTAAAACTGAGAGAAAACATTTGAAAATCCCAAATCTAACAAAGATCACATATCTAAACTATCTGAAGCCCTTTCAAAACTCAACAAAAAAGGACAATGAATTCATTTGAAAATGGGCAGAAGACATACAGAGTCTTTTCATGGCAGATGTCATACAGGTGACAAATAAGTACATGAAAAGCTGTTCAATATCACTAACTCCTAGGGAGATGCAAATCAAGACCATGGTAATATATTACTATACCTGTTAGAACAACTAATATTTTAAAGTGTTAACAAACTAAATGCTGTTGGAGATGTAAAGAAACTGGATCTTTTATATGTTACTGGTGGGAATGTAAAATAGTACAAACACTCTGGGAAATAGTTCAGTACTTTCTCTTAAAAAAAATCAACAACTAAACGTACACTTACCACATAACCCATCAGTTACACTCCTGGGTATTGATCCCAGAAACACAAAAACACCAACACAAAAACCTGTACGTAACTGTTCAAGTAGCTTTACTTTGTAATAGCCAAAACCTGAAAATAACCAAAATATCCTTAATAAGATGACAGTTAAATAAACTGTGGTACATCCATACTGTTAGTAAATTTTACCGTAAGTAAAATTCAGAAAAAAAAAAAGAATGATTGATACATGCAACATCTTGGATCAATCTCCAGAATTATACTTAATAATAAAAGTGAATATGAAAAGTTCACATGCTGTATAATTCCTCTTATATAACATTCTCAAAATGACAAAATTATAGTGATAGAAAATAGATTAGTGGTTGTCAGGGGTTAGGTTAGGTAGGTGGAGGGGTAGGCATGTTTAAAAAAATAGAACCCTAGGAAATGAAGTCAAGGAATTCTCCTAGAGTGTAAAGCAGAAATGCAAAGAGTCAGAAAGCATGCAGGAAAATATGAGTTATAGCTCATCAGTTTAGAGGTCCAATATCTGAATAATCAAATTTTAAAAAAGAATGAATGCAGAAAATGGAGAAGAAATTAATTATATATTTCAGATTTGAGATGTACAAACATTTAAAGTGTGAAGCGGCAAGTGGAATAATGGTAGTTATAGTCCTCACCTAGAAATAATCATAAAGCTTCCAAGATGAAAAATCAGTTATCTAAAAAGAATGAGAATAGATTAATTTAGATTTATCACAAACACTAAACACTAAAAAAGTAGGCCAATGTCTTCTAGTTTACAGAGACCTTTTTTTGACTCTAGAATGATAGACCCAGTCCAATCTGAGAGGGAGAGTGAGAGAGAGAGAGAGAGAGAAATATAATATATATTTACTACTTATCTTTTCTTAAACAGTTACTTTATGATGTTGACTTGAAAAATTAAGAGACAGAGAAAGAAGAGGAGAGGTGGGATTTAGAAAATGTAGATCACACCCAGGAAAGCAATGAAGAAAATTCCTGGAGAGAGACTGTACAGTGGTCCTAGAATCAATCAATCTAATTCAGATTAGAGTAGGATATTACATGGTGCCAGGAGGAAGACATTGGGGAAAAATCCCAGTTTGATAATATATGAGGAAATTTTATGAAAATGTAAGATGCATATTACTTTTTCTTTAAGACAAAAGGGAAAAGCCAATTGCTAACCCAAAAAGGGAACACCAAGGTTGTGTACAAAGCCATGGTTCAAATGTGAGAAAATAAATTGTTGGCATATTTTACGCATTTGATAGCAAGAAAAGAGAATTTATTATATCATAGCACATAGTATATGCCTAGCATAGTCATGAAAATGTAAACTTTCAGAGTCAATTTATGAAGAAGGGTTAAATATTGGGTTGCTCCTTCATATCAAATTATAAGTGATAACAATCTTGAAATAAAAATAATAGGGTGGAAATGATGAAAGTGAAAAGGTGGAGGAAATAGTAGAAGTGATAATATCATGTCTTAATAATGTAGCAAGGTATTATTTATTATTACAAAAGTAACCCCATAGATGTAATAAAATGATAAATAACTCTAAAACATACATAAAGAGTCATATTATGTAGTGGTATGTAGGAACCACCAAAAGAAATGCAGGCAAAAATACTTAAAAGCTTGCCTCTAGGAAGCCAAATAACTAGCTGTTAAATGAAAATACTTTTGTTGGTTTGGCCACAAAATTTTTTGAATTGTTTTATTATTGTTACATATCCAGTGTTTTATTTATAACTTCTTTAAAGTTTTTGAAGAAAGAGTTTACAAGCCATCTCTTCCAGGAAGCCTTTCCCAAACCTGAGGGTCCAAATGGCTCTTCTCTGTGATTCCACAGTACCAGATGCATACTCCCAGCTTGGATTTAATTTTATTGTACACATACTAGGTGTTCATCTCCTCCACCAGACATGGATTCTTCTGGAGGAGGAACTATATTTTACGTATTATTCTACCCTCATCAGCAGAGTAGGTAATGATTATATGTTCACTTAATTTATAAGTAACCAGCTACACTGGATAATCTATATTAAAGTCAATATTTCAATCTATTTATGGGGAATAATATAGACATTCATAAGATATTTAATTCCTCCCTAACCTCATTGCATTTCTTAACCTTCTATGACAGTAGAACGAGACAGAGGTAATGTAAAGCTACATGTTTCCAAATCAGCATTATTTAGTAGATACTGCAAGGAAATTTTAACCATGATGTAATATTCAAAATTCTTCATAGCTAGAATTTTGTGTTGCCACCATTCAAGGCCTGACAGGTTCACAGTATTTGGGCAGACAGAAGAATATTCATGGAGCCATTGGGATGCCTGTCATGTCTTTATTCAAGGGTGGACAATCCACGCATGCTACAAGTTGTATGTCTCCCTGCATGTCTCTGTGTGGCACACTGCATGTCACCTGTCCCCTTGCATGGCACATGCCATGGCACCCAGCAGGGAGTCCCTACCCCCTTAAATACTAGAATACAGACAAAGACAGCAGGATCCCAACAGATCTTATGCAACAGAGCTCCACACTATGCATGCAAGCCCACTCAAAGCTATGAGAAGAGTTTATCAGACCTAGTCTCAAGGCTATGAAAACACCATTGATCAGGCCCTTTCTCAAGATTATGGGAAACTGTGTCCCTTAGTTGCCCAGACACTGGGGTAAGGAAGCCAGACTGCCTCTGTTTACTCTCCAAATTTAAACATAAATAAAAAATTAGTTCACCCTGACTGGTGTGGCTCACTTGGTTGAGTCTCATCCAGCAAAGCACAATACCACTGGTTCATTTCCCAGTCAGGGCACATGCCTAGGTTATGAGTTCAGTGCCCCCAGTTGGGGCACGTACAATGGGCAACCAATAGATGTCTCTCTCTCACATCAATGTTTCGCTCCTTCTTTTTCTCCCTACCTTCCTCTCTCTCAAAAAAAAAATTCAAAGATTTGGTTTTTAAGTCTATCAGGTCTTAAATCAACTTACCAAGTTCAAAAATGTTAATATTCCTCACTAACTCACAGCATGCCACTATCAGCCTTAATTTGGTACTATTTCATTAAAATGTTGCAAGTGCAATTTAGTCCACATTGATCAGCAAAAGCTAAAGGGCAAAATTAATTAATGGAAATAGTAAAGGGCAAAAATTAATATGATGACACATCTAAAATACTTAGAGTGTAGAGAGTCACTGTTATTTTGAGATTATCCACATTGATTTGCAAAAGAACAGAAGGAGAAATCTATGTATAAAGCTGAATTTCAACACACTTAATTGTATGTCAGCATTTTAAAAAATAATTACTAAAAGTGACAACCACTTTAAAGATTCAAAACTTCTTACTGATAAACCCAACAATAAGTAATGGCATTACAAATAAGTTGTTTAAAAAATGTACAGCATTACATTAAAACTGTACCTTCCAAGTTGATGTGTGGATTTATACCAAAACCTCATATATAAAAAATTATAACTTGCCCTGAGCAGTGAGGCTCACTTGGCTGGATGTTTTCTTTGTGAGCCACAAACAAAAAGGTCACTGGTTCAGTTCCCTGTGAGGACACATGCCTGGGTTGTGGGTTCAGTCCACAGTTAGGGCACAGACAATAGGCAGCAGATTGATGTTTCTCTCTCACATTGATGTTTCTCTCCCTCTCCTCCTCCCTCCCTTCCCCCCTCTCGGAAATGAAAGTAAATAAATGAAATATTTTCAAGAAAGGGCTCATTGTTATCAAATGCATAAAAATTTTAGATGCCATATCAAATACATATATATTTTTAAATAACAAAGGTTTTCTGGTGATATTACTTTAAATACCTAAGGAACAGTATAATATTCAAACAATTCAACAGACTTGAAGAATGTATGAAGACTTTAGATCAGTCAAGGATAAGTAGTTGGTGATAATGAATATTCTTATCTTTTGGAAGGTTTGTGTGACTGTCAGAGTCTCAACATAAATCAAATCCAAAAATGAAATCAGAATATCACATTTGCTATTTATAAGCCTCACTCACATCTCACTTGCTCTTAAGAATAAATTTCAGTGTTAGCCCTGGCAGGTGTTTTGAATTCCATTTTAGATAGAATGAACATGAAAGATTAGAATGAGAAGCCCTACATCACTGTTACTTAGAAGTAGAATGGAATCTAGGATTTGAATCTTTTGATATTTAATGGTTTTTCCACTAAGAACTGCTTTCTAGTCCTTTTCAGCTACTAAAACACACATATCCTATCAGGTTTTAATTACAAGTTATTTTGTAAAATATTGAAATTGTAATGAGCCATTTCCAAACTAAGTAATTTTTAAAGCCTCTCCAACTCCCCTATCCCAAGAAATAGCTCACCACAAGTAAATGGGAGAAATGATAGAAGCTTCCTATGAAAGCTATAGCAATATTCCATGTTAGCCCAATAAAGCAGTTAGGAGTGACAGTGAGTTAGTTTTAACAGGTTATGAAAGTTTAAGAAACATTTTGATAGGCTACGTTTTTATCATCTACACTATTTTCATAAGCTACATGTAGAAGGCTGCCTACTACATCCTTATGTTTAGAATAATCTTTTTGAACAATTTGAGGAAACAGAAATGTAAATCTGCATTACTGTAAAATTTAACAAGCTTTTATATATATTTATCTTTTAGTTATATTTATTTGACTTGGTTATAGGTGTATCTCTTCAAAAGAATATAGTTTACCCTAAAACATTTTTTTCTCTAACTACATTCTAGTAACACTAGAACAAAACAAAATGAAACCAACAATATTTCTCGCTGAGTTGTAAGCTATCTAGTACCTTTGATCCAAGGAGTTTAGGTACCCTAAGATCCATGTAACCCATTCCACCAAGCAGGCAAACATTTGGATTGCATTTTTTCATCACTATGGACTTTAATATTAATACTTCAGATCCATCAAGGCATTTTAAAAATGTAAACACATAATCCACGCATGGAGAACAGTAAAAACAGATGCTCTCTGCATCTGGGGGATGATTTATAGTAGAAAAATAGGAACCATTACAGAAAAAAAATGTGCTCTTGTTTCCTAGGGTAAAGGCCTTGCTGGTAACACTTTGACAGAAAACCAAGATTTCTGACCCCAAACAATGAAGTTTTCTAGCAGAAATAAATAGCCCCTTTAATCATGTAAAAAGACAATTTTGACAGATTAAGTTACACAGTAATTAAGAAGACAATAATGGCCCAGTACAGACATTAGCCACACAGAGCTGTGAGGTCAGTTGCAGAACAACAGCATTAGTGGGAAGTCAGAGTGGACTGGTTAAGGGTTTAGAATGGAAAGCAGAACAGGACAGCAAAGGAGACAGAATGGCAGCCCAGTGTTTCTTAACACACAAAGAATCCAGGAAATTCTCTATAGTGTCCTAGAGAAATGGGTGGAGAATAAATTGAGCATCAAGATTTGAGAGTAATCAGATCCTTTATCCATTTTTTAATTGGCAGTAACCAGAGGGGAGGTGGGAGGTAGATAACAGGGTGAAAAAGAGGAAGAGTCATTAAGGAACATGTACAAAGGACACATGGACAAAGCCAAAGAGGGTAGGATTGAGGATGGGAGGTGGGGATGGGTGGGTTGAAGGGAACTGGTGAAGGCAAAATGGAGACAACTGTACCTGAACAATGAAAAAATAAAATAAAATAAAATGAAAAGATTTGGGAGTAATCAAGTAATATCCCAATCCTAGAGTCCAGAGACCCAGATTTGTCACCTAGCTCCATCATTCATGAGCTGTGTGATTTTCCTAAGATTGTTTGAGTACATAGCCTCAGTTTTCTCACCTGTAGTTTAGGATGAAATGTAATAAAAGAAATAATAAAAGGCATTTACTCTATGAGTTTTAAGAGGTAATAAAAATAGTTAATTGGCATAGTATACTCAATAAAACATACCTATTACCATTATTAATATAGCAGGAAATCATTGAGTTCCTTGTAGCTTAATAAGGCAGCTAGGACTAATGACATAGGAGACCCACGAAAAGGATGAAACACTGATTAGCCCCAATCCCACCCCAAGTAATAGTAGTAGCTTTATGGTAATGATTAAGAGCATGAGCTTGGGAACCAAACTGCCTGACACTTTTCCTTACTAGGGTACCTAGAACAAATTATTTAATCTCTATACCTGTTTTCTCATTTGTAGAAAAAGAACTTAAAATTATGTCAACAACATAGAATTATTTCAAGGATAGAAAAAATTGCTTTTATTTTTTAACATGGTTTGATTTTTTAATTTTTTAAACTGTATTTTATATTTATAGTTGCCTTTTTGCTTCCCTCCACCCAGCTCCCTCCACTCCCTCAGGCAATCCCCACGCCATTGTTGATGTCCACGGGTCATGCCTATAGGTTCTTTGGATACTCCACTCCCTATACTGTACTTTGTATCCTTATGGCTATTCTGTAACTGCCTATTTGTTCTTCTTAATCCCCTAACGTCTTCACCCTTTCCCCCACACCTCCCACCTATCTGGAAACCATCAAAACCATCTCTGTATCCATGATTCTGTCTCTGTTCTTTTTGTTTGCTTAGTTTGTTTTTTAGATTCAATTGTCAATGGGTATTTATTTTTATTGACATATAATTGACATATAACACGATACTAGTTTCAGGAGTACATTATAATTTGATATTTTATATATTACAAAATTATCACTAAAATATGTACAGTTAACATTTGTTAAGATACATAATTATAAGCCCTCAATGTCTATCCATATTGTCACAAATGGGAATATTTCATTCTTTTTTAATGCTTGAAATATGCATATACATTTTCCACATTTTCTTTATCCACTCATTCATCGGTGGACACTTAAATTGTTTCCATATTTTGGCTATTATAAATAATGTTACAAAGACATGGGAGTACATACATCTTTTTGAGTCAGTATTTTCACTTTCTTTAGATAAATACAGGGAAGTGAAATTGTTGGATCATGTGGTAATTCTATTGTCATTTTTTTGAGGAAACTTCATAATCCACCCTCTCTTTACTTCTGAATGAAACTTTGCTTAAACTCTGACCTACCTTTGACTCACCAGTAATTCAATAAATTACATTTTTGGCTGTTTTTTCTGTATTATACAAATGAGGTTATAAAGCCTATAAATCAAGAAATAATACCAACAAGGAACACAGTTGAACACATTCACAAATTTTATTTCTAAATATTATCACTATCATTTTTTCAGTAATACGAAAAAATAAATACTATTGTAGGTAGTGGTGAAGCATCAGAAATATTTCCTACATTCAACTGACCAATAAGCATTTATTGAATAATAATAAATGAGAGTAATATTTATTGACTACTCACTTTCTTCACAATAATAAACAAAAGCTATTTCCTTATGGGAATATTGAGGCCTAGATTAAGTAACATGTCACTGAGCCAGGACTTAAATCCATGTCTATCAGACAGGAAAGCTCATACTCTAAACCCATCTCATAGCCAAATTTCAGTAAACTAAATATAATTATTGTTTAAGAGTAGTGTACATTCCTAGGGAAATATTTTCTTCACTCACTAAAAATAAAGAATCAAATAATAACAAAGCACAAAAAAGTAATGAACTTGTAAAATCTCAGAGAATGTTTCAGATTTCCCATGTCCTCAAGCAAGTAGCAGGGTGGTGCCAAGGAATGATGAGGCCTAGGTACAAGTTGAGTAATTCAGCTACCTTCTGGGTCTTAAGCTCTTCTTGCAAATGACCTGGTGGACTGAATAATTTTAAAATGCCTTTTTAAATCCTCATCTGAGTGACTTTAGAGAAAGAGAGAGACAGAGACAGAAATATCAATGTGAGAGAGTAACATGGATCAGTTGCTTCCCATACCAGGGATCAAGCCTACAACCTAAGTATGTGTGCCCTGATGGGGGACAGAGCCTGTAACCTTTTGGTGCATGGGACAATGCTCCAACCAACTGGTCCACACTGGCCAGGGCAAGGGAATTGCCTTAAAAGTTCTTAGAACAGTAACTGATATTTATTGTCTTTAATTATAAATAAGGATATCAGTGTTTTGAAGAAGAGGAATTAGTGATAAAAATTAGTAAATATGTTCTTATTGTTTGTTATTCTTAGTTAGCATTTTCATAAATTTATTTTTAAAGATTAGGCATAGTGCAACTTATTTATTCTTTAGTATCTTTTCCATTGTTTTGGTCACACTAGGACCACACTCTATTTCTCCTAAGCATACCAGGCTATTTCACTAACATATCACCTAAGACCATTTTTTTGCATTACCATAAATATGGCATAATTTAAAGAGAACAATAGGCCTTTTATTTCAAAAATATTCTATGTTGGAATCTCCCTTAAATTTCCTCCACAATTATAACTTACCTGCATTATAAGCATCAAAAGCCCCTCTTATTTTCAAACTGCAGACCATCAAACAATTAGTAGCTAGTACATCACTTAGTGTGACCCAACCAGTACATTTTTAAATAGAATATGATAGAATGGAAAACATCAGGGTGCATCATAAATGGTAAGGGTATAATTTCATAAATCTTTTGTTTCAGTTGCATATGTGTACTTGTGTGTGTGTGTGTGTGTGTGTGTGTGTATGGCACAAATAACTCCCCTTTTTGTTACAAAATCATAAGCATGTCATTCTGTAACATAACAATATCACATTCAAGTACACCAGATGACATTTTAGGTGACATGTTCAAATTGCTGTCTCTCTCATGTGAGACATTCATGTACCGTACCAACCACACTCAAGCAAGACTTACTTCTGCCAGACCCTGTATATATATGGTCCATCCAGAAGGTATCCAGCCATGTACTATGACAAACAGAGTTATTTCTTGAAGAAGATTCAAAAAACATTGTACATAAGACAATGATTTCTCAGTCCTCTTCAAAGTAGACACCATGGGACCTCACACAGTTCTCCCAATTGCCATCAGCTGCCCCATTGTATTTTCCTAAATCTCATCAATGGTCTGAAATTTCTCCCCTTTCAAAGGTGATTTTTAGTTTGGGGAATATCTAGAAGTCCCAGGGTGCCTTATCTGGGCTTTAGGGTACTGAGTCACCTGGTTGATTTGATGTTTCACAAAAAACTCTGTACAAGACATGATGCATAAGCAGGCATATTGTCATGATGAAGCTGCCAGTCACCGCTTGCCCATAGCTGTGGGCCTTCTGAATCATCTGAATAGGTTCCTTGGAGGAATGTTCTAGCTTAATATAAAACTTGATGCAGATTCATTGCTCTACTCACTCAGTCATTTTGAATGTGATAATCACACAGCACACATGCTCACTCAAAGGCTTCTACCACCCCCACTAAGTACCATGAAGTCATCATTGTTCACACATGCACAATCCAGTCCACTCTCCTTGGCTGCCAGGTTACATTAATGTGGTGTAAACTATTCTCATTATATTAACAATGGCTGGACTTTTTTCTAGACAGATAGGAAAAAATGACTATATAATTTGCATAATATATATTATATTATATTATTATATAATATATCACATGTAATATATTATTTATAATGTTGTATGTGATAATATATAATATACAATGCATAACATATTGAGCATGATATATATTACACATTGTATAATATAATGTATCATGTATCATATATTATATATTAAAACAATATGATGTAAAATATTGTATCATATATAATATGTTGTGTGTGCTATATATAATAATATATAATGTGTATAATATATAATGTGTATATAGATAATTATATATAATATATAAGTGTTAATTACACATAACAAATATATGATACATATAATATATAAATAATATGTATATAAATAATAATTATATATGATATATACATACTAGTTATATGCAACAACTATATATAATATGTACAATATATAAATAGTATGTATAATATATCTGGTTTGTGACCTAAACAGTGTTTCTTACTATGGGTTGAAGGAAGAGCAGTCTGAAAACCATCACTCTAAAAGTGATAACATTGAGAACTTGACCCAAGTTGGAATTAGTTTACCAAAGTATTTAATGTGTTACTCAGTGGGACTGAATATCTTATATTCCATTTTAATGAAGGAAGCCTGAAAAAAAAGAAAATTATGGAACACAGAACATGGTGCTGCCGGTGAACTCAGGAGGGAAGCTGCAGTGGGGAACGTGGAACAGCCATTAGGGTGCTGAACTGAACTGAAGAAACAAAAGGCCACACAGAGAAATAGCAATCACATGAAACACTAAATTTTAACTTTTACAACTTTGTCCATGAACCCTTCCTCTACCTCTACCTCTGTATATTTATAATAGCTACAAAGCAAAGATATTTATGTCTGTTCTTTTCTCCTTCATAGGTGTACCAGAAGATAAGAACTATGAAACTGCTTTTGGTTTGTCATAATAAATCATTGTATGAGAGCTGCCTTCAGCCCAAGGAGCTAGAGATCAGAATCACTTGACCTCTCCCCAGCACTTTATATGGCATAGTTTTGGGATCATTAGCATGATAGTTTTAAAGAAAGGTTTGTATTACTTTATCATAAGTAATACAAAAGTAAAGGTTTGCATTACTTTATCATTTTAATAAATTACCACCGTACACTCCTGGTCCTCGATATACTATGCTTTTCACTTTTCTCTCCTCCCTCTTGTACTCATTTCCCTTCTTACCAGTTTAAATTCTTTTGATCAATTATTACAGTCACTACATGTTACATCCCCTATTCTCTTTTCTCTCTCACTTCATGTTCATTTTGGCTGAATCACAATACTGTGAAATATACTTTCCTTCCTTGTTAGTTCTGGAACCCCAGCAGCTAACATGGCTGGAGAAAACATATAGCATGTAATCTAGTCTCTTAAATTTATGAACATGAATCTTAGGTAGGTCCATAATGATGCTTGCCAATCATGTTAGATTTGCCTATTTCCAGCTCTCCTAGACAAGCATTTTATAACTTATTTGTTCTCTTCGCACTGTAAGTGTCTAATGGACTGGGAGGAGACTTATGGGAGCTTCCAGCAGGACGTATTTTTTGAAAAGATCTTGCTTCCTGTCCATTAGGAAAATTAGAGCAATTAGAAGAGAATATCTTTCTGTACCCTTGTACTTTGCTTTCCCTCCTGTAGTGAAAGAAATCTATTGGTACTTCTACCTAAGTCCAACCCCTCCCATCTGTGTTCTTGATCCTCACTCACTTCCTCACTCAAGGACATGATTTGGCAATTCTTTTCTTTCTCTCCTATATCATCAAATTCTCCTTCTCTACTAGATCATTTACATCAGCAATTAAACATACTTTCCCATTTAAAAAAGAGAAAAACTTCTCTTGGCTCCACTTCCCCCTAGCTAATGCCTCCTCTCTCTCTCTCTCTCTCTCTCTCTCTCTCTCTGTCTCTCTCTCTGTCTCTCTCTCTCTCTCTCTATATATATATATATATATATTTTTTTTTTTTGCAAAACTGTTTAATAAATTGCCTATACTCTCTATCTCAAATTCTCTTCTGATTTATTTTTCATTATCATCCAAGGGACTTTCATCTTCACCATTCTAGTGAAAGTGTTCTCATGGTCACCAGCGACCTCCATATTGTTAAATCCAATCAATTTTCTGTCCTCATCCTAGTAGGTCCATCAGCAGCATTTGACACAATTGATTATCAACACTCCTTTCCTTGGCTTCCAGGTCACTATGCACTGCTAGTTTTCCTCCAATCTCTGGTGCTATTCCTTCTTAGGCTCCTAGTTATTTCTCCTCTTCTCCCTGTTTGTTAATTAAATTTATTGAGGTGATATTGGTTAATAAGACTGTATAGGTTTCAAGTGTACATTTCTATGATACATAATCTGTGTATTACACTATGTGACTACCACCCAAAGTCAAATAATCTTTTGTCACCATATATTTTTTGCCCTTGACCCTTGACTACCCTCACCACTTCTTCCCTCTGGTAACCATCATATTGTCTGTATCTATCAGTTTCAGTTTTATATCCCATATACAAGCAAAATCATATGGTCCTTAGCTTTTTATGACTGTCTTGTTTCACTTAGTATGATATTCTTAAGGTCCATTCATGTTGTCCACAAATGGCAGTTTCAGTTTTTTCTTACTGCTGAGTAGTATTCCATAGTGTATATGTACTACATCTTCTTCATTCAGCCCTCTATTGAAGGATTGTTTCCATGTCTTGGCCACCATAAAATACTCTGCAATGGGCATACTGATGCATATATATTTGTGAATAAATGTTTCCAATTTTCTCAGGTAGATACCCAGGAGAGGGATTGCTGGGTCATATGATAACTCTATTCATATTTTTTTTGAGAAACCACCATACACTTTTCTTACTGGCTATACCAGTTTACAGCCCCACAAGCAGTGAAAGAAGATGCTCACCTTCCCTAGCTATTAGGGAAATGCAAATCAAATCCACAATGAAATACTATCTCACACCTGTGAGAATGGCTAGTAAGAAGAAGACAGGTAATAACAAGTGTCTGAGGGGTTATGGGGAAAAATAAAACCTCAACTTCTTAATACAGTAATCCACTGGCTTGGGTCTTTTTCTCTACATATTTATTCTCTTTGTTATCTCTTTTAGCCTTACTAACTTTAAATGTCTTTTTCTTAGGTTGATAATTCACAGATTTATGACCCTAGCCCAGACTAGCCTTCTGACCTTCAGACTCACATATCCAATTGTCCACTTGAGACTTCCACTTGGATGTCAACAAAGTATCTTACACTTAACCTAATCAAAATCAATGATCTGATGTGGTGTCAAACCTGGTCCACCGGAAGTGTCTCTCTTCTCAGTAAACTAAAAGTCTGGTTTTCCCATGTTCAGACAAATGTCTAAGCAATGTTGACTCCTTTCTCTTTTTTTCACATCGTGTCTATCCCATCAGGCCAACCTATAGACTGTATCTTCAAAATACTCATATGCATAAAATACAACCTGTTCTTACCACTCCACTGCTAATGACCTAGTCCAAGAGCCCCATGATCTCTCAACTGAATTTTTGCAATAGCCTTCCAATTTGTCTACTAGCCTTCCATTCTGATCATCAGTAGTTTGTTTCCAGCAGAGTAGAAGAAGGACTTATTTTACAGTGTTAGATTACACTACCCATCTTCTCAAAATCATCCACAATGGCTCCATCCATGCACCAATTTCACTCATATTAAAGTCAAAGTCTTTACAATGACCTTCAAGCCTACATAATATCCTACATTTCATTATGTCTTTGATTTTGTCTTCTAATCTCCTTAATGTTTCTGTTTAGCTGTACAGTCCCTCTCCCCAATCTTGCTGTTGTTTAAACATGCTAAATACTTCAATTTCATGACCTTGAGGGTGCTCTTCCACTGCCTGGAGTGCTCTTCCCCCAGATACCCACATGTCTCCTTCTCTCAATCTCTTGATGTCTGCTCAAATACTACTCCCTCTGTTATTGGCAGGATTCTAAGAAGTCCCCAAGATTTCTGCCCCTGGTGTACATACTTGAGTGTGGGTGGACTTGTGAATATAATGGAATATCACTTCTATTTAAGTTATTAAGTAGTTGACTGTCAGCTAAGCAAAAGGATGACTATTCAGATTATGATGAATGGGCTTGTCCTAAATGGAGAAGCCTTTTAAGTAAGGTGAAATCTCAAAGAAATACTCTAGCTTGCTTCAAAGACACAAGCCACTCTGTTGTGAATTGCCTATGGGTAGGAGGGGGGCACATGCCAATGAAACGCAGGTGGCCTCTAGGGCCTGAGAGTGACCTCAGCCAAAAGCTACAAGAGAACAGAGACCTCCATCCTACAACCACAAGGAAATAAATTCTACCAACAACCTGAATAACCTTGGAAGATAACCCTAATCTCTAAATGAGAACTATGAGAACCAGAACACAGCCACCACCTTGATTTCTTGATTTCAGACTTCTGATCTGTGTGCAGGGGACACAGGTAACCAGTGCCTGGACAATTGACCTGACTCACAGTATAAATAAAATAATAAATGTGTTATTTCAGGCATCTAAGTTTCTGGTAAATGTTTGATAGCAGTAGAAAACTAAAATAATCAGAGGTCTCTACCAGCTAATCTATTGAAAATTGTACCCACTCTATTTTGCAATTTTTATACCCTTAATTCTCCTCTATATTATATTTTTCATGTCACTAATATATTTTGTTTATTTTATTTGACCAAATGAATGTAAGTTCCCCAAGAGCAAAGGTTTTTATCTGTCCTATTCAGTTTTGTCAACCACTGTTTCTGGCACATAGTAGTTTGATAAATATTTGTTGAATAAATAAAATTATTAGATACATGATTAAAAAGAAAGAATAACCAAATTAATCAATGATTTAATTTATAATACCATGTACACAAAATCTTACCTAAATTTTAAATTTACTTAATAATACTTGTTAGTATTTAATTTATCTTTAGGTATTTAAAGTATTCTTTTTATTATTAAAAGCAATGAAAAAACTTTAAAATTCATAAGTTTGAATACTGTAGGCAATAACAGAAGTGTACCTCTTTATTTGGGGCTTACAATTTACTATTACTCTTCTAAGTACCTTTCTTACTAGTTTAAATCAGTTTATCCTGATAAAAATATCATTACCCCCATTTTAAACTTAGTGAAACTGAAGCACAAGAGGTTTAATAATTCAGGCAAGGTTGCATAACCAGTAAGTGATGAAATGAGATTCAAGCACAGGCAATGTAACTCTATGGCTTGAGTTCTTTATACATAACATTTATATTTTTCCAGAACCAAAAATTATAAGTTGAAAGACCAATGAAAAACTGTCAAAGATATTTGAGCCAGATGACAAAGGGTTAATACTCTTACATGGAAAAGCCCTTAAAACAAATAAGAAAAGCACAATATATAATTTAAAAATGAACAAAAAATCCACAACAAATAGATCACAGAAGAAGAAGTTAAAAATGTAAATAACAGCCCTGGCTGGTGTGGCTCAGTGGATTGAGTGCTGGCCTGTGAACCAAAGGGTCGCCAGTTGGATTCCCAGTCAGGGCACATGCTTGGGTTGCTGGCCAGGTCCCCAGTGGGGTATGTGTGAGAGGCAACCACACATTGATGTTTCTCTCTCTCTCTTTCTCCCTCCCTTTTTTTCTCTAAAAATAAATAAATAACATCTATTTTTTTAAAAAATGTAAATAATACTTGAAAATATATTCAATCTGGTAGGTAGATAAAGAAATATACATTAAATCAAGTTGTGTGTGTGTGTGTGTGTGTGTGTGTATTTTTCCCCCCTTATAGCCTGGTAAAAGAAGATTTACTATTTGGTTAGGGTTCAATAAACAGGCACTTTTACAAATTTCCAGTTAAAGCATATATTAGTATAGTCTTAATGAAATAGAATTCAACAATATGTGGCAACTGTCTTTTTAAAAATCATATTACTGGGGACCCTAAAATTTCTTTCTTTATAAAACCTATTAATAGGAAATAATCAGGGGTAGAGAAATAGATTTATGTACAAGATGCATCGCTCAAGTCATTTAAATGATGAAAAATTATAAACAAGCTAAATGTGAAGCAATGGTTAATGGACAACACTCTTCATTGTTAATCCATAAATTAATATAGACACTTGTAATTTTCAAAAATTAAAATAGTGATGGAGAAATGCTTATGGTAAAATATAGAATGAAAAAAGGCAAAACACATCATCATGGGATGATCCAAATTATTTAAAATGTACTATATAGTATTTGTAACTTATGCATAGAAAAGGCCTGATTTTTAAGTTATGCAAAATATTAACTAATGTTATCTATACATTTTCATTCAATAGGTGATTTATTTTCTTCTTTACAATAGACTAGAACATTTTTTACAGCAAGTCTGTGTTGAGCTGAAATCAGAAGTAAGCAAAAAGTTAGATTATTTTATAATTTTTTTATTAAAAATAGATACTCCTAACTCGTGTATAAAAACAGTTGACTCTTCTGATTCTTACCTGCTGCCCTGTTCACATGTTGCAGGAAGACGGTGGCATGCCTGCCATACAGATGACCCCACCACGAGACCACACCATAAAAACAAGACTAGAAAGTTCCACTCGGAAAATCCTCCAAAGGAAGGTTGAAACTTCCTAGCTAATGACCCAGAATCAGTTTTATATTATGGAGCTTTTTCCAAAATATAGACTATTTTTTTAAAGATTTTATTTATTTATTTTTAGAGAGAGGGAAAGGAGGGAGAAAGAGGAGAGAAACATCAGTGTGTAGCTGCCTCTCATGAACCCTGCAATGGGGACCTGGTCTGCAATCCAGGCATGTGCCCTGACTGGGAATCAAACTGGTGACTCTTTGGTTCACAGGCCAGTGCTCAATCCACTGAGCTATACCAGCCAAGGCTCGACTATTTTTTTAAATAAAAACATATAACTTAGGAGCTCTGAGATTTCTCAAAATTCCTATTAAAAATCAAATATTTTCTCGCAATTGTTTTTCAAACATCTGAGAATACACTGAAATTTGTAATTGTCGTATTACCAAGATTTTTTGCTGTTATAGGTTTTGGTTCTTCATGTGTTAGTTGTTGAGCTACATTTATTACTAAATGTGATTTCCAAGAAACTGTGCTATTATTTTACCTGAATCCAACTCAAAGCAGTTAAACAAATACTACATTTCATGTGGCTATGGGATGCATGTATATAACATCTCTGAAGTATGGGGGTGTAGATACACCTCAAAATACGATATGTCATAAATAAATTTACAGCATTTTTTTCTTTCTTCATGGTCTGTAAAAATAATTCACCCCATGATGGACAATGTATTGAATTCAATTAAACTTATTGACCCTTTGATTATTTCACTTGATCACTTAAAACCAATAATGTGAAACCTTGATTATCTAAACACCAAATTACCAAACTCTAAAACTTAAGAACATCCTCTAAGTTCAGAGCTCTTCTCTCAAAAATAATGAACCCCTTATCCTGAGAAATAAGAATTGCTTTCTGAAATAAAAGACAGGCAGGACATGGACAAGTGTGCTGTTTCCAAAGTCTGTGTAGGACAAAGTACCCAGCAGCACTATAAACATGTTCATGATCTTTTCAAGTTTGCCATGAATAATATATAAATAAACTATTTGACACCGATGGCCAAAGACATTGCAAACGTGCCAAGGCCAGCTTGGCTGGGAGTCTGAAAATGGACAGTCAGCATAAAGGTATAACACCATCTAAGCTTCATACTCAGCTAGGAGAGTGACACACTGTTTTCTGACAAGTAGTTTAAATATCTCTGGCAGATGGCTCAGAACCTGGGTGAAGGCGATCATGTTATTCCTGAGGAAGCACAGGCAGCTCATTGTGGCCCTGGGTCCCTGATTTCATGCTAAAAAGAAGTCTTCAATCAATATAGCATTTTTAAAAATGTGTATGTAATGAATGCAAATACTACTTTATTTTGTTTTTCCCAAACTAAGGGCATGTTTCACTTAGGACAAACACCCATTTCCAACAGATCTGATAGAGAAGAGCAGGTTAGTTATGATACCTGCTTAGTTATAATCAGTATTTCTGTCACATAGGAAAGGACAATTTTTTTCCATTTGGCTAGTGATATCTATTAGAGATCATCTGTTAAAAAAAGCAAAAGACACAGACAGAGAACATGAAAATAAAGAGAAAAGAAAAGACAGTAACAAAGCCCATTATCAAGGGCAGTAAAAGCAGGGCCTTTCACAACAGCTGTTACAGTGCATGACCAGACGGCCATCAGTAGGAGAGAAGGCTGTGATAGAACCAAAAGATAGAAATATCTTTGCAGCTGAGGGATGTACACATTCATCTGCATCATTCTCTTTTATAGGCCTATACTATATTCACAATGAATTTATAAATGGATAAATAACACACTATATATTAGCAGCGTACATCTCCCCTATCTAACTTCTGGTTACACCTCTCTTAACCTTAATACCAACATTCTTAAAAGTATGGAATCACTACAGTGTGTATGTGGTAGAAAATAGATATATTAATGCCCTATTCCCTTAAAGAGCATCTTATTTATTAGTTTGTTTAATGTTTACTTTCTTCAACTAGGAAGTAAGCTCAGTAAAGACAAAGGGGTTTTGTTTATGTGTTTCTTTGTCTTCATCCAGTGCTGTATTCTCAGCACCAAGAATAGTTCCAGCATATAACATATGTCTGATACATATCTGTGGAATAAATAAAAAGTGTACATATAATTTAGGAATTTCATATAATTCACTATATCTTTATAACATTGAAAATAAAATGTTTACTATTCCTTAAAACTGAGTAAGTGCAGAAAGTTCAGAAATTTGTCATCTAGTGTCATATCAGCTGAAGTGTATTTCAACTTGATAATTAAATAGAAGGCTCACACTTTCCAGTAAGCACTTCCAAATACTCTAGCCCAAATACTTGAAAATTGTAAAAGTCAAATACACTCCTTCTATGGCCCATCAACAAACTCATAAGAAGTAAGTGAGAACATAAGATATAAGTAGAAATGAGGAAACCTGGGTTCTACTCTTCTGTGCTATAAAAACAATATACAGTATAGTTAATAATATTCCCCTATTTCATTCATTGCCAGGGATGCAGAAAGCTAAGCAGCTCTGGTCGATGGGTGCCGGTAGAGGGCAGCAGAGAGCTACTTTGAAGAAAATGCACACAAAAGGAAGATTAAGCTCCCCTCTGAGAGTAGTAGGGTCCTTAGCCAGATCCACAGTGTGCTAATGAAGAGACAGTATGTTTGGAACGCCAGTCCACAGGGTAGCCAGCAAGAAGTGAGCTCCCAAATACATTAATATATGAAGCCAAGAAGCAAGGGAGATGGCAGGAAACACCAGAATACTCAGAATAATCCAGACTCTGACTCAGCACAGCTCCCAGGAGCCACTGATTCAGACAGAGAGTGATTGCTCTGCAGAGCTTCTGAATCAGATGAAGTCTCACATTGATTCCAAATCCAAATTTTTGGATCTGAAGATCATGAACAAACATGTTGTGAATACAGTCTGTGAGCAAATATTATTTCTTCTGTAGAAATAATAGAAAATTGTTAGTATTAAGAGAGGAAAATCATATTTTAAATAAAGAGTAGCAAGCACTGACTCCACCATGTTGCAAGTGGTCCCTGAAATTCTCTAAAAGTTGAGATTTCTCAAATGGAATCTTCGTGAGAGCCCTAATGTACAGCAGCAGGGTCAGTCAGTAACCTTGGGCCCCAGTGTGAGGGCCCCAACTCTGAGGACAAGGGGTGAAATGCAACCTCTTCAAGAACAGAATTCACACTCCTTTTCTGTGTCTTCCCAGTGGTATGAGCTTAAGTGAGTAATTTAGCCTCTGTAGATCAGTTTCCTCACTTCTAAAACAAAACAATGTCTGTTACTCTTTGGTCTAAGATGAACTCACAAGAGAAAACATGCCTCGTTAACTTTAGACAAATACAGGGTATTGTTATTACCTGCCTGAATAGTAAGAAGAGCAGGAAGATATCTAGGGAACAAAAGAAAAACATCTAAAAACGAACCTTTGACCAATTCAGAATTTTCTTTGTAATGAATGCACCCAGTTCTTCTATTAGTCCAGGTCACTATAGTTCTGATTCTCCTTGTATGTGTCTTCGGCTTGGCTGGGGCATACATTAAATGCTGAGCTTATTCTCATCATGGAGTAATATTTGCCTCCTGTGGACAGTCTTCTCCTTGCTGAATGTGGGTAATGAAGTTCCGAGGCCATCTTCTAAAGGAATATGTTTGTAAGGCCACAGGAGCAAAGAAGAAATGTGAGCAGTTTGCAGCCAGAACACTTTGGCTCTGGTTAATAATAACAATAATAATAATAAATAATTATTACCATGAGGATATGGGAACAAGTTAGCGAAACTCAAATACAGTTGCCTCAGTTTTGTGTTCAGTTTATTCCCATACTGTGATAATTCTGGATGGACAGCAAGAGAGAGCAGAGTGCATGCCAATGAGTTAGTAAATGCTGACTGAAAAGCTAAGATTTTTGTCATTCTTGAAATCAGAGAAAGAGGGAGGTAGTTGCAACATAAAGAAGGATTTGTCAATTCAGAATAAACATTTAAGAGTCAAAAATGAAAGCAGGGCACCAGAACAGGATCATCATAAAAGAGGATTGATGATTTATAGATATTTTGAACTATAAGACAAAGTAGAGAGTTCAACCTCCTAATTTTGCATATAAGGAAACGAATGTCAAGAGAAGTGGTGTGACTAGCTCAAATTCTCCCAGGTGTTAACAAGTCCAGTTATCTTATTATTCTAGAATACTAACAGCTAAACTAGATAGTATCCCATAGTAAGTACATAGAAAATATGGGTTAAAATAAATGGAATAGACAAAATTGGCTTCCTTTAAAGTTACAAATTGCAAAACATGGATCCTTATATTCCAGTAGTCATCAGCTGCTTTGCTGATAGGAAATGAAACACACTTGTGCTTCAGCCAGTGCATGAATGAACTTATGCCCACACACATGGCCAGCTTGTAGTCATAGGGAAAGAGATGAACTCTTCTTTACCTCTGCCAAAAGTGCTAAATGCCAAGAAAATGCTAAATTGTTACTCTGAAAAGCCTTGGGCTATATGTCTCTCTGTCATTGCTAAGACCTGTGCTCAGATACTCCACTTAATTTATGCTATATAAAGAAGAGATCAAATTCCTCCAGAAATGGGAATCCCATTTCCTTGAAGTTCAAAATGTTTTGAGAAAAGGCTGGTTTATATACAGGGAATATATGTGGTGAGTTAAAACATATTTTTAGTATGCTCCCTGATATTGACTACACAGCTATCTCAAGTTAACTAGATGGTTGGTTCAGACAAAAGGAAATCTCAGAAGTTTCTACCTTTTTCAATTTTGTTAAGCATTTGTGAAGTAATACATTTGGCTTTAATTTGGAAATTTATTTAAATAAAGCACAACCCACAAAATTATTTTTTAGAATAAGTCTTTACATGAAATTTAAAACATTAGAAGAATATTCTTACAAATTTTAATTCCCCTGTGTACAGAATTGAGGTAGTTAAGAATATTTTCATCTCTATATCTTAACATAATCTAAATTGAGCAAAATACCCTTTGATATCAAAAAAAGTACTGTTTGCCAGGCAGACTACTCTGAAAACCCGGGTAAGCAATTCCTTACCTTCATCAGTGTTATTGAGCATTATTGTCACTAGATGTCGCTGATGCCGTTTGAATGGGATTCTTCCCCCCCTCCTCCCCCCGCCCCCCACCTTTTTAAGATTCTTATATATTTGGGGAACTGTTTTTTATTGTGCTTGGGATTTTGGTGAGTGGATAATATTTTATATATTAATGAATGCAGATCACTTATTTTTAGATGAAAAATGAACTGGAAAGGTGAAGTAACTTGCCTAAAGATCCGTAGGAAGAAAGCCAGAGTTGAAAAAGTATGTTCTCATGTTTACACTTACAGGCTTTTAAAAAGCAAAAGTGTTCCAGATGGAAGCAATGAAGGCAATCATCTTTTTATACCAAAATCTATTGAATAATAGTCATTACATATTCCATTGGTTTTATTTTGCTTTCTCCCTGATGGCCTTCTCCTTGGAAACTGGATACACATGAAGCATGAGGTCACATGACTTTCCCAGGCCAGACTTTAAAGAGTAAGAGAAACTGACAAAAAGGTTTCATGTAAGTCCAGGTGAATTCTGCCTTCCAGGGAGGTTCCTGAGGGGTGTGGGAAGGAGGGCAGAAAGCCCAGGAGAGTCTCCCCTATAAATTGTTAAAACTAAACAAACATGCACAACAAACCACCTTATAAAGAAAGCATCTCCAACTCAGCTTTTCTGCCAACACAAATGAAAGCCAGAGGAGTTTTCTTCAGAAGGCTACAGCTAAGCAGGATGCAGAGGAGGCTGTGAGAGCAATGCTGAACCGTTTTCACAGACTGAGCTGAGAAGAAAGGAAATGGATAAATGAAGCAAATATGAAGGCAAATTAATTAAGTGCCACGGATGAAGCTTTCAGATATTCCTGCTCTCAAGGGAAATCCAAAAATTCACCATGTCCTGGGTGGATTGGCAGGCAGGAGATAGAAGAGGGAGCTCTCATACACTCATTCAAAGTTGTTGGACCCTTTATTCAGCCCCACTGCAAGAAAAAAAAAAGTGCGGGAGGAATGGACGGGCTCCGAAAAGAAAGGAAAAAGGAGCCAGCATCGAGGCCAGCCTTAGGGAAATCTCTGCAGATGAGCATTTTTGCTGCGTTAAGGGGCTCGCATTAGCATCCTACACACGTAGGAGAAGGCTAACATCGCCTGTTTATATCATGCGGAAGAGGAATGATAGACCTGGGAGTTGAGAGTGGAAGCTCTAGTTTTATACAAAACAAAAACGAAACATTGCTGAGGACTTAAGTCCTTGTTGGGGGTGGGCGGATGGAGTGAGTTTGGGGTGAGCGCTCACTCCATGGGGGGGGGGGAATGATCTGGGACGTAAATTTTAGAGGCTTTTAAAAATATATATTTATTTTGACAATCTTAAAAATTAATTTCTGCAACATGAAAATATCTTCTTGGTCCATGGTTCTGAAGTCATGTCTGGGAGGGAGGGAAGGAAGAATCATCTTCAGTATGCCTTCTTTAAACCCCTGCATTGGGACTGAGAATTGAAAATAAGTAGATTCTGCAACTCAGCATTATAACAGTCCCTTCCAAAGCCTTTCTGCTGCTTCCTTTCTTTACACTTAGAAGAGATAGAGATAGCAAAAAGGATAAAGATAGGGATGGGGATGAGGGGAGGGCGCAGGAAAGAGAAGAGGGATGAGGAAGGGGAAAGTGCTAAACTGAAGGAGGAAATGAAAGGGAGGGTGAGGGAAAAAGAGGGGGAAGTAAAAACTGCAGGAATAAAACCCATTTGAAGTCCAATTATTTACCAGAGTGTTTTTTTTTCCAAAAGAAATTCAATGTGCGTGTTTCTTCCTCATCTTTCTAGCAAACTTTCAGCTTGAACAATGTTCTAGGTATATAAATGAAAGCTTTGGATGGATGGGGCATAGAGAAATGTTTGGAGGGCCAGTGGACAGATGTGGAAAATCTGCCACTCTGGAAGGAGCCAGATACTGAGCGCACTCAGAACTCTGGTCACTCCTCTTTCCATGGCCCCTACACCCTCACTTAGCATCCGCTGTCCCCAAGAAACGCTTGAGACTGGCTACGCAAGATCCCGGAGTGAGGACGGGTTTTTTTTTGTTTTTTTTTTTTTGTTTTGTTTTTTGGTTTTTTTTTTTTTTGCCTGAGGAGCCTATGGGTTCCACCAGACTAAAGGAGAAAAGGCCTCTAGTCTCTTCGGGTCCTGCCCCAACCGCAGTCCTCTCCCACGCTGTGCTGATTTCTGGAAACTCAGGGACTTGAGTGTAAAGACCGGGGATTTCGCCTCTCTGTTAATGCCTTTACCTCATGAGTCAAGCAATCCATTTGGGGGGATCAGAAGACCCGTTAGACTCGAAGAATTAATCAGGCAGAGACAGGATCACAGACCTTAGTGTCTAGGGATGCGTAGGGAAGTCGCGAAAAGCCCCTGCAAGCAACTGGTCCACGGAGGGACCCAGGCTGTGTTTGTCTGCAAGAAAGCCCTAAAAAGCACTGGAATGTGGTGGTTCCGGAATCAGTTATTGCTTCATAAGACCCGAATTCAGACTTGTGTAGAAAAATTTTGGATGAAAATGGTTAATCTCCCCAGACCCCAATACTCCCTGACCTGCTCCCCTTAACGTGCTCCAGTGCTTTGCTAGGAGAACACCGCGTTGCCACTAACTCAGTGCTCTGTCAGTTGTACAGAGCAATTACTAAGAAAATATTGTGACGATGTTGTAGGGCGGATGGGAATGTGAAAGGATGCGGAGGAGGGCGTTAGTGTGGAGAGCAATTTGCAAAGGAATATTAAGTCTGATTCTCGAGGTCACCGCCGGAAACTCGGTTGGCGTTGGGTGAGCTACAGAGCTCTTCCTCTAGGTGGCGGGCGTTGGCACCAACACCCGTTACGCGGGTGCTGACTCCAAACCCAGTATTAAGCTTCTTGCTGGCTAAAAATAATAATAGTAATAATATAGAGGTATGGGGCTTTTCCCCCCTTTTGGATATTTATTTATTGCAGGGAAAAGTCATTGATTTTCCTAAGCAAACTGTGTTTCTTCTTCACTTGGTGGAAAATAAAAACTGTTTGAATAAATAAGTTATTTCTGAACATTTTGTTGTCAAAGTGTTAAATGTTCCCGTCATTTTTATTCAAACACTAACATGATTACAGCCAATTATATATTCACCAGTGTTCTTTATTTTAGAGTAATTGTACTTGTCACTAATAAAACAGAAGCATAATGGATCGCTACTGTTCTGGATTTTCAAGCAATTTTGTGTAATTTGATTGAATTATACATCTTATCTGCTACTTTTTTATTTTTATATTTGGAGATCTTATTTTCTTGAAAATTGCAGCTCCATGCTTGTTTTGTTGTTTCTCCAGTAACGTACACTTCGGTAACACTGATAAATAGAAAGAGTCCCTTACTTAGACTTGCTGGAAATCAGTTGTTTCTTTCCCCAGCCCTCTCCCCACCCCCTCCTTGGTCTTCAGTGGGGAAGACCCGAACTTTGCGTTGCCAGTCAGTCTGAGGTACTGGGGTGCGCTTACTGGAAAAGCCCAACGCCAAGACAAACTCTCCATTCACTCCAAAGGCAGCCTCCTCCTTGCCTGGAGTCTTTGGGGTTTTGTTTCTTTCCTGTAATGATACTGTTGGGTGTCTGGGGCTTCAAACATGCCAAGACAAGCCAACCATGGGTCCAGTTCCTATGCAATATGTATCAAGGGAAAGAGTATACACAATGCAGCCAAAAGATAAACTATATATATATATATATATATATATATATATTACTCCAATTACACAACCCCCCAACGTCCTACCTACCCAACTGCCCACCCCCGCAATAACAACTATTTTTCTACTCTCATGTTCTTCTTGTTTTCAGATATACATAAAAAACTAGGATCAATAGTTTCTTCCTTTAGAAAAAAAAAGATAATTTCAATGAAAAGATAGCACAAAAAAAGACACGTATCTACCCAGTGTTTCCATATCTGAGCAAATTAAGAAATAAACGTGACAGCAGATAGACAAGACCATCTACGCAACTGAAGGAACGAGACTGTGCAATTCTTTTCCCAATGAATCCCTCAATTTCCTAGGACACAACTCGAACGCCCCGCTAGGAGCTGCAGCTGTGAGACGGAGCCAAAGGCTCTGACAAGTGGCTTGTGTATAACCCAATATTTATCAATAACAACAGCAACAAAATCAAGTGAAACCAAGGCTGGGGATTTTGAACTGCTTCTAAAGCCCTGGCATGGACACACACGTGGGCAGGAAAAAAAAATGTTGCTGGAGATGAGTTGGTTCCACTTGTCAGCCCTGGGGAGCAATTCTGGGGCAAAATCCAGTGCTAATTGATCCCAACCAGCTACACTATCTGAAACGGTTCGAGTGGACAAAGAATGAGGAATGTGTGCTAAAGATAATCTAAGTATTTTTTTTCCAAGTAAAACTCGGTATGTAGTGAATAGTGTATACATACATATAAATAGGGAAAGAGAATTCCTTCGAATTAATGAGGAAAATAATGTTCCATGTATGACTCCGTACTTCTTTAAAATCTAGTGTCCCACACAGTCTGAGTGTTTCGTGGTCGGAACTTCGAATTTCCTCCAGGAAAACCTGAGGACCCCACGTAGTGTGTTCCCAGCTGAAGAGAAGACACTCATTACTATTAGAAACCTTTCTCTCCTCTTCTGGGGTGTTTACCCTCAGGCCAAAGGGTAGGTCGGGTGGGCAGCTAGGGCTGTTGTCGAGCTTGGCGCTGGGCTCCCAGGCAGCCGCCGAGGCGTGAATGGGGACAGACCGGAGCCAGCCCGACGCCCCTCGGCTCCCCGCTCGCCCCGCAGCCGCCCGCCAGCCTCGCAGGCCCTGTCCAAAGACGCCTGGCGTTTCCAGAGTTTTCTTTTCCTCTGGTCCTCCTCTATCTTATCTAACAAGTTCACGCCCCAGGAGAAAAGAAAAGGGTGACAAGAGAGGAAATCCCTTCACCATAGAGATTCACCGTTCACAGGCAAGGAAGCCAAATTTGCCAACCATGCTTTCTTCTCCAACGTTAGGTTCCCTCCCGCATGCCTTAGTAAAACCCAGAAGGGAGATACTCAAATTGGTAAACGAGAATATATCTAGAATTGTTTTTTAAAATAAGAATGACCCCCCACTACCACTACCTTTGTTGTAGATTCTGAAATGGAGGGGTCAGATTGGTTTGTTTACACATGCTAACGGTAACGTGTTCCAGACGCCATTCCGCATCTATTTTATCCTGGCCGCTGCTCTGCTCCCCGCCTACAGCTCCTTCCAAAGGGATGGAGAGAAACGGGGGTATAACGCCTTTCCCCTAATGGGTTCAATGCCCGTTATACGTAATTGAGTATTAGAATTAACTTCACCTGCATGCACCCCAGTCTATTAACTCTGAGCTGTGCTTTATATAAATGATAAGCTTAAAACCTTTAGCTGGTCTCTATTTTTTCCCGTGTTCGCCGTGGCAGATGACCTCTTAGCCCCCAAATATTGATCTGTGTGCGTGCTTCCGGTGTGATGTGCAAACATGAGACATCTCGGCTGAAAAGGTAACTTGAAGGGGGGAAAATCTGGAAATGAAACCTAAAAGCAAATCTTCTAGCTTGACTGCGCTCGGCAGGCACGGGCAACAAAGGAGCACGGGGCAAGCGCGCACGGAGGAGCGGGGACTCCTTCCCGGAACCACTGCGGTTTCAGCCTCCAAGGGAGAATGGGAGAGGGAGAAGATCAAGGCTTTTTGGCACACGCTGCCCCCACAAATTTTCTACTGCTTCAATTTGCAGGGGTAAGGGGAAGACCTCCAGGAATGGCAGTTCAAGAGCGAGGAGGAAGGTGGGTATGAGATTGGCACAAAGCAAACCTGACTCATTGGTTTGTTCACCTAGGATTTTAGACAGGAAGAGAATGTATTTGATTAGTAAATCTCTTATATGACTTTCCCCATGCAAAGGGGGGCATTGGGATGGATGGTTTTCTGTGTGCCTGCTGGCCTGCTTGTCCCATGCATTTTTCTCTCTTCTCATTCCTTCACAGACCATCAGAGGGTGCGAGTATTTTCTAAAATTTATTCATCCATCTCCTATACGGACCTTGGGCTATTCAGTGCTCCTCGTAGACTTGTAAGCATTGAGAAGGTAGCTGGTTGAGAGCTGACCACCTAATTGCGACTGAGTCACACCATTCCATCATTTTTCATAAGGAAGTTTAAGGGAACTTTTAGAAGAGTGCTTAAAAATAGGGGAGACTCGAAGCCCCGCATTCTCTGAAGAGTGCGACACTTTCCCAAAGTATATTATTCAGGCTTCTACAGGAAATCAAACTGAAGCTCCAACTAATTATGGAGAACAGTGATGGAATAGTTAGAAGCCCAGCATTTTGAGGCCCGTAAGCTTCTCTTTCAACCTGATATATATTTATAAAGTCATTTTCCTCTTTTGTTGTGTCACTGATGGAAAATTCAAGGTAGCATTGTCTTGTGTGCTGACTTTCGCCAAGTCTCACTTTCTTTCTTCCTCTTTAGATAGACTCCAGGATTAAAGCTAAGGACCTGAGCTTTAACCTGCACCATCCCCCTTTACCATCACCCCTCCAACTCTTTGTGTTTCTCTTTAGGATTTCCTGACCCCTTGAACGATGGGCTGAGCCTTTCCTAGGGCAACCAGAGGGAAAAAAGGAATTGGCCTTTTAATATGTGCTTGCCTGAAAGGTATGGGACCATTTCTCCCAATTGAATGGGATCAAGAATCAAGGATTCAACTTTTTCTGCAAATTGTCCACCCTCGAAGGTCCCAAAGTGTGCTGGAAATAATGGGAAACAAGTAAAAGGGTAGTGGGCATTTTATATTCACAAAAGATGTGCAGATTATTCAACTGAAAGGTTGTTCATAGACTTCTTTTTAAGGACATGGCCCTGGGTTGGTAATGTTCCATCGTGGATCTCTCTGCACCTGTCTTTACGCAGGGAAATATTGTGAAGAAGTTTCTTCCCACTGTGTTTCGTTGCAGGTGTCCTGAGACCATTCCTTTGGATGAGTTTGTGCTTGCGTTCAGAGAGCTTGGGACCTTTGGTAGAATCAAAGAAACCTGCCTAGAGAGTCCCAGGGATCTAGCCCATTCTTTCTTTCTTTTCTTTCTTTCTTTAACCTTGGACTTCCATGCTTCCAAAGGGGTTCCCTAGCTGATACAAGTTAAACATTTCGACTCTCAAATACCAGGCTCTCCCATAGACTTTTTTCTTGAGGTTCTCAAGGAAAATTGTCGTTGCCACAATGTTATGATGGAAAGATGCTGAAATGACAGGCCTAGTAGACGCTTGTCTTAATCATCGGCTTCTTAATTTAGTTTTAGTGCGGTGTGTGCGCACGCATGCACACACACATATACACGAATGAATACACACTCACACATTAGTGCGCGCCCCCGGGGATATTGAGGGTGCGCGCTGGTACAGAGAGCAACTGCTTGACAACCTACAGCTCCCTAATGAGTGACGACGCAGGGCTACTGCAGAAAAGTAACACTTCCCTGGTGTGAAGACCTCTTACTGAGAAGTTTAGTTCACTACTGTTCTCGAAAACCTAATCGTGTAGCCTGTAACCAAAACCCACAGAACAAGGATAAAACACGCTAAAGAGTAACTCATAATCACTAAATGTTTGCACCATTACCTGCTGTTAGGAAGGGATTACAGAGGAGTTGGCTCAAGCGAGGGCGGGCCTTGCTCCTCACAGGATCTCTGCAAACACCTGGATACCCCTGCGTGGGTACCCCTCTCCCAGACATCACAGGGTCAGGGACTCCCTGAGCATCTGCTGGAAGAGAGCTT
The DNA here is from genome assembly GCF_004126475.2 of Phyllostomus discolor. Taxonomy (NCBI): domain Eukaryota; kingdom Metazoa; phylum Chordata; class Mammalia; order Chiroptera; family Phyllostomidae; genus Phyllostomus; species Phyllostomus discolor. Next base: position 138,876,077 of record NC_040903.2, on the reverse strand, counting down.
TAGCTAGAGCTCCATGCTGGGTACCCTTCAAGGACACCAAGTTCTGGGAGTCGAGTGGAGTGATTTTTAGGTAGAAATGACTTGCCCTCCTTTAACCAGCACCTAACAACGGAAAAAGAGGGAAACACCGAAAGCGGGAAGTAGCCCTTAAAGACAATGTAATACTGCCAAATGGAAAAAGTAGTGTGCTGCTCCCTCCTTGGACACAATAGGCTGTGGAGCCTTGGTTATTCATTACAACTAAAAACAGAGTAATCTAATTCATTTTCTAAGTAATTCCTCCATTGGAACTGCTCACTTTTTACAAGGTCTGTCCTCTTTTTTGCAGGAGGGGGGACACCATAGACAGAGAAGGAAAGTTTACCACTATATATGCCAGAAAATTACATTTGCTCTGACATAGACTTTGATTCATTAACATTGCACATTTATAAAAGTCTGTGTGTGAGAGATCAAAATTAAGTTGATGGTGAGAAAACATTTCAATGATAAAGAATTTGCCTCAGATCTAGGACAACTGGATGCCCTGTCTTCTGACAATAATCACCGAGACTGAGTGAGATGGAAATACAGAGCACTTCATGTGTTTCAGAAAGAAGCCCGAAGTGGACAAGGGCAGTCCTTCAGATCAAATTTGCACCCAAATTATCTAGTATGATATACAAAGTTTCATCCAGGTACTTTCAAATTGCAAAATATCAGTCCAAGAACTGCCCCCCACCCTTCATTTCATCTAGTAGCAGTTCTAAAAAGAAGCCATTGTTGAGACAAATGTGGGCTGATGAGTAAACAGTGCATGTTTTGTTGAACAAGCCTACTCCCACACCTATATATGGCACTCTGTCTCACCACAAAGTCCAATTAAAATTATTAACAAGAATTCAAACTCACTTAACCCAAAATTTCAAATAACCTTTCTCACAAGAGACTAGATCTTTAATATAGTAAACTATAATCTATTTATTCCTACACAATATCCTATTTTGGAAGACTTGCATTCATGCAATCTTTAAAATAATATAACACATTCTTAATTTGCATGCAAAACATTTTTCCAGTCAATATAAGTTCCTGGCACATAAAATCAGATTATTACAGCTCTCATTAGCAGGCTTCAGTTTTTGCTATTCGAAAGTAAACAGAAGAGAAACTTATTTCCACCTGCTAAAATTTCATGCAGGAATACAAAAACAATGCACACTCAGCTTTGACCTAAGAAACACCTTAAAATATTAAAAATTCATCAGTCAGTGCTAGTGTTGTATTCAAGGAATGCTCCTCCAGTTTGCTGCTGAGCTTGGATTTGAATAAAATGCCCAATGTTAACAAACAATACCCACGTTTGGCACTTTGTGTATTAAATTGATCAAACAGATTTTAGAAAGCACAATGCACAATTTGTACAGACCTGATTGAGTTAATATAATATCAGCAAATTTTACATCGAAATGATTCTGTTTCTTTTCTTTGTGTTTAAAACCAGCACAGATTACAAATTTTAATGATCTGAAAATGTTTGGTATACAAAATCATGCTTATTTCAGTATTAGCAAAAACACAAGAAATTTTTCAACACAAACACCCAGCTGTGTCTATTTTAAAAGCAGTTCAATGACAGCTTGCACTTATGAGCATGCAATCAGCTAATTTCGCTTTTTTTTTCTTCTGTGTTAATCAACACTTTCCTTCCTGCATATCAGAGTACAAATAGTATAGTTACTCCACATCAGTAAATGTTTACGTAACCTGTCCTTTCCCAAGAATCCGGTTACACCGAATCATTTCACGCTAGACCGACTACAAAAACGTACCGGGCCGTCCACCTCAGAGGGAGCCCTTGTGTGCCATTATAAGTGGCAATGGGAAGGGGGGCTGTGGGGGGAGGAAGGGAGTGAGGGAGAGGAACAGAGGAAGGAGATGGGGTGGGGAAGTGTGGGGGGAGGTGGAAGAGAGTAGGGAGGAGGAAAACCAGTAGAGGAAAAGTAGGAATACCAGGCCTTAGGAGGGAAACTGGAAAGAGATAAAGGGAGCGGAAAGAGGAAGGCCCAGAGATCTCTTCAGCCTGGTCCGAAAAGCCTGTCCCCTCACCCGGCTCTGTAAGAAATCTGAGCTTCGAAGTCAATGTTGGGGGCCATGTCACTATCAACGTTGGGAGATGAAGCCCTTGAATTTTCCCACACGTAAATATAATTGATTGTAAAGTAAGAAAATATGTAGAAGGAGGGGGTGATACAGAAAATATGTAGGACAGTTGAGGTTAGTCCAGCGTTCAAAGCTGTAACAGAAACTATTTTAACAATCACTGCTGATTTTGTAATTGTCTATTTTTCTCTTCAGAGTTTATTTTCTCAGAATTTCCAGGCGAGGGGGGGCGGGAAGAGTGGAATAACTCCCTATTCACCTGAGTATGCATTGACTGCATTCTTCACAGTGGGGTTGAAATTTAACGTTACACATAGGCGCCGATTTTTCTTCCTTCGTTTTCTTCAATACCACATCTGCCAGAGTTTATCACAGTGAATAAGTGTTTATATTTTATTATTTACCTTATAGAGGAGGAAAAAAAGGTGCTTTTATTTATACTTCTCCTCCACCTCCCTCTTCTCTCGGGGCTACACCCTCCGTGAATCGCGGGGCGCTGCGCGCCCAGTGGGGATGAAGCGGCCTTTGATCAGCGGTCTCCGCACGGAATTCCGATCCCTGGGAATTGCGGGGCCGTAGCCCTGCCCCCGGCCACGGGGTCCCTTTAAAGCCCCCGAAGCACAAGCCCCCCTCTCACTTCAGCCCTCACGGAGCCGTCCCAGTGCTGACGCCCGAGAAGCTGGGAAGGCGGGCGCACGCCCCCAGGCCCCTCGGAGCCTTCCAGCGGCACCGGGGTGGGAAAGGGCTGGCTTCCCCATGCGGCTGTTTCAGGATTAAGGCTCGGACACATTAAAAGCCTTTAAGAAAAGGAAAGGAAAAATAAAGAGGGAGTGAAAATAGGAAGTCTGTAAAAAACGGAAAGAAACAGACGCCCACCCTAATCATCCCTCCAATGTAACAAGCAAAATGAAAACATTTCCAGGGTGATCCCTCGAAGCTACTCGCCTCCAACTTGGATTAAAAACTGAGGAGAAGCTGGAGCGGTGAAGAGAAAAGGACCCGTCACCCAGCGCGTGAGCCTCGGTCTGCGGCTAGGCAGAGGGAAAGGAAGAGACGCACGTACATAGCATGTGTTACCTGGTTTATTTCGAGACTGTTTGGCACTGTTCTCTCTCTGAGCACCCCTCACTTCGGGAGGCCCTCACAGGCGCCCACCACTGAGCCGCCCCCGCCCGCCGCCCCCTCCTTCGCGGAGGCGCCGTGAGCCCCAGGCCCGGCTTTCCCGCGGAGCCCAAGCCTCGAGTCCCAAGCGCGCCGCCGCCCAGGCCACAGGAACCGAGTAAGTAACCCCCACTTTGCCCCGCGCACGCCAGGCCAAGTCCTCCTCCTAGTCCCGTGGTTTCCGACCCGCTCACAGACCCTCCTCCCCCAAAGGTGGAGGGCAACCCTCCCACGCCAGGAGTGCCTTCCCTCCCCGGCCCTCCAGAGCCGGGCTGGAGTGTTACCTACAAGGGGCACAGGTTTCCTAACGACGCGGAAAGGCCGGGCTGGCCTGCAGGGCCGACAGGGGAAAAGTAGTACCTCGCTTCTTCCACCTCCATGCCCTGCCTTTTCCTTACTTCCTCTTCCCGTACTCCCACACGTCTCTCCACCGCTACCGCCGCCCCCGCTTTTAAAAATAAAATTGGATACAAACTTTAATCAATAAGGACAAATACTGACGCTCAAAGGAAAATAACCCAAGAGACAGTGAGAATGGAGGCGGAAATGTGAGATATCTGCCCTACGAAGGGGATTTCGGCAGAGCTGCCCCGCGGAGTGGAGGGGGCACAGGGGGCGCAGATAAGGGCCGCGGCGCAGCGTGCTCCCGCCGGCGTATCCCTACGCCGTTCCGCGAGGCCGGGGCCCACGGAGAGGGGGAGGTGAGCCCCCGAGGGGGCGGGAGCCGGCGGGCGGGGCGTGGATGGGTGGGCCCAGGCCCGCTGATTGGTTGATGGTAGGAGAGACGCACCCGCACGCCGCCGGCTCTGATTGGCCCAGCGGTAGGAAAGGTTAAACCAAAAATTTTTTTACAGCCCTAGTGTGCGCCTGTAGCTCGGAAAATTAATTGTGGCTATAGCCGCCTCGATCGCTGTCTCCCCAGCCTCGCCGCGGCCGCTCCGGGACGCGCCCGCCCGCCGCCCGGCTCTCCCCCCCTTTGGGCTGCTGCTGCTGCTGCTGCTGTGACTGCTGCTGCGAGAGGAGGAGGAGGAGGAAGCAGCAGGGGGGGGGGGGGAGCGGGGGGTGGGGGGGAGACCAAGAAGTAGAGTTGGGAGCGAGGGAGCTTCACCCCCGGGGCGGTGGTGGTTTCTTTTTTTCTCTTTCTTTCTTTTTTTCTTTTCCTTTTTTCCCCTTCTAATTCCTGAGGGGTGGTTGCTGCTTTTGCTACATGACTTGCCAGCGCCGGAGCCTGCGGTCCAACTGCGCTGCTGCTGGAGCGCTCAGTGCCGCTGCCCGCGCCGCCCGCGCCCAGCTCGACACCCACTGGTCGCCGCCGCCCGCCGCGCCGCTGCCCCGCTCCTGCGCCTCCGCCGCTGTCCCTCGACGACTGGGTGATGCTGGACATGGGAGATAGGAAAGAGGTGAAAATGATCCCCAAGTCCTCGTTCAGCATCAACAGCCTCGTACCAGAAGCGGTCCAAAACGACAACCACCACGCGAGCCACGGCCACCACAACAGCCACCACCCCCAGCACCATCACCATCACCACCATCACCACCACCACCCGCCGCCGCCGCCGCCGGCTCCGCAACCACCGCCGCCGCCTCAGCAGCCGCCGCCTCCTCAGGCACCGCAGCCCCCTCAGGCGCGGGGCGCCCCGGGCGCGGACGACGACAAGGGCCCCCAGCAGCTGCTGCTCCCGCCGCCCCCGCCGCCGTCCTCGGCTGCCGCCCTGGACGGGGCCAAACCGGACGGGCTGGGCGGCAAGGGAGAGCCGGGCGGCGGGTCCGGGGAGCTGGCGCCCGTCGGGCCGGACGAGAAGGAAAAGGGCTCCAGCGCTGGGGGGGAGGAAAAGAAGGGGGCGGGCGAGGGCGGCAAGGACGGGGAGGGGGGCAAGGAGGGCGAGAAGAAGAACGGCAAGTACGAGAAGCCGCCGTTCAGCTACAACGCGCTCATCATGATGGCTATCCGGCAGAGCCCGGAGAAGCGGCTCACGCTCAACGGCATCTACGAGTTCATCATGAAGAACTTCCCCTACTACCGCGAGAACAAGCAGGGCTGGCAGAACTCCATCCGCCACAACCTGTCTCTCAACAAGTGCTTCGTGAAGGTGCCGCGCCACTACGACGACCCGGGCAAGGGCAACTACTGGATGCTGGACCCGTCGAGCGACGACGTGTTCATCGGCGGCACCACGGGCAAACTGCGGCGCCGCTCCACCACGTCGCGGGCCAAGCTGGCCTTCAAACGCGGGGCGCGCCTCACCTCCACCGGCCTCACCTTCATGGACCGTGCCGGCTCCCTCTACTGGCCCATGTCGCCCTTCCTGTCCCTGCACCACCCCCGCGCCAGCAGCACTTTGAGTTACAACGGCACCACGTCGGCCTACCCCAGCCACCCCATGCCCTACAGCTCCGTGTTGACTCAGAACTCTCTGGGCAACAATCACTCCTTCTCAACGGCCAACGGCCTGAGCGTGGACCGGCTGGTCAACGGGGAGATCCCGTACGCCACGCACCACCTCACCGCTGCCGCGCTCGCAGCCTCAGTGCCCTGCGGCCTGTCCGTGCCCTGCTCTGGGACCTACTCCCTCAACCCCTGCTCGGTCAACCTGCTTGCGGGCCAGACCAGTTACTTTTTCCCCCACGTCCCGCACCCGTCAATGACTTCGCAGAGCAGCACGTCCATGAGCGCCCGCGCTGCGTCCTCCTCTACGTCTCCGCAGGCTCCCTCGACCCTGCCCTGTGAGTCTTTAAGACCCTCTTTGCCAAGTTTCACGACGGGACTGTCCGGGGGACTGTCTGATTATTTCACACATCAAAATCAGGGGTCTTCTTCCAACCCTTTAATACATTAACATCCCTGGGACCAGACTGTAAGTGAACGTTTTACACACATTTGCATTGTAAATGATAATTAAAAAATAAGTCCAGGTATTTTTTATTAAGCCCCCCCCCCATTCTGTACGTTTGTTCAGTCTTTAGGGTTGTTTATTATTCTAACAAGGTGTGGAGTGTCAGCGAGGTGCAATGTGGGGAGAATACATTGTAGAATATAAGGTTTGGAAGTCAAAATTATAGTAGAATGTGTATCTACATAGTGACTGTTTTGCCATTTCATTCAAACCTGACAAGTCTGTAAGAGCCGCCAAATTTCCATGTGTGCAGTATTATAAGTTATCATGGATCTAAATGGTGGATGCAGACCTTGAGAACAACCTAAATTATGCGGAGAGTTTTTAAATGTTAAACTGTAATTTGTATTTAAGACACATTCGTAGTAAAGGTGCCCAAGAAATTATTTTGGCCATTTATTGTTTTTGTCCTTTTCTTTTAAAAACTGTTTTTTTCTTTTGTTTACTTTTAGACCAAAGATTGGGATCTAGAAAATGCACTTGGTATACTAAGTATTAAAAAACAAACAAACAGAAAAGTGAAAGTTGTTTCAGTTGGCAGCACTGCCCATTCAAATGAATTGGAAGGGGACAAAATTAATGATTGCCTTCAGTTTGTGTTGTGTATATTTTGATGTATGTGGTCACTAACAGGTCACTTTTATTTTTTCTAAATGTAGTGAAATGTTAATACCTATTGTACTTATAGGTAAACCTTGCAAATATGTAACCTGTGTTGCGCAAATGCCGCATAAATTTGAGTGATTGTTAATGTTGTCTTAAAATTTCTTGATTGTGATACTGTGGTCATATGCCCGTGTTTGTCACTTACAAAAATGTTTACTATGAACACACAGAAATAAAAAATAGGCTAAATTCATATATATCTTGATACTTTTGTCTCTTTTATTAAGTAGACCTAATTTCTAAAAGATCATTTAAGTTCTAGGGAATTCAAAGGCTTTTTCAGCCACAAAAATTTAAACTGCTCCTTTCTTTTGAACTAAGACTTTAAAAATGAAAATAGTATTTTTTCCATTGTGGAATTACATTTTACCAGGAGCAGACTAATTAATAAACACTAGCTTTAAACAAAATATAGGCTTTTCAGTTTATATCTTTAAGTTTCTGTAGATACACTAAAAATATACCTAATTTAATGTACATAGTTACTTATCTTGTGTTTATTTTCAAATCAGTAATATAGAATGCTTTTCATATATTTTGTTTCAGATATCTTGTTTATACCACTTGGTAAGCTACAAATAAATGTATATGGTTAGATAGAAGTGGATATAATGCACACATATGTAATATATATAAACACAGAGTCCTTCAGTTCAGGTAAAATTTGCACTCTGAATGCTGCAAATATTTTTGTTTAAATATTTGTATTTATACTAAGTCAGCATTTATTTTGGTGGCTGTTTACCCACAATGGAAGAGTTCTAATAAAGATGTGCTGAAGTTGGAATATAGATTTTGCTTAAGTGATCACCTGTTGTAATGACTTGTAGATCAATGTTTATATTTTATTTTTAAATTATAACAATTTAAAATTCTAGATGTTCAGAAGCAGTAAAATGCCTTTCTTATTTTCTTTCATACTTTACAATGTAGAGGTATTTATTTGATTACCTTTTAGATAAGTTTGTAAAATGTAGAGATTTGTTTCTTTTGCTTACAGTCATAATTTTAACTTGCAGTATACATATGCATAAATGTATATTCACATATATATAAATCTGAAACAAAATGGAAACATTTTTGAATTGTTTCAGCAGTCCAATTGCTATGACTCCAGAAAATAATTAGAAAACCTAAGTAAAAGGTTTAGTAACTAATTGGATCCTGTGGTGAGTCCGTGGAGGACAAGTTGTTCATTTGTTACAATTGTATAGTCTGAAATGTGTTCTGCAGTAATGCAATAAGCTGGCTCCTTCTTACAATGGGCCCAATGAAAAATAATCTGTCCCCAAGATGTTATCGGCAAACACTTAGAGAGTTGCTCAGGAAGAAAAAAAAAAGCCTAGGAGAGAAGCAAGGGTGACTCACATAGATTTGAAATAAAAATTCAGAACAATTAATATCGGAATAAGGAGATGGATGGGTTGTAAATGGAGAAATAGAAGTAGAGAAAGAGGAGAGGAAAGGGAAAAAGGGATATTTTTAAAAAATCTACTACCAAAAAGAAAGAAAGAATGAGAAAAAGAGGGGAGAGAGAGAGAGAAGAGAGAGAAATCTAAGACAGAAAGATAAGGTCCAGGAATATTGAAAGAGTTGGAACCAAATATACTAAGACAGTTTATTTACCTCCTTTAAGCAGACTGGACATGATTTTATTTTCTTCATATGAGAGCAGTCGTTGAAATTTAACAGTTCTTTAGAATGAAGCATGAAAGAAAATTCCACAAATAAATTGTTTTAGAAGCCAAATTTATGGCTGATACTAAAAATCATGAGAGTTTACTGAATCAGATTAGGCAAAGGAGATACCCACTAAAATATTTGTGAACAAAAACAGTTCAAAGAAAAGCATGTGTTTAGACTGAAAAAGGTGATGATGTGCTGTTTGCTTTTATCTTGGATTTTATTTGTGGAATGAGAATGTACTGGCACATAAAAATATAGCCTTTTCCAAATCAAAAGTTGAAAAGAAAGTTGAACTCTTATACTGCATTAAAAGGACATAGATGTGAAAGGAATATTTCTCCCTTGAGTATGTTTTGGCTATATTAAATAGCTATATTTAACATTATTTTTGATAAGTGTTTATTTGCATGATGGAGAAATCAAATTTCAATGGCAAATGTCATAGTTGGAAGTCAAGCTCAAACCTGGCTTATTTAAATTCATAGGAACTAAGAACTGGAGTAAAAATTCTGCTTGGAAACTTGTCCAAGTTACATATATAATGGATGTGATTAGAAGTAAAAAATAGCTTTTGTTTAATAGGCTTACTAGATACAAAGGGGGACAGAGAGAGAGAAATTTGTGAAGGCCTCCTGCAGCCTAATATGAAGATTTCATGTACCTCAATCTGTCCTATCATCCTTCAAATTATCTTTTTTCAAAAAGCATGACAGTCTAGCATGGCATTTAATAGATTTTGCATCAAATTGGTTGTAATATTGTATTTGATATTTATTGTCACCAACCTTTGCCAGTTAAAATTAGATTATGCCAGAAAAACACTTCAAAACTTTTTGAAGTGTTTCCTCTTTCATACTTATAACTTTTTTAATGAGATCAAAGTTGCTCTTTTTGAGATTTTGGAACTGAGAATGATCATAATTTATAACTTAAAATCCCAAATTATAGTTTATTTCCAGATTTAAAGAATTTTATTTGAATTTATCTAGTATAAAGTTAATACAAGTTATTAGACATAAAACATTGCAAAAATGATTTAGGTAGAGCAGGAAGATGTTCTTTCAAATATGTTTTTTCAACTTGATACAAAATTAGAAATCAATTGAATATGAAGTCCAGAACCAACAAGATTTAATACAAATACCTTTATGATCATGGAAGTCTTCATGTGGTTTCTATGACTTACATAAAATTAAGGGTAGAGGAAAATAATGTAGTGTATTATATATATTTAAGTTGGACATTTTACCCAAATAGATGGATAAATTGAATATATTTAGAACTCTAAATATATGACTGGTTTCTAAAAATTGTATTGTCTACAACATTGTTGAGGAATTTGCATGAAGTAATTTTGCTTTTGAGATATTAATTTTATGAATAGCTAATGTGTCTGGTCGTGCCTGGGACTAAATGCCTGTTGGAGAAATAGGCTAACAAAGGGTGAAGGTGAAGATCATTAGAGGTTTTGGAGCCGCTGAGACGGGTTGCTGGGGTTGTGTAACTGTGCCTAGAGGGCGGGGTTCCTGTACATTCCTACTTCACCAGATAACCTGCCCCCAACACCACTTCAGCTTCTGCCAGACAGATGGAACTCTCCAACATGAAAATCTGCGCAACCATTCCAATAAGCAGGGTAGGTGAAACTTGAATTAAAATTCTACCCTCTTTTTTTTTTCCTACTTGAGGCCAGATCCTGAAGATACGGAAAGAATAGGGGTCATCTAGATTCTCCTCTCAGGCAGCATACAAGCGCATCTGCATTCTAAGAGCCACCTACCTGTAAGAGTTCAAAGACATTATCTTTCACAGTACTTCATTCTCGATTTTTTTTGGCATGCCTTTTTTTTTCTTTTAAGTTTCTCTTTTCTAATCCCAATCATTCTCCCCAGCCCCTTTTCAGGGCCTCGCCTCCCCTCAACCACCAGCAGTTAAAATAATCCACCTCTTAGTTTTCCGCCCCCAAACCGACCTTTTCCCCACTGTAGCGGCCATTCACTGGGACCTTGTCCTGAGGATGTAGGCCAAGGTAGCTCCGGGTAATATGTGATGTACTGTTATGTTTTGAGTCTATTTTCTCCCTTCCGATTTGTGTGTTTTTTTCCTCCACCCAAGACTCTGCCTGAGGTTGTCTCAAGGATGCCGAAGAAAAAGACTTGTGGTCTGGGAGCGCTCTTACTCCGACATTGGTAAGTGAAAGTGATTTTCGAAGTGGAGGAGGGGCTATGCCTGACTGCTTGTGACTGAGGCTTAAACCATGATTTTGAGATCCAGGTCTAAAGTGCTCTTCTCTTCTCTTCTCTTCTCTTCTCTTCTCTTCTCTTCTCTCTCTTCTCTTCTCTTCTCTTCTCTTCTCTTCTCTCTTCTCTTCTCTTCTCTTCTCTTCTCTTCTTTCTCTTCTCTCTTTTTATTTTCTTTTCCTTTTCTATTACTTTCCTTTCCTTCTTTTTTTTTTTTATTTTTTTTATTATTTCCTTAGCGGAGTGTGCTATCATGGAAGTAGCTGAGAGATACATGCATTTCCCAAGTCAGCAGAAAGTCACACTGCATCCCTAAGTAAAGTGGATGTAGTCATGGCCAAGGGGACATAGAAGGAGAAATGAAGAGAAACCAGGTGAATTTATGTGGAAAAGGTTAGTGGGGGGCTGAAATAGGTCCTGAAGTGCAAAGTAATTTGTTTCGTGGAAATATGACTTCTGAATTTAACCGCAACTGGGAGAATATCCTAACTGGACTTTCTTAACGTTTTAAACCTGTAGATACTTGCTCGCCCTGTTGGAAACACAGCTCTTTGCTCTAGAGCCAAGGACTTGTCTCCTGCCAAAGTTCTTTTTCTTTTTTTTGGGGGGGGGGCGTGGGTAGAAGGCTCCTCCTCCCCGCTTTCACACTAACATTACCATCTCCCTCGCCCCGAGCTGGCCACCTCAGCCCTGGGCTCCACGGTCTGGGTCAGGCAGCGGGATGCCTCTGATTTGCCGAACTGCCCCAGGTAGAGTGCGGCAAGGAACCTAAGGAGCCAGGAACCGGCCTGGGTGGGAGGCTTCTTCTCTGCCTGTTCAAAGGACTAGGGAAATGAGCACCGTTCTGGGCTTGACTTTGTCCCTGCTGGGAATATCCCAGTTCCCGGCTTTGGGAATCTCAGGCAAATTAATTGATTCTTAATGCACACTTAGGGGACAGCGGGGTAAGCACAGAGCCTGGCGGTCCCGAGAGTGGCTACGAGCGCCCCAGACACCAGTTGGCTCGGCCAGAAGCGAATTTCGGGCCTTCACTGCGGTTTCCTATTACCCTTCCCCGAATCTACAGGGCTCCTGGGTAAAGTTGGAGAGGGGCATGATGGTGGGAATTGGTATCTGCTGGGAGCCAGCCACTTTGTTTTCTCGGGGTGTGGAATCAGGCAAAGTGACTTAGACTGCTGATGCGAGGCGGTTGTCAGAGTGCAGCCGGGGAGGAGAGGTGCTCTCCGGACAAAGCCGCAGGTTCTGGACTGGGGGAAGCCGAGCGCTGCTCAGGGAGCAGCAAGGTGAGGGCGCTCTTGCCCAGGACAAACAGCTTTGCGTTCTGTAGCTCACACTGGCTGATGCCAGGAAAATTGACTCCAGAAGCCTGGCTGGCGCACTTCCCCACCTTTCTCTTTTCTTCTTATTCTCCTATGTTCTCCCCCTCCTTCTCTTTCTCTCTAAAAGTTGTTTCTTTTGTTTACCTTGTGCTGTTTCAGATCTCAGCACTTATCCGCTAGTTGATAAAACTGTTTTCTCTGTAATAGACATCTTTTTTCCTTTTCCGCTCAAGTCTGTGGGCAAAGGTGAAGGGTTTTTACAGAAAAGAGGTACCCTTGGGGTGGAAACTCCCTTCGCACTAAGGGAAGCCCTGTGTTGGGGAGAGGGAGGCAGAGGTTTGGGTGGGCAGAGCATCCCTGCCTGTGTGGGAGATTATCAGGCGGTGGTCTTCAGACTTGGCAATACTAGGGGAAGGAAAGGACAATGCAGAACAGAGTTCATCTACTTCCGATTGTTCTTCCATCCCCCTAAGACCCAATTTCCATGCTTCAACATCATCTTTACCTGGACTTCTGTCAAATCTGAGGTAGGCAGAAATTTTGAAATTGTAATCATAAAAGGCATTTAAAGTAACAAATAACTCTCAAAATTATTTTTGTGGGAGTGGAAGGGGAGATAAAATGCCCCAGTTCCTTTCCATGGTCTGTTGCCTGACATGTATTATCCTCTTCCATGGTACTTGGCCTTTTGGAAGAGCTGCACGGGAGGAACGCACATAGCATGTTGTGAGATTTGGAAGTTCCTATCCAAATGAAATGAGTGTACAGTTGCCAGACATATTTGGATAATCATTTTCGCCTTGGTTTAATTTGCTTACCCAAGTAACACTCCCAGAATCCAGTCATGTTTTCAGTTTTATTCCCTCTTTCCCAGTCTCATTCTTTAAATCAGAATGTTCTTATAATGCAAACATTTTCCTCAGGTCTGTATGGTCAGGTGTGTTTGATTCCACTGATTGATCAGGAAGAATAAAAACTGTAGTGGCGTTAGTGGGGGAGAGTTGTCTCTCAGTTCTTCATTTTTCCACTTCTCTGAAATAGTGACCTGATCATTGTTGTTTGAAGTTAAATTATCTGTTAAATTAGCCCTCAACTATAACCGATGATATTTTCCCTTTGGGTCCAGTTGTCCCTAAATTCTTTTTCCTAGATGGGAAGGAGAGGAATCAAATAGAATGCTTGGTTACATAAAAGTGGGAAGATAATAAAAATCAATATTTATGTGCTGGTAATACTGTTTAAGAGAAATCACTTTCAAAGAAGCTATATTTTATAAATAAATTCTTTTAGAGGACTGTACTTTAGAAGGACCACACTAATTCAAGGATGAATGTAAATAAGCATCTTTGTTGATTAAGAAAAAATGTGAACACTGTATTTTCATTACTCTATAAAACCTAAATGCTCAAACTTATTATATACCGGTGCTTGCTAATCAAAATTAATTCTGTCATCCAGGGATATTCTCAAAAAAGGAAATTTAACTTTAAGCAAAATCTAAAATGTTTTAGATATATGAATTTCTAGAAATCCAAAGTATATTTATTTCTTTGAGTCAGACACTTGTTTGTTTTGCAATCATTATATGAGACAATTTTGGAATAGTGCAGATGCTCCCCGCCACCCACCCCCCTTGTTTCAGATTGCTTGCATATGCAAGCATAGGCATGAGAGCTTCCAGGGTATATAAAGAAAATGACATTTTTCTCGTTTGTTTTAACAAAAGCCCAAAGAATCTTTAAACCTAAAGGTACTACGGGTAGTTCAAAAATCTTTAAACATAATGAGTACTATTGTGTTTTTCTATTAAAAAGAGCTGAATGAATAATTAGAGGCTATGATGAAAGTTGAAAAATTTAAAACAAGAATAAGGTGGTAATTTTATTATTTAATACTTTTATAATTTTTATAATTAGGGATGTAGTTTTAAAGTTGGCAAGCTTTCTTAGAAAAAGTAGTGTACTCCTCCCACCCCATCAAAAGTACTTTAGATCGAATGAAGAATCAGGTAGTTCTGGCAGCAGGGCTTGTTTATTATTTATTCCAGTAGTAGTATTAGTAGATTTAAAAATATAGTTTTAATTATACATTTTGAGCTTACTGCGGGGTGGAAGACTAAAATCGATCATTCCTGCATCGATAGTGTTGTCTATTACTGCATTGATTTGTGTTTATTTATGCAGAGGCTTTTGTTTATTTACGTACATATTTCAGCATCTGCTTCTTGATTATTATCACAGGTTGGTTTTAATGAAAGTGCTTATATAGGAAACATACTTGATAAATCAATTTTAAGTAAATGTGATAGTGAGTTATGGTAACCCAAAGAGTTTATGAAATTATTTATTCATATTTGCTTTTTAGCAATTAGGAAACTATTTTTGATTAAAACTTAATGCTACTTGAAAACTTCCATTCTTCTTTTCACATATTGTATTGATATGTTTCAATAAATAGAAAAAGATAATTTTATGGTGTCAAATATGATAAAATGAAACTGATGAATAAGCCTTTTTGTTTTTTCTGTTGGCATGACTAGGTTACCCTTATAACAATAAGGTGGCCGCTGGGTTTACTAATGTTGTAGATGAAAAATCAAGGAGCAGCAGGATTTGAATACAGAAATTATGTTATTCTAAAAACACCTAAGTTATGCCAGAGGTACCTATGCTGCACAGGATATCCCAGAGTTCTTCAGTACATATTAAATACATACGCTAATCTATTCTATTATTTAGTGTATGTGTACCATTATATCTTATAAAAAGATAACTATTTCTCTTGAACTCATATGAGTTCTCTGTATATAATAGCTCACATATGAATGTTATATATCAGGGCTCATTTAAACAAATATAGCACTAAAGACCACAGGGTGTGTCCTACATGTATAAAGCAATAGTGGAAGAGCAATGTGTTAGAGTTCATGCTTCTCTTATTGTCATTACAAAATGTTGAAAGATGAAAAAGTAGCTTAATTTATCGAGGGCTATTTATTCCTCATATTACAGGGCTTTTCTTCCTGCTTGGAGGATGAATCTTTCTTTGCTAATAGTTTGGAATACATCTACCAAATATGGTTCACAGCCCCATTCTTTATCTCTTGAGCTCTCAAACCCCCTCCAGTATCTGTGAGAAATATAAGGAGGAAAATTAACCAAATTCTTCCTTGAGGACCAAAGTGTCTTGGGAGATAGAAAAGGAATCCCTTCACCCTGGCACATTTTCCTGAAATTACTGAACTTCAGCACCCTTACTGAAGCCTCCCAGTCTCAGGGCTGCAGGCAGAAGGTGGCCAAGCCTCAAGCTTTGCAGAGGTTGAATGAAGAAGCAGAGGGAGAGCTTAGAGTTTGTTAATTTGGTTTATTTTTTTCCTGTGCCAAGCCCTTGAAGTTAACACAGGAACATAGCTCTTCAGGACCAAGCACTCTTGGCATTCTTTGGAGACTGAAATTCCAGAGCATCTGATAAACAGGACTTATAGCTGGGGTATGCTCACCCACCCCTCCGTCTTTTTATGCATGCACTAGCTCGTCTTCACGTGCATCTGAGTAGTGGACAGTGTTGACTTGAATTGCTCTTGCTCGCTCCAAGCCTTTCCTGTGAATGAACCCAAAAACACTCGACAGGTCGTGAATAATCGTTTTAATGAGTGTGCAAAGCGTGCGATGGGGTGCACAGAGCTGTCGGGTTAAACAAACAACTTGTATCCTGACCAAATCCGATTGTTAAAGTGCAAAGTGATGTCAGCTCCATTTCCATTGCCTGTTGGAGAACCACAGATCTGACATTTGGGAGTCCAATCTTTCTCATTAAAAAAACACACACAATATTTTCCAACTGTATATGTGATCTTCTCTAATACTAATCTGAGCCAAACAGAACCTCATTTGAGAACCACAGAAGTAGTGGTATTACTGCTTCAAGAACAATCGAGAGAAAAACAAGGATGAAATCAGAACAAATATAAAAAGTCTGAGAATTTCTTTTTGATAGCTCATATATAATTGCTGACCCATATTGTAAAAATCTTACCTTTATTTTATATAGTTCATTAGTGACAAATATCATGTTAACTATATCTAATCAACCAGGATTGGTAATTTGGTCCTGTACTAATACAATCTCTGAACCTGTAAGGATATTTTCTATGGAAAATTTAACTGAAATTTGTTGTTTATGTTAGCTTGTGAGAGGATAAAAGGATAGGTAGTTCCCACATTTATGCTTTCAAGAAAAACAGTTTGGAGGAAAGTAATGGGAAAGGAACCCTGATGGACCAATCTAAAACAAGAACAAAAAGCACAAACACCAGTGAGTTCTTTAGAAATCACACTGTCTTCCCCCCTCTTTTGCACAACTATACCAGGGAAACATTGCTCTCCCATCCAGTTAAGAGAGCTACTTGGACACAGCCACTCGTGCTACTTTCCTCATTGATTAAAAAAAAAACTTTCACAATTCCAAACATCAAAAAAACACATACAAGCATAATAAAACCCCAAAAGATTTTTTAAAAAATCCCTTCTACATATCCCTTCTGTACATTCATAACTCAAACAAAATAGCCAAAATGCTTGGAAATCGGTGTATTAGTTCCAACTAACTAGCTTCTTTAACCTATAAACAATTTAGAAAATTAAGGTTTATGTTTCTATTGTATTATTATAGAATACATATTTTACTTTATTAAAAACTGAAAACATATTATGTTCTACAGCCTGAAGGTTATTTGTCCTCTAGTAATTATAATCTGCTTATAGAAATGAAATATTAGGTATAGGGTACACTTTAGTATGGAAGCTCAGCAGCATTTGATCACTCAGCTCCTATTGGTCATATTTTCATCTGTATATATGTCAGTCTCTTTGACCATCTATTTTACATATGAATGTCAATATACAACCAATTGCAATTACATGACTGAATCTGCCTAAAACATAACTGAAGTATTTGACTGAGGAAGCAGTTTCTTATGGAAGTCATAGTTTTGTTATTATGGTTGCTAGTTTTTATACATTTGTGTCAGTTTAGCCCTAACTGGATAAAATGGAAAGTCAGTTTTCATCATTAAAACTTTGAAAAGACAATCAGCAGTTTAGGATGGTGGTTTTTGTTTAACTATTATCTAGTGAATGCCTTTATCAGAGTATCAATTCAGAGTAGCCTTTATGTTCTAGGAAGTTTGACAAAAATGACTATCAAAAAGTATTTTCTAGGAAGTTTGACAAAATGACTATCAAAAAGTAGAGGTTTGCACTTTTATTGTTTTAAATATTTTGGGGCACACATCAGACCATGCAGTTATTCCTTAAACGGAGTTCTTCTCTTTGGGCTGAGCTGATGAATTTTAGGAGTCAGTGAAAGAGCCACATCTATTTCTGTTTTAGATACACAAATAGCAAAGCTAGAGGGTGCATCTGTTTGTGTGTGTGTGTGTGTGTGTGTGTGTGTATCACCACCAAAACATTAATTATATTTGAAAGAGCAGGGAGCTTGTTGTGGAGAGAATTGAAATACTGAATTTATATTCCATGGAATCTGTCTGTGGAGAGGACTGGAATTGTACACCTGTCTTAAATGATACACCATCTTCAGTGAGGTACATAACAAGATAAGTAGATGAAGGAAGCAAACGTGGAGGGGAGTGATCTTAGATATTTAGATGGTCCTAAGCAGAGGGAATCCACATGCAAATGCAAATCACATGAAGAACAAGCATGGGGTCTTTGTTCTCTGTCAACAAAAACAAGTATTTTTTCTCTACAAAGCAAATCACAAAATGATGTTAGCTGAATTTGGAGGAAGGGAGAAGCTGAGTAAGAATATTTCAAGTATCATATTTCTGATCCCCAAGTCCTGTTTACTTCATAGCTGCCAAATTTTATATCCAAAATTTAGTTTCTCTTCCTCCCAAATCCTACATGGGTATGAATCATCCTTGATCATTTTTAGTTTTTGGCTTAATTACTAGTTTTCAGCTTTAAATTAGCAATAAACTAATTAATCTGACTAATGTTCCTAAACTTGTATTGAATAGTATAATAGATGCAATAACAACACAAATAAAATAAAATCCGCAGAAATAATGACAAAAATAAAATGTTAATAATGCAAACAATAATAGCAGAAACAATTTTAAAATAATTTATCTGGCTGACAGGATGAAGAGGAAACTTGTGTTTCACAGCTGCACTTGGGCATTCCTCTAATTTCTTGTTTCACTGGTTAGATGGATGATCTGTTCTGGCCCAATTCAAGTATTCTAATAGAAACTCCCTTGGTTTAATATAGTAGGGCTTTTTAATGGCACTAGGTACTTTTTTTACCCACTTGTATTCATTGATATGGGCATGTTCCTCTTGGACACCATTCAGAAGTAAATAAACTCTTGAGGGAGACTGGGAGCAGAGGCAGACATGTGAAGGGATTATTAGGTAAAAGGACCTGGTTCCTTTGGCAGGAGTTCTGTTGGTGAATGAGCAACTTGTCATATTTGGGATCATGTTATCAGAGCCAAGGAGTCTGAGATGGGTAAAGTACTTCAGTTATGAGGTTTCTGTGAGTCCAAAGAGTGGCCCTGAGGAACTCAACCCATAGGGCAAGACACAAAAATTAAGAATTAGGTCCCTCTGGACATTTTTTTTTTTTATATTTCTTTAAGGATGGAGGGTTGGAAAGGGGGCAGTACGTGAGGAGAATAGAAGTGGTAGGAGGAGGCCAGGTTGAAGATGTAACTGGTAGTGATCTAGCTAATAAAGCTAAACTCATCTATAGAAGAGGCAGAGGTGTTTTTGTCAGTTGTAAATCTAACAAGGTTTATCTGTCTAGGTGTGAAACAGCCACCAGTTCCTGAGGCTAGGCTGGAATGAATCTGCCAGTGAGTCTGTCTGTATCTGTAGGAACCTAACTCTCCTCTCAGTCCAATATTCTGAGCCCCCCAGTATCCCCCCACTCCAAAGAAAAAGGAAAAAGAAAAGCACGTGGGAGGGAATTAGACTCAATATTTGTCAGGGAGATATTGGAATTAAAGCAGGTTGTTTGAGAACTGCCTTCATTTGTGGAGGGGAAAGAAAGCTGGTCAGGAGAGGGAGGCTAGTTATAGGAGAGAACAGAGGTTGAGCTAGAAATTCCATGGCAGCCCAGTGACCAGGGTCAAATGGAAAGAACCCTAGCTATAGAAGGATAGTTTGGGAGCAAGGAAGGATAGCCATTAAATGTTTTTGCTTCTGTATTCCTGGAAATTAATGTATCACTGACAATTTATGAAAAAAAAAAAAGATCTGCTTGCCTTGTTAAAAAACAAGTTACAAAAAGGAAGGCATAACTACCAATGCCCTGTTCTGTTCTCTAGAAAATGTTTTTTTTTTTTTTTTAGATATTGTTTTCAAACACACACTCACACAATGCATAACTAAAGCAAACAGTAATTGAAGGAAAAAAGGGAGGAGAGAAAAGAAGAATGCAACTTCCCTGCTGGTTATAAGTGCATCCACCTCTTCACTTTTCACAGAAGGGAGGCTGAAGAATTCTTCTTAATTTCAGTCTAGTCTTTTCACTTAAGAGAAATATGAAAATATTCCAGTTCATGAGAAAGTTATTTCGCTAGCGATTTTCCAAAACGAGGAGAGGAACTTTCACTTCTAGATTAATTCACCGAGGTGATGCTTAGTCTGCAATGGGAGAAAAGGGCTTTGGCTGCAACTATATATTGCTCTGCTTTTCAATCACACTCCCAGGTTTTCTCCCTGTACTCCTAATAATTAATAACTAAGTTCATCTCAACACTTCTGAAAGTACAACAATCAATTTGAACTCAAATTGGAGCTTTCCACACAAAATCCAATTCTAATAAAATAATACTTTAAGAAAAAACATTATTGTGATTGTTTTTCACTTGCTTACATTGTTTCTTTGATTAAGAGAAAACTATCATTTATTTCAATAAGATAATTAAAAGAAATGAATACTGTCAGTAAAAAAATGGCCCTCAATCCTGTTATATACAACCCCCAAATATGACTTTTAAGAATTTGCTTTCAAATATTTTGTTTTTAATTATGTATAACTGACAACCCCTGAGTCATTGGAGACATGGCTAACTAAAATAAACCAAGTTAATACTATAGGAATATTTCACAGAAAATAAAGAAACAATAAAAGCAGTTATTTCACAAAGTAGTAGAATTCATGCAGATACCAGGCGCACTCAGTTTATGTACCCATTTAACAAAATTAATAGGCTTTTATATTCCACTATGTTAAAAATATTTAGCCAACATAAAGCAGATATTTAAATGCATATATATACACATCATGCTGCATATAGTTCAAATACGTATGTTTGTTTATTTTTATAGAAACTAAGACTAAAAATATTAGCATTTCTAACTTTTTAGCCACCAAAACTTGGGGTTTAATTTTGATCTGTAAACACTGAAGGAAAGCCAAAACCACTACATTTTGTTTAGGTTTTATTATGAAGCAAATACAGACTTCTATCTTGGGGTGTGCAACAGTAAGGAATTTAGGGGTAAGTAGAAATAAGATCTGCATATGCTTTTAGTAAACCAAGATGCAGTCATTTCATTTTTAAGCACTAATGTCCTACTATTAAATGAAGGAAATGCACAGTTTCAAAAACAGGTGGGTAAACCAAGCTTAAACAATAATATTTCAGAAAGGTAATGGCTTCAAATGATGCTAACATTTTTTTCCAACAAAAAATTTTCAAGGCAGATACAGCAGATCTTTTGCACAAGTGGCAAAGCAAATATTTTAGAAATGGGCTGCAGGGGATTTAATGGACTGACACTCTGAATATTTATTAAGGGTCATACTCCTTTGAATATAGTTGCGTGCTCCAAAAGTGGGGAGAGGAAGGATTGGGGGTAGACAAGTCCATGCATCCTAAGCATTGCTAATGGTGAAAGGATATGATTGTGTGAAATAGGAAAGGATTCCATGCCATGAGAGGAGCTGCAAAAGTCTATTGGTCCTATCAGGTTTATTCTTTTTTCAAGTACACATTTCAAAAAAAGAAATGTATCCTTTCCACTAGGCTCTCATTTGCAGTTATGGTTTCACAGGCAACAACCAGCTTGTATTATAGTCCAATGCATCAGTTCAGTTTTTAAAACAATGGACAAGAAAAATAAGGTTAGTCTTTTCAATAAAATTCTCATTGGCACTTGGAGAATAGCAAAGAGGGAGGCTTCAAAACATGGCAGTGGGAGAAGAGCAATACTCTTCAAGTGCGTTTTAGTAAGATGCTAAGTAAAATGATGTTCAGAAATTGGGATTAATAGAGCAGTTTAAATACAAATCTGCCGGAAATCGCACTCCGTGTGAATGAAAATGAAGGAATTTATGCATATTCTAATTTTCCCTCTTTGGCTGCTATTTTGGAGGAAGAGACTTCTTTTGCTGATGGTGGAACTTTTTTGTTCTGCACAGGAAATGTGTAAATGAACATAAATATTTTTTCTTCCCCTTCCATTTCTCCCCTCTATTCCTCCTCCCTCTCTATAATCAGAGGTTGTTAGGGTCCTCAGTTCTGCAGCCACTGATCCCAGGATTTCTCCCCATTCCCAGAGAGTAGGGGGAAGGCAGTGAAGAGAAAGGGAGTTAGGGTTCCTCTGAGTCACTAGACCTTTGGATATTAACAAGAGTTTCAATTCCATCTTTGGACATTCGAGGCGTGTAGAGAGTGAGGAGTCAGACGTTTAATGTGATGAACATTAATCTCAAAAACTATTCTCTCTCACAACCAAATTCCCAGGGACGAAAAGGTTGAAGAGACCTTAAAAATGATCTTATAAACATGTGAAGATCTTCTGACCTTCAGGGTCGAGTCCAAACACTTTCCCTCTCACGTCCTTGGGAACAAACAGGGCTAGTACATTTTAATTTTATGAAGCCCAGCAAGGAACTCTCTAGCTCGCCTATTCTGACGTAACTTAGTTAGTCACCTAATGTTATGAGCGAGTGAAGTGGAGCGCTATCTTTCGTGGAAGATGTAAGGGACTCCTGAGATCGTCCAAGGAAGTGAGTGGGGTGCTGGCCGGGCGAGTAACCCGGGGAGAGAAAGGGAGAAGGAGAGATCAAGAGAGGGAAGGGGCGCTCCCGCTTGTCCGGCTCCCGCATTTGTAGGCCAAGCTTGGAGCTTCAGAATTAATCCTGGGGCAGGGGTAGACAAGCTGAAACAAACTCCGAGTTTATAGACCCGGATAAAAACCCTGGAGGCAACCTGATTCCTAATAATTTAATTTCAAAAGAGCCGGTGATGACCCCCCACCCCCGCCTCCCTTCCCCCCTCGGCAGCTCACAAGGCGCCGCCCGGGCTTCCGCTCTGTCCCACCGGTCTGTCAGGTGCCAGCTTCTCCAACCGCGTTCGAGGCTGCCAGCCTCGGAAAGGAGGGTCGCGGGAACAGCATCGTCTCCCGCGCCACCCTGCCTTCACGGAGAGCCCCTGGCTCAGATACAGGGCAGCGCCGCCCTGGGAGCCCTGGTATCAGAAGGCCCACTTTCTAACATCTCCTCCACCTGACGCCGTCCGCTGCCCGCTCCTAGTCTTCCCCTGGGGAAGGGGGCACCGCCGGCACCCACAGGTTGGCGCTCCCCACCCCCACCCACCCGCGGGATTTGGGCCCGGTGTCCATTCGCTCCCGGGACACCGGTAAGCGTGTGGGGGCGCAGATTCACCTGGCAAAACACTGTATATGGGAGCACAGACCTGTCCCTGAAGAACTCACGTCAGGCTATCGTCACATTCGTTAAAGCTAAAAAATCCCTATTTTACAGAAAGTCTGCTGTGATATGATAAGGTCTTGTGGGCAGAGAAAATCTGCCTCCCAAATCCAGGGAGGCTCGGCCGCTTTGGCTCTGGAGTATAGCCTTTTCCAGGGTCTTTCCTCCCGGGCACTCAGGAGCCCACTTCCGGCCGCTCTGGGAGACACTGAACTTCACCTGCCGTAGCACTTCCGCCCAATGGACTCCGGCACTTCCGCTAGTCAGGTGGCTGAGGGATACTGAGGAGCAAGCACTCTGCCTTTCAGGAGGCTGCTGGGACCTTTATCCGTTCCCTTTATTTCTCTTTATTTTGAATTTCTTTTAATGCCTTCCCTTCCTTAAACTTTGGAGTTTGGGGGAGGGAGTGGAGCGGACCCAGAAGATGAGAGTTAAGGCACATTGAAGATAATTTTTTAGGGGGGCGATCTGCACAAATTCACGTCAACATCTTTTTAATCTCCCCTCCCCCACACCCAGAGCTAGGCTGATGTCTGCACTTAGCATGCAATAAATGTTGAAAGAATTACTGAATAAATGACGTTTGCTTCTTCGGGCACCTGGTGCTTAGGGCTGGTGGGTAGCCTCAGAAATTAGCTGACTTCTGACTACTGTTCTGTTGAAGTTAGTTGAGAAACTAATTAGTAATTTTTTCAAGCATTTTGATGTCTTGGGGGCTCCCCCAAACTGGGAGGAAATGTCAGAGTTGTCGAATACTTTTTTCTTGAACTTTTTTCTTTTGTATGGGGTAAAATGCTGTGATTTTTAGAATTTGGTGGTTTATCAACTCTTCTGTGGCTTTTCCTTTCCATTTTGCTTTCATTTTAAAGTTTTACTTTCTGCAATAAGAAGTAAAGGCCTTATGAAGTTAATCTCTTGTAACCAATTTGAGGCAGAAACTAAGAGATTTTTCTTTTGCTTTCAAGCTACGTTATAGTTTAACTCTTGTCAACCTTAACTCACTTGTTTTGTATTTTCTGCATCATCCAGCTGTTCTTGTTCTTTACAATAACATTTGTTTTTAAATGCCACAGAACTTTTTGACACCAAAAGAGAAATTTTACAGTTGTGAGACTAGATTCCATCAGTCGACATATATTAAATGCATATTCTATTGAGCACTAGTTGAATAACTCATAGCCTAGTCCCTGGAGCATTTAATGTCCCACTTTTGTGGTCTGTGACATAGTGAAAATATATAACCAATAAGGTAACAACAATGAAGGTAATTTGAAGGGTTATAATTGCAAATTAAATTGAAAGTATATTTGTTAGCATCATTATGAAGAGGCATTAGAGGGATACAAAAAAAGCTCCATTCATATCCTCTGGGAATTTACAATCTACTTGGGCACAAATAATGTAAATGTAAATTGATAGAAACAGCTACTAAGTTATAGTCAGTATTTGGCATATGGAAAACATTCAGCAAATAATTGTCTTACATATTAATTTTCAGTCATGTCATTCTTTTAAAAGAGATATGATACTGATAAGAAATAAAGGAAGGATTCATTAGGAAAACTTGCATGGAGGAAATGAATTTGTACTTCATGTGTCCCAAAGGAAGACTAGAATAAGCAAGCTGTTTGTGTTGGGGGACTAGTTAAAAGTTGCATACATGGAGAATGAAAAGTTTGATGAGATAAAGTTTGGTGGTAATTTGTAGTAAACCTTAAAGAACAAGAGGAGATTGTATGTGATAGTAGAAGTGATAGAGACCTATCCTCTATGCAGAGGATGGCATGGTTAAAATTGAGATTTATATTTAAAAAAATTCTAGCCAGCAACTGAGTGTAGTGAAAACTGAGGGAGAGAGAGTAGAAAAAAAGATTTTGGTGCAGTTCTAGAATGGGATATTATTAAAGAGTGGCTGTAGGCAGAGCCATCATTAGGACCTTTCTCTCCAATTACTATACAATGAAAACTATTTTGAGATGATAAACTCAGTAATAAGCCTTGACTAGAACAAAGCCACAGTACCAACTGGAATCAGTACCACCCCAATTCTTCATTGCTGGTGGTGGTAGGGAATGTTGTGTTGACTGATAATGATTTAAAGTTAGTCATCTAACCATTATTTATATTTACCTGTTATTCAGTAACAGAAGTTCTGAACTGGGTGTGATTTTTGACCCCCAAACCCAACAGGGACATTTGGCAATGTCTGGTGACATTTTTCCTTGTAGTAACTATGGGCTACTACTGTCATCTAATTAGTAGAAGCCAAAGATAGATATTGCTAAACATCTTATGATGCATAGGAGAGCCCCCCCACAACAACAAATTTTCCTGTCCAAAATGTCAACAGTGGCCTAGGCTGAAAAACCTTCAGTGATGGATATGAAGCATGAGCTCTTACTCTGGAGAGCTGTACAATGAACCTAACTTCTATTATAGTGACATTTCAACTGAAGAAATGTTTTATATGTTCAGTGGGTCAAATGAAGCTCAGAAAATGGCAGTTATCTTCCTAGCCCTGAGGCCTTAGAAACAGGAAAATCAGGAGGATACCTGCTTGGATTTTGTAGTCTTTATAAAATGGAGTTAGAAATTTTCCTTAAGGATTTGTTTTCTAAATGCTATTTATTAAATTAATAAAATGTGCCTTTGGAGTTGCTTAGCAACTTATGAAAAAGCTTGTTTTTTAGAAGTGCATTTGTTTGTTTAAAACTAGGGTAGGTTGCATATTATTAGCTACATTACATAAATCAACAAAGAAATGTACACTGAAAATGGAATAAGATGTTTCAACACATTTTCTGCTCTCTGTGTCTGGCAATTAAAACACTCTAATTGTCTGGTAGAATTGCATCAAATATTCGACAAATGTTATTTATGTATGAAACTTCAACATAATATTGAGTATGTAGGAGAACCAAAGGGGAAAAATTAAGCAGGTTTGTCATAAAGTGTGTGTTTATCTTAACCTTTCTTCTTCAAAAATCTTATCAACTAAGTACTTTTATCAGACACTAATTATACTCTTTCTGAAAAGAATTTCTCCAACACCCTTCAGTGCTTGCACCCTTTAATCATATCTCATTACAT
This sequence comes from Phyllostomus discolor, assembly GCF_004126475.2. Lineage (NCBI taxonomy): Eukaryota > Metazoa > Chordata > Mammalia > Chiroptera > Phyllostomidae > Phyllostomus > Phyllostomus discolor. The sequence continues at coordinate 138,850,130 of NC_040903.2, read as the reverse complement.
CTACCTAATCCATATCTTTTTCACATTGCCAGGGCTCATTAACAGTTTTAAAAGCCAATCTTGGACATTATTACTCCTTGTAATTGAGATGAAAATAATGCCAATAATATTTTATTTCTAAAATGTAATGGATCATTTAAAATTTGTTCTGAAGACACTTCTTTCTTAAATATTAATGAGAAATTAACTTTTTAACATGCATTAAGCTAGCAGGAATGGTGAGATGTGTCTGAAAAACCTAAAGCCCATTTTTGGAGGCAAAGTTATTTTTATAAGCTGTTTTAACAGTGGATCATCAGCCACTTTGAAGGGAAGTGATCCTTGATTAACAGTTGGCTGATATTGTGTTGCTACAGATGTGTGGAAGCAATACAGGTGCTACCTATGAACCACGACAGATCTGAGCATTTTCTTTTTATGACTGAAAAATATAAGTTCTTGAGTGGGCTTTCATCTTTATGTATTAGCCCATTTAATTTTAGACAAGACAAACTGAATATCCAACTCAAATAATGAACCATAGGTACTATGTTTCCCATAAACTTAATGAAAAGATTATAAATATGGCTAGTACTTTATCCCTGCTGATTTCTCATTTTTAGAAAAGGAAACCAGGATCCAATTTGCAGTTACATGACTGAAGTAGAGCATCATGCAATGACATCTTAGGACTTGAAAGTCAAGTCCTGTCTCTCAGAATATAACTACATAGAACTGTTATTCTCAAAAACAAAAGCTGCTTCCAACATTATTATTGAGTTTGAGTTTCTTTCTCAAAAGTAATCTTTAAGAGCCTTAAGTAAAGTTTGATGGCTTATCATTGTTATGCATATACTATTAAGCTATATTAGAAAGAAACACAAACCAAAAGTAATTGTCCAAAAAAGCCCGGATTTTGTACGAGTACCTCCAGCTATTATTCAATAGTAGTGGAAATGCAATAAAGCTTTCATTTAGATTGATTTTTCCCTATTTATTATTTCTGCCAAAGAGTATCTATTTTAGGTGTTTTATTAGATATATATTTTTTAGTGCTTACCTGAAGACTTTTTAAAAATTGATTTTATAGAAAGAGGAAGGGAGGGGAACATGAATGTGAGAGAGGAACATTGACTGGTTACCTACTCTGACCAGGAATCAAACCTTCAACCTTTCAGTTATGGTACAACACTCCAACTAACTGAGCCAAACTCACTAGGGCTTATTATATATCACTTTAGTGTTTTCTTTCAAATGTTTTCTTTTAGAATTTTATATTTGTTCTTATTTCTCTCTGTTATAAGTTTCAGCTTGATGTTGGTTATAGAAGATTGTTATTAAACAGAATCAAGTGAAACAGTGTAAGAGTTGATGTGTTAGGTGTGCTGTGTCTTTTCTTTTTCAAGTATAGTTGTCTCCATTTCCCACTGCCACTCTCTCCTGCCCTACTCACTCCCACTTCTCACCCTCAATCCAACCTCCTTTGGCTTTGTCCATGGGTCCTTTATATATGTTTCTTGATGACCCTTCTTCTTCTTTCCCCCATTTTCCCCCTCCTCCCACCTTTCTAGTTACTGTCAGTTTGTTCTTTATTTCAATATCTCTGGTTCTATTTTGCTTGCTTCTTTGTTTTGTTGATTAGGTTCCACTTATAGGTGAGATCATATGGTATTTGTCTTTCACTACCTGGCTTATTTCACTTAGCATAATGCTCTCCAGTTCCATCCATGCTGTTGCAAAGGGTAAGAGCTGCTTCTTTCTTTCTGCTGCATAGTATTCCATTGTGTAAATGTACCATGTTTTTTTGATTCACTCATTTACTGATGGACACTTAAGTTGCTTCCAACACTTGGCTATTATAAATTGTGCTGCTATGAACATTGGGGTGCATAGGTTCTTTTGAATTGGTATTTCAGGATTTTTAGGGTATAATCTCAGCAGTGGAATGGCTGAGTCAAAAGGCAGTTCTATTTTTAGTTTTTTGAGGAAATTTCAAACGGTTTTCCACAGTGGCTGCACCATTCTGCATTCCTACCAACAGTACAGTAGGGTTCCCTTTTCTCCAGTACCTTGCCATCACTTGTTGATTTTTTTTTACAATGGCCATTCTGACATGTGTGAAGTGGTATCTCATTGTGGTTTTAATTTGCATCTCCCTGATGGCTAGTGATGCTGAGCATCCTTTTATATGCCTCTGGGACCTCTGTGTATCCTCCTTGAAGAAGTGTCTATTCAGGTCCTTTGCCCATTTCTTAATTGGATTGTGTGTCTTCCTGGAGTGTAGTTGTGTGAGTTCTTTATCTGTTTTGGAGATGAAACTCTTGTCTGAGGTATCATTGGCAAATACATTTTCCTATACAGTTGGTTCACTTTTCATTTTGCTGATGTTTTCGTTAGCCATGCCGAAGCTTTTTATTTTGATGAAGTCCCACTTATTTATTCTTTCCTTTATGTCCCTTGCTCTAGTGTACATATCAGTGAAAACATTGCTGCATGGACTATCTGAGGGCTATCTGGCTGCAACATCTGTTACCCCATTGATTGCCTGGGTTATGTCTTATCTTTTACTGTTGCTAAGAACTGAATAGAGTAAGTTAATTAGATTTTTAGGATCTGTAACAATTTTTTTTTCAAAAATCACTCTATTGGCGTTTTTTTCTTTTAAATTCTCTTAATTTCTTTACTCATCTTTGGGGAGGGTAACTTTGCATGTACTCAACTATACACAAGTTTTCATATGTGTGTGTTTTGCTTTGCTGAAGTAGCTTGAGTATTCAAGTTTTACAAAATACCAAAGGCAATGCTTATTTTAATGAAATTTTCCTCATTTTATTATCAATGAAGTTATTTCTACTAATAAAAATAAAACTTACTAAACTTAACAACATACTATAATATTACAACAATTTAAAAAATTACAAATTCAGTATTAGCATAGTTTAAAACTTTTCATTTTTATAGCATTTTTATCTTTGTTTTTCATTGTTAAAAATGTTTTGCCTTTTCTGTACTGATCATATATTTTCTTGTCCTTTTCCCATTATTTTCAGAGATGTCTCACTGGTTTGCACAATGAAGATTGATACCATGATCGTCCTACTTGCATCAAATGACAATTATTCATCGGTGTGCTGTTATCAAGCAGAGATTTCCAAATATTAGTTCTTTAACTCAAAGAAAAGTAGCTGCATCCAGGCAGAAAGGCATGTGGGAGCCCCCTAAGTGTTTATGATTTGTCTCCCGACAAAGTTGCTCCAGCATTATTGTTTGTTTCTTTTTTAAATGCTTCTCTCTGTAGTATCCTCCAGACTCTAAACTACTAGATGGGTTCCTAAGTTCCTTCAGATGTGTCCCAAGTCAGAATTCTTTATCCACTTCCCACCCTCTAGTTCCATGGATTAAGAAGAAACAATAATAAAGTAATAAAAATCATTTGTTTCTGTTTGACTGAATCATCCCAGGCTTGAAGTGCCTTAATGGGTTAATTAGCCTTATTGTTGCATTTACTATCTTACACACACTGGTTTGTGGAAAAGTGTTCCTCTTGGCCTTTGCCTTGTTAGAAAAAGGAACACTAGGTCTGTGGCATTAGACTTTGCTCTTGAAGTGCATGGCACTATGTCAACATAAAGCTTGAGCAAGCTTAGTTTTTCCTTGGTGGAATGCTGCTGGCATAGAACCATCTTTCCCTGTCATTGTATGCTGGCTTTGATTTATTCTGGGCCATACCCCCTTCCAGAGCAACAGTTCTAGAGTAGTATGGGGTTTAGTAGCATTAGAAAGGGAAGCCCGGTGCCTCTTGTAGGAGGAGTTCTGAGAGCTTTACCCTAGCAATCAAGATGTGTGTTTTGGTTAACTGAATCCTGCAAATATATCCCTTCTAGCCTAAGTGAAAGAAAAAGAGAATATCTGCTATTATTTATCATCATTCATTTCTCATAAATAACCAAGATTTTCATTAAGTATTATCTTGTCCTGGAATTAATTCTTTCAATTCTCATCATAGCTTTTGTTCCTATAGATTATAATGAGAGAGGTATTGACAAGAAAACAAAAAGGACTCAAGATGAGCTTTCGTTTTGGTTCTTAAACTTCAAGATCAACACTGGAGAGCATTATGCTAAGTGAAATAAGCCAGACAGTGAAAGACAAATACCATATGATCTCACCTATAAGTGGAACCTAATCAACAAAACAAAGAAGCAAGCAAAATAGAACCAGAGATATTGAAATAAAGAACAAACTGACAGTAACCAGAGGGGCAGGGGGAGCGAGGTGACAGGGAAAAGAAAGGGAAGGTTCATAAACAAACATGTATAAAGGACTCCTGGACAAAGACAAACTGGAGAAGGATTGAGGGTGGGAGGTGGGGGTGGATGGCATGGAGGAAAGTGGTGGTGGGAAAATGGAGACAACTGTACTTGAACAACAATAAAAAAAAGAATTATTTTTTTTGGTTTAGATTTTATTTATTTTTAGAGAGTGGGGAAGAGAAGAGGGAAGAGAAGGAGAGAAATATCAATGTGTGGTTGCCTCTCACATGGCCCCCACTGGGGACCTGGCCTGCAACCCAGGGATGTGCCCTGACTGGGAATTGAACCAGCAACCCTTTGATTTGCAGCCTGTGCTCAATAATCCACTGAGCTACACTAACCAGGTCAGGAAAAAAAATAATTCTTTTTTTAAGATTTTTAAAAAAGATTTTATTTATTTATTTTTAGAGAGGGAAGGGAGGGAGAAAGAGAGAGAGAGAGAGAGAAACATCAATGTGCGATTGCTGGGGGCTATGGCCTGCAACCCAGGCATGTGCCCTGACTGGGAATCGAAACTGCGATGCTTTGGTTCGCAGCCTGTGCTCAATCCACTGAGCTATGCCAGCCAGGGTGAATTTTTTAAAAGTTTAAGTTATTCATCATAAGTGACTAATTTGATTTCTGGATCAAAACATTAGTGATTACTGTGCATCTATCACTGATAGATGGATCAAATTTTGGCATATTGATAAAATCAGGGTGTAAGGTTTCCACTACAAGGGCAGAGCAAGGGTTATAATACATTTTCTGAAATCATCCCTTCTTGTGACCTACAAAATAAACATAAAACTGTATAATTCTGTTTGGGGTAGGAGTGCAGTTGAAGTAAATTACCATTGTTCAAACAAGAACTCAAGTTCTAAATTCACCATTTACTAACTGAGATCAACTTAACTTTTATAGACACTAGTTTCCTCTGTAAAATGAATATATTGTCAAAAATCCTTCATATGGTCATTGTGAAACTAAATGAAATAATTCACATAAAGTGCTTAGCTCTATGCCCAGGGTATGGTGAGAAATGGATGGTAGCTAATGCGTTGAGCATGTTATCACTAAGAGTAATAATATTATTATAGTAAGAGGACATGAATTCAGCACATGTTTAGGCAAGTAAGACTTTAACAGGGACCAATTGCAGAATATTTGAGACCCTATAGTTTCTAAAAACTATTCTTATTCTATTTTTAGATCCAGTTCAATTACCACCTTTGCCTTCCTATGAAGTACCAATATTATTTTTGCCCCATGTAATTCTTGCTTTCTAAATTAAAACTTTTTTTATTTATTTATGAGAGAGAGGAAAGGAGGGAGAGAGAGAGTGAAATATAGATTGGTTGTTCCACTTGGTTATCCATTCATTGGCTGATTCTCGCATGTGCCCTGAGCAGGGATCAAACCCACAACCTTTGGTGTATCAGGATGGTACTCTAACCAACTGAACTACCTGGCCAGGGCCACCTCTTATAATTCTTTGTTATTCATACTATTTGAGGAATAAATTGATAAATGAATAATCGTCTAGTCTTTCCTAAGTCTCAGGGCCTAATAATATCAAGATGTATTACTCCTTTATGTCACATTACAATGTAGATCAGGTAGAGAGTGGAGATGATTCTTTGTTCCATTTAGTTCCATTTGGCTATTCAGGGATCCATGAGTGGCCTGGCCATCTTCTAGAACCCTGGAGTCCTCCATTAGATATTTTGCACTGGGTTATTAGGAGGGAAGAAAACTTGTTGAGGATTCTGAAGGATATCTTATTTCATTGGCCAGAAGTCACATTGCCCAATCTAATTGCAGGGAATGTTTTAAAGTGTAATTTAGTGGTCTGTTTGGGAGGAAAACTAATGCATTGCTGAACACAGCATTATCTCTGCCTTACCAATCAACCAAACACTTCCACCAACAAAACTAAGTTAATTATCTAAAGGTTCGCTGAAGAACTCCTACCTACAAAATTTATTGCACATAATTTTATAAAGGTATATATCTCATATTACAAATACTCTGTCAACAGGGTTTGGAGTCTAGGAAGGCTTTATACTACATTTTGATATGTTTAGCTTTATAAGAATTCTCTGGGTAACTTTTGGGGGAGCATTTATCCTGCTTCATTTCTACTTAAAGCTTGTATATGTGAAAGTAGATTATATCATCAAGTGAGCATTTTCCTTGCTTTTATCATCTTGTGTCATTATCCCAACATTCTTTTATTGTAGCTGTTATTGAGAACATACTTTCAGATTTAGCATGGAGATTAACTGTGAAATAAGTAAATAGTGAATTGTTTTGTTAGAATGAAGTCTAAAAGTCAATGCTTTTAAGAGTTTTTTATTGTAAACTGCTATTTCTAAATGACTATAATACTCAAAAAACAGCAGATTGATAACTTTAGATTTAAATTTTTTTCTATAAAAAACTGCTGTGATGGTAAATTCTATGCTCAGTGCACACTTTGCTGTGATACTCCAAAATATGACTTTTCTGAAGTTAGGCTTTACTGATGAGAGAGTTGCTTATATTACAACTCATTTAGTACATGAGTTCCCAGGCACTCTCCAAAAGACAGACCTGTAATGTTTTCATGATCATCTTTATTCACCAGGGTTCAGGAAATAGATCAGATGTCCTGCTTATTTTACACTTTACAAGCCAGCTGCAAACAAGAGCAACTAGCACTTAGCACTCACATTAATACCAATAATCTGTTTGAGGCTGGCTGTGTGTATGAATGGTTTGATTTCCACTAAGAATATGTTTAAAATTTTGAAAGGAATACATATTTAAATTATTTTTTCATAATTAATATACATATATGAAATTAGTCATATATTTTGATATTTTATTAAAAATCAAACTATTCCTTATTATTCATGTTTAACTAAAAGATATTTTGCAGTCTCATTAAGATACATCGTTAAGAATGACATTTTAGTAATTAACTTAAATACTGATATTATTTAGATGATTATGTATTCATGTGCATACTTCTGTTTTTAGTGATTATAACACTAAATAATTTTGACATAAAATATTTATTGTTTTCCAAGTGCATTTTTAGTGCATGTCATTTTTCATATAATTACCTGTTTGCAAATTAAAACATTGTAGAATTCAAAATACTATCATAAGTTTTGTTTCCATGCTATTCTAACCAACTCTATCTTTATTAAATAAATAAATGTAGAAAAATGAATATTCATAAATACATTAGTTTTTTAATTGCAAATGAACATTATTTAATTGAACAATTCTGTGACAGAAAAGTGCAAGTATGCATTTTATAAAAGTGAAAAATGTCATTTTTACTATTTTATTAAGTAGAAATAAATTACTAAGCATGTAGTCATGTGAAAATAAATGTAAAATATCTATGACTAAAATATTCAATCATTTAGGTATTATGTATTATAAGCTCAATTATCTTCCATTATCTATCTTTGCATATAGACTTTCATTTATTATATTGTTTGGGTTATATAAATAATTTTCTTTATATTTTAAATAATTATTGATAAAGATTAGGGAGCATTTATTGGGAAAATAATTTGAGTTATATTAACTTTTACACAAGTATTCTAAAACTTTCATTTTATTTACGCTAGTGAATGTGAACCTTTAGAAATATTTCTAAGTTTACAGTCTATTTGGACATACAAGTTAGTGAGTATTCATATTAAAAATTATTACCTTGAGTGCTGCATATTCTTCATGAGATTTCATATACTCTATTAGGTATTAAAAGTGTTTAAGTGCTAAAGAATTCATTATTTTGTTTCTTTTGTCTTAAATTGGTATTACAAAATTTACACTTGTATCACTAAACTCTTAGGTTATTTATAGAACATAGACATTTTAACCTAAGGTTTTATACTTATTTGACAAAAATAATTTTAGTCCTATGGTAGTTAAGTAGAAATTGTTTAGCAGTTGCAGTTGTAATGTAGGTGCTAATTATAATTCATTGGCAAATTATTTAAAATTTTATGTAAGTTGGCTTTACAAAAATTTCTTCTAAAACAGTTGTTATATTTCCTCATGTTTCTTGCATCATGTGTTTTGAATTTAGCATCTGACATGTTTTTTCAACTACCAGTTTATAACGAAAACATGTAGGTACTCGAGGGAATGTGTTAAAAGCAAAAATTCTATGATCCTTGAAAGGTAAATGATGGCGCTGAGATTGTCACATTCTGGATAAGAAATATTTCACCTGTTTATCTATCTAAACAAACACAAATAAGATAATTAGGATCTTAATGCATGATTTAAAAAACAACCTATGGCTTTGATTAGGTCAAAACCCATTTTTTAAAAAATTTTTCTTTGCTTCCACAAATGAGTAAAAGATGGATTGACCTTAAAACATCAAATGCCTTTGAGTAATTACAGCAAATCTATTTTATATTTTGAAATTTGAAGGTAAAATTAACGCTTAGTTTTCAAACATTCATATATGTTATGCACTTAAGTATATTTTATATACATATACACATAAATACACATGCATACACATATATAATCATGTAATTATTGTATGCCTAATTATTCAAAAAAGTTTACCTCACTATATTTTATTCTTCTTAAAACTAATATATATCAGAATTGCTAAACTGTAACTGTGAAAAACCAGTCACAACCAAAGTTAAATGAATTTCTTTTAAGATCACACTTGCTTATATTTAAAATAAGTTCTCAGCATCATAGTAAACTGTTAATTGACTTGTAAATTTAGCTTTGTATGTAGATTAGTAAATTATAAAAGACATTTTAATGTGAATTCTTAAAACTATTTTGATATCCCCAAAACAGAAACTTTGGTATAATCATACTTTCTTGCTGAATTGAAAACATCTTTAAATTCTAGTCACATGGCTTACTATTAAATTAATACGATTATACTCTCTTGTTTAGTTACTAGAAAAGTAATTGTTTAATTAAACATGTCATTTGTTTACCATGTAGTGTTTCAGAAATGCTAGTTCAAAAGATAGAATAAGGATTTATATCAAACATTTCAATCTGACAAGTAAATTACATTTCTTCCACCATAAAGAGGTAAGCAGAAAACTGTAGCAGTGATGAAAAGACATCGTCTTATTACTCAGAGATATGATATGCATCAGTCTACCAAAATATGACCTCTTCTGCTTTCAAGTTTAAGACAGTCTCTACAACCAGTAAGATAAGGATTTGCCTTCACTTTTAGTATTTTAAATACTACATTAAAATTGTCATTTCTTTCTATTAGTCAACTCAGAGGTCAAAAAATAATGCTATAGGTTTTAATGTGAAAATCTGGGTAAAATGAAATCTATAGGCATTGTACACATATGAAAAAATATGTCTCAGTAAATTCCAACTCGAGAATAAAACATATAAAATGCCTCCCATTTTCCAAAGCAGAATTATTATTTTGTACATTTTATTGTTTATATTTTGTTAACTAGGATTTGTTGTGATTGCTCCTTTTCTTGTTAAAGCAATTACAGTTGTGCTTACTATAGTAAAAGGCATTCTCCCAACTTTTTGGTTAAACTAGTACAATAAAAAAAGTAACAATATAATTACATGTGGAAAGTAAAAAAAAATTTGATTCTCAAATTTCAAGAAAGTTTGTATAGTTTTCTAAAGTGTTATGGCATTAGAATGCAGGTTTTGCATTTTGGTTATATTTGATATAACTAAAGTATAATATTTGTCTTTGAGATAATATTTCTGATTTTGATTTTCCCATAGGAATGAAAAGATATGAAAAAACTAAAAGATTACCAATTGTTATGCATGTTCATCAGAACATGGCAAATTGACTGTGGTATGTCAAAATATGAAGAAACTAATTTTCTGTTATTTACTCAAAGTTCAGCTTTATGAACTTGTTAAATATTTTCAAAGGTGCTGAAATATTGCCTCTTTAGTCTGTGAATTATAAGCTAACTATAAACATCTATTTCCTTAGCTCCTAACTGATTCTTTGTACATACCTCTGTTAATTTTAAAAATTATTATTATAGGAAGGTTTATATTAGCTAATATTTATTGAGTGACTATTATGTATGAGACACTTTATGTAAATTTTCTCTTTGGATTAATTTGGTCACCTCTCCATACATGACACAATGTTATGCTCACAATAAATTTACATTATTGAGTAGATTAAAATTATGTATGGAAGCAAAATGATGAACTGGCCTGTTATAATTAAGTTAATGAAAGGGGGTGTTAAAGTGTGGTAAAACCAATCTGGTATTATTTTATTTTGGCAGTTATATTTTTTTCACTCCTCAGTGAACCACAAAGAAAGAAGATGGGTATGAGTTTTACAGGGGTGAAATAGGTTGTCTGTCAGTTAGGTTTAGGCGACAGTCTGTCTGCAAGCCGTAAGATGATCTGCAGAGCACTAGAGGGAAGCAGGCAGGATTCCTGGCTTGCAAGAATAGATATTGATCTACCTTAGCCACCTAAACAATGCCTCACCTGTTTGCCTTGTCCATACCTTATTTTACGCAGTCTAATGCTTGTTTTGTTTGACTTTTCTTTTATTTCTCTGGATCTGAGCTTTGATACACTTTGGGAAGTACATAAACACAGTGTTGTACTTGAACATCACCATACTTTTGAGTCCTCTGGTGGTTTAGGACCACCCCTCCCTCTTGAATAGCTCTGTTATTGAAAATTATGAGCCAGAGTGAAATTACTAGGCTTCATATGGAAGTAGTTGATCCAGCAGCCTAGTGTCCAATAACACCGAACGTGAGATGCTACTAATTACAGCCCTATAGACCTCATTTAAAATTTCTTAAATTTCAACTTGCAAAAGGATTTGTTATTATTAATCCATTTTCCCCGGCAGATAGGTGAAAAATAAGTTACTACAGTATTTAGAATTCTATTCCACTTACCTTGGGGCACAACTATGTTACCTATGTACTGCCTCAAGCACTAATGAAATACAAAAGTACGTTCAGCTTCCCAGTAAAGTATAATATAAATATTTATCAGCACTTATTATTAGTTTGCCATTTCCTGCTGACAGCTATTCCAATTTTGCCAGCAGGCACTGGATTTCAAAATTGTATTATGTTTTGAACAAATAGTGACAAACAAAAATTCTCATAAAATAAATGAGCAAGATTTCTTTGTGGCGGGGGGATAAAACCTCTTCCAATGTTAAATGAATATTTCTTTCAAGTTCTGACACATAATATTATTTAATTTGCATATTGTATATTTCACCCTAACTGGAAAACAATTAAGTTAACAAGGAACTAAACAATATGCACTCAGGGACATTTTAACATTATTGGTTCTTTGATTATGAGTGTTTCAACTTTTTGCTGTTCCAGAGCAGCTTGATCCTAATACTTTTAATGATAACGGAGGACTCTGGTTTTCAAATGATACCATTTAAAGACTAGCAAAGAACAAAAGCAACTTGTTTTAGAACTTCAAATGAAAATGTTTACATAAAAGTGCTTTTTCTGTGCTATCAAGAAATACCATAACACTTAGCAATTAACGACATCTAAAAATACTTAAAAATGTCTTGGGCCCTGACTGGTGGGGCTCAGTTGTTTTGTCATTGTCCCCAAAAGCAAAAGGTCACTGTTCCATTCCCAGTCAGGGCACACACCTGGGCTGCACGTTTGCTCATGGATGAAAGGCAACTAATAGATGTTTCTCTCCCCCAATTTCTCCCTCTCTTTCTCTCTAAAAATGAATAAATGAAATCTTTAAAAAATATATCTTAGCTTTAAACTGGTATAACTTCCTAAAAACCTTATATCAGTGATAATCACTTCTCTGCAACCACCATCCACTTTTTTGACCCACTCTTACTTTATTATGTTCAGTTGGGTAAAGTACCACCTTTGTTAAATCAAACCCTTCATTTGTTCAACATTTGTTCCCTTGCAATTGAATGTGGCTAAAGAGAAAGAATATAAAACACTGCTAACTGATCTCACCTTAAATTTAAGATCACTTTCCTTTTTTAAAAATTTTTAAAGATTTTATATGCTTAATTTCAGAGAGAGAGGAAGAGGGGGAGAAAAAGGGGGAGAAGCATCAATGTGTGAGAGAAGCAACTGGTTGCCTCTCCCATGCCCCCAAGTGGGGGACCTGACCTGAAACCCAGGTATGTGCCTGAACGAGAGTCGAACTGGCAACTTTTGATTTTGGGATTACGCCCAACACACTGAGCCATAGCAGTCAGGGCTAGGATCGCTTTTCTCAAGCTTCTCCTTAATACTGTCTAGCAATCATATTACATTTTCCTACTTGATTTATGAGTCGTGGGTGACTTTTTAAGTCTTCTCTTCAAATTTCTAATACTTCTTGCTTCCTCCTCATGTTGTGCTATTGACAATGATTTCTCCTCCACTAAGAAAACAGAAGAGAATTTCCATGAACTATCTCTACATCTGTTGACCTAACTATATCATGCAAATTTACTTTAGACTTTATTACCTTATTCTTAGAGAAGGCTGGCCCTCTACTTGTGTAGTATATTCTATCCTTCTCCCAACCATTCTATGATGCGGGTCTATAAATTCTATCTTCTCTTCCCTGTGCCACATATACTGTATTTCCCTCTACCCTGGATGCTTCGTATCAGCACACACACATGCTACTATTCATTGCATTTCTAAAAAACTCGCTTTGGCTCCACTTCCCCTTCTGGCTCATTCCCTCTATAACCTTTCCTCTTCTGTTGTTCCTTTTAAGAGAAAACTTAGAGTTTTTACATATGGTTTCCAATTTCTCCCTATTTTTAAATCCATTCCAAACAGATTTTTATCACTAGAACTCCACTTAAACTGCTGTTACCAAGGTCCTCCATGAACTCCATGTAGCTAAATCCAATGATTGATTCTCAGGCCTTATCATACTTGAATTCTCATTAACATTTGACATACTTGATCACTGTCTCCTTAGAATTATTTATTTGGCTACCAGGACAACAGATTTAGCGCTGTAGTGTTTTATGTTTGCTTTGTTTTCCTGCCTTAACATATATATACATGATCATTTTAGATTTCTTTTGTGACTTTCATTATTTACAACTACCCACAAGATACACACATTTGGCTAGCAAATAAGCATCTTAAATTCAACATGTTCAAAAGTAGTCTGATAGTCTTCCACAACCTGCTTTTTTGGCCAGTCTTTTTCTTTTCAGGGAAAGGCAACTCCATTCTTCCAATTACACAAACCAAAATTCCTTAGAACTGTTTTTGGCTGTTACCTTTTCACAGATAACATTCAATTTGTCAGAAATTTACATTGGTGCTATTTTCAAAATGTTTCCAAAATTCACCTGCTCCTCGCTACACTCATTGCCACAACTCAGGTCCAAGCCATTCATCATATTTCATCTGGGTTTTTTTTTTTTTTTTTTTACCATAGCTTCTGCTTCTGCCCTTGTCTCTCTTTATATAATTAGTAGCAAGGAAATGTCCAAATACAACTCAGGTAATCTCAGTTTTCTGTTCATTCTCCTACTGTTTTTTTTTCTTTCTTTCTTTTTTAAATTTTACTCAGGCTAAAAGCCAATATCCTCACAGAGATATACATGGTCCTACATGATCTGTGCTCTTCCTTACCTGTCTGACTTCAAGCCCATTCACTCTCTTCCTTCATCATTTTGTCTGGCCATTCTAGCTTCCTAATTGTTTCTCAAAGATAAAATAAATAAATAAACACAAAACAAAAACTGCTCTTGTCACAGGACCTTCCCATTTTCTGTTCCTCTGCGGGGAAAGCTTCTCCTCCCCCAGCCAGACACATATATAACAAATGGCTCACTCTTCATTTCCTTTATGCAGATTTCGGTGAGTCCCTTGTAGACTACACTATCAAAAATTCCAACCTTTCTTCTACAATTCCTATGACTCTTCCCTGTTTTATTTTTCTCCTTAGCATTTAACTACCATACTATGTATTTCACTCATTTTGTTTATTGTTTGTCTTTTCCAGTATAATTCAAGCTCCATGGTGCTAGTAATTTTTTGTTTTTTGCATCTTATTTTGTCTATGACAAATCTCCAGTGTTTATAATGTGGCCTAAGATGTTAAGTCTCGTTTTAATGAATAGATGAATGAATGAAGGAAGGAAGGAAGGAAGATTTTCTTGTGTAAAGAAAATATCTTATTAAATTTTAATTTTTGGTAATTATTTCCAAATGTATGGTGTCTGCTGAATTGAGAAAACAATAATTAATGGCATATTTTCATCTTGGATTTATCTGATCTATTCTATCAAATCTGCCATGCACCAGTTAATTTCAAAGGCTCTGATATCAGGATGCAATAATTTCATCTTCTTGTATATCTTAGATTTCCCAATTGAGAAAGGATATTAGTTGGTGGCTTTTTATAAAATACATTATGGATAAATGAGAGTAATTTAAAATTAACTATTTTGGTATGTTTAAAATTACAATCAGAAGGAATGTGTCATGATCACTTTCCTCTCTGGACCTTTGTACCTAATTTTCCCTTGGCCAGTATACTTTTCCTCCTTTTTCAACTCTCCAAACTCTGTCCTTGAAGTCTCAGCTCAGAAGTCACTTTCTTTCTTCCTTTTTTTTTAAACTAAAGATGGAACTGCCTTTATTTTTTTTAGATTTTATTTATTTATTTTTAGAGAGGGAAGGGGGGGAGAGAGAGATTGGGAGAGAAACATCAGTGTGTGGTTGCTGGGGGCCATGGCCTGCAACCCAGGTATGTGCCCTCACTGGGAATCCAACCTGCGATGCCTGGTTCGCAGCCCACACTCAATCCACTGAGCTATGCCAGCCAGGGCTAGAAGTCACTTTCTTAATATGGTTGTCTCTTTACCACTTCCATCTCTGGAGAATGGGTTAAGTTATATCTCCATCCTGACACCTCACATGGGTGAAAATATCTGTTTATTTTTCAGTGTCTTATAATAGACTTTAAACTTATCAAAGGCAAGGCTTTTCTGCTATTTTGTTTTATACACACATTCAGTGACCAAGATATAACAAATGTTTGTTAGGGGTCTGTTATACTAGGCACTCCTGCCCAGCAGAGATGTGACTTGGTTAAATTGAGACTCTTGAGAAAATAAAACAAGGCTGTATCTGCTTTGTTCTTTGTTGCATTCGGTGTCTGTGAATGATAAGTATTTGATACATGGATATTAGGTAAATGCAATTTTTATAGTAAAATAAGAACAAATATAGTCACACAAATACTTACATTGCTTCCAACTGTCTATAATTATAAGACTCAACAGTGTTTCAAGAAACATCCCCTGATAAATACATTCTGTTAAGATAGAACAAGCACATCACAATAACATAGGTTTCTGGTAGTCTCCTTCATAAAATTCTTTATTATTATTATTTTTTTAAGATTCTAGTGTCCTTTTCAAAGCCTGAGAATGTCTTTCATGGCAAATATTTCTCTAGGATGTTTTAAGGAACATTCTTTTTGCAAAAGCCAATTTGCAGAAGGCTGGTTTGTAAAGTTGGTTTCTTTTTCCTCTATAGTATTAGTAGACAAGTTTTTATTTTGTCATTATAAATATTTATGAAAATAAAAATGTCCAATTTTTCTCTATTTCAGATCTTTATTTGCAGAGAGTGGAGGAGACAGAGTAGAGAATGCAGAAAAATGGAGGAACACTCAGAATTTCTTTTTACCAACTTTATGTTATTTGCATAATATGAAAACAAGTATCACTCAATTGCATGAATTGAATTTGCTCTTGTTCTACTCTCAAGTGCAAGATAATTGCCAGGTGAATCAACATCCCTCCCCAAACCTACACAAATACACACACACATACATGTGCATGCACATGATAACTTTTATTTCCTAGAAGCCTAATTAAATGTTAGGTTAAAAGAATATTCTGGCTCAGTGCACTCTCTACCTGCTGCCAGGCCTTGCTGTTTTGTTTTTCTATGCTTCCAGACCCTCTGCTGTGACCATGCTCTGTCAGATCCTCAGTCAAGCCAAGAAGTATTCAAGTTTGATCCCACTCTTTGTACGTATTGGAGCCGGAGATACTGGCACAGTGCTGTATGTCACACGCCTGGCACTGTCCACACACCTGGTATCTATGGGGACAAAAAGAATAATCCAAAAACCCCAGAACAAGCAGAGCCCCAATGAGCAATATAAGTTTCACTCAGTGAATGCAGATTACAGCAAACTGAAGAAAGAAGGTCCAGACTTCTAAATGAAAATTTTCACTATAAAGCTGCTTAAAATGAAGGTCTTCCAGAAGCCAGCTGCACAATTTCCCATTCACCCAGGAAATATTTCCCCTTCAAATGCACAAAATCATGTTGATGTATTATTCTGTTGGGGTTTACACTGATTAACAAATGTTTGAAACTTGAACAACAAAACAAAACAGAAAAGAATATTCTGACCCACAGATTTGGAGAAAATAACTGTAAATCACATAAATGATAAAGGACATGTATCTGGAATATATACAAAAGTATTAGACCTTAATAATAAAAAGTAACCCATTTAAAACTGAACAAAATATTTGAGTAGATGATTTTCTAAAAAAGATATTCAAATGGCCGATAACCACATGAATATATGCCCAATAACATTAGTCATTAGGAAAATGCAAATCAGGACCACAAGGAGATACAACTTCATAGCCACGAGGATGGTAAGAATAAAAAGATGAACAATAGTGTTAACAAGGATGTGTAGAAATTGGAGCTCTCAAACATTGCTGGTGGGATTGCAAAATGGTGCAGCCATTTTGTAAAACAATTTGGCAATTCTTCAAAATAAACAGAGTCACCAGATGACTCAGCAATTCTACTCCTACGTATGTACTCCAAACAAGTAAAAACATGTTCACTCAAAAAATTGTATACAAATAATCATAACAATATTAATTATAATAGCCAAAAAGGTAAAAACAACCCAAATTTCCATCTACTGGTGAACAAAATGTTCAATATTTATATAAAATATATTATTTGGCAATAAACATAAATGAAGTCCTAATGCATGTTACAACATCAATAAATACTGAAAGCATTGTGCTAAATTAAAGAAGCTTTTGGCTTGTAGGCCTGCGCTCAATCCACTGAGCTACACCAACCAAGGCAGAAAACTGTAAGTTTTTATTTAAATTATTTCCATTGGTTTTCAATCAGGTGGGAGGTTGGCAGGAATTCTCTGTCCTCCTGCCCTGGGAGTGTATCAGAACCTCAGCAAGGTGAGTTGGGGGGAGAAGACTGTGTGGATTGGGGAAGAAGGAATATGCATGTAGTTTCAAGAGTTCTCCAGGGGATTCAGATACACCTCCACCCTGGTTTAACCAATGCAGATGTGTACTTTCACTTTATGGTAGCCCTTCCCCCAGTTTCCTAATTACCTTTCACCTACCTAGCACTGCTCCTCCTCCCTCCTCCCCGTTTTTGGAAGGATAACTAATTGTGATAAAATGAGACATTTTATAGCAAAAGGATACAGAATTAATACATTTAAAACATTCCAAAAAGTAATACAATTAGCTAAGTACTTATGTTTTATTAGTAATATCAAGCAAAATTAATAAGTAAATTCAACTAAAAATGATTATGTGTCAGAGTGTATAGTTTTTACATTGACATTTCACATAATCTGACTTTGCTTAGAAGAGAAATCACTCAGCTGTTAAAATTACTTTTAAAGAGCTGTCAAAATTGGAAAATCTGCTGTCAAAAATATGATGAGAAAAGTTTGAAAATGGTAAAGTATGTTGACTTAGACAAAAAATATTACCTTTATGGAGGAAATCTTGAATATTTATCATTATCTTCAAAAGGCATAATTTCCCCCCTGAAATTGGACATCTTTGTTTTAAAATTTGTATCCTGACACATGTATTTTTACTTTCATATTAACATGAATGAAACCATTTATGTTCACACCACAATGAAAACATCCCTAAGTGCTAGAAAATGCTAAAATATGAATGTAATTTATGCTCTTTCATATTACTGTTTGTTTTGCTTAATTTTTAATTGAAGAGGAATTTTTAAACCTAATCCTTATTTTTGGCTTCTCTGACTTTTTATATAAGTATTCACTAAGTAAATATATTTAAAGTAGTAGGAGCATGCAAAGCTATACTTTCTAGAAAGTTTGGTGAGATTTTATCTTTTTATGCCATCTATTTAAGTTATAAGAAAATATTATCTCTCATATGTCAGATGATCAGTTATGTGCCATTGAGAGTTTCAATTCCAAAATTTTAATTTTGAGACTTCACACTAATCTTCACTTGAAGATTGATCCTCTGTCCCTATTATATATAATTGAAAAGAGAAATATTTGAGAGGTTTTAAATTGAGGATGGAGAGATTGATAAAACTAAAGCTTCTTTAAACTGATTTTATTTTATAGCAAACAAAGTCTGTTAACAATTTAAACCTCGAAAAGTTCAACTTTTCCAGAATATTCTAGATTACCCAGAATATCCTAAACATTTGATTATTGATTCATAATAAATTAAATAAGGATTTATATGCAGATGAATAAAATATGTGAATATGAAATGAAATACAAAATTATCCCTAGTATATTTTTTCACCTAATATAAATAATATAGAACTTTAAGTTGGTATGCTAACTACTGTATGGTCAACTTATTATTGTTGTGTGATCTGGGATGTTTGTCTCTTTCTCCATACAGTTAAAATACAAGTAATTGTCATTATCACCTACCTGGCCCATTCACAAAAATTTTATAAGGATTGGTATACACACAATTGTAAAGCACTGTGTAAATGTAAATATTTAAACAGTGCTGTTTTAAGTTATGCATTATTTTTAAAATGTAAACACAGAATAAATTATGTATACTAAGTTGAAAGCATAAACAGTGCTTTTTTATTTTTGAAGATGAAAAACAGAGTAAAAATACAACTTTAATGGGGTGAATTATTTTAGCTAGAACTATAGAATATAAAAATTTTCCTATGAAAAGAGTAACTCAAAATTGTCCATCTGAGTAAATACCATCATTTTATGTTGTCTACTATATGGTTATGTGAAATAATTTAGGGTTGGCTATTAGATGTCCCAATATTTATATAACCTCATAATTTAACACCTCTAGATTTAATCATCAAAGTTTTAAAAACTCAATTTCACAAGCCACGTAAGATGTGCATCCTAAATCATTCCAACTTAAACAATGAAGGTACTTACAACTATTGCCACAAATAAGGTGAGTGCAATTTCATAGACATGAAATGTCAACATAATTTTAGGGGATGTCAACAATATAGGAAATTAAGTGTGAAGATTGTAGATTTAAAGACATTTAAATCTGAATATATAAATCTTATTGATCTCAGAACCATGTTTTCATATTGTTACTACACACATGGATAAGACTGATGATGACCAGAGGGGTGGGGGGAGGGGATAATGGTGGAAAGAAGGGGAAGGGACTAGATAAAGAACATGTATGAATGACTCACAGACATGGACAACAGTGTTGGAATTGGCTCTGGGACCAGGGCTGGGAGTGATGGGTAGAGGAGGGCAGGGGGGGAAAAATTGGGACAACTGTAATAGAATAATAATAAAAAATGATTTAAAAAAGAAACTATAAATTTAGAACTCTCACTGATAATCCAAAATACAGTATGTGTATATTGGAGAAAAGTTAGTGTTGCTATGGGAACTTTGGCTTTTGTTTACATTATACTGCAAACTATATTATTTGCCTTGGTTCACCTTAATGACTACCTTTATATATTGCTAATTATACTATTTTCCCTCATTCACTATGATGATTAACTCCTTAAGGTTAATATTGCTTATCTTTATTGAGTTAGTTCATATTTTTCTTGAATATAGAAATATGAACTTAAATTTACCTTCATTTGTGAAAATTGCATTATGCATGTCACCATCACCTGTTAATTACATTAAGTAAAAGAAATGTTATCTTTTATGAAATTTGCAATATTACATTTATGAAAATGATGAGCTTGACCTTGCTGTCCTTCAGGAACAACATATTCCAAATGGTAGAAAATAAAATTTGTGAACATGTTTTGTTTGGGCCATAAAAATGTATAATTTTATTATTCAAATTTTCCTTCAGTATTTTAAAAGAGGAAATCTAAGCTTTAAAAGAATGTTCACACTTTTAACTTATAGGCAAAGACATGATAAAATATTCATTATGTGTCTGCAGAATGTCTTCTGTATGTAGGACTCCACAGAGACAGTAAGTGAATGCATTATACAATAAATATGCCTAAAGAACAGATATTGAATTGAATCTTAAGGTCTTAGTTACCTTTCCACTTTTGCAATTAAAACATTTGAAAACTAGAAAAAATGCAGAATGAAAACTATATATTTTAATTCAGATAAACTGGGATTGATATCTTTATTCAGAAATGGTAACTGGGTTATTATGTGCTAGATATGAGCTGGGCATGTGCATTCATGGAAGGATAAGTAAGCTCTCATGAGGTTATAAATATGTAAAGGAGTAATTGCAACATAGTCTTTCAGATTTCATATTTTAAAAAGCTACTGTAAAAACCCTTAGAATTTTGTTTTGCCTTCAAGAGTATATTTATTGTGTTTGAGATGATACATCAGGTGATCCCTGAATGACAAAGGGTAAATGAAATCTCATTACAAATTGACAAAAATAAAAGGTAAAACATTTTCCACAACACCATCAACCATATACTCAGAAAGAGATATGGATTTATTAAAAACACCTAATGTCCAGTCATCTATGGATACTTTTAAACTAGAATCTAAAAATATAAAGATTTTTGTGAAGGGAACTGTGATTTATTGTCTTCATGTTATATTTTTTACTTTTGTTATATTTAATCATTATCGTAGAATTATTTGCAACATTATTCTGTCATTTGCTACACACTTATAAATAACATTTAAAACAATATTTTAAAAATATTTTCATTTGAAATAACTTCACACTTATAGAAATAATATGGAAAATTCCTATATAGTTTTCACACATTTATGAATTTTTACATTTAACATTTGTTGTCACCTCTCTGTCTATACACACACACACACAGAGGTCTGTCCAGAAAAAATTTTTCCCTTTATTAATATAATGAGAACAGTTTGGGTGACCTTGCTGTAACCTAGCAGCCAAGGAGAGTGGACTGGAATACACATATGTGAACAATGACAACTTCACTGTAGTAGTCAGTGGGTGTTGTAGATGCTGTGGAATGAACATGTGTTCTGTGTGACGTCACATTCAAAATGACTGAGCAAGTAGAGCAATGCATCTGCATCAAATTTTGCATTAAGCTTGAACATTCCTCTGTGGAAACTATTCAGATGATTCAGAAGGCTTTTGGGGATGATACACTGAGTACAGCACAAATAAAAGTGTGGCACAAATGCTTCAAAGATGGTCGAGAATCTGTTGAAAGTGATCCACATTCTGGAAGGCCTGCAACAAGCAAAACAGCTGAGAATGTTGAATGTGTATGGGCTGCAATCGACAAAGATTGGCAAATGACAGTATTAGAACTAGAAGCTGATCTGGGAATTCCAAAACCTATTGTATCTGAGATTTGATGTAGGATTTTTGCACAAAACATGTTGAGATAAAAATCATTCCATGACTCTGCTACCAGAGCAGAAGGAACATTCTGCTAGCCACTTGATTGAAACTACTGACAATGAACCAGATTTCCTCAAGTAGGTCATAACTGGAGATGACTGAATGGTGGATCTATGGCTGTGACCTGGAAATGAAAGCCCAGCATCCCAATGGAAGTTACTTGTTCCTCCACACCCAAGAATGTTGCAGCAAGATAAAGACCATGTTAACTGTTTTTTGATTGGGAAGTTGTGGTCTGTTATGAGTATGACCTTCCAGGCCAAAGAATTAATAGGGAATACTTCCTCAATGTTGTTCCTCTGTTGAGAGGTACAATACAACAAAAGTGGCCACAGCTACGGGTAACTGGTGATTGGCATCTCCATCACAACAATGCACCCTCTCATGTATCACATTTCATGCAGAGATTTTTTGTGAAACATCAAACCACTCAGTTGACTCAGACACACTATAGCCCAGATTTGGCACCCTGCAACTTCTGGCTTTTCCATAACTAAAATCAGCTTTGAAAGGGAAAAGATTTCAGACCATCTGGCATAGGTAGATACACTTTGCCTCCTCACACAACCAAAAGAAGGGCAACAACAAATTAAAAACAAACAAAAAAACATAACTGCCAGAATAATTAAACTGTATTGAAGTCTGACAACCAAGGAGTTAAGAAATATTCATCCAGACTGGTAAGAGGGGCAGCGATTGGCAGCCAGGGTGGAGAAGACTCAACAACAAGGCAGCAAGATGGTGGCTGGCAGAGCAGATTGTCCCACATTTGTGTGTAGATAAACTGGGAGGAGGAACAGAGGAGCAAGACAGACCATGCAACCCAAGGTTCCAGCTCAGGCAAATAAACCCTTAAAACCTGTGACTGAAATAAACTTGTGGGGTTGTGATGGTCAGACTCACTGGAGAGTGCGTTGGAGAGACCCACAGGGTCCTAGGATGTACACAAACTCACCCACCCAGGAATCAACACCAGAAGGGCCCAGTTTGCTTGTGGGTAGCAGGGGAAAGTGACTGAAAGCTGGCCAAGAGCCAAGCAAGCAGCATGGTTTCCTCTTGGGCCCCTCCTCCACATACAGCACCACAACACAGTGACATGATTGAACAGCCCTGGCAAATACCTAAGCCTTTACCCCTTATATGTAACAGCTGCACTGAGACAAAAAAATATTACCCAAATGAAAGAACAGATCAAAACTCCAAAAAATAGAATTAAGCAATGAAGAGATAGCCAACCTATCAGATGTAGAGTTCAAAACACTGGTAGTCAAGATGCTCACAGAAATGGTTGAATATGGTCACAAAGTGCTGAAAAAAGTGAAGGCTATGCACAGCAAAATAAAGGGAACCAACAGTGAAGGGAAGGAAACTGTGACTCAGATCAATGATTTGGACCAGAAGGAAGAAAGAAACATTCAACCAGAACAGAATGAAGAAACAAGAATTTTAAAAAATGAGAGGCTGAGGAACATCTGGGACAACTTTAAACATCCCAACATCCAAATCATAGGGTTGCCAGAAAGAGAAGAGGAAGAGCAAGAAATTGAAAACTTATTTAAAAAAGAATGAAGGAGAACTTCTCCAGTCTGGCAAAGGAAATAGACTTCCGGGAAGTTCCAGAAGCCTGAAGAAGTTGGATGCAAGGAAACATACAGTAAGGCACATCATAATTACATTACCCAAGATTAAAGATAAGGAGAGAATCTTAAAAGCAGCAAGAGAAAAGGAGAAAGTTACCCACAAAGGAGTTCCCATAAGACTATCAGCTGATTTCTCAAAAGAAACCTAACAGGCAAGAAGAGGCTGGAAAGAAGTATTCAAAGTCACGAAAGGCAAGGACCTACACCCAAGATTCTCTATGCAGCAAAGCTATCATTTAGAATGGGAGGACAGATAAAGTGCTTCCCAGATAAAGTCAAGTTAAAAGAGTTCATCATCACCAAACCCTTATTTTATGACATGTTAAAGAAATAGAAGATGATAAAAAATATGAACAGTAAAATGACGACAAATCATCACTATCAACAACTGAACCTAAAAAGGCAGCAAAAAAAAACCATACTAAACAAACAAGAGCAGGAACAGAATCACAGACATGGAGATCACATGGAGGGTTATCAGTGGAGAGGGAGAAGGGGGAGAATAGGAGAAAAGGTACAGGGAATAATAAGCATAAATGGTAGGTAGAAAATAGATAGGGAGAAGTTAAGAACAGTATGGGAAATGGAGAAGCCAAAGAACTTATATGTATGACCCATGGACATGAAGTAAGGCAGGAGGAATGCTGGTGGGAGAGGGGGTGCCAGGGCAGAGGGAAATAAAGGGGAGAAAAAATTGGGGAAACTGTAATAGCATAATTAATAAAAATATATTAAAATAAAAAGATTTCAGGCCATTGATGAGATCGAGGCAAATACAATGGGGCAGCTCATGGTGATTGGGAGAACTGTGTGAGGTCCCAAGGTGGCTACTTTGAAGGGGACTCAGGCATCATTGTCCTGTATACAATGTTTCTTATATATTGTATCTTCTTCAAAAATATCTCTATTTTTCATAGTACATGGCTGGATACTTTCTAAGCAGATCATATGCACATATATATATATATACACATATATATAAAATGTGTGTGTATATGTATATATATAGATGCATAGATAGATAAATAGATATAGAGATAGAATAAGATATATATATAGAGAGAGAGATTATACATACATACCTATATATAGATCTCCTTCCACATATATAATTTATTTTTCTAAAACATTGAGTAGTTGGTTAAGTACATTAAGCCCTTTCCTTCTTTAAAACTTGAGTAAGATTTTTCAAAATTCAAGGGAAGAATAACTTAAGTGAAGTCAATGTCTGTAAGATCTTGTAAAATGTGTGTTCATAATTTAGGGGACCGAGACTTTTAAAAGAAGGAAATAAAACATTGTACCTCGAATTCTAGAAGATTCATGAAGAAAGTCTATAATTGTAGTGTGATTCCCTAATTGTAATAGTAGTATAGAGGACAGTTTACAGCTACCTTTAGAAAAATGTGAAAGAACCTTACAAGTTTCATCTGATAGATAACATTGAATGGAGTGGGATACCAAGAAAAATATAACTTTAATGAGCTTAATGGTCCTATCTATTTATATTTAAGGTATTCATTTCTTTAAAATCATATGATAAAAATATGGCATAATAGAAATGATGTCCTATGTTAGAAGTATCGCAAAACAGGCTGTCCAATGCAAAACTGTGAGTGAGATCATCTGAAGCTAAGAAAAACGTAAGTATAGTATAAGCCCACATACCACAAAAAGTTAACAGAAAGGAAGCAGCAGGGAAATCCCAGAGTATTTAATCGTATTTTATGTTTGCACTAATGTACTGGAAAGAGTGAAAGAACAGACCTCACACTTCCAGAAATGAGTCAGCTTCATGGCAAGCTGATTATAAACCATTCAAGGGTGGAAGCCTCCAACAGCTGACTTTACCTGTAGTTAGAATAGAGGATGGTCTCTAGTTTGGGCTTTCAGCCTGCTCTCTACCTATGAATCTATTTTGCTTGTTAGATGAACTAACAAGTTAAGAATGCTTTTAAAAACATTTTTTGGGATTTTTTTCTTTTCCAGTCCCATTGGGATTTCATATTAAAAAATTTCCTTTTAGTATTTTATTCTGAGCACAAGTTTACTTAGGATATATGTAATATGTTTAGAGGACATGTGGATAAACCAAAGGGGTTAGGATCCAGGGTGGGGCAAGGGGAAGTGGAGGGGAAAAATGGAGACAACTGCACTTTATCAATAATAAAAAAATAAAAAGATAAAAAGGAATACACATAATAAAAGATTAAAAATAGTCTGCCTTGCAAAGGGGACAGAATTTCTGCATTTTTCCCTTGACTAAAACTAAGAACTTCTAAAACTTGCTTAAGGTTTTCACATTTCTCCTACATATTTTTAAATGCTAAGACTCAGCAATGAAACTCTCTTTTGTGTTGTTGTTACAGGATCAACTTTGATTAAAATAACTGGAATAGTATCAGAGCTATAAGATAGTAAGTATGTTCTCTATCACTGACAATGAAAACAATATATATTGGATACTTTATAATTGTATGTTCCAGTTTAGAACAGGTTAATAAAATCATTAGTGTAGATTTAAAACATTACAAGCCAATTTAAGAAAATTGCTTCTTTTTTCACAAAATTACCATTATTTAAAAAAAAAAGAAAATATTTTCCAGTATAATTAGTGGCTATTTTACATCAAACATCAAATATTTTTATTTGTGTAAAAATTTATTAAAAACATGTAATGTTGAATTTAAGAGACATAGAAGTTAGATTTTAATTATCATCTTCCTGAGCTCAATTTAACCTGTTAAGTCTGGTTTAGAAAATGATGAACCTGAAACAGTTGTAGTGGAAGATTTGAAAACAAAAATTATTTTCCCCCTATGCTTATAAAAGTGCAAACCAAATTAAAAGAACATAAAACCCAAAGTTGCACAATGATATTCCAAAGGAATTTCAAAATTTGAAGATGTGTAACTTAATATGGGAGTTATATGAGTTGTTTTTTCACATTATCACCTTTGTTTTGATCTCAGATGAACATATGTAAAATGTAGGTTGAATTATTAAGGCTTCAGAAGTTTTAAAACTCAACTACTCCCCACACACCGCACTCACTCACTTCACAATAATATATATAGTGAAATCAAATAGTGAACTCAAATGCAAATCCGAATTTCACTTTTCTTAGGAGGAGATATAGCAAAATTAAATTTTAACTTGTTTTTCATGTAAAATAAAAAGTAAGGATGGTCACCATACCACTTCATATTCCCCCCAGAATAAAATAAATAAAGCACATAATTAATCCAGGATGAGTAATCCAGGATTCATATAAGTGGTATTACACATTTCTGAAATGTCCTCCAAGCTAAAGGTTTGTAACGAGTGAGAGAAGAAATTATAATTTACTCTATCAAAAATCTGAAGAGGGAGGGAATATTTTTGCTATGCACAAGCTGAATCAAGTTAATGAGGCATCTAACATTGCAAAAAGAACGTTGTCTATAAATAAATTCAGTCTGATTGGGATGTATTAGTTGTCTGATAATATTCTGTAGTCTACAGATGCTTTGGTGGAGTGTAGATTTCTTGAAAAAGAAAGGCCGGTGGAATTGCTTCTGTTACAGCTCCAGGTCATCTCTGGTAAATGACATTAAAAGAAAATTTTGTGGCCAGGATATTCCAAAGTAATACATTTAGTATAAGATGAAATATGTTCTTTATCTGAAATTTACCTGAACCTGGGAATTTGGGAGAAATGTCTCCCTACTTACTTTTCCATTGAAATCAGTCTGTTAAGGTGCTACTCATATGCTATATACCTAAACTCCAGTGGCTAAGAAGAGAATATAATAAAAATCTCAGCTATTGCTCAGCTCAGCCCTATGACTTTATACATGTACTTATGCTTATTGTCGATGAGAAGACTGGACTTTTATCATTAAGTATAGGTTATTTTTTATTAGCTGCCAGATATTTCCACAGAGTGATATGAATCTAAGTCTTCCAATCAAATTAAAAGTTCAGGTTTCATGGAACTTTTTAGAAAAATAAGATTGTAGTATCTATAAATAGAATACATTATATGTTGGTTATTCCTTTACCTTCCCCATCAGGAAACACTTTTACTTTATTCATGTACTCAGATTTATAACTGTGAAGAGATGTTTATTTCATAATCTGAGAAATATTATTTGATTTCTTTGCTTTTTATTATCTCCTCTAATTGAATGACATGAGGGCAGATGCTTTCTTTGTCTTACCCAGTATATTACCTCCAGAACAGGAAAGAGTACATGAGACATGACAGATGCTCAATAATATTGGCCAAGGCTGTGTAAGAGATCTACCTTATATCAGTTTATTGCCTCACAGCTCCAAATTCATCCTTCAAATAAGTCAAATTCTGAGATATAAAAAGTCTAAATAAACTGGGAAGGATCAAAACCTTACAAAATATCTGAATAAGTAACTTTGTAAGTAAGCATGGTATCTAGGACATTGTAGTACTAATAACAAAATCTGTTACCTTCTTGGCCACAAGACACAGTATGTTGTGTTTCAAGATAAACTGTGGGGGATTTGGAAATAGCAGTCATGTAGTGGATGGTGGGATGTTACAGCTCCCACCATCCTCTTTCTGGAATAAAGGTCTTAGTCCCTCTGCAGCTGTGTGTGCTGCTAGCATCAAGTTCTTAATGGTCAGCTACCCAAAGGGAGGGTTTGTTTTAGCTACACGAATATCCTTGTTTGAGGTCATAACTTTTACTGGGGTTGCCCCATCAGGTGACTATTTGAAATATGTGTATAAAGACCCGAACCATTCACTCTGCCTTGAAATAATTGTGAAGAGCCATCCACTTTTAGAATTCCCTGGAAGATATAGGGGTGTCCAAATTTTTGCCGTTTCTGGGCCACACTGGGAGAAGAAGAGTTGTCTTGGGCCACACATTAAATATGTTATAACACATATCACAAAAATATCACATAATATTTTAGGTAAATTTATGATTTTGTGTTGGGCTGCATTCGGAGCCATCTGGGCCTCATACTATGGGAGCATGTTGGACACCCCTGGAAGGTCTTTAATTAGTGTGCATTAGAGCTCAGTTTCTTCTTCTGCCCAAACATTCTTCCATCTCTTCCTGTCTGGTGTGAATACCAAGAGCACTCTCAATAAAGTTCTTGAACAATCAACAACGAGCAACAAGCTGTTAGAGGGAAAAGTGCTAATTGACAGAGCCATCATATATCCCTGTGAACTGCATTCCATTTTCCTGGATGTTGTATTTTTTTGGTTGTTGCTGTAAATCCTCTGCTCTGGATTCTTGAAATTTCCAAAGAATCTTGTGATGAAGTCTTGGTATATTAGTTTCAGATTGCTACCGTAATAAATTACCACATACATAGTGGGTTAAAACAATTCACAATGATTACATAACAGCTCTATATGTCACAAGTCTGGTTTGGCTCAACCACTGGTTTTGCTTCAGGTCCCACTAGACCCAAATCAAGGTGACAACAGGCCTCGGTTTTTATCTGGAGGCCCTGGGGAAGCATCCACTTCCAAGTTCATTCAGGTTGTTAGTAGAATTTAGTTCTTCGTGTTTGTGTGGCTCAGGTTTTGCTTCCTTGTTGGTTGTCAGCTGGAAGCTGGTTCTTATGTCCACCCACATTCTTTATCATATTGCTTTCTGAATTTTAAACCAAGAGCTCATTTAGTCCTTCTTGCATTCTGACTTCTGGTGTATCTTTTCTGACTTCAGCCAGAAAAAGTTCTTTGCTTTTAAGAACTCATGTGATTAGTTTGTTCCCTATTTCAAGATCTGTAATCTTAATTACATCTGAAAAATCCTTTTGCATATAATTTAACATCCAGAGGCTGTAGAGACTAGGGCACTAACATCTTCCAGGGGCCATTATTTGCCCTGCCACATAGACTTAGTGACCTACAGGTTCATTTCTAAGATAATGATGCCTTGCAACCTGTTTAGTGACTTCTAAGATTCACATGTCTTTTTTCCCTCTTTGCTAAGGAATATGGCAAAAAAATAAAGCCAAATTGCTAATCAAATGCCAAAATTAAGAAATTTCTAACAGGTGATAACTTAGAAAGCCCAGTGTTACATGAACTTTGCATCAGAAAGGTTACTTGAGGTTTTACTCCAGTAAAACAAACAAATAAGCAAAAATATAAAAACATTAATGCAAGAAAGAAAGGGATAAAAGATGCAAAAATTATTGGGCACATTCAAGGAATGTAATGAAAAGAGATCATAGTTTGACAACTATACATTAGCCAATAAAACAATCAGTCCAAACTAGAATGAAGTTAGACTGATATGAAAAGAGTACCTTTTAGTCATATTTATTATTATTATTTTTAATCATTTTTAATTGTTTTTTATTATAGTTGTCCCAATTTTTCCCTTTTGCCCTCCTCTGCCCATCCCACCCCCTGCATCCACAGCCAATTTCCACACTGTTGTCATGTCTGTGGGTCATTCATACACGTCCTTTGTCTAGTCCTTTCCCCTTCTTTGCACCATTATCCCCTGTTCCCTCCCCTCTTGTCATTTTCAGTCTGTTTCATGTTCCCATGCCTGTGGTTCTGTTTTGGTTATTAGTTTATTTTCTTCATTAGGGAATGAAGATTGGTGCAGCCACTGTGGAAAACAGTATGGAATTTCCTCAAAAAAACTAAAAATGGAACTGTCTTTTGACCTGGCAATTCCACTGCTGGGATTATACATTAAGAATCCTGAATCACCAATCCAAAAGAACCTATGCACCTCTATGTTCACAGCAGCACAATTTACAATAGCCAAGTGCTGGAAACAGCCCAAATGCCCATCAGTAAATGAGTGGATCAAAAAACTGTGGTATATTTACCCAGTGGAATACTCTGCAACAAAAAAAAGAAGGAACTCTTACTGTTTAGCAAGGGTGGAACTGGAGAATATTATGCTAATGAAATAAGCCAGTCAATGAAAAGAATATCTTTAAAAAAGCACTGTCCCAAATAATATAGCTACAAAGCTCTGGATGATTTTAATAATAACAATAAGATTTATGTATCTTTTGACAATAATAAAAGAAAGAAAATTAATTGGGGCCTCCAGGAAACTTGAGAAAATAAAAATGTTCAGCAAGAAGTAATTTTCTAAATATGAAGCAAGCTAAAAATACAGGGTCTGGCAGAAGTAACACCTGCTTGAATGTGGTTGATAGGATAATAATATGGGTGTATTAATTTATAGTTTTAATTTGAACATTTCACCTAAAACATCATGTGGTATGCTTGAGTATGATATTGTTGTGTTACAGAATTACATGCTTATGATTTTGTAATAAAAGATTTTGTAATAAAAAAGGGGCATTATTTGTGTTGGACCCTGTATATTATGATTTTGAGCAATTGTTGAAATGGGAGGGAAAAATGTTGACCCTGAGGTTTTTAATGTTCTACTTTTATAAACAAAGCAACCTAAATACATTTTCATAGTTATTGCACTGTATTACCATAGTGAATATGTATTTTACAATAATATAGTAGCATACAATATTATATACAGATAGTTTTGAGTTCTTATATTTGCATATCTTCAGTGTTATATACTATATGTGTATTAAGATTTTTAATACTTTTCCAAAAGAAGAAAACACAATTTCAAAAAGATATGTACACCCCCATGTTTGTAGCACAATTATGTACAATAGCTAGGACATGGGAGCAATCTAAGTGTCTATTGACAGGTGAATGGATAAAGAAGATGTGGTATATAAACCCAGTGGAAAATTACTCAGCCATGAAAAATGAGGAAATCCTACTATTTGTGACAACATGGATGGACCTTGAAGGCATTATGTTAAGTGAAATAATTCACACAGAGAATGATAAATATAATATTATCTCACTTATTATATATGGAATCTAAACCAAAAACAAAATACCAACCACTAGAAAAAGAGATCAGATTTGTGTACTGGGGTTGGGGTGTGAGGGGAAGGGGAACTGGAGAAAGGTGGTCAAAAGATACAAACCTCCAGTTATAAGATAAATAAGTATGAGGGACATGATGTACAACATGACAACTCTAGTTAACACTGCTGTGATAGATATATATATATATATATAAAAGTTGTTAAGAGAGTAGATCCTATGAGTTCTCATCACAAAGAGATTTTTTTGTTTTTTATTTATTGTGTCTATATGAAATGGTACATGTTAACTAAACCTATTGTGGTAGTCATTTCACAATATATGTAAATCAAACCATCATACTGCACACCTTAATCTTAAACAGTGACATATGTCAATTACTTTTTCAATAAAACTGGAAACAAATTTTAAACTTTTAATAAAAGGTAAATGCTACTATTTAACTATCTTTTTGGAAGACTGGGAAGATTTAAATAGGGTACTGAAAATAATAAACTGTAAAAAATTTACAAACAAAAAGTGAATTAGGGAGTTTTAAATGTCAGAATCAGGAATGTAGAAAAAGAAGACATGGCATAACTTATGGAATTTACTTAATAATCCTGGTAGAGGCTGTTGCTCTGGAAGTCTTGATTTCTAATTTAAGTCTTAATTAGGGGAAATAAAACTTTTTGGTTAATCTTAGAAAGCACTGATAAAATTAAAACAACATTCTAGAAGTCAACAAACCTACAGCCTTATCAGTATCAGATTTAGGAATGAGAGGAAAGTGTACCCATGAACTTTCATTGGGTGGCAATATATGCCACTTGGAATACAAGTGTATGGGATGAGGAAGGTCAAGAAAAGTCCAATTTCATTCACTTCAAGAAGATGATGTTTGAAAACTTATTATGTTGGTGAATGAGAGAAACACTAGCCTCTTAAAAAATAACATTCAATTAGCTGAGGCAAGTGCCCACCTGAAATGTGTTAAAAGTTAAACCACTGAATTTTTGTTATTACTACTATTTTTTTAATTCCAGGTTTATTGAGATGTAGTTGGCATGCAACATGGTATATAAGTTTAAGGTGTAACTTAAAGTATGACTTAAGGTTAAAGTATAACTTAAGGTATGACAACCACAATAAGTTTTCTTAACATCTGTTACATCGTACAGTTATAATTTTTCCTTTTGATGAGAACTTTTAGTATCTACTCTTTTAGCAACTTTCAAATATACCACACAGCAGTATTAACTATAGTCATCATGTTATATAATATATCCCCAGTATTTGTTTAACTTATAACACAATTATTTTGCAACTATCCACAACATGAACCACTCTTCCTTCTTTTGCTCATAACTTCTTTAAAATGAGAAGGAATAACATCAAATATTGTCCTACGCCTCGCCACTGCAGATGAGAATAAGTCTACCAAGACATGATCTGCTTGGGGAGGAAAGATGGCCAATCTCTCAAAGGAGAAGGGCCTTAAACCTGTTCCTCAATGGGCTTTTATTGGGTTTAGTTTGCATAGGAATACAGGGTGTATACATGATGCTCATGAGTCATTGTCAGGCAGTAATGATCAAACAATAGATAACATTCAAAGAACTATGAGGGCTTATTCTGAGTCTGGGTCAGATAGATAGAGTGACACAAAAGGGCCATAAAACCTTGGGAAACAAACACATCTTATGCTTGGACCCTTATCATTTAAATTGAGGGTATTCTTAGCAAAGCAGGTTTCACAGAATTTTATGCATTCTTTCTTAGGCCTGATTGCCTCTGGAAACTGCCCATTCCAGCATAGGGCCACACCCACCTCTGGCATTGTTTTAGGCTTAAGTCAGGTAGGGGATGCGGGCAGCCAAGAGATTAGGAGACTTTTTACAGATAGAATGAAGATTCAGACAAAGGCCAGAGGTGAAGGTCCATTACCCCTTTTCTACAGTCCCCTAAGTCTTTCCCTGACGGTCCCTTTGTGACCACGTCTGTCTTAGGTTGTCCCTCCCTTGAGGAATCTTACCCATCATTGGCTAATCAGTCATCAGCCCAGGGCCAAGCAGGATGAAGTAAAAAGGGGCAGAAGCTGCACCCCTGCTGGGAGGATAAGTTTTTTCTCCTTAGTGGCATATGGTCCCAAGGTCTTTTCACTTAGGGTTAGCAATGGGGGGTTACAGCTTCTGAAACGAGGCAGGGAGGTTCCCAAAAATCATAAAATTTTTGTTTGCACTAGAGGAAACTGATACTATTGTCTGTTGCTACAATGGTATTTTCACATAAGTTAGTGAAACATTTTTTAACACCAAAAAGGCTTAGATGGCACATGCCCTGTGAAGTTCTGACATTTCAATATTTTTCTCTCTTTTGTTATTTCTCTTTTGAAAGTAATCAACATTGTCAAGATTTTTCCAAAAGAAGTTCTTTATACATTCTTGACTGAAGACAAGTCAGAATTATGACTTGTCTGTTGTTGCTCAGTCAGATTATGACCTTCTTGGGGCTAGCCACTTATGTCTTAGTTTCCCAACTTGTTTTTGTGTAAAAATGCTCCAACAGCCAGCTTTCCAAAATCTCTCTAAAAAGCACAATGACAAGGTGTGAAGTAAAACATAGTCTAAGGTAGTTTTTCTTTTTTTGACACATTTTTATTTAGCACTCTGGGATGAACAATGTGGTCTTATAATTTTATATTCCCTCCATTTTTTCCGAAGAAATAAATTATTTTAGTGGATATCAGTAGTTGATATATAAAAAGGTACATAGACAAAATATTTTCTAAGCATATCTCTTCTTTCCTTCCTTCTTACCTCATGTATTCTTTGCTTCCTTCTTCCCACATTCTAAGACAAGTACCACAAACTCTTTTGTTCTTTTGATTAACCAAGTATATATTGAAGCCAATTTTTGTGTTTCCACTTGTGTAATAAGATATTGCTTTTCCTGGAGCACATATAGACAGAGGGATGAAGAAATACAAAGAATGGGGCCAGAAAGGAGAGAGAAGATGCACAGGAAATAGAAAGAAATGATAAATACATGCAGTATGCAAAAACTAATTTAAAATCTGTAAGACAAAGAGCCCTGGCTGGTGTGGCTGAGTGGACTGAGTGCTGGACTGTGAACCAAAAGATCACTGGTTTGATTCCCAGTCAGAGCACATACCTGGGTTGCAGGCTAGGTCCCCAGTAGCAGGTGCATGAGAGGCACCAACACATTGATGTTTCCCTCTCTCTCTCCCTACCCCTCTCTCCAAAAATAAATAAATAAAATCTTAAGAATCTGTGAGGCAAAGAATAATGGGTATGAAAGTTAGATTATCTTTCTAAAAGACAGCATGTCTTCTGTTCACATACATAGGTTATTCAGAACTGTAGTGAGTAGCCACTAGCATAGAGCTCCTTCCCCACCCATAAATTTTTGTGGATGCCTTTGAAATTTCTTATTAAACTATTTAACTCCACCAAATACTTTATCTGTTAAAGTATTTATCATTGAAAGTGTTCAAAGAAAACAATTACAAGTGATTAAAAATTTAATTTAGTCAAGTTATATATGTAAATTCTTTAAAGTTTGTTTATGTACCGTTAGACTACTCCAAAATAACTTGATCTTAAGTGTTTAGCATTTAAGTGTTAAAAGAAAAAAAAGATTAAAAATTGAAGTTACTCAAATTATTGGATGTATTATTTTAAAAACTTGGTGCATTCTTCAAGCAGCACATCTGAACATATTTCTTTCTTTAATAATTATATGTGTGTGCAGAGACTGTTTCCACCAAAAAAGAAAAAGGTGTAAAGTTTTCTTTGTTTTTAATGTAGTCAACTGTATTAGTCCAACTAAACTGAATGGTGTCAGGAGAGTGATGTAGGTACTGGGGGGCATGGGAGTGCACATGGCTAGAAGCCTTCAGAATCTCTAGTGTGAGGCATGTGTGTGTGGAAGTCTCTGCCTGGTGCTGAGTTGGTCTGAGGAAACTGGTCTGACTCCCTTTCCTCCCTTCTTAGTGCCTAATATTCTTAGAGTCTCTTTTAAAGTTTCTACATGCTCCTGGCCAACTTTTTATTGCTCAGGAAGTTCTTTTGTTTGTTGTCTGTTCTGTTTGGCTGTTGGATCCTATTCTATCAGTGTTAGAAAGACTACATTCTTTTGTTTGTTGCTGGTGCTTCTGGGAGCCTCAATTGCTGTGATGTGAGATGACTTCCTGAGAATATTTCTGCTTCTGCTTCAGCAGAGACACACTTTTTCTGATCCTGTGCTGTGCAGTTTGTATGGTAAAGAAGTGCTTCATCATCAGGACCACGCTTTCCTCCTCCTCATCTAGAGTTGATCCCAGTGCATAGTGCCTTCTGCACTGCTTAAAATTTATAGTTTAATCATGGTTTTGCTGCCTTTGCTGGCTCACAGGGACACTCTGATATGGGCTTTCAGATTCGTCTTTTCTTGGTTTAAATACATTTTCTACTTTGAATTTCTTAAAGATAGGCCCTTGGCCCTGGAACAGGTAGATTGGTGATGATGGCTAGCTTCTCTGACAATTGGACTTTCTGTTGGCACAATCTTGGTGGAAGCCCTAGCAAAGCTCATACATTTTTATATGTTAACCCATTTCCTCTCTGTTGTCTCCCACAGTCCAGGTGAGGTTGAGAGATTCTAATAATCCTGTTCTGGACAATAGTGATGGTGAAGAAATAGACTGACCTGATGGGGGGAATGGAATAGAGACATTTTGGGAACAGATAGCAAAGTAGAGGCAAAGGTGTGGGTGAGACTACTGTAGCCACAGATTTCGGAGGCAGTAGAGACATCCCCTTGAAAAGATACAAAGTACATGAGGTTTCACCCTGAGGGCAGACTGGTTTGTTAATTCACTGCCAGCATATAATTTCCAAAGGTTACAGACTTTTTAAATATCTGCTTTATCATTAGTGTAGGCCTCAACTATACTACTTTTTTCAGGGTTTTAAATGTCCAGATCCTGAAACAGTGAAGTATCTTGGTCTCCACATCATGTTTAATTTTTTTAATTTTCTTTCTCTTTTTTGCTAAGTCTTTGGTCGAAGAAACTGCAAGCTAATATTTTTAGAGGAATTTCTTTAGGTAGTTTGTTCTCATTGGATTTTTTCTGTATGATTTGAAAAACTGTAAGGCCTGCTTAAGAGTTTCCGACTGTGGTGATATTTCCACCTTCATTGTGGATGATGATGGACTTCCCTGAATCCTAGAATTCCCTTTTCTAATGATACCCGCGCAAAAGAAGGTTTTTATTTTTTTAGCATTATTTGTACTACAATCCTGTGAATTTACTTATCCTGGCTAGCCCTGCTCTCTAAAGACTGAAAAAACTACACTGTGAGTTCCAGGATGTTCAGAGAAAAAACAATCTGGAATAAGACCCCCCAAGTGGAAGTTCTTGTTCCCTTGAAAAGTGGTTTCACGGTGAGTGTGCTGATAGGGCAGAAAGGAACTGGTAGGAACTTGGTATTTCACTCCAGCAAAATACCAGGAAGATTCTTGGCAAAATAGTTCTCAAACTGATAAATACCTACTGAACAGATATTTTTGCCTTTTTGCCTGTTGCATATGTTATAATAATAACTGCAATTTCTGTGGAACATAGTGTATCAAGTGTAGACTTGATGTACATTGTTCATTGTTCCCTGCTATGCCAAAAGCCCATCCAACACCCACCAGTGCAGGTCAGGAGATTCGTGGATTTTTTTAGGATTTAAAAACAGCTTTATCAAATTATAATTAATATACAGTAAACTGAACATATTTTATGTGATTGATTTAGTAATTTCTCTTCTCCTTTTTTTAAGTAAGTCTGCTTTTTTGGCTACTTGAGAGGAATGAAGAGGGAGGACTGGGTGGCCCTGATGCCCCGCAGCCATGCTTTACTGGCTTATAGGTGATGGATAACTCACCCAGGTACTGGACAATATCTCCGGCTTGATTTCCACCTGGTTGAAGATCTTCCCATTGTACCTACCCACCACCTCTGGCAGGATGATCATGTCCCACAGTGTCATCTTCACCACTGCAGGCTTCTCTAAGGGCAGCGCTTCCTTCTTGTAGCACCTTAGCGGTGAGTGCTGCTTCCACTGCAGGCCTTGGTTCCCCTGCGGCAGTGGCCTGGCACTCTAGAGCTGCATTAGCTGCTCATAGGACAAGTCAAACAGCTGGTAGAGATCCACACCCAGTAAGTGAACTTGTAGAGGGCCTACTATGTCTTGTGCTCTGCTTCCACCATCTTGTTGGCTCTTTGACAAGGACCACCCACTCTGCTGAGTTAAAAAAAGAAGTTGTTTTTTCTAGCACATTTTATTGATTATGCTTATTACAGTTTTCCCAATTTCCCCCCTCTGCCCTGCACCCCCAACCCTCCGGCATCCCCCCCTTAGTTCATGTCCATGGGTTGCACATATAAGTTCTTTGGATTCTGTTTCCTATACCATTTTTGACCTCTCCCTGTCTATTTTATGCCTACCAATTATGCTGCTTCTTCCCTGTACTTTTTCCCCCTATTCCTCCCTTTCCTCTCCCCACTGAAATCCCTTCCCATGATGTCCATTTCTCTGATTCTGTTCCTATTCTAGTTTATTTTGTTTTCATTGTCTTTCTTTTTTTCTAGGTTCATTTGTGGATACTTGTGAGTTTGTAAAGTTTTAACATAGGAATGCACTCATGAAACCTTCACTTTCAAACCTTCACTGTCAAAATAACACATGCGCTGCCTCCAAAGTATACTTTGTACCATTTTTAATCAAAATTTTCTTGCTTTGTAGCTTTTTTAGAAACAAAATTCAAGTCTATAATTTTCCATTAAATTCCATATTATCCAAGAGAGTTTTGACAGAACAAATGGCACAATACTGGTGGAGGTAGCTAGATTTGAATAGGACTCACTCTCCTAAGTGCAGTTTCCTCTGCTTGTGTTTGAACTCAACTTCTCTTATCCTTTCTTCTTTTTTGTAAGTCTTATTGTTCTTGCCCTTTTTGTTGCTCTTATTTTTCTTCTTCCTTAGCTGTTCTGGTTTTTCTGCCTCCTTTCTTCCTCTTCTTGCACTTTTTCCTCATCCATTTTCTTCTCTGCCCAATTCTCACCCTCACCTTCTAATCCACCCCCCCCCCCCCCACACACAATCAGCTCACCCAACCGCTCACCCAGAGCAACAGACCAGGTCATTTTCTATATTTTAAATTAAAAGAATAATAGATGCTCACATATCTTTGAAAAAGGGAAGTTCAAAGTACCTTACTTTGCAGGAGCAAGAACTAGCATTATTTTGAACAAATGACATCATTTTCTATACACAGTTTTATAATGAGATTTATTTGCCTTACTATATTGAGTACACTTATCACTATGCATATACCTACCTGACTTCTAAATAGATAATTTTTAAAATAGTTGCATAAAGTTCTATCAATTTTCGGTTATATAACTGTTTAAGTTAAACAATGCTGTGACTAACATCTTTAAAAATATGTTTTTATACATATATTTAATGTATCCATAGGAACCAACTATTACACAGAAGTAAAAGTGTTATAAAATTATTTTTGATAAACATAGAATTTATCTAAAAATACTATAGAAATTTATACCATAGCAACAGTGTTTGAGAATAATATATAATATTTTATCATTTAAAAAATAAAAATATTGAGCTACATATGTTGGGTACATCACAATAATTTCAGTTAATATGAAATAATTCGAACACTGGAAAATGTTCCTAACATTTACAAAAGCAAGCTAGCTAGCAACTTGACTTTAATAACGATTACATTTTTGACAAGGCAGATGAGACCTGGGCAAATGTTTCTAGTTGCACCCAATGCTGGGGTTTGTTGGAGTGTTTTGATGAAACAAAATTAATTAGTTAAAGAAAAAAGACATTCTATAGGCAAGTTTTATAAAAGAATTTTAGTGGAAAAAAGGGATTTGAGCTTATGGAAAGGGGTTTTGGTTGGTAGCAATAGCTGAGCCAAAAGTCAACCAAAAGAGTGAGACACATATTCCCTGGAAGTTAATTAGTTCCTTGATAGAATGGAAAATTTGACTGTGAATTGTCTGGGAAAGAAAACAATAGCCTTGGTTGGTGGGTTTACATTTTTCCAAACCTTGTAGCAAATAATTAGAAATTCATATTTGGAACAAAAAGAAGTTGAAAGCCACTGTAGCTTTTAAGAGAGGGAATGATGTTATCCAAACAACATTTATGAAAGATTATTCTGGCAGCTGTGTTGGACTTCTTTAGTTGCCTTTCAGTTTATTGCCTGATTGCAAGTAGCATTTAGAAATATGGCAGAAAGAACATTAGAGAAAATCTAAAATGTCTCATCTGTAAAAAGCCATAACATACTAGTATGGTATATATATTTTATTTTAAGACAAATTAATATTAAACATTTTGATAATGTGATTATAACCCATGTCCCTCAGAAGGAAGCAGTAACTCAAACAGTGTTTCTGCAAGAGTCTTACAAAATTACACATATAATAAATAAATTATATTCTCAAGTATGCTCCAAACAATGAGCAGTTGTGTGATATAGATTGTCTTCTCCATTTGCAAAGCAGTGAAATTTCTTGGAATTACTGTGCATGTATTTACTTAAAAGGAATACTATTGGAGTAACTTTTCTGCATTTGAGTCCTTCCCACACTTGTGGAAATAACTGCTCTGAGTCTGGATAGGAATGCAGTTTATGGAAGGCTATTTGATTAAATGTATTTACACCTTTAAAATATTCATAAAAATTTGTTTGGGCTGAATTGTGCACCCTTAAAGATTTATATGTTGAAGTCCTAATCTCCAGTATCTCACAATGTGACTGTATATGACAATGTAAGGTCTTGGTGTGAGTCCTAATTCAATATAACTGATGACATAAGAAGAAAAAATTTGAACACTGACACATAACAGACTATGTGAGGATGCAGGGAGAAGATAGCCGCCTATCTACAAACCAAGGAAAGAATTCTAGAACTGATTTCCTTCTCAGCCCTCAAAAGAAAACAACCCTTTAACACTTTGTTCTCGGACTTCCAGCCTCCCCAACTATGAGACAATATTTCTGTTGGTAAGGCACCTAGCCTGTGGTATTTTGTTATGTCATTCTTAATGACATAACAAGCTAATAAAATTCTATAGCAAGTTAATAAAATACTATAACTAATTCCAAGTTTTGTAAATAGAAATTCTGACAGATATTCATGTGCAAAATCAAAACTTAATACAAAGGTATTTAGAATACTGAAAAATTAAATTACCCATATATTCAATAATAGTGGGATGGTTATATAATTTCTGATATGGATATGTAAAGCCATTAAATAATAAATAATATTTTTAAAGAATGCTTAATGATGTTGGAAAATTATCATAAAAATATGTTAAGTGAAAAAGCAGTCAATAACATTGTACTTATATCTTCTATTTTCTTAAATGTTTACTTGTAGAAATTTTATATTTTGATCCTCAATGTCAATATCTGAAGTCCTTGGAAATAAATCTGTTGTTCATTGTTACTGATTCACACATGATGATTTCATGGTCATATACCAAAGCTATTATCAAGGTACTCTTGTTCTTGGCCTATGTTTGACATTTCATATGTAATGATTTCATTATCTTTGGGAGAAGTTTATAATCCTCTTCCTATCTTTGTCTCTAAATATCAATATCTCTGTCTTTATCTATATTGATATAAACTTGTTCAAGTTAAGATCCCTGAGATCATCATATTTCTGACAAATTCTGAAATAGGATTATTTTTATAACATTCACTATCTCAGCCACCATAGAAATCCTATAAACATACATAGTCAGGTACATATCTACTTTACTTTTTAAAGATTTTATTTACTTATTTTTAGAGAGAGGGGAAGGGAGGGAGAAAGAGAGGGAGAGAAACAACAATCAGTTGCCTTCCCACACCCCCAACTGCCCACCCCCAACCGAGGACTGGGCCTGCAACCCAGGCATGTGTCCTGACTGGGAATCGAACTGGTAACCCTTCAGTTTGTAGGACAATGCTCAACACACTGAGCTACAGCAGTCAGGGCTCTTACTTGTTTCTTTTAAAGGTTGCACTAAAGTTGAAAAGAAAGTATAGAGTGCCATATACACCATTATTTCTGCCCATCCCCCACTCCCAGTGTCCTCTTTACATCTTGCATTAATATGGTACAGTGGTTAAAACTGATATATCAATATTGATACTTTATTACTGATTAAAATCTATAGTTTGCATTAGGGTTTACTCTTTGTGTTGTACAGTTCTATGGATTTAAAAAATTCATAATGTCATGTATCTACCATTGTAGCTGTTTGTGTGTGTTTTTAATCCTCACTGAAAACATTTTTTTCATTGTTTTTAGTGAGAGAGAAAGAGAGGGATAGAGAGAAGAGATAGAGAGAAACATCCATGTGAGAGAGGAACATGGACTGATTGCCCTCTCTTATGTGCCTCCACCAGGGATGAATCCATAGAACTGTATGACACAAAGAGTAAACCTGCAACCTGGGCATTTACCCTGACCAGGAATCAAACCTGCAGCCTTCTAGTCTAGAGGACAATGTTCTAACCAACTGAGCCACCCAGCCAGTGCTCCACCATTACAGTTTTATATAGAATAGTTTCACTTTAAAAAATGCTCTGTGCTTCACTCATTCACCTCTGCCTACCTTCCTTTGATGCGTGGGTCACCGGCCAGCAGTGATCACAGAACACTGCGGATGGCTCAACAAAATGCAAGAAAAAACATGCACAGAGACGGATTAGTTTCTGTGGAGAAGTAGGGATGGAATGGCCACCCCCTCTAGTGGGGAGCACACCGATTTACTGTCCAAACCTGCTTTCATTGGGCTTGTTTTGCATAATAATTCAGGTAAAGTACAGTACTCATTACCAGGAAGTAAGGAACAATAGATAACAAGGAACTCTGCAGGTCTATTTTGAGTCAGGGTCAAAGACCTGTAAGACTTTGAGGAACAAACTAACTTCCTCCTTGGACCCCTCTCATTCAACTGAGAGCATTCTAAACAAAGAAGGTTTCAGAGTAATTTACATGTTCTTTCTTAGGCCTGATCACCCAGGGAATCTGCCCTTTTCAGCCCAGAGCTGCACCACCCTGTCATTGTTTCAGGCTTAGGTGGAGCAAGGGAACTAAGGCAACCAAGAGATAAGGAGATTTTCTCCCAGACAATGAGAACTCAGGCTATGTCAAAGCAGAGGAGTGAGGATCCATCACCCCCTTTTGCTGTACCCCCAAAGTCCTTCTTTGGGGGGCCTCCCACATGATCGTGCCTGTCTTAGATCATTCCCCCCTTGGGGAATCTTACCCGTCTTTGGCTAACCGACCAAGCTTTGGGGTTCAGTTATGAATGAAGCAGCAAAAGCAGCATTCCTGCCAGGGAGAATAGTTTTTGTCTCCTTGCTGGCTTACGGTTCCAAGGGTGTTCCCTTAGCCTTAGTCTAGGCGGGGGTTACAGCTTCTGATACCAGGCAGGGCAGTTCCTAACATTCCTTTGATAACCACTGATCTTTTTATTGTCCCCATAGTTTTATCTTTTCCAAAATGTTATAAAATTGGAGTCATGAATGTAGGCTTTACAGATTGGCTTCTTCTACTTCTGAATATGCATTTAAAATTCCTCAATATATTTTCATAGCTAGATAGCTAATTTATTTCTAGTACTAAATAATATTCTGTTACATGGATGGATCATAGTTTATCCCTTCATCTATTGGATAGGTATATCTATTGAAGGATATATTGTTTGCTCCCAATTTTTTGAAAATTATGAAAAAATTTGATATCTATATATGCAGATTTTTGTTTGTATGTAAGTTTTCAAATAATTTGTATAAATACATAGAAGTATGATAGCTGAATTTTATGGTAGACCTAAATGTAATTTTGTAAGAAACTGCCATCTTTCAAAATGGTTCTTTCATTATGTATGTCCACCAACAATGAATAAGAGTGCTGGTTGGTCCACATACTAACCAGCATTTGTTTTTTTAATGTTTTGAATTTTAGTCATTTTAAATTTTTTTTAATTTTAATCTTTGTTCAAGTCAATTTTAGTCATTTTTAGTAGGTATATTTTGTATTTCATGGTTTAAATTTACAATTTCCTAATGATAAAATGCTTATTTGTTCTCTGCTGTCTTAACTGGTGAGCTGTCTGCTTTATTCAGTAGCTTATTTTATTATTGTTCAGTTTTAGGCATTTTTC
Organism: Phyllostomus discolor; assembly: GCF_004126475.2. Taxonomy (NCBI): domain Eukaryota; kingdom Metazoa; phylum Chordata; class Mammalia; order Chiroptera; family Phyllostomidae; genus Phyllostomus; species Phyllostomus discolor. The sequence continues at coordinate 138,806,433 of NC_040903.2, read as the reverse complement.
TATATTTTGGGTATAAATTATTTACCAAATGTGAGTTTTGTGAATAATTTTTCTCTCAATCTTTGGCTTCATTTTTCATTATATTAGCAATGTCTTTTGCAGAACATAAGTTTTTAATTTTAATGAAGTTCAGCTTATCATTTTTTCTTCATGGTCATGCTTTTGATGTTAAATCTACCAAGCTATCACCAAATATAAGGTCACCTATATTTTCTCTTGTGTTTTCTTTTAGGAGTTTTATAATTTTCCATTTTAATTTGGGTCTATGATCCATTTTGAGTTAATTTTTGTAAAATGTGTGAGGTCTGAGTCTAGATTGATTTTTAAAATATGAGTATCTAGTTCTTCCACCACCATATATGGAAAACATCTTTTCTCTTTTAAAATTTCTTTAAATTTTTAAATTATAGTTGACATTTAATATCATGCAGTTTCAGTTGTACAACATCAACATAGTCACTAAACATTTATATTACTTATAAAGTGATCATCCAAACCATCCTTTCTTTTTTCTTTTTTAATCTCCACCTGAGGATATGTTTATTGATTTAAAGAAAAAGAGACATCGATGTGAGAAACATCCATCAGTTGCCTCCCATATTAGAGCCCTGACTGGGGATTAAACCTACCACCTAGGTATGTTCCTGGACAGGGAATCATACCCTCAACCTTTTAGTGTATGGACACCCAGCCAGGGCACACCATCCTTTCTTGATTAAATTGTCTTGTTCCTTTGTCAAGTAATTGTTGATTAGATTTGTGTGGGTCTATTTATGTACTCTCTAGTGTACTATGTTTATCAATTTAGCTATTTATTCACCAATATTGTGATATTTTAGTCATGGTAGCTGTATACTAAGTCTTGAATTCAGATAATGTGAATCCTCTGAATTGTTTTCTTCATTGGCTACTCTAGGTCATTTGCCTTACAAAATAATATAATATAATTTTCTGGGTTTTTGACTGAGATTGTGTTGAATTTATAGATCAAGTGAGGAAGAACTGTGATCTTGACAATACTGAGTCTTCCTATGCATGAAGTTGAAACATCTCTCAATTTATTCAGATCTTTTATTTCTCTCAACAGCATTTTGTAGAGTTCATCATACAGATTTTATACATTTTACAAAGTTTTAGGCCTGTACTTTGGGGGAGGGTGCTAATAAAAGTGATGTGTGTTTTTAATTTTAAATTTCAATTGGTCGTTGCTGGTACATAAGAAAGCAACTGACTTTTGTATATTAGTTTTGTATCCTGCAACTTTGCTATAATGTCTTATTAGTACTAGTAGGTTTTTTGAAATTTTCTTGACAATCATGTTATCTGTGAACAAAGACAGTTTTATTTCTTCCTTTTCAATGTGTATAATTCTCATTTCCTTTTCTTGTCTTATTGCATTATCTTGGACTTCCAGTATGATGTTGAGTAGGAAGGAATGGTGAGGGGGAACAATTTTGTCATGCTCCCCATATTTGTATGAAAGAAGCTAATTTCTGACCATTAAGTATAATGTTAGCTGTAGCTTAAAAAAAGTCTTTTATCAAACTGAGAAAATTATACTCTATTCATATTTTTCAAAGAACCAATTTTTTATTTTATTGATTTTCTGTATCATTTTTCTGTCTTCAGTTTTATTTACTTATGCTCTTAACTTTCATTACTTTCTTCTACTCGCTTTAGATTTCTTTTGCTTTTTTAAAAATTTTAGTTTCCTTAAGTGGAAGCTTAGATTGTTGTTTCTTTTATTTTAATTCTCTTATAATACATACAGTCAGCACTATAAATTTTCCTCTAAGCACTACTTTGGTTGCATTACACAAATTTTGCCAAATTGTATTTTCAACATAAATTTTGAATTTCATTTTACTACATTCATGTATGCTGGAAAATGTAGAGTCTTTAAAATGTTTCTCTTTTTAGAACTCATCTAATTTTTCTGTGCTATCCTATTTTTGCTGCGTGTTGAACAAAAATTTTAAAAAATGTTTTATATTATTCAAATCTATGAACTTCATCAATTCCAGTGCTTTAATTAGTTTTTTTTTTTTAAGTGTGTGCTTTATTTCTGACTTGTTGTTTCAGGTAGATGCTCATTTTTACTGATCTCTTAGTAAAACTTTTCTTCTGATGTTGGAGCCTAAGATTATTAGAACTGCTGTAGTTAAGACCTCCTGCCTAGGAGTTCTCTGAACCTCCTCTGGATCAACTGGGAATGGTTTGTCTAAGCTTTTCTCTGAACTAGGGCCTGCTGAGAGCCCAAGTGGGGCCATTCTTGGGCATTCCTTCAGCCTATGTTACTGAATCCTGCCACTGCTATAACTCATGATCAGGTCTCTTGGCTTGATCAATACCTACTATTTCTTCATGGCTGAAGAAATGGTTGAGCCACAGTCCTACCTCAGGTTTGCTAATGATGTAGACCTCTCCAGTTCTGTGTCACATCCTCTAGGCAGTTCCTGGTCTACGTTATAGGGTTATTTTGAATCTCTCCACATAGCCCTGCTTGCATGTATCTAAATATAAATTTAACAGCGTTTTTTTTTTTTTGGCCATCAAAAAGTTATGGGAAATCAGGACTTCCGGCAAGATGGAGGAATAGGTGAATACACCGTACCTTCTCGCACAACCAAGATTAGAACAACAATAATTTACAATAATTACAGATAGAATAACGCCCAGAACCGATAGAGGATTTATCTGAATGGAAGTCGGATAGCCAAGAAGTTGAAGTAGATGCGTTCATCTGGACTGGTAGGAGAAGATGAGCCAGGCGGGTGCGGGGCTGGCGCGGGTTGGCGGTGCCCGGAGGTTGGGGAAAGTTTGGTGCGAAATCGGCGCGACAGCCATCTGGGGCGCAAGAACGCAGCGGTGATCCCTGAGTATGCAAACTGCGGCTGGCAGACCCAGAGGGGTAGCAATTGTGGACCAGGGCAGAACTTGCAGCCTGGGAGCCCAGAGAAGGGTCTGAGCCCAGGAGAACGGAACTACTGCCATTGTTTTCTCCAGTCCCCGCTTGTGCCCCGCCCCCACATATAACGTCACAATCTAGTGACTGGGGTGCCCAGCCCCGGTGAACACCTAAGGCTCCGCCCCCCACCATAACAAGAGCGACCAGACCGGAAAAAAAAAAAAAAAAAAGAAGAGACAGGGAAAAATATGTTTTCAACAGAGCAGGTCAGTCCCCCAGGACTCATCCTTTTGAGTGACCAAGAAATAGCCAATCTATCAGATGAGCAGTTCAAAACACTGGTGATCAGAAAGCTCATGGAATTGGTTGCTTTTGGGCGCAATTTAGATGAAAGGATGCAGGTTACCATAAAAGAGATGCAGGAAGATATACGGAGGAGAGCCAATAGTGAAAGGAAGGAATCTGAGTCTCAAAACAATACAGTGGACCAGAAGGAAGATAGAATCAACCAAGCAGGAAAACATGATGAAATAAGAATTCAAAAAATCAAGGAAAAGCTTAAGAGCATCCAGGACACCTTTAAACGTTCCAATATCCGAATTATAGGGGTACCAGAATGGGAAGGGGAAAAGCAACAAATTGAACATGTATTTGAACAAATAATAGAGGAGAACTTCCCCAATCTGGCAAAGGGAACAGTCTTCCAAGAAATCCAAGAAGCTCAGAGAGCCCCAAAGAAGTTGGACCCAAGAAGAAACACACCAAGGCACATCATAATTACATTAGCCAAGGTAAAAATGAAGGAGAGAATCCTAGAAGCAGCAAGAGATAAGGGGACAGTAACCTACAAAGGAGTTCCCATCAGACTGTCAGCTGATTTCTCCTAAGAGACCTTACAGGCAAGAAGGGGCTGGAAAGAAATATTCCAAGTCATGAAAGACAAGGACCTATATCCCAGATTGCTCTATCCAGCAAAGCTCTCATTTAGAATGGAAGGGCAGATAAAGTGCTTCTCAGATAAGGTCAAGTTAAAGGAGTTCATCATCACCAAGCCCTTACTTTATGAAATGCTAAAGGGACTTATCTAAGAAAAGAAGATAAAGAAAAGACATGTATAGTAAAAGGACAGCAAACTCACAAATATTAACAACCACACCTAAAGCAAAACCAAAAGAAACTAAGTAAACAATTAGAACAGGAACAGAACCACAGAAATGGAGGGCACATGGAGGGTTAGCAGCAGGGGGGTGGGAGGAGGAGAGAGGAAGAAAAGGTTCAGAGAATAAGTAGCATAGAATGTAGGTTGAAAATAGACAGTAGGAGGGCAAGAATAGTATGGGAAATGTAGAAGCTAAAGAACTCATAAGTATGACACATAGACATGAACTAAAGAGGGGAAACATGGGTGGGAGGGGGGTACAGGGTGGAGGGGAGAGAAGGGGGGAAATGGGACAACTGTAATAGCATAATCAATAAAATATATTTTAAAAAAAGTTATGGGAAATCCTGAGTACTTTTCATGCTATGCAGTAGCTGAGAATGATTCTTCTCTATTTCCATGCAGTTCTACTATTTTTTTTCTTTGTTGTGGATATCTCCACTGGCATGAGGGCAGCCTTCAATTCCATTTCTTCCCAGATGGGATGTTGGGTACAAACTCCAGAGAGGTTGGATGGCTGATGACATCCATAGAACCTATATTTTAGTATTTTGTATGCTTATATTTTAAAGAGCATAATATTTTTTTTTAAAATTAATATGCTTTTCTCAGTTCATCTAATACTTGAACTCTTGCTTAAAAAAGAAAGAGGGAAATCCTTATCTGACTACCTCCACTATCTTGCTTTGTCTTCCTTCTTCATTACAATCTACTTTTTCCAGAAGGGAAAGATTTATTTTTCATTCCCTTGTCCCTTATATTAATCTCTGTGGCCAAACTGGCAGGCCTGTCCCTTGGAAAGTCAAGACATTAAATAGAAAATTTTTTTAAAAACCCTCTCTTTCTCTTAGAGCTATGGTTTCAAAATTATTTATACTTTAAAACTTGAAAATAGTTTTAAAAGATGTTTTGGAATTTTAAATTTTATTTTGGATTTCATAGCTGAAAAATTTTCCTTCTTTATGCATTCCTGTTACTATAGTTCTTAACAGCAGAGCCCAGTGATTTAGCACTTTGTAGATTGTAGGCCTTGGTTTGGATTCATTATTTAGGTATTTTTTGGTAAGTTGTTTAACCTCACCAGCATCCATGTGTCTCATCTATAAAACAGGAATAGTAATAGGATCTGTTTCCTAGACTAATTGATATATATAAAGCACCAAGCAATACCTGTACTTACCTACCACAATAATTCTGCTAATGACAAAATATTATAACAAAGTTTATCAGAAAAAAACCTGTGAAATCTACTTAAAATAATCTCTCTCTAAACTTGGAAAAATCTATGAAAATTTAAATAAAAATTATTATATTCATATCTATAAATTTAGTAGAAGAGATGCCATACAGTTATATGGTTTGTTCATGTCATTTGGTCTTCACATGGCCAATTCTAGCTGTATATTAAAAGAAATGCCCTTAGAGACCAGATCGAGTTTTCATATTTAGCTTCCTAAAGCAGGAACCTAGCCCAGCTGGCATTCTGGGACTCCTTCCATCTTTGGTTTGAGTTGATGATTCAGTGAAGTACATGCTGTTCTTGCATCAGAAGTAGCAGTGTTAATTCCTTTATGCCAAATACTTTCACAGGAGCTCAGGCTGAATTCCTTTCACGACTGCTTATTGCAGAGTCACTGAGGCAGCTGGTGGAAAAGTCCATGTCGATCCTTTTGAGACCTGTGCCTTTGGAAAACAGTGTATGTTGTTCTGCATCTCAGAGGAGCAAGTAACATGGTACAAAACTACTAGGGAATCTCCATGTATTCTTCACTGACTTGTAGGAACTCCATGGATAGCTGTTAAGTATCCTAGAATTAGGTTGATTATATATTTTTTTAATCTGAGGAGTATTTATAAAGTGAAAAGTAGCATAGTTAATGATTACGTTGAGACAACAGATATAAAATGGGACTGTCCTGAGTAAATTTGGTTGTATAGTCGCTTTACTATACTCTACAGTCCCTGATCCTTTTATTCTTTTTAAAATTCCAAACCTGAGTTACTTTATTTCTCTCTGTTGTATACTACAGATGAATGTCCCAGTATAGCCTATAACTAATTTTTTATTTTCTTCTAAGCATTAGTTTTTCTACTTTAGGAGGGTATAGAGGGTACTTATATTCCTCCTTGGTTCTCATCAGCTAATCCAAAACATGCCTCATTTCATAGATAACGCTGTGCACATTTTCCAATAGCCATTCCAATAGCATACTCATTCCACAAGTGTTTACTGAGTACTTATTTTGAAGCAAGAGCTGTTCTAAGTTCAGTGCCTGTCTTATGCAGCTGATATTCTACTGAACAGACATGATATACACTAAATAATAAGATATGTATTTTAGATAGTGAAAATTACAATGAAGAAAGTGAAACAGGGATTATGCCAGATTAAAAGGAGACCACTTTAGATAAGCTGGACTCTAAAAACATCTGAGACCCAAACGATAAGGAGCCAGATATATGGATGTAATTATCAAAAGGAAAGTATTGCAAAATGGGGAAACAGTAAGTGTAAATATACTGTAGTAGGAATGATCTTAATATACTACAGAAATGTGTGTCAATGTGGAGAAAATGAGTAGAAAAGTACTGAAGTTTCAGATCTTATATGGCTATACAGGTAGACCTAATACAGAATCTGAAGGCTTTAATTCTAATTGCAATAGAAAGCTATTCAACTGTTCTAAGCATGTGAGTGGCATAGTCTGATTGTTTTTTACAGATTACAAACTTCTTTTTGTTTTTTTAAATTAAATTTATTGGGGTGACATTGATTAATAAGATTATATAGGTTTCATGCATACAATTCTATGATACATCATCTGTATATTTCATTGTGTGTCCACCACTCAAGGTCAAATCTTCCACCACCATATATTTGATTCCCTTTACCCTTTTCCACCTGTCTACCCTCTTCCATCTGGTAACCACCATAGTATTGTCTGTGTTGCTTGTTCATTTGTTGTTTTCAGTTTTATATTCTACATACAAGTGAATCATATGGTTATTAACTTTTTCTGTCTGACTTATTTTGCCTAGCATGATATTCTCAGGATATGTCCATGTTGTCACAAATGGCAGTATTATATCTTTTCCCATGGCTGAGTATTCTATCATACATGTGCCACATCTTTATCCAATCATCTTTATCCAATCATTGTACATATTTACTACATCATCTTCATCCATTCATGTCTCTCTGTTTCTGCTGCATACATGCATGCAATACTTTGATGCTTTTATATTTTTCATTAACAAAATTGAGGATTATTTCCTCAGGTAATCTTAGGTTTACCATTTCCAGTGTTTATCTATTTGAATTGAAGATATTTCAGTTCTTTAATTCAATAGCCTAAAATTAATCTTGCATACAACCTTTAAAAAACTTATTTTACACAATTACTAACATAATTTCTGTCAATTATTGTCTTTTTAATTTTATTTTAATCATTGCTCAAGTACAGTTTTCTGTCCTTTACTCCCATCCCAGCCCACCCACCCATCCTTCCCCACCTCCCTCCCAATTCAATTATTGTTTTTATAGTCTTTCTTCAGTCCTTTCTTGCTCACATCCAGTGCTTTCCAAAAAGTACATCTCAATCCCACTCTGGTAAAGAGTGCTGGTTGCCCATCCCATATTCATTCTCATTTTCTTTACTACATAAGTGATTTGTTGGGAATGGTAATATGACTAGTGAAAGACCACAAGAACAGCCTCCCTTGTAGTTTATAGCACAATGTGGTTCAAAAAGATATAACTGCAAGTCATAAGATGAGTTTGTAATAAAAGCTCCTCAAAAGGGAAGGGAAAATAGCAAAGTCACCTCTTCTTCCTTCTCTTTCCATTGGCCTGGAATACAGTCTCAATACCTGTTGGCTGAAAAATATTGTGATTATGAGTTCTAGAGTTTCACACTATGTATCATAGAGCAGAAAGAGAAAACCTAGGATGTTGATATTTTGGAGTTTCTGATTCACAGCTCTCAGGAGTGAAACTGTTTCTAGCTGATGCATATTCTTTTATGATCATGTGTCAACTGATAATACACTAATGCCTTTTTCATAATTAATTAATTTTTATTCTTCTATGTGGAGTCTTCGATGCAGGCAAGCAAGTCTTTCCATTCTCTGAACATTTTATGTATATGTGTCTGCTCCCATGCCTTGGCACATGCTATTGTTTTTTTCTCTAGGTCTTTATCACTATATGGAGAGATCACAAAGGCAGGTACAATGTTTCAGTCTTTGCCTATCAAACAAGTTCTGAGCATAGTGCTTTGGACATAGAAGGCCTTCAATATTTGCCCCTTCAGTATTTATTGAGTGATATTTAATTTCCTTCTATTTAATCCTTCTCCTTTAAATTAAGTAATTATTAATTACTTCAAAATCTGGCTTAGAATTAATTTTATTTAAAAATATTTTATTTATAATTTATATTTTATTACATTTATAATTAAAATTTATATTTTATTTAATTTTGTTTTTTAAAGAGAAGTATGGAGGGAGAAAGAGAGAGTGAGAGACACATTAATGTGTGGTTGTCTCTTACATGCACCCGACTGGAGACCTGGCCCACAACCCAGGAATGTGTCTTGACTGGGAATCGAACTGGTGACCCTTTGGTTTTCAGGCTGGCATCCAATCTGCTGAGTCACACCAGTCAGGGTGAAAAACTAATTCTCTCTGGAAAGATTTTATGATCAATTCCACTCGATAAGGACCACAGTTTCACTTGACATTATCTTGGTACTTACATAACTCTTGATTAATAAAAGTGACCATCTGAGTCTTCCTGATATATGCTGTGGTTCTCCAATATATACTAAAATATTCTGTGGGCAGGAATCCATACAATATCTGATATAATGTTCTGTTATGAAGTAAGAGCTCTTCTCTACAATGTCTGACATAATGTGTTACAAGGTAAGATTCTAATAAATACTTTTCTTTATTTTAGAACATTTTATTTATTCATTTAAAAATTTTCTATTGTAATTCTACTACAGTTGTCCAATTTTCTCTTCTTTGCCCTCCTCTTCCCAGCCCACCCCTTCACTCCCAGTCAATCCCCTCACTTTTGTCCATGTTTATGGGTTACTCATACATGTTCTTTGACTGGTTCCTTTCTCTTCTTCCCATAACCCCCTCCCCAGTCCCTTCTGGCTGCTGTCAGTCTGTTCCATGTTTCTATTTCTCTGGTTCTACTTTACTCATGAGTTTTTTGTTGTTGTTGTTGTTAATTAGATTCCTCTTATAAATGAGGTCATACGATATTTGTCTTTCACTGACTGGCTTATTTCACTTAGTATAAAAGTCTCTAGTTCTATCCATGCTGTCACAAACGTTAGGAGCTCCTTCTTTTTTTCTCCTGCACAGTATTTCATTGTGTAAATGTACCACAGTTTTTTATTTACTCATTCACTGATAGGCACATAGGCTGTTTCTAGCACTTGGGTACTGTAAATAGCACTGCTATGAACACAGTGGTGCATAGGTTCTTTTGAATAGGTGTTTTGGGATTCTTAGAATATATTCCATGCAGCAGAATTGCTGGGTCAAAAGGCAGGTCCATTTTTAAGTTTTTGCAAAAATTCTCAGTGGCTGTACCAGTCTTCATTCCCACCAACAGTGCACTGGGGGTTCCATTTTCTATACATCCTCTCCAGCACTTGTCATTTGTTGATTTATTAATGATAGCCATTCTGATAGGTGTGAGGTGATATCTCATTGTGGTTTTAATTTGCATCTCTCTGATGGGTGGTCATGTTGGGGATCTTTTCATATGTCTATGGGTCATCTGTATGTCTTCCTTAGAGAAGTGTCTATTCAGGTAATTTGCCCATTTTTTAATTGGACTGTTTGTTTTCCTGGTGTCAAGTCATTTGTCTTTACATATTTTGGAGATTAAACCCTTTTGTAATGTATGATTGGCAAAATATTCTCCCATACAGTTGATTCCATTTTTATTTTGATGATGGTTTCTTTAGCTTGCAGATTTTTAACTTGATGTAGTTCCATTTGTTTATTTTTTCCTTTATTTCCCTTGCCTTAGGACATGTATTGGCAAAAATATTTCTACATCAGATATCTGAAATTTCACTGCCTATGTTTTCTTTTTTTTTTTTTGAATGTACATACCCAAATATTTTTTTTTTTAATTTCAATCATTGTTCAAGTACAGTTTTCTGCCCCCTACTCCCGTTTCAGCCCCTCCACCCAACCCTCCCCCCTTCCCCCCATTACCCCCCACCCTTAATTTTTGTCTATGTGTCCTCCAAATTTGTTCCTGTAATCCCTACCCATTCCCCCCTGAAATTCCCTCTTCTCTCCCCTCTGGCCACTGTCAGACTATCCCCTATTTCAGTGTCTTTGGTTATATTTTGCTAGTTTTTTGTTTTGTTTTGTTTTGTTGTTTAGATTCCTGTTAAAGGTGATATCATGTGGTATTTGTCTTTCATTGCCTGGCTTGTTTCACTTAGCATAATGCTTTCCAGCTCCATCCATGCTGTTGCAAAGGGTATGAGCTCCTTCTTTCTTTCTGCTGTATAGAATTCCATTGTGTAAATGTGCCATAGTTTTTTGATCCATTCATTTACTGATGGGCATCTAGGTTGCTTCCAGCACCTAGCTATTGTAAATTGTGCTGCTATGAACATCGGGGTGCAAAGGTTCTTTTGGATTGGTGTTTTAGTGTTCTTAGGATAGAGTCCCAGCAATGGAATTGCTGGGTCAAAAGGCAGATCCACTTTTAGTTTTCTGAGGAAGTTCCAAACTGCTTTCCATAATGGTTGTACCAGTCTGCAGTCCCACCAACAGTGCACTAGGGACCCCGTTTCTCCACATCCTCTCCAACACTTGTTATTTGTTGCTTTGTTTATGATGGCCATTCTGACTGGTGTGAAGTGGTATCTCATTGTGGTTTTAATTTGCATCTCTCTGATGGCTAGCGATATTGAACATCGCTTCATGTGTCTTTGGATTTTCTGTATGTCCTCCTTGGAGAATTGTCTGTTCAAGTCCTTTGCCCATTTTTTAATTGGGTTACTTGTCTTCTTAGAGTGGAGTCGCGTAAGTTCTTTATATATTTTGGAGATTAAACCCTTGTCTGAGGTATCATTAGCAAATATGTTTTCCCATACAGTTGGTTTTCTTTTTATTTTGATACTGTTTTCCTTAGCTGTGCAAAAGCTTTTAATTTTGATGAGTTCCCATTTGTTTATTCTTTCCTTTATGTCCCTTGCTCTAGGAGACAAGTCAGTAAAAAAGTTTCTTCGTGAAATATCTGAGATTTTCCTACCTACGTTCTCTTCTAGGACTTTAATGGTGTCACGCTTTATATTTAAGTCTTTTATCCACCTTGAATCTATTTTTGTATAAGGTGTAAGTTGGTGCTCGAGTTTCATTTTTTTGCACGTAGCTGTCCAGTTCTCCCAACACCATTTGTTGAAGAGGCTATTTTTATTCCATTTTATGTTGCTGCTTCCTTTGTCAAATATTAATTGACCGTAGAGGCTTGGGTTTATTTCTGGGCTCTCTGTTCTGTTCCATTGGTCCATGTGCCTGTTTTTATGCCAGTACCAGGCTGTTTTGATTACAGTGGCCTTGTAGTATAGTTTAATGTCAGGTATTGTGATTCCTCCTACTTTACTCTTCTTTCTCAAAATTGCAGCAGCTATTCGGGGTCGTTTATGGTTCCATATAAATTGTTGAAGTGTTTGTTCTATGTCTGTGAAATATGCCATTGGTACTTTAATCGGTATTGCATTGAATGTGTAGATTGCTTTTGGTAGTATGGACATTTTAATGATGTTAATTCTTCCAATCCATGAACACGGTATATGTTTCCATTTGTTTGTGTCCTCCTTGATTTCTCTCCTCAGTGTTATGTAGTTTTCTGAATACAGGTCTTTTACCTCTTTGGTTAGGTTTATTCCTAGGTATTTTATTTTCCTTTTTGCTATTTCAAATGGGATTTTTTTCTTGATTTCTGCTTCTGCTGTTTCATTGTTGGTGTACAGAAATGCCTTTGATTTCTGGATATTGACTTTGTATCCCGCTGTTTTACCAAATTCATTTATTAGGTCAAGCAGTTTTTTGGTGGAGTCTATAGGATTTTCTATGTACACTATCATGTCATCTGCAAACAGTGACAGTTTTGTTTCCTCCTTTCTGATTTGGATTCCTTTTATTTCTTTTTCTTGTCTGATTGCTGTGGCTAGAACCTCCAGTACTATATTGAATAGAAGTGGTGAAAGTGGACATCCTTGTCTTGTTCCTGTTCTTAGTGGAAAAGATTTTAATTTTTGCCCATTGAGTATAATGTTGGCTGTAGGTTTCTCATATATGGCCTTTATTATGTTGAGGAATGCTCCCTCTATTCCCACTTTACTGAGTGTTTTTATCATAAATGGGTGCTGTACCTTATCAAATGCTTTTTTCTGCATCTATCGATATGATCATGTGGTTTTTGTCTTTGCTTTTGTTTATGTGATGTATTACATTTACTGATTTGCGTATATTGTACCATCCTTGCATACCTGGAATGAATCCCACTTGGTCATGGTGTATGATCTTCTTAATGTACTGTTGGATGCGGTTTGCCAGTATCTTGTTGAGGATTTTAGCGTCAATGTTCATCAGCGATATTGGCCTGTAGTTTTCTTTCTTTGTTGTGTCTTTATCTGGTTTTGGGATTAAGATGATGTTGGCCTCATAAAAAGAGTTTGGTAGTCTTCCATCTTTTTGGATTTTTTGAAATAGTCTGTGAAGGATAGGTGTTAGTTCTTCCTTAAATGCTTTGTAGAATTCTCCTGTGAAACCATCTGGTCCAGGGCTTTTGTGTGTTGGGAGTTTTTGGATTACTGCTTTGATTTCTTTTGCTGTTATTGGTTTGTTGAGGCTTTCTGCTTCCATTTTATTGAGTTTTGGAAGGTTATATTTTTCTAGAAATTTGTCCATTTCATCTAGGTTTTCAAATTTCTTGGCATACAGCTCTTTGTAGTAATTTGTTACAATCCTTTGTATTTCTGTGGTATCTGTTGTAATCTCTCCTCTTTCATTTCTGATTGTGTTTATTTGGGTTTTCTCTCTTTTTTTCTTGATGAGTCTGCTTAAAGGCTTGTCGATTTTGTTTATCTTTTCAAAGAACCAACTCTTGGATTCATTGATCTTTAGAATTGTGCTTTTAGCCTCTATGTCATTTAATTCTGCTCTGATCTTGGTTATTTCCTTCCTTCTGCTTGCTCTGGGCTGTCTTTGTTGTTGTTCCTCGAGTTCTTGTAGACGTAGGGTTAGGTTGTTTGTTTGAAATGTTTCTAACTTTTTTAGGTGGGCCTGTATCGCTATGATCTTCCCTCTCAGGACTGCCTTGGCTGTGTCCCATAAGTTTTGGGTTGTTGTGAGTTCGTTTTCATTTGTTTCCAAAAACCGTTTGATTTCTTCCCTAATATCATTCTTGACCCATTCATTGTTTAATAGCATGCTGTTTAATCTCCACGAATTTGAGTGTTTTGGGTTTTTTTCCTTGTGGTTGGTTTCTAGTTTCAGTCCCTTGTGATCCGAGAAATTGCTTGGTATGATTTCAATTTTTTTGAAATTGTTGAGGCTTGTTTTGTGTCCTATCATGTGGTCAATCTTTGAAAATGTTCCTTGTACATTTGAAAAAAATGTGTATTTAGCTTCTTTGGGATGGAGGGTTCTGTAAATATCAGTAAAGCCCAGCTCGTCTAGGGTATTGTTCAATGCCACAATATCTTTGTTGATGTTTTGTTTGGAAGATCTGTCCATTTTTGATAAAGGGGTGTTAAAGTCCCCCACAATAATTGTGTTGCTGTCCATATCTTTCTTGAAGTCCTCTAAGAATTTCTTTATGTATTTAGGTGCTCCTATGTTGGGTGCATATATATTTACTATGTTCATGTCTTCTTGGTGAATTCTTCCCTTGAGTATTATGAAATGACCTTCTGGGTCTCTCTTTATGGATCTTCTTTGGAAGTCTATTTTGTCAGATATGAGTATTGCTACCCCGGCTTTTTTCTCCTGTCCATTTGCTTGGAAAATTTGTTTCCAGCCCTTCACTTTCAACCTGTGCAGATCTTTTATCCTGAGGTGGGTCTCTTGTAGACAGCATATGTGTGGGTCATGTTTTCTTATCCAATCAGCTATTCTATGTCTTTTGATTGGAGCGTTTAGTCCATTTACGTTTAAGGTTATTATTGATAGGTACTTATTCATTGCCTTTTATGTACGTGTGATCCTCTCTCACTCTCTCTTTTCCTTTCTTTCCTTAAAGCAGTCCCTTCAGCATCTCTTGCAGAGCTGGTTTAGTGGAGGTGTATTCTTTTAGACTTCTTTTGTCTGAGAAGCTTCTTATTTGGCCTTCTATCTTAATTGAGAGCCTTGCTGGGTAAAGTAGTCGTGGTTGCAGGCCTCTGGTTCTCATTACTTGGATTATTTCTTGCCATTCTCTTCTAGCTTGGAGTGTTTCCGTTGAGAAGTCAGCTGTTAGCCTTATTGGGGCCCCCTTGTATGTTACTTCCTTCTTCTCCCTTGCTGCCTTTAAGATTCTCTCTTTGTCTTGAAATTTTGCCATTTTAATTATGATGTGTCTTGAGGTGGGCCTCCTTGGGTTCCTCTTGATTGGGACTCTCTGTGTTTCCTGTATTTGTGTGACTTTTTGTCTCATCAAATTAGGGAAGTTTTCCATCATCACTTGTTCAACTAGGTTTTCTATCCCTTGTTCTTCTTCTTCTCCTTCTGGTATCCCTATTATACGGATATTATTACGTTTCATATTGTCTTGCATTTCTCTTAATCCCTCTTCATTCTTTCTGAGCCTCTTTTCCCTTTCTTGCTCTTTCTGGGTGTTTTCTTCTATTTTGTCCTCTAGCTCGCTGATCCGATCTTCTGCTTCATCGATCCTGCTTTTCATTCCTTCTACTGTGTTCTTCATTTCAGAGATTGTATTCTTCATTTCCTCTTGGCCCTTGTTGAGAATTTCTATTTCCTTTTTTATGCTGATGTAGTTTTCATTGAGTTCATTGTAGCTTCCCTGTAGTTTCTCGTAGCTCATTGTGAGCTCATTGAGCTTCCTGACAATCACTGCTTTGAATTGAATATCTGATAGTTGAATTGCCTCTGTTTCATTTAGCATTCTTTTTGAGGCTTCCTCCTTTCCTTTCATTTGGGGAGTATTTCTTTGTCTTCCCATTGTTTGTGAGACTCTTCTTGTTCACCTCAGCTTCTTATATTGATCTGTTCTGGCTCCCTCGGTTTATGATGTGAACTTTAGTAGAGTAGCAGTGAGTTTCAGTGGTACTGTTTCCTTGACCCCCCAAGCTCACTGGTCTTGGGCTGTTGTTTAAGTTGGCTTTGTGTTTGCCTTTGGGTTCTGATTGTTGTTGAGTCTTTCTTTGATGGTTCCTTCCCTCCAGCTGGTTAAATGTGGGTCACTCTGTCCATCACCTTCTATATTTTGTTGTGCTGGTGAGGGCAGGTTGTGTTGAGGCTGGTTCTTCTGTGTGTACAAGGTTTAAAGAAATCTTGTTCAGTTGTTTGTATTGGGTACTGTCTCTACTGTTTAGTTGTATTTCCAGATAAGCCTTGGATTGAGGTTTGTGTGGTTACTACTCCCTCCTTCACCTTCTTCTGCTGTTATCTGTTAGTGGTTCCTTAGTTGTTGGGTTTCCTCTTCCAGTGGGTATCCTGGTGTTCACCTCCTCCCCCTATTCTTTTTTGTCATCAGATGGAGGGGAGGGCAAAATGGTTTAAGACAGCTACCGAGAATTCTATGCTATTTACAGTAGTAGCAAGTAGGGAAGATATAGGAGATCCTTTCACTATGTATAGTGTTAACCGTGATCTTCCACCCAGCTAGCTGATTTTTAGAAAGGATGGAAAGAAGATAAGACTCTTGTTGGGGGAGGAAGGATTGTGCGTTGGATCTATAAAGCAGAGAGGTTGTGGGTGGTCAGATTCTGGGGTAAGGTGAGAGTAAAGGGTAGTAAATAGGTGTAGTGTGTGAGAGAATAGAGTTAACCACTACAGTAATAGAGTTCAGGAAACTTTGAAATGGGCTACGATCTGGGGGGGGGGTGTTGTGAAGTAATTACACTTGCATGGAACGGCAGTTATTTACAATAATATTATGGCAACATTCATATGGCAGAGTCTATGAAATCTAGGTAATAAGGATATGAAGTACGAAACATTGAGTAGTATGCTTATAGGACACAGGTGAGTTAATGGACAGTAGATTAGTAATACGGTATAGAAAGAGATATCAGGGGAAAGCTGTGAGGTCATACAATAAAACCAGCCTAGCAAAGCAGGCTATACAAAAATAAGAGGGATATAAAAATATTGTTTAAAAAAAAAACAAAGGATGTAGGAACACTGGAAAAATAATAATAATACAAATTTGCAATAACTTGCAGGTTCTTTGTAATAGCAGGGTGACATTTATCTCACTGTCCCAGCTGTTGTGATGCCCCTTCTTTGGGTTCAACTTTGGTCTTTTGGTCGTTCCAGGCTTTTGTCTCACTTGTAGGTATTTAGGAAAAAATTTAAAAAAGAAAAAAAATAGAAAAGGCAGATGAAGGCAGGAAGAAGAGATAAAATTGGAGGACAGGAAGGAGGAAGGAATAAAACAAGAAATCAGGTAAGAGAGGAAAAAGAAATCAAAAGAGAATAAAAACAATAAAACTTAAAAAATTAAAAATTGTTAAAAAAATAGAATCAAATTAAAAAGTCTCTTGATTTCAAAGTGGCCAAACCGGTTTTTTCTGCTCTTGCTGGCTGAGGCAGTCTGAAGGTTGACTTGTTTGGCTTTTCTTCCTAGGCCCGTGGGGTTCGCACTGGCTCTGCGGCCCGGCCGCCGCCCGGCGCGACCAGCGCGTCCCTCGCTCCCTGCGCTCCGGTGAGCGGGAGCGGCCCGTCTGCGCCTGCACGGCCGTCTGCCGCACGCCGGTGCCCCCGCGGGCGCGGCCTGTCCGCAGCCTGCGCGCTCACAGCTGGGGAGCAAACAGGCCAGAGCCACTGATCACTTCAGAATTCCCCAGTGTCTGTGTCCATCCACTCCTTCCTCTTGGGAAATTCCTCCCGATCGAGCCCGCCGCTCTCCAATGGCCCGGTTTCTCTCACCGCCAAAGCTCCAGCCAGAACGGTGACCCTGGGAGTCCCGGTCTGCAGCACGACTCGGCCCTGGCGTTCACCGCCTCCAAAGCTGCTCGCCACCCGGTGTGCCTGCCAGCACCTGGACTCCTCCCAGAGCCGCCCAGACCTTGCTCGGCTGGGGAGGGAGCAGCCGACCTGGCTCTCTCCCACTAACCCTATGGCAAACCCAGCCGCGGCCCCCGGGCCTGGGGCTGCAGCCCCGGTACCACACGCCTGTCCCGGGAGCCTACCTTGATGCAGCGATCTGTTCTTTGTTCTTTCGGTTCTGCCACAATCCTTGGTCCTCCGTTCTCAAAAATGCTGAAATATGTTGGTTGCTTGCCTTTCCACTCCAAAGATCGGTCAGGACTCTCTCCCCTGAGCAGAGGAAAGCCAAATCTGCTCCTTCCTACTCCGACGCCATCTTAGATCCCCCCTATGTTTTCTATTAGGACTTAAACTTATATATAGTCTCCTAACCATTTTGAGTTTCTTTTGATATATGGTGTCAGTTGGTGGTCTATTTTCAATTTTTTTTTACATGTAACAGTACAGTTCTTCCAACACCATTTATAAAAGAGTCTATTTTTACTCCATTATGTGTTCAAGCACCCCTTGTCAAATATTAACTGACCATAGAGACATGAGTTTGTTTCTGGGCTCTCTATTCTGTCCCATTGATCTCTGTCTGTTCTTATGCCAGTACCAGGCTTTTTTTGATATCAGTGGCCTTGTAGTATAGTTTTATATTATGTATTGTGATCTCACCAGTGTTATTCATCTTTCTCAAGATTGCTGATGCTATTTTGGGTGGTTTTTTGGTTCCATATGAATTTTTGGAGTATTTGTTCTAAACCTGCGAATGTGTCATTGGTGTTTTAATAGGGATTCCATTGAATCTATAGATTGCTTTGGATAGTATGGACATTTTAATGATATTAATTCTTCCAAAACTTAAACAGGGTCTATGCTTTCATTTATCTGTATCTTCCTCAATTTCTTTCTTCAGTGCTCTATAGTTTTCCAAATATAAGTCTTTTACCTCCTTGGTTAAATTAATTCCTAGATACTTTATTTTTATTGTTGCTATAGTAAATGAAGGTTTTTTCTTAGGTTCTCTTTCTGATAGTTCACTATGGGTGTAGAAAAATGCCATCAATTCATGAATATTGACTTTGTATCCTGTTATTTTGTTGAATTCCCTTATTAGGTCAAGTAATATTTTGGTAGACCTGATAGAGATTTCTATATACACTATCATGTCATCTGCAAATAATGACAGTTTTACTTCCTCCTTCCCAATTTAGATGTCTTTTATTTCTTTTTCTTGTCTGATTGCTGTGGCTAGAACTTCTAGTACCATGTTGAATAAGAGTGGTGAAAGCACACACTTTGTCTTGTTTCTGATTTTGAAGGAAACATTTTTTTGTTTTTGCACTTTGAGTTTTATGCTGACTATAGGTTTATTGTATATGGCCTTTATTATGTTGAGGTATTTTCTCTTTATTCCCAGTGTTCTCAGTGTTTTTACCATAAGGAGTGCTGATTTTATCAAACACTTTTTCAAAATCCACTGATATGATCATGAAGTTTTTTTGTTGTTGTTCAAGTACAGTTGTCTCCATTTTCCCCCCACCACTCTTCCTCACCCCAGTCATCCCCACCTCTCACCCCTGATCCCAACCCCCTTGGTTTTGTCCATGTGTCTTTTATAGATTTTCCTGAAAATTCATTCCCGTATTATTTAAAGTCCGTAAGTATTATTTAGTGACTTCTTTGTCTCTTATTATGGCCCTTGCTTTGAATTTTATTTTGTCTCATGTAAGTTTTTCTACTCCAGAATTTTTTTCATGTAGATTTCATTGAAATATTTTTCTATCTGTTCACTTTTAGCCTGTGTATATCTTTTGTTTTGAGTTGGGTCTCTTGTAGACAGCACATTTGTGGGTTGTGTTTTCTTATCGATTCAGCTACTCTATGTCTTTTGATTGGAGTATTTAATCCACTTACATTTAAGGTTAATTTTGATAGGTACTTATTCATTGCCATTTTTTCTTTTTGTGTCTGTATTCCCTCCCTCTCTTTTTCTTCACCTTCTTTAAGCAGTCCCTTTAGCATCTCTTGCAGTGCTAGTTTGATGGAGGCATATTCTTTTAGCCTTCTTTTGTCTGGGAAACTCTTTATTTTACATTCCATTTTAAATGAGAACCTTATTGGGTAGAGTAGTCTTGGTTGTACATCTTTGATTTTCATTATTTGGAATATTTAATGCCATTCCTTTCTGACTTGCAGTGTTTCTGTTGAGAAATCAGCTGATAGCCTTATTGGAGCTCCCTTGTATATTACTACTTTTTTCTCCCTTACTGTCTTTAAGATTCTCTCTTTGTGTTTAAATTTTGCCATTTTAATTATGATGTGTCCTAGAGTAGGCTTCTTTGGGTTCATCTTGATTGGGGCCCTCTGTGCTTCCTGGACTTGCATGACATTTTCCCTCACCAAGTTAAGAAAGTTTTCTGTCATTTTTTCAAATGGGTTTTATATACCTTTCTCCTTTTCCTCTACTTCTGTAATCCCTATGTTGTGAATATTGTTACATTTCATAGTGTTCTGCAGCTCCCTTTAACTATTTTTTTTTTTTGGTCTTTTTTCATTTTGTTGCTCCAACTGGGTCTTTTTTCTATCTCACCTTCCAACTCACTGATTTGATCCTCTGCTTTATCTAGCCTGCTTTTTTAAAAAGATTTTATTTATTTATTTTTAGGGAGGGAAGGGAGGGAGAGAGAGAGAGCGGGAGAGAGAGAGAGAGAGAGAGAAACATCAATGTGCGGTTGCTGGGGGTTATGGCCTGCAACCCAGGAATGTACCCTGGCTGGGAATCAAACCTGGGACACTTTGGTTCCCAGCCCGCACTCAATCCACTGAGCTATGCCAGCCAGGGCTTAGCCTGCTTTTAAGGTTAGGAGTATTCCTTCTAGTGTGCTCTTTGTTTCAGATATGGTACTTTTATTTCCTCCTGGTTATTATTCATAGTTTGTATGTCTTTTTTCATACTGATATAGTTTCCACTGAATTCCCTGTAGTTGTGTGTTCCTTTAGCATCCTTGTAACCATTACTTTGAACTCTATGTATGATAAATTGCTTTCCTCAATTTCATTTAGTACTCTTTCTGGGAATTCCTCCTTTTTATTTTTGATTGGGGTTTGTTTCTTTGCCTTCCTATTTTAGGTGGCTTCTTTTGTTTGCTTCTGTATATTAAATTCATCTGCTTTCATTCTCTGTCTTTGTAAGGTTCTTATGTGGGTTCTTTTGTTTTCATTGGGCTTTGGTTGTTGTTGGCTCATTTTTTGGTGGGTTCTCTCTTCTGGTTGGCTGACTTAGAATCATAACCCCCACCATATTTTGTATGCTGTTGTACAGGAACTGCCAGAATAAAACAAAACAACCCAGGAAACAACACCCACACCAGCAAAATATCCCCCAATCACTACCGTGATATCACAACAAATGAGCTAAGATTTATAAAGGTGGAAAGAGAATCAGAATATTATACAAAGGAAATAAGAATATGTGGTCACTAATGAAAAGAAAAATGATTATGAGAGAGTAGGGAAGGAGAAGTAATAAGATTAGAAAATAGAAAAAAGTCAAAAAAGGGAGAAAATAAAATTCACAACAGAAATACAATAATGCAGGAATAGGGCAAACTGGAATAAGAAAAGAGAGGAGTATAAGATGAGGTTTGGAGAAGAAAATAGTGAAAAAATACAAAATAAAATTGAAGAACAATAACCACCACAACAATATCCATGACAAAGGAGCAAAGATTAATAAAGATTGAAAGAGAATAATAATATTATAAGAACAAGAAAGATAGGAAAAATAAGATTGTGAGATGTCTATAGGAAAGAAAACTGATTTTGAGAGCATAGAGGGGAGAGAAATAATAGCATAGATTTAGAGACCAGACTAAGAAAGGGAGAAAATAAAATTTGAAAATGATAATAAGATAGGACAGGAGGAAGGTGGAATTAGGCAGGACAGAAGGACAGTAAAATATGAGGCTTAAAATAAAAGAAATATTGAACTGCTTGGGATGAAATTGAAGAAATGCAACAACAGCCTCAATATCAATGACAACTGAGCAAATATTAGTAAAGGTGGAACAACAATAAGGGTATTATTAGAAAGGGGAAAAGAATGAGATGACTAATGGAAAGAAAGATGGTTTTGAGAGGATGGAGAGAGGAGAAATAGTGAGAATGGGGAATAGAAACAAGTTATAGAAAGGCAAAAGATAAAATTTAAAACAAAAATAAGAAAAAGAAGTATGAAGGCAAAATAGAATAAGAGAAGGGAAGAGTAAAATATGAGATTAGAATTAAAACAAACAAAATTATATACAGGGTCTGGCAGAAGTAACATCTGCTTGAGTGTGGTTGGTAGGGTAATAATATGGGTGTAATAATTTGTAGTTTTAATTTGAACATTTCACCTAAAATGTCATACAATGTGCTTGAGTGTGATACTGTTATATTAGAGAATTGCACACTTATGACTTTGTAATAAAAAATTTTGTAATAAAAAAGGAGAGCTATTTGTGCTGGGCCCTGTATATAAAACATAATGTAAAGAATAGTGAACTAGGGTTTGCAGGAAAAAGTATAAAGGATACATGAACAATAGCAAGGGGGTGGAAATAGGAAGGAGGTGGGGAGGGCTTGGGGGTTGGGCTGGGGTGGGGGAAAAGGCAGAAAACTGTACTTGAACAACAATTAAAATTAAAAAATAAATTAAAAGAATAGTGAACTAATAGAAACAAAATAGAAGATGAAGAAATAATGTTAAAAAGCTATTCAGAAGAAAAAAATAATGCAGTTAATGAAAAAGAATGAGGTGGAATTTATCTCAGCAGAGTTTAATAGTGCAGTGTTTGTTAGCCTACTGTCTTTTCCTTCAGGATCCATCTCTGATGTCAGCTGGTGTCCCAGTCTAGATTTAGGCAGCCTGTTA
Source organism: Phyllostomus discolor (assembly GCF_004126475.2). NCBI lineage: Eukaryota > Metazoa > Chordata > Mammalia > Chiroptera > Phyllostomidae > Phyllostomus > Phyllostomus discolor. Next base: position 138,784,200 of record NC_040903.2, on the reverse strand, counting down.
GAGGCTACAAGTGATTCACAATTTGTGGCTGTTTCTTTCAGTCTTCACTGTTTTTTCCTTTGTATCTGCATAAGGCCCAGGGGTGGTTCATCTAGCATCCAACAGCACCACATGTACCACCTCTACCTGACTCCACAGGGGCCCTTTGGTGGGATCAAGTGAGTGGGATCCCTGTATCATCCTCTGGGAGGTGCTGTTCAGCCTTCAGGGAAGGTGGTTCCTCCACCCCTGCATCACATGTTTTGGTCTTTCCTAGAATATTTGTAATAATGTATAGATTCTGATGAATTAGCTGTCTGTTTCATTTGAGGGGTCAATCTGTGGGAAAGGTTCAGTCAGCTCTTTTCTGCCTGGCACTGATGGTAGCTGTGTGTGAGAGCCAAGGCTGGGTGGGGTCATGAATACCTATTGTTGTGCCAATTTCTAATCTCTTTTCTCTGATATTTTCAGGGGAATAGGCCCAAGTGGGAGCCAGCATATTTACTGTCTGATAAAAGTTCATTAATGGCTCATTTGGAAATTATTTCTTTCTTCTGTGGATATGCGCCCTGCAGGGAGCTCTTGAGTCTGGCCTTATTGTTTTGCAGTTTGCAATCCTACAGGTAGGAGATTGGCACAACTTTCCCTTTCCAGAGGTTTGTATTCCTTAGTTTTAGTGATCCTGCTTGGATGCAAAAAATCTCAGGCACTTAGCTCTAGCCCATCCTGTTCCTAGCTCACTGTTCTCGTAGGAGACTCAGACCCAAAATCTCAGATCTGTGTGCAGACCCCTGCTTGCCAGCCATGTTGGGTGGGGCCCTTCAATCCCTTTGATGTGCAGCTTTCTACTCTTCCTGGCCAGCTGGGTTCAGTGGGAATGAACTGTGCTTTAAATCTGATCCCTTTGCTGGTAGGACAACTAGGCACATGTGGATTCCCTGCTCCACCATGCTTCCACTCCCTTCTTTAACAAAAGTCCCTATGTGGCCTCCACATTGTAGCTCTGAGCCATTGCCTGGCTCTCTGCACAGTCCACTTCCCCAGAAGACAAAAAGACTTTCTTGGCCAGGGCTGGCCACAGCCTGCCAGTGCCTCCAACAGTTTTAGGAGCTAGAATTTCTCTCTTGGACTCTCCCTGTTGGTGCTGCAGCTACAGATGTGCTGCTTGCTGTGTGTGTGCAGCTTGAGTCTCCCAGTCTTCATATATCCTCCCAAGTCTCTTTCAGTTAGGGTTAGAAGTTCCCTGTGTGGGACCAGGGCCCCCTGCTCTGGGAGGGGTGGGAGATACTAAGCTGCATTTTCTTTTCTCTGTTCTTTCCTTTGCTGCATGCACCTTGTGCAGGATATTTCCCCTTCAACTTAGAAGATCTCTTGCCAGATGGTGCAAAGCTTCCTCTGTATTCCTTCACTTCAGAAGTTTGTATTGGCTAAGATTCTTTTGGTTCTTCAGGTCACATGTTGAAAGATCAGCTAACAATCCATTCTGGGGACATGAGCAAGTGGGCTTAGCTTCCACCCACTTGGCTGTCATCTTTTCTCCCCTTAACAAATATTGTTGCCAGAAACTTGGAAATTCACTTGGGTCGGTTGCCTCCTTGATATTATTCTACCTCCCCAAAGAATTGCTTAGTGTAAGTAGAATTAATTAGACAACAATATTTTAAATTTCCAGACAAATAGCTCAATAAAAATGACAGCTTATGATTTGGAAATAAATAAGTAGTTTTCTTCTAAGTGCCATATTTATGGTATCATTATAGATTATAATGATATCAATGTATATGTGTGCCCTGTGTAAATATTTATTATTTTTTTGTAATTTTAATTATAAAATTACCTAAAATACATCACTTACACTAATGACATTTATGTGAATTGAAATGTGTATTCTTTGTATAATGACTAAAATAACCAGTCCTGGCTGGTGTAGCTCAGTGGGTTGACCTCAGGCTGTGAACCAAAGGGTCGTTGGTTCGATTCCCAGTTAGGGCATATGCCTGGGTTGCAGGCCAGGTCCCCAGTGGGGGCCATGTGAGAGACAACCACACACTGATGTTTCTCTCCTTCTCTTTCTCCTTCCCTTCCCTTCTCTTGGAAAAATAAAGAAATAAAAATATTTTTAAAAAGACTAAAATAACTGAATAGGGTCACGTGCTTGATATTCAGGAGTAAAAGAATTAAAGGCTATGGCCTGGTAGCTCAGTTGGTTAGAGCGTCATCCCGATATGTCAGGAATGTGGGTTTGATCCTGGGTCAGGGCCCATACAAGAATCAACTAATGAATACATAAATAAATGGAAAAATAAGTTGACATTTCCCTCTCTTTCTCTTTCCTCTGTCTGTAAATATTAATAAATAAAAATTTTAAAAATAACTACAAATAGCCCTGGCTGGTGTAGCTCAGTGGATTGAGCGTAGGCTGTGAACCAAAGTATTGCAGGTTCAATTCCCAGTCAGGGCACATTCCTGGGTTGCAGGCCACGGCCCCCAGCAACTGCATATTGATGTTTCTCTCTCTCTCCCTCCCTTCCCTCTCTAAAAAATAAATAAATAAAATCTTAAAAAAATTACAAATAGTAGAGGATGAATAAGGACAAGTAAAAAAAAAGCACAAATCTTTCATTTTGTTCAGTATGGACACAAATTAGTATAATCTGCAATACTCTTTATTAACACACAATTGATCATTAAGTTTTTCTGACATAAGAAGTTACTTGGACTAAGGATAGCTACCAATTTCAGTTCTCTAGAGTTTGTACTAATTCACTGGTTTAAACATTTTTTAATAAAAAAGGTATAGAATAATGCAGAATAAAGAAATGTAAGGGAACAAAGTGTAATTTTCACTTAACCAAAAGCTAAAGGCTAAATAGATGAAAGCTAAAGATTTGAATTCATTTCCTATAACAGTGCTTTATTACCAAAATAAACCTGAGACTACCACTTAACTGCAATGAAAAGTTAACAAAGACATTGGATAGGCATTAATCATTCTAAATAAACGGTACTATTTAAGTAGGTGATTGACACTGTTGGCACAAATTTTGTCCTTAAAAATATGCCTCATATTTTTATCATACACCTACATAACTTAATTTAATGCTTGACCACTGTAGGATTTAACATCTGAGAACAGAAATTATAAAAAAAAATTTTCTAAATCTATGAAGAGACCAAAGTAGTCATGGGAAAGATCTGTGGAAATTCTTCTAGTTTGGATATTAAAATTTTTGTTCTGTTGTCAATTAAGAGGTTCTTAGCAATTTGATAGATCTGTTGGGAACAGCCCTGACTGGTTTCAGAAACTTTAACCCTCCATGGCTAAGGCTGAGTAAAAACACCTTGGGACTATAAGCCACTAAGGAGACAAAGCTTATCTTCCTGGTAGGGGCACCGCCTCTGCCCCCTTTTACTTCACCCTGCTTGGCCCTGGGCTGAGGACTGATTAGCCAATGATGGGTAAGATTCCTCAAGGGAGGGACAACCTAAGACAGACGTGGTCACGAAGGGACCGTCAGGGAAAGACTTAGGGGACTGTAGAAAAGGGTAATGGACCTTCACCTCTGGCCTTTGTCTGAATCTTCATTCTATCTGTAAAAAGTCTCCTAATCTCTTGGCTGCCCGCACCCCCTACCTGACTTAAGCCTAAAACAACGCCAGAGGTGGGTGTGGCCCTATGCTGGAATGGGCAGTTTCCAGAGGCAATCAGGCCTAAGAAAGAATGCATAAAATCCTGTGAAACCTGCTTTGCTAAGAATACCCTCAATTTAAATGATAAGGGTCCAAGCATAAGATGTGTTTGTTTCCCAAGGTTTTATGGCCCTTTTGTGTCACTCTATCTATCTGACCCAGACTCAGAATAAGCCTTCATAGTTCTTTGAATGTTATCTATTGTTTGATCATTACTGCCTGACAATGACTCATGAGCATCATGTATACACCCTGTATTCCTATGCAAACTAAACCCAATAAAAGCCCATTGAGGAATAGGTTTAAGTCCCTTCTCCTTTGAGAGATTGGCCACCTTTCCTCCCCAAGCAGATCATGTCTTGGTAGACTTATTCTCACTTGCAGTGGACAGGGTGCTCTGTGGGCAAAGCTCCCACACATACATCTGATTATTTTTCACTGATTAGAGGTACATATAGTTGGTTTCTAAGTTTATTTTAACAAATTATGTCTGTCTTAGTCTCTAAAGTTCTTGGTAATGTGTTTATTCTGAAGTAGAATATACTAGTAGACAAGTCAAGAATTTATTTAGTTTAAGTAGAAATTATAATGTACAATACACTAAATGAAAATGCTGTAATGAAATTTTGCCTAGTATTTTTTATGATTGATTATTCTGGTAGAGACACAGTTTAAGCAGCTCTTTCCTTTACTAGTCTAGTGATTAATTCTTGATACTTCATCCTGTGTTAAAGACATAACATACTTCAGGCAGCCTTAGTGGAACAAATTCATTCAATAAAGTTGATTATGTATTCTATAATGTAAATTACATTCTCTCATTGAGTGGGTGGAGTCAGTTTTCAAATGGGAGGGAAGGGTGGAGCTCCATATGTTGGTGAAATAGCATCAGGTATTAGACCTTGGTTTAGCAACTTTGCTATCTGGGCTCTGGCCAAGAACGAATTCAGAGCCAAGACTTAAAGTATAAGACAAAGTTTATTTAGAAAGTCACAGAGATAGAATAAATGAGTCGTAGAAGAAATGTGCTCAGGAAACAAGTTATAGAGACAAAAGAACCTTGGAGCTTATTAGATGAGAGAGAGACAGACAGAAAGACACAGATATCTTGAGAGATGAAAGCGGGAGCAAAGGAGGGAGCCTTTTCTATGGTAAGTATAAGACCAGGCTGCTTACTTAAATCAAACAGCCATAAATTTGAATCTTAATATTTTTTACATGTAATTTCTAATGAATGATACTAGTTGATTAGTACTCTCTCATAAATCTATATCAATCAAATCTTTTATAACATTCCTTTATTTATTTTTGTGTGCACTAATGTTTTATAAGGTTCTAAATTTTACAGCTTACCAAAAAAAAGGAAAAGGCTATTCTTAGAATTTTTACCCTTTTTTTCTCTAAAATACATAATATTTTATTTATAGAAATAATGCAGCATTCAAATCTGGCTTGCCAGATAATTGTTTTCTGTTTTGACTTTTATTCCTATTCGTCTCATTTCTCATCAGAAGGCACACAAATACAGTCTATGCAACAATTTGTAGTATACTTACTGTAGTATACTGTAGTATACCTAAAAAACTGATCATCATGATTGCCAGAAGTGACAAGAATTGGTATTTTGATACCATTTGAATTGGTGTTATGATACTGTATATTAGTAATTTATGTCTTGAAAACCTCAGCTTATTCGATTTAATAAGTATTTACTGAATACCAATACTTTTTTTAGTGTTGGTTAAAAGTTATATGAGATATCTATTCTACTTTCAGGATTCTACAGTCAAGCCAATAAAACACAGATCTCCACATATATGTTTATTCGCCCTGGAAATCATAAATCTTTAGCATGAACCATTAAGGTATAAGTCTAAAGACTATTAATTTCTAATTTTGGCATATTCATCATTATTTTTGTCATTGGATTAATCCTCAATTTTACTCTACGTGATAAAAATAATGTTAGTTTTTAACAATCTTAAAGTTAATCAAAATGTATTAGTTCTTTGGGTACTCAATGTATTAAATGTTAAAGGATATGGTTTATCCTAAAACTTCTAAGGAACCACAAAAGACCCTAAAGAGCAAAAATAATCTTGAGAAAGAACAAACTTGGCAATATTACACTACCTGTGATCAAATTATACTACAAGACTATAGTAATCAAAACAGATTAGTACTGGCATAAAACAGACACAAAAATCAATGGAACAGAATGAAGAGCCCAGAAATAAATCCACACCTATATGTCAATTAATCTATTATAAAGGTGGCAAGAATACACAGTACTGTAAATAGTCTTTTCAATAACTGCTGTTGGGAAAACTGGAGAAATACCTGCAAAAAAAAAGAAAGAAACTAGACCACTTCCTTATATCATATATAAGAATAAACTCAAAATGAATTAAAGACTTAAATGTAAGACCAGAAACCATAAAACTTCTAGAAGAAAACATAGGCAGTAAACATTTTGACATTGCTCTTACTAGTGTTCTTTTTTTGATATGTCTCATTAGGCAAGGGAAACAAAAGGAAAAATAAACAAATGAAACTACATCAGACTAAAAGTTTTTTGCACAGCAAAGGAAACAACAAAATGAAAAGACAACTTACTGAATAGATATTTGCCAGTGAAACACCTAATGAGAAGTTAATATGCAAAATATATAGGGAACTTATACAACTGAATATCAATAAAATCAAGGAATTAATAATGGGCAAAGAACCTGAATAAACACTTCTCCAGAGGAGATGTAATGATGGCCAATAGACATATGAAAATATGTGCAACATCACTAACCATCATAGAAGTGCAAATTAGAAACACAATGAGATATCACTTCATGTCTATTAGAATGGCTATATAAAAAATGAACAAAAAAACAAGTTTTGGTGAGAATGTGGAGAAAAGAAAGCCCTCACACACTATTGGTGGAAGTGTAAATTAGTATAGCCACTATGGAAAGCATTGTGAAGGTTCCTAAAAATTTAAAAGTAGATATTTATAAAGTAGAACTACCATACACCTTAGCAATTCTACTTCTGGATATTTAGTCTAAGAAATCCACAACACTAATTTGGAAAGATGTATTCAGCCCTATGTTTATTGCAGCATTATTTACAATAGCCAAGATACAGAAATAATCTAAATGTCTATGAGTAGATAATTGAATAAGATGTGACACATATATACAATGGAATATTATTCAGTCATGAAAAGAATGAAATCTTGCCTTGTTCAACAACATTGATTGACCTAGATGGTATAATGCTAAGTAAAATAAGTCAGAGAAAGACAAATATCATGTGATTTTACTTACATATGGAATCTAAAACACAAAACAAACAAACATAATAGAAATAAACTCAGAGAAACATAGATACAGAGAAAAAATTGATATGGGAGCAGGATTGAGGGATAAGTGAAAAAAGGTGAACAAATTAAGGTGAAATTTCCACTTATAAAAATAGTCATGGATATAAAGTTCTGAACAGGGAATATAGTCAGTAATATTGTAATAACTATAAATGGTGTCAGATGTGTACTAGAGTTATTAGTGTGATCACTTCATAAGTTATATATGGCTAATCACTATGTTGTACACCTGAAACTAATACAATATTTTATGTCAACTCCAATTGAAAAAGAAAACAAGATAACTTTCAATACCAAATAATATGGATGGATCATATTGAAAAAAGACGCTATTGATACACAAATTATTCATATCATTATACATGCAAGTCATTATTATGTTCCTTATGTTACTATTTTAATATTTGCAAGACAAGTTATATATGTAATAATAATGTAAAATATTGCTACCCCCAATTGAAGGGTAAAACACTGTCTACCATTTAGCAGAAGTTATTTTCACTGAATCAAGGTGGTAGGGAAAATCTCACTAACATGTTGACGAATACTTTAAGCTATAAAAAATACAAACAAAAATAATTGGGCTGCCACTATTTATGTAAATGTGATAAGATAAAACAGCTCAGGGGAAGAAAAAACAAAAGAGAATGCAACTTTATCAACCAAAATACATACCAATGATATATTCCTTTTTAATGAATCATATGGGCTTATATTGTGTAAACAAAATTGAGTCCACAGTTTGTAACTAGTCAGTAAGAATAAGTGACTGCCATTGTAATATATGCATTGCACGGCACACGTGTTCCTTCTCAGTTAAAAGTGCAATGAAGCACTTATCACACTTACAATGTTTTAAGGGGACACATTAAAAGAAGATGCCCGTTTTACCAACTATTTTGTTATTGTCATGTCATGTTAATGTATTTTTTTCCTTAGCTTTATTTTAAACCCCACAGTTGAATTTGTTGATGGGAAACAAGAAGCAAAAGTTTCTGTTTGTGGAAATTGAAAGGAGTGTACGTGAGGGGCTGGGTGTGTTTTGCATGGCAGTTCTTTTGCTACTGCCATGTTTTCTTGTAGTGCTGGAGGGCAGCAAAGTGCCAGGTGTAAATAAGGCTCTAGCTAGTTTCATACTGTATTTACAACCAGTTATTATGGGTCAAAATGTCTGTAGTGTGTAGGGAATTAGGCACACATCTTCTGTTAAGAATAATGGAAGCTTAATGTCTAATTTCAAACATTGCATGAACATACTGCCTAATTTTGCAATAATTTTCACCAACTCTTATAAAGCATCCACAAATGGAATATTAGGGATCCTTCTGTTTGTATCTAATCCCATACTTACATGAAGTTTGAAATTTTGATACAGTTTTAATCTAAAATTCTAATGTAGCACGTAATTTGCCATAATAATAAAGGTCGGTAAGGGCTAAATATACCTCTGCAGGTAATGAGAGAGAATTTCTTGATTTAAAAGATAACTCATTTAATGGTATCCATATAGCACATTGTTATAACTTTTAATTTTTGAAAATGGTAAATAGGTCCTTGCCTATCTAGTCTGGTATAAAGCAGAGTTGTTTCTGATATTGTTTGAACTTTACTAGGATTTGCATGTACCACATGTCAAATCATGCCCCAGAAACATAGCAACCAATAGCAGATAAAGCCTAATGTCACATAATCACACAGAACACAAAGGTTATGATGGTACAGATACTGCTTTTTAACAAGGAATTTCCATTTTGAGGAAAGGAGAGTAAGAATGGTTTTATGAAAAATTTAGGGTGGACTGAATTCTCACAATACACTGATCTACAGCAACTTTTTGAAGCTCCAGGAAACATGATCTCCCACATCTCTGTATTTGCTCTGCTTTCAGACAAAGAGCCAAGATAATTTTGACTTTGAGGAGGAATGGTGGGAGAAGATGATAGTAGATACAATAAATAACAAATAAGTAAGCGACTGTTGACTAAAACAATTAATTTTGCCCCAGGCTTCTGCAATAGCTTAAAAATTCTTAAAGTATTAGTTTATAGCTGTAACTTCAGGATATAATAGGAGATTGAATCTTATAACAGGCAATGAAACAGATTATCACATTCACAAGGGATTGTGTCAAGCTTTTTCCAGTACTAAAGAAACATATTAATCCTTGTCACTGTTTTCAGAAACGCTGTGACAGAAATAAACCTGTACTGTAACTTGGCCCTTTTAATGAGCTTCTGGAGTGTGGGCTTTCCACTCAGCACCTGAAAAACACAACAAAACACCTTTTATATTAAGATGTGAGGTTTGCTGCTGGCTAAATTTGTACACAGAAGTCTATAAACCAGTGCTCAGCCAGCTGGGAAGCAAGAAAGCAAATTCAGATTCTGCCATGAACTTCACAGACCAATTATCTACTTGGAATCATGGGAGTTTAACAAACAAATACCAGCCCCTGCTGAGCCTTTTCAGGCCAGCAGCTTATGGGTGATTCAGTTGCATCCGAGGCTTTTAGACTGATCAATTCTTAATCACAAAGCACAAAAATTATTCTCAGACTCATGTCAGTTTCTTTGGACACGTTTGTTAACAATCTGCTTCAAATCATTTTTTTAAAAGAAACTGCAGACTCTGTTTTTATTGACTCCCCACTTGTAAAATGTTTATAGCTTGTTAATTTATATTTACCCCTTTACTTTTGCCTGCAAATCAACATCACTTAGCACAGTTTGGTTACACTTTGTCCAAAGGAAATTACAGAAGCCTGCTATGGGGCTAAAATGAAGGAAAGCTGCGGAAAATCAATACACTGCTGATTAAACAGATCGTAGCAAATTCACGGCTGTATGCTACAGCATGGAGACATCAGTGTGATGCCTATCTAGCAGTTAATGTGCTTTCAGTTAGGTGAAGAAAATTTCAGAATAAGGCAAAATCACCCAGAAAAAAAGAACTACTTTACACAAGAATGTATATGCTTATATGAAACCTACATTTTGTGTAAGTTAGTAGTTCATGCGAGAAATAAATAGGACACATTTATCTTATGAAATAAAGCAGTATAGTATCTTTATTATGATGTTTATCCTTTGTATGATGAAAGAAACTAATGGCATTGCAAGGTACCACCTATTCGTTGGCATGAGTCAACTTTTTAAATGAAATATTAGGTTTATCAATATTTTTTTGTATGATTTCAATTTGGCAATAATCAAAATGACTGAAAGGCAGATTATTTGTAGAGGATATCCAAAAGTAATAATGATAACACCCCTCCCCCCTAATTCTAAGCAATTCAGAAAGAATCATTTGATTTCCAATATCAGAGTAGAAGAATAAATGAAATAAATAAATCATGTATGAAAAGGAAATACAGTTCATACATAATTTTTAAAAAAAATATAATGGGAATGGATAATATTCACACACTGCAGTAGTGAAGATAACATTTGTTTATAAATCACAAAGACAGCATTTGCATTACAGGGAAAATCTAAGGTGTTCTAAAGCAAATGTACTTTGAATTAAAGCAAAAACTCTTATTTCCATTCCACCAAGTTCTTGGGCTTTGCAAACTGAACAGTTTGAGGGGTGTAGAAAAAACACACAAAAACTAGAGCCTGGTTAAGAGGTGACACCTCCTCTAATCCAACTTAAAGAATTGCAGTGCATTGCATTGCATGTGAATTAAGATGAGAAATGAACAAGCAAAAGTTTGCATACAATCTTTCTGGACAAGTGTAAATAGAAGAAATTTCATTTCAACCTCTCATTATTCCTTTTATTTGACATATACATTTATCTATTTGGATTATTATAATGTTATATGAGGGTGTTTTTTTTTTAACTTGACACACCAGGGTAAAGCTTGTGGCTCTATTTACCATTGTTCATTCAGGAAAACTGTAGATTTGATACGTTAGAGTATTCTGGCAGATAAATTTTAGTAGTAAGTCTTCATACTAAAAAAATACACTTGAGAAAATTATGTTCTATGTGCAAAAGCCAATTTAAGTTTTAATCTCTGTTGTTTTTAATTCTCTCTTTTTCAAAATATCAAAGTCTTTCAAATGGTAACATGGTTAACTTCTTTGCCAAATTCCATGTGTTAAAAAGAAGGTGTTTTTGAGTCATCAAAACTTATAAAAAGACCTTTAACAAGTAAACAGCTTTTCCTTTCTTTTTTAACTGGAAGATGTGGTATAAGAAAACACATTCATGGACACCATATGTGAACAAACTTTTATCCAAAGATTTTGAGATTTTTGAGAATTCCTAGAAAATGAGGTATTTAAATTCATAGTCTGAAGAGGCTCACTCAGTGACACTCTGTTCATACTGATATACATGGCTATATGAAACTCAAGGTGTTTGGTTTGATTATTCTATTTAAAAAATTTTTGATTATTTTATTTAGGAAAAAGATGTCTTATGAAAGTTTAGGAATATAAAACATAATCATTATTTCAGTATGTCTATTTTAGTACAAATATTGACTTGCCTTTCTTGTATTATGGTAAACTATTTATAACCTTTTTTTTACAAGTATGTTCAAAGAATAAGTTTTACTCAGTTAAGTATAATTTTGTGACATTAGGAGAGTAAGTAATGGACATCAATGGAAAGAACAAGTATTTTGGAAAATACAGAAAATACATATATTTCAAATACTTACTGGTTTTCTAGGTTAATTGTGCTCTTGAATGTGTATTTTCAGATCTTTCTTTGTGGCATTGTAAGAAAGCATAATTGAAGTGACAGGGTAGAATAGAAGAAACTCATGGAAGAAGGAAAGGCCAAATAACCTAAGTATTCAAAATTATTTTTTGAGTTTCACAGTTATGTAAAATTACACTTTCACATTTTGTAGTTTCAATAAGTTACAATGATTGTTTGTAAACAACGTTACTTTATTTAAAATCCATATACTGTGTAAATCTAAGAGTTGTCAAGTCTTTGAATACCCTTTGGTAGAAACCCACTTTTTCTTATTAATAAATAGTAATTTATCACCATTAAGTATATGATCCTTCTGAAAAAAACTGACACACATTGCTCTCTAGACTACAATTTCAGTGTTCACAATATTAATCTCTAATTAAATTATAGTTATTTTAGAAATGTATGTCCTTAATTAAATTATAGCATGCATATAAAGAAGAAAGGATGATGGCATGATTTAAACATATTTAAAAATGTACTACCAAATTTTGATTGCTATCTGTCATCTCAAAAGTATGACTAACAAGGTTCAGAAATGACTAGAAAGTCGAGGGAAAATTGCCCAAGTAAAACTGGCTCTTTAAAGAACTGCTCATTACCTTTTGGACAGTTTATCTATTAAATCTGAATATACTTCTTACACTACACAGAGTATTACATTTCTAAATTAATTGCCATACTCCCATTTGTTAAAGAATTTCACTCCATGTGAAAAGCGAAGTCTCACTAGATGTGAATTTTACACTGAGCTAGATCAATCCCAATACCAGTAAATGGATATTATTAAACAGCATGGGGTAGTGCAAACTGGGAAAGAAAACTTGTAGTGTGCTGCCTTTGAGCAGACCTGGCTTGCGTGCTGTGACAGGGCAATTGTCGACATGCTTTTTCATGCCAATCTGCAGCTTTTTCAACTCTAGATGCTATGGCAACCAGGGTTTAACAGACTAAGCAGCTAACAAGCTTCCCTGATGGAATTGTCTGGTTGTGTGATTGCCTTGTCTTAGGGAAAATATCAAATAGAATGAAGACGCTTGTGGACATTTCTCAAACTGATTATAATTTGGACAGTTGAATCATAATTGTCTGTTGTGTACTGTACAGTAGTGACATATGCTATTTTCCACGTTCCTTGCAGAGAACACCATTGCATTCCCGCATATGCTGTGTTTCCCTTGAGAACAATGGGTCGTGGCTGCTGTAGGTTTGGTGCAACATGGCAGTCCACATCTTATACCAGATCATCTGGGAAAGACAAGAACAGTGAATAGTTCTAATTTTTTTCTCTTTGAAAGGGCTTGTATTTAATTTGAATTATGTTTGTATAAAATATAGTGATGTGAAAAGGTATTTTTCTCTTTTATAAAATGTTCATGTTCATAGGGTAAGTTGTAGATCAAAATATGCAGGTGAATTAATTTGTTATTTATGATTGAGCATAATTTTAGTTCTTTGGGAATATTGATTTTTTTAAATTTGCAACCACTTAAACATGTATTTGTGTCACCAATCTTATGCATAATTTAAAACACTGAGGAAATAATCAAGCTTCCCTGATGGAATGGTCTTGTTTTAATACCTCCTCATCCTATTGAAAATGAATAGAAGATACTCTATTGTTTTAAATGATTAAAAGCCTACTAATGAAATTTCAGTTTCTTTAAACATTCAAAGGCATTGCATTCTCAAGATCATTTGATGTCAAATCTTTATTTTTTTCCATAGGGGTCCATCTTTATAAAAATTAAAATCATTAGAACAAACATTTCAAATGAAATGTGAATTATCAAAAACAAAATCTAGGTTTCCATTTTACAAATAGACATATTAAATAAAATGAATTGTTTTGTAAGACAACCTCACTAATTTATTTTATAGACCATTGTGAAATAGATTATTTTATACTTTAAAATATATCAATGTTAGGTCTTGAGGATAAAAATCAGGTGATATTTTCAGTAAGCTCTGAACTAGTTGAGGTTTGCCAAGCTTCAGTTGATGGTAAGAAGATTTTTAGCATACTCATCTTGGCCATATTTCACCAGCTATCTGTAGCTGTCATACATCTAGTAAGTGTAGAAGAAGTATTATAACCCAGGTATCAGAACTCTTAACTCTCAAAAATGTTCCTTTAGTAATTCACATTGCACTCTAATCCTGGTTGCTGATGAACAGATTTTATTAGTTCCACTTACTACCAATCTCACATCTGATGAAGATGGCATTGATTATCTCTTGACATCATCTAATTATATGTTCTTGATACTTATAGTTATATATAACATTTTGCAGAGTTTTAAATGAGGGTTCTGAAATTCAGTCACAGAACTGTATCAATATATTTATGGAGCATGGAGTGATAGTACCATTTTTAAGTATGCACTATGTTCTTGGTATTGTGCTATGCAGTTTAGTGATGCTCACACCAAGACTATTCAGAAGGTATTAATACTTCAGTTTTCACATGAAAACACTGAGGCATAGGAAGGATAAAAAAAACTTTCATGCAAAACTATTTAAGCAACTAGAAATGAGATTCTAGTCAAGGTATATCCGAATATATATTTTTTCCTAAGTTTTTTTTTAAATTACTAAACCCAAAGTATTTTACATTGTAGAAATCAAGGAAATGAGAATTTAAACCTTTTCCAATCTTATTTATGGTAAAGATAAAAGAACAGATTTTGCTATTAGTGACTTCATAGAGATAGTATAGATTTAATCTTTTAACAAGTTATTTGACAATGTAGATGGTCTTTTTCAGCAATTCAGCTGGCAACCATATATCTTTATCCTATAGCAAGGATGGCAGTCTGCCCATAAAATATATGAAAAAAGTACTTTGTTATGTGCTGATGTTGCTCTGGAGGCTAGGCCCTACTGATAGGAGAAAGAAATTTTTGTTTGTTAATTATAAGTAGCTCATTTTTTCCAGTTTAAAACATTTTTTGTGGCTGTAAAATATGTCCACATATTCTTGGATACTTTTTCCTTCAAAATGCAAAGCCTAATTTTGCTCCCTTTGAATGGGGACTTACTGACTTGCTTCTAAAAAAAAAGAGCATGGTGAAACTGACAATGTAACTTTTGATATTAGGACATAAAGCCATTGTAGTTTCCTCTTTGCTCTTTCTCTGGTGTCACTCATTCTGGGGAAAGCCAAGTGCCAAGTCATGAGGACTCTCGAAAATCCCATCTAGAGATCCATGTGGCAAGGAACTGAGGCTTCTAACAAATAGCTAGTGAGGAAGTGAGGCCATCTGCCAACAGCCCTGTGAATGCACTTGGAAACAGACCCTGAAGTCCCAGTCAAGGATTCAGATGACAGAAACCCTGGCTGACATTTTGTTTGCAATCTTATGTGAGACCCACAGCCAAAACCACCTAGCTAAGCCATGCCTGAATTACTGAGCCATAGCTATTTTGAGATAATAAACATTTGTTGTTGTAATCCACTAAGTATTGGTGTAATTTGTTATGTGGAAATACATAATTAAATCATAGTTTCTGTAAGGTAACATTCAGTCAATTTTAAATTGAGACTCCCTGATAGGATTAGCTCTCCTAAAATTCCTCAGAGTCTTTCCTTCCTCACTTCCCTTCCAAGATGGAAGGTTTCCAGGAAAAGGTTATGAGGGAGGTGTTTTGTACCATTCTCCAGGACCTGCTCCCTGTACTGACAAGACCTTAATTCTGCCTGGATATTGTTTCTTTTTATATCCTCTCCCTCCCCACCAGTGGAGTCCACTGAGGGACTGGTTCCATTTGAATATCATTCTGGAATCCACTCCTTCTGATTCTGTACTTGGTTATTGCTTCTGGTAATAAAATATGTGTACCTGACAGTCTCTGCCATGGCTCCATCCTCCTTTGCTCTAGCTGTATTTTCAGCAGTTGAGCCCGTGGAAACTGAATGTCCTACACATCAGGTATTGGACCTGAGGAACTACATACTCTACAGCTGCAGATTGTTCCTAACCTGCAGCTCCTGAGGCATGCACTTTCAGTGCCTTGTTTGTTGTAGAGTTTGTCTAAGATTCCTGAAGTTTTCCTAGGTTATATCCTGATGATATAGGAACAGATTCTTTCATTGGTAACTTTAAAATTTTTCTTTATTGCACTTGTGAAAAGTTGGAAACTTCCTAAATCCCATACATAGGAAAATGGTTGAATAAACTATGGTTCATTATATAATGGAGTGCTATGCATCTATACATAAGCACATGAAAGGTTTTTTCAGGACATATTGTTCTGTGAAAAAAAACAAAATGCAAGAGGCATCTATAGTATGTGACCATTGAAGGAAGAAGGAAGTACAAGAGATTATACATGTATCTCCTCATTTGTGGAAAAGACATAGGAAGGATAAAACAGAAACTAGAGAGATTGATTCTATACAAGGATGAGTGGAAAAGAGGTGGAAATAAGGAGGCAATAAGAACATGGTATAGGATGGGTTCCCTGTAAATTAGTCCTCATTTCAGTTAGTGCATCCTTCATTTTTGACTGGTCCTTTTTTATGCTGTTGATGTTCTCACTGAGTTCATTGAACATATTTATAACCCATGTTTTTAACACTGCATCTACTAGATTGCTTGTCTCCATTTTGTTTAGTCCTTTCTCTGGAATTTTGTTCTGTTATTTCATTTGAGACATGTTTATTTGTCTCCTCACTGTGGCTGCCTCTCTGTATTTGTTTCTATTTTGTATTCTATTTGTTAGAATTAGGTAAAGCTATTACATCTCCCAGGCTTGGTAGAATGGCCTAATATAGTAGGTGTCCTGTAGGGTTTAGCAGCACAGCCTCCCCAATCACCTACGCTGGGCACTTGAGGTGCATCCCCTGTATGGGCTGTGTATACCCTCTTATAGTTAGTTGCACCTTGATTCCTGTTGGCACGTCAGTGAGAGATATTTATTGTCAGGTGGATAAGCTGCAAGGACTGGCTACAACCACTCACCATCCACCCCCTCTGTGGAGGATCAGCTGTGCAGGGGTCAACCCCACAGAGTAGGACTTACTTCA
Source organism: Phyllostomus discolor (assembly GCF_004126475.2). NCBI lineage: Eukaryota > Metazoa > Chordata > Mammalia > Chiroptera > Phyllostomidae > Phyllostomus > Phyllostomus discolor. The sequence goes on along the minus strand of NC_040903.2, from coordinate 138,767,407 downwards.
GTGGAGCTCTGGAGTCCAATGAGTCTTCCCCTTGAGTGTGTTGCTTGTGGAGGTGGTTGGGTGGTTGTGTTTGAGGTTACCTGAAGCTGTCCATTGGGTGAGCTGGCTTTGGGGCCTCCTGTGAGGTGTGGGCCAAGGTCAGCTACTGACTTTGTTCTGCCTGGGGCCACCTGGCATGAGCTACAAAGTGATTTGCAGGTGATTCCCACTTGTGCTGGGTTTGGAGGTGCCCAGTTAACTCTAACCTGTGAATCAAGGCCAGCTGCTGTTAGTGCTGGGCCTGGGGCCACTAAGCAAGAGGTATGGGTCTCACTGAGGCCAAATACTACTTGTTTCAGAGATTTTAGGAAAATCTAAAGCATGAGCCAAGGGAGAAATAATACTTTTGTGAATATATATTTTTATAGCTCTTACTCTTAGAATCGTGATATTGTTTTATATGCCTCCTAAGTAAATAAATAAATGAATAAACAAAGATGTGGGGAAAACCCAAATGAAAATGACCAGTAACAAGTAGATCTAATTGTATTATAATTGAATAAAATAATCACACTGATAAGGGTGGGGATAAAAGGACTAACAAAAGTAACTTTAGAAAGCAATATTTTAACTAAACTTAGTAAGTATAAAGACAAACAAAAAGAACCCCACAATAGTTCCACAAATGCTATTTATTTATAAAGTTTCCTTCTAACATAAGTATAAGTTAGCAATTCTGAACTATTTTATGTTTATACTAGGTTTGAAGGAACAAAACATTTATTGTTAGAGAGACATGCTTCTCAATGTCAGAGAAAGAGGTTACACATGAAAAGGGGAAAGACTAAAATGAACCATGTCATGTTAAATTAGAATAAAAAGTATGAACTAGTAGTGTTTAATATGTATACAAATGGGTAGATACATAAATAAATAGGTGTGTGTATTCCCATGTTATACCTACATCTATTTCCTAGCTCTGTTCTCTGAGAGGGTTAGAAATGGTGACATTCCAGTAGCAATGAGCATATTTAACATTTAGATCTTGGAATCTAAATATCACTTTCTAGTTAAAGGAGCCAGCTCATGTCTCCTTAGGGAAATGATTGATAATCAGGAAGGACCATGGCAGGGAAATTACAAGAAACTGTTACATCTTAAGGTAACAGAAGTGTAAAGGTACTTGCAGAATAATGGAGGCATCACAAAATAAAACCAAAACACAAAAACCAAGTTTAAAGAGCACTCAGTGGTCAAAGTTGTGCCAATTAGAGAAGAACCCAAAAGGGTGCTAGATTTGAATTATAAACCTTTAGATTTCAATAATTGTTAATAACTCCATAGAGATATAAATATATAAATTGAAAAGTAAATAAATAAAAATAAGCACTCCCCTTTATAATAGAATATAAATTTATAAATCTATGAGAAATAAAGGAAGTAGAAATTTACCATTAAACAAACACCACTGTAATATTTGTTGTATCCATCTTTATGCATATTATTCAAATCATCAGTGGATACTAAAATTAATGACTAATGAGAAATAGGATATTCCTATAGTCTTAAATATTTCCTTACAAAATACTTATTAACTACAAAAGAAAACTCAACATTACAAAAGAGAAGCCTGGCAGACACCATTTAGCCATATGATCATTAACATTACTGCTAATAAGCTATAATGCTGTAACAGTGGGGAATGGTAACCCACCCCACCATTTTTTGGATATTGTTTCTGTAAATGCTGACTCTAACTAATATGTTGCTTGTACATAAACAGGATGCTTGTATAAGAATCCCAGGAACTAACTTCAAAAGTTAAAAGACTCCGACCTTCAGGCATTCCAGCTCTGTGAACCCAAGATGATGAAAACCAGAATGATGAACACCGGATGATGGCTTGACCTGTTTTGGGGTCTTTATCAAAGTGGACTGTGCTGACTGGCACATAGAGCACTTTTTACTTCAATTCACTCGAATTCTTTGTTCTGCTTCCTCTCTCTCTCCTTGTAAAAACCTCTGCTTGCACTGAAATGTTAAGGTGGGCTTTGAGACAAGATTCCCTCATCTTCTTGAGATGCTGGGACTTGAATAAATCACTTTCCTTCTCACCAGCACCAGTCTCAAGAGTTTTGTTTTCATAATAGCAGTCAGCCAGACCTGCATTCGGTTATAATACCATCATGTAACACAGGACAGAAATCCCTTCTGTTTTACTTTTGTCAAAAATAGAGTAACACTAATCTAATTACAAGAAAGCATATAAAAATGAGGGATTTTCTAAACAACAGTTGGTATTACACTTCAAAAGTGTCAAGAACATGAAATACTGCCCTGTCTGGTGTGATTCGGTGGGTTGGGCATTGTCCCACAAATGAAAAGATTGCTGATTTGATTCATGGTGAGGGCACATGCCTGGGTTGTGCCAAGTTGTGGGTTCCGGATGTGTGAGAGGCAACCAAATGGTGTTTCTTGTACACTTTGATGGTTCTCTCCCTCTATTTTTCCTTCTCTTCCTCTCTCCCTAAAAATAAGTAAATAAAATCTTAAAAAAAAAAAACATGAAATACTGAGAAAGTGTCACAGATCAAAGAACCCTAAGGATACATGACAACTATATGCAACATGGGACTTTGGATTAGACCTTGAATCTGAAAAACAAGGTGCTAGTGGAAAAACTTGCAAAAATTTAATAGGATCTGTATATTAGTTAATGATATAGCTTCATTGTCAATTTCTTGGTTTTAATACTTGAACTATGGTTATATAAAATGTTAGCATTCTGGAAGCTAGGAGAAGGGTATATAAAAATTCTTGGTACTATTTCTGTAAACTTTCACAAGTCTGAATTTATTTTTTTAAATGTTTAATAAACTTGGCAAAAGTCAAACCCTAGTGAATTTGCTTCAACTAAATTAAACCAAGTATTTTGAGAGAATACGTTCTTTTTTAAAAAATGTTTTTGTTTTTTGTTTTTTTAGAGTTTATTTATTTTTAGAGAGAAGGGAAGGGAGGGAGAAAGAGAGGGAGAGAAACATCATGTGGTTACCTCTTGTGAGCCCCCAACTGGGGTCCTGGTTGGCAATCCAGGCATGTGCTCTGACTGGGAATTGAACTGGCTACCCTTTACTTTGCAAGGCCTGAGAGCATGCTTTCAATGTTTATCAAGGTTAGTTAGTTCTAATGGTTTTCAAAAACAATATCATGTCAACTGAAGTCAACAATTATTTCATCCCACAACAACTTAAACTAGTGTTCTGGAAAAAATGAATAAACACTCTATGTGACTCAATTACATCCCCCCCCCCTTTACCCTTACCCTCCTCCCTCTCATAACTCCTGGTGCTCCTACTCTTTGGGGAATGGGAGAATGGCAAGAAAGGATGCTCATCATTGAGTTTATGCATTTTCCTTCATTTGTTCTTTCTTAACTTCTCCCCCTGGGGATGGAAGGCCTTTTAATTCCCTCACCTGCCTAGGTCATACTCTTCTCCTTCCTTAGGTGGCATTTACTTTACCCATTACTGAGACAAAGTAGCAAAAGTATTATAGAGAAAGAAGCTCATATGAGTATCTCTTCAGACACAGTGAGAGGTACTTAAAAAATGCCTCTGTCATACTTACAGACCACTCTGTATATTTTGATTATCCTTCAAGTCAGTTCCCCAAAGTTTAACTTTATCTTCCTGGTTACACTGTAATGTCCTTGAGGGCCAGGTTAATATCTTACACAATATATCTTCATAGCATGTAACAAACACCAACTCATCAGTGCATATTTTGTTGATTGTTTGAAGTGAATTATCATAAATCACTTCGAGTATAGTATTGAAGAAGTGTGGAGTGACCTATGAAGAACAAATTCCATGATTCTCCCTCCTGCTTTCTTTTGAAAGATTTGTTGAATCCTATGAAAAAGTTTGTTCATAGTCTGTAGCAAGTTTGCAAGTTTGGCTTTTTGTACCATAAATATTCTCAGCCATAGAAAATCATCAGACATTCTGTCTAGTTAAAGATAATACATCTTATAAATAACCTAATGATCTTCTATATGAAGATAAAATATGTTGTAATTTGAGGGCATGTGGTTGGAAAATGTATTCATGACCCAAACTTTCATAATTCAAAAAATTCTTGGAGGAAACACTATTTATATCAAAAGAATTCTAGTTCCATCCTCTGAAATGTGAGCACTTAAAAAAAATTAAAAATAAGGTACAATCAAAAGATGAATGTGGGCAAAAAGGATTATATATGTGAAGGTTTAACAGCAATATCAGAGTTTGTTGAGAATCAAATCTGTAGCATTACATATGTAAGCATTTGGCAGATACATAAAAGAAAATTCTGAAAATGTTGCTTACTTTGAAAAGATCATGATTTGATATTCTAATTTTATATGCATTTAATCCTAACTTCTTATTGCATTTTTCTGTTACCATTTGTTCCTTTTATACTCCCCTCTCACCCCCACAATCACCCCACTGTCATTCATGTCCATGTATTCTTTTTCCTTTTCACCCAATTCCTCTACCTCCTTACTACTCACCCCCAACAGCTGTTGTACTGCTCTCTATCTATGGGTCTATCTCTATTTTGCTCGTTAGTTCAGTTTGTTCATTAGATTCCACATATCAGTGAAATCATATGGTATTTGTTATTCTCTGACTGGCTTAGTTCATTAGTGTAACATTCTCCAGGTCCACCCATGTTGTTGCAAAGGGTAAAAGTTTTTTCTTTTTTTATGGTGGAGTAGTATTCCATTGTGTAAATGTCCCATAGTTTTTTTATCCATTCTTCTACTAGGGCTGCTTCAATGTCTTGGCAATGGTAAATAATACTGCAACTAACAAAGTGTTGCTTATGTCCTTTTAAATAAGTGTTTTTGGTTTCTTTGGACATATCACCAGAGTGAGATTGCTGTGTCAAAAGGTAGATACACTTTAATTTTTTTGAGGTATCTCCATACTACTTTCCACAGTAGCCATAACAATTTGCATTTCTAACAACAGTGCAAAAGCACACCCCTTTCTTCACATCCTTGCCAGCACTTATTTTCTGTTGATTTATTGATGATAGTCATTCTGACAGGTGTGAACTGATATCTCTTTATGGTTTTAATTTCTCTGATGATCAGTGACATTTAGCATTTTTTATGTGTCTGTTGGTTATCTGTATGTCCTCTTTGGAGAACTATTCAAGTCCTTTTTCCCATTTTTAACTGCACTGTTTGTTTTTTAGTGTTGAGTTTTATAAGTTCTTTATAAATTTTGGATATTAACCCCTTATCAAATGTTCTCCCATTCCAATGGTTTGTCTTTTTATTTTGTTAATGGTTTCCTCTCTGTAAAAAGACTTTTTAGTTTGAAACCAGCATTGCAAGAGATACTAAAGGGACTGCTTTAAGAAGATAAAGAAATAAGAGAGAGAGAGACAGAGAGAGAGTGAGACAGGTACAAAAAGGAAGAATGGCAATGAATAAGTACCTATCAACAATAACCTTAATTGTAAAGGATTAAATGCTCCAATCAAAGTCATTGGATGGCTGAATGATAAGAAAACATGACCCGCATATATGCTGTCTAAAGAGACGCACTTCAGAACAAAAGATATATACAGGCTGAAAATGAAGAGTTGAAAAAAATATTTTGTGCAAATGGACATGAAAAAAGCTGGGGTAGCAATACTTATACAAAACAAAATAAATTTTAAATAAAGACCATAACAAGAGGCAATGAAGGTCACTACATAATACTTAAGGGGGTTTTGCAACAAGAGGATATAACTCTTATAAACATATATGCACCCAATGTAGGAGCATGTGACTATATAAAGAAAATATTGGGTGACTTCAAGAAAGAGATAGATAGCAATCCAGTCATTGTAGGGAATTTTAACACACCTCAGTTAGCAATGGATAGATCTTCCAAATAAAATATCTTTAAAAAAGATTGCGGTACTGAACAACACACTAGATCATAAAGACTTAATTGATGTTTACAGAACATTTCACCCTAAAGAAGTAAAATATACATTCTTCTCAAAATGACATTGCTGGCAAACTAGATCCAGCACTACATAGAAAAAATCATTCACCATGATCAAGTGGGATTCATCCCAGGGATGCATGGATAGTACAATATATGCAAATCAATAAATGTAATACACCAAATAAAATAATAAGACAAAAACTACAGGGTCATATCAATAGATGCTGAAAAAGCATTTGACAAAGTATAGTACTCATTTATGATAAAAACCCCTCAGCAACGTGGGAGTTGAGGGAACCTACATCAACATAATAAAGGCCATATAGGAGAGACCTACAGACAATATTGCATTAGGCAAAAACTAAAAGCTTTCCCCCTAAGATATGGCACAGGACAAGTGTGTCCATTTTCATCGCTTCTATTCAAAACAGTATTGGAAGTTCTAGCCACAGCTATCAGATAAGAAAAGGAAATGTAAAGCATCTAAATTGGAAAGGAGGAAATAAAGTTGTCACTGTTTGCAGACAACATGATAGTATACACAGAAAACCCTATAGACTCCATCAAAAAACTACTTGACATAATAAATGAATCTGGTAAAATGTCAGGATACAAAGTCAACAATCAGAAATGGAGGGCATTTATGTTCACCAAAAATGAAATATCAGAAACAGAAATTTGGGATTAGCAACAGAATTTCTTGTTGCTATACTTACTATAGCAACAAGAAAAATAAGTACCTAGGAATAAACTTAACCAAGGAGGTATAAACCTGTACACAGCAAACTACACAACACTGAAGAAAGAAATTAAGGAAGACACACAAAAATGGAAGCATATTCTGAGTTCATGGATTGGAAAAATTAACATCATTAAAATGACTATACCACCCAAGGCAATCTATAGATTTAATGCAATCCCTATCAAAATACCAATGACATCTTTCACAAATATAGAATAAACATTTCAAAAATTTATATGGAACAATAAATGGCTCCAAATAGTCTTAGCAATTTTGAGAAAGAATAACAAAATAGGAGGGATCATGGTACCTGATATCAAATTACATTACAAGACCACTGTAATAAAATAGTTTGGTACTGGCATAAGAGCAGACACATAGAACAAGGGCACGGCATAGAGAGCCCAGAAGTAAACTCATGTTAATATGATCAGTTAAAATTTGATGAAGGGGGTAGGAACATAAAATGGAGTAACAATAGCCTCTTTAATAAATGGTGTTGGGAGATCTGGACAGCTACATGCAAAAAAATTAAACTCAATCACCAATTTATACCATACACAGAAATAAATTCAAGGTGGATGAAGGCTTAAGTATAAGTCCTAGAGGAAACCATAGAAGTCCTAGAGGAAAACATAGGCAGGAATATTTCAAATATCCCACACAGCAATATTTTTACCAAGGGCAAGGGATATAGAGGAAAAAAAAATAAACAAATGGGACTACATCAAACTAAAAAGTTTCTGAATGGCCAAAGAAAACATCAACAAAGTGGAAAGGGAACCACAATATGGGAAAACATATATGCCAATGATACCTCGGATAAGGGTTTGATTTCCAAAATACACAAAGAACTCACATGACTTCATGCCAAGAAGACAAACAGTCCAATTAAAAAATGGGTAAAGGACCTGATCAGACACTTCTCCAAGGAGGACATATAGAGGCTCAATAGACACATGAAAAAATCACTCAACATCACTAGCCATCAGAGAGACGCAAATTAAAACTACGATGAAATACCACTTCACACAGGTGAGAATGGCCATCGTAAATAAATTAACAAACAACAAAGGCTGGCAAGGTTGTGAATGAAAGGAAATCCTACTAGAACTGCTGGTGGGACCACAGACTGGTACAGCCCCTGTGGAAACAGTATGGAATTTCCCCAGAAAACAAAAAATGGAACTGCCTTTGACCTGGCAATTCCACTGCTGGGACTATACCCTAAGAATCCTGAAACACCAATCCAAAAGAACCTATGCACTCCAGTATTCATAGCAGCACAATTTAGAATAGCCAAATGCTGGAAGTAACCTAGGTGCCCACCAGTAAATGAGTGGATAAAAAACTATGGTATATTTACATAATGGAATACTATGCCACAGAAAGAAAGAAAGAGCTCCTACCATTTGTGACAGCATGGATGGAACTGGAGAGCATTATGGTAGGTGAAATAAACTAGGTGGTGAAAGACAAATTCCATATGATCTCACCTATAAGTGGAACCTAATCAACAAAACAATGAAGCAAGCAAAATATAACCAGAGACATTGAAATAAATAGCAAACTGACAGTAACCAGTGCAGGGGGAGAGAGAGGGATAATGCGGGGACATCGGGGAATGGCCATCAAGGAACATGTATAAAGCACACATGTAAAAAGCCAAAGGGGGTAGGTTGGAGGGTGATAGGTAGGGATGGGTGGGCTAGGGGGTTGTGATGGGGGGAAAATGGAGACAACTGTATTGGAACAATAATAAAAAATAAATAAAAACAAACATGTAAACAAATGAAAAAGAAAACAATATAATTCATGATTGCTTCAAAAAGAATAAAATACCTAGTAATAAGTCTAACCAAGGATGTAACTTGTACTCAGAAAATTATAGCACTGGAAAAAAGAAATTGATGGAGATACAAAAAAGTGGAAGGACATACTGTGTTCCTGGATAGGAAGAATTAACATCATTAAAATATCTAAACTACACAAAGCACTCTATAGATTCAACACAAATTCCATCAAGTTTCCAACGATGTCTTTCATAGAAGTAGAATAAATATTTCAAAAATGTATATGGAACCACATGCCAGGCCCTACATGGCAACAGTAATCCTGAGAAAGAAGAGCAAAGTTGGAGGAATTATGCTGCCTACTATCAAACTGTACTATAAAGCCATAGTAATCAAAAAAGCCCGGTACTAGCACGAAACAGACATATAGTGCAATGGAACAGAATAGAGAGCCCATAAATAAACCATCACCTTTATAGTCAATTGATATTCAATTTGCTAAAGATAGTTTAGTCAGTAAATGGTGTTGGGAAAATTGAACAAGTATGTGTAGAAAATGAAACTAGACCACTTTCTCATACCACACACATGAATAAATTCAAAATGGATTAATAACTTAAATATTAGGTCCCCAAACTTAAAAATCCTAGAAGAAAACATAAGCAGCAAAATCTCGAATATTGCTTATAGCCCTGTCTTTTAAACTGTAAATTTTGTTCTCGTGTGTGTGTGTGCACACGCTGAGATGCTAAGAATGGACTTCTGTGTGTGTTTTTTTTACAAGATTATACTTTCCAACCTTATTGAAAATCTAGAAAATGGAAAACAGATTTAATTCATTGAAAAAAAGGAGGGCATCTTATTCTGAAGCTGTGTGCTACTTTTATAATCACCTTGAGGCTTGGGTATTTTTTTAAATAAAAACTTCAGTCCTTTTATCAAGATGACATCATAGTTGGGCAACTGTGATTTTTAAAACTTTTTCTTATTTAGGAGCAAGATATTACTGTAAAAACACAACTTTGAGAACTTAATTTAGAGTTAATAGTTGCAATTTTGTTATTTATTATTATCTTAAAAGAAAAATTATTAATTTATTGTAAAATTCTTTTTTGTTCCAATATGGATGGTTATGCTTGAGAAAGAGAACAACATATTTTGGCATTATGGGGTATTGTTCAAGTATGAGAAGAGCAATGTAAGTCCCAGGACCATTACAGGTGTTCTTTCAACTGAGACACAGAGTCGTTCTATCTTTTATCTCTGGTAGCCAATCAAATGTTCATTGAATATTTTTGTTAAATTTATAATAGCAAGATTAAAACATAAAATTTTTATTCAAATGAATTAATTTTGAAAATAATGAAAAATGTGTTATTGCTATGTTTTCAGACTCAAACTTAGAAAGAATATATTGTTATTCACCATGTTGAAGTAACAATGTATAGAATGGTTATGATTAAATTAAAAGGGGACATATTTGGGTGGGAGCTGAGTCTGAAATATAATAAATTACTCACACATTCCTAACATATAGAAAAGTGTACTTTTGTGTCAGGTGATCAGAGTTGGGATGGGAACAGATAATGAAAAGATAACATTGTTTTTATAACATGATGATGATGAGTAATGATCATCATATATGATCATTATGATCTAACATATACTAAAGACTTACTAAGTGCAAGACACAATGTTAAACCCATTTCATACCTTTTATTATTTAATATATTTTACATAGTACCAATATAAAATGAAAGCTGCTCTCATTGAGTTTTGTGATATAAATTAATTTGTTTTATGACTTTTTACTATTAATATAAGTAGTCATAAATGCATTTATTCAGTGTAGTTCTTTTATGTGTTATTTTCAGCTATTCACTTGGTATTTGAGAGTTAAGTTTTGATCTTCAATGAATCTGTTCAACATTGAATTAATCTTTGAATACTAAAAATATTTTTTCTAAAATAATATCAGCATAAGAATTTATGAATGGAATTTCTATTTTTGACATTCAAAAATGAATTAACAATATGTAGGATTTACTATTAGATCTAAATTTGGAGAAAAAGTATACAAAATTACATAAATATGTACAAATAAGTCCCCAAAGTAAATTCTACCCAGCTTATTGAAAAATGAACCAAACTTTAATGGATAAACCAGAAACAACAGCATCAATATATTCATTTTCAATAATAACAAAGGTTGTATGCTTTACACTTCTGAAACCCCCTTATTTTAATATTTTAGTCATCCTGCCTCAAATCTCAAGAATTTATATTCTTTTATAAATTGATTTTTATTTAAGCTTTCTCTTGATTGTTATTATACTATATATTTTATATTATATACTATATTAATGTAAATACAATGGCATGAAATAATGTTTGGTTTTAATTTTCAGGTAATTCTGGGGTAAGACATGCAACTGACTACTTTGTAATTTGCATACACTTTTATGATATTATAAATATCAAAATTCTCCTTTCAAATAAGATTGTTTCCCTGTATCACCTACTCAATCCAATGTTATTTCCCACTTATTTTGAGTCTTAACAAAAATGTTGTACTGAGTTAAACAGATTTTTGATTAAGTTTGATAAAAAAGATACTTAATAGGTAGGAAATGATGAAACCAAATGTGTGAAATATGATGATAAACTTGTATTTGACTTCTTAATGTATGTCAGGCACTGTTCAAAAACACTTTATATAAATTTTATCAGTTAAATATAATCTCCTTTGGTGGTTAATATCATCATAATCATTCCCATTTTATAAATAAGGAAAGGTGTTTAGAGAGGTCAAGCAATTTCTTGAATGTTACACACACAAAAAAATGCTAGAGCAGACCCTTGCTGGTGTGGCTCAGTGGACTGAATGCTGGCCTGTGAATGAAAGGGTCACTGGTTCAGTTCCCAGACAGAGCACATGCCTGAATTGCAGGCCAGCTCCCCAGTAGGGGGCAAGTGAGAGGCAACCACACATTGATGCTTTTCTCCCTCTCTTTCTCCCTCCTTTCCCTTCCGTCTAAAAATAAATAAATAAAATGCAACAGCAGGATTCAACTCCAGATATTCTAGCTCTAAAGTGTGTGTTGAAATATTAAAACCTAATTGAATATATGCAAGATTAAAGTCATTGTAAGGCTCAGATGAGATTATCTACAGAAAGTTTCAGTTAGTATTACTATAATGTGAGGGCACCTTAAAGCTGTCAGTAGAGTCTAATGGGATTCATCATTTACGTCTACTAAATTGCATTCACACTAAACAGAGACACTTTTTCCATCAGTAGACAACAGTTTTAGGGCAGGTATTTAAAATGTCAATTTCAGTTAAATGGTTCTACGATAGGCTGGACATAGTGACAACTGGCAAACTCCAGAGGTCCAGGATCATGTTGACTTTTGTGTATAGGATATCCCAGAAACCAGAATAGTTTGCATTCTTCCTCACATTTGGCTCTCCCTGCTTTAGACTACCCCACTTAACGCAATGGGAAATCTTAGGAGGACAGTTCAAATATGCTAATTCTAGACCAGTTTTGTACAAATAGTATGGTATCTAGAATTGTATTCAAAATATGTAACATCGTGGTATTCAAAATATGTAACATCATGGTAGTAACTCCTTTAAGTAATTTCCCTGTTAAAATGGTCATATTTTGCTCTTGTGGGGTTCTCTCTTGAAACCAGTTGATGTATATTTGAATGATACAAACAACTTCAAAATGTAATGTTTTTGCCTTAATAATTCATGCAGTGTAGGTGTGTATGAGAAGTTAGCGAAGAAAACTAAGCAACAAATTTTTAGGTTAATGATTCAACAACATGATAAATATCCATAGAAAGTTCTTAGTCATATGCTTTTTAAAAAATCTTCATCTAAAGATATGTGCTCATGAATTTGAGAGAGAGAGAGGGAGAGGTGGGGGAGGGAGAGAGAGAGAGAAACATCCATTGGGTGCTTCCCATTTGTGTCCCTACTGGGGATGGAACCAGCACCCTCTTGGTGCAAGGGACAGCACTCCAAACACCCAAGCCACCCAGCAAGTGCTCTTAGTCATATTCTTAAAAATCTAAGGTGGAATCCTCCAGTGATGTGGTCTAATCTCCAGGTACTTGGTCCAGGTTTAATTTAGGATATAAATCCATGTTCATTTCCCAACAGGCCAAATGCCTTATTTCACTTGAGAATAGGGTTAGAGTCTTTGTATTTGGATAAACATAGGTGATGGTAATGGAGCATGGCCATGTAATGATGTGAAGATGAATATGTAACCTACTCAAGATCTACTGTATTTTGCCAAGTATAATAAGCCCTTTCTGCCTAAATTTTTGAGGGAAAAATAAGAATGTGCATTATACCTGGGTAGTTCTAATTCCATATATAAAAATGTTTTTAATTATTTTATTTATGTTTATGTATTAAAACTGCAACTCTAGAAGGCAATAATGATATCCATATGCAAAACAATACCCTGGAATATGATGTTTTGTTTCAAAATATAAATAAATAAAAAATTGAATTAAAAAATTAAAACGACAGATCTCTTTTTCTTGAGAGTTTGGACTGAAAGTGTGGGTGTGCAACATACATGGCAAAATATGGTATTCAAGAAAGATATTACACACTTTGAAGACTGCTTGCCAAAGTGTCTAAATGTCTTAAAGGTCAGTAATAGAAGACTGAAGTCTTAGGCTGCTTCCATTTTTGTGAAAACTGGGGCGTGCCAAATTGCACCCTACTCCTGTTCCACTCATTTGAAATTAGTAAGATATTTTTTTGTTGTTCCTCTAAGTAGGAATTCATTATTACTGTCAATAAATACATTCTTGCTAAAAATTGGGGAGGTGCACTTATATTTTGAGAATGAGGTTAACAATGATTGAGTTAAATGACATTTGAAAATTACAACTTTAATTATCATGTTAGTATTACCAAAATCATATTTTTACTCAGTTATGTTGTATAAAACCTGTTACATTCAATATTTTTAATAATAAACATGCTAGCAAAACAATAAATAAATATTTGTAATATGAAAAAATTGTTATTAGTTTGATGATATAAGAAGGGAAATGGAAAGAGGTACATAATATTAACTTAATTTTTGATATTTTCACTGTAGATATCATTTATATATTGTAGATATTATTTATATGTATCATATTAAGACTTGGGGTTTGTAAGACATAAGGTTTGTAAGTGGTATGTAAGTATATAATAGAAGTTTTTAACAGAAATATTTATATTTTTCAATTTTTTGCAAGCAGCTGTTTGATTTTTTAATAGTCAAGTGGATTATTTTTGAAAACTATTCTCTATTTGAACACACAGAAAAGCTTGAAATTGAAAATGTAAATAAAAAATAGCTAATGAAGGACAGAAGTAGCTAATCTCAGTTGAATTAGACCAAGTCAATCAATCAATCAGTCAACAAACACCTCTGGTACACATACCACATTTCAGGTACTGTCTGTGATGATAGGAATGAAACAATCTGTGAGAGACATGGTTTCTACCTCTGTGGAGGTGGCAATATAGACTGGATATTTGATCTATTTGACCATTTGTATTCCTTCCTGCAGCAGTAAATAAGGATTTGTATGTCTTCTAATATACATGTGTTTCATAAATGACATGTATTGCATACTGAAAAAGTATTTGAAAACTTAAAGTAGGTCTATTGGTACCATGAAAAGGGTTGAAATTATGCAAATTATTTTTTATTTTTGAGACAATGATGTATTAGAATATACATGTAACATTTTATGGGAAATGAGATGTGTAAGCAGATTTATGGTACATAATTTGAAAATTCAATTTGTACTTGATTTTTTGAAGTGATATCAATGTTTTCAGTGATAGAAAAAAGATGGTAATTGTATACTAAAGAAATTTAAGACATATTTTTGATGATGTGGCCAATTACTTGGCCCTTGTAAACATTCATGGAATAACTGGTTTTATTTAATAAGTTCCCTTATGAAAACAGCCACTGTTGCACATTGGTGCTTATCAAAAGAACTTCTTCCCTGGAGAGATTGCTCATGTATAGCATCAAACTACCAATTAATGTAATTTGTTTAGAGCCATTTTTCTTTTTGTACCATCAAGGCATTAGCTATCAGAGGTAATGGTAAAATATCCAGCCAAAAATGGGTCGTATGGCTATTCCAACAACTTAAGCAAAGGCAGAGAGAACACACATGTTACATTTACCCAGATTTTCCCTTTAACTGAAGCTTTTAAACTAAGATTGATAGAAAACAGTGTTTAGAAAGAAATAATGCATACTGATTTATAAAATGCTATTCACTCTATTTTTCATTTTGTATTAGCTTTAATAAATAGATATGCCTTTTTATTTTGTAGAACCCTACCATTAAATGATACCACCACTCTTTTCCTGACTAAATAAATTCAAATTCTTGTCACCTACTCTCTGTACAGCAAGATTTAAGACATTATTTCTAATTGAGATTTTTATGGAATATCTTTTAAAGATAAATTTGTTTTATTCTTTCAACCACTATTTAAAAGGGATTTTCACATTTTTTATCTTCTAAAGGAATTGTCAATGAGAAACTAAAACTGCATAGACTATACATTAAAATCACTTTAGTTTTTAAGCTGTCATGAACTGTTTCAAAAAATGCTAAGTTGCTATTGTTTAATGTCTGTCATTTTATAACGCTTTAGAAGTTATCTATCCTGTAAAATTATTAACTGATGCTAAAATTGCCTTGTAAGTATTAGGACAATAGCAATTTTGTAACAGCTGGGACACTGCCAATGTAAGATAAGTACATTTTGCTCTGTAGATTCATAAAGTGCTTAGAAATGGTTTGTGACTGATGGATGGATGCATTTTCTAAGTGTAGAAAGCAATATTTTGTAGAAGGAAATGGCTTGAAAGCTGACACACATGCATGCAAATGCCATTCTCTTCAGTAAGTAATTTGCTTTTTCTTTCAAAAGCATAAATGGCATAGTTAGACACATTATTTTGTATATTGCACATAACAATACAAGATGCACAAAAACAGCAAGTACAAAACATTTCATATTGATAGAAGAACCCATGGCAGTGGTATATGATTAGCATAAATGTATACACACTGAAGTAATGCCTTCAGGATTAAAAAGTGAAACTGAAAAAAAAGGAAAGTTTTACTAAACTTCAGGAAATAGCAGTGATTATTATTTTTTTGTTTAAACTTAATTCTGCTACTTTGATTGGAACTCTGTATCATTTTAAATGTATATTTTCCTGAAACCACTAAACATTAATTACAGTGCCAGCACTGGTGACAGCTGTCACATTGTCTTGCATACCTGCTTAGGATTATGTAAGTAAACAATATCTTTTCCTTTATGATAGGTTTCAATATGGGACAAACTTTTTTCAAGTTGTAATTGTTCTGGACCTAAATGGGATGTTTACACATTTAAAAAATATAACTAATGTTGTATACTGAGTACATGGAACATACTGGCAGAGAGTATGTAACCAAGAAATATTTGTATTATGAACTTCTGAAAGCACTTTTGGGGATGATCAAATATGAACTAATTGGCTTTCAGAGGCATTTGATTTAAAACCACCCCTAACAACTCTCAATTTTTAAAGAACATAAGCTTTGGAGTAAAATTGGTTGGGTTTGAGTATTGTTATCAACATTATTAGCTTTGAGAATTTAGGCCAGCCTTTTAACTTTGCTAAGCTTCAGTTTCTTACTATACAAAAAGGGAGAAAGTAACATCTACTTTTCAGGGTTGTTAAGAGGAGTATATCTAGATAAAGTGCTTTTGTACAGCTTCAGGCACTTAGCCCTTGATGAATTATGACTTCTGTGTATGATATTATTGTTACACCTCCATCATTATCCACATCATTTTGTGTGTTGTATCAATATAGAATTACCTCAGTCCTTTAAATGTCCTCACTTTCCTCCTTGATTTGGACAATTTCTGTGAAAATCACTTACATTAACCCCACCCATTTAATGGGAGTTGAGTGCAATTAAAGAGGAAACCATACCCTCAAAACTTAAGCATGTTTTTACTTTTACCTTACTGAAGCAATTCTTTTATTTCTTTAATACATATTTCATTCAACATGTTCCAACAAAATGTAGATATTAATAAAACTTACCGACTTGAGTAGTACAGGTATACCTTGTGTTAGTGTGATTTTGTTTATTGTATTTCATGAATGTTGTGTTTTTTCCAAATGGAAGGCAAGACCATCCACCAGCAAAATGATTACAGCTCACTTTATTGTGATACTCACTTCGTTGTGGCGGTCTGGGATCAAACTTGCAACATCTCCAAGAGATGACTGTATTTTGGATGACAATAAGGCAAAATTTTCCATTTGTACTTTGGAATGTTCTCCTCGTTTTTTTCCCCCACACAGAGATTAGATAGGTGTTAGAGCACGTGGCTATCTTTGCACCCACTGGTTAGTATAAGATGTTATACAACATGAATTAATTGATTAATAGGCTTGCAACTTAGTGAAATTCTCTACCTGTTTAAAAGGTGCATTCATGAATGACCTGGAAGATTTTGTCACAAAAATGTGCCAGAGGAATGCTTTTAGACCACAGGTATTTACAGCTGAGTTATTTCCACTTGAGGGGACCTTAGATGGGACTCCTTAATTGATGAAACTTGAGATAAGAATGGAAACAAATATTGGCCCTTTGATTTAAAATCTTATAGGCAAATTTTGAAGACTTCTAAAGTTATGAAATAAATAGTTTATTAAATAGCTAAAATATTGACATCTAAAAACTCTAATTTTTATTTTATTCATGCAGTTTTCTTATTTTACTTTGTTATGCCTTTAACTCTTGGTGGGGAAGTCTGCGTTTATATATATAGTTTTAGCCATAGCTGTGCCAGTTGGTGTTATGACACTGCATGTGTTCATTATAGTAGTTTTCCCCCAATCCATCTTCTATGTGTAAAATGAAATGAGAGCATTTTCCTAAGTTACTTTGTATCAGATAGAGGGGTTTATATGGATTTCAGTATCAAAAGTCCAAAGCTCCAAGATCAATGGTGTTCTGACATCTCTCATTATGGTCCTGGAAATTGGGCCTCTTGTTGGTATGGATCCACTGAGAAAGAATGAGATTTTCTGCTGATCATCTTCCTTTCTCTTTAGCAAACTTACTCAGTGGAGACAGGTTACATTCCCCTCAGAGGAGCATTTTAGGTTTTTCATCTCAGAAGTCTGTCACTTACAGCTGAGGCTCCTCAGGTATTTATATGTCATAACCACCCATAGGCAGGCTTTTGGCACAGTTATCCTAAATATTATGCATACTTTTTATACTCTGTCATGTTGTGGATAAATTTTTTGGAACAATGTAAGTTTGTTCACACCATTTCTTTACCTTTGAGTCCATGAACAGAAAGTGCCTTCGGGATAACCTATAAGAATATGACACAAACCCTTAGCTATTAATGCTTATATAAAACCTTAGTATGAAAGGAAGTGCTGGCAAGAAGCTTAGTGGCAGATGTTGTAGTGGGAAGATGTTGTGTTCTTCCATCCCTTGACTTTAATTTATGTCATATGACTCAGTTTTGTGTCAGTTGGATAAATGACTCTCTGCTATGAAGGGCAGAAAGATAAATGTTCTTCCAGATGCTGTCCATACAGATTTGCAGAGCTCTGACTTACAAACTACAACTGCTCTGTATTTATTTCCAAAAATATACCTTTAGTGCTAACAACCTATTTTTTACTCAAAATATATCTTTTTAAAATAACTTTTTATTTATTAATTTTTTAAAAAGAGAGGAAGACAGAGAGAGAGATTGATTTGTCAATCCAATTATTTATGCATTCATTGGTTGCTTCTTGTGTGTGCCCTGGCCAGGGATCAAATCTGCAACCTTGGTTTATGGAGATGATGCTCTAAGCAACTGAGCTACCCAGTCAGGGCTCAAAAACATATCTTTTGAAAATTTTTTATTAGTGCACATATTTTGTTCATTTTGACTACTGCATAATGTTTTATCAAATGGGTAGGTGACAATTTACCTGCCATACCTCCATTAATAGAGATTTAGGTTATTTGCAATTTTGTGCTACAAACATACTGCAATGAACATTTCTCATCCTTGTCCTTTTGTGTATATGTGTGGTATTTTATGTAGGGTAAATAAAAAAAGGTTACTAATTTGTGGACTCTACCAAATTGACCTACCAATTTATGCACTCACATTTGGTGTAAATCAGTATTCATTTTCCTGTTTATTAGATTTTTTAAACTCTTGCTAACCTGATAATCATTTTTCAAGTGTTTGTTTATCATTCATCTTTATTCTTTTTGTGAATTTCTTGTTCATATCATTTACATAGTTTCTATATTGATTATCTTTTTTCTTGTCCATTTGTAAGGTGGCCTATTATTCAATTTTATGTCTTTTTGTATTTATTTTTATTATTATTTTTAAATTATTTTATTGTTGTTCAAGTACAGTTGTCTGCATTTACCCCCCACCAGTTGTCCCAACCCCAGCCACCCCCACCTCCCTTCCCTGATTCCAGCCCACAATTTTATTTTATTTATTTTATTTTATTTTTAATTGTTTTATTATTGTTCAATTACAGTTGTCTGCATTTTCCTCCCACTACTCCCTCCCACCCCAGCCAAACCTCTCTCCCTCCCTTGCTTCCAACCTCCCCCTTGGTTTTGTCTGTGTGTCCTTTATAGTAGTTCCTGAAAACCCTTCTCTCCATTGTCCTGTCCCCCCTCCACTCTGGCTATTGTTAGATTGTTCTTAATTTCAGTGTCTCTGGTTATAGTTTGTTTGCTTTTTTCTTTTGTTGATTATGTTCCAATTAAAGGTGAGATCATATGGTATTTGTCTTTCACCATCTGGCTTATTTCCCTTAGCATAATGCTTTCCAGTTCTATCCATGCTGTTGCAAAGGGTAGGAGCTCCTTATTTCTCTCTGCTGAGTCTTTCATTGTGTAAATGAAGCATAGTTTTTTGATCCATTCATTTACTGATGAGCACTTAGGTTGCTTCCAGCACTTGCTATTGTGAATTGTGTTGCTATGAACAATGGGGTGCATAGGTTCTTTTGAACTGGTGTTTCAGGATCCTTAGGGTATAATCCCAACAATGGTATTGCTGGGTCAAAAGGCATTTCCATTTTTTGTTTTCTGAGGAAATTCCATACTGTTTTTCACAGTGGCTGCACCAGTATGCATTCTCACCAACAGTGCACTGAAGTTCCCTTTTACTCAACATCCCCTCCAACACTTGTTTTTTGTTAATTTGTTTATGATGGCCATTCTCACTGGCATGAAGTGGTATCTCATTGTGGTTTTAATTTGCATCTCTCTGATGGGTAGTAATGCTGAGCATCTTTTCATATGTCTCTGGGTGCTCTGTATGTCCTCCTTGGAGAAGTGTCTGTTCAAGTCCTTTGCCCATTTTTTAATTGGGTTGTTTATCTTCCTGGAGTGGAGTCATGTGAGTTCTTTATATATTTTGGAGATCAGGCCCTTGTCTTAGATATCATCTGCAAATATGTTTTCCCATACAGTTAGTTCTCTTTTTCATGTTACTGCTGTTTTCTTTAGCTGTGCAGAAGCTTTTTATTTTGATGAAGTCATGTTTATTTATTTTTTCCTTTATGTCTCTTGTTTGCAGATTATATGATAGTGTACATAGAAAATCCTATGGACTATCCCAAAACCTACTCAACCTAATATGTGAATTTAGCAAAACAGCCGTGTTCTAAGTCAATATTCAGAAATCAAAGGTATTTTTATACACCAACAATGAAAGATCAGAATAAGAAATCAAGAAAAATAGCCCTAAAGAAAGTACTGCTTTAATCTTATAATTAATACCTAGAAAAATTATGGTCATTGTTCATTGGATCATCATACTCTCAAGTTTATGATGACCAACAGAACTATTTCTCAAATCTCATCAGAAATACATATTTTCTGAATAATTGCTTTAAAAATGTTTCCATTGTATAGTTTGTTTCCTTCTTTTTCTTTTGCATTAGCTGCTCAAAAACTAGGAGCATAAGTTATAGCCTATCAGGAGATAGGTTCAGAGCCACTATCAATACACCAAGTATATTTTATGAAGCTCTGCATACTTCATTTTTTAACATATATTCCCTATGTCTTAATTTCCTTTCTTGCTTGTAAAAAGTAGGTTGCATATAAAAACTGTAAATTATAAAGTTTTTCAAATGAGCTTTATATAGGCAGATAGATATGATCTGCCATATAGTAAAATGTTATTCAAATCTTTAAAGCTTTGGCTCATGCTTGAATATTATATGACACAAAATAAAGAAGTACTCTCAACCATTAAATGAAAACAATATAAAATAAATGATAGTTATTTTGTTCATATACCTAGTATATTCACCATTTAATGATATGTAAGAAATGTATTAAAGCACTGTCCAAGGTTTATGTTTATTGATGTCATAAAACATAGTCAAAACTCATTTTGTCATGGAGTTTTTCTGTCATAAATATATTGGCCCAATTACCTTTTTAAAGAAAATGGATATTTTGAGTAAAATATGAAAATTAACTTATTAATAAAGTAATGATTAGCAGTAGTCAAAAATTACAGGGGTTGTTGTTGATTGACTTGTGCCTCCCAAAAGATATATTCAAGTTTTGAACCCCAGTCCTTGTGAATTGACCTTATTTGGAAATAGGGTAATTGCAGATGTAATCAAGTTAGGATGTGGTCATAATGAATTGGGCTATGCCCTTACCTAATGACTGAAATCCTTATAAGAAGAGGAAAATTTGGACACAGTTATAGGAAATTTGGAAATATCCATGTAATTATAGAGGTACAGATAGAAGTGATACATCCACAAGCCAAGGAATGCCAAGGATGGCAACCACCAAAATCTAGGAAGAGGCAAGAAAGGATCCTCTTCTAGAGCCTTCACAGAGGGCATGGCCTGTGAATACCTTGATTTTGAACTTTGAGCCTCTAAAATTGTGAGAGAATAAATAGCTGTTGCGTTGAGCCAAGTTTGTGGTAATTTGTTATGACATTTCTAAAAAACTAGTAAAATGGTCATTATTTCTGAATAGAATTATATTACAGTCCAATACCTAAGAAAGAACATATTGGGGATTAGTAATATTTTGTTTCTATGTAAGTGAGATAGTAAAAGATGCATGTTGTGAAAATGTTGAATTTTGATATACGCAAACGTCAATTAGACAGGAAATTTGGAAGTAAGGATGTCTGCAGAAGCACATTTATTTCAGGTATAAATGTCAAAAGAGCTTCAATATTCAAACTATAAAGAATATATTAGAAAAATCTGTAAATTTAGGGCAGGACAGTATCTGATCCCTAGAAATGAAGGTTGTCATATTTTTTTAAATAGTGGGCAATGTAAGTCTTAATGCCAAGAAGGATTTTGTCTACAATGCGACAAAAATAATTTACTTTATTAATGACATTTTAAAAATTACTAAAGCTGCTTTTTTACTTTTAATTGACTTTTTAAGAGATTATATATTTTTAATTGAATCATTAAGGTTCACAAAGATGCCATGGGCTATTCTTTAGTTAAATATCATAGATGCAATTCTATTATTGGTTAGGTAAGACACTACGTTGTCTTTATGAGTAGCAATGCCAATATTTGAACGACTCTAACTACTTCTAAAAGATTGATGCTATGGGGCTTAAACCAATTCAAAGAAGCATCTACCTCTCACTGGTTACTGTAGTATGTTAATACTTATCAATAAGAAAATACATAGCAGATAATTTATTACTTTCAGAGTACAGACAACATTGAAAATTTTTGTGATCATGCATAGCTACCTTGGATAGATGACCTTGTCATTTTGTAACTCTGGAATTTTTATATTTGATTGTTTATATTTCCCCCAAAACTTATGTGAGATATACCCTAATTGTATGTGGCCTCAGGTACTTTTATCTTTTTCTTCACAATGCATGTCAGCCATAAAACTCATTAATCAAATTAGATGGGAGAAGACAAGTTTCCCATGGCTTGATCTTAACTTGTATTCATGATGATTAATCATTGCACAACAGGGGTGAGGTCATTGGAAACATGTCATTCTGATAGTCCCCCATTTAAGTTCAAAGAAAGCAGTATTAGCAGAATAATGGTCTAGGAAGAACTTTAAAAATGGTGTGAGAGTAAGATGACCCTAAATTTTCTTTAGAATGTATCATTGAATAACAGTTTTCTTTCTTCTTTGGACTTTTTAGCTGTTTTTTCCTACTGTGATAATTCTCACTTTCACATACTTTAATAAAGCTTTACTTCAATGTATCCAGTTTATTAACATAGTTTCTGCATGATTTCATAGGAGAAGTGGTTCCTATGAAAGTGATTCTGAAACATGTCTTATTTTAATATCTTACATTTGTGTGGCACTTACAGATTCTAAAGCACTAATCCCTTCATTTCCAAATTTGATGATTGAATTTACTTTTTGGGGGGAGAGGTCTCACAGTGAGATTCATAGTTGAGAAATAATTTTGAATAGGCATTAGATTGACCACAGTCTGAATTACTTAACATTTCTGACACAATAAGATAAATTATAAATTAGAAGCTACAGACAAAACACTTAACATTCATACATTTCATTGTATATAAATTTAGCTTTAACTTAAAAAACTCTACACATGGAGATTTAACAATTCTCTATTCTTAGCAAAAATTCTATATGCAAAAATGAGGGATTAAAATTTTCAAATATTATCATTTATAGCATATTCCCATCAAACTCTTTACAAATGATGGTCTGTCTGATTTCCTTGCAACATTCATTCTGAAATAATAAGTCAAGGCATTTGCTTATAAAATAGCAATTACTGCAATTATTTTCATGGAGAAATCCAGGAAAGTTAGGACTTTGGTGATGTGGTACTTAACACTTCTCTAACTTCATTTTTATGCTTTCTCTGTGTGCTCTCATATAACCTGACTGCATTCTTAATTTTTTTATTCTTTTATTCTTTCTGCATTATCCAATGCCTTAACATCACAAAGAATTGCCTATGCAGTAACCTTTTTTTTTTAAATACTCACCTTCTAGGTACTCTCTATTTCCACTATTCCAGGGAAACCACAGTTCCACATTCTCCTTAGTGCCAAATTCAGGGGGGCAATTTTTAGTCTGTATTTTATTTTATCTCTCAGTAGAATTCATGTGGATGACTCCTTCCTGCTTTGAAAAAAACCTATCCCTACTGAGATACCACTTTGTCCGGGTTTCCCTTTTGTCCACCCTTCTTATTCTTTTTTTAAAAGTATATTTTATTGATTATGCTATTACAGTTTTCCCAATTTTCCCCCCTTTATCCTGACTCTGCCCTGAACCTCCCAACCCTCCAGCATCCTCCCCTCTTAGTTCATGTCCATGGGTTGTACAAATAAGTTCTTTGTATTATCTGTTTCCTATACAATTTTTGACCTCTCCCTGTCTATTTTATGTCTACCAATTATGCTTTTTCTTCCCTGTATACTTTCCTCCCTATTTTCCACCTGCCCCTCCCCACTGAAAACCCTCCATGTGATGTCCATTTCTCTGATTTCATTCCTCTTCTAGTTGTTTGCTTAGTTTTTGTTTTCATTGTTTTTCTTTTTTTTTAGGTTCATTTGTAGAGAGTTGTGTTTGTTGTCATTTTACTGTTCATAGTTTTTTATCTCCTTCAATTTCCTATATAAGTCCCTTTAACATTTCATAATAAGGGCTTGGTGATGATGAACTCTTTTAACTTGACCTTATTTGGGAAGCGCTTTATCTGCTCTTCCATTCTAAATGACAGCTTTGCTGCATAGAGTAATCTTGGGTGTAGGTCCTTGCCTTTTATGACTTCAAATACTCCTTTCCAGCTTCTTCTTGCTTGCAAGGATTCTTTTGAGAATATCGGCTGATAGTTTCATGGGCACTCTTTTGTAGGTAACTGTCTCCTTTCCTCTTACTGCTTTTAGGATTCACTGTTTATCTTTAATCTTGGGTAACTTGATAATGTACCTTGATGTGTTCCTCTTTGGGTCCCACTTCTTTTGGGACACTATGAGCTTCCTGGGCTTCCTGGAAGTCTATTTCCTCTATCAGATTGGAGAAGTTTTCCTTCGTTCTTTGTTCAAATAAGTTTTCAATTCCTTGCTGTTTTTCTTCTCCTTCTGGTACCCCTATAACTTGGATATTGGAATGTTTCCAGTTGTCCCAGAAGCTCCCAAGACTCTCTTCATTTTTTTGAATTCTTGCTTCTTCATTTTGTTTCAGTTGGATGTTTATTTCTTTCTTTTGTTCCAAATCATTGTTTTGCGTTCTGGTTTCCTTCCTGTCACTGTTGGTTCCCTGAATATTTTGCTTTATTTCACTTTGGATATCTTTCATTTGTTTTTTTTTCATTTTTCAACCAAGCTCAATCAGTTCTGTAAGCATATTTATTAGCAGGACTTTAAATTCTCCTTCAGATAGGTTGGCTATCTCCTCATTGCTTAGCTATCTGTCTGAAGTTTTGCTCTGTTCTTTCATTTGGGCCATATTTCTTTCCCTTGGCACACCAGTCTGGTTGTTCTGGTTGAAATTTCTTTAATTCTGTGCTTGTCAGAGTTCCATGCAGTTTGATTTTCTGGTACTTTTGGTTGTTTATTGATTTTAGATTGGTTGTCATTCTCCTTTTGGTTGTACAAGGAAGTAAAGGGTTTCTACCTATATCTCCATCTTGGCCAGGACTCTTTATTTTTTTTAATCAAATTGTATTGTTGTTCAAGAACTGTTTTCTGCATTTTCTCCGCACCCCTCCCTGGTATCCCAGCTGTTCCCATCTCCTTCCCTGATTCCATCTTCCCCCTCTTGGTTTTGTCCATGTATTTTTTATAGTTGTTTCTAAAACTCCTTCTCCCCTTTCCCCTTATTACCCCCTCCCTCCTCCCCTCTGGTTACTGTCAGATTGCCCTTAATTTCAATGTCTCTGGTTATATTTTGCTTGCTTGTTTGTTTTGTTGATTAGGTTTCACCTAAAGGTGAGATCATATGGTATTTCTCTTTCACTGCCTGGCTTATTTCACTTAGCATTATGCTCTCCAGTTCCATCCAAGCTGTCACAAAGGGTATGAGCTCCTTCTTTCTCTCTGCTGCATAGTATTCCATTGTGTAAATGAACCATAGTTTTTTGATTCACTCATTTAGTGATGGATAGCTAGGTTGCTTTCAGTACTTGGTTATTGTAAATTGTGCTGCTTTGAACATTGGGTTGCACTGGTTATTACGGATTGGTGTTTCAGAGCTCTTAGGATATAATCCCAGCAGTGGAATTCCACACTGTTTTCCGAGGAAATTCCATACTGTTTTCCACAGTGGCTGTACCAGTCTGCATTCTCACCAACAGTGCACTGAAGTTTCCTTTACTCAACATCCTCTCCAACACTTGTTTTTTGTTAATTTGTTAATGATGGCTATTCTGACTGGTGTGAAGTGGTATTTCATTGTGGTTTTAATTTGCATCTCTCTGATGGCTAGTGATGCTGAGCATCTTTTCATATGTCTCTGGGCCCTCTGTATATCCTCATTGGAGAAGTGTCTTTTCAGGTCTTTTGCCCATTTTTTAAATTGGGTTGTCTTCTTATTCTTTTTTATTATCTCATCCACCTCTTTTTCATCTTTTGCTGGCTTCTACTCCTCAACCATCTGAGAGATTCCTCTTGGGACTCCTCTGTTCTATCCAAGAATTGTGGAGACAGACACTCTGTGTTCAAATTCAAGACTTAACACTTACTAGTAGTGTGATTTTGGACAAGTCTCTTATCCTTTTTGTGTTTCACTTTTATCATCTGTAAAATGAGGGTAGCAATACTAACTAATGTTTAGAGCTATTGTATTAAATGAGGCAATGTATGTAAAGGGCTTAGAACAGTGCTTGGCGTTTGTTAAATGCTTTCTAAGTGTTAGATGATTATTATTACACTGTTCCTTAGAATTTTTCTCCAATGCCATGGCTCTAATATCATCTCCATGCTGATAACAACCAAATTTATATTTATCATAAACATTGCACATGGGTTTCCAATAAACATTTTAACTGCCAATTTGATATTTCCACTTGTATGTCTAAAGGCATATTAAATTTTACAGGTGTAGGATGGAAATTTTGATATCTTTTTTTCAAACCAATTTTACTCTCTTTGACACTACCATCAGTGCAATTGCTCCAGTGAAAGGCTGTGGAGTAATTTTTCTTCATTCTTTACTTTATCTTACTTCCACATTCATTCCATCAGCAATTCCTATTTGTTCTAGCCTAGTAAAAAGTTTAAACCCATCAGTTTCTCTGAATCTCCATTATAGGCAGCCTGGTCCAACCAACTGCCTCTTCTTTCTTAGAGTTACTAACAAGTCCTGCTTCCACTCTTGCCCTTTGACAATGCATCTCTTTTATATTTGCTCTAATAACACCTCTGAAAATACATAACATCTGTAACTTTGTGCTGAACACATGGTAAGTGTTCAGTAAATATTTCTGAAATGTAAGAATTGATGCATTATTAATTGGGTGGCATAGAATCTTAGCATTAAAAAAGGCAGATGTTGTCTTAAGTCTAAGGGCTTGCTGTGAATAAAAAGAACAGGGTATTATGAGACAGAATAACTAGGCAGTGATAAACATACTTAAAACAAGATAGCTAAAGAAGCTTGCTCTGAGTAGGTATGTTTTAAATAGAGACATGTAGACTGAGAAGGAGCTACTCTGCTGAATATTGTGTGCAAAGAATTCCAGGAAGAAGGTCTCTGGTGGGAAATGCTCCTGCCTGTTTCACAAAACTCAGATGGCCAATATGCCAGAAGCTTTGTAAGGAAGAGATATAAGGCAGAAAATCAGGCAGGAGAAAGATCTTGCTGGACCTTGGACTGGTAATTGGTGGAGAAGAGACCACTAGACAGTTCTATTTTGAAATTGCTAAAATTTTTATTGACAAATGAATACAATATATTCTGTTCTTTTACATTGTTGTTTTGTTTTTGTTTCTTACACTTACTAAAATAAATCAGCCAAAAAGCAACTATTTGGCATATAAATCATTGCATGACATGCTCAGGGTATTCCTTTAATTTTTTTAAATTAATTTTCTTCAGTCAGAAAGAAGTGATTTCAGTTTCTCTAATTTATTAACCAATTTTTCTATAAAACTGAATAGCATTCATCTTAAAATTTATGTGTGAAATGCTTTTATCTTTTGGCTTGAATTGTGGGTAGGTGTTTGACCCTACATGAAGAGAGGATTTATATATTTTTACTCTCTAGTCTTTTGGGGCATTATATAATCTAATTTATGTCTGTAAAAGATAAGAACTGGTTTCTTTGAGGAAGAACTAGGAAAAAAATGAGTGAAAACAAAGATGCTGTTGAAGTAGGCCAGAAAAGAGGATAGCCACAATGGAGCTACATTTTGGAGATAAAATCATGTATCAAGATGGCTTGCTGTTGCATGGCCATGGAGAACAGGGTGGGGTGGTAGGGAAGCAATCAAGGATGATTTTCAGGTCTCTTGCTTGAACTACCAGGTTAGATATTGAAGCTGGTTAACGAACTGGTTGGTTAGAAGTTATGTATTTGACCTGGGAGTTCAAAAGAGTAATTTGTATCAGAAATATAAATTTGAAAGTAATCAACATTTAGATAGCATTTATAATCAAGAGAAAAAGTGAGATGTCCTAGAAAGCATAGAGGGGGGAGAGAGGAAGAACTCCAGATTTTAAAGCTTGATAAAAAAGGGGCTCTCAAGGATATCACCCCATTTTCCATATTATTTTTCTACATGTATTTCTGCACAGTAACACCTCCACAGTTTGCTTGGCAAACTCTTATTCCTCATTACAATGCAGTAATGCTACCTTCATTTAAATAATTATCACTATTTAACCAAGCATACTTTAATATGTGTGTTCAATGTGTTATTCATTACAATGACTCTGTGAAGTAGTTATTACTTATATTATTACACTATTTTACAAATATAATAGTAACATTTATTGAATGTTTACCAGATGTCCACTGCTGTGTAGTTTCATTTAATCCTCATGATGATCCTATGTGGAAAGTTCTAAGGTTGCCAACAGGATGTAGTTGTGAACACTGAGGCTTAGTGAAGTTAAAGAACTTGCCACTTGGTATCTCTGACTTCAAAGAACATGCCCTTAACCATTACATTGTACATACATACACACACGTATGCACATACATATGCATATACACACATACATGACAGTGGGAAAATAGAATCGTAACAAGGTAAAGTTTTAACGGTATTCATTGATGCTCTATGTAATGAATGAACATGAGTTATATTAAATGGCTTTTGACAGACATTTGTGGATATCTTGGGTTAATATGTCTACATCGACTAACTGAGGGAAATGTCCAGATATCAGCTCAAATTCCTGCTTTCTTCTGTGGAAGAAACTTCTAGGAGTGCTTTCTTTGTATTCTTATAACAGTACATGTTACCTTTTGCCATCTATTGTAGTGATTTATGTAGGTATTATAATTTACTAGACTGTCAACTTTTTTTTATGTTTTCAGGTCTTTATTGGCTACTTGAAATTATCTGTTGAGTTGCTCATTTACATATGGTCATGTGTTTGTAGAGTTGCATTTTTCTTATTAATCTGCAGGGATTCATTAAATACATGGCTATTAATCTTTGATACATATATATGTATAACATATATTTGCAACTACATTCTTCTTCATTGGTTACACACTTCTTCCCCTTTTTTTATTGATGTTAGAATATAGTTGTCTCCATTTAACAGATGAGAAACCTACAGTACCTTACAACTGGTTACCAATGGAACTGGGAGTTGAGCCAAGATGGCAGCAAAAGTCTAGGGATATAAATTTCTAGATTGTGTTGTTCCATACATACCTAATATTATATTTTCATAGTGTACTATAATATATTTTATATATACATAAGTATAAATATATCAAAGTAAACAAGATTAAATTATACTCTTTTTTAAAATTGTCTTTCTTCCTTACTAACCTGAGCCAGTTGAAGGGGGAATTCATGGATTACCAAATTATGTAGCTTCCAGGAACCATGGTATCTGATGTATAGCAGACACTAAACAAGTACTTGCTATATGATTAAATGAATATAGATCCTCACTGTTGAGAGAATTTGCTTAATCTCTTGTTTGACTGTCTATATGTTTACTTGCTCAATGTTTGAGGAGGAAGCTAATTTTCATAAATGGACTTTTGAATTTAAATTTTCAGGAAGTTGATTAGACCTAAGCTTTTCTGTATTCATGTTCTTCCTACCAAAATTACTTTTTCCAAAATGACATCACCAAAATATCATGCTGGTTGTTTATTAAATTATTTTATGTAATTTGTTCTAAGCTGTTATTTCATGCAATTTGCTCAAGCCTATCTATTTTTCCCCTGGATTCCCCACCATTTTGAAGTAGTCTTCTATTACTAAGAATTTAATTTCATGCTGTTCTCAAGTATCTTGAATGGAGACCAAAATGTGTGTGACTTCTGGAATGGTAAAATACTAATTTTGTATAATTCACCAAAGATAACTGTGTTAAATGTTCTTTGCTCTAAAAATGCAATTGAAAAAAGATGAAGAAATATTCTTTTAAAGTATGTTAATTTATCAAATTACCTTTTATTGTTAGAATTATGAAAGAATATAGCTTAAAATGGACTAGAATTATTACTAAATTAAAAGGTAAACTGTCTTTATGCTAACAATGACTGGTTTCTGTTTCAGAAAAGTTTACATCATTAACATGTTTCGTTTTGTCAGGCAGTTTCCAGTTTCTGTTATTAAGAAGCTTTCATTGCTTTGACACGTTTTCCAAAATTCATACTGTTTTCCCATATAATTGAAATCAAAACACTCCAAAACAAAATGTTTCTATGCAATGCAATATTTCATGTTCATAAGGCTCTATTTATTATTTCAAACATACAGAGAGCAACAACTTTTTCTATTTTATCTGCAGAACAATTTTGCTTCCTCCCTTCCACCAGCTATACTAAAATCTAAGCTGGGATTCACAGTTAGCAGGCTTTTTTGGATACAGGGAGAAATCATTGAAGGCAATTTTATACTCCTTCAAATGGACTTTGATTTAGAAATAAATGTTAAGTTGAAAAATCTCTTATGTTTACCTACTCCTCATTTTGATACCTGGGGATATCTACTTGGAACTCAAACTTCCACATAATCATTCACTTAAGAAATGAATCAATATATACCCACCATAACTTAACTATTTTCTGAGGACACTTTGTGCCCAGCAGGAGGTGGGTCAGTCCAGATTTTATATATCATCCACATAAAAACACCCCAGCCAGTTCTGTTACCTGGGATAAGTCATTACTTGATTTAAATTTTTTGTTTTAATGTAAATGATTTTTTATCCCACCCTGTCAATCCTCTGTTTAACTTTAAACTGGCTCTCTGATGCAGTGCACAGAACGACAAATGCATTTACATTCTCTGATTGATGAGTTACTATCCCCACTCCTTATTTCTTTCACTTTTACCCAATCTCCCTCTCGTTCTCAATATGAATTTAGCCTCTCTATTCAGGCAATCTTGCTCTACTTTTGTTTCACTGGAATCTTTATCATAATCAAGTATTCAGCAAAACTCTTAGCATTGTTGAATTTACTATTTCTTTGACCTAAATAACATCTCCACACCCATTATTATCACCAACAGTACCTCAGATTATTTCCACCTTCCATGTTCTATACTTCAGGCCCAAGCTGGACAGTTGTATTTAAGAATATTAACCCTAAGTAAAAATCCACTATAAATGCATATTAGCTAACTTCATTTAGATCCACATCAGAACAATTATATTTTTATTTCTCACAAAACTTTTTATTCCCTGCTAAATTTTCCACCAAAATGAGTTTGGAAATTTGCATAGCCTTAAAAACCCAGACTTATAGTAGTTCTCATCATACATGTACATGTAACAAATGTACAATAACAAAGTATCTCGTCTCCTATATTTAAAGTTAAAGACATTTGAAGTATATTTTGCCTTATTCTATCCTCCATTAATTAAAACACATCTGCACATTTAATCATGATTTATGTATCCTATTCTTCCTTGTCTTTTACGAGTGTGGTGCTTTTGCTGTGTCCCCTCTTGTCTTCCTTGTGAATCATTACCTTTCCTTGCATAAATCAATCTTCATTGGGCATCTCCCTTTGCCTACAGAGACTAAATAATCATCTGGCCTAAAAGATACTCCCATTTCTTCTATTTTACACTCTGTTTCACTACTAATATACCAAGGAGATGACTTTCCATTCGTAGCCTTCTATTTTTCATACACTATTGCCTTTCTTTTCCCACCACTCTTCAGAATCTGCTTTCTTGAAAATACTATTGACTTTTCTGGAGTATCTGATGCTTCTCCATGCTGCATCTTTCCTTGGCTCTCCAAAACCAGCTCCTTCAACCTCTCTGATAATTATTTTTACATCTTCTCCCTTATTTCCTTTTTTATTCTTGTCCTTTAAAATAGGTATTTGCCATGAAACTCTTCTCAGTCCCCTCTCGTTTCTTTCAATGCTTTCTTCCTGCCCTGTGTGTATTTATTATTTCAATGCATATAATCTCCAAATCATTATCTACAGGTCTAAATGGCACACGTGACTGTCTAGTTCTTTGTTGACTGTATTTCCTATTTGCTTAAAAACTTTTAACTCACTACAGCAGTTAAGGCCTTCCATTAGCTGCCTATAACTTGAATGTTGTTTACATTTCACAGTACATAGCTCCTTTACACATGTGACATTCTTAGTTAAATTTAACATTTAAATTTGATATTTGTTTTTTTTAATTCTAAACCAGGCTTTTTCTTTACATTCTGTTTGCTCCTGCATCTTCTCTGGTACTAAAGTTTGTGGCTCTTTATGGGTGAGCTCATGTGCCTCCTATTTGAATTCTTCCTGAGCAGGATGGGTCAGTCCAATCCTCTGAACTATCAGTGTTCTCCTACCATTTCCTTGTTTGTGGCCTATGCACAATGGTCCAATCTCAGGGTTTAAGTGAAAAGAGTTGTAAGTTTCACTTGCTAAATTTTACTAGTATTTCAGCTATTTGTGTTCAGAACTCAGCCTCTAGACCAGTGATTCCTAGAATCTAAAAAAGGAATCTTCTTATCTAAGTTTATATCTCCCCAAAGCAGCTGACATAGTGCTTTTTTCATGTCCTATAGAGACATTTAATGTAAATATGTAGGATACAGAAATACTCAGTTTTCCTTCTTAATTTGCCATTCTAACTTTATTCATTCTTTTACCTCAAATCAATAAGAATGCTGGCAAAAATACATCAATATCTATTACCTTTTCCCTTAAAAATACTGGGTAAAAATATGAAGTTAATTGATTGTTATCCAGTTTTTAAAATGGAAGAAAACCCCAAATCTGTTCCTAACTAATGAGTTATCATTGAGTGAGTGTGGGAAAGGTGTGGCCCGTGCCTGCACTCTGGCCAGTAGAATATCATAGGGATGGAGACACTGTTCATTTTTGAGGTGAGTGCAGTATCACAAGGTCAATTTCAAAATGTGAAGAGTTTTGGTAAATGATACTTTTAAATCAATGGATGCTTAAGAAATGTGGAGTTGTCATATTAGGTGACAGTATCAGTGAAGCAATAGGAAAATACCTATTGAAGAAAAGTAGTCATAAAATTTATTATAGGCTTAAAAGAAATGAATGAGGTAAGGAAGAATAAGAAATGAAAAGATATGGCATTTCTGGTTGAAATGGGCATATTAATAAAATTTCAGGGCACAAATATTAAGGTCTCATACTGACAAGAATATATCTCTAGAGTATGTGAAAGTGCCTTTATAATTCTTAGAAGGAAACTTAGAAATTTTTTTGGTTACATGGGAGAATATGCCACATAACTTAGTGTACATTAAGAACACATGAAGAAACAATTTTAATCTTAGACAGATAAGTCACAAAGAAGAACTGATTTCTATGAACTTATTCTTGTACCTATCAGTGAGTATGAGTATTGCAATTGTTACAAACTATATTTGGAAAAATTCCTGGTCTTACTTATATGGTATTGACTGAGAAATTAAACTAAAATTCAGTATACCCTTGCTGCAACAAAAACAAATCAATCTTTGCTTTTCCAATTGTATAATTTCTAGGAACTTGTATTATTTTTACATTACATTATCACCAAAATTTTGTTTTTGGTAATTTCTTAAAAGTGATTATCCTTTTTAAGTTATAAAAACTGATAGTATTCTTTGGAATATTGTGCTCAAAACACAATAGTATGATAAACTGATGATGTAGTGGTGCTATTTTTAGGAGCTTTGATTTCAAGTACTATATTTTCTAATTTTATAAGGTTCTTAGAGCCCGTTTTTTTTCTAATTCTCACTTGTAACATTTAAAGACACTTTAACTATTGTTGTTTTGTAGACATTAATAGGACTACAATACAATACCTTTAAATAAAGCTATATGTCAAAAGAGTTTTAATGAAATGACTGAGTTACCTCCATATACTATTTTGCTTTACCTGAGTAGATAAGTCCTATATAAGTAGATCTATGTAGGCAGGTATTGTAAAATATTAGCCCAAGGTAATTGTAAAGGTAGGTAAGATTGTGTGACTTCAATTCTTTGCTCTGTCACGTACCAGCTGTGTGGCCTTGAGAACTTTCCTTACTTGCTATTGATTCACTTCTCTTATCAGTATGTTTGGAGTTAATGGTACCTACCTTACACTGTTGTTTTGAAGATTGGATGAGTTATTTAATGTGTCTGATACATTCTAGACACTTGATATATGTTAACTATGTTATAATCCAGAGGGAAGTTAATAAAATATTTGGTTAAGAACTAATTCAATAAATAGTTACTGTGGTTTTTGTTAATACCAGATACTGTTTTAGGCCTAGTTCCTTCACTTAAGAAGTTCATAGTTTACAAGAAAAAAATGGTCAAGATAAAGAGTGTGATTAAGTCACAAATAAAAGTTATTCGAGAATTATGGCAAAACAAAAGAAAATGTTTTCTTTAAATCCTCTTCCAAGGACATTATTTTTCTCATTGCTTTTAGAGAGAGAGGTAGGGACAGTGTGAGGGAGAGAAAGAAACACTGATGGAAGAAAGAAGCATCAATTGGTTAGCTCAGGTATGAGCCTGGACAGGGGTCATATGAGTCCAGACCAGGGATTGAACCTACAACCTAAGTATGTGCCCTGACCTGGAATTGAACCCACAGTCTTTCAGTTACAAGAGGATGCTCCAACCAACTGAGCCACACTAGTTAGGGCAAAATCAAAACAAATTTGACCACAAAAAAAAGATTTACATTAATAGTAACAGGAAATGGGCTGTAAGACCAGAATTTGGCATAAAGGATATAAATAAATTGAAAATGAAGAACTGAGACACTTTCAAAAGGAGCAGTTTTGACAACTTTTGCATATTGTTCGAAAACAGGATAAGGGACAAAAAGTCTAGGTTCTGATAATTATTAATTTAGGTATCTCTAATTCTTTATTAACTAGGAAAAAGGTTTTAATATTTTTTTGTCCTCACCTGAGGACATGCTTATTGATTTCAGAGAGAGAGAAAGAGGAAGAGAGGGAGGGAGAGAAACATCGATATGAGAGAGAAACCTCTTGCACACACCTGACTGGGGATGAACCCACAACCTAGGCATGTGTCCTAGGTTGTCCTGACCAGGAATTGAAGCTGCCACTCTTTGGTTTATGGGATGGTGCTCCAACCAACTGAGTCACACTAGCCAGGGCCATGTTTTTATAATTTTTATACATGGTAGGCAAGCATTTTAGATTCAAATTATATATGCCATATTCATTTCCTATGTATACATAATTTTTTGAACTGTGGCAGATAAAGATTGTTCTTTTGAGTTTTTACCTATGGAGACATGTCATTATAATGCATATTTGCTTTCATTTCTTTCAAATACCCTTAAATCCCACAGGGCAGAACAAAATTTTCAGTGGTCATTATTATAGTTGCTTTATAATTACCACCACAACTCACGCTCCTTATTAACCCCCAGCACAACCCATGCTCTTTATTTAAAGAAGTGCCAATAAAAAGACAATACATAACTACCAGAGTAATTAATTATTTTATATAGAAGTAATTTACATTTATTTCTCCATTCTTAGGAAAAGAAATAATGTGCCTGTGGTTTCTTAAAATCCTAGATGACTGCTGTTCCATAATACATCCATGTGCTGAAATCATCTGAAACCTGGAACTGTGTGCATGAACATCTGCAGTCTTCATCAAATCCATTAGGAGAAGTTGAGCTCAGAAATACATAAATGACCTCTGCTAGCCATTTTACTCCCTTCGAATATGACATTTGGTTGGTGATGCAACCTGATTAGACCTCAGTCCAGTGTAAGAATTTTTGTCTCTGGCTAATGATTGTAAAAAATGATCCCCAATTTTGCCTCCTCCAATAAAAAAGAGGCTAAATTTTGTTCTCCCACTGGTTATTAGATGTATGGCTTAGTTGTTTAAACTTAA
Source organism: Phyllostomus discolor (assembly GCF_004126475.2). NCBI lineage: Eukaryota > Metazoa > Chordata > Mammalia > Chiroptera > Phyllostomidae > Phyllostomus > Phyllostomus discolor. The sequence continues at coordinate 138,731,251 of NC_040903.2, read as the reverse complement.
TTTTAATTTTAAATTTATCTCAACTCACACAATTCAAAAAATATAATTACATTTGTGAAAAAAATCCTCTCAAGAAGCTGAGGAGGTAGATGTCACGACATTTTATAAAACTGAAAACTGTGACAGTCTAAATAACTTAGTCCCAAATTTGTATAATAACATTTTGGGGGACAAAAACAGAACCTAAGATACATTTAGGTTCAAGTTTTTTTTTTTTAAAGAAAACTCACTGCCTAACACATTCTAGAGATCCACCCATCACATACTTTATTTCTGATTTTCTGTGTGTTTTGTTTATAAACATTGCACTCTTTTTTTTTATTCTTTCTTTTTCTTTTTATTTCAATCATTGTTCAAGTACAGTTTTCTCCCCCCTACTCCCGTTCCAGCCCCTCCACCCAACCCTCCCCCCTTCCCCCCATTACCCCCCACCCCTAGTTTTTGTCCATGTGTCCTCCAAATTTGTTCCTGTAATCCCTACCCATTCCCCCCTGAAATTCCCTCTTCTCTCCCCTCTGGCCATTGTTCACACATAACTATGAATATATGGTTGACCGGACCTAGCAAAATCTTATTGGAATGAGAGCAGTGATTATACTTTATTAAAAAGAAAGTCATCTTAAAAAATCAACATTGTATCAGAAGTTGAAATCCTTGGACTACAGTTAAAACTTTACTAGTTTTGCTGAGTTTTACTAGCTGAAGACACTTTCTCTACATCTATTAGGTTCCTTATTTGTACTAGTAATAGATCTACATATTCTTTTATATTTAGAGATGCTTTTAGAAGAAAAGGCTGTTTGTTAATGAGAAAATAGCATAAAATAGCAGCAAAATTTAATTATATATGGAAACAAATTAAAAAAATAAAACAAAATGATGATCTAGTCAACAATTGACAACATGATACCTGTAAAAAAAATTTGTTGTTGATGAGAACTTCTCAGTCATAACCTGAAGATAGATGTAGTTAGAACTTATTCCAGGGACTAAAATATTAATTTTTAATAACAAGAATCTGGGATAGTCACTCAAATTTAACAGGAAATTTTATATTAATTTTAATAATTAGAAAAAGATGTTTGATTCAGTTCCTCTGTTTACAATTATAGGAGATTTTGTGAGTTGGTAAAATTAGTCTTTCAGTGATTTTTTTAGCAAGCGCTAAGTAAATGGAATTTATTGTCTTATTTTTAAAATTTGGATAGAAGGCAATTTAAAATCACGCATTAAAAGCTTCAATAAATAACTTCAGTTCTCTTTAGCTCTGACAATCATTAAATTGAATATGTAAGGGGATTTAGGAATAAGACATCAATATCAACAGCCAACTGCTTACTCCTACTGATATAATTATAAAATATTTCTTTATATATTATAAAAGCAAGAAGTGACTTTTCTGGAAAAATGATGGAGTGTTTAACAATGCAGGTTTCTTCCTCCTAGATTCATCACCCCATATAACAAATACTTAAAATGTCTAAAACAAATAAAATTATAACCCAACTCCCAAAATTCACCTTAACAATCAGAAAGTTTAAAAAAACCCTCAGGTTCAACTACAAAGCATTATTGTATCACAATGCATGAAGTTTCCAGTACACTGTAGAAGTCACTTCCAAATATGGCTTCTGAAAATCACCTGAACAGGGAAGTAAATGCTCATAGGTATGGTGATAACCATTATCCTAAAAAACTTTGAAAGAATAATTACTACAACCCAAATAAAAGTGACATTCTGAAGAACTTTGTTAAACTTGTATACTCCAAAGGGTAAAAGAAAATGTGTAGAACAAAACTAATTCTGTAGAGTGAAAAATCAGTGTGCTGTAATTTCAGTTATAAGAGGACCCTAAATTACAATAAAATAACAGATGATAGCAATTTTAGAGAAAACGATAGAACTAGAAAAATGAGAACTTTCTTAAGAAATATATAGGCTAGCATTTTGATGATAATAATAATAATAATAAAATGAAAATTTTCTTGAAATGAAAAACCAGAGAACAGCAAACTTTTTCTAACAGGCCACCTATCAACAAAGTACTTGTTCATAAAAGTTTGTAGCAAGAGGAATTACAGACAAAACCATTAAACTCTGAAGAGGTTAAGAGACACCCCCATAGTGCTATTGGTTGTCAGTGGCAAAGGTTGAATTGGTCCACTGTGAACCAGTTCTCAGTCACTAGACCACTGGTCACATAAACTACAGAAGGCGCTTATTCAAATTCATATTTCTGGCTTCTACATTTGACGAGTCTAGTCAGTATGTGTGGCCAGTGCACCTGTTATCTCAGGGCTTAGGGCCCATAAACTTTTAGAGGCCTATGAAAATATTCTGATTTTTATAAAAATCAAAAAATCATGAACTTTTATATCAAAGAAAAATTAAAGTGTATAATATTAATATGCATATCTTTATACTAATACATATGTGAAACATGATTTTTAATATTTTCTTATGGAGAAATGAGTACACAAGAGTAAAGTTGCTTAAGGCCCATAAAATCATAAAGTGGCCCTGTCATTAAGTCTGAGTTGTATGTTTGTAAGAACCTCCTGAAGTGATTTTGAAGAAGGTAATCTTTAGGATAGCTTCAGAGAAATTACAGTAGATTTGTCTGCTTTAGCCATGACTCAAACATATTTACTGAAGAAATGTTATTTAATTTTCTAAGGAAAAGTCTCTTTATTAAGAAGGTCATTTCTTTATATGGAATGTGATTCTAATCCATAACTTATCTTCGTGGAATAAAAATATTAAATCATATGAAATGACCAAAGCAAAGAAGGTGACAAGTAACACTTGTAAATAGAGATATTGAAATTATAAATAACATTTTTGCTCACTTCAAATAGTAAAAAAATTAAATTAAAATATATATTTCCATAATGACTGAAAAGGATTTAGCACAACCAAGAAATTCTGGTATAACACTAGAGAGATTATTAATATAATTCATCATATTATTAGAATGAATAGTAAAAAATCATATATTATCTCAATAAATGATGGAAGAAATGTTAAAATTCTACATCTATTCTTAATTAAACCACTAAAAATTATGGTTGCGGTATTTCTTTCTTAGCATGGCAAAGAGTACATATTTAAAATTTTGAGCTAACAGGAATATGATAAGAATGAACTCGGTACTAACTCGTTTAATAACATACCAGAACATACTGTGCCATAGCTATTCTAATATTCTAAAATAAAAATACACATATAGAAAAGTTTATATATATAAAGCTTTCTGTAAATAAAATTATTATATACCTAAACACAAAGATCATATGCGGCAATAAAATGATAACAAAACCTAAATATTACATGAAAACTAACAGAGTCTAGAGGTAGAAATACTGGAAGCTGGTGGCTCTGCTTTCTCCCTGACCCATTTCAAGTTTATGGTGGATTTGTGTGAAGTATTTTCAACTAGAACCTGAAGCAAAGATGTAGCTTATACATGTGCATCACTAAATTATCAGCACGATGCTCACCAGCTATACATATGCTTTGTGTGAGAATGGCAACATTTGTTCCTAAATGGTCACTCAATGACACAGACACACAAAAATGCACCTAACGCATGTACACACTCACAAGTACACACACATAAACAAATTATACATAATCATACATATATACTTGTATGTTTGAACATGCACATATAAAAACACACACAGACTTACACATACATATGTGTCCTCTTTCAGAAGAATATCTGGCAAAGGTCCAAAAGAATTAAAACGAGGGTTTTCATAGACGAAAAGTTAGGAGAAGATGGAAATCGGGCTCACAGTTCTACAGTGCTATGGAGTCCTTGCAATTAACCACATTATCTGGCGGTTTCCTCTGTAACTTGAGAGCAAGACTATTTACCTTAAAAGGGTTTTTTTAACATAATGCATGAAAATACACATAAAAGCATTAACATAATGATTGGAACATGGTACACACTCTTTGAATGTTCAACATTGTTTATACACAAATGTCATGATCAAAAACCACATGGCTGCACAGCAGTCTACAACCACTGCTACCTCTTTAGATGAGCAGAGGACCTGAACAGACACCTCTCCCAAGAATACATACAAACGATGAACAGAAATGTGAAAAGATGTTCAACCTCACTATGTGTTAGGGAAATGCAAATCAAAACTACCATGAGATACCATTTTATGCCTGTTAAAATAGCTATTATCAACAAGAAAAGTAACAAGTGTTGGAGAGGTTTGTGAGGAAAAGGGAACCCTCATTCACTGCTCGTGGGAATTGTAGACTGGTACAGCCACTATGGAAAACAGTATGGCAGTTCCTCAAAAAATTAAGAATAGCATTCCCATATAACCCAGGAATCTCTCTCCCGAGTATCTACCTGAAAAACTCAAAAACATGTGCTTACAAAGATATATGCACCACTATGTTCATTGCAGAATTATTCACACTGGCCAAGACATGGAGACAACTGAACTATCTTTCAATAGAGTATTGGATAAAGAAGATGTGGTACATATATACAATGGAATACTGCTCAGCCATAAGAAAGATGAGACACTGCTATTTGGGACAACATAGATGGTTCTTGAGAATATTATGCTAAATAAATGAAATAAGTCAATCAGAAAAGCTGAGGACCATAAAATTTTACTTATGTGTGGGAGATAAAACTGAAACTCAGGGATACAGACAGTAATATGGCAGCTGCCAGAGGGAAGGGGGCGGGGGAGTAGGGGGTGGAAGGGGGCTAATATATGGTGATAGAAAGTGGTGTGACATTATGTGGTGGCACACAGTGCCACATACAGATATAGTATCCTAGAAATGTACACTTGAAACCTATGTGGTCTTATTAACCAATGTTACCTCAATAAATTTAACAAAAAATCTGGAAACCCATCAAAATGAAAAACTTGTAATTGTTGAAGATCAAGTATTTTATTCTAAGGCCAGTGTTTTTCCCACCATCACCAAAAGATGTTTGTTAGGGGAAAATATATTTAGTCTGCAAGTCTTTGAGGCTGAGTGTTAAGGAAGAGAGTGTTACAAGACAATAGTAAAGTCAGTAAGTAAAAATATGGAGGAACAGTGCTTTGAAGGAATAGAGGAGGAAGTATTTAATGTAAGACTATAATGAAAACACTAGCATTTATTGCATTTGATTGAGGAGAAGCTAAATAAAGAGAAATTCAAAGCTGCAATGGAAGTGTCTCAGGGGTGTCCAACCTACGGCCCTTCAGGCTGCATGCAGCTGAGGATGGCTGTGAATGCGGCCCAAGACAAAATTGTACATTTACTTAAAACATTATGAGATCTTTTTGTGATTAAATTGTAACGCATTTAATGTGTGGCCCAGGACAACTCTTCTTCCAGTGTGGTACAGAGATGCCAAAGTTTGAACACCCCTAAAACAAAGAATCTATGGTTCTTCAAATAGTGAGGAAAATTGGATAAAGTTATTATTCAAATGATGAGGTTAAAGAGACAGAAAGCTATTCAAAATCATTATCATTAGATAGTATTATCATTAGAAATTAAGACAGATTTGATGTAGTATAAAAACTTCTAGATCTTAAATAAGAATATTTGAGTTTACTATAGAAACTTTCACAAGTCATTTAACTTGTGTATCAATTTTCTCAAGTGAAAAATGGAGATAATTCTTCCTTACCTAAGACAGTGGTTATGGATCACAAATGAAATAATGCAGGGCAAATATTTTTAATTGTAAAAGTTCTTCAATGTAAGAAATTAGTTACCATCCATTTTTACTAATATATTTTCATAATTAGAAATGTATTACCTATTTTTCTTATTGAATATTGAGGATATTAGTTATATTTCTTAACAACTTGCCTAGAACCAAGTTAAAAAATAAATATTTGTCAAATGTACACATAATTATTAAATAAAAAATCAATTTAAAAATGGATGTTGACTTACATCTACAACAAATAAGAAAAACTTTTATAAAATATTTAGATATGTGGATAGAAAGAAGAGTAAATAAGGAATGTTGAGAACTGCTTATTTTTTTGTCTTTGGTTTTATATTGTTCTTTCATATACCCATCCTAAGACTTTGCCTAACTTAAGGCTGTTGATTGCCAGTTTTACTCAATGTGAAAGTGGAATTATTTTCACCCTTACTGTAGTTGTATTAGGCTAATAAGAATGTTGTGGGATCAGTTTATTACTTTGGCACGATCATTAATGCCTCATGTGTTTCAATGTGTAATTATCCACATCAATGAAATGATGTGGTTTCTTGCCTAGGAGTCATCTGGCTACCAGAATGAAGCATTGCATTATTTCATCTTGGCAGTTCAATTCTACTTGGAGAAAATAATAGAGATGACATATCGATAGCATCATGCTCATAATCGTCAGCGTATTTTATCAACATTAACTGATTAATATTTAACAAAGTCTTTTTGTTGATCTAGATATCCAGTTACTAATGTGATTTTGAAAATAGTGCTTTTGACAATAAATGCTAGGAAAGTTAGAAGACTGCAGTGAAATTAGAAATTGGATGATGACTGGTGTAAACTATCCATGATGCAGTCTTATTTAAAAGAAACATAACAAGTTATAAGTAGTTTTGAATTTCAGTAGAACTCTGTTCTGAAACTGATTACTAGTCATTTTTTAGAAACCCAGTATTCATTTTCCTGGGAAACTTACGTAAAATGCTGTTTAGGTACTCAGGTGAGCCAAAGTACATTTACTGTTTAATGGACTGGAATCATAGGTAGTAATACACTTATTTCATAGAAACTAATCCAAGTAATTTTATGGTAAAATACATTCCAAATTTCAGCTTTGATGTCAGAAATATAAGGCATCAAGAGAAGATAGCGCATTCCACACCCACTTAACTCTCATTCAAAGCATAGAATTAGATTCTCTCTTGGTGTCTGCAGAGTAGTATCAGCTCTAGTTAAGAGGACAGAGTTAAGTATTCTAGGGTGCAGCCAAGCTTTTTATATAGAAGGCCAAATAATAAATATCTTGGCTTTGTGGGCTGAGGGCAAAATCGAAGCTATCATGTAGGTACTTATAAACGAGAGAAAAGAAACAAACCTCCAAATTTTTATTGATAAAATAAAACAATAATAATAATTGTAGAATTTTTGTAATTAATTTATACTAATGAGAATTCTATTTTAGAATAATGTTTTGCTTTATTTTGCATCAGTTAATATTCTCTGTCACCAAAATCAATTGTAAATATTCACCTGTTAAAGCTGATCTGTAGGGAGATCCTACATATTTCATCTTTCAAAATATCTTCACAGATAGGTATTGCTAAACATTGATAGCAGACTATGAGTTATGGCCTTAAATTAAACATAGCTTTCACTTGGAAGGCATTTATAGAATCCTGTTATATGCTTCCCTTGACATTGACATTTACCGTGTTATTACCATGCATACTGGTCACTTTCAATAGAAATAGATAGAAGCTCCTCAACTGCACAGTTAAGTGGATTTTGAAATACAGAAATTGCTTTGGCATTTGCATTGAGGCCTGAAAAATGCTACTGAAACTATAATCTGAATTCATAAATATAATCACTAAAATATTATGTAAAATGGATATCTCACATCTTGCTTTACTTTTGATATTATGGGAAATGTACAAAGCAGCTTGATTGTAAGTCAAACTGTAGTCCAAATGATGCTAGAAGTTTTCAAGTAAATGTTACAATATTATACATTTCTCATGTTAAAGTACTATTTGCCTTGTAATTTTAGGTTGAATTCATTAATAAACATTATCCAATCTGCAGCCAAAACTAATTTTCAAAGTCATTCAATATTCAATAACTATAGTTGAGGTTCTCAGAAAAATTTTCATCTTGACCATGAGCTAAAAAAACCAAAACTGTCACAAGGTATCTTTACCACTGCTAAGTCATGGAATTGCTATAGATATTCACATACAGGTATCTGTGTGGACCTAAGTTTACAAAATACCTGGATAAATACCTTGGAGTGCAATTTCTGAATTGTGTGGGAAGTCTATTTAATGTATCAGAAAGCACCCAATTGCCTTCTAAAGTGACTACAATTTTTCTTTCTCACCAGAAAAGAATGAAACTTACTTTTTAAAAAAGATTTTATTTATTATTTTTAGAGAGGGAAGGGAGGGAGAAAGAGAGAGAGAAACTTCAATGTGTGGTTGCTGGGGGTCATGGCCTGCAACCCAGACATGTACCCTGCATGGGATTTGAACCTGCGACACTTTGGTTCACAGCCCGCGCTCAATCCACTAAGCTACGCCAGCCAGGGCGAATGAAACTTTCTATTGCTCTGTAGCCTAGTCAGCCTTTTTATTGTCATTAAAAAAAAATAATTTTAGCCATTCTAATGTGTGTGTAGTGGCATCTTGCTGTGGTTTGATTTCATTTTTATAATGACAGATGATTTTAGCTTTTTTCATGTGCTTATTTGCCAATCATATATTATTTTCAATATCTGTTCAAATATTTTGTCATTTTTTAGTTTTTATTGTTGAATTTTAAGAGTTCTTTATATATTCTAGATGCAAGTCATTTATCAGATATATCATTTGCAATATTTTCTCTCAGTCTATGATTTGCCTTTCCATTTGCTTATGTCTTTCACAGAGCAAAAACATTTAATATTGATCAAGTCCATGACATGCCTTAATTTAATGAATTAAATTTCTTTCATGTATTGTGTTTTCAGTGTTGTATATAAAAACCCATCACCTAATTTAAGGTCATGAAGATTTTTCCTAATATCTTCCTTTTTTTTAACTTTTTTTTTATTGTTGTTCAAGTACACTTGTCTCCATTTCCTCCTCACCACTCCCCTCCTCCCAAGCCATTTCCACTTTTCACCCTTGATCCTACCCTCCTTTGGTTTTGTCCATGTATCCTAATATTTTCTTCTAGAAGTTTTATAGTTGTACACTTTATGTCTGTGATTTATTTTGAATTAAATTTTATTTAAGTTATTAAATATGTGTCTATGTTTGTTTTTATATATTCATATCTTTGTTTTTTATTGTTGTTCTATTACAGTTGTCCCCATTTCCCCCTGTTGCTCTCCCCTTTCTCCCTTCTCTCTACTTTCATAGTCAATCCCCACCCTGCTGTCCATGTCCATGGGTCCTTTATACTTGTTCTTTAACTGGGTCCTTCCCTTTCTTTCCCCCCTTATCCTCCTCCCCCTTCCCCTCCCATCCCTGTCAGTTTGTTCCTTGTTTACATGCCTTTGGTTCTATTTTGCTTATTCATTTGTTTTTTCATTAGATTTCTGTTAGAGATAATATGGCATTTGTCTTTTGCTGCCTGGCTTTTTTCACTTACCATGATATTCTCCAGTTCCATCCATGCTGTTTTGACTTAATTTTCCCAGCAATTTTTGTTCAAAAGCTGTTACTTTTCCATTGACTTACCTTTTACTGTACTCCAGAATTCAATTGACTGTATTTGCTGGGCTCTTTATCCTGTTCCATTGACTTATGTGTCTTGTTTGTTTTATTTTTTTTGGCCAGTACTACACTGTTTATATTAATATGGCTATATAATAAGTCTTGAAATCAGGATATATATTACAATCTAGTTATTTCTTAGAGTTGCCTTGGCTGTTTTAGTTCTTTGCCTCTCTATCTGAATTTTGGAATTGGCTTGATACCAAAAGTGACTTACTCGGGTTTTGATTGGGTTTACCTTGAATTTATAGATGAAATTGGAGAATTGATGTCTTAATACTGAACTTTCCCATCTGTGCACATGGAATATCTATTTTTTTAGACATTTTGTGGTTTCTTTTACCAGTGCTTTGTAGTTTTCTATATAAGTAAGCATACTTACTTCATTTTGGGGGGGATGCAATTTTAAATCATTATTGTTTTTATACCTTTCAGAATCTAATTTTTCCTTGTTAGCATATGAAAATAAAATCGACCTTTTATGTTGATCTTTATTCCATGAATTTGCTAATTAGTTTCAAAAGACTTTTGTAGCCTCTATAAGATTTTCTACATAAACACTGATATCATTTGAATAAAGACCATTTTATTCCTTCTTCTCCTTCCTTTTATTTGTTTTTCTTGCATCTCTTCTTGCTAGGACTTCTAGTATGATATTTATACATTATCTTTTAATTTCTAATTTATTGATCTAATTCAATAACAAAATAATCTTGCTCTACTGTGTCTTAAAAGTACACATAAGAGTCCATTTTTCTTTTTCTGTTTCAACTTAGTGCACATGCACTGGTAATAAAAATTATAAAAAAGTCATGAAATGGAGATATGTGTGGTACTTGACACACTGATGTATAGCTATCTCACTGTGACCTGTGGTGTCTTGAGCATCAATGTAAAACAATGTGAGAGCCACAGGTGGCCTTTGTGGCAACTGTTCCACTCTGCTATTGTAGCCCCAAAACCTTTAGAGAATGTGAGATAAACCAGTATGGATGTGTTTCAACAAAATTTTATTTATGAGCACTGAAATATAAATTTCATACAATTTTTATAGACATAAAATATTCTTTTTTATTTTTTTCAGACCATTAAAAAATGTGAACACTATTCTTAGCTCTCAGACCACATAAAAACAGGTCTCAGTCCAGAGGAGGTTCACAAGCTGAGGGCTGCTGATCCTCATTTTAGTGCTATGGAAAAATATGGAGAGGGTGGAGGGGAGGACTACATGTTGCAGAGAAAGACATAAACCTACGGCTGGGTCAATACCCTGTTATATATTCTTCTGAGACAGGACAAGGCTGTGTATACATGTATGTATTTGTGTATATGTGTGTATGTGGGTATGTATGCATGTTTATGTGTGGGCAAATATGTACATATGCACATGTGTCTATGTGTGTTAACATATGCAAATGTATGGGTATGTATATATGTGCTTATGCATATTTGTGCATGTGAAGTTGAGTAAGGACTTAGGAACAAATCCTATCTTTTCACACAAGGTATATGAACAAATAGTTGAATGTTGATAATTTAGAGATGCCATATATTAGCTATATCTTGACTTCAAGATCTAGTTCAAAATTATACTTGTTACCCTGTTACAAAAGGGTCTAGATATGTCTCTTTCAATATCATTACTCTTTTGACCAGCTAATTAGAAACTAATTACATTTCCTATTCAGATAATTACACTACATTTAGTACCAAAATTTAAATCTTTACACCTCTGAGGCATTTATTTATTTACTCCTAATCTTATTTAAAATATCACATTGAAAAATACTGTTTTTTTCTGTGAGTTATTTGACTTAATTTATCTTTAGTTTCAATTCTGTCTTGTCTTTCAAATATGTTATTTAACTTTCTGAAGTGTTTGGAGCATTATAGATAAAGAGGGAAACTATCAACTATTAAAAGTTTTTCTCATGCTCTATGACTATATGCAAGAGGGTGAGGTGTAGGGTGGAAAGGTCAGCACACATTTTCTTGCCAATTCCATATGTGAAATTCATGGTATACTCAGAAAATACAGTGTGCCTCAATCTACGCAGCTGGAAAGTTGGATTTTAAAAAATGGCATGCAGAGAGAATATGAAAGGTATGGTGCCCGGCAATTGAAGTGGACTGTAGGAGATTCCTAACACATTACATGTCTCAAATGATGAGCACTCCAAGTAATACAACAAGGGGAGAAATGTTATTATCAAACACTGCCTTAGTCAACAAGAGGGTTTCCTGCTGTCTGTGGACACAGAGGAATGAGAAAACATGAAGTCATGGTAAGTACTGTTTGCTCCAAAATATTTTGAAGTAATTTTATCATAAGATTTGCTTCTATCCTGTTAGCTGCCAGAAACCTCTAAAAGGAAACAAAGGGTTGGGCAAAGGAACAGTACCTGGATCCATCATACCTAAATCCTCTTATTATCATACACTTTTCATTTATTCAACTTCTAATTATTTCATGTCTGGGACTGGATTATTTGGGGAAATTTTTTGACTTCTGTTTATATAAAATATTGTATTGTTTCATTCCTAAGTAATATTCTGATTGCTTTACACCCATTTTTGAAATTATAGCATTTTTCTTACATGTCTAGCAATATGGAAAAAATAGGAAATCAACTTGATAGATAATGTATCAAAACTCCCATCCTTCACAAGTGTTCTGCTTGGCTTAAAGAGGACAGATTTGTACCTATAATTAAATATAAAAGAAACTGCTGTCTCCCAATGTATGCATGTGTCTGCCATCCCAAATACAGAAAGAGAAATTCAGCTTAACATAAATTAAAATGACTGAATATATCAATAATTATTTGTAACTCTAAATAAAATATAGAGGACACAGCACATTATGTATTGTATGGGAAAGATGAAAAATATCTTGCAGTTACAATGTTAGTGAACTGTCTTTATTTATTTAAAAATATTTATTTATTCTTAGAGAGAGGGGAAGGGAGGGAGAATGGGGGAGAGAAATATTGACATGCAAGAGAAACATCATCAATTGGTTGCATCTCACTCACAGGCCCATAGTCCAGGCATATGCCGGGACTGGAATCCAACTTGGAACCCCTTGCCCTGTGGGATGATGCCAAATCCACTGGACCACACCGGTCAGGGATGAACTCTCTTTAAATTCACAATTTATACTGACCAGATTGTTTCTGTGTTGAAATTATCAGTAATATGGGTCTTTGGAATCTGTGGAAAATAGATTTTGAATTTCAATTGAAGGTGGATGTTTACTTCTTATTTAGATCTGAAAGCCAATTTTGTTACAGATCAGGTTTGAAAGCTAAATCAAGTAATAAAATTCCTGCCAACCAAATTGCTCAAACACATCTGATTCTATGCATGTTGGCAGTGTATAAAGATTGAAGAACTCCAAGTTTTTGGCATCCTTGAGAAGAGGAAAAGCAGAAGCAGGAGAGCTTTTCAGACAGAATGTACACTATATAATTAGCCCTAGATTACTCAGACAATTCATCTCTTGAGTAACCTGAGTGACTTATCCCAGCATCTTCAGATTAGACCTCTGTATAGCTATTATTTTGGAAATGTACATAATTCCGTAATCCCAGACTGCATCTATGTATCTGTCTGTTTCTTTAATATCTCAATCTGACCTGAAAAAATAGAGATAACAAAATTAAATCAGTATATAAATATTTAATGTTTGATCTCAGTTGAACTTAATAATGAATTTTATTTCTGTTTACAGATAAGGACATTTCTTCTAAACTGTTAGATTTTATCATCTGCATGACATACATCTTTTCATGCTTATGAAAATATCCATATGGATGTGCATCATTGTTTTTCAGGTGTCAAAATTTGTTGATAAATATATAGTTTATAAGAAGCCTATAAGTGGCAAATAACCAACTGTGACTATTACACTAACATGAAATTCAAATAAAAATGTATGTGTGGTCTAATAAATAAAGCCAATAGCTAGATTTAAACTAGGAATGAATTCATTCTATTAGTAAAGTCATTTTGACTGAGTATGCATAAATACAGTAAAAAAGCAAAAACTTATGAAAAATAATAAATTATGTTTGGTATCTTGATAAATCAGCTTCATTTGTACTGAAATTATCTCTATTTCCAGCCCATGATTGTTTCCAGTTCATGTTATGTTCAGGAAGAACCAATTTTATTACATAAAAGGGTTTAATTTGGTTAATTGTGTTTCTTTCTCAATATACCATCTGTATGAGTCATAGTTAAATTGAAGATAACTGAAATTAATCTGGCTATTTTGAGCAGAAAAGAATCTAACACAGGAATTAAACTCACACAAACTTATTAGAAAGCCTGAAGGGCGGGCCCCAATACAGTAGAAATAATCTGCTGAGAGAATCTCTGCCTCTGATATAATTAAGAATATTTGTGCTACTATGTTCACTGCAGCGCTGTTTACAATAGCCAAGATTTGGAAGCAGTCCAAGTGCCCACAAGTAGATGGTTAGATAAAAAAGCTGTGGTACATTTAAATAATGGAATACTATTCAGTTATAAAAAGAAGGAAATCTTATCTTTTGTAACAGCATGGATAGACCTGGAGATTATCATGATAAGTGAAATAAGCCAGTAAGAGAAAGACAATTACTGTATGATTTCACTTATATGTAGAACCTAAAGAACAAAATAAATTAACAAAGAAAATCGTAAGAGACTCATAAATATAGAGAACAGACTGTCAGAAGGGAAAGGATTTGGGGAACTGGCTGAAAAAAGGTGAAGAGATTAAATGAAAGAAAAAAATCATAGACACATAGAACAATATACTGATTACAAGAGGGAAATAGAGGTGGGGGAGGTAGAAGAAAGTAAAGGGGGTTAAATTGTAACAGAATGAGGTCTCACTTGGGGTGGTGAACACACAATGCAATATACAGGTGATTGTTATAGAATTGTACACCTGAAGCCTATATAATTTTATTAACCAATGTCACCCCAATAAATTCAATAAAATTTTAAAAAGAATCTAGAGCACTGTCATTTCAGCTACAAGGTTCAAGAATGTAGTATTTTAACTGTTGGAATTCATAGATTAAAAAACTATGTGCTGATGACTCCAGAGATACATTACAGGGCAAAAATTAGTGCCCTTAGCTCTCTCTCTCTTTTTAAAGTATATATTATTAATTATGCTATTTCAGTTGTCCCATGTTTTTCTCCCCTTTATCCCTCTCCTCCCTGCAACCCCTCCTGCCACCATTCCTTTCCTCTCTTAGTCCATGACCATGGGTTATACATATAAATTCTTTGGCATCTCCATTTCCTGTACTATTCTTAACCTTCCCCTGTCTGTTTTCTGCTTACCAACTATACATCTTATTCCCTGTACCTTTTTTTTTTTAAGATTTTATTTATTTATTTTCAGAGAGGGAAGGGAGAGAGAAAGAGAGAGAGGGAAACATCAATGTGCAGTTGCTAGGGGCTGTGGCCTGCAACCCAGGCATGTGCCCTGACTGGAAATCGAATCTGCGATACTTTGGTTCGCAGCCCACGCTCAATCCACTGTCCTTGTACCTTTTTCTCATTTTCCCCCTCCTTCTCCCAGCTGATAACCTTCCATGCGACCTCCATTTCTGTGATTCTGTTCCTGTTCTAGTTGTTTGCTTAGTTTTTGTTTTTAGGTTCAGTTGTTGATAGTTGTGAGTTTGTTGTCATTTTACTGTTCAGTTTTTTGATCTTCTTCTATTTCTTAGATAAGTCCCTTTGACATTTTATACTAGGGCTTGGCAATGATGAACTCCTTTACCTTGAACTTATCTGGGAAGCACTTTATCTGCTCTTCCATTCTAAATGATAGTTTTGCTGGATAATCTTGGATGTAGGTCCTTGGCATTCAGAACTTTGAATATCTTTCCAGCCCTTTCTTGCCTGTAAGGTTTCTGTTGAGAAATCAGCTGATAGTCTTATGGGAACTCCTTTGTAGGTAACTCTCATTTTTTCTCTTGCTACCTTTAAGATTCTCTCCTTATCTTTAACCTTGGGCAATGTAATTATGATGTGTCTTGGTGTGTTTTTTCTTGGATACAACTTCTTCAGGACTCTCTGAGCATTCTGGACTTGTATGCCTGTTTCCTTTGCCATATTGGGGAAGTTTCTTTCATTATTTTTTCAAGTAAGTTTTCAATTTCTTGTTCTTCCTCTTCTTCTTTTGGTATCCCTATGATTTAGATGTTGGAAAGTTTAACGTTGTCCCAGAGATTCCTCAGCCTTTCCTCATTTTTTTTTTGCATTCTTGTTTCTTTATTTTGTTCTGATTGAATGTTTATTTCTTCCTTTTGTTCCAAATTGTTGACTTGAGTCCCAGTTCCCTTCCTTTCACTGTCGGTTCCCTATATATTTTTCTTTATTTCACTTTGCATAGCCTCCACTTTTTCCTCTTTTTTGTGACCATACTCAACCATTTCTCTGAGTCTCCTGATTACCAGTGTTTTGAACTCTGTATCTGACAGGTTGTCTGTGTCCTCATCGCTTAGTTATTTCTCTGGAGTTTTGATCTGTTCTTTTATTTGGGCCATATTTCTTTGTCATGGTGTGCCTGCTATGTGCTAAGGGGTGGAACCTTAGGCATTCACCAGGGTGGGGCAACCGACTTCACTGAATTGTGATGCTCTAGTTGGGGGAAGGATTAGAGAGTGAACAATGATGCTTGCTAGCTTGCTGGGCTCTTCACTTGCCTTGCTTCTCACAAGCAATTGTGCCCTTTCAGGTGCCAATTCCCTGGTGAGTGGGCTTGTGTACATTCTAGGATCCTGTGGGACTCTTCAGTGGACTCTTCTATGAGACTATGAGTTTCTCCCAACACTGCAACCACCACAGGTTTTTACAGTCAGAGGGTTTGAGGCTTTGGTTTCCCATACTAGAACGGTGTGCAGTGTGTGGTTTGTCTCCCTCCCCAGTTGTTCCTCATAGTTTATCCGCACTCAAATGTAGGATATCCTGGTCTGCCAGCCACGGCCTCGCCCACCCTGGTCCATCGGTCACTGCCTTGTCTCCAGCTTTTTCTGCTCTGGCTTCCCATCTCTGCCCCTCCTACCAATCTGGTTGAATGTTGTTTTTTTTTTAACTCCTTGGTTACTGGAATTCCATACAGTTTGATTTTCTGGCAGTTCTGGTTGTTTTTTGTTTTGTTTTTTTTTTTAAATTGGTTGTTATCCTTCTTTTGATTGTGTGAGGAAGCGAAGCATATCTACCCACACCTCTTATCTTGGCTGGTAAGCTCTCTCAATATTCACAAATTAATTATGAGGCACTAGGGCCTTTACAAATGTTGCTGCAGAAAAAATCTAGGGCCTCTATGACTGTGATGACCAACAGACATGGTAGACTTGTGGTCTCCACATTATTCCTCCTTCCAAATACCACATGAATGTGATAAATGCCCTAATCTCAACCACATTCTGAGTTCTGCCTGCAAGAGACTTAGAAATGTAAATTTTAGCTTCTCAACCTCAGAAGTGTAGAGAAACACACCAGAAGAGGGTGAGTATGTATCGAACAACAATGCGTAATAACTCCCACTGTCCATCTGTATGTTCTCTGATCATTTATATTTCTTTTCTCATATGGAAATTTCTAAACAACAGTACAGCAACAACTGACTTCTACCCAATAAAAGGCAACTATTTCTTCATATAAATGAAAACACATGCACTGTCTCCAAGAATAGAAACCCAAAATTCTATTAGCCATAGAATCTTTCTGTAGGTGATGTTCCTTGTCCTTCTAGTTCACCAATCTTCCTGCCTTCACATCCCACAGTGTTATCAAAGAACAACATATAATTCCTTGACTGGTGTGGCTCAGTTGGTTGGGCATGATATGGCAAAGTGAAAGGTTGCAGTTTGATTCCCAGTCAGGGCACATGCCTAGGTTGTGAGTTCCATCCCCTGGTCAGAACACAGGTGAGAAGCAACCTATCAATGTTTCTCTCTCATATGGATATTTTTCTCCCTTATTTCCTCCCTCCCTGCTCTAAATAGTTAAAATCCTTTTAAAAAGAACACTATACAATATAAAATGAGGCAAATGGAGTAGAAAAATGGCAATACATTTACATGAAGATAAATACATAAAGAATAAGAGGCTACTCTAGCTTTTTTTCTCCAAATGATCATAAGATCATATTTGGTATTTATAGCATCCTTTATCTACCTTGAAGTCCATGCTTCTGTTCCTCTCAGCTGTTTGGGGTTAAATGGTAGATGGTTTGAAGAAAACCTTCATTTTTGATGGGCCTGAACCATTGGTGGTCATGCCTATCTTGAATTGCTGGCTTTGTATATGAACTTCAACCTCAGGACATGATATGGGCACACACCCCCAAATATTCCCTCTATGGCAGATACACACATACTTCTTCTTGACACACAGTTTATTTATTCATTTTTAAAAGGTTGATGTCATTTTATTTTATTTTTTATCATCACCTGAGGACATACTTGTTGATTTTAGAGAGAGGGAAAGGTAAGGAGAGAGAGGGAGAGAAACATCTATGACATATCCATTGGTTGCTTCTCTATGCACCCTGACTAGGGACAGAACCTGCAACACAGGTATGTACCCTGACCAAAATCAAATCTGTAACCTCTTTGTTTATGTATGATGACACTACAGCTAACTGAGCTACACCAGCCAAGGACCTGGCACACATTTTAATAGCAGTCCTATGTTCCCTTAAAATCAACATTACTCTTCCTATCCAATAAAGAAACTTCTTTTTCCCTCTGGCTACTTTAAGATCATAAGGAGACCCCAAATAGCTTCATGCAGTCACAACTTCCAGATCCAGGAGCCAGTGTGTCATCTCATGGAAGTATTGCTTTCTTGGGTATTACAAACTCTAAACCTGGATAGGTCAAAATTGTGAGAAGAGTAAGAAAAATTTTGCAAGAACACTCACACTCAACTTCCAGATTATATGTTCTCATTACAGGAGAAAATGCATCAAAATGAATGCCCTACATCTTACCTCTCAAGACCTATATATTTGATAACTTGACACTAGGATCTCTGCTAATGATGTCACAGCAAAGTCCAATGTTATCATGACCATGATTACCAGCAAAGAAAGAAGAAACAGTGGAAGCAGTACTCTACCTTGCTTCTGCCTATCAATCTCATGTAAGTGCCTTTGATTCTTTGAACCCAGATTATATCTAGACCCTAGTTGCAAGTGAGTTTGGGAAATATAGCACATTAGAAGAGAGGTAGAATATCCAAAAATGGTGAATTGTTTTTCTATTTGTTATTATTCAAAGTGGCAGAAAATATATCTTTCCCTCAAATTTATTCCCCAATTATTCACCTGTCTTTATTTCTTGCTTTGTCCTAGATTGTGATATTGCTTCTGCCAGACAAGCTTCTCTGTCAGATTTGGATTTCTACATTTGATAAGAAAGACTTGTACATCATTATTAAGTCTGCAGTGAATCACCTCAAGTTAGATTACCTTATAGCTCATAATTACATCTCTTTGTTGTTCTTAACTAAAAACCATGCTTTCTTTCTTTAATAACACTCCAAATTAAGTTTTTCCACACCTGCTGTCTGAGTATCTGGCTACCTAACTTAATAGATGACCCTTTGTGTCATTAATTATTTTTAACCAAACTTTATGCATATTTTTGGCTTTAATTGGTATACATTATTAATATTCTTGACATTTTTACTCTTGAATATTTTATCTATATTAAGTTCAGCTGCTTTATATAAGTATATATAACTCCCCCCTCTTTTTTAAGTCAATAAATATTTACTGAGTGCTATAATAGGCATACTGAATTAATTGAACATGGGGATAGGAAAATCTATAGTCTGATAAATATGGAATAGTGCTCTATTCACAAAAGTTCTCAGAGTGATTATGATTTATTATATTGCCAAAAAAAGTGTGGTTGAATGTTGGGTACCAAGATGCTAATTATATAAACCTAACTCACATATTTACAAAGTTACGTATCACACTGCAGATTGAATTATAAATTTAAAGAAATGAAGTATAGCTTCATGATTCAAATATCTTTATTTTGCTATTGAAGTATTTAATCTTGTAAATGGAAATAAACACTAAATATATGGGTATTTTTTAAAAATCAGTCACTAACAACATTATTATACTTTATGTTGCCAGTTTCATTGTTTGATTCTTTTGAATTCAAGGATTATTCCACAAAGGAAAAATTAGTTTTTTAAAGAATTTTAAAAGAATATTTATGTAGTGATTGACTCTTTATTTCTTCTTCCTGCTTAGTGAGCTTCAGGAAGTCCAATCCATTCATAAAAGTGAGAGAAAAACATAACATTACCTCTCTCCTAACACTGCTTCTAAAATACCTAGAACTATTTACTTTCAAATAATATGAGTGATAGTTGTACATAGCTCTTTTCTTTATGTCTTAGTTGGTGTTTGGGGCCAATTTACTTCCAGATTTAAATAAAGAACTGTTAGTGGTCTATATAATCTAGAATATGATCAATATGACATATTTTAAGTATATTTTACTGACTATGTTATTACAGTTGTCCCAATTTTTCAACCTTTGTCCCACTCCATCTGATACCCCTTTCCATCCAGTGATCCTACCCCTTAGCTTATGTCCATGGGTTGTACATATGAGTTCTTTGGCTTCTCTAATACTATTCTTAACATCCCCCTGTCTATTTTATACCTACCAATTATGCTTTTTAATCCTTGTACCTTTCCCTCCATTATTCCCCTTCCCTCTCCCAGCTGATAACCCTCCAAATGATCACCATATCTGTGATTCTGTTCTTTTTCTGCTTGTTTGCTTAGTTTCTTTAAAGCTTCAGTTGTTGATATTTGTGAATTTATTGTCTTTTTAATGTTCATAGATTTGATCTTCTTTTCCTTAGATAAGTCCCTTTAACATTTCATATAATAATGACTTGGTGATGATGAACTCATTTAACTTTACCTTATCTGGGAAGCACTTTATCTGCTATTCCATTCTAAATGATAGCTTTGCTGGATAGAGTAATCTAGGTTGTAGGTCCTTGCTTTTCATCACTTTGAATACTTATTGCAAGTCCCTTCTTGCCTGCAAAATTTCTTTTGAGAAATAACTGATAGTCTTATGGGTATTCCTTTGTAAGTAATTCTCTGCTTTTTCTTGCTGTTTTTAAGATTCTTTATCTTTAACTTTGGCATTTTAATTATGATGTGTCTTAGTGTGGTCCTTTTTGGGTACAACTTGTTTGGGACTCTGTGCTTCCTGGACTATTTATTTCCTTTACCATATTAGGGAAGTTTTACTTCATTATTTTTCAAATATGTTTTCAATTTCTTGTTCTCTCTCTTCTCCTTCTGGCATCCTTATGATTCAGATATTGGCATGTTTGAAGGTGTTCCAGAGTCTTTTTATACTATCCTCATTTTTTTGAATTCTTGTTTCTTCTTTCTGCTCTGGTTGAATGTTTCTTTCTTTCTTACATTCCAAATCAGTGATTTGAATCCAGTTTCTTGTCCTTCACTAATGTTTCCCTGTAGATTTTTTTAAATTTCACCCAATGTAAACTTAATTTCTTCCTTTGTGTTGTTTCCATACTCAATGAGTTCTTTGAGCATCTTGATCACCAGTGTTTTGAAGTCTGCATCTAACAGATTGGCTATCTCCATTTCATTGAGTTCTTTTTCTGAAGTTTTGTTCTGTTCTTTCATTTGAGCTATATTTCTTTTTTTTTTAAGATTTTATTTATTTATTTTTAGGGAGGGAAGGGAGGAAGAGAGAGAGAGAGAGAGAGAGAGAGAGGAGAGAGAGAGGAGAGAGAGAGAGAGGGAGAGGGAGAGGGAGAGAAACATCAATGTGCAGTTGCTGGGGGTTATGGCCTGCAACCCAGGAATGTACCCTGGCTGGGAATCAAACCTGGGACACTTTGGTTCCCAGCCCGCGCTCAATCCACTGAGCTATGCCAGCCAGGGCTTCATTTGAGCTATATTTCTTTATCTTTCCTATTTGGCAGCCTCCCTGTGTTTGTTTCTGTGTATTAGATAGAGCTGCTTTGACTCTCTATAAAAGGCACCTGTAAATTGTGTGGGGCAGAGCCTCAGGTAACTGCCAAGGTGGGGCAAGTTGCTTTATCTCTTTGTGGTGCAATGTTGTAGGAGGGCTTGAAGATTGGATTGTGCCACTCTCTGGCTTCTGGGGTTTGCCTGGTATTCACCCCATTTCCAGTCAGGGATCACTCACTCCCAAGATATCCTTCCTGATTTTTATTCACTACATGTGAATATGTGACCTCCTTTGCCCATTCTGCTGCTACTGTTGCCTGTCTGTGCCATATGACATCTCATCTCTCCACCCTGTCTCTGCATCTCTGACACTTCTACCCACCTGGATGATTGTGGCTTCCTTAAATTGTTGTTTGTTGGACTTCCATACAGTTCAGCGGGTGTTATTTGTTTTGAGATTTAGTTGTAATTCTTTTTTATGGTTGTGTGAGAAGGTGAAGTATGCCTACTTACATCTCCTTCTTGACTGGAAATCCTCAATATGACATATTATATATATGTATCTCTATATAGCTATATACATACATACATATATATTATATCTCTGTACTTACATAGCCACACACACATATACATTAAAATGTGCACTTTATTTGGGGAAAATGCTTTGAATATGCCAGTTAATTGCTACCCACATCTATCTAGTTCTTAAAATGAGAAATGGCCAGTGATTTCCTTCTCCCAGAAGTTAAATAAATAATTATATGCCTACTAAATAAATTTTTCTTACTTTTCAATCTTATTTATTCATTTAACTCATTCAGACTGTAAGAAAGTTTGTTTTAACTTCTGCAAGGAGATACATTTAGCCTATAGCTAAAAACCACTTTTGTTTTAGGAAAAATAGTATATTAGCTATAGATTTTCAGACTTACCTTACAATATTTTAGGTCATTAACAATAAGTATTCAAGTTCAATCTCATTAGAAATCCTAAAACAAAATCAGGATGTATTAGCATATTCACACATAAATCAATTAACAACATAGAACTGTAGACCTATACCTTTATGTCTCTGTAATTGTCAATTACTAATACAGGTAACAAGGTATAATTGGACCATTTCATAGTGTGAAGTGGTAATGTCTTCTTTTTAGATACTTGTACCTGTAAATCATAGCAGGTAACACATCTTAAAACTGAGGTGACAGGACTGACGCATGCATTCACACACACTTGGTGTGAGCCTTCACACTACGTTCTATAGAGTGCTATAATATTTGTCAATTAATATTACTTATACTTAAAACTTTAAACATATTTCATTTCCTCAAACTTACTTGGAATAATTTAGAGTCACAGACAAAAGTCACTTCCTGAGAGTCTTGGTCCATTGTTGGGTTTTAAAACTAGTTTCAGAGTCCTTGCTAGGGGCAATGGATGCACAATACAGTGTGCATATATTTTATTGAATTGTACACTTGAAACCTGTATGGTTTGGGAACCATTGTCATCCCAATAAATTCAATTTAAAAAAACCCCACTAGTTTTGAATAGACTCAGTAAATTAGTAGATGAAGGAGGGACAGGTCTCCTATGAGAACTCTTCTGAACTCGAGGCTGCCCTTCAGGTCCAGTGGTTCTGGTTTTCATCTGGGGATCACATGCCTTTCTGCAGCTTTTTTTAAAAATAATTTATTTTTCTGATGTGTGGTTTTATTTTTTTCTTTCTTTTTTCTTTTTTTTATGATTTTATTTATTTATTTAGAGAGGGAAGGGAGGGAGAAAGAGAGAGAGAGAGAAACATCAATGTGCGGTTGCTGGGGACCATGGCCTGCAACCCAGGCATGTGCCCTGACTGGGAATCGAACCTGTGATGCTTTGGCTCACAGCCCGCGCTTAATCCACTGAGCTACGCCAGCCAGGGCTTCCTTTCTGCAGCTTTTAATATTGGGCTATTTTGACCCTTGAGCAATGTGATCAACTGTAGCTTAGTCTCACAAAGAGATGAACATTATGGTTAATTTGCATATCCTCATAATAATGAATTTATTCCTATAAAACCCTTCATCTTGTTGACTTTCAGGACATTTTTTGATGAGTTGAGTATTAATCCTCTGCATTGGTGTTACATGACTCACTGGTAAAAATGAAGCTCCTGGACCTTACCCACTCACCTATGTATCAGAACTTCTGGCAGTGGAACTTGGTGATTCTCTCATACTCCACGATTTGATAATTGCTAACAGAAAAGTGAGAAGTTTACATAAAAGAGTGTTTTGAGATAGTGGGTAGAGAGAAACTTGAAGTTGCAAAGTTTGCTGGTCAAACTACCTTGGCTCTGGGCTCATGGCCTAACTGATGTTCAACAGTGACACAGTGTTCTTTGGTTTCCCTAGTCCAGGGGTCATGGGGTAGCAGAGATTACTCATACTTCAGAGCTTCAGTGAGCGAGTACTATTAAAATATGGAGTCTAATATCTGATACTTGGGCTATATTATTAAATTGAGATTAAAGTCAAACAAAAGATAAACAATACACTGATGTGTCATATTTGCAAAGAAATAGAGGCCAAAATAAAGAATGGACTAGGAAGAATAATGTAAATGGTAGAATTAGGATCCAAAAACATTTATTTTCTTTTTTTTTTTAAGATTTTACTTATTTATTTTTTAGAAAGGGAAGGGAGGGAGACAGAGAGAGAGAGAGAGAGAGAGAGAGGGAGAGAGAGAAGAGAAGCATCAGTGTGCAGTTGCTGGGGGTTATGGCCTGCAACCCAGGCATGTGCCCTGGCTGGGAATCGAACCTGCAACACTTTGGTTTGCAGCCCGCGCTCAATCCACTGAGCTACGCCAGCCAGGCCTAGGATCCAAAAACATTTTTAATAGGTGACCATGACATGGAAAAGAATTATAATAAGAGTTAGTTTTACAAACATCTATTAAGTCTTGTTGAAAAATTACTAGAGGAGATCATATATACTTATTTAGATAGAGAATAAAATGAACTAAATGTATTCCAGTGAGAAAAAGATAATGCTCCTTCCCCAAAGCAAACAATTTTCTCTCTCCTCACATATAAAATAAAGATTCAATTTATGATGAAATTTCAGTTCTTATTAAATGATAGCATGGAAAATATCAGTTTTTAAAAGTACAAAAATACTTTAATATCTTTATTAATAACTCTAAACATAATATATTAATTAATAAAAAGGTCTTTATAATATAAATAAAGTTTAGTTTGGTAAATAAATTGAGACATGTAAATGTTACTTTGAGACATTTATGCCCTGAATATAAAATTAAAATGGTATTTTATTTTAATGTTAAATTAATGCTAACTTATAATGATAAAAGTATAATAGCAATGAAAAACAAATGAACAACACAATAAATAACAAACAAATCAGTCTTCACAGAGAACATACCAGGCTAATGAAGTTATAACTTTTAGTTACTTTAAGATATTCTCTGAATTTTGATTTTTTACTATAGGCTATAGACTTTGAGGTAATTTTGCAGTGTAATTATTTCTTTTGAAGGGCTCATACTTTTGTACTTTGTAGTATATTTCTGAACACAGATTCTTAGGTCAGTCAAGATCTATCTTGCTCTTTGATTGTTTATATTGTCTTTTATTTATATCTATATTGATTACATTGTTTTCTTGCTATCTGAATTATTTGTTATGCAATTTATTATTTATATGAAAAACATTTTCTCTAAATATTCTATTTGTTGAAATTATATTTTTCTTTTTAGATTGCTGTCTTCCTTTTATTCATTTATTTTTCATGTAGCATTTATTAACTCAGTAGGTACTGTATATATGCCAAGTCAATGCTAAGAACTAGAGGTACAAAACCGTCTATGCTTATAGTTCCTCAATGTTTTCTTGATTATTCTTTTTACTCAGATGTGCCCTGAGATAGATTTTGATCCTTTGCTCTAAACTCAAAATATGCATTTACTGTAAAACCTATCATAAGCAGCATATTTTCAAAAATGGAAGTCCTTTCCTTATTTTATTGTATTTATTGGGGCAATATTGGTTAATAAAACCACACAAATGTACAACTCAATAAAACATCAGCTGCACACTGCATCATGCCCTTACCACCCAAAGTCAAGTCTCTTTTCATACCCAGTTACACCGCTTTGTCCCCTTTCACTTCCCCCAACCCCCTTTCCCTTTGGCTATCACCATACCATTGTCTGTGTTGATGTGTCATATACATATATATTTTTTCTTAATCCCTTCACATTTTTTTCACCCAGCCCTCTCACCCCCACCCCTCTGACAGCTGTCAGTCTGCTCTATGTATCTATGTTCCTGTTTCTATTTTGTTAGTTTATTTTGTTTATTAGATTTCACATATAAGTGAAATTATATGATGATTTTCTCTCTCTGACTAGCTTATTTCACTTAGCATGATGTTCTCCAGGTTTATCCATTCTGTGGCAAAAGGTAAAATTTTCTTCTTTTTTTACAGTCAAGTAATATTCTCTTATGTAAACCTACCACAGCTTTTTGCCCACTTATTTACTGATGGACATTTAGGCTGTTTCCAGATCTTAGCTATTGTACATAGTGCTGCAAGGAACATGAGGGTATACATATTTTTTTGAATTAGTGTTTCAGGTTTCTTTGGATAAATTCCCAGAACTTGGATCAATGGGTCAAAAGGTAGTTCCATTTTTAATTTTTCTGAGGAAACTTCATACTGTTTTCTACAGTGACTGCACCAGTCTGCATTCCCACCAACAATGTATGAGGACACATCGTTGCCAGCACTAGGAAGTCTTATTGGTTGTTTCTTTTTTTCTGCAAACCTTTTGCCCATTTGCCTAATCTGCCATTTGCAGATAGTTATGATCTATTTCCTCTCTATTAGCAAGGTATGAGGAGGAGTCAGTTATATTGGAGCCTGAAATTTCCTCAGGCTCCAATCAGAATCTACCACCTACTCTGACAAGGCACCTAGACAGACAGGCCCCCGATTAATTCACAGCCCTCTAAAGTGCTCTACCACTCTGAAAGCTACATGCACATGTTTGTTTCTCTTTATTATATCAGGAAGGACTAAGCTGGTACTCACTTGAGGAACCACTGAACTAGCTTGGCAGGGGTGATGAGGAGGTGAAAGGATGAGAAGGAAGTAAAAGAATGAGGAGGGGTACAAGCTTTCCTCTTGCTTATGATTAAAGTTCATAAAGTTACCCAGAAGAGACTGGAAATCATGCTTTTCAGGGCGTTGAGATCTGCTAAACACATTTCCAAACCAAGAGAGATAGGTAGGGACTGAGATTTAATATGTAACCTAAAAGAACCGGAGGGTGAAGAAAGAAGGAAAAAATGGCAAGAACCTTCCACAGAGAAGTAGAAGGCAGTATAAAGGAATTCTGGTGGCCCAAGCTTCTCTCACAGTCTTTAAGTGGCTTTGCTACAGTGGGCTAGGCTTACTAAAAGACTAGTTTCATAAGGGCCGAGACCATTTGGCACATTTCACTGGGGTTCCTTACATACCTTTTAATATTTCACATTCTGTTGTTAGTTATAGATAAATAAAATTTGGTTTTGTTATCTCTCTAATCCATTTCTTGACTTCAAAATGTCTGAGTATGCAATTAACAAGAAAAACTCTAGCCAATGAAGGCAAGTATTGGTTTAGAACATTTCAATATGCTGATTTCCATACTCTTTCCATATTATAGAGTCTTTCATTATAGCTACATGAGTGAAAGTACAAAATTGTAAAAGCATCAAGTTGGTAAAGTGTTTCCACTTTTATCACCAGCATTTCATTAGAGGAAAATATTAAATGCTTGTTCCAATTTTGAATAATTCATATTCATTTTATATGATTAAATTTTTCTTCTCAGATCTTTATTCACAAAAGCAAATTTAGGTAATGGCTTGGTTGGTGATATACAGTAATTTCAAACCACTTTTCATAAGATTTTAAGAAGAGTTAACCAACTTCCCTTTCAAAATATATTTCTCTATGTATAGACTATGTTGACATTAAACGAACATAATAGGGCAGTTTTTTGTATAATATAGTAGTACTAGACAAAACGATGTTTTATGTCATTAGTGATATATATTAGTGTCTGCTCCTCATAATGTATTTTTTCATCATTAGTGTCATTGCAAGAGCAGTTTAGACAAGGCTAAAAATCCACAAGATGACATTGGTTAATATAGAGAAGACAGCTGAAAATGTAGAGCCTTCATGCAGGAAGGAGACAATGTATTGTAATGGAGATTTCTGTTTCATCTCTGAGTGGAAAGCGCCACTGTCTTTTGTGTTTAGATAGACATATGGATATATGAAAAATTACAGGATAGGGTAGAGTACATGGTAAATCTAATGGGTGCTCTGACCAAATGTTCCAACCTATAAAATTATCAGTCCATAATTACATGTTCAGAACTTATGAGTAACATTATCCTGCATTATCTCAGTAAGTACATTAAAGGAAATAGGTGAAAGAATAAAATTAAGAAAAGTAAAAGATTTTTACTTAAAAAGCTTCTTTTCAGGAATGAAAGGCGTTTTCTCCCAAGCTACCTTAATTTCAAAGTGGCTACAAAAACCGAAAGAGCAGTTTTAAAAGTAACTAAAAGTTTCTTGAGAGGTACTCTCTATTCAAACTTATTGCTGAGATTCATGTTAAATTAAATGTGTGCAAAGAAAATGTGTAGAGAATGATTTTAATGATTTTGACAGCTTGCTTGAATTTGGACACTTTAGAGTTCTTTCTTCTCTCCCAAAGTCCACCTTAATGAAATGTTAAATATTAAATTAAGCAACATTAAAAAGAACACACATTTCCTTGAACATATTCTTTCCTCCTATCAAAAGAAGCATTAAATTCTAGTATAATAGTAAATATTCCTCTTAGCTTTTTGGTACCATAGGTTAGGTAAATTAGAATCCACATATTTTTAGTGGTGTATAGAAAAGTGTCACAGCATTGATTATTGGGTAATAAGAATAATACTGGCACAATGGTATTTGCATTCTTCATCATACTTATGAATATTCAATTGTGCTGCATCACACTCACAGATTTGTTATCAGTAAATGGTCTGTCCAACTCAGCTGGACAGCAGGTAATGTTTCCAAAAGTACACGAATGTATAATTGGTGAGTAGAACATATGTAAATTAACATCAGTATCACATTCCAGATATTCTTTAATTTTTTTATTCTCTATTAACTAAAATCAAAGATAAGTTGGACTTAGCTAATGCTTTAGACTAAGAATGCACATGACTGACAACAAAGATGGAGTATTTTCTCCACACCTGAATATGAGGGTTGGAAACCTCTGGCATTCAAACTTCTGTGTAAGAATTAACCTATGAACCACACATGGTTTTTTCTTTTGCACATTTAATTTTAAGCTTCATTATTCTTTTAGTTATGTATGAATTCAGTCAGTCAACAGGTATTTCTTGAGCCCCATGTGCCGGTGTAGAGTGAGGCACTGAGGGTGTTGGGTTTGTCTCCCATACTTCCATTCCAGTAAGAAAAGGTAGGCAAGACCAAAGTAAATAACTAAATAAGGTAATTTTAGAGAGCCATAGCACTAAGGGGTTAAAACAAGATATAAGGCAGACATAGAAGGACAAATACTTCATGATCTATCTTATATGTGAAATCAAAAAAGTCCAAATTTATAGACATAGAGTAGAACGGTGCTTAACAGGGGCAGGAAAGTGAGGGAAATGGGGAAATATACATCAAAAGGCACAGAGTTGCAATTATGTAAGAGAAGTAACTTCTAGCGATCGAATGTATAGTTAATAAAACTGTATTGTATACTGGAAATTGCTACCACAGTAGATCACAGGTGCTCTCATTACACACCCATGTACCCAAGAAAATGTAAACTGTTAGGAAATGGGCATGTTAATTAGTTTCACAGCAGTAATCATGTCTGTGTATGTTGTATACCTTAAATATATACTATTTTTATTTAACAATAGTAAGTTATAAGTTATCAATACAAAATTTGGGGAAATAGACGAGGAGGTATTGGGGGACTAAAGAGAAAATGAGATCTATAAATCTTGAAGTAATGGACTCATGGTGAGAGAATAACTTTTACTATATTTACTCCTATGTTTTAATATGATGTGAATTTATCAAAATTGCTTCAATAAAACCTTAGTTTGACACTGATAAAAATAAGTTTATGTGGTAGAAAATGCTTGGTATAGGGGCTGTCCAACCTTTTGGCATATCTGGGTCACACTGGAAGAAGAAAACTTGTCTTGAGCCACACATTAAATACACAAAGACTAATGAAAACTGAAGACCAAAAAAAAGGTTTTAAGTAAATTTATGATTTTATATTGGGCCACATTCGCAGCCATCCTGGGCTTCATGTGGCCTACAGCTCCTGGGATGGACACCCCTGGTAGGGGAAAAAGTACAGTGGGAACGCCTTCAGATAAGATGGTAAGGAAGGTGGTTATTAAGGGGAGACCTTCAGTTGAGAACTGAATGATGAGAAAAGGCTGCCCATGATAAAGTCAAGGAAAAGGGTGTTCTGAGCGGAGAGAACTACGTGTGCAAAATCTTAAGGAAGCAATAAGGAGGGTCCATTCAGGGAAATGAAACAGGTCAGTGAGGCTGGGCCAAGATTGCTCCGGGTAGAAAGGTATAAAAGGGCAGGGAGGCAGGCAGGTGACAGACATTTCAACTTTGTGGGCTGTGGTAAAAGTTAGCATTCTGTTTCAAAGCAGTAGGAAGCTGTTTATAAATTTTGGATATCAACCCCTTACCAAATGTATTGACGAATACGTTCTCCCATTCTGTGGATTGTCTTTTTATTTTATTGATGTTTTCCTTTGCTGTGCAAAACTTTTTTGTTTGATTAGTCCATTTGTTTATTTTTTCTTTTGTTTCCCTTGCCTGGGGAATATATCTGATAAAATATTGCTATGAGCAATGTTTGAGATTTTGCTGCCTATGTTTTATGATTTTTATGGTTTCAGGTCTAACATTTAAGTCTTTCGTCCATTTGAATTTATTTTTGTGTGTCGTTTAGGAAGGTGGTCTAGTTTCCTTTTTCTGCATGTATTTGTCCAATTTTCCCAACACCATTTATTGAATAAACTATCTTTAGCCCATGTATTTGCTTGCTTCCTCTGTCAAATATTAATGGACTATAATATTTCTGGTCCTGGTATGGATATATTTCTGGGCTGTCTATTCTGTTCTACTGATGTATGTGCCTATATTTATTCCACTAATATTTATAAAGAATTTACAAAAGTCAACCCCCAAAAAACAACCCAATAAAAAATGGGCAACATACCTGAATAGACAGTTCTCCAAAAAGGACATACAGATAGCCAATAAACATAAGAAATGATGCTCAACATCACTAATCATCAGAGAGATACAAATTAAAACAACAATGAGATACCATCTCACACACCTGTCAGTATGGCTATCATTAATGAATCAACAAACAACAAGTGCTGGTTGAGGATGTGGAGAAAGGGGAACCTTTTGCACTGTTGGTGGGAATGCAGATGGTGCAGCCACTGTGGAAAGCATTATGGAGATACCTCAAAAAATTAAAAATGTATCTGCCTTTTAACCCCATGATCCCACTTCTGGGAATATATCTGAAGGAACCTAAAACACTAATTTAAATGAACACAAACACCCCCTCTGTTCATTGCAGTGTTATTTACACTCACCGAGATACGGAAGTAGCCTAAGTGTCCAGCAGTAAATGAGTGGATAAACAACTCTGGGACTTTCACACAATGGAATTCTCCTTGGCCATAATAAAAAAAAGAAAATTTTACCCTTTGCAACAGTATAGATGGACCTGGAGACTGTTATACTAAGTGAAATAAGCCAGTCAGAGAAAGACAAATACCATATGATTCCACCCATATGTAGAATCTAATGAACAAACTGAACTAACAAGCAAAATAAGGACACGTTCATAGATAGAGAGCAGGATGACATGTGAGGTGGAAGGAGGCCAGGGACTCATGGACATGGACAACAGTGTGGTGATTGCAGAGTGGTATAAGGGGACTAAGTGGTAATGGAAAAAATATAATAAAAATAAAAATAAAGCAGTGGGAAGCTATTATATAGTTATAAGCCAAAAAAAAAAAAAAAAAAAAAACCCCACAAAAACCCAGTCTGAATTATCAGGGTTTCTACTTTGTTAATGAAGTGTTGAGATGTGAGGAAGGTGAACGGTTTGTGGGAGAATAACAAGTAAAATAGCTGTTTTGAACTGTGGAAAGTGAACATGTTCAGGCGATACTAAGATCTGTTTGCAATTTATATGTATAGGATCAAATCACTGTCATGTCATATAGTCTATGAATCAGATTTTAAAGAATAATTGTCTTTATCTTTCTGCTGACTTATTTTTTGAAACAATTACTCTATAACTTTACATTCAATTTTTTAATGCATTCAAATATTTCTCTCCCATTCTATAAGTTTCTTGAGGATACAATAGATGTCTTGTATTTCACCACATGCTCCACTGTGCCTAACAATACATTTAAAATAGCCTTTAAAATAGCAGGCACTCAATAATTACTTTTGAGAACAACTTATAGTCCAACTGAACTGGGCTCTGTATGTAACATGTTGCATCTAAGAAATGAATTAGATCAGGGCCGAAATACAAATTTCTTTTAGTGCCACCTGCAATATTTTCTAAAGAAATTAATGAATATGTATGCACAGATTAGAATGCTGGTCTTTGGCTAAATATTGGTCATGACATTTTCAAATGAATACATAGTAAAATTGATTCCAACTTAATAAACCTCAGCATAATAACGTGTTTTGTTCAAACAGGAAGACTTAAAACTCCATCTACATTCCTCAGACAACTTACTTCTTTCAGATTTTTAATCTGACCAATTACTGTACAGAAGAGATGTTAACTAAAAATCAAAGAATATGAGTAGCACCTGCAGATTCTTTAATTCCTGTTTTAACTTCAATATCTTTTATCCTCAAATACTTTACTCTGAGCAGGAGGAAAAGGGAAGGGCAGGTTGTTTTTGCATTTGAGAGTAATGGTGGTTTCTTTCAATTGCCAGCCATTGTTGACACAGTTTGTTGCTCCTCAAAGAGTGCAGCAAACCATTTTCCTGGAGAGTATTTTAGTGAAACTTGGTATGATGTCATAGCATCTTTGAAAACTTAGGGCAGAAAGGGCCCCTGTTAAGTCATCTGTGGGCATCAGTGTCTGTTGAATGTTGAAGAATTCCAGGATGTATAGAATAGATTCAATTAGTCTGAAAATCTGCAAATTAAAAATTTTAAGTATTTTTGATATATACACATATATTAAAGTTTTTGTATTCTGCAGTGGGCCTTTCTGTTAAAGTGTTTTCTACTATGTAAACTGGTGTTCTGATGCGTGGGTCACCGGCCAGCAGTGATCACGGAAAGCTGCGGATGGCTCGACGAAACTCGAGAAAAAATATGCACAGAGACAGACTAGTTTCTGTGGAGAAGTAGGGATGGCATGGCCACCCCCTCTAGTGGGGAGCACGCCGATTTACCTTCCAAACCTGCTTTTATTGGGCTCATTTTGCATAATAATTCAGGTAAAGTACAGTACTCATTAGGGGGAAGTAAGGAACAATAGATAACAAGGAACTCTGCAGGTCTATTTTGAGTCAGGGTCAAAGACCTGTAAGACTTTGAGGAACAACTAACTTCCTCCTGGACCCTTCTCATTCAACTGAGATCGTTCTAAACAAAGAAGGTTTCAGAGTAATTTACATGTTCTTTCTTAGGCCTGATCACCCGGGAACCCGCCCTTTTCAGCACAGAGCTGTACCACCCTGTCATTGTTTCAGGCTTAGGTGGAGCATGGGAACTAAGGCAACCAAGAGATAAGGAGATTTTCTCCCAGACCTTGAGAACTCAGGCTCTGTCAAAGCCGAGGAGTGAGGGTCCATCACCCCCTTTTGCTGTAGCCCCCAAAGTCCTTCTTTGGGGGACCTCCCATGTGATCGTGCCTGTCTTAGGTCATTCCCTCCTTGGGGAATCTTACCCGTCTTTGGCTAACCAACGAAGCTTTGGGGTTCAGTTATGAATGAATCAGCAAAAGCAGCATTCCTGCCAGGGAGATAAGCTTTTGTCTCCTTGCTGGCTTACGGTTCCAAGGGTGTTCCCTTAGCCTTAGTCTAGGCGGGGGTTACAGCTTCTGATACCAGGCAGGGCGGTTCCCAACAGTGTTCCCTACCAATTTAAATCCCAAATTTCTGGTTATATCATTGTCAGAGAATAAAATAATTTATCTCTGAGAAGCATTGATTTATACATTTTATGTAAAACTATTAAACCCATTCCTCTTTCTTTTCAAATTAGGCAGCATAGTCTGTTGCCTTGCACCCTTACATTCTATTTCCTTGGTTTGTCGTCTTCTTTGTTTACTAGTTGAGTTATACAGCTGTACCTATTAGCATTCTGGGCCCAATTATGATTTTAATTTCATAATACTCTGTTGCTTTAGCAGGAAAATAAAATCACTGGCTTCTGATATTACATTAGTGCTTGTGTGGCATGTTTCTTCCAAATAATTTCACATCTGCCATTTTTGCAAGTCCCAAACATGTTCCTGGCATAAGGTACTTTTTTTCTGTCTCAGCTTTGTTCTTCCTAGATGGGTATCAAGAGCAATGAAAAGGAAAGTTAAGTTATGGAAAGATCTGAAGATGACACCCAATTCTCAGGGGTCATTTATGGAGTAGTGCTGTCTAGAGGGTGAACTTGGGAAGATACAGATCTAAATTTGTCCTCTGGCTCTGTGACTTACTTTTTCAGCAACTGTTGCAAGTGACTAAACTTTTAAGATACTAGGTGGTTGTTGTGGTTTTTTAATAAAACCCTGTCAACTGACTGCAAATTTAAAATCAACCTGTTTCCAAAGGCCTGTAATATCTTCCAAGCATCTGAGATCTAGTCACCTCCCCACATTCACCTCTCTCTCCTGCCCTCTTCCTTATGTTATGTGTTACTTAACTTTTTGAAGAACCTAGTACACACAATGCTGTTTGATGCTTTCATGTTTACTTTACCTATTTTTCTCTGCTTAGTTTCTCCTTCCATTTTTATTTACCCAAGTCTTACTCTTCTTTTAAGACTAAAGTCAGACATGATATGTATAAAACTCCTTTCTTTTCTGATGCTTCCCTGTTCTTCTTTCATCTTCCCATTACATCCAATGCATTCCTCTGTAATTGCACTTGACAGACAGTATTGCAAGTCTGTGGTTACCTGTCTCTCCCCTTGGAATACAAGTGCCTGGATATCACAGGCCAAATTCTACTTATGTTTGTATGAGGGGGACTCAAAACAAACTGGAATTTATTTATATAAAATTGTGTATTTATTCTTATATGTTTAAACTTCAGACACCTTCAAAGTACTGTTCATTTAATGCAATATACATTTTTCCATTGCCCAGTTTTTGAACTCATTGACTTTGATATCTTTTAGTGCTTCTGCCATTTTTTTTTTGTTTTTTAACTATTCCACATCTGCAAAACATTTCCCTTTGAGGACTTTTTTTACGTAGGGAAACAAAACAAATTCACTTAGGGTGAGAGCCAGTGAATAGGGGCATGAGGCATGGGGCCATGCTGTTTTTGGTCAAAATCTGCTGAATACTCAATGCAGCACAGGCAGGTGCACTCATAAATCACCCATCATAAAATGGTCAAAAGCACAGTCTTCAAAAATAGTCACTGAAGCTGAACATAGTCTCTCACAACAATGCCAGCTGGTACACTGACACAGATGGGTTCTTAGAACACACACCTAGTGGGTGAAGCCTGTACTACAAGGCACCCTCCATCCAGAAGATAATTCTGTTTCTGGAGGGATCCCTCCTCATGTACCTTGTGCTTGGGTTAAAGTGCCCTCTACCACTTTTGATGATGTTAGGGAAATTCATAGAAATCCACTTCCTATTACTGGCAAAAAGAATAATATCAAGTCCTTCAGAGATATTTTTACTTTTTAGAGTGAGGAATAGCTGTATACCTGTAGTAGACCGTCCTGTGTGGTGTGGGCCCAGCTGCCACTCAGGGGTGCACAGGACCCATGCCCACGGATAGGTTCTCTTGTGGGGAATCAGGCCTGCAATGTGCCTAGGCTGCTATGAGTCTTGCTTTTTGCTAAAACGCCCTCACCCTGAATTGAGGACATTTACTGCAAAGCAACTTCCTAAAAACTGTGCTAAACCTTCCAAGGATGAGTGTAAGTGATTGAACTACTTTTGCCTTTTCATTTGCAAATATCCCTCTTCTGTGATGTGATTAGCAGCATTGGCTCCTTTGTTTTCTATAAAAGATAACCACCTAAAGCAAGCCTGTGCATAGTTAATGAGGACCTTCTTACAGTGTGTCCAGTAAGACAATAAAAGCTCATTGGAACAAGGGTTGAGGCTTTTGCTCTGCTTGAGAGAAAAGCCATGTTGTCCCTTTTCCTCCACCGGATTCGGTAATCTGGGTGAACGTCTCATTTTCATCCATAATGACTCGGACCCCATGAGCCAGAGTCTGCATCATCTACCCCCATCCACTTGAGAGGGACATCTGTATGGCCTACAAGAGATCATCTGAATGAACTAGTGAAGAAGATATTAGAGAATGTGGGTAACTACAGTTTCTGTCTGGAATGTACATCTCTACCCGCTACCACAACTTTGCTCATACTTTTAACTCAATTCAAAATCTTCTTGCTCTGTCTTCTCATTAGCCATCCCTGATAAGCTACTCCCTACTCTGTGCTTCCAAGATGTGTGGTTAATGCCTCTGTTTTAGCCTTTACCACATGGCATTACAATGATCTGTATGTCTATCTCCTCCCACTCAGAGTATGTTTCCTAAGAGCAGAAAGGGCATGTATTCTTCATTTGTAGTTTGCAGCTGTTATTGGGTCTGGGACACTATGAGAACTAACTAAATATTGAATAAATTATTCAAGTCATCCAAGTGCTGTGTTTGAGGGAGGTGGCTCAATGTTACCTGCTGGTCAGGAGGAAGAAGGGTATAGGGAAACTCAGTTTAATGAACAAATAAATGACAAGCTCTTCACTGTGTTGGATATTCTTTCATTGCTACTTAAATGTCAAAGAGTGAATCAAGTTCACACTGTTCTTGAGCATTGAAGGTAGAAAAAATTCCTGCATATGCCAGGATTTTATTTGCCTAATTTGAATGTAATATTTTGTACAGTAAACAGACTCCACAATTTTCCAAATATACTGGAGCCTCCAGTTGCTGGTGGGGATTCTCTTACAATTGTGGTGCTTGCTTTCAGGTTCTTCCTGCTCTCACCTGCACTTTTTTAAAGTAGAATTCATGTGAAGCCAGTTTTCACTCTGCAGAGCTCATTTCTATGCAAAAGTAGATGATCTGTCCCATTAAATATCCCTGAGAGCATAACAATGACTTTGAATGTATAATTTTAAGCCGCTCAGGCAGTAGTCACTAAAGGGGTGACACAAGAATAAGGATCACAGGAAAACGTAGGTGAGAAAGGAAACGATAGGCATGTAAGGCTTTTCCCATCACCTCAGTACAGTCATGCTCTCATTTATCTTGCTTTTTATTTTTAAAAAGTGGGTCAGATCCCTTAGGAAAAACTAAATCTCTGCATAAAGATTAGGGATATTGAGAATCATTAACTCTTCAAGGACACCAGGAAGATGTTTCAAAAGGGGCAATAATACAGTTTACTAGATGGTATCTTAACCAACTAACATATAAATCTGAGTTTATAATAATAAAGGTTTAAATTTCAAAGTGACAATCTTGTGCTAAAGGTAAAGTTTACACATCTAATTCATAAGTAGTCAGGTTAGTGAAGAGACAGCTCACTCAGTGAACTCTCAGGCCTGTAGAATTCATGAGTTTGTAATTGTAAATATGTAGAGTTGGAGGTTTAGATACTGTTGATCCAGGGAAATTTTGGATTTAATTTAGGCAAAGACATTATTTATTTAAAAATGATTTGAGACTGTTGACCTTTTTTGTTAAGTATAGTCACTGAAGAGAAGAGAGTGCATTCAGCTAATTTCACCTGCTGTGAGTTATGTAAATGCACACCCAAATGCAAAGGACTCCATGAATACTTTTAAATTCATACGTACCCAATATATATAGATTGTCCTTTGTATTTGAAGGTGATGCTGCCATTATTGTCTCTGCTATTTTCTGTGTGTTCAGATCTGGCTGTTTGATTGGCAATTCCTACTGTGCACAGTCTACATATGTGTTAACTAACAACTGCAGCCATTACCTTGAGGGCTTGATTGCTGAGTTGTTCAATATTTATTAAGCACCCAAGAAGTGTTAGGTGCTGCACTGAACAGTATAAGACTGCTGCTGTCCTCTAGAAATTCTATTACAAGGTGACTGGTGGAATGTGTATAGTTTTTATTTTTTATGCAAGTTAACTGACACTATGCAGTTAGAAAAGGGAGCACCATTCACCCGATGTTCTTCGGTAGTATCTAAGGTCAGTGGCTCGTGTCTTTCCCATTCACTTGGAAGTGTTCAGGTTAGAAGGCCATGTTAAAATAAATCTATTATACTGTCCTACTACTTGTGATGACCAAGGATGGATGATGTGAAAATATGATATTATTAGGGCAGAATAGGATGCGAAAACAAATCTGAGTCAGGAGAAATTTGTTTAAAATATAAAAAAAATAATTCAGTAATATTTTCAAGGCTTGGTCATAGTAAGCTTTTGGGTCAAACTGAGCAACCTTATCTTTGGCCACAGCTTACACTGAATTCTGATATAGTTTTTCCCCATTTTCATTATAGTATTTATGTTGATAATGACATTATATAAGGTAATAATAGAAACCAGTAGACTCAAATGACAATATTTGTTTTTCAAGTTTAGATACACTTTATATATTTTTTAAATTATTTTATTGTTGTTCAAGTATAGCTATCATCAGCAATTACCCCACACCACTCACTCCCACTCCACCCATCCTCACCTCCCTCCCCTGGTTCCACCTGCCCTTGGTTTTGTCCATGTGTCCTTTATAGTTGTTCCTGAAAATCCTTCCCCCTTTCCCCCCATTATCCCCTCCCACTTACCCTCTGGTTACTGCCAGATTGTTCTTAATTTCAATGTCTTTGGTTATATTTTGCTTGCTTGTTTGTTTTGTTGATTAGGTTTCACTTAAAGGTGAGATCATATGGTATTTTTCTTTCACTGTCTGGCTTGTTTCACTTAGCATAATGCTCTCCAGTTCCATCCATGCTGTCACAAAGGATAGGAACTCCTTCTTTCTTTCTGCTGCATAGTATTCCATTGTGTAAATGTACCACAGTTTTTGGATCCATCCATTTACTGATGGGCACTTAGGTTGCTTCCAGCACTTGGCTACTGTAAATCGTGCTGCTTTGAACACTGGGGTGCATAGGTTCTTACGGATTGGTGTCTCAATTTTTTAAAGTATTTGATACTTATAGAATTTCCTCTTAGTGACAATGCATGTGTGTGTTGTTTGTTTTGTTGAGTTGGCTCCAACTACTGGCAACCCTAAGACTGAGTGATGTCCACAATGTTCTGTCCTCAATAGCCCTGTTCAGCTCCTGTACTTAGTGACAATAGGATTTTAAAACAAGTGAAATCACAAC
This sequence comes from Phyllostomus discolor, assembly GCF_004126475.2. Taxonomy (NCBI): domain Eukaryota; kingdom Metazoa; phylum Chordata; class Mammalia; order Chiroptera; family Phyllostomidae; genus Phyllostomus; species Phyllostomus discolor. The sequence continues at coordinate 138,692,077 of NC_040903.2, read as the reverse complement.
TTATATTTTAGTCTTTTATCCATCTAGAGTTTTTTTCTGGTGTATGGTATAAGCTCGTTATCTAGTTTTATTTTTTGCATGTACCTGTTCAGATCTCCCAATACCATTTATTGAAGGGGTTATTTTTACACCATTTTATCCTCCTGCCCCCTTTGTGAACAGTAATTGACCATATAGACATGGGTTTACTTCTGGGCTCTCTATTCTGTTCATTGATCTATGTGTTTGTTCTTATGCCAGTACCAGACTGTTCTGATTATAGTGGCCTTATAACATAGCTTGATGTCAGTTACTATGATCCTTCCTACTAATTGTTCTTCTTTCTCAAAATTGCTGTGGCTATACAGGGTCATTTATGGTTCCATATAAATTTTTAAAATGCTTGTTCTATATCTATGCAATATGTCATTGGTATTTAAATGGGGATTGCATTGAATCTACAGATTGCTTTAAGTAGTATGGATATTTTAATAATGTTAATTCTTCTAATCCATGAACATGGTATATGCTTCCATTTATTTGAGTCTTCCTTAATTTCTTTCTTCAGTGTTGTATAGTGTTCTGAGTACAGGTCTATTACCTTCTTGATTTTTTTTCTTTATTTTTCTTGTTGATACAGTAAATGGGATTTTTTCCCTAGTTTCTGTTTCTGATGGTTCATTATCAGTGTACAAAAATGCCTTCTATTTCTGAATATTGACTTTATATCCCACTGATTTGCCAAATTTGATTATTAGGTCAAGTTGTGTTTGGGTGGAGCCTATAGGGTTTTCTATGTACACTATCATGTCATCTGCAAACAGTAATAGTTTTATTTCTTCCTCTCCAATTTGTGTGGGGAAACATATTTGCTAATGATACCTTAGACATGGGTTTGATCTCCAAAATATATAAAGATCTCAAATGACTCAATACCAGGAAGACAAATAATCCAATTAAAAAATGGGCAAAGGACCTGAACAGACACTTCTCCAAGGGGGACATACAGAGGCCTAGAGACATATGAAAGAATACTCAACATCACTAGTCATCAGAGAGATGCAAATTAAAACCACAGTGAGATACCACTTCATACTGATTAGAATAGCCATCATTAATAAATCAACAAACAAGTGCTGGTGAGGTTGTGAAAGAAGGAGCTCCTACTGTTCACAACAGCATAGATGGAACTGGAGAGTGTTTTGCTAAGTGAAATAAACCAGGCAGTGAAAGACAAATATATATGATGTTACCTATAAGTGGAACCTAATCAACAAAACAAAACAAAAAAACCGGCAAAATAGAACCAGAGATATGGAAATAAGAAACAAATTGACAGTGGCCAGAGGGGAGGGGTGAAGAATAATGGGGGAAAGAAGGGGAAGTGTCTAGTCAAGAAACATGTATAAAGGACCCATGGACATGGACAACAGGGTAGGAATTGATTGTTGGAGTGGCTGGTGGGTGGTGTGGGAGAAAAATTGGGACAGATATAATTGAACAACAATAAATTTGTATATATTAATATTATAAAAATAAAGTATTCAAACTAACAAAAATAAAACACATAAAATTAGTAACTAATAAATATGGTAGATATTTAAGAAACTGGTTGAAATGTTATAAAGTGTTATTTACAATCAGGGTTAACCCAAGCATATGATTGTTGAAAGCAATAAATTATTCCATTGTAGAAATAAAATCACTGTCTATATTCTTACATGTGCTTCTTCAACTCAAACCTGAGAGCTTTTATCCTTGAGTTATTTACAAGTAAAATAGCCAATATATTGGGCTTTAAATTGGTTTTGTAGAAAACATGGTGAAAGATTTTGTGTATATTTAAAAATTATATAGTAATGTGCTGCATTTTTATTGCAATTAAAGAAAAAACATTGAAAATTAAAGTTTTGAAATTTTTGTTTTGATACATTTCACATAACAAAGATGTCATATACATCATCAAAATAACTTATTTTTACATTAAAACAATTTTAAGGCATTTAGTTCAAAGTATTGAGATCTGATAGAGTGCTAATGCAATGCTTTTTCTTTAGTCATAATTATAACAGAGTGAATGTTATACAGAGAAGAGTTGGTCAGGACATGAATAATAATGTGTATTGACAGCCAACCTGCTGTCTTTTGATGATTTTAATTTTCTGGGATTTAAGTACAGAAATGTAAAAATGCCAACGCCCACTTTACTGCTACTCATCTAATAGCTTCTTATCTAACAGGAGAGATATGCATTAATTCTTTTAACTGAGTTAAACATTATCCACACTTTAGTATAATTATAGGGCCATAACTTATCCTGTAAGTATGTGGGCAAAGTTAATAAAAAGTCAACTGTAGGTTTGAAGAAAATTCAGAAACCAATTAGAACTTTGATATATGAGCTGGAGACCTCTAAGGTAAAATTGAAGAAAGTGAGGGTGGCAGGAGGAATAGGGGAGACATGAGGGGGTGTGAATCAGCAGAGGAGAAAATGATATGGATAGACTGACTGGTAAAAAACAGCATGTTGAAAATTTGAATAGAGAATTAAATATATCACTTAAAATGTTTTTTTTTTCAGATGTATATGGGTTCTGTGTCTATGTGAATAATATTGCAATACATTATTGTTTTCAGGTAAGACTATTTTTGTTTTTTGTCTCATTTTACCACCATGATTATTTTCAACCAACTATCATGAAAGCAAGAATCAGTCTTAGTTCAAAGAGACACGGGAATGTTCATATGAGAAATCTATTGGTAGAGAATAATGTATTTTCTTTCCCTCCTTTTCTTTCTTGTACCAATAAAAAATTTGATCAATATGCAATGCTTTTAATGTAATAACCAAAAAGGTCATGGGCCCTGATTTTAGTAATTATTTAAACATTAATTCTACTAAGCCTATTTCTTGGCCGTAAGGAAATAGATTATATGCATTTTTCAATAATACATGGACAATGAGTGAAGAAACCAGAGCTAGAAAACAGGAACCCAGGTCTTTTAATTATTGGTGTGGAGAGATTTTGCTGTCACCCAGCCTTCCTTTGAATTGAGTTCTTTAAAAATAGGAATGCTTGTCTAGATATGTTTATTGGTCTAACCCAACAAATTGAAAAATACTGACTTCAGGATTCAATAATTTTGTTTTCATCAAGAACAAAAAAAGTGAAGATACTAAAACTTAAGTTTCTACAATGCCTTTTATAGCTTAATGTGCTTTAAAATGATCATTCCATTACAATTGTATACATGAAGAAGCTGAATAAAAAGTAGAGAAAAAACATTTATTTACTTAAATCACCCCAAATATCCAGCTATTAGCATCATGAATGTGAATGCTTTAAAACTGTGATGAACATTGCTGTGAGATGGTTGATCTCATTTTAGTAACAACAGCCAGGGTGGAGCAGATGAAGGTGGGTAGAGGGGTGGAGGGTAGGTTTCTGCACATTCATCAGTTCCACAAGAGCATGTGGGATTTCATTCGTTTAACATGCTGGAGCCTTCCTGGTCTTATCTTTTGAAGAAAGAGTAGCAGGACTAAATAAATTGTTGCAAAGTATTTAGATAAATTTTTGCAGGTTTCTGCATAGTGAGAGTTGAATCAATACATCATATAGTGTGTCTAGGAGTTAAATATAGTTAAACTTTTCATGGGCTCTGTTTTGCATAAAAAGAAAACATTGGCGCTGAGAAATAGTCTCATGAAGAATCAGAGGCCCAGCTGAACATGATTTTCAAGGCCAGACATTTCTAGATTACTGCTCTATCCCACAGATAGCACTACCTCTTTGATTCACAGTTGTTTATATTTGCTTTAACAACAGTTTTCATTAATGCCTCCTAAATGATTGAAATATAGTTTTTAAACTCTGAATTGTTACTACTGCATTGTTACCTTTGTCTTTATTAGTTAAACAATCTTTTTTTGTGTGTTTACTCTGTTAAGTGCTAATGTAAATAACAGCTTTTATTTAGCATATTTTTGCTGACTGTTTTTACACTTTTTTTGCTACCTCTAGCCTAACCATATTTGTCTCATTCTTCCTCAAATCTTCAAATTCTAAATTAAATGAGGTTAGAATCTATTCTAGAAGGAATGTCTCATCGGTGTTCCTCTTTTTCAATTCTAATTTAAGGCAGTCAACTCCCGTGCACTGATACTTTCTCTAATTTCACCCCTGCAGCACAAATGCTTTGCAGCTTACACAGGAGTAATTTCAATGTAATTAAAGTGATCTAATACTTCAATTGTTTGCTGAGAGACTAAGTGTACTCTCTTTAGACACTCATCAGTTTAACTTTTACATAATATCAAAGAAAAATATGTCATCTTTATAATCTCGTGCCTGATAAAGAATAGTTTCTTTTTGTTCTTGATATGATCATTTAAATATTTTTTTCTCCAGCACTTTCTGTTGCTTTTTTAAAATTGCACTTCTGTTAATACACTCTATCATTCTAAGAAAAGTCCCAATCTCCTCGAGGCTTTTGCTTCTCTAAAGGAATGGCTATTAAAAAAACATTCCCTGCCTTCTTTGTAGTATAGGATTTTCAGAGTAAGTAAAGGGGACTTCAACTTTACCAACTTCCTCCATCTGAGTTACTGAGGGTGAGAGTTCCCATTTCTTGCAAGTTAAAGCTGTTTCACAGGCCAAATACTGGACCGGAGGTGTTTGTTCAGTTGATTCCACTTACTCGTAATCCCAGAAAAGTAAGTGTCCAATCATAAACACCCAGTTGTTATACTCTTCTGATTTAGGCATAAACTTTGGTGCTCATTCTTGGGGCCAATGGTCACTAGAAAAAAATAACCTTTGTCTGCTCTGGTGAAAACAAGGCTTTTAGGTAATTTCAGTTTTAGAGTAACTGAAAGTTTCTGAACATACAACTACCTCATTTTCTGGAATAACATAAATAAAAAGCTACCAGATTATTAATCTAAAGTGATAGCTATGAAGAACAAAGGTGAACCAAAGTGAAAGTGGAAAAGATTATTGTTTACCCTTTCTACCAGAAACTTCACACAGGAACCATTGCAGGTCTGATTTCCCAGCTCCACCTGAGACCCCACCTCCTTGGATCACACATGGGATATCTCCAACAGGATGGGTGCTTGGTAATCTACTGGCTTCACCCACTTTCTCCTAAGCTACTCTATGAACATCCAGGCTTTCTGTCATTGAATGGTTGCCATTACGGACAGGACAACAACCCATCCCTAATCAGAGCTTTATTGGCATTCCTCTTCTTCAGCACCTGTCATTTATTCATTTACTCACAAGAACAGTTAAAAACATGAGAAACAGATGTTGAGCTCACCAAAGTGTGCATTTTTCTTTAGTTGAATCTCGCCCAGCTTCAAATGGGAACAAGATGTTCTTTCTGCTGTGATGTTCTTCTACTGCTAATTTCTAATTCCTACAATTTTCCCAGGCTGCAGTTCAATAGTATTAAAGTCATAAAATCCTCAGGAAACAATATTTATAGGAGGAAAAGACCTTCCTTTCAGAAAGGAGAAAAGCCATTAGGAATGAATGCTTATTCCTTAAGACCATTTAGACTTCTTTGGAAATAAAAATAATAATAGAAACAGAATTGTATAGCAAAAAAGAATCAGTAATTGTTGATCTTTTTTTCTCCAAAACTTGTTTTCTAATAACTGCTATACAGTGTAATTTGATGGGTACTATCAACCTTTAGTTTTCCTTCCTACTGGTCTCAGTTTTTCATGTAGTCATTTTGATCTTCTAATTATTCGTAGGTTTGATGGCACAGGAGATGTATTATCTCCAAAACATGAACATTTTAGAGAAAGCACCCTAGGGTGCTCTTTCTTATTGTCTAAGTCAGTGATAGCATAGGAATTCCAATATAATGTAATAATCTAAGAAATAATAGGAATGACTAAAAAAGAATATTCAAGAACTTATTATAATAGCAACCGTTTGTTAAATACCATGTGCAGATTCTGTGTTACATTCATTCATTCAATAAATATTAATTGAAAATATACTATTCTCCAGGAATTATTATAAACACTTGGGATGTGATAGTGAAAAAACAGACACAATTACCTACTAACATAGTAGGGAATTTGATGGCCCCCAATGGTCCCCATTTCCTGGTATTCACCTCCTTGTGTAAAACCCTTACCTTGAGTGTGGGCTGGATCTAGTGACTTACTTCCAAAAGAACATGACAAAAGTGTCACTTCAAAGATTAGGTACAAACATAATGTGACTTCCTCTAGTAATTTTCTTTCTTTTGCTTGCTCTTTCTTAAGAAAGCCCCTGTTATATTTTAAGTTGCTTTATAAAAAGGTGTATGTGGTGAAACTGAGGGAAGCCTCTAACCAACAGCCAGCAAAGCACTGAGGACTCCTGTCCAACAGTTCCCCGGGAACTGAACCCTGCTACCAACTGTGTGAATAAACCTGGAAATGTATTCTTCCTGGAGCAAACAGATGAGGTCGCCGTCACAACTGTAAGTTTGAATGAAATCTTACAAGAGGCTTTGAACCATAGGTACCTAGCTAAGCTATGACAGGAATCCTGAACCACAGACACTATGTTTTGGGGTAATTGATATGGTATTCAATAATAGATAATTAATTAAGGAAGATAGATAGATGAGAGATAGGTACAGAAAAGAGAAGGGTAGTACTGGAAGGGTAAGCATGGTCATAAAAGGACTCAATCAGTATTAAACATTTAAGCAAACACCTAAGGAAGTTAGAGAATAATCATCAAGATATTGGGGAAAAGTTTTCAGGACAATGAAAGGGCAAGATCAGACATCCTAAAACAGGAGTAATTCTGTAAGATTAAAGAATGTAAGGATTCCAGTGTGGCTAAAAGGGAGCTAGTGAGAGAGAGAAATGATCAAGAAATGAGACCGTAAAAGCAAGGAGAAGCCATGTGTGTATGTCTTTTTTTCTTTCATTTTTTTTCGGAAAGTGATAAGTAGAAATTTCAGAGCTTGTGGGCCATTGCAAAGACTCTAGATTTTTATAAAAGCAAGATTGAAACTTTTTATGTGGTTTTAAGTAAAGATTATACCACATGAGGAAGCCAATCAGAGGCCTAGTCATGCAGAAAGATCAATGCATATCAAATATAATTTTTAAGTATTTTTATTATTATGCTAATTCAATTCTTCCAATTTTCCCCCTTATACCCCCTCCTCCCTGCACCCCCCAACCCTCCAGCATTCCTCCCTCCTTAGATCATGTTCATGGGTTGTACATATAAGTTCTTTGAGTTCTCAGTTTCCTATACTATTTTTTATCTCTTCCCATCTATTTTATGCCTACTAATTATGCTGCTTCTTCCCTGTACCTTCTCCTCCCTATTCCTCCCTTCCCACTCCTCACTGAAATCCTCACATCCCCATGTGATGTCCATTTCTCCGATTCTGTTCCTATTCTAGTTGTTTGCTTAGTTTTTGTTTTCATTGTTTTTCTTTCTTTTAGGTCCATTTGTTGATAGTTGTGAGTTTGTTGTCACTGTATTGTTCATATTTTTTATCTTCTTTTTCTTAGATAAGTTCCTGTAATGTTTCATATAATAATGGCTTGGCAATGATGAACTCTTTTAACTTGACCTTATCTGGGAGGCATTTTATCTGCCCTTCCATTCAAAGTAATAGCTTTGCTGGATAGAGTAATCTTGGATGTAGGTCCTTGCCTTTCATGACTTCCAATACTTCTTTCCAGCCCCTTCTTGTATGTAAGGTTTCTTTTGAGAAATCAGCCATTAGTGATATGGGCACTCTTTTGTAAGTAACTGTCTCCTTTCTTTTTGCTGCTTTTAAGATTCTCTGTTTATCTTTAATCTTGGGTAACTTAATGATGATGTGCTTTGGTGGGTTCCTCTTTGGGTCTAACTTCTTCGAGATTCGCTGGGCTTCCTGGAAGTCTATTTCCTTCACCAGACTGGGGGAGTTTTCCTTCATTATTTGTTCAAATAAGTTTTCAATTTCTTGCTGTTTTTCTTCTCTTTCTGGAACCCCTATAATTCGAATATTGGAACGTTTCAGGTTGTCCCAGAGGTTCCTAATCCTCTCTTCATTTTTTTTTGAATTCTTGTTTCTTCATTCTGTGCTGGTTGAATGTTTATTTCTTCCTTTTGTTCCAAATCATTGCTTTGAGTTCCAGTTTCCTTCCTGTCACTGTTGGTTCCCTGAATGTTTTGCTTTATTTCATTTTGGGTATCTTTCATTTGTTTTTTTCATTTTCAACCAAGCTCAATCAGTTCTGTGAGCATATTGATTACCAAGGCTTTAAATTCTCCATCAGATAGGTTGGCTATCTCCTCATCACTTAGCTATCTTTCTGAAGTTTTTATCTGTTCTTTCATTTGGGCCATATTTCTTTGTCTTGATGCACTGGTCTGGTTGTTCTGATTGACTTTTTCTTTAATTCCTTGGTTGTTGGAGTTCCATGCAGTTTGATTTTTTGGCATTTCTGGTTATTTATTGCTTTTAGATTGGTTGTTATCCTCCTTTTGGTTGTGTGAGGAAGTGAAGGGTTTCTACCTATGCATCCATCTTGGCCAGAACTCCAAATATAATTTAATTTACTCCTTAGAACAACTGTGAGAAGCAGATATCACTAACAGTCCTTTAATTGCAAGGAAATAATTCAGAACAGTGAAGTGACATGCCCAAGGCCATACATCTCATTACACAAATAATCAGAATTTGAACTGGTGTACTTCTGCTTCCAAATTAGAATCTTTATTCCAGGGTAATATTTAGCATTATCTGCCCCTTCCCCATATGTAAAATACTGAAAGATATACAAACTTTAAGAAAATAGGGAAAGGACAAGTGAGAAGTAGGGTGACATGAATGGAGGGAGGGTGATTACCTAATTATTCCATGTAGTAGAAGTCAGTCAAGAAATAGAAGTTCAACCTCTTTTAAAGCCACAAACATTATATCTGAAGGGAATTGTGTATGCTAGGGGACTTTCCTGAAATCATTGAAGTCAAGAGGTGACAGAAATAGAACTCATTTCCCTGAACTCTCAATTTCTTGTTGAACCACCAGAGAACACTCCTTTTCTTATTAGTTCACTTTTATTCAGTCTTTTGCTAATGAAAAGTGCTATCATTACCTTGGATTTTAAAGAAAATTAAGACAAAAACATTTCTAAAACAATTATAATTATGTCATCCTTGTACTTTCAGCTGCTAAAGTTCACCAGTTACAGTGCACTAATAAATGAAGATAGTACTTCATTAAAGACTTTAGACATTTTATGAAATGAATTGAAATTAACAAAAGGATCTACAGGGTGAAATGCAAATCTTCTGTAAAATTCTTTTCTACAAAACTGTTCAAAAGCCCAAGTGACTAATAAAGGAGTAGATTAATATGAATTTAAAACAAGTGAACTTTGAAATCAAATAAGAATTTTCTCATTTATTTTTGTGTCCACAAACTTTTAACTTATTATATTACACAATAAATTTTAGCTGGAAATTTATATTTGTGTAGGAACATAGGAAAAATAATATCTTAGCTCCCCTGAATCTATTCTATTTCTAAGAAAGCATTGTCATTAGTTGGATGAATGCTTCTTGTTTTCCTAGAGAAGACCTCTGGTCAATTAATCATAGTTAGTAAGTACAAGCACTGTGCATATCTCTCAACATATATTGCTTTTAATTCTTGCAAACAATGTTAAAATATTATCTCTGTTCACAAAAGTGAGGAAACTGACAATCAGAGAAATGTATCACATAACTAGTAAATAGAAAAGCCAGGGTTTCTACCCCAATGACATAGTCTCCAAAATTCAAATATTTAAATTAAGGCTTTATTAGAGGATAAGAATTCTGAGTTATTTCCTATTTATTTTGTTCTTTGTTCAGTGTGTGTGTGTGTGTATGTGTGTGTATGTGTGTGTGTGTGAGAGAGAGAGAGAGAGAGAGAGAATTCAAAATATTTGAATTTTAAACAATTGATTGTTAACATCTCTTTCTCAGGTATAAAGCACAAACCCAGGTTTTTATCAAACAAACCTTCATGACAGGTGAGCTGAGTAATCCAGACTGAGAGCTCCAGGCAACTTCTTGCATCAAAGCTTCTTTTGATTTCTTCCATTTATACAGTGGAATACTATGAAGCAGAAAGAAAGAAGGAATTTCTACCCTTCACAACAGCATGGATTGATCTGGAGAGCATTATGCTAAGTAAAATAAGCCAGGTGGTAAAAGACAAATACCATATGATCTCACCTATAAGTAGAACCTAATCAACAAAACAAATAAGTAAGCAAAATACAACCAGAAATAGGGAAATAAAGAGCAAACTGACAGTAATCAGAGGGGAGGGCAGAGAGGAATAATGGGGGGAATCAGCAAAGGTCCATCAAGCAACATGTATAAAGGACACATGGACAAAGCCAAAGGAGGGAGGTTTGAAGGTGGGAGTGGGTAGTGTAGGGGACATGGTGGTGGGGGGAATGGAGGCAACTGTACTTGAACAATAATAAAGAAATGTGAAAAAATAAAAAAATAATAAAAAGGTCATTAAAAAATAAGATCTCCTTACCACCAATACACTTCACCCTTGACATTAATTGAGACCAGGGTAAAATTGGGAGAAGAGTAGGCAATTTGGGCTTACTACGAAATCTTTAAACTCTCTTTTTGAGTTGGATTTGACTTGAGGCAATTTCATATTCACATAGTATATTTAAGCCATGTAAAAAATACCCTAAAATCCTGGCTATTAATTGTTTCTTTTACATTTCTGAGAAACCAAAGGGTAATGACTACTGGGGTGCTAAGTCCTGGAACTGTAATTCTCCCTGATTTTTGTGTACCTTTCTCCCAAGTTTCTTCTTAGTCTATGACATCCCTTAGATTGATCCTCACTTAGCTTACAGACATGAATCAATCTCTCTTTTTTGTTTACTTCTACAAAGCCAACAGCCCCACTACAAGAAGAAAATGGATCCCCAAAATATATACTATCTTTTATATTTTATTTATTTTATTTTAATTGTTGTTCAAGTACAGTTTTCTGTCTTTTATTCCTGTCCCAGCCAACCCCCCCAACCCTCTCCACCTCCCTCCCATTTCCTAGTTTTTGTCCATGTGTCCTTTATACTTGTTCCTGTAAACTCTTCCCATTTTCCCTAAAATTCCTTCCCCTTTCCCATTTAGTCACTGTCATCCTGTTCTCTATTTCAGTGTCTTTGGTTATATTTTGCTTGTTTGTTTGTTTTGTTGTTTAGGTTCCTGTTAAAGGTGAGATCAGATGGTATTTGTCTTTCACCACTTACCTTATTTCACTTAGCATAATGCTCCAGTTCCATCCATGCTATTGCAAAGGGTAGGGGCTCCTTATTTCTTTCTGCTGCATAGAATTCCATTGTGTAAATGTACCATAATTTTTTTATCCTTTCATTTACTGATGGGCACTCAGGTTGCTTCCAACACTTAGCTATTGTAAATTGTGCTGCTATGAACATTGGGGTTCATAGGTTCTTTTGGATTGGTATTTCAGGGTTCTTAGGATATAATCCTAGCAGTGGAATTGCTGGGTCAAAAGGTAGATCAATTTTCATTTTTCTGAGAAAATTCCATACTGTTTTCCATAGTGGTTGTTCCAGTCTGCAATCCCACCAACAGTGCACTAGGGTCCCCTTTTCTCCACAACCTCTCCAACACTTGTTTGTTGCTTTGTTTATGATGGCCATTCTGACTGGTGTGAAGTGGTATCTCATTGTGGTTTTAATTTATATCTCTCTGCTAGCTAGCAATACTGAGCATCGTTTCACGTGTCTTTGGATTTTCTGTATGTCCTCCTTGGAGAAGTGTCTGTTCAAGTCCTTTGCCCATTTTTTAATTGGGTTGCTTGTCTTCTTAGAGTAGAGTTGTGTGAGTTCTTTATATATTTTGGAGATTAAACCATTGTCTGGGGTATCATTGGCAAATATGCTTTCCCATACATATTGGTTGGTTCTCTTTTTATTTTAATACTGTTTTCTTCAGCCATGCAGAAGCTTTTTATTTTGATGAGATCCCATTTTTTTATTCTTTCCTTTATGTTCCTTGCTCTAGGGAACATATCACTAAAAATGTTTCTGCGTGAAAGATCTGAGATTTTCCTATGTTTTCCTCAAGGACTTTAATGATGTCACGGCTGATATTTAAATCTTTTATCCACCTTGAATTTATTTTTGTGTATGGTGTAAGTTTTTGCTCGAGTTTCATTTTTTTGCACATGGCTGTCCAGTTCTTCTAACACCATTTGTTGAAGAGGCTATTTTTACTCCATTTTATGTTGCTGTCTCCTTTGTCAAATATTACTTGTCCATAGAGACGTGGGTTTATTTCTGGGCAGTATATACTATCTTGAATGAGCAGGGCTTAACCCAATTGCCACCACATTTGTCACAGCAATTTAGAAGGACAGCATTCAAAGTCCTGAAAGGTGTATTAAGACTGAGGTAGTACAGGAAGGATGAAATTCTCTTCCTTGAGACTTTGAAACAATTGCTGTTCTATCTGAATTGTTTTATGCGCTGTCCACTTGGTGACATTTTCTAATGTCCCACTTACATCAGTTGTTTTGTAGACTCTCCTGGCCCTCCTCCACTCTCAGTAACCACCATCTCCTCTGTGCAATCCTTCTTCTTTTTTTAATCCTCACCCAAGGACATGCTTATTGATGAGAAAGAGAGAGAGAGAGAGAGAGAGACATTGATTGGTTGTCTCTTATACATGCCCTGAAAAAAGATCAAACCTACAACCTAGGTATGTGTTCTGACCAGGTATAGAACCCCCAACCAAATGAGCCATCTGTCCAGGGCAATCATTATTCTTTTTTTTGTTTGTTTGTTTTTTGTTTTTTTTGTTTTTTGTTTTTTAATATATTTTATTGATTATGCTATTACAGTTGTCCCATTTCCCCCTTCTCTCCCCTCCCCCCTGTACCCCCCTCCCACCCACATTTCCCCCTTTAGTTCATGTCCATGTGTCATACTTATGAGTTCTTTAGTTTCTGCATTTCCCGTATTATTCTTGCCCTCCCTCTATCTATTTTCAACCTACATTCTATGCTACTTATTCTCTATACCTTTTCCCCCTCTCTCCTCCTCCCACCCCCCTGCTGCTAACCCTTCATGTGCCCTCCATTTCTGTGGTTCTGTTCCTGTTCTAATTGTTTACTTCGTTTCTTTTGGTTTTGCTTTAGGTGTGGTTGTTGATATTTGTGAGTTTGCTGTCCTTTTACTATACATGTCTTTTCTTTATCTTCTTTTCTTAGATAAGTCCCTTTAGCATTTCATAAAATAAGGGCTTGGTGATGATGAACTCCTTTAATTTGACCTTATCTGAGAAGCACTTTATCTGCCCTTCCATTCTAAATGAGAGCTTTGCTGGATAGAGCAATCTGGGATGTAGGTCCTTGTCTTTCATGACTTGGAATATTTCTTTCCAGCCCCTTCTTGCCTGTAAGGTCTCTTTGGAGAAATCAGCTGACAGTCTGATGGGAACTCCTTTGTAGGTGACTGTCCCCTTATCTCTTGCTGCTTCTAGGATTCTCTCCTTCGTTTTGACCTTGGCTAATGTAATTATGATGTGCCTTGGTGTGTTTCTTCTTGGGTCCAACTTCTTTGGGGCTCTCTGAGCTTCTTGGATTTCTTGGAAGACTGTTCCCTTTGCCAGGTTGGGGAAGTTCTCCTTTATTATTTGTTCAAATACGTGCTCAATCTGTTGCTTTTCCCCTTCCGATTCTGGTACCCCTATAATTCGGATATTGGAACGTTTAAAGGTGTCTTGGATGCTCTTAATCTTTTCCTCAATTTTTTGAATTCTTATTTCATCATGCTTTCCTGCTTGGTTGATTCTATCTTCCTTCTGGTCCACTGTATTGTTTTGAGACTCATATTCCTTCCTTTCACTATTGGCTCTCCTCCGCGTGTCTTCCTGCATCTGTTTTATGGTAATCTGCATTCTTTCATCTAGATTTCGTCCAAAATCCACCAGTTCCGTGAGCTTTCTGATCACCAGTGTTTTGAACTGCGCATCTGATAGATTGGCTAATTCTTGGTCACTCAAAAGGATGAGTCCTGGGGGACTGATCTGCTCTGTAGAAAACATATTTTTTTTCCCCTGTCTCTCCTTTTTTTTTTCCGGTCTGGTGGCTCTTGTTACGGTGGGGGGCGGAGCCTTAGGTGCTCACTGGGGCTGGGCACCCCGGTCGCTAGATTGTGACGTTATATGTGGGGGCGGGGCGGAAGCGGGAGCGGGGCGGGAGAAAACAATGGGGTAGTTCCGTTCCCCTGGACTCAGACCCTTGTCTGGGCTTCTGGGCCACGAGTTCTGCCCTGGTCCACAATCGCTGCCCCTCTGGGTCTGCCAGCCGCAGCTTGCGTACTCAGGGATCACCGCTGCCTTCTTACGCGCCCGATGGCTTTTGCGCCGATTTCTCGCCAAACCTTCCCCCGACCTCCGCGTGCCGCCAACCCGAGCCAGCCCCACGCCCGCCGGTTCGTCTTCTCCTACCAGTCCAGATGAACGCGTCTACTTCAACTTCTTGGCTGCCCAACTTCCATTCAGATAAATCCTCTGCCGGATCTGGGTGTTATTCTGATAGTAAATTATTGTTGTAAATTATTGGTTTTCTAATCTTGGTTGTACGAGGAGATACGGTGCGTCCACCTATTCCTCCATCTTGCCGGAAGTCGTAATCATTATTCTTTATATAAGGTCTGCCCAGAAAGTATCCAGCCATGTAATATGAAAAATGGATACATTTATTGATGAAGATACAAGATACAAGAAATATTATATGTAGGACAATGATACCTCAGTCCCTTAAAAGTAAGTACTTTGGAATCTCATGCAGTTCTCCCAGCAACTCTTCCACTGCTCAAAACACTCTGCAAAATCCTCTGTTAGAATCACTATCAGCTGCCATGTTGTATTTTCCAGAATCTCATTGACAGTCTGAAATCCCTTCCTTTTCAACGGTGATTTTAGTTTTTGGGAAAAGCCAGAAGTTGCAGGGTGCCAAATCTGGGCTATAGGAGAGCTGTGTTACCTGAATATTTTGATGTTTCACTAAAAACTTGCATGAGACATGATGCATGAGTGGGCACGTTGTCATGCTGAAGCTGCCAATCACCAGTTGCCCATAGCTGTGGCCTTCTGAATCATCTGAACAGTTTCTGAAGAGGAATGCTAAAGCTTAATGCAAAATTTGATGCAGATCCATTACTCTACTTGCTCAGTCATTTCAAATGTGATGGCCACAGAGTACACATGCTCACTCAATGTCATCTACCACCCCACTGACTAGTACAGGAAGGTCATCATTGTTCACACATGCACATTCCAGTCCACTCTCCTTAGCTGCCAGGTTTCCTTGATGTTGTGGAAGCCTTTCTCATTATATTAACAATGGCTGGCCTTTTCCCAGACAGACCTCATATATTATTTATGTGTTCATTACCCCTATGATTGTGAATATTCTATTGAAAGAACCATGTTATTCAACATTATCTACAGATGTTTGTTAAAGCAAGTGTGAGAATGCTACAAAGGAGAGGCACAGAAGAAGAAAAAGAGGAAGAAGGGAAAGAGGAAGGAATGAATGAAAGCAGGGAGTAAGGGAAATATATTAGTATTTGGGTTTGAACCTTGTGTTACCTGTTACCTGGGCTTTGATAAATGTTATTACATTGTTTCTTTTTTACTGCAGCCACAACTAATCAATCTTTGAAGAATATTCCAAAGGTTCTCTTATTCTTACATATTCTAATGAACTTATTAAGAATTATTAAAGCTAAAAAAAAATATAACTTATTTTTTTGTTCTGATAGTTCTTATGACAGTAATGGCAACACTAAAAAATGTGAGGTAAATTTAAACAAAGCCTGTTTCATTAAAAATTCCCAACAAATTTGAAAAATAAAAGAAATAACACAATTACTTACACTAAAAATGATGCCGTATGTATTTATACTGGGATTTTACATTGTGAAGTTTATTTCTTCATTTGGATACAAATAAAATACTTCAACCTATCAGAAGTAATTTATCAAATAGAGGCTATAATAACTGAAGCATTACTTACTGGTATAGCTGCTGGGAGCATGATTCTTGTTCTCCCATCTGTTTACCCAGTTACTTATATGTAGTAGAGTGAATGTATGAAAAGATTCTCTCCTGTTCAGGTACCCTTATTTTGATGAAACCTCAGAGCTTGCTTAAGTTTTTAAGTCAGACTTTTTTTCTGCCCAGCTCATTAGGTTGCTTCCTCAATACAGTTACAGCCAAATTTATAATCAAATGAGAATTTTATTCATCTAAAGTCTGAAAACTAATATTGTAGTGTACATGCTGATGTGTCCCACATTTAAGACATTCACAAATCTTTTAATGCCTCTACAACCTTTTATTTTACTAATAGTTTACTTTTATTGTAAAATCTACATTCTGTTTATCTTACCTGTTTATTTTTTAGTCAAATATATCATTCACATACTCGCTTTTTTAAACTAGAATGTGTTATAATCTATTTCTACTTAATATATGATAATGGTACAGAATGTAGCACTAGGTAAAGAACCAAAATGAAGGAGAAATATGGCAGTTATCCAGATAAGTTGATTATTCTGGGATGTTGGTCTATATAATTGAATCTCCACAGTTTTATTTTTTGGAACTTGATTTATATGGTTCAATCATCTGCTAATTGCTAAGTAGGTAATCATCCTTTATTTTAAAGCCACTAAGGTCTTCAAAGCACTGGATTTCATTTTTATAAGGATAAATTGTGATAGTTTGTAATGTTTAAACAGTGACAAAATCATTGAAGGTGACAGAAAGAATCAAAGCCCTGGGGGAGCTATTAACAATTTAGTTTTTCCAATGCATGTCGAAATATTAATTCTACTTTCCTAAGATAATCTTGTGGATTTGTTTAATGATATGAAAATATCTCAGCTGCCAGTGGGCATATTTGCTTTCTGTTTTTGACCCTACCACCTGACATTGTTAACATAAGCACAGATATTTCATTGGGACTTAAAATAGTTTATTATATTAACCAATTAATACAGAGATTGATGACTTTAATTAATAAAAGCAGAATGAGTAGAGATAATTAATACAAAGTCCCATGGAACAGCAAACTTTCAAGTCACTTAATGATTCTGAGAGAAGAAAAACTGGTTTAAGTTCCAGTTTTGGAAAATTTGTTAATACAATTTTTAAAAATTGATTTTGGACATGATAACTCACATCTGTGGGCCTCAGTTTCCTAAGGTGTGCCATGATGTATTGTGCTATAAAATCTTTGAGGTTCCTTCTGGCCTAAAAGTATTTGTATATTATATTATATTATATCATATTATATTAATTATATTATATCATATAACTTATTATATCATACCATATTGAATAGTCGCTCATTCAGGATATAATGGGGTTGTCCTGAATGGTAAATGATTATACTTAACCAATTTTTTTGTTTGTTATATAATTATTTTATTGTTGTTCAAGTACAGTTGTCTGCATTTATATCCAGCCACTCCCCCCCACCACAGCCATCCCCACCTCCCTCCCCTGCTTCCACACCCCCTTGGTCTTGTCCATGTGTCTTTCATAGTTGTTCCTGAAAACCCTTCCCACCTTCTCCCCCGTTATCCCCTCCCACCTCCCCTCTGGTTATTGTCAGGTTTTTCTTAATTTCAATGTCTCTGACCCAAATTTTGAAATTTCATGTAAGACCATCAATGCTTTAACAATATTTAAATATACTGCATTGTCAAAACTTTTCCATAATTATCTGGCATTATCTCAAAAATTCTTATGACATACCTATCCTGCTATTATCCACATTGTTATAGATAAGGAAACTGAAACATTGAGAGGTTAGATAACTTTGCCAAGTTCTGTTAATGAGGAGCCATGACTTGAATTGTGGTCTCAGACTTCAAAGTCTTGACACTGTCTGCTTCTTGGGTCACAAGATACTGTTTGAGAGTCTATACTTGAATCCCACTGCTTCAAGATTCACCAACCAGGCCATCATCATTTTGAAAGTTGGTAAAGCCATCTTTTCCAAAGAGAGGAACTATTCTAACAATCTTTGTCTGATCTCTTGTTAATGAAATCTCTACTCCTGAATTTAAAGAGGCCAGACCACAGAAAGGCATCTCATTGCAGATTTCATAGTGAAAAGGCTTCAAATTAGCAGGTACAGAATCTGACTTTTGTGTTTTATCATGCAGGAAAGGTCAAATTAAAGAAAATACATTTTAGTTCCTGTGGATAGTTTTTAAATTTTATATTCTCTCTTTTAAAATTATGTGTAATTTTCACTTTCAAATACCAGAGTCTTCATTCTTTATTTGTCTTAGAACTATTACACAGCTAAAATTTTTACTTCCTTTAAATTAATTCTCTGCCTCCCAAATATGTTATTTTTTGGTTTTGGACTAAGGCTGGGTTATACAGTTTATAAATTACAATTGGGGCAGGAGGATTAAAGCTCAGAATTACATGAAGAAAACATCACAGAACTTGTCATTTTTGCAACATTTTCTCTTAAGTTGTAAATTTTGTATCAATGACTATATATATATGTATATATACATATAACTGTTTTAATTATACATGTGATTGATGCTTAATTTACAATGCATTGTTACCATGGAAATGAGAAATTTTAATTAAAATTTTTATATTAATTTTCTTTCCTTTTATGGATTTTTTAAAGCAACATGTTTATGGAAAAAAATACTACTTCCATTGTGGCATTTACATATTTGTGCATGTAATGATCATTTAGATTCTATTTAATATTCTTGCAATAGAGAGTTTCAGCTGTTTAAAGAATTGTTGTAGTTTCCAAACTAGATTTAATATTCATCTTTTCTTTCTAATGTGAACATTGAGAAATGTCTCTGCAGGGTCATACTTTTTTTTTTTTCTACACCACAATGAAAAGGTCTAGCATTTAAAAATGCTTTCATGCTCAGGTGAACTTATATATGACATATAATTAGTTATATTTTCCAACAAGGTAGTATTATTTATGGAGAATTATTTGCCATTGGATTTATTTTTCACTCTGTCATTTTTAAAAAGCTCATCTAGAAGTAACTCTCACCCACCACCTCATACGAATCACATCTCTTGTAGAATATATATATATATATACATATATATAAACTTTTTTTCCTTTGAAATAACTCCTATTGCCTTTTTAAAGTATTTAGTTTTTCCCCCCTCAATAACAGAAACTAAATTTTGTTCAACCTTCCAAGGCCAATGACAAGCAGAGTCCATCTTGGTGATATATGTTGCAGAAGTGTGACACAGACACTACTAGGTAACAAGACCGACCACTGTAGTCTCTGTGTTTGACTTTGTCCCTTGGCTTAGTCTTTTAAGTGATTTCCTTCCTCTGCTTTCCTTCACGTATCTGGTGCAAACAGATTGGATCCTGTTACCTTGTCTACCAGTCACAGGAGGGAAACTTCTCTCTTTGATTGTAATGGAAAGATTGAGACTGTAATCATTGTTTCTATAAAATTCACATTTTTCTTCTCCATTTCTGATTGTTGTCACCTTATTCTCTCCAGGAATTCAGTGTTGTCCTTCTTGCTCTGACTTTGGCTGCTTTCCCAATAAGAGAAGATAGAATTAGCACATACTCCCTGAGGAGGACGGGAGGGGACTCAGCAGGGTGCTTCCTTAGTTTCCTCAACCGCTGGCAGGGAGTATTCACAAGGCTCCCCTGGAATCAGCTAACATTGTATTTTGTGATGAGTAATACCAGTGCCTCTGTATTCATGTATAGCCAGCCCAAGGGAAATAATACACAAATATTAATTATTTGGAGATAATAATATGTGTATAGCTCTTGATCTGTGTATACAACTCCCATTGATATTTCATTAAGAAAACAAAAACACATTCACAGTCAGTATTTGCCTAACTTATTTTTAAAGAAGTGTGGGTTTTTTCTAAGGGGAAAGGTAAAAAGAATCACTGCTTAATAAATCGCATACAGTCCTGTGTACAATTGTAAGAGTTGAAATTAGACTGTAGCATTATCTTTGCTTGCTATTAGTGGGAAAGAATGCTAAATTACTACTTTTTCTATGTAAGAAAACTCTTTGAGTTAAATGAATAAATTTAATCAGATTTTAATCAGATTTTGTTTATACAATCTAGATCTTTAGAACAATCAAAAGATAAGAAAGTGAGTTATAAATAATTATCCACATTATTCGAGGTCAAATCAAATGATGTTTTTTATGTACTTTTTCCAAGACTATGGGGTGTCTGTGTATTATAAATGGTGTAGGTTATTTTTCATTTCTCCCAGCTTTACTTTGTCAAGGTAGTGAATGCAGTTTCTAAATATAGTGGTATTATATAGCCTGATTCTCTGTTAGCACTTGTAGATTCTTCTCCAGAACTCCCCACTAAATAGAGTAAAAGTTCCATTTTACATCTCGGCTTCAGTACAATTCCATGCTGACACATCTTCTCTCTGGAGAGAAGAGTGTGGCCTGATGGTAGCAGCACACATTCTAAGAGCGAGGAATTAGTGAGTTCTAATCTCAACACTAGGTTCCTCGGTGACTTAAGCAAGTCACTCTCTTATCCCTTAGGTTCCAAATCTGTAAAGGAAAGATGACAATGCAATGATAGTGTGAGCAGTAATTAATGTTGGTAAAGTGTTACAGTAATTCTAAATATTATTATCATTACTTTAACACAGTTGATTCATTTAAGCAAACACCCGTGAATTCAAACATGCTAGTTTGTCAAACTATAAATATACACAACATGTGTTTTCTACAACCAGGTATATACCAACAGTCTTATAAAATTATAAACAGACTATAATTTAAAAATGTATTAGAAAGTCATTTATTTTTAGTTTGAGATATATTTCCCCATAGAAACACTGTCAATAATCAACTAGGAAAGCCTGTAATGTGTTGTCTTGTGATATACATTTTCAGAAGAAAATACTGGAAAATGGTATTGGTTTTATTGTGAAGAGAAGATGATAAATTATCTTTAAATTTCTTGCTTAGTAGAAAAACAATGAGAAAATGTCAAGAAAAACATTAAGATTTTCCAGAAGATACTTGATGATGTTGGTTTAAAAATCATTTATTTAACATTGATTCCTTTATTTATTATTTAAGAAATTATATGGAGCATAATATTTTCTAGGTATATCCATACTGTCACAAAGGATAAAATTTTCTTTTTTATGGCCAAGTAGTATTCCATTGTGTAAAAGTCCCACAGTTGTTTTATCCACTCATCTACTGATGGATACCTAGGCTGCTTCCATATCTTGGTGATTGTAAATAACGCTGCAGTGAACATAGGGATGCTTATTTTATTTCAAACTAGTATGTTTGGTTCCTTTGGATATGTTCCCAGAAGTGGAATCACTGGGTCAAAAGGCAAAACCATTTTTACTTGCGTGAGGTAGTTTCATACTGCTTTCCACAGTGGCCACACCAGTCTGCATTCCCACCAACAGGGCAAAAGAGTTCCCTTTTCTCCACATCTTCACCAGGGCTGTTGATTCATTTATGGCAGCCGTTCTGACAGGTGTGAGATGATATCTCATTGTGATTTTAATTTGTATTTCTCTGATGATTAGTAACATTGAGCATCAAAGTGAAATAAGCCGGTCAGAGAAAGGCAAATACCACACAATTTCACTCCTATGTGGAATCTAATGAACAAATTGAACTAACAAGCAAAAGACTGGATGACAGCTAAAGGAGGTGGGGAAGTTAGGGGTTAGAAGCATTGGATAAAAAGGAAAAAGGACTCATGTAAATGGACAACAGTGCGGTGATGGTGAGGAGTAAGGGGATATAAGAAGACTAAATGGTAATGGAAAAAATACAATACAAAATTTAAAAAAGGAAATAATACTTGAGTATATTTCTATGTGAGACATTATTTTGAATGCTGAGAACATAGCAGTGAGCAATAAAAACCCCAGTATTCTCATAGCAAGGGGAAGATGATAAGCAAACAAACATTATTTCAGATGACATAAAGTTCTATGAAAAAGAACAAAGCAGGATAAGGATTGAGTGATTGAGAGCTAGGGGTGCTATTTCCCATGGGATACTGAAAGAAACCCTGCAAATAGATGATCTTTAACCATGAACCTGAAAGCGGTAGGAAAGCCAAGCTTGTGACTGACAGCAGAACATTCCAGGCAGAGGGAAGTGCAAGTGCAAAGGCTCTGAGATGAAAGTGTGTCTGGAATGTTTGAAGAACAACAAAGAGGTTGATGGGCTGGAATATAGTTTATAAAGGGATTGTGGTGTTAGATAATGTTGGAGAGATTACAGAGGGTTGGATCACACAGGACCTTCAAACTATGGTAAACTTTTCTTAGTTCATGCTGTGTAAAATGTCAAGCAAATGGAAGATTTAGAGTCTAGGATTATCATCTTTTTTTTTTCTTTCATTCTGGCAGTTTTCAGGGGAATTGATTGTAAGGGAGTGTAGGAGATTGAATAATAGTACTATGTTCTAATCTCAAGAACCTCTGAATGTTACTTTACTTGGCAAAAGTTACTTTGTTGATGTAATTAAGGATTTTGAGATATGGAGATTATCTTTGATTATCAGGGTGGGCTGATATAATCACCACAGTCCCTATCAGGGCATCAGGAATGAGTAGTAGATAATGTGACAAAGGAGAAAAGTGGGAGTAGTGCAAGGAAGGGGTCATGAGCTAAGGAATGCAGGTGACCTCTAAAAGCCATAAAAAAAAGGAAATGGATTTTCCTTTCATAAGAGACTCTCGAAGAAGCCAGGCCTACAAACACCTTAACATTAGCCCAGAGAGAGTAATTTTGGACTTCTGACCTTGGAAACTGTAAGAGAATAAATTTATATTGCTTTAAGTCACCAAGTTTGTGGTCATTGGTTAGAGCAAATGGATACAGGGTACAGTGTGGGAGATTAATTAAGAGGCTGGACTCTGGGCATGGGGAGGTGGTGAGAAATGTTAACATTAGGAATTCATTTTGAAGTTTATGCTGATAAAATTTCTTTATGAATTGGATATGGAATGTGCAAGGAAAATAAGAATCAGAGATGACTTTAAATATTGGGCCTGAGCAAGAAATAGAATGAAATTTCCATTTGTTGAGGTGGCAAAGACCAGGAAATTGCAAACATTTTTTTTTAGGGATGCAAAGGTAAAGATATTCATGCCTTCACAAAATTTGCAATGTATGTAATGTTTCTCAAGTATGACCTCTGGAGTCCATGCATCAGAATAATCATAGTGAAGGGTGATGATAATAACACAAATTTTTACACCTTAATGAGAGAGAATAAATTAGAATCATGTGGGTTAAGGCCCAAGGATACGCTTTATAACATTCTCAGAGCTTATGTTCACTAAGGTTTGTGGAATATGGATCTAGTAGTTCTTTATTATTCTAATTTTATTCAAAACATAAAGTTTTTCTCTATTAAGATGCAGACATGCCCTGGCTGGTATAGTTTAGTGGATTGAGCACAGGCCTGTGAAGCAAAGGGTTGCAGGTTCAGTTCTCTGTAACGGCACATGACTGGGTTACAGGCCAGGTCCCCAATATGGAGAGTGCAAGAGGCAACCACACATTGATGTTTCCTGCCCTCTCTCCTTCCCTTCCTCTCTCTCTAAAAATAAAATAAATTAAAATCTTTAAAAAAGGATGTAGACATATCATTAACTTTTACATTGCAAAGTTGGTATTTAGCTCACAATTGCAACAGAGTTGAGTTCTATGAGTGTGAGTATGTGTGTGTGTGTGTGTGTGTGTTGCGCATGGGTCACCAGCCAGCAGTGACCACGGAACTCTGTGGATGGCTCGCCGAAAAACACATGAGAAAAAACACACATGCACAGAGACAAACTAGTTTCTGTGGGGAAGTAGGGACGAAATGGCCACCCCCCCCTAGTGGGGAGCACCCTGATTTACCATCCATACCTGCTTTTATTGGGCTCATTTTGCATAATAATTCAGGTAAAGTACAGTACTTATCAGGGGGAAGTAAGGAACTATAGAAAACAAGGAACTCTGCTGGTCTATTGAGTCGGGGTCAAAGAGCTGTAAGGCTTTGAGGAACAAACTTCCTCCTTGGAGCCCTCTCATTCAACTGAGAGCATTCTAAACAAAGAAGGTTTCACAGTAATTTACATGTTCTTTCTTAGGCCTGATCACCCAGGGATTCCGCTCTTTTCAGCACAGAGCTGCACCACCCTGTCATTGTTTCAGGCTTAGCATGGGAACTGAGGCAACCAAGAGATAAGGAGTTTTTCTCCCAGACAATGAGAACTCAGGCTATGTCAAAGCTGAGGAGCGGGGTCCATCACCCCCTTTTGCTGCAGCCCTCCAAGTCCTTCTTTTGGGGGGCCTCCCAAAGTGATCGTGCCTGGCTTAGGTCGTTCCCCCCCGTGGGGAATCTTACCCGTCTTTGGCTAACTGACCAAGCTTTTGGGGGTTCAGCAGCAGAAGCAGCATTCCTGCCAGGGAGATAAGCTTTTGTCTCCTTGCTGGCTTACGGTTCCAAGGGCGTTCCCTTAGCCTTAGCCTAGGCGGGGGTTTCAGCTTCTGATACCAGTCAGGGCGGTTCCCAACCTGTGTGTGTAAGAGCAATGGAAGAAGGATGGGAAAGTAAATGATGTACAAATACCTGAATAAGTGATATTGTTCAGGGTGGAATTACTAGAAATGTACAGAAGGTAGAAAATGCATGGCTTCTCTGGGAGGAAAGAGGTAGAAATCTACAAATGATTTGAATGCAAGAGAACGCTTCATGTGGGGTGAAAAAGGGAGAAGCACAGTGTGTGTGCAGGGAATATGCCTAAGATACATGCTTAAATAAATATAAATGTATTTTCCTTATTCAGATCCAATGTGCTTTTACTCAATTGCTGAGAGGCGTACTAGAAAATGCCCCTTAGCATGCTCCCAGGCAGCTAGGTAAGTGGTAGTAGTAACAACCAGGTGATGAGAATATCACTCTTACCCCTATTGTATGGACAAGAACATTAAAACTAAAAAGAGATTATGCAATACATTTATGACAACACCATCATTAAAAAAATCAACCTAATATTCTGGTTTATATAGTATACGTAAAACCTACATGTCTTTTTTTTTAAAAAAAGATTTTATTTATTTATTTTAGAGAGGGAAGGGAGGGAGATAGAGAGAGAGAGAGAAACATCAATGTGTGGTTGCTGGGGGCTATGGCCTGCAACCCAGGCATGTGCCCTGGCTGGGAATTGAACCTGCGACACTTTGGTTCGCAGCCTGTGCTCAATCCACTGAGCTACGCCAGCCAGGGCTAAAACCTACATGTCTTAAGATGGCATATGCTCCTTAAAATTGAAAGCATCTTAATACAGGGTGGGGCAAATGTAGGTTCACAGTTGTTCATATGGAAAACAATATAATAATTAATAGATAATGATACAAGAATAAAATGTGTTTCATGTACTCACTACTGTAAACCTACTTTTGCCCAATTCTGCATTTTTCTGTGACTTTTTTGTTGGACAAGAGAATGAAACAACATGAAAAGATTGAAATTCAAATTTGATAAATAATGATTTACTTTGAGATATCATGAATATTTCTTTTAAATTTTATTAAAATTATTGAGGTGACATTGGTTAATAAAGTTGTATATGTTTCTGGTGTGTACTTCTATAATACATCATCTATATTTGTACATTCATCACCTAAAGTCAAATTTTCTTGCATCACTGTATTTGACCCCTTTACATTTTTCTACTTCCCCACTCTTCTTTTCCTCTGATCATGAACATTTTAAATCTGCAACTAATTAAAAAATGAGGGCTTAAAACAGCCATTAGAAAAAATACATAATAGTTAGGTCTCACTTCCAGTTGAAAAAACGATTTAAAAATACAATTAAGATGAGGGACTGATTTACAGACATGTGGTAAAAACACTATAAACCAACTTTGTGCCCAATTTGCTATTTAAAAAAATCCAATTCTATATTTCTTTTCCTTAATGCTCCAAACTCTAAACAGGTTCATAATCTGGATTGTTTTTTAAAGTTTATCAGATACTTACTATATGCTAAATACCATGTAAAGCAATATATGTGGAATGGCTCACTTCATCCTCATAAAATTTTAGTTATAATGTGACCACTTTACTTACTATTGCCACAGAATTAGTAGCACTTGTGTCAATGAATAGTCTCACAAAATTCTCTAGGTAATTAGTTTCATGAAACATTAAATGGTTGACATTATCCAATTAATGAGTTTAATTAATATGAAGAGACATTCATTTAGCTGATTACATGTGGAGTTGGAAACTCCCCTACTTTAACTATAATGAATTTCCAATTTTATGTTTGTCAGTTGGTTCTCAAAGGCCAAATACATGGTGAATGTCTGCCTTTCAGCTACTCAATCCCAATTTGGGTTCCCTGATATTTCTACACTTCCTGCTCTTGCACTGGGACTCAGTTAATTTCATTCACCCCTGCAGTCCAGTTATCTATTCTGAAATTGGTGACCCATATCTTGCAAAATTCACTACACACTGCTGCAAAGGGGCTCCTTATTTCCTTCCATCATTTTTTTTAGTCATCAGCCACCTCTGCTCTTTTGGCACTCACCAATGTAATTTTGTTCTTTTTTTTTCTATTTTCTTTCATGTAATATAGTTATCTCACACTGATATGCAGATGTTTCAAATAGGGCCTATCAAAATGCTACTAAAGTATGTTGGTTATTCTATTTAATCTACATCATTGCATTATATACATACCATTCCTACAGCATAGGAATTTAAAACCCATTGCAATATATCTGAAATAAAATGTACTGCTTAACCTACATATATATAACATATATATATATTTTTCCCACAAATCTGATATTGGAAGAGTAATCAACCTCTAAAAGGGGTGTTTTTTGCAATTACACCTTTAAATTTATAACTATATATTCATTGCAAAACTCTTTGTAGCTATAAAGATATCACAAAGAGAAAGGGAGAATTGATATTACTCAGAAGAGTTTATATTAGGATACAGCTTTGGTTGCTGTAAAAAGTGATTCTAAAAGAATATGGCTTTGAGAAATTGATTTCTTTTTCTAGGTAACTAGTCAGGAAAGGTATGACAGGTTGATGGTATAAGGGATTCTTGTTCTTTCCATTTTCTCACTCCTCTGCTAGAGTTTGTTCTCATATATAACCAAAATGACTTCCCAAAGTATCTGTAGGCCAGTATGATAAAAACAAGAGAGAAGAGGAAGGCATATGCCTCCCCTTTAGGAGCACATCCTGGAAGTTGCACATATCATTTCTCTAACATTTTGTAGATGAGCACCTACTCCCATGGTGATACCTAAATGCAAAAGTGGATGCCATGCCATGAATTCTTTAGATAAATTAGTCTATGCTCAGCTAAAGTTTCTATACCTATAGATAAAAAAGAAAACAGATGTTTTCAGGATAACCATTAATCTCAGTCACAAAGGAAATGATAAACATTTCTGTATGCCATACCATGAGATTTCCTTGCTTTTGCACTTTCACTCTTACATCTATGTAATGTCCTTTATTCACAATTCTATTGTCAAAATCAACCTCAATCTTTAAGGCCAAGCACACATTTACTTCCTTTCTGAAGTGTTCTGTGGTAGAGACAGCAATATTTACCAAATTTTAATTTGTCTGCATTCCCCAGCCATCTTGTCATGGAGTGGAGGGTGAGGGGTGGAAAAGGTGTGGAAAGGCTTTGACTAGATCTGGCCAATGGACTGTGAGCATAAGTATTGAGGGTTTCCTGGCCTATTCCTCTGACAAAGTCAATGTGGAGGCTACAAGACAGTGGAGTCTGGATTTCTGGTTGGTGGCCTACCTTATTTGAGGTTGTTTATTGTTTCAATAGCACAAAATCACTCCTGTGGTCCTTGTCAGATTTGATTGCCCTTTCTTTTAAGTCACACACACATATTTTTTCTTTGTATATATGTGGGTTTTATACTTGTCACATTATGTTTTTTTGTGTGTGAGTATTTCTGGTTTCCCAGGAAAATCAGTGAGTTCCTCAATGGTATCTGGTATACAGTAGAACTCAATAAAGGGTGATTGTCCAAATAATTTTTAAAAACTTAAGTCAGAAGCAAGAAGCAGGGAGGAATCAGAGAAAATGAGACTTAGACTGAAAATGGGAGAATTTTATGCAGCAAAGGTATGTCATGATACAATAAATATGATGCCTGTATTTGGCTAGGAGATAAAATTCCTATTTGTTGGCCTCTGCATGTCTTTTCAAAAACTTTCAGATAAGGTTACCTTTCAATTAGCTCTGATTGAATAAAATATCCACTTTATCATTTTCATTTTTTGTTGATTATGCTATTACAGTTGTCCCAATTTTCCCCCTTTACCTCCTTCCACCTAGCACCCCCCACTTCTTCTGGCAAATGCCCCTCTTTTGTTCACATCCATAGGGCATGCATGTAAGTTCTTTGGCAACTTCATTTCCTATCTTATTCTTAATATCCCCATGTCTGTTTGGTAAATAGCAATTTGTCCTTCTTAATACTTTCACCTTTTCCCTCGTTCCCCAATATCCCCCTCCCAAATGGCCACCATCCCAATGTTCTCCATATCTATGATTCTGCTTCTGTTCTGCTTGTTTGCTTGATTTGTTTTTTAGATTCAATTGTTGATAGTTACATATTTATTGACACTTTAATGTTCATAATTTTGTTGTTCTTTTTCTTAAATAAATCCCTTTAACATTCATATAATAGTGGTTTAGTGATGAAGAACTCTTATGGCTTTACCTTGTTTGGGAAGCACTTTATCTGCCCTCTCATTCTTAATGATAGCTTTGTGGTGTAATCTAGGTTGTAGGCCTTTGTTTTTCATTACTTTGGATACTTCTTGCCAATCCTTTCTTGCCTGCAAAGTTTCTTTTGAGAAATCAGATGACAGTCTTATGGCAACTTCTTTGTAGGTAATTATCTACTTTTCTCTTGCTGCCTTTAAGATTCTCTCTTTATCTTTAACTTTTGGCATTTTAATTATGATGTGTCTTGGTATATTCCTCTTTGGGTCCATTTATTTGGGGTACTTTGTGTTTCCTGGACTTGCATGTCTTTTTCCTTCAACAAATTAGGGAAGTTTTCTTTTATTATTTTTTCAAGTAGATTTCCAATTTCTTGCTCTTTTTCTTTTCCTTCAGGTACCCCTATGACAAAAATGTTGAAATGCTTAATGTTATCCCAGAGGATCATTATACTATCCTCAATTTTTTGGATTCTTCTTTTTCTCCTTATACTGATTGGATATCTTTTTGCTTCCTTATATTCCAAATCATTGATTTGATTCCCTGTAAACTGTTCTTTATTTCAATTAGTGTCTCCTTCATTTCTGATTAGATCATTTTATGCCGTTTAAGTACTCACTGACTTCCTTGAGCATTCTTATAACCAGTGTTTTGAAACCTACATCTGATAGTTTGCTTATCTCCATTTTGTATAGTTACATTTCTGAAGTTTTGTTCTATTCTTTCATATGAACCATATATTTTTTTTTTGTTTCCTCATTTTGGCAGCCTCCCTGTGTTTGTTGCTATGTACTAGGTAGAGCTGCTATTGTTCTGTGTCTTGGTAGCGTGGCCTAATGTAGTGAGCATCCTATAAGGTCTAGTGGCACAGTCTCCTCTAGCCCCTCTGGGAACTGGGTACTGGAGGTATGCCCTCCTTGTGGGCTGAGTACTTCCTCCTTTTGTAGTTGACTGTTGATTGCTATTAGAAAGGTCAATTAGAAGGATTTACCCAGTCCAGACAGATGGTAAGATTAGCTGTGACCCCTGGCCAATAACCACCTCCCTCCATGGCTGTGGAGGTGGTCTGTAACTGCCTGCTGGGTGTGCAGGCTCTGGGGTTTCCCAGGAGGTACAGGCCAAGGTCAGCCTCCACCTTTGTTCTGTCTGGAGCCCCTTGGCATAAGCTATAAGCAAACTGCAGATGGCTGCTGCTAGTGACTGGCCTTGGGTTACTCAGAAAGAGGTACAGGGACTGGGCTTAGCTGTTGTCCATTTGCATGGATTAAGGAAGATCTGAAGCTTGCTCCTAGCCCAGCCCTTCACAGGAAAAGCCATTGTTACCAGCTTGGGTGGTTCTGTAAGTGGCATGGAACAAAACTTTAGGTAATTGTCAGGGCAGGGTTTATCATGTGAGCAACAATTGATGGAGACTCAGGTATGGTGCTGTTGCACCAGGGCTCTGTGTAGAGGATGACTCAAAAAAGGAACAATGGCCGTTGTCTGCCGTTCTGTCTGGGAGGAAGCTGTCCCCCAGGTCTCACCCTGATGCCAGACATTTCAGTTTCTCCTTATATACCACTGGTGCCCTTCAAGATGCTGCCCCAGTGTTGGTACCCTGAAACAGCGAGCTTAAGTCCATGTGAGGAGCCCTCCAAGAGGAGACACATGAGAATCCCCTAGTTTCTTCCACTAACCCAACCACCACTGCTTTTTATAGTAAGAAGTTATAGAGACTTATGTTATGGAATCCTAGGCTGTGTAGTCTGGTATGGGGCTGGGTTCCCTTGCTCCCAGTATATCCCTCCACTTTATATCCACCACATGTGGGCTTGGGACCAGCCAGTTTTACATCTCTGCACATCAGCCACTCCTACCCATCCAGATGAACATAGTTTCTTTAATTTCTTAGTTGTCAGACTTCCATACAACTCAGTTTTCTGATGGTTCTGAGTGATATTTGTTCCACAGTTTAGCTGTAATTTTGCTGTGGTTGTGCAAGGAAATGAACCATGTTTACCTATGCTTCCATCTTGACTGGAAGTTCTCAAATATCTACTTTTTACTGTAGTATTTGCTTCTTTTACAAATTTTAAAATTGTCATTGTGGCAAAGGGTTGCAGTAGAATTTACCAGCCAGTTTATTGCTGCAAGGGTTTACTACTAAACATATCCAAAAATGGTAGTGTTATTCTTTCTAATAAGAAGGGGAATGGACAGCAAGGAACATGTATAAAGGACCCATGGATAAAGCCAAAAGGAGATAGGATTGAGGGTGAGAGGTGGGAAGGGTGGGGCAGGGGAAAGTGGTGGTGGGAAAATAGAGACAACTGTGTTTGAACAATAAAAAAAATTAAGTGAGTGGATCAAAGAACTATGGTGCATCTACACAATGGAATACTACACAGCAGAAAGAAAGAACTCTTACCCTTCGGGACAGCAGGGATGGAACTGGAGAGCATTATGCTAAGTGAAATCAGCCAGGGGTTGAAAGACAAATACCAGATGATCTCACCTATAAGTATAACCTAATCAACAAAGCAAACAAGCAAGCAAAATATAATCAGAGACATTGAAATAAAGAACAAATTGATAGTAAACAGGGAGAGGGGGAGAGGGAGAGAGGAGGGTGATAATGAGAGAAAGAAGAGGAAGAGTTATCAAGGAACCTATATAAAGGACCCATGGACAAAGCCAAAGGGGGGAAGGATTGAGGGTGGAAGGTAGGGGTGGGTGGGATGGAGGGGAAAGTGGTGGCTGGGAAATGGAGACAACTGTGCTTGAACAACAATAACATAAAATAAAATGTTAACCAAAAATAAAAATAAATAAAATCTTTTAAAAAGTAAAGTTCTTATTAAAAAAAAAAAAAGAAGTTCAAAGCACATGATATAATAGTGTAAACAAAATAAGTATCTTGCCAGGTATAATGCACAACTTTTGCCCAAATTGTTGAGGGAAAAATA
The DNA here is from genome assembly GCF_004126475.2 of Phyllostomus discolor. Classification (NCBI taxonomy): domain Eukaryota; kingdom Metazoa; phylum Chordata; class Mammalia; order Chiroptera; family Phyllostomidae; genus Phyllostomus; species Phyllostomus discolor. Next base: position 138,660,264 of record NC_040903.2, on the reverse strand, counting down.
AGGATGTGCATTATACATGGATATAATGATTACATATCATGGGTATAATAATCCATATATAATATGCACAAAAATGTGGGTGCACATTATACATGGCAAAATATGGTACTGTACTTTATGGGCTATCTCAGCTACTACTCAGCAAAATACAATGATTTAGGGGATTTAGGGGTTGTCATCATTCTCATTTCACAAATCAGAAAAACTGAATGAATTTAATGCTATTGATTAATCAGTTCATATTATTATGGAACCATTCAATATATTGAGCAATTACTTAATTCATGCAATAACACATAAATTCACTATAATGTAAATTCTATCATTTGAGGTTTGAAAAAGTTTCCACTGATTACTGAATATATTTCAGTCATTCAGTTACTTTTTCCTTTATCAATACAAAAAATTAAATTTCTCTACTTCAATTTATCATTTGGATTTGAAATCTGAACTACTTTCTAAGAGAAGATTAACATATACAATGGAAAGTGCAGGACCAGTGTATGAAAGGGTTATGCTAAATTGTTTATCACACTAAAGTAGTTGCTCAAGGGTAGCCAGAGGAGTTGAAAGAAGTAACCCAAGAAGTTAAATTGATCTTTGTCACAGACATTTAAAAAGAGCAAAGAACTGTAGAGTAGATAAAAACTTGCCTGAGTTTATGCACTCCCTGTACATAAGTGGGTTTTGTAACTTGTATTTACTTAGATAATGTAGTAGGAAACCCACAGTTTAAGTTGTTTAAACAGCAACACAGTTGTTTAAGGCTAAAATTAAATGAAAGAATTTGGAGCTGCTTTTCAAGTCAGAGTCGAAGAAAACATTTTAAGCAACTGAGATGTAATTATTTAAACATAAGCTTGCATAAAAAAGAGATACATCAGTCATTTCTTCTGGTTTCCTTTTCACATTCATTTTATGTGACACAAGAATTGGCCTCTATCATTATTTACATCTATCCTTTCTATTCTATAAATGTATTATAGGGTGTTGAAAAATTATTAGTTGTAGCATTTCCTCAGAGAGGGAAATAGAAGAATGTTCCAGATTTATGCTTACTGAAGACAGCAAGAATTGCTTGTGCAGATTTTAGAGAAGAATTTGGCTCTTTGCCACAAAAGTTCAAGTGACCACTTAGAATTTCTTATTGAGAACTACTGTATGCAAACACATGAGCTGTGGATTGATTCTTACTTAATTATCAGACCACCAACTTTGCCAGTGCCATTAGCTGCAATACAATCTTGGACAATGTACAAAACTATCATGATTTTTCCTTCTGATCTCTCTGATATGTTTCAGACCATCTATGGGAGGCTCAAAGTAGTACACATAATTTCACACTTATGTGTCAGGTTGATGAAAAAAGTGGGCTTGCTACAATGCTTTCAGAGTTATAATTCAAGTGAGAAAATCAACTGCATATTAAATTTATGGGTGAACAATGAAAACCTGAAAGCCATAATTTCAAGTTTTATTATATTCCTGGAGGTATTGGCATATGACACCAAGTTATTAAATGTAGCACACTATAACAGTGAACACATGAGAAATTTACATAAAGAAAAGAGAACATTATGGAGTTTAAGACTGTGCAAAAGCTATAAAATGCTTTATAATTGTAAATATTATAAAATATCATCTGAACAATAGTTTTCAAATAAAACCCCCACCTAATTTCTATGGTAACTTACATATGTGTAACCCTCACATATATGTTCAAGAAAGTACTTAAATGAAGAAAAATGTTAGGTAGCAGGTAAATACTTGTTATCTTTGGTTGTTTATGCATTTGGATAGCTAAAAATACAACAAAAAATCTTTAGCACACAGAATTTCCTCAGTAGAAGAGGTGGTGGTAGACTTTTATAAGTAATAACCTGCCCCCAAATTTTCTTTACACCCCAAACTAAGGAAATTTATAAGTCAATTTTATTAGAAATTCAGTAGTAAATAAAGAAAGTGTATCACTCAAATGAAATATTGCTGCACTTTCATAAGATTGCATAGCAGGCATACTTGCATTAGCAAATTGAGAAACAATCTACTAAAGGAAAGTAGTTGACAAAGATGTTAATGCATAGATTATGGATCAGAAATCTTAATATTGTTACGATACTGCTTTTTTTCAAATTGATCTACAGATTCGGTACAATTCCTATCAAAATCCCAGGTGAACTTTTTTGTAGAAACTGACAAACTGATTCTATAATTCATATAGAATTACAAAAGATACACTAGCCCACATAATCTAGGGGGGGAAAAAGAACAATATATGAACACACACTTCCTAATTTCAAAATTCACTACAAAGTAATTGTAATCAATACAGTGTAGTGGTGGCAAAAGGATAGATATATAATTCAATGAAATAGAATTGAGAGTTTAGAAATAAGCCCATAAAACTATGGTCAATTAATTTTTGCGAAAAGTATCAATACCACTCAGTGAGGAAAAAATACTTTTTTCAACACATACTGCTGGGATAACTATGTATATCTACATGTAAAAGAATGAAATTGCTTTTACCTCACATGATATAAGAAATTAACTCAAAATGAATAAAAAACCTACATGTAAGAGCTAAAATTTTAAAATTTGTAGATTAAAAATGAGTAAATTTTGAATACCTTGAATTTGGCAAAGGATTCTTAGATATGACTTCCAAAACATGAATAACCAAAGAAAAAAAATGGAACTTTATCAAAACTAAAAGCTTCTGTGCTTCAAAGGATACATACCATCAACAAAAAGATATATGTACACCTAGTTAAAGAACAAGTATAGATGACCCATGGACATAGACAACAGGGTGGAGATTGACTGTGAGAGTGGGGAAAGGGTGGGGCAAAAAAGAGCAACAAGGGGAATTGGGACAACTGTAACAGAACAACAATAAAAAAGATATATGTACCCCATGTTTATTACTGCATTATTTACAGCAGCCTAGATATGGAAGCAACCTAGTTGTCCGTATATATACACATACATACACACACACACACAGCAATAAAAAAGAATGAAATCTTGCCATTTGCAACAAGGATGGCTGTAGAGTGTACTATACTAAGTGGCGTAAGTCAGGCAGAAAAGACAAACACCATGTAGTTTCATTTACATGTGGAATCTAAAACAAAACAAAAACAGAATCACAGAATCAGAGACCAAAGGATAATTACCATAAGGGAAGGGGTAGGAGGATAGGTGAACATGGGAAGGAGAATATAATTAATAATATTGTGATAAGTTTGTGTGGTGATGAGATTATTACTGGAATTACTGGAGTAATCACACTGTAAAGTATAAAATGTTGAATTACTACATTGTATACCTTAAACTAACATAACCAGTATAAGATTGTATATCAACTATATTTAAATTAAAAAATAAATAAAATAAAATAAAAATGAAAGTGAAAAGACATCCCACAGAATGGGGGAAATATTTTCAAAACATATATTTGATAAAGGACTTTTATCTAGAATACATAAAAAATACTTACAAATCTATAATAGAAACATGAATAACCCAGTTAAAAAAACTGGGCAGAAGATCTCAATAGACACTTCTCTAAGGAAGATATCAAAACAGCCATAAGATATTCAACATCATTAGCAAGCAAAAGAATGCAAATAAAAACTACAATGAGAAACCATTTTATACTCACCATGACAACCAGTTACATAATTAGTGTTGGTGACAAATGGACAAATCAAAGCCCTCATATTCTGCTGTAGGAATATAAAATGGTACATCTGCTTTGGATAACAGTATGTCAGTTGCTCAAACAATTAAACACAGTTGCCATACGTTCCAGCAATTTCACTCCTACATAAATATCAAAGACAAATAGGAATGTATATCCACATTAAAACTTACATGTGAATATTTGTAGTAGCATTATTCATAATAGTCAAAAGGTAGAAACAACTCAAATGCCCTCCAAAAGATAAATGTATAAACAAATGGTGATATATCAAGACCATGGAATACTTTCAGCCATAGAAAGAAATGAAGTACTGATACATATTCCAACCTGGATAAACCTTGAAAACATTTCCCAAAATGGAAGATACCAGTCACAAAGCAGATTGTGTGATTTTCTTCATACAGAAGTCCAGAATAAGGAGATCTTTAGAAGCAGAAAGTTGATTAGTGGTTACTTAGGGCTTGGGGAGGAAGTGAATGAGGAGCAGATGCATGCATGTGTGGGGATAATAGCTAAAGAGTATTAGGTTTCTTCTTGAGTTAATGAACATGTTCTAAAATTACTGGGGTGATGGTTACATTCATTTGTGAATATACTAAGATCCATTGAAATGTATATTTTACATAGGAGAATTGTAACAAGTTAATTATATCTCAATAAATACATTTTTTAAAAAAATAATGAAACAGTGATAAGTTTGTTAACTCATGCTGTATATTTAACTCTAGAGCTAGATAGCAACTATATAACAGATGAAAATATGAATTCTGAAATAAAAGACCTAGGGCAATATATCAAATCCTACATAACCAAATATTTGGATCTTATAGATCCAAAATATACAAACAATATATAGAACAAAAATACAAAATATTCAGCTTCTTTCATATTGAAACAAATTATTTATCAATGATAAATAAATGAGGTAGAAATATTAACAGCAAAAGATTAGGTTTCTATTGAGAAAATAATTATTATAAGCTGGAGACTAGCATGATCTCTTTTTTACTTGCACTGAAATTGAAGAGAGCTATTAGAGATAGCCTTTGAAACATTTCTTTCAGAAAAAGAAAATTCCCTAGAAAAGAGAAAGAAAGAGAACGAGAGAGGAGGGAGAGGGATAATAGGGGATAATAGGGGGAGGGCAGTCAAAGAACACATATAAAGGACACATGGACAAAGCCAAGGGGGTGGGTTCAGTGGTGGGAGGTGGGGATGGTTAGGGTGGGGACATGGTGGGGTAAAAATAGAGTCAATTGTACTTGAACAACAATTTTAAAAAATTAGGACAAAGAAAAAGAGAGAGAAAAGAGAGACCAGAGAGTGAACTCAAGACCAAAAAGAAAGAAAAGGTGGTTGAGATATATGTGCTATATAACCACTGATAAGGTTAATTCAGGAGGGTATGGTTGGCTGTTCTAGACAAAGTAGACCAGAAGGCCAAGCACATATACTGCATTTGAGGAAAAGAAATAGGAGAATTAAATCTTCGGAATCAATACATAAGCCTGAAAATTAAGAGATACAGTTAACACTATCAGGTTGCAAAAGAATAAAAGTTACTTGTCAACTAAAAATTTTAAATGACTTGGTTGAGGTCATCAAGAAGAATGACTGAGGTGCTTTCTGGTTGAGCATTGGGTATGTTTTCTATGAAAAAGTGAAAGACTATCTCTTCCCACTACTATTATTTGGGTGTGCCTTCACAGTAGACATCTAGAGACAACATATGTGCCTTCACTCTGTCTTTGGATCTGATTTTGTAATTTCAGATTAGGACAGTGGAGGACAGAATGGCTATTTGCTGCTGATGAAGGCTTTGCTGGCATCATGTAATCATGTCATTTAGGGGCTACACTACTTTGATTCTTTACAAGAGAATACAATATACATGATCTTTCTATCATAGAATAACCAAAGAATGAAAATGCCAAACTTCTTGCTTGGATTTATGAAAATTTCTGTTCAATATTCTCTAGGTCAGAGACCATGTGAAAAAAGAAAGCACTGATACCCATTTGGAATGGGAAAGTTCTGTATTATTCCTTAAAACAGTCTTTGGTAAAAGCTAGGTGATGGTCAAGTAGCTTTTTAAATGATATCACTTAAATCACAGAAGTTGACTTAGAAAGCCTGCATTACAACACTATTGAGGTGATTAACAGCATTATATGCCTGCTCTATCAAAATTCACTTCTGAGGTAAAGTGCTATTCATGTAATATCTACTTTCATTTTCAACACAGTGCTTTAACACAGAAAAAGCAGAATTCTAGCCTCATCTTATATTTCTTTATGGTGTGATATTGTTGGTTGTGCTTTCAGTTTCCATTATTAGAAAAATAGATTTAGTAGATGGCAAAATCTCAATAAAATACACACACAATCTAAAAACAAAAGTTTCTTGAAATCATGGGATTTTTTCCTAAGAAAGAAAAAAATTAGTCATTCTTATATTTTACTTTAAATAATTTTCCCAATTACAATTGACATGCAATATTATATTAGTTTCACATGTACAACCCAGTGTTTACATACTAGGTAACTTACTAAGTGGCCATTCCAATAAATCTAGTACCCATCTGATACCATACATAGTTATTACAATATTATTGACTATGTTCCCTATACTGTGCTTTACATCCCCATGACTATTCTGTAATGACCAATTTGTACTTCTTCGTCCTGTCACCATTTTCACCCATCCCTCCAAACCTTCTCCCATCTGGCAACCTCAAAATGTTCTCTGTATCTATGAGTTTTTTTCTGTTCTGCTTGTTAATTTATTTTGTTTTTTTGTATCTGCTTTTTATGTTGCAAGTATTGCTACCTCAGCTTTTTGGTTTATTTCTACTTTCATGAAATATCTTCTTCAATCTCATTACTTTCCATCTGTGTGCATCTGTGGACCTGAAATGAGTCTCTCATAGACAGTATATGCAAGGGTCTTGTTATCCATTCATCCTCCAACTGTCTTTTGGTTGGAGCATTTAATCTCTTTGCATTTAAAGTAATTGTTGATAGATATGTATTTATAGCCATTGTATTATTAATATTTTTAATCTTTTTTTCCTCTTTTATTTATTTTTAGAGCGGGAAGGGAGGAAGATAGAGAGAGAGAAACATCAATGTGCAGTTGCTGGGGGTTATGGCCTGTAACCCAGGCATGTACCCTGGCTGGGAATCAAACCTGGGACACTTTGGTTCCCAGCCCGCACTCAATCCACTGAGCTACACCAGCCAGGGCTTTTTCCTCTTCTTAAAGAAGGCCCTTTAACGTTTCTGGTAATACTAGTTTGGCGATGATGAACTCCTTTAGCTTCTTGTCTGGAAAGCTCTTTATCTGTTCCTCTATTCTAAATGAAAACTTTGTTGGGTACAGTAAACTTGGTTGTAGGTTGTTGCTTTTTATCACTTTGAATATTTATTGCCAAACCCTTCTGGCTCACAATTTCTGTCAAACTATCAGCTGACAGTCTTATGGGAGCTCCCTTGTAGATAACTAACTGCTTTTCTCTTGTTGCTTTTAAGAGTCACTCTTCCCCTGACTGGCATAGCTCAGTGGATTGAGTACCAGGCTGTGAACCAAAGGGTCACTGGTTTGATTCCCAGTCAGGGCACATGCCTGGGTTGTGGGCCAGGTCCCCAGTAAGGGGGTGCTCAAGAGGCAACTGCACATTGATGTTTCTCTCCCTCTAGATCTCCCTCCTTTTCCTTCCTGATGAAAATAAACAAACAAACAAACAAATAAATAAAATGTTTAGAAAAAATCACTCTTTGTCTTTAGTCTTTGGTATTTTAAAGGTTTTATTTATTTATTTTTTAGAGAGAGGGGGAGGGAAGGAGAAAGAGGGAGAGAGACATTGATATATCAGAGAAACAATGATCAGTTACCTCTTGCACACTGCCAACAGGGGACCTCTCCTGCAACAACCCAGGCAGACACTGACCAGGAATCAAACAGTGACCTTTTTGTTTGTGGGACAATGCCCGGCCTACTGAGTCACACCAGTCAGGACAGTCTTTGGTATTTTAATTATGATGTGTCTTGGTGTGGACCTCTTTGGGTTCAGCCTATTTGGGACTTTCTGTGCTTCCCAGACTTATAGGATCTATTTCCTTCACCAGGTTAGGGAAGTTTCCCACATTATTTTTTTCACATAGGTTTTCAATTCTTTGCTCTCTCTCTTCTCCTTCTGGCAATCCCATGATGCAAATAGTGGTATGCTTAAAGTTGCCCCAGAGGCTCCTCATACTATCCTCATTCTTTTGATTATTTTTGTTGTTCTATTTAGATGTTTTCTGCTTTCTTATCTTCCAAATCTCTGATCTGGTCCCTGTATCAGCTATTCCACTGTTGATTCCATATAATATATTCTTCATTTTAGTCAGTGTATTCTTCATTTCTGACTGGTTCTTTCATTGTGTATTTTCTATCTCCATTTTTATGTTTTCTATCTGTTTGTTGAAATTCCCATTTAATTCATCTACTCTTCCCCTGAGTTAATCGAGCATCCTAATAACCAGTGTTTTGAACTCTGCATCTAGTAGATTCCCTGTCTCCATTTTGTTTAGTTCTTTTTCTAGAGTTTTGTTCTGTTTTTTTCATTCATTTGTGTCATGTTTCTTTGACTCCTCCTTTTGTCAGTCTCCCTGTGTTTGTTTCTATGTAGTAGGTAGAGCTATTATATCTCCTGGACTTGGCAGAGTGGCCTTATATATAAGTATCCTGTAGAGTCCAGTGGCACAGCCTCCTGGATCACCTGAGCTGGGCACTTGAGTTCAACTGCCCTCTCTAGGGTTTCAGAGCTATTTCATAGCAAGCTGGATTTGAATGCAGTTTGGGCATGTACTTTTTTCTGCTATCTTATGCAAATTCTCAATTTCATAAATGGAGTGAAATGAGGAAACATGGAAAAAGAAAGAAGCAACTACCATTGCTATATGCAAAAATTTCTTAAGCTCCTTCTGCAATTTTTCAGAAATGTGGATTTTTTCCACTTGTGTCCTTATGAAATACCTCCTAACTCTTTTAGTATAAGCATTAAATTTTAAAGAAAAGAGAGAAGTATAAGAGGAGAAGAAAAAAGAGAAAATGAGGAAAACATAAACATAGAAATGATACATAGGGAAAATATCATTATGTTTTAAGACTATTTAATAAATATCAAGAAACCTGAGAACCTGCAGATTCTAGACCAATTTCTATATGATTTCAATAGTGAACTTTCCTAGTGCCATGTTAAATTATTAGGGAAAGCAAATTTCTTAATAGTTTCCTCCTTCTGGAGGAACTTGGCTGGCAGGCAGTGACTACAGCTATCAAGTTGGAAGAATTAAGAGGGTAATAACCCCCCAAGAGGTTATTACCTCTTGGTAAAGGGGGCTTCTCAAAGGCCCAATGAGTACCCATGCTATAAGGCTCTCTGACTACAAGGAGATCTTTTCCTGGCTCAGAATGAGATTGTGTCTCTTTCTGCAGAAGTCTGTTGGCATCTTTCTACAATTAATCATTGCTCATTTGCAACAGCTGAAGAAGGCCACACCGGACCATGCCAGCACCAATGAAGTGAGAAAGAAACTTTAAATGGAGGAAAACACTCAACAGTAGGCTCAACTTGTGGGCACTTCACTCTCAGAGGTCATCTATGATCATCCCACTACCAAATCAACAGACTTTATTTTTCATTCTTCCTGTCTGTAGCATTTGATATTCTGTTACAGAACAAACAAGGGGGGCCTGGGACGATATACTATTACTGAAAGAAGCCCCCAGGTCCATTATGTCCGCCGCCAGAGGAAAGATGTCTCTCAGTGCCAGAGATTTGTGAAAAGGAAAGGAAATGTTTATTTAATGCTATACAAACTTAAAGTAGGGACCTAATGTCTTCACCAAAAATCCTAAAGTCCCTTAAAACACCCACAAACAGACACAGTCCTTCCTTCCTTCCCCCTTTGCCCAGTCCAGAGTACCGTATCTCCTAAAGCTGCGGGGGTCCCTACTCTGCCAGAGCTGCGTGGTTCTCTCCCTCAGGGCCTCGAGAGTCTTCACTCTGCTAAAGCTGTGTGGTTCTCTCTTGCAGGGCTGCGCATAGTTGTCCCCCCTCAAATGGCTGCCGTGTCTCAGTTTAAATCCCAGCACCAATCTTCCTCTGAAGCCCCATTTCCGGCTCCTCTCACAATTGGCTACAGCTGCCACATTCTGGGCAGGTGTGGCCCTGTGGTGTGGAGCCAATTATCTCCAGGCTCTTCTGGATCTTATTACAGATCCCTATTTGAGGCTCCCCTCTTGGCTGCACCCTGTTACAATTCTTCTTGAGAAACATTTTCCCATGTTTCCATACTCAATGCTGTCCTATTCCCCATCTACCTCTTTGAGTCCTTCTGATTCATTTTTGTTTTCAAGGTGTGCATATTTTACAATAATAAGTCTTAGTCCTTTTTTCTTTTCTGTTTATGCACTTAATGAAATATTCATTCTCATAGCTTTAAGTATTCCTGCTCTGTGCTAAAACTAAATTCACATTTCCTTTTCTGATCCTTCTCACAAATTCACTAGACTATCTCCATGTGCTTATTAGTCACTTCTTCTCCATCACTTTGCATTTATTTCCAAGTCTACATGTCTAAACCCAAAATTAATATATACTCTAATAACAATTGTCAAGACACAAAGAGGAAATATATAAAATGAAAAGAAAAATGACTAACAAGCATAAAATATTAAAATAACTAGTTATCAAAGAAATAGAAATGAAAATAAAAAAGGCATACCACTTACAACTATCAAGTTGTCAAAGACTATTTTAAAAATTATAATATAGACTATTGGCAACAGTGTAAGGAAATGGTCACTCATATACTGTTGGCAGAAAAGTAACTTGACAAAACTTCTGAAATGCAATTTGGCAATATGTACCAAAAGCCTTAAAGTAGTACAGAAAATATAACTTCTTTTTTTTTAAAGATTTTATTTATTTATTTTTAGAGAGGGAAGGAGGGAGAAAGAGAGAGAGAGAAACATCAATGTGCGGTTGCTGGGGGCCATGGCCTGCAACCCAGGCATGTGCCCTGACTGGGAATCAAACCTGCGAGACTTTGGTTTGCAGCCTGTGCTCAATCCACTGAGCTACACCAGCCAGGGCTAGAAAATATAACTTCTTAATTTCATTTTGCAGCCTATATTTTGGGTGAAAAATATGTGATTGATATTATATATGTATGTTTATGTATATATGTATATATCTCACAGCATTGGTTATATAAGTGATATTCAGAAATGCAATTGCGCAACAGGAGATTGTTTTAAAATAATATCATATCCACTCAATAAAATATTATACAGAAAACAGAGTTACAGAGGAATTGTAACATAAAAGATGTTATTGATATTTAAGGTCAAGATAAGTTCATGTTAAGTATATAGTATGTTAAGTAAAAAATGTAGGCAATGATACAATGCTTAGAAATATGATATTAGAAAGTAATATCATATTTGTAAAAATCATATGTATCTATATGCCTACATATATAATTTATATACATGTAGAGAGAGAAAAAAATTTCTGAGAGAATATATACCATAGGTAAAAAAGTAGCTTTTGCTAATTTTTGTATTTTCTCTTTATTAAAATTTCCATTTTTCCATAATGAATGTATTTGGTTTTATTTTTTAATTATATTTTAAAAGACAATAAATGATTTCCCTTAAAAATTTAGTGTTTTTCTTAATTTCAGTATGCCAATGGTATGCTCCGTCTTGGTTATCCATACTCAGAACTATTTTATATTCTTCTGTCTCACATTTGTATAACTTTATACAAATATCAAGTTATGTCAATTTGTTTCTATTCTGCACTCCACTGACAAATTCATTTTTATTATCTTAAATATTATTTTTGCAAATAAGTTTTCAGACTTAAATCCTGACCCATGCAGAAGAGGGGGATTTTTGGGTTTTGATTTGCATGCTGTTTGGAAAGTAGAGGTATGTTAAGTTTGTGAAAAATTACCTAGTTGTATATCTATGATGTCTTTTATTGAGTGCATGTTTTATTTTTATAAAAAGCAAACAAAGAAATCAAAACAAAAATCAGTTCACTACCTACAAGGTAAAGTTCAAACTCTTTAGCCTAACATTACATTCTTCTATAATCTAATCTTAATCCTCATTAACGAGATGAGGATCACCTGCAATATTCCTCATAATAAAACCTGTCAAAAGTGTGCTATGTTCTTTCTGCAAGAATAGTTAAGCACTTTATATCATTTGTCTCATTTGATTATCCTAACCCATGCTAAGAATTGAAGTAGGAGTTGTCAAAGAGTTGTTTGACAATTCTTTGTATTTCTTTATTATCAGTTGTATTTTTTCCTCTTTTGTTTCTGATTTTATTTATGGGTTCTCTCTCTTTTGTTCTTGATGAGTCAAGGTAAAGGCTTGTCAATTTTCCTTATCTTTTCAAAGAACCAGCGCCTGGATTTATTGACCTTTTGAATTGCTCATTTAGATTCTATATCATTTAATGCTTCTCTGATCTTGAACATATCCTTCCTTCTACTTGCTCTGGGCCTTGATTGTTGTTGTTCCTCCAGTTCTTGTAGATATAGGGTTAAGCTGTTTCTCTGAAATGTTTCTATCTCTGTTAGATAGGCCTGTACTACTATGAACTTCCCTCTCAGGACTGCCTTTACTGTGTCCCATAGTTTTTAGGCTGTTGTATGTTTATTTTCATTTCTTCCCACAAGCTTTTTGATTTCTTCCTTGATCTTAATTTTAACACATTCATTGTTTAATAGCATGCTGTTCAGTATCCATATATTTGACTATTTTGAGTTTTTACCTTCAGGTTGGTTTCCAGATTCAAGCCCTTATTATCTGAGAAGATGCTTGATATGATTTCAGTTTTATAATTGTTGAGGCTTGTTTTGTGTTCTATCATGTGGTCTATCTTTAAAAATGTCCCACGTATGTTTGAAAAGAATGCATATTTTACTTCTTTGGGGTGAAATGTTCTCTATATATCAATGAAGTCCATTTGATCTAGAGTGTCATTCAATATCAAAATATCCTTATTGATTCATTGGTGGAAGATCTACCCATTGTTGACATGGGGTATTAAAATACTTACTATAAGTGTGTTGCTATCTGTATCTTTCTTGAAGTCCTCTAAGATTTTCCTTATATACTTGAGTGCTCTTATGTTGGGTGCATATATATTTATAATGGTTATATCTTCTTGATGGATGCTTTCTTTAATTATTATGAAGCGTCCTCTGTCTCTTTTTATGGTTTTTGTTCTGAAGTTTATTTTGTCTGATGTAAGTATTGCCACCCTAGCTTTTCTTTTGTGTGTGTCAATTTGCTTGGAGTATTTTTTCATCCCTTCACTTTCAGTCTCTATATTTCTTTTTTTCTGAGGTGAGTCTCTTGTAGACAGCATATATGTGGGTCATGTTTTGTTATCCATTCAGCTCTGCTATGTTGTTTGATTGGAACATTTATTGCATTTACATAAAAGGTTAATTTTTATAGGTACTTATTCATTGCAATTTTTTTTCATATTGTGTTTTTCTCTCCTCTCTCTCTCTTTCTTTCTCTCTCTTTTTCTTTTTTTTACAGTAGTCCTTTTTAGTTTCTTTTTTAGCATCTCTTGCAGTGGTGGATTGATGGAGACATATCCTTTTAGCCTTATTTTGTCTGGGAAGCTCTTTATTTCACCATTTATTTAAATGGGAACCTTGCTGGATAGAGTAGTCTTCATTATAGTTCCTTATTTCCCATGACCTGGAATATTTTGTGCCAATCCCTTCTGGCTTGTAGTGTTCCTGTTGAGAAATCCACTGATAGCCTTATTGGAGCTTTCTTGTAGGTTACTTGTTGTTTCTCCCTTGCTGACTTTAAGATTCTCTCTTTGTCTTTAACATTTGGCATTTTAATTATGATGTATCTTGGAGTGGGCCTCTTTGAATTCATCTTGATTGGACCCTCTGTGCTTCCTGAACTTGCATGAATTTTCCCCTCAACAAGTTAGGGAAGTTTTCTGTCATTATTTTTTCAAGTAGGTTTTCTATTCCTTGCTTCTTTTTTTTTCTCCTTCTGATATTCATATAATGTAGACGTTGTTACATTTTATGTTTTTCTAAAGTTGTCTTAAACTATCTTTGTACTTTTTGAGTCTTTTTTCATTTTGTTGTTCTACTGGGCATTTCTTTCTACCTTGTCTTCCAGCTTACTGATTCAACTCTCTGCTTCATCCAGCCTGTGTTTAATTCCTTCTAGTTATTTTTTTATTTCAGATGTTGCATTCTTCACTTCTTCCTGGTTTGTGTCCATAGTTTACATTTCTTTTTTCATGCTCCTGTTGTTCCCACTCAGTTCCTTATACGTGTCACTGAGTTCCTTGAGCATCCTTATAACCATTTTTCCGAATTCTATGTCTGATAGTTTGTTTGCCTCAATTTCATTTAGCTCTTTTTCTGGGGATGCTTTCATTTTTTTGACTGGGTGTTTGTTCTTTGTTTCCCCATTTTAGGTGACTCTCTTTGTTTGTTTCTGCATCTCAGGATACTCTGCTTTGTCTGCCTGTCTTCATGAGACTTCTGTGGGACTCAGTGGTGCAGTCTCTTTGACCTCATGATGTGGATGCTTTAGGGCTGCCTATTATTCAGTTTGTGTGAGCTCTCTTATTGTATTTGGGCTTTGCTTCTTGGTAGCTCATTTATTGCTGGGTTCTCCCGTCCAGCTGGCTGACTGGTAGTCATAACTCTTGCTGCATTTTGTATGCTGTTGTCCAGCTATTGGTTAACAAAGCAATATAACCAGGAAACTAAACCTATGCCAGCAACCCCACTATCACATCAGCAATATCAAGAGCAATTGAGCAAATAAAGGTGGAGTGAAATTAAAAATATTATGAGATATGAAAAAGGGATTATGAGATAACTAAAAGAGGTAAAATTATTTTGACTGGGAAGAGGGAGGAGAAATGATAAGAATAGGAAATAGAAATGAGGTGAAGAAAGAGAGAATAAAGTTTAGAATGATGGCAAAAATGGAGTAAGAAAAGATAAGCGTATACTATGAGGTTTGAAGTAAAATTTAAAAGGTATTGAACCAATGGGTCCAAAATTACAGGTAAACCACAGCAAGGTCAATAACAGCAACAGCTGAGCAAAGATTAATAAAGGTGGAAAGGAAATAAGAATATTATACAAGAGAGAAAAGTGAATATGAGATATCTACAATACAGAAAATGATTTTGAGAAGATGGGGGAGGAAAACTAATAAGAGTAAGGAATAGAACCCAGGCTAAGAAAGGGAAAAAATAAAATAAAATTCCTTACCCAACTGATCAAGGGCAGTGGGAAGGCAAAATGGAGAAAGATAGGGGGAGAGTATCCTATGGAATTTGAAATACAAACAAATGGTGAATGAGTAGAAATACCATTGGAGAAGAACAGCAATAATCATGATATCCTTGCTGAACTAGCCACAATTGATAAATGTGGAAAAGAAATAAGACTATTATAAAAGGAGGAAAAAGAATGTAAGCTGACTTAAGAAAGGAAGAATGCTTTCAGGAGGATAGATGGAGGAGAAATAGTAAGAAAAAGGAATAGGAATATGGTGTAGCATAGAAGAAAATAAAGTTTGCAACAACAAGAAAAAAGATCAGAAAGAGGGCAAAATAGGGTAAGACCAGGGAACGGTGTTATATGGGTTTGAAATAACAATAACACGAAAACTTATATAATCTGATCAAAAAATAAAAGATCAAGAGTAGTGAGTTAGTTGGGATACAAGTGAAGCAAAAGAAGAAATAAAAGGCTTTGTGAATGATAGAAAAGAAGAAAGAAAGAAAAAAATATGCAAGTTCTGAGGAAGAGCAAGGCAAAATTCATCTCAGCTCTTGGTGTTTGCCTTCTGAGTTCTGGGATCGGTGTCTGTTTTTTGTTTGTTTGTTTGTTTTAATCATCTCAAGGTCCCAGGGTGGATCCTCCAACTTCTGGCAACACTGCCTGTATCTCCTTCACCTGCCTCTGTTGTGATCAAGAGGGTGCATCCTCTGTGTCTCCCCTGGGAAGCACTGTTTACTCTTCTAGGAAAACTGTGGGTGTATTTCAATTTCCCCTACACCTCCTGCCTTAGTTTGCCCCAGTTTACTTCCAAAAATGTGTAGTTTCTGATTATATAGCTGTCTGTTTCACAGGGAGTAACGGGCCACAATGTGTGTAAGAATGTCAGCTCTCTCCTACTTGGTTTAGACAGCAGCAGTTCTGTATGTGAGCCGAGGCTGGGCAGAGCACTGAATCCCCTTTGATGCACCACTTTCTGAACTTCCTGCTTTGATAGCTTCAAGTGAAATAGGGCCATAGGGCCCAGTGTACTTTGTTTCTGTGCAGTGGATTCCAAATGGGCCCTTTTAGGCAGTCCTATTGCTGTCTTTCTTTTGCGGAAATGCCTTCTGCGGGGTTATTAAGCCTGCCAAGCCAGTTTTGCAGATCTTCTCCTGATCCTGCAGGAAGTTCCAGCTGGGTGCAACCTACCCTTCCCAGAGGTTGTACCAAAGAAAGGGACTCAGTCTGGCTTTAAATGATCTCAGATGCACAGCTCCCAGTGCATTGCCTTCACAGCATACAGCGGCCTGCACTCTCCACTCTGTGCAGCTGCACTGGGCTGGGGCTGAGAAACCACTTTGCTTTGCACCTTTTTGAACCTTCTGTCCAGCTGTACTGAATGGGAGCAAATCATGCCCACAATCCTTTTTCCTTGTTGGCAGGGCTGCTGCATGTGTGGGGGCCCTGCCCAGTACGTGACAGCTCCCCTTTTAAAAAAGTGTCTCTGGGCTATCTCACTGCAATGCTGAGCCACTGTCTGGCTTTCCATAAACACCACTTCTCCAAAAAGGCAAGAGTCTATCACAGTCATGGCTAACTGTGGTCCTCCTCCTCCACCAGACCCAGGTACAGATAGTATCTCTCTCACTCTCTGGCACTCTTTTGGTTGGCATTTGCCACTGCAGCTATGGGTGTGCTGGTAGCTTTTTGTGTGTGTATAGCCTGGTTCTCCCTGACGACTTTGTGTATACAAGTCACTGGTGGCCCAGGTATGGGGATTCTGTGTTCTGGGAGGGAAGAGAGCCACTAAGTTGCTGTCTTTGACCAGGCTCTCCAAGGATGCAGGCTCCATGGCTGCTGGCACTGTGGCTGCTGGCACCATGCCCAGGGATTTTCCCCATCCACCTATAAAACCTCCTAACCCCCTGTTTTGAGCATCTTCTATATTCTTTGGCTCCCATTCTTTGGCTCCCAAACTTTGTATCAGCTAACGTTCCATTGACTGTTGACTTTATTTTTTGGAAGATCACCTAAGTGTCTGAATTGGGTGCAAGAGCAAGTGGACTTGGCTGCTACCTACCTGGCCACAATCTCCCACTGTTAAAGTCTGTGTTAACACTGTGTTTTAGAATGGGACTGAAATACTCAACCTCAGCTCTGGTATGTATTGCTTAAATGTATCCTTGTTCACTTCTATCAAATTTTGCACAACCTACGTCTACTACTAAGATATCCTTTCTTTGCTTTCGTTTTACTCCCGAGTCTATTGAAATTGTCCCACTGACCATTGTAACATCCACTTTCACTAAAATATTAATTAAACTCTTTACACCATGAGATACTTTCTTCTGACACTTATTATTTACTGGTGGAATATGAGACAGAAGGGTCAAAGCCAAAAATAACTATTCAGCTTGAAAAACTACCCTTAGTTCCCTATGACTTACAAAATAAAATCTAAGCCTCAAAAACTTTACGTGCAAGGAATTAAAAAAAAATAAAGTCCAAATCGACTTCCCTAGTTAAATAATATGCTTTTTCCTTTTCTCCTTCAGGTCCTCTTCTACTAATCAGCTGAAAATTGGTAGCATTTTACACATAATACCATTTATTGTGTTCATATGCATAGCATTCATTTGTTTCAAAACTTCCTTGTGACAATTATTTGGGTTGTCTTGCATTTTGATTCGGCTTTACTTTTAATATGTGGTATAAAGGAAAACACACTGTTCAGGCAGTGAAAAGGCTGAGTTAGTTTACCTCTCCTGACCTGGATAGTTTTAATAATTTACTATTCAAAGCTATCATTCCAGCTAGGATTAATTAATTAATTAATTAATTAGAGAATGTATGGGAAGAATTGGCTGTCAACATGATTAATCTGAGTTACATTTAGAGGAATATTTATTTATACTATAAAATTTGTACCATATCATTGTTTCAATTTATAAATGAATATGGCAACAGAAAAAATGTAGAATTTTATATATTTCTTTCACATTTTTTGAAACAATGTGGGACATTATGTCATTATTACTGATATTTTGCCTCAAGAGTTTTTTGCTTCTGTGAATACAAAATCATGTTTTAAAAAAATAAGATAGAATATTTTTCTTGTAGGTGAGAATGAGCCTATTGTACACTGCTGGAAACAAGTCATCTGAAAATAAATATATTAGGAGACACAAAATGCCTTTTTAAAGATGACATCAGAAGTCTAGAGCTTGACATTAAAGGCTTATATATGAAGTGCAATACCTCAACTTGTCTTTGAAACACAATAGCTTTTCACATGATATTTCAACTATAAGCCGTAGCCTCTTTTCTCTACTTCAATAGGGGGGTCAAACAAGTTTTTCTGCTTTTTTAGTTTTTCATTTAAATAAATATTAAAAATATATTGGCATAATTTAGGTTTCTAGATTACTCTGGGCAAGAGGTTGAACACAGGACTTCTTTGTAACAGCATTCCTAGATGCTAGGACTTCTGCACTCTGCATAGAAATGTGAATATATTTATATATTGGAGTGACACTTCTACAGGAAGCCTAGAGACCTATCTGTTTACTACATGTCACCAAAGTTAAAGTGTTAGTGTGGGTAAATTTCACTGCTTGTGTAGGCTTTACGAATATAATTACTCAGTGTTAGACAATAAGAAATGGAAAACACTTAAGTGGCTTTCTTATACCTGGGCCTGTTGATTTTGTTTTGTCAATGAGGGCTTTCATTAAGAGCCACTGAAGGTTAGTTTCTCTCAATTGATGTAGTGGTAACAGTTTACTCTCTCCTGCCATAGTAGAGATGGAATGAAAAGAACCTGTCCTTCAATCTGTTCATGGTAGAGACTTTTTTTTAAAAGTATAAACATTGAATTCCTCTGCTTGCTTGGAGATGGAAGGTCATTAACAGGGCACTTGAGCAGATTGGAATTACAGTCAACTGAGACGTTGAAACATCCTAAATGGCTTAATGCAGCAACTAAGTGCTTCTTAAATTCCAAAACTTTTACTTGAGCACAGAGACCATGAATTTCCATTGCCTTTAGGAAATGCCATTTCTATACGTTTGAGTGAGGACACAACACAAATTTAAATAACCGTGTTTATATCTTTTGCTTAGCAATACTAATTTGTCAAGATGTAAATGTAAAATTAGATTATAAATTAATTTTATATGGCAAAATATTAAAATTAATAGAAAAATTAGTGAAAAATAAATTTAACTGTAAGCTAATGCCAATGCAGTCTACTTTAACTGTTTGAGATTCTATATTAATTTGTACTGTTATAGCCATATATGTATAAAATGGTCACTTGTAGGTATCCATCGAATCAAAAATAAGATTCTGTCTCTTGCTTTCTGTCTCTCTTTCTCCCTATTTCTCCCAAGCTTACAGCCTCTTAAATATTTATTTAACTCCTAGAAAAAAATGCATTTCCAGAACATGCAGATAAAAAAGGTACTTGTGGTTCAAGGTAGAGAATGGATTACAAATTGGAAAGAAATAAAATCCAGCTTAATGAATTCAAACATGAACAGCTCACAGATATCAGATTTGTAATTGCCAATGAACAAACACTAGGAAATGTGCTATTGAAATCCCAAAGAGCCATTGATGAAAACTCCAAGACCAAAAGACAAATCAAACACTAATTTTTGCATTAACAAGAACATAATTTCCCTCATTTTGATCTTTAAATGTTCTATTTGACTTTTACTCCTATTTCTCATTTCTGATACTCTTCAAATATATTTTTATTTTTATTTATTTTAAAGAATTTCAAGATCTGTTATATTTTAAAATTGAATTTAATGGGGTGACATTGGTTAATAAAATTACATAGATTTCAGGTGTACAATTCCATAGTACATCATCTGTATATTGTGTTGTGTGTTCCACCCAAAGTCAGGTCTTCTCCTATGACCATTTATCTCTCATTTATCCTCTTCTACCTGTCTCCAACCTCCTTTCCCTCTGGCTATCACCATATTGTTGTCTGTGTCTATGAGTTTTTTTTTCTTAATCTCTTCATGTTTTTTACTCCATAATTTTTCAGAACCAGTGTTTTGGGTTTCTTCAAGATATATTCCTAGAAGTGGATGCACTGAGTCATAAGGCAATGCCATACTTAATTGTTTGAGGTAACTCCATGTTGCTTTCCACAGTGGCTGCACCAATCTGCATTACCACCAACAGAGCATGAGGGTTCCCCTTTCTCCACATCTTCACCAGCACTTATTGTTTGTTGATGTATTGATGATAACCATTCTGCCAGGCATGAGGTGATATCTCATTGTTGTTTTAGTTTGCATTTCTTTGATTGTTAGTGACATTGAGCATCTTTTCATGTCTGTTGCCCATCTGTATGTCATCTTTGAAGAAGTGGCTGTTCGAGTCCTTTGCCCAATTTGTAAATTGGATTGTTTAAATTTTGTTGTTGAGTTTTATAAGTTCTTTATACATTTTGGATATTAACCCTTATCAGATGTATCACTGGTGAATATGTTCCCCATTCAGTGGGTTGTCTTTTTTAACTTGTTGATGGTTTTCTTTGCTGTGCAAAACCTTTTTAGTCTGATGTATTTCATCTGTTCATTTTTTTTTGTTTCCCTTGCCCAAGGAGATATATCAGAAAAAATATTGCTACAAGAAATGTTTGAGATTTTACTGCCTATGTTTTCTTCTAGGATTTTTATGGTTTTGAGTCGAACATGTAAGTCTTTATTAAATTTTTAACTTATTTTTGTGTATGGTGTCAGAAGTTGGTGTAGTTTCATTTCTATGCACATATCTGTCCAGTTTGCCAAACACCATTTATTGCATAGACTGTCTTCACTCCCTATTCAAATGTGAAGACATGGGTTGATTTCTGGGTTCCCTGTTCTGTTCCATTGATCTTTACACCTCTTCTTATACCAGTATCATGCTGTTTTGATTACTATGGCCTTGTAGTATAGTTTGATATCAGGTACTGTGATTCTTCCAACTTTGTTCTTTGTTTCAAGGTGTCTGTGGCTATTTTGGGTGTTTCATGGTTTCATATAAATTTTTGGAATATTTATTCTAGTTCTATTAAGTACACCATTGATATCTTGATAGGAATTGTACTGAATGTATAGATTGCTTTGGGGAATATGGACATTTTATTAATGATAATTCTTTCTACCCATGAGTATGTTATATGCTTCCACTTAATTGTGTCTTCTTCAATATTTTTCTTCAGTGTTTTATGTCTTATAATTTTCTGGAAACAATTCTTTACATCCTTGGTTGCATTTATTTCCTAAGTATTTCTTTTCTGATGCAATTGTAAATGGGATTGTTTTCTTAGTTTTCATTTCTGTTAGTTTGTTATTAGTGTATAAAAATGCAACTGATTTATGGATATTATGTATCCTGCTACTTAATTTGATGAGGATTTTAGCATCTCTGTTCATCAGGAATATTGGCCTATAGTTTTTATTCTTGTTAGTGTTTTTACCTGGTTTTGGAATTAGGGTAATGTTGGTCTCATAAAATGAGTTTGGGAGCCTTCCCTCCTCTTGAATTTTATGAAATAGTTTGAGAATGATAGGTGTTAGTTCTTCGAATGTTTGGTAAAATTCACCTGTGAAGCCACCCGGTCCAGGACTTTTGCTTTGGGGACTTTTTTGATTACTGCTTCAATTTAATTAGTTGTAATCTCTCTATTCAGGTTTTATGTTTCTTCCTGATTCAGTTTTGGAAGATTGTATGTTTCTAGGAATTGTTTATTTCATCCAGGTTGTTCAAATTGTTGGCATATAGCTATTTGTGATATTTTCATATAATCCTTTGTATTTCTTTGGTATTGCTTGTTCTTTCTCTTTCATTTCTGTTTTCATATATTTGGATTGTCTCTCTTTTTTTCTTTATAATTAAAGGTTTGTATTTAAATCTTAGAACGTTTTAAACAATATTTAAGAAATTAATTTCATCATTTTATTCTTGGAATTTGTGAATAACTCTGATTACTCATATTCCATGATAAGAAGTCAGAAACAAAGCTGTCTCGATAATTTTAAAAGTCTCCATTATTGCTGCAGTAGGCTCTTGAACATTTCTTTGTGCTCCCTCTGGAGGTAAAATAATTGTATTCATGAAAAGTATAAAGTTATGAGTCATTTTCAATGTCCTTTTTACTATTCTGTTATTTTTGTTTTACTACCATTCAGGCATAAGCCTATGCCATTGTTCTAGGTTGTGGCTTGGCAGTGCATGGTTTATGCATGTTGCAAACATAATAAAACTCAGCATTTAGAGAGCAATAAATCTTATCTGCCTGATGTGTTTCTATCAGCATAGTCTTATTTTTGCTGTATCTTTGCTATTTGGAGTTGGCTAATTTAACCCTATATATAAAAACATAGGGAAGACTGTTAAGTTAGAAAATGCTTTTAATTTGTGATAATCAGAAACCTTTTCCCAATACCATTATCATTCAGAAAAAGACTTCGGTTCTATTTTAGGGAGAAAATTAGAGCTATGGGGAATAATTTATCTCAACCACACTTTGATTCCCTGAACATCTGCTTGTCTTCTCCTACTCTCTTAGCCTCTTTCTCTGTAGTGGTTCTTTTCCCTAAGTCAAAAATCTTTTCCAATCCTCTTGCACTACAACTCATTTTTTCATCATATATCTTCTGGCAAACTCTATTTTCTGTTCTCTCTCATGTACATTATAGAGCAATTGGTTTAATCTCATATGTCTATTACTTCATCCTACACTCATCTTCCAACTCCCTGCAACTTAGCTTCTGTCTCCATTAGTCTGCAGAAACTATTCTTGCTGAGGTCACTAGTAATCAAACCCAATGAACAGTTCAGTCTTTATTTTACTAGATAATTTTTTCGGTGAATATTAATGATCATTTTATTTAAGAACTTTTCTATTCCCTTTTCTTCCATGACAGTATACTCATTTGCTTCTTATTATTCTCTTTTTCTTTTTCTCTTGTCTCTCCTTAGTTTGGCTCTTATAAAACTGCTATTAAGCATTACTTCTCATCCTGTAAGATTTATTCCACAATCATGATTTCATGTATACCCAGATTACATCTGAATGATTTCCAAAGCTCTCCAGCCCAAACTTTAATCTGCACTTTAGATTATATATTCCCCATGCCACAGATCCCACAGGAGCATCAAACCCTGCAAGTTCAAAATGAAACTTACTACCTTTTTTATTATGCTAAATGAGCTCATATTCTATATTTTCTGCTGGCTCAATCAATTCTTGACTCTTTTCATTGTCTTTTTCTCTCTACACTTAAAACCTCTAAGTTCTATATTTCATCAATTATAGATGCAGATTTCAGATTTTAACATTTCTGAAATCAGGATACATTATTAGAACAAACACTAACCAATGTATTGTTATAGTTTGATTAGCAGAAATTTTATCCCCTGTTCATGGTATAGAAATAAATATGTTCTATGGTCCAGTGCACAGTGCCTTACATCATATAAAATATAGCCCTTCAGAAATCTATCTTCACTATTAGTCCTATAATTCAAAAGTCTTCCTTTCTTAAACTTCCAGCAATGCTAATATGCCTGCTTCCCTCTCCAAGATCTTTTCTTTTGTGCTTCCTCTCCTTGAAAGCTCAAACACATGCACACACATACACACAAATATCCCTCTCCACCAAAACCAGAGAACTCCCATTTCACACTTTAAGATGCAGCATCTAGGAAATGAGACACTTTTCTCTCTAAGTAGGTTCAGATGTCCCACAGTAACCCTGTGTATGTCTTTATCATTGTGCTCTCCACATACACCATAAATTTACTAATCCATCTGTTGCCCTCACTCAATAGGATTTTTTTGAGAGCAGAGCCTATATTAAGTAATTTGTGTCCTTGGGACCTGAAATAATTTTAGGAACTCTTTGTTGAATAAACACTGAATGGACAAATGATAGCTAAAACATTGTTAAAGGATGCGATTGCTCATGAATAGTACCTAGAAGGAAAAGAAAACATAGGTGAAGACAGAATTCCAGAGAACACCAAAATTTAAGGGATGTACAGAGGAAAATGTGCCTGAGAAGATACTGAAAAATAGAGATTAGAAATCTCTAACTTTCATTGAATGGCGATGACAATGAAGCTCATGTTTTTCCTTAGTTCACGGCTAGCCTTCCCTCCTCATAATCACCTCGTTCACCTTATTCATCTACCTGACCCATGTTGCCTCAATTAGGAACTGAAGGATGTTAATTACATTCAGAGCAAAGGAAAGACTATTTCAAGGCAAACAGTCTGTCATGTGCAAAGTTCCTATAGTGGGAGGGATTATAAAAAATGACTAGTATCTGGCTGAAGTGGAAAGGTGTGGGTGAGTATAAGATGTGACTGGAAAGTAAGTTTAGGATTAGGGCATATAAGGCCTTGTGGATCTTGTAATGGAATTTTCCCTTTACCTGAGACAATGGAAAGCTAGAGAAGATTTTATATCCTGAGCATGGAAGGTCATATGATGAGATATGCATTTTCTAAAGGCTATTCTGTCTTAATTGGAGGGTAACTACAGTGCACACAGGATAACAGATGTAGTTCTTGTACAAATTAGAGAAATAAATAAGATACAGATAAAGAACACAGGATTTATAGCTGAGCAAGCTGACATAGATCCAGATCCCAGCATTTCTATGACACTGTAAGGATTAAAAGAGAAAAATTATAAAAACCTTGACAAAAATGAGCTATCTTTCACCTTCCCAAAACCAGGCTCTCATTACACATTTGTCAAAGAACTCCATGTTATGTACAAACCACATCTTTCAAATTTTAAAATCTACCTGAAGCTTATTTTTAAGATTTATATTCTTATTATATCACTCAGAATAGTTATATTGTTAGCACTCATATTTACCTTTTACTCTTGACTTCTTGTTATTTGTTTAATGTGAAAAGTAAACTCCAGTCTTACAAATAAAAACAAAAAATGCAAAACTCACTATATAGACTTAATAAGTAGGTTGAGGTAAGTAGAGAAGAGTACAATTTGGGCCAACCACCATCAACTCTAACCCCTTAAACAATGCCTTCTTTTATGTGCTGCACTTCATATGGGTATCAGAGTAGAACTGTGTAATGACAGCCCTAATAGCTACCAGTCATAAAGAAACAACAGAAGAACAAATGTTGAGACTTGAAAGTTGGAAGGATCAATAGCTAGATAGCATTTGTTATATGAGACCTGAAATTAGATCTTCAAAGAAATGCTGCCGAAAGCAAAATAAGTTAGGTAATTTAGTAGGTTCCAAAAACAACTTATTTTAAAGTTTGAATCCCAACATATACTATATAGTTATATTACTGCTCATCTGGTTTAAAGGATTTATCCAATACTACTTTTGTTTACCTTTTGCCTATTTACCAGTTCAGTCTAACCTATATGGTATAATTTTTACAAAAGTATATGTTGGGGGTTGTTTAAGAGTTTCATCTTCTGTGAGTTTCTTAAAGTCAGATATTATTCATCTTTTTATTTCTAGCACCTGGAAAATCATGTGATTCATGGTGAACACCTAAAAATATTCTTGGCCAAATAAATATGTAAATTCATTTAGTGAGTCTCTACTAAAAGACTACCTTCTCAAAGAGCCCTTTACTATCTATTTTCATCTTACTTAATGTTTCTTCATGATACTTATCACTATCTATCTTCCTTGATATTATATGTAACTTTATTAGTTGTCCATCTCCCTCACTAGAACATATGCTACATGAGGGTGGGGTCTTTACCTTCCTTACTGCTTTATCTCCAGAGCCTGGAAGGGAGGCTGACACAGAATAGGTGCTCAAATATATTTGGTAAATGAATGAATAATCTATATTTTATAGTATTTCCTCTGTATTCCTTTTTCATATTTGTCAGTACTTAATAAGGTAAAAGTTTTATGCTGGGAAATCATCATTCTCTAACTGTTAGGATATATTAGTCAAAGCTCTCCATAAAAGCAGAACCAATAGGTTAAATCTACATATATATGAGAGAGGAAGAGAGATTTATTTTAAGGAGCTGATTGAGGCAGTTGTGGGGGCTGGAAAGTGTGAAATCGGCAGGGCAGACAGCAGGCTGAAAATTCCAGCGAGCTGATGTTGGAAGATGGTCTGGAGGCATAATTCTTTCCTTTTCTCTTAAGACTCTCATCTGATTGGATGAGGCTCACCCACATTATGGAGACTAATTCTCTTTATTAAAAGTTGACTGACTTAAATGTTAATCACATCTAAAAGATTTATTCACAGCAACATCTAAATGGGTGTTTGATCAAAAATGGATGCCATGGGCCAGCCAAGCCGACACATAAAATTAATCCTTAAATCTTGTTCTCTCATGGACTGTCAACAACAGTGATCTTTATCTGCCTATATCCTGCTCACATGGCTGCTGCCAGCAGAGGGCACCATCAGGCACTGGTTTTGAGGCTCTTAGGTCTCCGCCAAATCTCCTCTTAAGTGTGGTCTGCAGACTACTGGCATCTATACCACCTGAGAACTTGGCAGAAGTGCAGAATCTCAGACCCCATCTTAGATCTACCGAATTTGAGTCAGCATAATCGTAGATTGCGGGGGAATACGTATGCACATTAAGCAGTGGCAATGTTCTTTCCAGGCAGCTTGGGGCAAATAAATCTTCCTGTTCCACATGCCCCAGTTTTTAGATCCTCCTTATCTGCACTTTTTATTTGCATATTAGTGGTCATATAACTCATTTGAGGAAAGAAAATAGGCTGATGTTAGTTGGCTTTCTCTGCTTTTTTCTATTTAGAAAGTATGTGGAGGGCTAATAAAAATCTGTTAGAAGCTCCACAAAACATGAAAAGTAGGCATAGCCTTCACATTAATATATGCCTTCAAGGAAAAAGCAGCATGGTAAATGGTGGATTGTACAGCCTATTAGGAGTCAAGGGTTCTTGATGTGAATGCAGAAGTTTCTAGCTATGTGATCTTGAAAAATGTTTTATTTTTGGCTGCAGTCTCCTATTTATTGAGAAGTTTAAATTAGATCAACATTTTTGAGCTAAATGCAATCTTCAATATTCTGTTCTCAAATGACATATGTATATGAAGGCACTCATAGCTGTGGAAGAATGTGGTGAGAGGTAAGGTAATGATGAAGAGGACTATTTAGTATAACAGAGTGCTTTAATAAAAGAGGTAGATCACCAAATCCTGAAATTCCATTTTGAAGATTATGAAAAATTCAGCCTCTAATATCTATATGAATAAATTATCAGGAGGCTTTCTTTGTCTGGGTATGGCATAGAGAAAGAATGTACACACTTTGAATCAGATGGGAGGACAATAGGAATTTTTGGAGGGTGTAGAATGGTCCATAAAGAAGAGTTATGGAGACCCTAAATCATAGTATACCTAGTGCAATCCTTGGTATGAAAGAAGGTGCCTACCTAGGGTGTTGGGTTGACCAGTTTGGGCTCAGCCAAGATATAAGATTCTGTTGTAAGATGAGCAAGCACTGGTCTTTGGAGACTCAGATTTAACAAGATCCAAATTCTTATATAGTTTTAGGTTTTACTGAGATCAGAAACACTAAGATCATAGGTGTAGTAGTTCTATTTAAATAAAAAAATAAAGTTTCTAGGACTGGACTAAATATTTGTCTGGTCATGAGTTGAAGCAGCATTATTCACACATTCACCCAGGTATCTTGACTCCAGTAAGGGACTTTTTACTTTCCTTCACCAACTGCATACAGTAAATTAGTAAGTCCTCTGCTGCAAAATTTACCTACACTTTCCATATTTCTCCATCTATAGGTCTACCTATAGGTTGACCATTGGCGGTTGTCCAGGCAGCCATCACCTCTTACCTGGATGACTACAATAACCTCTATGCCTACTCCTGCTGCTCTGCAGTCCTCTTTCATACAGCAGCCAGCCACATCTTACCACAGTTAAATCTTATTGCATCTCTACATTTTTAAAATTTTTCCATTATGCTTATAATCATTGCTGAACTTCTTGTGGCAAATCCTTTCTCCAACATCACTTACTTTAATGTCTTAGTCACTCAACATCTTCTAGACACACTGACCTCTATTATATCCCATGTACCAGATCTTCCCTGCCCAGGAGTCCTCCTGAACATTAGAAACTTACCAAAACTTTCTCTTCCATTCTCCACATGGTAAGCTGCTTTTCATCCTTCAGTTTCGGAGAAGCCTCCTTATAGCAGTCCAGGTCCAATCATATTAGAATACACACAAACAGTAGGCTAAATAGGGGAAGTTTAATATAAAGAATGATTAATTATGATAAAGAAATAATTGTACAATATGAATAAGGAAATCTGCATTGTCTCTGGTTGAAGAAGAGTCCTCAAAGAAAGAAACACTTGGAAGTGGTTCAGACCTCAATGATGGAGGTGTGGAGGCATATATAATGCACGTCATTATTTTCCCCTTAAAATTTTGGGCAAAAAAAGTTTACATTATGCATGGCAAAATGCAGTAGCATGGAAAGAGACTACTATGATGTTCAGTCTCCTGGAAGCGCTGCTCCAGAGAGCTGAAGAAAGGTTATTGCCCACCAAGGCTGCAAGGCCGCAGAGAGACAACTTTCTGGGCCTTACTGTTGCAACCTCTAGGGAATGCCCTCATACTCCCACACTCTTACCACTAACCACCTCTAACCTGGCCTTTACCTTGTCCCCCACCCACCAAATTAGAGGAAACTGATTCTTTCTTCATTATCTCCACAACACTTTTCACTGAGAAAGCTTAACATCATGCTCACTTTAAAGCAGTGGTCCCCAACTTTTTGGCACGAGGGACCTGTTTCATGTAAGACAATTTTTCTATGGACCAGAGTGGGGAGATGATCCAAGTGCATTACATTCAAGCTCACCTCCTGCTATGCATCCTACTTCCTAACAGGCCCAGACCTGTACTAGTCTGTGGCCCAGAGGTTGGGGACCCTTGATTTAAAGGACAAATTCTTAGAGAAGTTCTGTTATTTAGCACAGGGCATTTTCTGAAGGGTTTATTGAGAGCTAAGGGGCAATATATTGATAAGTGACATACCACCTTTATGCCCCAACCTTAAGTGACCCCGCAAACTAATCCCTCTGTTTCTTCAGTAGCACTTACTAATTTTCCGTGAAATTGTTTAAAAAGATATATATATATATTTATATATATATATATATATTTATTTAATTGTTGTTCAAGGACAGTTTTATTTATTTATTTTCAGAGAGAGAAGAAGGGAGGGAGAAAGAGAGGAAGAGAAACATCATTGTGAGTGAGAGAAACAATTAATTGGTTGCCTCTTCCTTGCTCCCAACTGGGGACCTTTCCCCCAACCCAGGCATGTGCCTTGACAGGGAATCAAACCAGAGACCTTTCAGTTTGCAGACTGGTGCTCAATATACTGAGCCACACCAGTCAGGGCTTTTTTCTGTAATTTTATTTTGTTACTTTAATTTTTCCAATTCTCTAATCAAAATATAAGCCAATTAAAAGAAGGGCAATGTATGTTCTGTTTTTTGTATTTCTAAAACCAGGAAAGGTGCTTAAAATAATTCTTAAATTCTTCAATAGGAATGTTGAATAAGTTTTCATACCTGACCCAGAAGAGAAGACTTCTTTTAGACTAGCAATAAGAAGATGTTTCCAACTACAAGTCTGATAGAAAGATAGGAGTGACAGAAGAAATGAGAACACTAAGATGAACGTTACAGGCCTGTTTCATTTTACTGTTTCTTGACTTTCTCTCCCTCCCTCCCTCCCTCCCTCCCTTTCTTACTCCTTCCTTCCTTCCTTCCTTCCTTCCTTCCTTCCTTCCTTCCTTCCTTCTTCCTTCTTTTCTTCTTTATTTTTCTTTCTCTCAAGAGTAGAGAAAAGGAAAATATCATTATAATACTCATACATTTAAATACACTTAATCCCTCAGTGCCATGCTGATATTCCTATTCAAATATTACCCTGATCTTTATTGAGTTATGGGAATCACACCTTGTGTTTGAGTTGTATGGAAACTGCATATTGCCACCTGAAGGTGGGCTTTGTGCTAAATATCTGCAATGTACTTTGCAATTTCACCTTCATTTACTTAGAGTTGTTATGCCACAGGAAATATTGTACTTCAAGGCTTGAAAATAACCTGCTACTAAAAAGCATTTAAGCCCACCATCAAACATATCTTGAGTAAAGACTAAAACAGTCATTTGATTCCAAATTTTCTCAATATCCCCCCTCCATTTATTTGGTTATCTCTGAAATACAGTTCCCAAAACCTTCCTTTGCATGCATTTATTTCAATCATAAAAACTGAAAATCACCAATGCTTTTACATTGTATATTTTCATATACTGAGGTGGCTATGTTCTTAAAGTAAACAGTTTACAAAATCCAGGCATTCAAGGAAACTAGCAGAGAGAGACTATTAATATGTTTACTCAACTAGTTGGATTTTTAGTTCTTAAACATCTCTAACGACTTTTCTAAAGTTGTTTTCCCCTCCCCCATTAGAGTAAGTGTTATCACCAAAAAGAATAGAGAGTAATGATAGGAAGAACCCAATTTATGTTGGATTCAGGGAAAGCTTTCCTAAGTGACATCTAAGTTTAGAACTAAGGTTTGGAAAGGAGTCAGCTAAAAGAAGAAAAAGGGGGGTGAGTATTTTAGGCACAAGGAAGAACATACCTGATTACTCTGAGGGAAGAAGGAGTTGGCATTCTCTGGGAGCTGAGAGAAGGTGGTATGGCTGAACAATAGCAAGCACAGTGAGTGAAGGGTGAGGGTTAGTTGGAGATGAAACTAAGCAGAAGCAGACCTTGTACTGCTTTAAAGGCTACATTAGGGACTTTAGATTTTATTTCTGCTGCCCTGGTAGGCTACTGGAAGAGTTAGATAGAGAGTGGCACAATCCTCTTTACTGTTCAAGAACTCCACTAGATTTACTCATTATTCTAGGCAGATATAAATATATAAATACTTACTCTGATATTTCATAATATAATTAAATTAATAATTTATTAGGTATGAAATTCTGCTAATTAGAATTTCTTCTTTGATTTTTAGTGAAGATCATCTTTTAGATAGAAAGAAAATATCTACACCCTCAATACATGAGATAAAACCATCTTTGCTATCATTATAGCAGGTACACTTCTAGGCTGTTTTTATGTGTTTTCTGATTTTTTAAAAACACTTTAACATAGTAACTTTTCTGTGTTTGCTGCAAGGGCATCTATGTGAAGGTGAGGGAGCAAGATCTCCAAAGGCCAAAAGGGTAATGGAAGAAGACCTGTAGGACAGAGCCTTAAATAACACTTAACAGGGCTGGATCAAGGGAAGGGGTGAATCAAAGAGACAACAGAGTAGCAAGAAGAATGAAAATCAAGAGAATATAATGTTATAATTCAAGGACAGAGATTTCTAAGAATGAGAACATAATCAACAGAGTCGAGTTGATGGTCTTGGATAATTGGCTTACCATATAATTAAGAAAGCTGTCTGCTTTCATAGTGGGATATGCTAAGCAAAGTGATGACATTTGTGTTAAATTGTATGTTATATTTCAGGTTACAGTTAAATATTCAGGCTATATTTCATGTTCCCTTAAATAAAATATTTAAGTTGGCTTGCAATATTGGAAGGAATTAGTGTGGGAGAAAGGAAGTTGAGTGGTGGTGTTTCAAAGAAAAAAAAATTTATCCAAATGTGTATATATACCCAGAATAAAAAATACATTGGAAACAACCTAAACAAGTTCTGCTAGTGGACTATAATTTTGATTTCAAACTCTCCAACACCCTTAAAATGGTCCATAAAACAGGGGAGTGTTTTGCACACTTCAAACATATGACATATGAACATTTACATATGTATATTTCTTCACTTATTAGAATAAGAAAGCAGCTTTAAAGGGAAAAAAAGTTCATTTTTTTTTTCTTTCGATGGAGTAACTCACTAATGCATAATATTTGTGTTTCTGAGATTTCTCTATTGTTCCTGTAGTTCAATCTCTCTGCACTCTCCCCAGAACAGGAAGTGTATTTTCCTCAATTGCGCTTTAGTAAAAAATACTGCTGTTGTTCAGTGAGTATAAAATAATAATTATACAAACAATTATTCTGGCATCCTAAATGAGGTTGATATATGGCAATGGAAATATGCAAAGAAAAGAATAAAGCCAAAGCACTTACAGTAACTTTTGTTTATTGATATCAGACACCTGTGCCATCTTATTAATTCCAATGATGTCTTTTAAAGGTTTTGTTATTTTTATCTACAATCTGGAGAAAGTAACTGAAGCACAGAGGATCAAAACAATTGTCTCTTAGCTGAATGACAAATTAAATGAAAATCCAACATCCAGTTATTAGATACCAAAAACATATTAACCATATGTTTTATTAGCTATTTACACATACATATGAGAGATCTTTCAAATAAAAAGGACATATCACCAACAGTAAACAAAATATTCTTGTTTTTAAAGAACTGTGAATCTCAATTAAAGACCCTTAAATAAAATATCTTGGTGTATCTATTAGCCAGTATAAAAATGAAAAATAAAAAAATTAGTAGCCTAAGAACTGGAACAGGGTATACAATAATCCTGGGATGATTCCAGTGCCTTTTGTTTATCCATGGGTGGATTATCTGCTTTGTGAATTATTCATGACTAATTTTGAATCTTGGAGCTGTATTGCCCCACTGCTTGGTTAGCTCTGAGGCCCTTTCCTCCCACCACCCAGCTGGTGTGTGCTCAGGGAAGGAAAACTCTTTTAAATATGAATCCAAGCAAAACACAATTAGGAAAGCAAATGTGCTGAAAAATAATAATATCATGAATTACAAAGCCAAATATGAAATATTTGAATGTCACCTACCATTTTGAAGTATCCAACTACTTTTCCTATGTGAAGCTTAGGTAATTGATTTGGGCTAATTATATCACAAAGAGACTTTGATATATGAGAGGTCCACTCTTTTGATTTGATCAGAATAATTGAACTACAAAGTTTGACTATGTCAGAGCAGTTAGCTGTAAGCCTGATTCCCTTCCAGTGGTTTGCAGTTTCTCCCAGAAGAAAAAGAACCATCTACCATGAAGAGCCATGGCCATACTTAAAATAGTTCTCTTCCAACTTGAAAATATCCAAAGCTAAAAAAGGGCACATGCTTACATCTGAAAAGCTTCAGAACTCCCAACCAGATCATAGCCTATATCCCCAACGTATCCATGCATGCACATATGAACACACACAAATGCACACTCCTCAGAACTTCCAGCACCTGAAATATTTCATTATAGATTTTGCAGCTTGAGTAGGCTAGCTGGTACACACAAATATCATCATTCTTTGAAATAAATTAAGTTCCATCATATGTATGAACATTACACCCATTTGCAAAAGACAGAAAGCTTTTAGCACAGTTGTATCTGAATGATTCACTTTCCTAAAATTAATGACTTGCACACACAGGTGTATAAATAAAGTATAAATTTTCATAATGTTTTCATTATGCAAAATAACCAATATCTAAAAATGCTTTTTAAAAACTAGGTAAAGAGAACATATTTATTGCTAAAAATTAAACTCTGAACACTATTGTAATTTGATTGATCACTAAATTCACTATACTGTTTTCTTAAATAAATTGACTCAGATGAAAATACTTAAAACATCTAGGACTTCTGGTCAAGATGGAGGCATAGGTAGATACTCTTTGCTTACTCTCACAATCAAAACAAGGACAACAACAACAAGTTTAAAAACAAAAAATAATCATAACTACCAGAATATCAAACTGTATGGGAGTCTGACAACTAAGAAGTCAAAGAAGAAATATTCATCCAGACCGGTAGGTATAGGGGACTGTTCCACATGGCATGGGGAATGTAGCCCAGCCCCTACTCAGAAAGGCCAGTGGGGACCGAGGTTCAGCACACAGGACTCATGCCCACAGATACGTTCTGCCATGGGGAATCAGGCTTGCATTGTACCTAGGCTGCTATGAGGCTTGCTTTTGCTAAAGCTCCCTCACCTTGAATTGAAGCAGTGAATGCTTACTGCATATCTCTAAAGTAACTTCCTAAAATCTGTGCTAAACCTCTCAAGTATGGAGTGTAACCAGTTCAACCACTTCTCCCCTTGATCTGTAACATCCTTCTCTTTAAAGTAATTAGCAACATTCTTTCCTTTGTTATCTGTAAAAGGTAATCACCTACGGCAAACCTGTGCACAGTAAATGAGGACCATCCTCAATGTAATGTACCCAGAAAAGCAATAAAAGCTTGTTTGGGCAGGGGTCGGGCCCACTCTCTCACTTAGAGAGTGGCTGTGCCATCCCTTTTCTCCACAGGACTTCTGTAGTCCATGTGAATTTGTTCCTCGCAGCCACAACACACAGACTCCATAGGCTGGGGTCTGCCACATTAGATAGGAGGGATGGAAACTGGCAGCTGAGGTGGAGAGAATGCACAGCAAGGTGGCAGAGGACCAGGCAAGGCAGCAGCTGGTGGAGCAGGTAGTGCCACATTTGCATGTGGATAAATGGAGAGGAACAACTGAAGAGCAAGACAGACCTGGCAACCCAGGGTTCCAGAGTAGGGAAATAACGCCTCAAAACCTCTGGCTGAAAAAAACCTGTGGGGGTTGAGGTGGCAAGAGAAACTCCCAGCTTCACAGGAGAGTTCGTTACAGAGACCCACAGGGTCCTAGAAAGTACACAAACCCACCCACCCAGGAATCAGCACCAGAAGGGCCCAATTTGCTTGTAGGAAGCAGAGAAAGTGACTGAAAGTCAGTCAAGAGCTGAGCAAGTGCCATTGTTCCCTCTCAGACCCCTCCCCCACAGACAGTGACACAATGGTGTGGGTTGCGCCACCATGGAGAATATCTAAGGTTCTACCCCTTATTATGTAACACATGCACCAAGACAAAAAATATGGTCCAAATGAAAGAACAGATCAAAGCTCCAGAAAAAATACAGCTGGGTGATGGAGAGATAGCCAACTTATCAGATGCAGAGTTCAAAACACTGGTAATCAGGATGCTCACAGAAATGATTGAATATGGTCACAAAATAGAGGAAAAAGTGAAGGCTATGAAAAGTGAAATAAAAGAAAATGTACAGGGAACCAACAGTGACAGAAAGGAAACTGGAACTCAAATCAGTAGTTCAGAGCAGAAGGAAGAAATAAACACTCAACCAGAAGAGAATGAAGAAACAAGAGTTAAAAAAATGAGGAGAGGCTTAGGAACCTCCAGAACAACTTTAAACTTCACAACATCCAAATCATAGGAGTGACAGAAGGAGAAGCGGAAGAGCAAGAAATTAAAAACTTATTTGAAAACATAATGAAGAACTTCCCCAATCTGGCAAAGGAAATAGACTTCCAGGAAGTCCAGCAAGCTCAGAGAGTCCCAAAAAAGTTGGACCCAAGGAGGGACACATGAAGACACATCAAAATTACATTAGCCAAGATTAAAGATGAGGAGATGATCTTAAAAGTAGCAACAGAAAAGGAGACAGTTACCTATAAAGGAATTCCCATAAGACTATCTTCTGATTTCTCAAAAGAAATCTTGTAGGTAAGAAGGGTCTGAAAAGAAGTATTCTAAGTCTTGAAAGGAAGGGCTTATATCCAAGATTACTCTATCCAGCAAAGCTATCATTTAGAATGGAAGGGCAGATAAAGTGCTTCCCAGATAAGGTCAAGTTAAAGGAGTTCATCAGCACCAAGCCCTTATTATATGAATTGTTAAAGGGACTTATCTAAGAAAAAGAAGATCACAAATACAGAGAGTAAAATGACAACAAACTCACAACTA
Source organism: Phyllostomus discolor (assembly GCF_004126475.2). Classification (NCBI taxonomy): domain Eukaryota; kingdom Metazoa; phylum Chordata; class Mammalia; order Chiroptera; family Phyllostomidae; genus Phyllostomus; species Phyllostomus discolor. Next base: position 138,624,371 of record NC_040903.2, on the reverse strand, counting down.
TCAACAATCAAACCTAAAAAAAAAAAAACCCAAAACAAAAACCCAAAACAGAAAGAACTAAGCAAACAATTGGAACAGGACCAGATTCACAGAAGTAGAGATCACATGGAGGGTTATCAGTGGGGAGAGGAAAAGGGGAGAATGGGCAAAAGTTATAGGGAATAAGAAGCATAAATTGTAGGTATAAAATAGACAGGGGAGGTTAAGAATAGTATGGGAAATGGAGAAGCCAAAGAACTTATATGTATCACCCATGGACATGAACTACGGCGGGGAAATGATGGAAGGAGGAGGGGTAAAGGGTGAAGGGTAATAAAGGGGAGAAGAAATGGGACAACTGTAATAGCATAATCAATACAATATATTACAATTAAAAAGGAAAATACTTAAAACATCCATAGATAATTTTAGAATATACTTAGGAGATATATATGATATATATATACATATCTCACAGCCTTTTGTCTGCAAACAAGGGTTAAAATACCACATAGTGGTCATGTTTAAATTAATGTTTATTAACATATTAGCATTAGCTGTTACAAGTAGAGTTTTATCAAATGATTCTCATAAAGTAAGGGATTTGAACTAAAGCATGTACTAAGACTTCTTTATGTATTTTCTTTCTTCTTTTTCAATAACATGTCTAAAGATTAGTATAATTTATTTTCAAGAAATTAATGTACTTCTTCAGGATAATAATTATTCTCATTTTGACCTATTGAACTAGCTTCTTATTTACAAAAAATATGTTGTTAAGTGTTTATCAGAATGTAGCATCTTCTGTTGCTTTCTGATCACCACCTCTACCTGTAAAGGGTAGTTCTTTGCTGACCTAACATAAATACACCTAACTAATGAATTATGAACCATTAAGAGACTTCTTTTCCTACACTAAACTTTTCTCAAATTACTTCACATATCTTTTCTTTATATCATCAATGCTCTTTCTTCTTGTTTTATCTCAGTCTTTGATTTTGCTGGTTTCTCAAGGGAACTCTTGGTAATATTTTTAAAAGTTGAAATTAACAAAAATTAAAACAAAATTTCATCAAGGTCATGGAGCTATACCCACTTCACTCATATTAATTAGAAAACTCTTGTTCCAATTTTAATGATCTAGCAGGAGATATTTCTTTACAATGCTTTGCAAAATTTCATTACCTCTTTAACAGTATTGAAGCATAGAATGCATGAAATGGAAAGGACCCAATATATCATCAATTTTAACTCCGTGTTATTTATAGCTGTGTTGGGCAAGGCCCAGAGAAGTAAAGAAATATACAAAACATCACACAGCTAGTTACTATCAGATCGTATGCTATTTTTATGTAAGTTAAGAAAATATTTTCTATATTTGTTAATCACTTTGAAGTTAATTGTATAGATACACATACACTGATGTGTTTTAACTTTGTTAATTAAAAATGGCTGTTATCTCAGTGCAGTGCTGTAGCATCCTGGCTGTGATTCTAGACCAGTAAGAAAAAATAATGAAAAAAACAGGTAAAATCTGAATAAAGTCTAGAGGTTAATTAATAGTTATATACCAATGTTTATTTCTTAGTTTTGGCAGCTGCAGCATGTGTAATGTAAGATGTTTAACATTTAAGGTGTTCAAAACAAGATAACAAGCCCCAAATGGAGTTGTTTATGGTAAGCCCCATGTCACCAAACCAACTTGATTTACATATTATTCAGACTATAAGATGCACCGTTTGCCCCCCAAATTTGGGAGGAATAGTGGTTGTTAATGATGCTGTTGAGTTCTGTTTACATTTACATTGGTGGAATATTATGTTATTTATGTTATTAAATTTTTTACCACATTTTTTTGCTTCTTTTTTTCCCTATTTTCCTTCTCTAAAACCTAGATGAGTCTTATGATTTGAAAAATATGGTAATAACAGTTTCAGCTCTTCTGAAATGGAATCTTAAATCAGTGAATTAGGAATCACCTGATGATCACTAGTCATCTGCCTGATAGATCCCTACCATCCAATAAGGAAAGTTACTCTGCAATACCCAACCTGCTTTTCTGCATGGTATAGCTTCCTTAACCACTCCCTCCTGCCTATAAAAGTCTTTTATTTTTCTATAGCTCATCAGAGCTCTTTCCTATCTGCTAAATTGGATACTGCCCAACTCAAATTGATTTTTGCTCAGATAAACTCTTAAAAATTTTTATATGCCCCAGTTTCTTTTGACAGAGAAAAACTACTTGGAACAAGAAAATTTTGAGCAAAAATCACCTGGCTTTAACTACCTGTCCCCAGTCAAGTTTCCCCCTTGTCTAAATTTCACACTCATCCTGTGGCTGCTGTGGCTCAACACCTGGCCCCATTTTAGGGTCAAGGGGTTCATTCCCTTCAGCTGCCTGATGTGTGAATGGGTGGGTACAAAGGCCTTTGTATTTACCATGTTCACAAGTCATTGGAAGTGAATTACCTTGGGGAGGGGCCATAATTTGGGCAGGCGAGTGCTCTTCAGTCAGGTGCAATTCCTAGGGAGGGACTCAACTGTGGGCTCTCAGCCGGGAACACCTGGTGGCTAGGGGAATGAACTTGTTGGTCCTAAAAGGGTCTGAGTGTTAATGCCTCAGCAGCCACTGAATTGAAGCTAACCCACTGGACACAGAATGAAAGTGTAATTAGGCAAGGAAGAACTTTTTCTAGACACAGGGAGTTATAGCCAGGTGAGTTTGGTTCAAAATTTTCTTATTCCAGGTATTTTTTTCTTTTTTTCTTGTTTTTAACCTGTAATTATCTACCATCCCACCATATCTATTCCAAAATGTTAGCTATTTGAGTTGAAGAGAACATTTAGAAGAATTTAAAATGTACACTCCTTTGGATGTTTAAGGATATAATTTTTTGTTAATTTTTTAAAATTAAATTTATTGAGGTGACATTGTTTAATAAGATAATAGAGGTTTCAAGTGTATAATTCTATGATATATCTTCTATATATTGCATTTTGTACCCACCACCCAAAATCAAGGGATGTGACTTTAGATGCGGGAAATATGTACAGAAAGTCCATTGAGTTTGCCCATCCAAGGGTATAGTAAATCCTAACCCCACCCGTATCTTCCATATTTGTCCAAGTGAAGTCATCTTCATTTTCATTAGACATGGCTAATTTAAATAGTGGTAACAAATTGACCCCCAAATCTCAGCGGTTTAACACATCAAATCTTAAAAACCATAAGAGGGAGCAGTGAGAAGACTGGCATCTATCATCCAAAGAGAGAGGTCTCAGTAGATATTCCACCTTCATCTTGGACTTCTAGTCTCTAGAATTGAGAAAATACATTTCTTTTGTTTAAACCATCCTGCCTGTGGTATTTTGTTAAGGCAGTCTAGTCCTAATACACTAATACAGCATATTTTTGGATTTAGTAAAGCAACTTATTTGCTTCATATCTACTGTTTTCCAGGCAATCTTAAAACATAGAGTATGCTTTTATTTAACCTTGGTCCTTGGGTTGGAGAAAATAAAGTAAAAAATTATACATTATGCTTTAATGGTGCACTTCAGAAAAAAATTCTTATTCTGAAACTTTGAGGTGGTGATAAACAATTATATTTGTTATTTAGACTCTAGCACACATTTATCCATAATAATTTTTAATGTTGGAAGAAGTGATGTTGAAATTATATTCAAATTATCACTTTACCCCATCTATTGTACTCCCCCGAGCTAAGTTTATTAATATCAAAGATTTCTATTCATTCTATGTAAATTTACTAAAGTCTGTTAAATCTGATTGCTGACATTTTAGAGTTTAATACACTTTTTGTCTCTCTTTTGACAAATCACACACATATCTTCAGGGACTCTTATTACAGAGCTAAGTACATTGTCTGACAAAAGCTGAAGAATTTTAATAGATAAATGACAAAATTTTAACAAAGAGCTCTACTAGAGTTAATTTTTGAAATCATTTACTGTATGTATAGAAAACTGGCAGAAGTAATTTGATAAAGTGCACGTTTTCTATACATAATAAAAGAGAATTATTAGTAGATATATTTGATAAGATCCACCTATTTGATGGATAACCACAAAATAATCTACCAATACAAATATATCTTCTTATTTTCTTATTAGGTTACTTTTCTCCTGGACTAAAAAAATGTTAACAGTTATAAGTGTCTATCATTTCCATCATTTAGATCCCTGCCTTAGTGGGGTCTAGAATCAATCAGAAAGGTCAAGTTCAAATAAAAAAAGAAAGCAATTATACTAGTGCAAAATCAATGTCATTTTAGACTTCAAAACCCAAAAAGCTTTATAATTTAAGTATATACCTCTGGGTAGTTACATTTTTTTTTGTTGAGTACTCGGTTTACATTGTGTGAAGGGTGTGTGAAGTGCATGTGTGTGTGAAGGAATGTGCTTGATAAAATCATTGCATGATCTGTTCTCTGCAGGTGCCAGGAAAGGTCACACAGAGAGAATCATCATCAAAAAGTGAAGTGATTTTCTTCTTTACAAGCTTCTGATGTAAACAGACTAATGAACACAACACGATCCTTACTCATTCGCATGACATCATACACAATCACAGCTAAATGTTTCTATCTGTCACAGCCTGGAGAGTCACTCTCAGATTGTGCCTGACTGGCATATAACCCAAAATGGTGTTTCTGTGGTGTTAGTTAATCAGCACTTATTTTGCATGATTTCTGACCTCGATAGAGGCAGGTCAAAGACAGTGAGCACAGAGGTAAGTTTAGCATTTCGCCTGCTTGGAAAATGAGCGGGCTGTGTCTGTAACTGAGCAGCAGCATTATGTAACATTTGTTAACTTAAGAGCAATAAATAAGCAAACAAATAAATAACATTTCTTATTGTAACATCAGAAATTACCTGTCACTAAGAGAAGGTTTGTAAGCATGTGACATTTAATCTTTGTTGGTAATTTATGCTCCTGTTCAAGACATTTAAGAAACCCTTTTTCTTTTCAGGCTCTAATTTTACTGCTACATTTACTGCCAGTTAAGCAACAGCTTTTAGTATAGGGAGGCCCCACTGAAAATTCACCTTCTGAGTTTTCTTACGCAAGACATTTAAGTCAGAATCTGGACCCAATCTGCCACATCATAACTACCAGCAAGTGAGGAGGACTTGAAGATCCTGCTGGTATAAACATACTCCTTGAGGAGCAGCCAAATAGTTTCAAAGTTTGGATTTTTTCTTTCAAGAAAAAAGAAACAATCCCTGGATAAAGAATGTTCCAGAGTATCTTAGAAACGCTTTGTGTACTTTCTGGGATGATAATTATTTTAATTAAAATGAAAGTATGAAATGATGCAATGTGTAAAATTTACAAAATGTCAGATCAGACAGGAATGGGAAATAAAATTTCCTATAATTTAGGATTATATTTTCTTTTACTAATTAGATCTTAATCTTGTGCAATCTCTTGTGATGTATAAGAGCTACAAGCCATAGGGCAGAGTACTGTTTTTAAGACATTGTGGAAAAATAAGATAGAAAATTTCAGCAGCAGAGTTATAGTCCACTGCACACACATGTCAAATCTTTGTTTTGGTGTCAATACCACCATCTAACAAAACACTAAAATATAGGAAAGCAAAAGGAAACGTGCAATGATGCACATCAAATGTGAATATAAATGAATTAAAGTATCATACATAGCATTTGGTATTAAAAATAAAATAGACTAGCAATATTTTTTCTTTTGTATTCTCACTGTCAAGTAAGAATTCATCTAACATATTTGAAAGGGCATTGTATTATTTGACCATAATTATGGTTACATCATATATGATGGGTATCTTTTAAAAAAATTAATGGTAGCTTTCTCAGTTCATAGATTTTCACCTAATAGCAAGCTGCACCAGTTTCCCAGGATCAAAGAGCAGTTTCCAGTAGTCTAAACTTTTGATTGATCTGAGCCATGTTTAGCTCTAATCTATCCTTGCACATGCCTAGGGAAAGAGATGTTCTATTGGATTCTGTCCTTGCAGCTTCAAGTTTTTCCCTGTGTACATCTACAGTGGGAAAAGTCTTCAAAACCAAGTAGGGTCAGGATTTAACCCTTATTTGGATTTTATTGTGACTGACTGAGGGAAGTTGTCCAATCTCCACAAAAGCACAGGTCAAGACCTAGGGGAAAATACAGAGGATTTAGTTGGGGTTGTGACTCTTGGCTTGAGCAAAGAGAGTTAATGGCTTGGAAAAGGATTTCAGCTTATTCTGATATGAAACTCAGTGCTGAGTCACAGAAGAGCCAGAGCTGACAGCTCCACCAAGGATGGGTTGGGAGTGGGGCAGAAAGGAAGTCGATGTTAAGTGGAGAACAGCAGGAGCTTAATGCAGGGCTGGAAGGGATAGACAGAGTGTGTTCTGAGTTGGGGGAAGAGCAGATGGGGTGTGACTGCCAACCCACTGGCTAATTAGAAAATCCTGGTTTGTTAAACCTGAGCTCTAACAGAAAAGTCCTTAATATGTACAATCTGAAAGAAAGCACAATTGGTAACTTTATTCGTATGAACACATTATGAATTATTCCATAATACCACTCTTGTTTATGAAATATGTTTCCATGACTTGAAATGACAAGAAATGTTATTTCCTCTAAGTGAGAAAAAGCCTTCCAGAAAATGTTCAAAATATGAGGCATAACACCCCAAAATATTATACAAGAGTAATATTGTTTAATATTGTATTAAACAAATATAATTTACAATTGTATTTTACTTGTGATTGATCTGAAAATAAACCTTGGTTCATTTAAAATTAGTTTATATGCTAGAAATAAACCATCAGACTTGGAAAAATGAGTCCATCAAAACACATTAATAGACATAAATTAATCAGAACACAACTCATTGTACATTAAACATACAATTTGAATTTCAATCAGGCCCTATTTTAAGTTCCTGGACCCAATTTCAAAGTGTGTGTGGGGGGTGGGGTGCTTCCCACACAACACCAAGAAATTCTCAAACACCAGCAGGGTGTCTGAGAATTCAACTATTCAAGTCCATTCTGATCCTCTTTACCCAAAAATAGAATCAGATCCCACAGATTAAGAGTTCAGTCCTACAGTACTGCCTCCCCACACCCCACAGTGGAATTGCCAGTCACAAGCCCAGATTATCACTATGCTTCTGACCAGTCTGTTTTAAATTGGAGCTTCCAATGACCCCACTGTTAGAATGTACTGGGACAGGGACCTAAGCCACCACCTATGCTGGAGCAAAGAAGGTACAGGTCACTAGCTAAATACCTGACCACGAGATTCCCCGTATCAGAAGCAACTGAGGCATAGCTGCTGGCATCCTGCTGGAAACCGGTTGAATCCTCACAGCCCTTCCCCTCTCCCTCCAGCTTTCTGCAGAATCATCCCTCCCTGATCAGATACCCACAACACCTGGAGCAGATCACCAGGGTGACTCACCCTCCCCTGGGGGTCTGCTACACACCTTAAAAGACCCTCTACCCTTTCCCTTGGGGCTGTTTTCTGTTTGGATCACAGTGTCCTGACTGAAATAAAAGCCATTAATTGGATTTCTCTGGTTCCAGGTCCTTTCTTAGCCACTTGGCTACCTAACACCTACTTGGACTTTGGACAGCAGTTGTTAAGTCCAGGTTGTACCCTATACTTCTGATTGGCTATAAACCAGAGGTTCCCATGACACCCAATAGGGTTTGACTAATTTGCTGGATTGGCTCACAGAACTCAAAGAAGCATATTAATTACTAAACCACTGTCTATTGTAAAAGGTAACTCAGGTACAGCCAGGTGGAAGAGATGCATAAGGCAGAGTATGGGGAAAGAGGGAGGAGATACCATGCCCTCTCCAGGTACACCACTCTCCCTGCATCTATACGTGCTTACCAACCAGAAAGCTCTGGGAACCCTGTCTTTTGGGGTTTTTATGGAGGCTTTCTTAGGTAGTCATGATTAATTAAATCATTAACCATTGGCTATTGATTGAAATCTGTAGCCCTTCTCCCCTCCCAGGACGTTGGGGGCTGGGGTGACTGAAATTTCCAGGCTCTAATCACATGTTTGGTTCTTCTTGTGACCAGCTCCCATTCTTGTTTTTTTCTTTTTTTCCTCTTTTTTTGTCAATATTGTTCAAGTACAGTAGTCTCCATTTCCCCCCACCACTACTCCCACAGCCATCTCTACCTCCCACCCTCAATCCTACCCCACTTTGGCTTTGTCCATGTGTCCTTTATACACGTTCCTTGATAAGCCTTCCCCCATCCCCCCCTATTTTCTCCCTCCCACCTCCCCTGTGGTTACTGTTAGTTTGTTCTTAATTTCAAAGTCTCTGGTTAGGTGCTTCTAAAAGTCATTAACATGATAAGAGACACCTCTGTTGTTCTCTTCATTAAGGAAATTGCAAGACTTTTAAATTTGCCAGAAATGGGAACAAAAACCAAATATGTTTCTTATTATAAATCGCAATGTCATAAGCCCTCTCCCAACAGCATAATTCCATTTGTTTTATAGAAACAATGATTTACTATTGACGGATCTGGGGCCACATGCACCATGGGTAAATATGTGACTAATGCATTGCTTGCTATTTACTTTTCATTTTAAAAATTTATTGTATCTTTTTCTGTTACCATTTAGTCTCCTTATATCCCCAAACCTGCAATCACCACATTGTTGTCCATATCCAAAAGTCCTTTTTCCTTCTTGTTCAATCCTTCCATCCCCTAACCTCCCCCTCCACTAGCTGTCATCCTGCTATCTATGAGTCTGTCTGCATTTTGCTTGTTAGTTCAATTTGTTCATTAGATTCCACATTTGAATGAAATCATATGGTATTTGTCTTTCCCTGGCTGGCGTATTTCACTTAGTATAATGTTCTCCAGGCCCATTCATACTGTCACAAAGGGTAAAATTTTCTTCTTTTTTTATGGCTGAATAGTATTCCATTGTATAAATGTCCCATAGTTGTTTTATCCATTACTGATCTGATGGACACCTGGGCTGCTTCCATATCTTGGTGATTGTAAGTAATGCTGCAATGAACATAGGGGTGCTTGTGCTCTTCTGAATTACTTTTTTGGGTTCCTTCTGATATATTGTCATAAGTGGGATTGCTGCATCAAAAGGCAAATCCATTTTCAATTTTGAGTTATCTCCATACTGTTTTCTGCAGTGGCTGGACCAATTTACATTCTCATCAACAGCAAAAAAGGATTCCCATTCCCCACATCCTCCCAAGCACTTGTTGTTTGTTGATTTATTGATGATAGCCATTCTGACAGGTGTGAAATATCTCATTGTGGTTTTAATTTGCATTTCTCTGATGATTATGATATAGAGCAGCTTTTCATATGTCTATTTCTTTTGAATGGTAGACCATATCCAACAGATCACGCTAGCCTGAACTTATTATTACTATTAGTAGTAGTAGTAGTAGTAGTAATGATAGTAGAAGTATTGTTTGAATGGCCAGAGTTGTTAAGTTTTTAAAACTCAGTACATGGAAGATATAACCAAAATAGGCAGTTTTCACTCTGTTGTTTCCATTGGGAAGTAACTCACTGACTTGACTGTTCCTATTACCAAGATAGGAGTATTTTGTAGATAAATATATTTAAGATATCTAATTGTTGCAACTATTGCTTTTTGGATCAGGAAAAAAAGTAGCATTTTATTAGCTCCTGTTAGACTATGTTTATATATATATATATATAATTTTTAAAAAATTTTTATATATTTATTTTTAGAGAAAGGGTGAGAGAGGGAGAAAGAAAGGAAGAGAAACATTAACATGAAAAAGAAACATTGTTCAAGCCCTGGCTGGTGTAGCTCAGTGGATTGAGCACGGGCTGGGAACCAAAGTGTCCCAGGTTCGATTCCCAGCCAGGGTACATACCTGGGTTGCAGGCCATAACCCCCAGCAACCACACATTGTTGTTTCTCTCTCTCTCTCTCTGTTGCCCTCCCTTCCCTCTCTAAAAATAAATAAATAAAATATTTAAAAAAAAAAAAGAAAAAGAAACATTGTTCAGTGGCATCTCATACATGCCTGACCAGGACCAAGTTCACAACCCAAGTATGTGCCCTGACTGGGAATCATGGAACCAGCAACCTTATCCTTTGTGGGGAACTGGGCCTCATTGGTTAGGACAGACTCTGTTGGATCTATTTTAAAGTTTCTTGCAATGCTGCCAATTATTACATTTCTTCAGGGTTGGCTTAAAGTAGTCAGTTTCTGAAAATAATTTATTAAGAAAATTAGGAAATGGGAATATTTTCCTGTTAATGGCAACAAGTACAAAATTACAGCCAAAAAAATATCAGTGTAGTCTATCAGGCAATAATGTTACCTGGCTTGTGAAGATGAAAAATTAGTTCTGGGGAGAAATTGCTCATGTCTAATAATCTTTTCTCTCTCATTTTTAACTGCAGTGGAAGGGAATGAAATGAATCAGGCATTTAGGGTTTGACAAAATGGCAGACATAAAAAGAGCTCAAATTTATAATAAAATATATAAAAATGGATAGAAGGAATCTCAGATTATTTAGATCAAGCTCTGCATTTTATTAATGAGGAAACTGAGGCTCCAATTAAATATCTTGCTTTGCTCTTCACTTCACATTTTCTTCTCAGCCTCCCCAGTCTGGCTTTTATCCACACCATTTCACAAAAACCTTGTCAAAGACATTGTTAATATCTATCAGTTGCCAAATCCATTGATCCATTATAACTCCTTCTCATACTTTATGTCTTTGCAGAATGTGACAGAGTTGTCCACTGCGTCGTTATTGATAAACTCTCTTCACTTAGCCTATGAGACACTACACTAGTTCTTCTCTTCCTCCCTGATTGCTCTCCTTTTCCTTGACAGGCTCCTCTTCTTTGTTGTAGAGAATGCTGACTCATTTCTTGGTATTCTTTTTTCTATCTATGGTCATTAGCTATGCAATTTCTTCTAGTCCCATGACCTTCATATATCATCTAAACACTAATGATATCAAAATCTTCTCCACCCAATTAAAAAATGGGCAAAAGGCTTGAACAGGCACTTCTCCAACGAGAACATACAGAGGGCCCAGAGACATATGAAAAGATGCTCAGTATCACAAGACATCAGAGAGATTCAAATTAAAACCACAATGAAATACCATTTCACATGGGTAAGAATGGTCATCATAAACAAATCAACAAACAAGTGTTGGAGAGGATGCAGAGAAAAGGGAACCCTAGTACATTATTGGCAGAATGCAGATTGTTGCAGGCAGTGTGGAAAACAGTATGGAATTTCCTCAGAAAACTAAAACTAGAACTGCCTTTTGACCCAGCAATTCCACTGCTGGGGTTATATCCTAAGAGCCCTAAAACACTAATCCAAAAGAACCCATGCACCCCAATGTTCATAGCAGCACAATTTATAATAACCAAGTGCTGGAAGTAACTTAGGTGCCCATCAGTAAATGAGTGGATCAAAACCGTGATACATTTACACAATGGAATACTACACAGAAGAAAAAAAGGAGCTCTACCCTTTGTGACAGCATGGATGGAACTGGAGAGCATTATGCTAAGTGAAATAAGGCAGGTGGTGAGGAACAAATACCATATGATCTCACCTTTAACTAGAACCTAATCAACAAAACAAACAAGCAAACAAAATATAACCAGAGACATTGAAATTAAGAACAGTCTGACAGTAGTCAGAGCGGGGGAGGGGGCAATGGAGGGAAGGGTTTTCAGGAACTACTATAAAGGACACATGGACAAAACTAAGGGGGAGTGTGGAAGCAAGGGAAGGAGATGGGTTTGGCTGGAGTGGGGTGCAGTGGTGGGGGGAAATGCAGACAACTGTAATTGAACAACAATAAAATAATTTTTAAAAAAGAAAACATAATAAATCATAAAATTAAAAAAATTTCCACCAGTACAGACTTCTCTCCTGGGCTCTACTTTTTTATATTCAATTACCTGTTCAAAATTCCTTTTTGTTGTCTGATACACATCACAAACTTAATCTAATAAATTAGGACTGTTTCTGTATTTTCTCCCACCCCTCCTTCATAACCTGTCCTCTCCAGTTTTTCTCACCTTAGCATTTCAGCACTGTTCACCTATTTGCTCAGACCAGTCCTTGGAGTCATTTAAAATTGAAACCAGTGACATATCTTTCCTCTAAAGAGAAATCTCTACGTTTCTCATCACATTCAGGATCACACTAAAAACCCATTGCTGTAGCTTGTAAAACCCTGCATTAGTTGGCCCTGCCTAACCTTCTATCATGATTTCCATGTATTTCCTGCTTGGTTCTCTCCTAGCAACAATAACTTTTTTGCTTTAATGCTAGAAACCAGGCTTATTTAGACTTAACATACTTTGTATTTGTTATTCTCTTTCCTAAAGATTCTTCCTAAGATCTTTATGTGGCTCACTGCCTAACTTCTTCGACATTTCTGTTCATATTGCATGCACCTCCTCAGAGTGACCTTCACTGGTCACCCAATGGGAAAAACATGTCTACCTCTCTCATCACAGATTGTCAATACCTATCTCTGTGTTATCCTCATTCATGTTTGTTTCTTTTTTTTTTAAAAAAAAAAGAGATGTTATTAATTTTAATTTTAGAGAGAGGGGAAGAGAGGGAAAAAGAGATGGAGTGAAACGTCAGTGTGTGGTTGCCTCTTATGTACCCCCAACTAGGGACCTGGCCCACAATCCAGACATATGCCCTTACTGGGAATTGAACTGGTGACCCTTTGGCCCTCAGGCCAACACTCAATCCACTGATCCACACCAGCCAGGGCATCATTTATGTCTCTTAATATCATTTTTCATTTTATGTCTCCTGACTAGACTGTAAGCTTCATGAGGGCAAGGTCTTTATCTTCTTCAGCACTATTTTCACAGCATTGCAAGTGTTATGAACACAAGTTGTTTCCAATAAATATATGTAGAATGAATAAATAAATGAATGAAGTATATTGCTTGAATGCTGTACTTGACTTAGTTTGGCAATTAGGTTTGGAAGCATAGGTGTTTCCCAGACAGTGTGATGAATTTGTGGTTCTAATCATTACTCTTTAGGAGATGGCTCATCACTTTTGTCACTATTTCTCCCCCCACTACCTTCTATATATCTCATACACACACAATCGGTATAATCCTTGCCTCTCTGTAGTAATCCTCTAAGACTCCTTCTTTAGCTGTATAAATGTATGGGAGAGTAGAATAAAGCTGTTAAATCTGTTCTTGTTTGGCTGTGAGCAATGGTGGCAATGTAGGCTGGATGGAAGGACTTTAGCTCAGAACTACATGATAGATTTTGTTGGCCTACCTACAGAGTGTTTCTCAACTTCTCTCTGTCTGGCCAAAACAAATACTGCATCTCAGTTTCTATGAGTTCACCCTTCCTCTGTCCTTTCCAGAGTTTCTGTGTGTTTTTTTGTCACTGTTGCACATTTCTTTAAAAATCTAGTAACAGAAAATTGAGTCCCCAAACAAAATTCCCTACCATATGTAAAAGAGCATGTCCCTCTCTCAACTGGAGGTGTATTTTGAAATAAGACAGTAACAGCTCAGCAGTCATTTGCCATAGCCTGCTGAGTAAGCTGGGCTCAGGTTAAAAGGGGGTTATAGGCTGTCAGCCAAAACACTGACGGCATTGCTGAATTCAGAGATTCAGAAACTCTAGACGTCCCAAGGACTCTGTGTAGATGTCATTAATTACATTCCCTGTACTCTATCTTTGAGAGTATCTAACTTCAGTTCCTTCATGTGGATCAAAACAGATATGAATTTTAATCTTAGAACTTGTTAATTTCTGTTTTTTTAAAAACTAGCATTATTAAAAAGACCTTGGAAGTGTATTACCACCAGAGTGAAACAAAATCAGAAGTGGACATAATCACATATTTTGCACCAAACCTCTCATAAATCTGGATGGAAGATTATTTATATACATTTTGTGGGTTATAATTGACCCAATAGTAGACTTTAATGATATTAGAGCTATAGTTTTTAAGAGTAATAACAATATAATTAAAATAAATGAAAATTAAATAACTTCAAAATCATATATTCTAATATGTGACAAAGTTACATATACAATAGTTTACAGTAGGGGCATAATTTTTTTTCACTTGCTCCATTTTTACACAAGGTCTTGCAACTGATAAGCAGTTCTTGATGGCTCCATGACTCAAAAAGTGCATTTAGATGAGTCTGTGTTGCTCATAATAATGATGCCATCCATTGTCATGTGTGACTCTCTGAGTGGTAAAGGTCATTGCTTTTGAAAGCATCATGCTTTTTATAAAACTCTTGAAGACAAAAATTCTTCAGGTTTTTTTCCTTCCAACAATATACCAATGCAGTAAACTTTGACAGATTTGAAAGTGAAGTTTCATTTTGTAAGAGCTTTTAAGCTGTCTCCAATATGTAACTTGGAAACATTTCAATCAGCATTTACATTTTAAAAAATCTTATATTCTAAGAAAATATTTTGCCTTTATATTTACAGAGTACCCAGATAATGTTACTTTTTATCTGAAGCAATATTTAAAAGGATAATTGTGAAGAAAGTTTGCCTTGTGAATCAACACTTACTTTTGTGATCTTTATCCAAGATATTTAGAAAAGTCAATGTTGAATTTGTTATTTTTATAATTAAGTAGACACATTTTTTCCCCACAAGGTTACATCTGTTTACTCTATTTTATTATCTGTGGAATAGTATAATATGAAGTCTCTTTATTGCAGTTTAGCTAAAAAAGTACCATGCCTGTGATAGAGCTGTCAATCAGCATTTAGTCATACAGTATCTATTTCTATCCTTGTTCTTCCTAGCACAGAAGGGCTATTATAGTCTACATTACGGCATAGCTACTTTGGATATAGATATCCTTGAGGGGCAGGATTTATTTTGAAAGAAGATACTCAACATAACATGACATATCATTTAGACATCCTTAAAAGTACACATGCAGGTATTTCAAAGCAAAATATACCAAAGGCTAATTTTAAACATTTAATTTAACATTTTACTAATGCATTTCCCTCTTTTCTTACTTTAATAGCATTGCAAAAGACCAAATGGGGTCATGTGACTCTTTGTAATTGAAAGTGTCATTTTAAAGTGATCCTTGTGCAAATCTTTATTGCATCATCACCTGTTAAGGGATAGCTTTCCTAAAATATTATGCATGTCAAAATTAGCAAGAGAGAAGCATTTAAAGCCAAAGGAATAAAAAATAGTGCTGAAATGCATTTGTAAACACCTGAAAAGTGAAACTTCTTTTCCAGATGTCCAATAATACATATTTCCAAGAACACCAGTATATATGGAATATGACTAAAAATTAACGAGACTGATTACAAACCACAAACATGAAAATCAGACATGCAGCTGTATACCACACTGGATATGCTTCCAGATGTGATGATAAAAATGGATACAACCTTTTAAAGCATGAGCTTTGGATATGCTGTGCATATGGTACTCATTAGCTAAGAAATGGATGTTAATCTTTATGACAGTTGATCGCTGTGTTGCATTCCTATGAAGAGTTTATCAGCTGGTCTGACCAGATCATCAAGCGCATCATGACTTAATTTACAGGTGGATTATTTTCCCTTCCCCTGAAATTTCATGGATTTAATATGCACAAGAAAATTTTTCAAAAGAAATGGCTGAAACATTTAAACTTTTCTGTTCTTGCCCTTGTCAGGTGGCTCAGTTGGTTGAACACCATCCTCTACACCAAAAAGTTTGTGGCTTTGGTCCCCAGTTGGGGTGGTTTCAGGAGGCAACCAATCAATGTTTCTCTGTCTCCTTCTCTTTGTGTTCCAGCCTTTTCTCTTTCTGTAGATTCAGTAAACACATCTTGGGTGAGGATTAAAAAAATAAATGAACAACCCCCCCTATTCCTTATAGCATGGGTGTCAAACTCATTTTCACTGGGGGCCACATCAGCCTCACGGTTGCCTTCAAAGGTCAGAATGACTGAGAAATTAACCTCATTTTCCTAACTGATTTGACTTAGCTATTCAATAATAGCTAAGGATGCTCATGTAAGAAAATATTTAGTCTTTTACAACACTAGACATTTTCCATCCATAGCATATAAATGTTATATTCAGTAGATAATAGTTATAAGGGAAATGTCATGTCATAACTCAGGAAGGATCAGCAGCATCTCTAGGGCCCTAATAATCATACTTCTCTTAGAAAAGCTATCATATTGCCTTAGTTGCCTACATACTTATGGTATTACCATCAAGAGACTTGTTGCTTTGGGCTACCTTGAGTTAATTTTGAAAGGTGTGATTGAATACCAGACCTACTCCTATGAAACTGAGAGTTTGACATGCTAGACATAACATAGGAAGAGGCAATTCAAACTTCTCATGTAACTGTGTCAGCACACATTAACCTATTCAACAGTAACTTCTTTTTCTTCAGCAATTTTAGGTGGAGACAGCCATTGTACCAATATTTTCTTTGTGATATGCTTCATTGCCCCCAAGGGTGGAAGGTACCAATAGCTTTATTTGTATTCTAACAATAGCAGTTAGGTAGAAATTGAAAATGGTCTCTTCAGAAATAAACTGAATCATCACTATTTTTGGTAGAACTCAAGAGTATCATGAGCACTTAATTAATTAGTTTATGAAAATAGGTCACTTCCTTGTAGAGTTGTAGATTCTTTGGGAGTAGGTTTATCTCATTCAATTCAGTATGGAACTATTTAATGTCTTAAAATTTTGTGCTATGATTTTTTGGTGGCCTGGATAAACAAGTTTTTGATAATGTCTGACACTTTCATGGACAAAGTCATGAACAATATCTAGATAACTAAATATTAATGAAAAGTCCTCAATTTCATAAATAATGATTACTCTTAATTAATCTATGAAGAAAATTCAATCCCAAATTGTAAAAAATTCATTGAATATTTATGGGGGGAATGGATCATGATAGATATGATGAAAAAATAAAAGATGAATGCGGCCAGTTGTTCTCTCTTAAGATATGATGGTACATTGAATGGACTGTGATTCATGGGAGAGTGAGAGCCTTGGAGGGCAGAGAGGCAGGATGGTGGATGCTGTTGAATAGAAGCAGGGAGAACAACTTTAGCAACTCTAGCACAGCTTTTGCCAAAGCATATTCTACAGAACACATGATTAAATACTAGATTCTTAAAGATATTACTTCCTAGAGCCTTTCATGTGATGGTTCGCAACCAGACTCCAAGATATAGCAATACAATACTCAAATATGTTTGACCCTTGAATTTTTTCTTCAATATTTCTTGTTAATGTTTTAATATTTTATTAAAAGACTTCAGTTTTAAGCCCCTGTAAGATATTCTTCAGCTCATTATTATTTTACTTGTTTGTTTTTGAAGGAATATTTAATAAGGTAGATAACATATACTTTTCCAATATATATTATTATATTACATAAGCTAACATCCTGTGCGTTGGGTGAAAATGGCATGCTTTATGTGTATACACTGAGTATATTTTAAAAAATACTATAATTATAATTTCAGATTTTGGAATTTGAATAGATGGTGCCAGTGCTTTATTTTACTTTTAACATAAATTTCTCTTCAAGTGGCAGAGGAAACAAAAACATGTAATGAGACTACATTTCAGGTATGATATATCATTGATTAGGGAAACCAGAAAAGCTTACTACCACCAAAACAAACAAACAAGCCTAATATTTTAGGCATGCCTGTGTTTTATTTTCCTCCAGGTAATTTTTTGGGAAAATTATACTTTCAAAGAATCAGCCCTTACAAACAGAGCAGCTAATATTTCCAAAAATAAAATCCAATATCTGGATTCTCAAAACTCATAAAACCAAGTGGAAATTCCTGCTGGAGTCAGTTTCACATCACAAGGAATAATCTATAACTAATTTCAACAGGCAAATCCCAATTCTACATATAACTAAAGACTATCACTGTTATTCTTAACTGTGTTGACAATTGTCTTATTGCTAAACTGTGCAAGATAAATTTTCTTTGGCAACTTTTTATACTATCAATGAACACAACTGGACAACAATAAAGGTTTGGATTAACTTAATATTTCAAAAATTTCAAAATTTCATTATAATTACTTAAATGTAATTTCTTATAGAAGCTAGAATAGGAGAGTCTGTAAATGTGCCTAATGTTACTATAACAGACAACAAAAAGTTGCTAAACAATCGTTACTAAAAACATCAGTTGTATGTGCAAGTATATAATTCAATTCATACACCAGTGGAAATATTACAATATTAGCTCTAATTCTCTACCGTACTTCCTGTGATAAAAGACAAGTTAAATGTAGAAACTAACATCTGGATATCTGTGAAATATTTCTGGAAGGCTGTTTCATATGGATTCTAAATGGCCTAAATTAGCCAGATTATAATATGAATTCCTACCACAATGCCATATAAAATTAAAGTATGTTGGTAACTTAGTAATTTTAAATTTTGTTTTATGGAATAAGCCTATTTTGGAGGCTTGGCACATTATTATTAAGGAATTTAAACAAAAAGCTCAAGTCCAGATGCATAAGAAATCTTTTCTATATATAACAAAATCACCAACTTAAATTATAAATGGCTTCCACTAATTATTACCACTGAAAAATTCATACAAAGTAAATTAAAGCAGATATGGCAGAAAGTGCTCTGAAGCCACATTCACATTACAAAGATAACTGATGAAATTTAGCCAGCAAAAATTCAAATAGGCGTATATGCAAACATTTGTATGCAGTCTTTCATGAGTAAGATATAGAAAATGATTCACTTCAATAATTTTATGTACAGTTTGTATATAATTTAAAACAAGTAAAACTCAAAATTTTCTATGTCAAACCATAATAAAGTCAAGTAAAATACTAAATAACAGTCTTACAAACTGATCTCTCTTAGGAGAATAATAACTGAGTGAAGTTATTCTAAGAAATGCCCTCTTCCTGATCACTCATTTCTGTTTTAACTGAAAGGACATCCAACAGCATATGTTTTGAAATTTCTGAATCTTTGACTTTCAAGGCATAACAAGCATTCTCCACTTTGGCTGGACTTTGTTTCAGGGTATACAGCTTCTTAGAAACCTCAGAAAGTTCAGTATTGCCAGTGAATGAAAACCTATCATAAATCTGAGTAAAACCTGGCTCACTCTAACAGCGGTGTCAGTGTTCCCGTTCCCTACACTGCTGACGCACATCTGCACCAACTCTTCAGTTCAATCCGCCGCTCCCAGAAAGCAATCAACAAGTGGGATTCTTCAGTCTCCAGGAACCAAACTGCTTTTCTTGAGATGAGGGGGTCTTATTTTCTTTCCCATTGTCTTCTGTTGTAAATACCAATTATTTATTAATTTCATCCATAGTGATAAAATGATCCTGTTTTGATAAAGTGGTAAAAAGAGATGGCCTCCACGTACTCCTGTAGCCCTGCAGGAATGGCCCTATGGAACTGATACTTGTCTTCTCTGGAGAGCTCCTGGGCCACCTGCAATGTCTTTTGTCTGACACCATCTGATTTAATTTCTGATTCAGGCAATATTTCCTCCATATCAGGAGCATTGTAATCCTATGAAGCAAAGAAATTGTCCTTTTACTTTCTACAGTTATATTCTAATTAAGTTTTACAACTCTCATATTTGTCACGTCTTGAATCAAGTTCCTGCTGAAATGATTTGAAGGCCAACATCAAAGGTACAGATGAATTAACATTCTTCCTTTCTCTTCCCTGGTTATGTGGGAAATTGTCATGCTTCCTTTTCCTGAACCCTCCTGGTCCATCTTTGTTGCTCATGTTGCCATGGCCTATGGGCCTCTGAGCTTCAGGAATGGGTAAGGCAGAGGTGGGAGAGCCTGCCCAGGAGCGCTTTCCATGCTGGCGATGTGGATGCTCTTTGCCAGCCAGCACCCACACAAGCCAAGAAATATTTCTTGACACAAGTCTTCTATATAAAATTAACCTTGGGTGAGGTAATTAAAAAGTACAAATTGGTGGTTACAAAATAGTCATGGGGATGTAAAGTACAGTGGGAATATAGTCTGCAAGATTGTAATAACTATGTATGGTGTCAGGTGGGTACTTGAAATATCAGAGAGATAACTTTTAAAAAATTTTGGTTGAGTTTTAATTTTTTCCTGGATGTTTCAGGGAGATAACTTTGGAAAGTATATGGTTGTCTAACCATTATGCTGTCCACCTGAAACTAATACAAAATAATAATGAATGTAAAGTGTAATTAAAAATAAAATTTTAAAAATTTACCTTGGGAAATCAAGTTCTACTGACCTTAATTTGGAGATTCAAGGCTGAAGGCCAGAAAAAGAATGTTTGCATTAGATTGCATGAGCGATATTAAAGATCTAAGCTAGAGCGGGGATGCTGGGAAAAAATGATAAAGATTCCAGAGGTATTTTAAGGTGTAGAATGAATAGACTTCGGAGATTAATTAGCAAGATAATCATATGGCAGAGTTTAGCAGGCAGAGAGAAAGGCAGGACTATAAGTGAAATTTGCGAGTAATTCACATAGAAATAAACACATGATGTTGCCAGGCTCCATGAAGTTGCAGTGAGAATCTGTGTAGGGTGAGAAGAGAAGGGAATTCTATCTTCAACTTTGGATGTCTGCCTACTTGGAAAAACCAAACAAAAGGAAAATGTAAAACTGTAAAAATGCGTAGAGTAAAATGTGCATATAATGAAGAATTGGGGCAGTGGGAATTAATGTTAAGGAAGAGTTCCAAGTTTTCAACATTGGATGGGAGAAAGACTAAAAAGATATCATGGGCTTAGGAAGGTGGGCATTAGGATTGTTAGAATTAGAATCTAGCTGTCAAAACTTCAAGGAGTAAAACAGAGATAATGAATACAAACTATATTTTTTCAGAGTAGATAAAAAATTCCTGAGGAAAGCACTGGGTTGAAAAGTAAGATTTTATTTTTGTCTCTTTTTGTTTTTATTTCTGTGGTAAGATTTTACTAGGTTTATCTTCTAAGAAGAAGCCTTTACAGAGCTTCATTAGCAGAGCTGGCACTTAGCAGAATGCCAGCCTCTATTTTTTTTTACAGAGGGACACTTTGGAGTTACAGACAATGTAAAATAGATGTAAAATTCTAATGATACAATGTCATTAAAATTCTGATTGAGAATTGGTTATGAGTTCCATATTTAGTGAATGCAATTTGTATACAGAAATTAAAAATAAGTACTGGATTGGATACCTGTTATGTACAAGGAAATAAAAAAGTAGCTCTGAAGACCAATTTTGTTTGTTTAAAAAGTTAAATAAGCTCCTTCTAATTTCTGGATGTTTAAATGGCCAATCAATGTAACCTATTCACCCATAATATGAAAACAAAAAAAAGAGATTTTAAAAGCCCCACTGCAGGAGAAAGATAGTAGATCTCATGGAAGATACCACAAATTTCCATCTACTTAAACAGCTATAATTATTTGAGCATTTATGTGTAAGTACTCTGATAAATGATGTAAAAGATATTATAAAACTGGACCCATATTCAAAATCTTATAATTAGCATGGTGAGACAATTACCAGTATATAATACCACTATGAATCTGGCACTTAGCAGAATGCCAGCCTCTATTTTTTTTTTTTTTTGGAACATAGCTTGGAATCAACAGGTGGCAAAAAAAAATTCTGTATAAGAAAAAATATCTGCTACAAAGCCCAAGTACTTTACTTCATAAAAAGAATCTTGGATCTTGTTAATTTTATTATGTATTATTATATTGCCAAGAAGTCTGTGTAATTGGACTTCTTCATTAGTATGAGTGTATAAAATTTAGAGTTCTAAAATTTAGATAAATTGTGGTTCAGGCTCTCCTCCTAGAGAGTATTTCTTTCTAATTCTGGCAGACACTTAGGCTCGGGGCAGATTGCTCTAATCCAATTTAGTTACTGACCCCTCAAACCTGTGAGACTATTTCTTAATCTAAGACTAGAGGAAGAACCTCACACTCCAATTAGGATTTAGCTCATTTGTGGCTTGATATCAGTTTTGTGAGAATTAGTTTATTTCTCTCATGTCCTTAATTCTTGAGTATAAACCTTCAAAGTTACACTTGGAAGACTAGATAAACATTGTTTCTCTTTGGTGGACATCAAACTCCAGTACTTAAGGACTTATAGATAAATCAACCTATAACACCAAAAAAAAGCCCCAAATTATATATAAAGAAAATGGTTGTTCTCTGAAAACAGATGAAGGAGTTGTTATAAGAAAGTTTGCACCTCAGCTAAGGAAAACAGTATCAAAATAAAAAGAGAACCAACTGTATGGGAAAACATATTTGCTAATGATACCTCAGACAAGGGTTTAATCTCCAAAATATATAAAGAACTTACACGACTCCACTCTAAGAAGACAAGTAACCCAATTAAAAAATGGGCAAAGGACTTGAACAGACACTTCTCCAGGGACATACAGAAAATCCAAAGACACATGAAGCGATGCTCAATATCGCTAGCCATCAGAGAGATGCAGATTAAAACCACAATGAGATACCACTTCACACCAGTCAGAATGGCCATCATAAACAAAGCAACAAACAACAAGTGTTGGAGAGGATGTGGAGAAAGGGGGTCCCTAGTGCACTGTTGGTAGGACTGCAGACTGGTACACCATTATGGAAAGCAGTTTGGAACTTCCTCAGAAAACTAAAAATGGATCTGCCTTTTGACCCAGCAATTCCATTGCTGGGACTCTATCCTAAGAACACTAAAACACCAATACAAAAGAACCTTTGCACCCCGATGTTCATAGCAGCACAATTTACAATAGCTAGGTGCTGGAAGCAACCTAGATGCCCATCAGTAAATGAATGGATCAAAAAACTATGGTACATTTACACAATGGAATTCTATGCAGCAGAAAGAAAGAAGGAGCTCATACCCTTTGCAACAGCATGGATGGGGCTGGAAAGCATTATGCTAAGTGAAACAAGCCAGGCAGTGAAAGACAAATACCACATGATATCACCTTTAACAGGAATCTAAACAACAAAACAAAACAAAACAAAAAACTAGCAAAATATAACCAAAGACACTGAAATAGGGGATAGTCTGACAGTGGCCAGAGGGGAGAGAAGAGGGAATTTCAGGGGGGAATGGGTAGGGATTACAGGAACAAATTTGGAGGACACATGGACAAAAACTAGGAGTGGGGGGTAATGGGGGGAAGGGGGGAGGGTTGGGTGGAGGGGCTGGAACGGGAGTAGGGGGGAGAAAACTGTACTTGAACAATGATTGAAATAAAAAAAAAAAAGAAAGTTTGCACCTGAAAGCATGTGATTAAGAAATTATGTGATTGGGATAGGTATTGGAGCCATACTTATATAAGAAAAAAGGGAAATATTGTGAGAATAATCAATAAGAGTTCTGAAGAGGAGAAGCTTCTTATATGAAGTATACAGTATAGTAGAATTTGGATAAGTAAGAAAAATATGAAATTTATACTTGCTTAAATCCTTTTATTTATGAAAAAGAGTCATCTTAATATTTCAAAACATTATGTCTATAAATGTTTGAGGTGTAAATTACTATACAGTAGTTGAAATCTTAAGTTTTATCTTTTTCAGTGATCAGTCAAATTTGGCACATTCTCTAATTTTCATTTTTACTCTGACCTGAATATAAGACTGGCATACTGAAGTTAATTGCACTCAGCTTGTTTTCTGATTTTTGATTCATTATTTGAGTTGAATAAGTCAAAATGTTAAAAGCAGGCAGGGGAGTTCTGAGAAATGAAACTTTGAAAGCATGCTGAAATGGAGAGTCAGAATGGACTGAGGTCCGATTTTACTCTATTTATTTTCATATATTTGGAAAAGCATAAGAATTTAGTATCTATTTTTCTTGACTCTATTTTCCTCACTGTATATCATAGTGAGGCTAACAGTGTGTCAGACTGATGTGGGACCAGAGACAGATATGTGGGTGCTGATGGAGACTGTTCTTACCAACATATAAATGTGCATCCGTTACTAAAGAATATTAGCGAGACTTCCAAACCACAGACCAGTTTCTAGATATTTTCTTGTGTTATAAAAAAGCAAACTAACATATTTATGATTATGTAATTAATAAGTTAGTTAGTGAATTTTCAGTATAACTGCAAAACAGCTGAGGGACAACTGCATAAGGCAATTTATACATGTAACTGGTTGCTGTAGGCACAGCAACAATCAGTTAACCTTCACATCCAATGGGATTGTGTTATCGGATTGGAATCAAATGCTGTTTAATAGTTAGAATAATGATTAAAAGCAGTTCCTGATGAAGAAATCTGTAACACATGGGAAATTATTTCTAAATTTATCCAGAACTACTTAAGACAGTTTGCTAGGACCTGGTGGGATTAATTGAAGTATTGCCTTAGTGATGTGTGTAAAATGGGATGGGAACCTAAAAGAAATGCAACATCTATATATTTTAAATCATTTTTCTCTAGGTTAATCCCCAAATATTTTTGAAAATTGTGTGTGTGTGTGTGTGTGTATGTCTTAGCTTATTCAGATGGGGAGCATTTGGACAAGATTAAAAGTTTATGTAAAACCAAGATTTCCATTAATAGATAAGAGACTGCAAATGCACAAATTTGGAGTAGCTTTTCACAAATTGGCTCTAATAATTGATGTTAATATTGTGTTGCTGTTGCTATTGGTATGCTTATGTTCAATACTGGTGATACAAATTTATCCAAGTTATAATATCTTCCCACCCTTGTTATGCTTCACCCCATAGAACAGAATTAACTTTTTTTTTTTTGAAATACTTATGTTTAGATTGGTCATGCCTATCACATGAAGCATTGTGCATATGAGAATCTTGGTATCCGTTCTCTTCAAAACCTCCCATATTATACCACTGGCAATGGATAACACAGTATGGAACCTGTGCAAACAAAAACTCTAGAAACCAAATTCTCCCCAATGTTAACAATGCTTCCCCTAGGGCATAGTGAGAAGGATCTCAATTCACCTCCTCTCCATGTTCTAGCTAGACACAGGAAGCCATTAAACCACTAGCAATGGAGTTTCATAAAAGCCACTTCACTTTAGTTGTAAAAAAAGCTCCTTCCAGGAAGCAAACCAGAAACTTTAGTCAGATTATAGAATTGCCTAAACATGGGGGGCCCCAATTTTACACAGTACTAAATTGTGTAGTGGCACCAGAGGCTCCTTAACAAACTAACAACATTATAAAGAAAAAAATCAGCTAAAAACCTTAGAGTTTCTGATTGAAGTGAAAGTTGAATTGCCATTTCAATTTTTCCCTCAAGAAAATCATCCAATTAATCTGAGTGGATATTTTTGAAAAACAAACAAACAAACAAAAAACAAAAAACAAAACAACCACCTCTGTTATTCAAATAATTGCTGAGGAAGATGACTAGAGCATTTTAAAAATTTACTAAAGCTGATGTATTTAAAAACTTTAACTTTTGAGGCCACTCAGGGCTGGATATTGTTTTTTTAAAATTGTTTTATTGTTGTTCAAGTACAGTTGTCTGCATTTATCCCCAACCACTCCCCCCGCAACCCCAGCCATCTCCTCCTCACTTCCCTGATTCCACCCTTTTTTAGTTTTGTCCATGTGTCCTTTATAGTTGTTCCTGAAAACCTTTCCCCTTCCCCCACCATTATTCCCTCCCACTTCCTCTCTGATTACTGTCAGATTGTTCTTAATTTCAATGTCTCTGGTTGTATTTTGTTTGCTTGTTTGTTTTGTTGATTAGGTTCCACTTAAAGGTGAGATCATATGGTATTTGTCTCTCACCACCTGGCTTATTTCACTTAGCATAATGTTTTCCAGTTCCATCCATGCCATCACAAAGTGTAGGAGCTCCTTCTTTCTTTCTTCTGTGTAGTATTCCATTGTGTAAATGTACCATAGTTTTTGGATCCATCCATTTACTGATGGGCACCTAGGTTACTCCCAGTACTTGGTTATTATAAATTGTGCTGCTGTGAAAATTGGGGTGCATAGGTTGTTTTGGACTGGTGTTTTAGGGTTCTTAGGGCATAATATCAGTAAAGGAATTGCCAGGTCAAAAGACAGATTCATTTTTAGTTTTCTGACAAAATTCCATGCTATTTTCCACAGTGGCTGTACCAGTCTGCACTCCCACCAACAGTGCACTAGGGTTCCCTTTTCTCCACATCCTCTCCAACACTTGTTTGTTGCTTTGTTTATGATGGCCGTTCTCACCTGTGTGAAGTGGTATCTCATTGTAGTTTTAATTTGTAATTCTCTGATGGTTAGTGATGCTGAGCATCTTTTCATATGTCTCTGGGCCCTCTGTTTGTCCTCCTCATAGATGTGTCTGTTCACATCTTTTGCCCATTTTTTAATTGGGTTGTTTGTCTTCCTGGAGTGAAGTTGTGTGAGTTCTTTATATATTTTGTTGATCAAACCCTTGTCTGAGGTATCATTGGTAAATATGTTTTCCCATACAGTTGGTTCTCTGTTCATTTTAATGCTGTTTTCTTTAGCCATGCAAAAGCTTTTAATTTGATGAGATCCTATTTGTTTATTCTTTCCTTTATGTCCCTTACTCTAGGGAACATATCAGTGAAAATATTGCAGAATGGGATGTCTGAGATTTTCCTGCCTATGTTCTCTTCTAGGACTTTCATGGTGTCACAACTTATATTTAAGTCTTTTATCCACTTGAATTTCTTTCTGTGTATGATGTAAGTTGGTGGTTGAGTTTAATTTTTTTTTTTTGCATGTAGCTGTACAGATCTCCCAACATCATTTGTTGAAGAGGATATTTTTACTCCATTTGATTCTAGTGCCCCCTTTGTTGAATATGAATTTACCACTGAGACTTGGGTTGATTTCTATTCTGCTCAATTGATCTATATGTCTGTTCCTATGCCAGTACCACACTCTTTTGATTACTGTGGCCTTGTTATATGGTTTGATATCAGGTATTGTGATCCCTCCTACTTTGTTCTTCTTTCTCAAAATTGCTGCAGCTACTTGGGGTCATTTATGATTCCACAAAATGTTTTGATCTGTTTGTTCCATGTTATTGATATTTTAATATTAATGATGTTAATTCTTACAGTCCATGAGCATGGTACATGTTTCCATTTGTTTGTGTCTTCCTTAATATCTTTCTTCAGTGATGTGCAGTTTTCTGAGTACAGGTCTTTTACCTTCTCGGTTAGGTTTACTCCTAGAAACTTTACTTTTCTTGTTGCTATATCAAATGGGGTTTTTTTCCTGACTTCTATTTCTGATATTTCATTTTTGGTGTACAAAAATGGCTTTGCTTTCTGAATATTAACTTTGTATTGCATTGTTTTGCCAAATTCACTTGTTAGGTCAAGTAGCTTTTTTGGTAGAGTCTATAGGATTTTCTATGTACATTATCATGTCATCTGCAAACAATGACAGTTTTGCTTCCTTCTTTCCAATTTGGATACCTTTTATTTATTGTTCTTGTCTCATTGCTGTGACTAAGACTTCCAATACTATGTTGAACAGGAGTGCTGAAAGCAAATATCCTTGTCTTGTTCCTTGTCTTAGTTAGAAAGCTTTTTGTTTTCGCCCATTGAGTATGATGTTGGCTGTAGGTCTCTCATATATTGCCTTTATTATGTTGAGGAATGCTCCCTCTATTCCCACTTTGCTGAGTGTTTTTTATCATAAATGGGTGCTGTACCTTATCAAATGCTTTTTCTGCATCTATTGATATGATCATGTGATTTTTGTCTTTCCTTTTGTTTATGTAAAGTATTATATTTATTGATTTGTGAATATTGTACCATCCTTGCATCCCTGGGATGAATCCCACTTGATCATGGTGTATGATTTTTTTTTAAGATTTTATTTATTTATTTTTAGAGAGAGAAGGGAGAGAGGGAGGGAGAGGGAGAGAGAGAGAGAGAAACATCAATGTGCGGTTGCTGGGGGTTATGGCCTGCAACCCAGGAATGTACCCTGGCTGGGAATTGAACCTGGGACACTTTGGTTCCCAGCTCGCACTCAATCCACTGAGCTACACCAGCCAGGGCTGGTGTATGATCTTTTTAACATATTGCTGGGTGTAGTTTGCCAATATTTTGTTGAGGAATTTAGCATCTATGTTCATCAGCAATATTGGCCTGAAGTTTCTTTTTTTGTTGTGTCTTTATCTGATTTTGGGATTAGAATGATGCTGGCTTCATAAAAAGAGTTTAGGAGTCTTTCATCTTCTTGGATTTTTTGGAATAGTCTGTGAAGGATAGGGGTTAGCTCTTCCTTAAATACTTTGTAGAATTCTCCTGTGAAACCATCCCATCCACGGCTTTTGTGTGTTAGGAGTTTTTTGATTACTGCTTCAATTTCATCTGCTGTTATTGGTCTGTTCAGGCATTCTGCTTCTTCATTCAATTTTGGAAGTTTATATTTTTCTAGAAATTTTTCCATTTTGCCTAGGTTTTCAAATTTCTTGGCATATAGTTCTTCATAGTAATTTCTTCCAATCCTTTGTATTTCTGTGGTATCAGCAGTAATCCCTCCTCTTTCATTTCTGATTGTGTTTATTTGGGTCTTCTGTCTTTTTTTTTTTTTTTCTTGATGAGCTTGCTTAAAGGCTTGTCAATTTTGTTTATCTTTTCAAAGAACCAGCTCCTGGATTCATTGATCCTTAGATTTGTGCTTTTAGTCTCTATGTTGTTTAATTATGCCCTGAGATTGGTTATTTCCTTCCCTCTGCTTTCTCTGGGCTGTCTTTGTTGTTGTTCTTTGAGTTCTCATAGGTGTAGGGTTAGTTTGTTTATTTGAAATGTTTCTATCTTTTTTAGGTAGGCCTGTATCACTTGAACTTTTCTTTCAGGACTGCCTTTGCTGTGTCCCATAAATTTTGGGTTGTTGTGAGTTCATTTTCATTTCTCTCCAGAAACTTTTTGATTTCTTCCTTGATCTCATTCTTGACCCATTCATTGTTTAATATCATGTTATTCAATCTCCATGATTGTGAGTGTTTTTTAGTTCTTTCCTTGGGGTTGGTTTCTAGTTTCAGTCCCTTGTGGTCAGAGAAAATGCTTGATGTGATTTTAGTTCTTCAATTTGTTGAGGCTTGTTTTGTGTCCTATCATGTGGTCTGTCTATGAAAATGTTCCACGTGCATTTGAAAAGAATGTGTATTTTGCTTCTTTGGTATAAAAGTTTATATATATATATATATATATATATGTATATATATATGTGTGTATATATATATATATATATATATATCAGTTAAGTCCATTTGATCTAGGATATTGTTCAATGCTGCAATATCTTTTTTGATATTTCATTTGGAAGATCTATCCATTTTTGACAATGGGGTGTTAAAATCCCCCACTCAAATAATGTTTCTGTCCATATCTTTCTTGAAGTCCTCCAAGATTTTTGAGGGCTGGAAATTCTTATAAGGGGTATTTCTCAGGCTTTTTCTTAATACTTAACTGGTACTCAAATCAAGCCATACAGATCATTTAGAGACAGAAATTCCCAAAACTCAACACCAAAAAAACAAATAATTCAAATAAAAAATGGGCAAAGGACATGAACAGACACTTCTCTAAAGAGGACATACACATGACCAATAGTCATATGAAAAGATTTCTATGTCACTAGTCATCAGAGAAATGAAAATTAAAATCACAATGAGATATCACCTTATACCTGCCAGAATGGCTACCATGAATAAATCAACAAAAAAACAAGTGCTGGTGAGGCTGTGGAGAAAAGGAAACCCACATGCCATGTTGGTAAAAATTCAGATTGGCACAGCACTGTGGAAAGCAGTATGGAGTTATGTCAAAAACAATTAAAAATGAAACCGTCTTATGACCCAGAAATTCTACTTCTTGGAATTTATCCTAAGAAGCTAGAAACAGTAATTCAAAAGAATGTATGCACCCCTACATTCATTGCATCATCATTTACAATAGTCAAGAATTAGAAACAGTCAAAGTGTTCACAAATGGATGAGTGGATAAAAAAGTTATGGTAGGTTTATGCAATGGAATACTATTCAGCCTTAAAAAAGAAGAAAATCTTATCCTTTGCAACAGCATGGGTGGATTTGGAGAGCATTATGCTAAGTGAAGTAAGCCAGACAGAGAAAGACAAGTACTATGTGATTTCACTCACATGTAGAGTCTAAGGAAGAAAACCAAGAAACTAAGAAACAAATTAGAAATATGCTCTTAGAGGACAGACTGACAGCTGTCAGAAGGGAGGGGGATGGCAGGGCTGAGTGAAAAGTGTGAAGGGATTAAGCAGAAACAAAATCTCATAGACACAGACAGCAGTATGGAGATTACTAGAGGAAAAGGTGGGGGAGTAGAAGATAGTAAAGGGAGATAAATGGTCATGGAAGGAGACTTGACTTGGGGTAG
The DNA here is from genome assembly GCF_004126475.2 of Phyllostomus discolor. NCBI lineage: Eukaryota > Metazoa > Chordata > Mammalia > Chiroptera > Phyllostomidae > Phyllostomus > Phyllostomus discolor. The sequence continues at coordinate 138,593,945 of NC_040903.2, read as the reverse complement.
TGAACACACAGTACAATATGCAGTTGATGTGTTATAGAATTATACCCCTGAAACCTATGTGTTAATGAATATCACTCCAATAAATTCAATAAAAAGTAAAAATAAACAAAAAAAGAAAAAAACTGAGCTATGAATGTTAAAGAAATCACAAAATCAGCAATCTAACCAAAATAGGCTTTTCTTCACTTAATTGTTGAATTGTGTCAACATAAATTTCATTTATCTAAAGTTCCCTATTTATTGGATGTAGGTCTTTGCCTTTCACAACGTCAAATACTTCTATCCAGCAAAACCATCGTTTAGAATGGAAAGGCAGATAAAGTGATTCCCAGCAAAATAAAGTTAAAGGAGTTCATCATTACCAAGCTCTTCTTTGAAATGTTAAAGGGACTTCTCTAAGAAATAGAAGAAGTTAAAAAACTATGAACAGTAAAATGACAACAAACTCACAACTATCAACAACTGGACCTAAAAAACAAAAATAAAAACTAAACAAAGTAGAACAGGAACAGAACCAAAGAAACGGAGATCACATGAAGGGTTTTCAGTAGAGAAGAGAAGGGGAAGAATAAGGGGAAGGTACAGGGAACAAAAAGCATAATTGGAGGCATAAAACAGATGCGCAGAGGTTAAGAATGGTATAGGAAATAGAGAAGTCAAAGAACTTATATGTACAACCCATGGACATGAACTAAGGGGGAGAATGCTGGAGGGTTGGGGGGGTGCAGGGAGGAGGAGGGATAAAGGAAGGAGAAATTGGGAAAACTGTAATAGCATAATCAATAAAATATACTTAAAAGGATAAAGTACCCTGCCAAGTCCTTTCCAGGAGGAGCAGGAGCTAAATGAGAGCCAGCATGACTTCAGTCAGCAGCACAGATACTTTGTGAAGATTAGGGATTCAGAAGAGTCATATAAGCAAGGAAGCCAGCCAGTGCTGCGCCTTTATTAATAAGTAAAGAAAGAAAAATGGATATATCACATTACAGTAGCACTTTCTATGAGAGCTTTTACAGCATATTGCAAAATATCTAATATCCTCAAACCTCTCATTCAGTTTTTTTGTGTATAAAGTGACCATTTACCTCCCTTACTGAGGAATCAAGGGCTTGGTTGGTATCAGTTCCTCACCCCTTCTCCTCGCTTGGGTCAGATTTATATAAATATATAAGATCAACCTTTTAGGTAAGGCATGAAAAGTAAAAATATTATTGTTCAGAGAATTATACATATGAATCACAGTCTGCTTTGGCACAAGAAAGTGACATGGATCATAATCTGAAATTTCACATTCAGTTGACATGATGCATACTCCATGATCCTATCTAGTTTTTCTTTGTCATTCAGTTTGTATCCAACACTTGAGAACTAATACTAACATTTCAGAAAAAAAGGCTGCCTACTTTTGACTTCTAGGATCTGTTCCACTTGCAAAATTTTTTTATGTTCTACTCTGAGATATTTATTTGTTTAGAGTATGGTAGTAATGAAAGGACCCTGTTGAAGTGCATATTAAGATATTTGCAGTTATTTATAGTTAGAAAAACTAAATTGTAGAAAATATCCAATGTTGTGAAGTTATAAATGTATGTGTAACACTACATTTTAATTAGGGTATTAATAATACTACACACTTAAAAATGAATAAAAGGCAAAAGATATTTCTAAAATATTTTAGTAGAAGATATTTCTATTCCTGAGAACAAAGGATAAATGTTAAATCACAGAAAGTTTTCATGAATGGGAATTTGGAAAATAATATTAAAAAGAAAAGTATATAATTTAATATATTACATATGATATCTTTTATATTCTAAAAAGCAAGTAATCAATAATCACATCATTATATCTGAAAAGGAAACAAAAAGCTTGTGCATCCATTTGGAAAAACTCAGGCAATAAGATGAGACAGATTTGCTTAAGGTGATATGCTTCAACCAGAGTAGCAAACCTTTCTTTTGCCTTGTTGCTCCAATAAGCAAAATCATCCTGCTTTCTATGCTTCATATACCTATGTCTGTCAGTGCCCTTCTCCTGGATATCTGCCACATAAACCAAAAGTGCTAATAACTAATATTGCTTTGTTGATACCTCATTAGTCTAGAGCAGCTGAGAGATAAATAACTGGTTATAACCACTATTTCTAATAATATTAAAATGAAAAGGTATTAGAAGTGGTTTTCATTTAAGAGTCTGTTTTTTTCTGGATCAGATACAGTAAACAAGAATTCAACACATGCAGAAATATGCAATTTAAAATTTATGTTGCATTTCGTTGAAATGTTAACTGAATAATATTGCTTTGGCACATATGTTATATTCATGTCAATATGTTTCATATGCTAAAAAGATCTGTGCAAGAGTGCTTAGCTTTCCCTGTTTACAAAAGAATTAAACAGCTGTGTAAGTTGATAGAAGCAGAGAGAAATTTAATTAAGAAAGTTCTAGGACCAGTTCAGATTGCTCAACTACACTTATCTAATAAATCTTGTGGTTTAATACAGAAAATAAAATATGAGGATAATATTCACTAGATGCTCCAATTGAGAGAGAAGAGCCATTTAGTTAAACTGTGTGTCAGAGGGATATTTTTGTTCTTTTCTTTTTTTTTAAAGCTATGTTTAATTTCTTAATTAGGTTCTTTTTTTAGACTCCCCAATAGATTAAACTGATTAATAATAATAATAAGGCACTAAGTTACACTGAAAGTTATAAAATAAGTATTTGACTACAAGAATAATCCTGAGTCTTTCTCTAATGTTGCATTCCAGCCCAGATTCTTAAATCAATGACTAGATTTAAGATGGTATGAATAGTCCTAGCAATGCAGAAAAAGTCAGGTAGGAATATGGTTGGATAACACCCTGGTAACTTCTTATAGAAGTTACTCCTTTGAATAATTCCAAATCCAAATTTGGCAGTATAATATCCTTAATTTTTCATTGTCATATTTGCCTTATTTTGACCAACACATGTCTTTTTTTTCTTCCTCTCTCATCTTAGAAAATTTATTCTGTCAATATATTAGCAAAATGATTCACAGCAGAGAGGGAATTTATCAAGTATTTTTCTATAAATATTTTTAAAAAGTCTTCTGTACTATCAGAAAGATGACATTTAACAACATTTATTTGTGCCTATATATATTGCAAGAATAAAATTATTTGCCTTGTAAATTATATTGCATTTTTAGCAATTTACCTCAAATATATAAATGAAGTAAAATGTATGTTGTGTTCACATTATAAACATTGTTGTTTTATCCTGAACAGTCAAAGAAATATTAGATAATTACTTTTTTCATAACTGCTCCTGAGTATGTAATATGTATACTGCTATGTGAGGCATGTCTTTATAAATAAAACCTATTCAGACATATTAAAGGGAAAAAGCAGCATCCCATATCTGAATAGCCATTTCTTTTTTATAATCCCATAAGATAAGATTTCCTAGCTGTTATGTCCTTTCTATTTCTCTGAGCTGATCTTGGAAATCAAGTGTTTGGGATTTTCAGTTTATGTTGATATAAGCCAATCCATTCCTGCTTAGAACACTTCAGGTTTACATCTGTGAGTTTAATTACTAGATTCTTGAATAAAGCTTGTGTTACCAAATTCTAAAAAATGATGACAAGATAACTCTAAATAGGACTTTATTTGATATTATTAACAATATATCCCAGAAATTAACCACTTTCTATTGTTTGGATTGGAAAAAGTAAAAATTGAAGATTTTTGAAAAAAAAATATTGTATTTATTTTTAGAGAAGAGGAAGGGAGGAAGAAAGAGAGAGAGAGAAACATCAATGTGTAAGAGATACATCAATTGGTTGCCCCTTGTATATCCCCAACTGGGGATATGGCCAGTAATCCAGGGATGTGCCCTGACTGGGAATTGAATCAAAGACCTTTAGGTTCACAGGCTGGCATTCAATCCACTGAGCCACACCAGCCAGAGCAAAATTGAAAAATTTAATGAGTGCTATTAATGGTATATTGACCACCTGCATTTTTGTCATGGTCAAATATTGAGAAACTAATATATTAATAGCAGTGATATACCTATATGGGCAGGGATTCTTATTGTATTTATAATTATAAATATTAATCCAAATATGGATTATACAGTTTATGTTTCTAAGTTTTAAAACATGAATTGGTAAGAGCACAGATACATTTTGTTTTTATTTGCAGTAAAGAATTTCATTCCATAAATAAAACTGATAGGAAATAATTTATTACTTTTAAACACATGGATGAAAATATTGCCATATACAGTGATTGGGGCTTGTTCTGAAAATAAATTCTTTCAATGATGGGGGAGAAAACCCCAATGAGGAAATCTTGAGGTGAAAACTGACAACACTCATGTACAACAATGAAAAACCTTTTAAGGATGAAGAAATTGTAATATGTATGGGACTTGTAGGTACATTAAGATAGAACATTCAGGAGCCAGTAAATTTTTTCATGCTGTCAGAGTATTCAACGGTACATATGAGCTGTCGTGCTTCAGTCATCAACATCCAAAAAAGCTTAGCATTTTACAAAACAACTTTCCTATAGAAACAATTCAACTTCATACTAATAGACATATGGATACTAACAGATAAAGTAAAATAGCAGTTGCCGGCTTCTGAGTCTTTACTACCTTTCTTCTACCTCCTTTTTGACCAGGGCCCAGTAACCTGTGGTACCAATATCCTTTTCCTTTTGCTAAGTCAGGGAGAGGGTGAAAGAGAGCAACAGGGAATCAGAAAAGTCAAGATACTAAATGGAAAATGGGTGTGTGGTTTTCAGAATTCCTTTTATCATTTGGCTTCTATTATCTTTGAGATTTACTATGAGTCTATTTGGGAAAAGAGAAGCAGAAAAAAAACGATTGAAGAAGTGTGTACACTTAACTATGTTATGCCTTCATAAGAAAGACACTCTAGAACCATCTTCTTTGACTCATAAAGTAAAAAGAATCTATGAATTTATTAAGTAAAAGAAAGCTCTATCAATTTTACTATCTGTACCTCCTTTACCCCCTCACTAAAACATTTTGATAGACAATATTTTGGTTTCTTTGATGCTTAAAGTGGAGTTAATTCTGTTTTGTAATTCTAAATTCAAAACCAGCAAATATATTAGGTTGGTTGAGCTACACTATTAATTCTATAATCCTTTATATTTTTTAAAATATATTTTATTAGTTATACTATTGTGGTTGTCCCAGTCCCCCTCATTCCTTTCCACCCAGCACCTCCCACTCCCTCAGGCAATTCCCACAAATTGTTCATGCCCTTGGGTGATGCATGTAAGTTCTTTAGCCACTCCATTTCTTATACTGTTCTTAACATCCCCTTGTCTATTCTGTATTTAACAATTATTACCTCTTAATCCCTGCACCTTTTCCCCCATTTTCTCTCTACCTTCTCCCAGTTTATAACCTTCCAAATGATCTCCATATCTATGATTCTATTCCTGTTCTGCTTGTTTGCTTAGTTTTGTTTTGTTTTGTTTTGTTTTTACATTCAGTTGTTGGTAATTGTGAATTTATTTTCATTTTAATGTCCATAGTTTTGGTCTTCTTCTTTTTCTTCTTCTTCTTCTTATAGAACTCCCTTTAACATTTCATATAACAATGGCTTGGTGATGATGAATGCCTTTAGTTTTACCTTGTCTGGGAAGCACTTTATCTACTTTTCAAATCCAAATGATAGTTTTGCTAGATAGAGTAATCTAGGTTGTAGGTTCTTTCTTTTCATCATTTTGATTACTTCTTGCCAGTCCCCTTCTAACATGCAAAGTTTCTCTTAAGAAATCAGCTGACAGTCTTTGAAATAAAGAACAAACTGACAGTCACCAGAGGGGAGGTGGGAATAACAGAGGGAAAAACGGGAAAGGTCATCAAGGCACATGTATAAAGGACACATGGACAAAGTCAAGGGTGGGTAGGATCCAGGGTGGGAGGGGTTGGTTAGGGTGGATGGGAATAGTGGGGGGAAATGGAGACAATTCTATTTGAATGACAATAAAAGAGAAAGAGAAGCCAAAAAAGAAAAAAAATCTGATGACAGTTCATGGAAATTTATAGGAATATCTTCCTTTATCTTGCTGCTTTTAAGATTCTCTATTATCTTTAACTTTTGTCATTTTAATTATGATGTGCCTTCTTGTGGTCTCTTTTGTGTCCAACCTGTTTGGGACTCTCTGTGCCTCCTGAATTTACATTTCTATTTCCGTCACCAAATTATGGAAGGTTTTTTTTTTTCATTATTTTTTCAGATAAGTTTTCAATTTCTTGATCTTCCTCTTCTCCTTCTGGCACCCCTATGCTTCAGATGTTGGTACATTTGGAAATGTCCCAGAGGCGCCTTAGTCTATCCTTGTTTTGTTTTGTTTTTTTCTTTCTTCTTGCTTTTCTGATTGAATGATTGTTTTTCTTGCTTATGTTCCAAATTATTGATTTAATTCTTGGCTTTATCCCCTCCACCATTGGTTCCCGGTAGATTTTTATTTATTTCACTTAATGCACCCTTCATTTCTGCATGGGTCTTTTTTATGCTGTTGAAGTACACAGTGAGTTCCTGGAGCACCCTGAAAACTAGGATTTTGAACTCTGCATCTGATACTTTGCTTATCTCCATTTTGTTTATTTGTTTTTCTGGAGTTTTGATCGCTTCTTTCATTTGGGCCACATTTCTTTGTCTGCTCAATTTGGCAGCCTCCCTGTTTTTGTTTCTGTGTATTAGGTAGGAATGCTTTGACTCCCTGTGTAAGTAGTGTGGCTTATTGTAGAAAAGCTCACCTATAAGATGTATGGGTGGAGCCTTAGGTAATCACCAGGGTGGGGGAACTATGTCATGCTCTGGGGCTGTATGGGGGGAAGGGCATGGAGACAATGTCACCACATGGCCTCTGGAGTTTTGCCCAGGAGGAAGCTGTCTCCCAGCAGTCACCCTGTTTCCAATCACTTCACTTTTTCCCTGTATGCCATTGGTGTCCTTCCAGCTGTAGTCCTGGTGCTGAATCTTAGAGGGGAATGGATCTATGTAAGTCCTAACACTGTTGTGGACCCTTTAGGAGGAGATTCCCAGTAATCATGCAGTTTCTTCTACCATCCCAAAGACCACTGGTTTTTACAGTTAAAATTATGGGCACTTACTTTCATGGCGCTTGAACCCTGGGCTGGGTGGTCTGATATGGGGCTGGAATCCCTTACTCCTGAAGTATCTCTCCAGATTTTTATCTACCACCTATGAACGTGGGACCACTCTCTTCACCACTCCATGTCTCTGTACCTCTTTGTGCGTCTCTTTGTCTCTGCCCCTCCTACCCATCTGGATGAATGTGGCTTCTTTAAATCCTTGATTGTCATACTTCCACACAGCTCGATTTTCTGATGAATCTGAGTGCAGGTTTTGTAGTCTAGTTGTAATTTTTGCTGTAGTTGTGTGAGGAACCATAACATGTTTACCTATGCCTCCCTCTTGACCAGAAGTCTAATTTGTTATATTTTATAGGAATCTTTCCTATATTCTTAAAATATAATTGTACATACAGCTAAAATGATTAGCACTTCTCATTTTTCCAGTTATATTGCCCTTCCCTCTAAGACAATTCTTTTCATACTTATAGTCTTTTAATTGCAGTATGCCTTTATAATACTATACTAAAGGATAAAGCATTCAGGTAAAATTCCTCCATAAAGATTCCATAAAGATACCATTCTGTGTGTGTGTGTGTGTGTGTGTGTGTGTGTGTGTCTGATATATATATATGATATCAGATATAATACTATATCTGCCAGGGGACAGAGAATGATGAGAAATGAGAACATTTATGTAAAAATGTGTCATTTAAATATACGCACTATGTGTTCCTGGGTACCTAGAGATAAGCAACACACAGTTCTCATCTTCAAAGAGCATAAAGTTCTTAGGAAAGATAGAAAAAAATGTAACTACTAACTATTCAAAATATGGTTTAAAGACAACATATGGCCATTATCTGAGACCATGTTAAAACTGTACAATATCAGGTTATACCCCAGACCTACTGGAGCAGAACATGAATTTTCACAGAATCTCTACACAATTTGTATGCACATTAAAGTTTAAGAAACATCCTCTGATTCAAACCTGAGTCACGTTACTGCCATAAACTTACAATAAACAAAGAGATTGAAAAATTTGAAGATGGGAAGGTGGTATGATGGGATGAAAAATTCCTGGTACCTGCACTTACTTTATTCTCTGAACAGAGGAGATATTACCAGGCAGACCACTTTTACTAGCATAAAAATAAATGTTTTAATAGACATTTTGTTTTTGAATATTTTTGGTTTATACATCATTTGGGAAAATAGGCATATTATTGTTGACAATGTCAGATTGACAGAAATATGATTAGATAAATCTATATTAAAAGGAAGTTTTTCTTTTAAATGTATTTTATTGAGGTAAAACTGATCAACAAAATCATACAGGTTACAAGTGAGTGATTCCACAACACATCATCTGTACATTGTATTTTATGTTCAGCACCCCAAGTCAAATTTTCATCCATCATCATTTATTTCCCCTAAACCTTCCTCCACTGCCCTCAACCACACCTCCCTCTGACAATTGTCACACTGTTGTCCATGTCTGTGATTTTTTAAAATTTTTTTTCTCAATCCTTCTATCTCCTTACTCCCCATGCCACCCCCAATAGCTGTCAAACTATTCTCTATCTGTGACTGTCACTATTTTGCTTGTTTGTTTTGTTCATTAGATTCCACATATGAGTAAAACCATATGGTATTTGTTTTTCTCTGACTGGCTCATTTCTCTCAGCATAATGTTCTCCATGTCCACACTGTGCAAAGTAAGATTTATTTTTTTATGGATAGTAATATTCCATTGTGTGCATGTCCCACAGCTGTTTTATCCCCTCGTCTACTGATGAACACTCAGGCTGCTTGCAAACTTTAGTTATTGCAAATAACACTGTAATCAATATAGGGATGCATATATTCTTTTGACTAGATTAAAGACTTAAATATTAGACTCAAAGCCATAAAAAATCCTAGAAGAAATCATAAGCAGTAAAATCTTGGACCTTGTTCATAGCAATATTATTTCTGACATGTCTCTTTGGGCAAGGGAAACAAAAGAAAAATAAACAAATGAAAATAGCAAACTAAAAGTTTTTGCATGGCAAATGAAACCATCAAAAAAATGAAAAGACAACCCCCTGAATGGGATAATATATTCACTGATATATCTGATAAGGGGTTAATATTCAAAATTTATAAAGAACTTATAAAACTCAACAACAACAATCAATCGAATTAAAAAATGGCCAAAAGACCTGAATAGACACTGCTCCAAAGAGGACATATGGATGGCCAACAGACATATAAAAAGAAGCTCAAAATCTCTAATCATCAGAGAAATGTAAATTAAAACTACAATGAGATCTCACCTCACACCTGTGAGAATGGCCATAATCAATAAAACAACAAACAACAAGTGTTAGGGAGGATGTGGAGAAAAGGGAACCCTATGCATTGTTTTGAATACAGACTGGTGCAGCACTGTGAAAGCAGTATGGAGTTAGCTCAAAAATTGTTTTAAAAATGGAACTACCTTATGACTCAGTTATTTCACATCTGGAAATTTATCTGAAAAAATACAGAAGTTTTACTTTTTACTTTATCCATCTTAAGGTTTGCAGAAGCATGAGTGACGATTGTGGCAGTGACAACATAGGAAACTTTTCTGAGTCAAGATTCCAACCCAGACCACATCAGTAGAGCCAGCTTACATGAAGAAGATCATTTAGAAACTGAGGCAATTAAAGTCATTTTCATGTTCTTTGCAGTTTTAAATATATATGGAAACTAAGCAGGTCACAGCACCATGTTTTGATCAGGTCTAATTTACGCAAATCAATACCTCAGCTACTCTCTTTCTGCCTCTTCCCTTTGACTCTCCATTCAGGATACTGTGGATGTGTTGGCTGTGACCAGGAGTCATCTGAGCAACTGAGTATTTTCTATTTGCCTCTACATGTTATGCTGGTGTGCTTGAATGTTATTTCTTCCACGCTGAAGATCAAATAAGAGATACCTTCTGGAATTTTTTTATATGTGACTGTGTGCAAATATATGAGTAAATGACATACAAGAATCATATACAAGAAACATGTGTTGAGAAAAACACATGTGATATTAATTCATGATTGTATGATTAAGACAGAGATACAAAAGTATAAAAATGTCTTTATATCACAGGGCATGTAGACATACTAAATTATTTTAAAATAATTCTTTCTTTGTAATTAGAGAAATAAAATTTATTTATTTATTTATTTATTTATTTATATTGTTGTTCAATTATAATTGTCCTAATTTTTCACCATTGTTCTCCCCTGCCCTGCCCACCTTCCACTCCCTCAGTCAATCCCTAACCTGTTGTCCATAACCATGGGTCCTTTATACATGTTCCTTCACTACACCCTTCTTCTTCTTTCCCCTGTTATCCCTCTCCTCCCTCCCCTCTGGGCACTGTCAGTTTGTTCCTTATTTTCATGTCTCTGGTTCTATTTTGCTCACTTCTTTGTTTTATTCATTAGGTTCTACTTATAGGTGGGATCATATGTATTTGTCTTTCACAGCCTGCCTTATTTCACTTAGCATAATGCTCTCCAGTTCCATCCATGCTGTTGCAAAGGGTAGGAGTTCCTTATTTATTTCTGTTACATAGTATTCCATTGTGTAAATATACCATGGTTTTTTGGTCCACTCATTTACTGATGGGCACTTAAATGCTGTCCAAAACTTGGCTAATGCAAATAACACTATGAACATTTTCTTCTTAACATGTCATATTTGCTTAATATGGTGGTATACCTCAAAAGGCAAGAATATTTGGGGATATAATTGTTATGATCTGGAACGAAATTAGGAAAATAAATTGTTACAAAGGAAAAGCTTAATATTTGGAATTTGATTCAGCTATTTTATTAATAATTACTTGATTTAGTAAGGCATAGGCATTTTTAGCTTTTGTATCTCCTTTTCCTTCTTTTTAAAAATTATATTTTATTGACTATGCTATTACAGTTGTCCCAATTTTTCTCCTTTGTACCTCTCTACCCAGAACCCTCCACTCCCTCAGGCAATTCCCACACTATTGTTCATGTCCATGAGTCATATTATGAGTTCTTTGGCTACTCCATTTCCCATACTATGCTTTATATCACCATGGCTATTTGATAACTACCTATTTGTACTTATTAATCCCCTCACTTCTACACCCCCTTCCCATCTAACAACCATCAAAGTGCTCTCCATATCCGTGATTCTGTTTCTGTTCTTCTTGTTTGCATAGTTTGTTTTTTAGATTCAATTGTTGATAGATATGTATTTATTGCCATTTTATTGTTCATAGGTTGATCATCTTTTTCTCAACTATATCCTTTAACAGTGCATATAATAATGGTTTGGTGATAATGAACTCCTTTAGATTTTTCTTGTCTGGGGAGCTCTTTACCTGCCCTTCAATTCTAAATGATATCTTTGCTGGGTAGAGCAATTTTGGTTGTAGGTCCTTGCTTTTCATGACTGAATATTTCTTGCCACTCCCTTCTAGTCTGCAGTTTCTTTTGAGAAATCAACTGGAAGTCTTATGGGAACTCTCCTATAGGTAACTAACTTTTTTTCCCTTGCTGCTTTTAAGATTCTCTCTGTATCTTTAACATTTGGCATATTAACTATGATGTGTTGTTGAGTGCATTTCTTTGCATCCACCTTGTTTGGGAGTCTCTGATTCATGAATTTGCATGTCTATTTCCTTCACCAAATTAGGGAAGTTTTCTTTCAATATTTTTTCAAAAAGATTTCCAATTTTTTGCTCTTTCTCTTCTTCTTCTGTTTCCCCTATGATGTAAATATTGGAGTGCTTGAAGTTATGCTAGAGGTTGCCTACATTATCCTCATTTTTTTGGATTGCTTTTTCCTCTTACTGTTATGATGTGGTTGTTGTTTTTTTCTTTTTATGTTCCAAATCATTGGTTTGAATCTTGACTTCATCTACTCTATGGTTATTTCCCTGTAAATTGTTCTTTATTTCAATTAGGGTATCCTTTGTTTCTGACCAGATTTTTTTATGCTATTCAGGTACTTATTAAGCTCCTTGAGCATCCTTACAAGCAATGTTTTGAACTCTGCACCTTATAGATTGCTTATCTCCATTTCATTTTGTTCTTTTTCTGAGGTTTTGATCTGTTCTTCCATTTGGGTCATGTTTCTTTGTATCTTCCTTTTGGCAGCCTCATTGTGTTTGTTTTCATGTATTAGGTAGAGCTGCTTTGACTCCCTGTCTTGGTAATGTAGCCTAATGTAGTAGGTGTCCTATGGGGTCTAGTGACATAATCTCCCCTATCACCCAAGATGGGTACTTGAGGTGTGCCCTTTGCATGGGTTGAGTACACCCTCCTCTTGTAGTTGAGCCTTGATTGCTATCGGCAGGTCAATGGGAGGGATTTACCCAGGCCAGTCAACTGCAAGGACAGATTTTGACCACTGACAGCCAACCTCCACCCTCTGTGGAGGATTAGCTCTGTGGAGTCAGGATGGTGATACTCCAATGCAGTCTGTAGTTATCCACTTCATGCAAAGGTTCTGGGGTTTCCCAGGTAGTACAGGCCAAGTTCAGTCCCCAGCTGTGTTTTGTCCAGGGCTACCCTGCCTGAGCTATAAAACAGTCTGAGACAGCTGCTACTTTTGCTGGGCTTGGAGATTCCTAGGCAAAGTCAAGATGTAAATCTGAGCTGGCTGCTGCTGCTACCATGCCTGGAGACACTTAGCAAGTGGTATAAGAGTTGGGGGCTTACTAAGGCAGGATGTTGCTTGTTTGAAAGGATTTAAGAAATTGTGAAGCATGAGCTAAGATCAGCCATTTGTATGGAAAAGTCACGGCTAGCATTTTGGGTGGGCCTGTAATTTGTGTAGGACAGAGTCTGTGGGGCTCTCCTGGGTGGATCAAACAGTGTTAGCCAAGTTGATGGAGTCTCAGATATGGCACCTACCTGGTTCTGTGTGGGGAGTCTCAGAAAAAGGACAACAGCCTCTGCCTGCCTTTCTGCCTGGAACAAAGCTGTCCCCCAGCTCCCACTTTCACAGCAGACACTTCAGTTCCTCCCTGTATGCCATTACACCTTTCAAGATGTTACCCCAGTGCTGGATCGCAGAGAGAGTGAGTCTGAAGAAGTCCCATTTGTCAGTTCTGTAAGGGAACTGCTTGGGCCTCATAACTTTCTGCCACTAATTCAATCCCCACTTGTTTTTGCAACCAGAAATGATGAGGATTTATATTCCTGGCACTGGAACCCTGAGTTGGGGGTCCTTGTATGGGACTGGGACTCCTCACTTCTGAGATACTCTTCCTGAATTTGTATCCACCACACATGGAAATGGGACCAGCTTGTTCAGCATCTCTGGCCTTCCTACCTGTCTGGGTAGTTGTGGTTTCTTTAATTCCATAGTTGTCAAACTTCTTTTCAACTCAATTTATGATGTTTATGAGTGGTGGTTATTCTACATTTTAGTTTTAATTTTGATATGGTTGTGTGAGGAGGCAAGCTGTGTTTACTATCTGCCATCCTGACTGGAAGAAAATCCTTTTTATTCTTTATATATGAGGGGAAACCTCCCCCAAAATAGAATTTATTTATTTAAAAAATTTGTTTTTATTCTTCCATGTTTTAACTTCAGTCACCTGCAAAGTACTCTACATGTGGTACAATATACCCACCCAAGACACTTTCCCACTGCTTAAAATAGTTTTTGATCTTGTGAATTTTGATGCCTTTTAATGCTTCCGTGTTTTTTGTTTCCCCTCTTCCACACCAGCAAACTGTTTCCCTTTTAGGCCCTTTTTTCATCTGGGGAAATAAAGAAAAAAAATTTCTTGCATCAAGAACCAGTTAACAGGTAAGTTGGAGCACAAGGGCCATGCTGTTTTTTGGCCAAAAACTGTTGAACAGTCAAAGTGTGGGTAGGTACACTCCCACCATAAAGGTATGAGTGTACCACCATAAAATGGGAAAATGCATTGAGTCTTCAAAAATAATTCACTGAAGCTAAATGCAACCTCCCACAACAACACCAGCTCATACACTGAACATATGAGTTCCTATTGTAGAACGTTCACATAGCAGGAGAAGCCTGTATTCTAAGGGGTCTGCCTTCCAGAAGAAAATTTCAGGGTTTTTTTAGTGTCCTTCCTCATATATGTCAGTTTTCAGATCTAACTATGGTTAGAATATAATTCATTGTCATTGTTTATATTTTACATTCTATCAATTGAGATTTTTCTTCTTAGGATAAAAATATTCAGGGGAAAATGCTTGGACATAAAAACTGACTTTATAACTTAGGAAAGGTAAATAAGTTTTTATATACCATATAAGATCACCTTACAGAAGACTTGATTTTTTTTCTTAATACATTCTAAATGTTTCAAGTATTCCTAAATATCTAGTCTAATTAGTTTCTTTCTCAATTGCAACCCTATTATTAGGAACTTTTGTAGGATTATTCCAAACAGTAACTTTTATTGTAAATATATGATTAGTTTATTCAGGTTATACTATAGCCTTCAAAAAACCTCTTCTGCATGTCAGTGATAAATTTGTTAAACTTAAAATCTCTGTATTTATATTTAACTAAGAATTGATGCTTGGGGACTGTCCAGAAAACATAGTGCACTGCAATAATTTATAAGGGGAATTTAATTCAGGAAATTAATTGTATAGGTGATAAAATAGCTGAGAAAAATAACTAGTAACAAAAGGGATAAAGTAATTGAGAGATCAACACCATCAAGGATTCACTAACATCCATGGAGCAGAGAATCGAGTGGAGAAAACTGGAAGACTGAAACTTGGAATCCTCTTTGGTTAGAGTATAGAACAATGATGGGCTTGGATCGTGGCAGCTGGAGTCACAGAAGAGATAAGGTGCTACCAGTGACATGACTTAAAGAAGAGATAGTCTAGCTGCCTCCTCAATCTGCCATCCATCTCTCATCTTCACCTTCCATGGACTGACCCAAGCCAGAAGTTAGCTAGCATGACACCCAAGAAAATCAGCTTTCAGGAATTAGAAGGATGAGGACTTAATCTACTAGCAAACAGGCCCAAGATCTGCAAAATTATCTTATAGGGTATTATAAACAAGTGCAAAAAGTAAAGTTTTAAAAATAATTTGTGACAGCAAAGATAGGAATGTACACATTGCCCTCAAAGTTAGTTCTCCTGAGAAACCTAGCACTTGCATTTTTCATTCATCAAAGAGGGCAGTGAATCACAAAAGAAATCATAGCAGAAAGAGAATTATATTAATCAAAGCAATTTCTGGTGAAAGGAGGCATGGAAGTCTCTAAGCAAGTTATAGAAAGAAAGCTACACTCTTCAAACTGCTGAACTGAAAACAAAGCTTCAGATGATAGCTGTATGATTTGACAAAGATACCTTAAATTGCTCAGGGAAATCTCTTTCTTTACAGTAATGTTTCAGGCTATTTAAAACAGAATCTCAGTTCAGGAACTAAACAAAGATACTAGGATTGGACATAGAAGACAGATGAATTTGGCTGTTATCCACATACAAATGGAAGCCAAAATTATGCTGACTAAAAATGGAGCCAAGCAATGTCATATAGATTTGAAAACCATGTTGTGCCAAGGAAGATGTTAATGTTTTTCAATTTTAGGGTTTAGTAAGGATCATGAGTTGTTTGATTTTAAAATTTAATATATATCCTAAATATCTCTGCAATTTTGCAATGCCCCCTTTTTTTTTACATTCTAGATTCAACAGTTTGGCCTGGATTCTAAGTCTGATTAAATGGGTGGTACAATCCAATATTTTGGTTCATTTAGGTATATCTCATTGATTTGTATTGCATGACTTATCATATGATATTAACTCATTGGAATAAATATAGTTTAAAATTATTTATAGCTCTTGCTTAGACTAGCAACTGAGTCACTCATACCCCTGAAGGACACACACTGGGACTTCACTAGATGTGAAATGTTGGAGGGATGTTTCCTGCTTTCTCTTTCTTGTGCCCTGTGACTGAGAATAAAGACCAAGAATCATCTTTGCTTAGTATAATGATATAGAGCAACTAGACCAAATAAATGTGTGGTGAAATCATTTGCAATTGTGGGATCTATGAGCATATTTTCAAACATGAAAAAGCTCATGTGCAAATGTATATTTATACATTTGGGACTGTTAATATTTCCTAATATTTTAAATATATGAAGTGACTATTATAACATTTTGTATATTTAGATCAGAAATGAAGTTTAACTGGAAAAGGAATCTTTCATAAACCTTTCAAATGTTGCCATTGTTTTTGTAACTTTATGGATAATAGCTAAAGTAATTGCAATTTTCCAAAACATAAACCTCATAGTGTTAAATGGCATTCATGTATTTGTACCACTACTTTGTTCCAGAAAGGATTTCCAGAGATATTTAAAGGGATATAAAATGGAACGAAGTAGCATAAGAAAAATCAAGTGAGTGTAATTAGAAAAATACATGTGTGGGTGTGTGTTGGTATTTACTGTGGTTTGTTTTATGGTTAACAAGATGCAAAACAACCCAAGTGGCACCATTAAATATCCAGGTTATATAAGGAGATGATAATGGTAATAGTGTATGTCAACATTTTTTGAAAATATCATAGAATAATACACATATGAGATTTTATTATAATTTTCTCATTTGAGCCTAAAAACACCCTGAAGAAAGAACATTTAACTCTACTATTTTGTTTTGATGGCTTTAAAATCAGAAAACTTATAAAATTTTTTTTGTAAAATAGACCTTTAAAACTTATTTTCCTCTGTCCCAACTCCCTATTGTTAATGTGACTTCCTTATTATAGAACTGTATACACTTAAAGACACTTTAGAGATCTAAGATGGTGGAGTAGGAAATGGAAGCTACACTGACCTCCTCCCGGGAACAATCTGGAATTACAGCTAAATTGTAGAGAAAGAATTCTGAATTAACAGCTGAACACTAGCTGGAGAGAAGCCTTATAACCAAGGACAGACAGAAGAAAACCTCGCTACAACGAAACTGGAAGGGAGTGTGGAGGAGGCACGAGAGGGCTGGCTGGGCCCATGGGCAGCAGCTGAAGTTCCAGAAGGATATTTCAGTGGCCAGTGGATCCCCCTGAGAAGAATGGGCTCTAAATCCCAAGCTGGGCTCAGCACCAGAGCCAGAGAGGAACCCAGATAACATCCAGCTGTGAAAAGTAGCAGGGTTTCTGCCTGCCTGGGAGAGACAGGTAGAGATGCAGAAAGCCTTTTAAAGGGCAAATACAGAAAAGTTCCTTTGCAGACACTTACCCTGGGCCCCAGCAGAGGGAGAGCAGAGTGGACTAGAGACATTTGAGGAGAGTCTGGGGTTGGTGACTCTTGGGAGAGAACTGAAGGATCCACCAGGATCCCTGTGCTGAGTCATTCTCCATAGTGCAGAAGTCATCTTTCTCAGGCAAAGCACTCCCCTCCAAGTGTATCAGCCTGAGGGGAAGCAATAGCCCTGCTCGCAGGAATTTTACCAAACATTTCCAGAAGAACACACACCTCTCCTCAAATTATTTCATAAAATCCAAGAGGAAGGAAGGCTCCCAAGCACATTATTTTAGAATTAACAGCATTATCTTAATTTCAAATCAGATAAAGACACTACAAAGAAAGAAACTTATAGGCCAATATCCCTGATGAACATAGATGCTAAAATCCCCCCCAAAAAATAGAAAACCAAATACAGCAATGCAACAAAAAGATCATAAACCATGACCAACTGTTATTTATTCACAGATGCAAGGTTGGTACAACATTCATAAATCAATAAATGTGATGTACCATATAAACCAAATGAAGGATCAAAGCCATATGATCATATCAACAGATGCAGAAAAAGCCTTTGATAAAGTCTAGCATCAATTTATGATAAAAACTCTTAGCAAAGCGGGATTAGAGGGAACATACCTAAACACAATTAAAGGCCATATATTACAAACCCACTGCCAGCACCATACTCAGTGGGTAAAAACTACAAGTGTTCCCCTTAAGATCAGGAACAAGACAGGGATGTCCACATTCATCTCTCTTATTCATAATAGTACTGGAAGTCCTAGCAATAGCAATCAGACACGAAGAAGAAATAAAAGGCATCCAAATTGGAAAGAAATAAGTAAAACTGCCATTATTAGCAGATAACATGATACTCTGCATAGACAATCCCAAAGATTCCGCCAAGAAACTATAAACAAATTCAGAAAAGTATTAAGATACAAAACCGATATTCAGAAATCTGTTGCACTTTTATATGCCAATGATGAAATAACAGAAAGTGAAATTTAAAAAACCATCCAGTTTACAATGCATCAAAAAGAATAAGATACCTAGCAATAAACCTAACCAAGGATGTAAAAGGAAGTTATATGATCCTGAAGAAGGAAATTGAAGATACAAATAAGTAGAAGCACATACTATGTTCATGGAGAGGAAGAATTATCGTTATTGAATTGTCTACATTACCTAAAACAATCTATATATTTATTGCAATTCCTGTCAAGATTCCAATAATGTATTTCACAGAACTAGCACAAATATTTCAAAAATTTGTGTGGAACCACAAAAGTTCCCACATAGCAACAGTGATCCTGAGAAAGAAAAACAAAGTTGGAGGAATCATGCTACATAATATGAAACTATACTATAAGATCATGGTAATCAAATAGCATGGTACTGGCATAAAACAGACATATAGATCAGTGGAACAGAATAGAGAGCCCATAAATAAACCCACAAGTTTATAATCCATTAATATTTAACAGAGGAAACAAGTGCCTACAATGGGCTAAAGATTCACTAAATGGTGTTGGGAAAATTGGAAAGATACATGCAGAAAAATGAAACTAGATCACCTTTTAAACCACACACAATAATAAAAGCAAAATGGATTAAAGATTTAAATATTAGACACAAAACCATAAAAATTATAAAAGAAACATAGGTAGCAAAATCTTGGACTTTGTTTTTAGCAATCTTTTATTAAGTATATCTCCACAGGCAAGGGAAACAAAAGAAAAAATAAACAAATGATAGTATATCAAACTAAAAATGTTTTTGCACAGCAAAGGAAATCATCAACAAAATAAGACAACCCACAGAATGGGAGAATGTATACACCAATATATCTGATTAGGGGTTCATATCCTACATTTATAAAGAAATTACAAAACTCAACACCAAAACAACCAAATTAAACAATGGGTAAAGGACCTGAATAGACATTTATCCAAAGAGGACAAACAGATGGCCAACAGACATATGGAAAGATGCTCAATGTCACTAATCATCAGAGAGATGAAAATTAAAACCATGATGAGATACCATCTTACACCTGTCAGAATGGCTATCATCAATAAATCAACAAACGACAAGTGCTGGAGAGGATGTGGAGAAAGGGGAACACTTTTGCACTGTTAGTGGGAATGCAGACTGGTGCAGCCACTGTGGAAAGCAGTATGTAGATACCTCAAAAAATTAAAAATGGATCTTCCTTTTGACCCAGTGATCCCACTTCTTGGAATACACCCCAAAGAATCCAAAACACTAGTTCAAAAGAACATAAGCACCCCTATGGTTTGCAATGCTATTTACAGTCACAAGATATGGAAGCAGCCCCAGTGTCCATCAGTAGGTGAGTGACTAAAACAACTATGGGGCATTTACACAGTGCAATACTACTCAGCCATAAAAAAGAAGAAAATTTTACCCTTGTGACAGTATGATTGTACCTGGAGAACATTATACTAAGTGAATTAAGCCAGGCAGAGAAATACAAATACCATTTCACTCATATATGGAATCTAATGAACAAACTGAACTAATAAGAAAAATGGGGGCAGATCCATAGGTGGAGAGCAGGATGACAGCTAGTGGTGGGGGAAGTGAGGGGATGGAGGAATTGAACAAAAAGGAAAATGGACTTATGGAAATGGACATCAGTGTGGTGACTGGGGGGAGTGGAGAGAGGTATAAAGGGACTAAATGGTAATGGAAAAAATACAATGAAGATTAAAACAATAAATGAGATAGATGATAGATGATAGATAGATGATAGACAGATAGATAAAGTCACTTTACAGTGTTTGGATCCTCCAATTTAAAACAATCCACCTCAAAGTCATAAGTCACCATCTGAATCCTATCTCCTAACCTTTGTTCCTTATACAATTCTCAGATGTATAAACTTTGTTAGTTTGTATCCCTGCATCCATTCTGATTTTCCTGCTCTGTGTCTGGACCTCAGAATATTGCTGGTAATGTCTGTGGTCCTAGCATCCTCGTTTCTCCCAGATCTCACTTGTGGCAGCTTTCAGGTTCCTGCCAAATTCTGCTGTAGGTAATTGTGTTAACATACCACTGGCAAGCTTCTTTGCATATGGTCACTCTGTTGTCCCACCTTGATGAGCTGCTCTAATTTCTCTCTTTTGCCCTCATTCTTCCAGGCTGTCTCAGGATTTTAATACACATTTGCTCTCATCTCTTCTGTCATATCTTTACAGTTAGGACATTTTATTCTCATTTCTCTTCCTTCTTTTCCTCTCATAGTCTTAAAATAGTAAGTTTTAAGTTACTAAAATAACTAAAAACATCTTCAAAAACAAGTTTATTCATTCATTCATTCATTCATTTATTCATTCATTCATTTTCTCTGCTTTGTAAACATTGCCACAATCCATCAGGGCTAGAAATAATGTTACAATAGGATATAATATGTTTCAAATATTACAGGGGCTCAGAGGAATTTGGAGAGGGTATGGGGTGAGAATAGCAACTTTGCCAGCAATATATGTCATTTCAACTAGATCTTGAGGGATTTATAGGACAATATGGCAAAAAGGTCTTTAGAGGAGAGGGGAAAGCAAGGATACAAAGTTGGAAGGCATGAAACTTGATATAAAGAGGAGTGTTAAACATTTGGATGGGAACAGAGTGCCAGGCTTAGAAGACAAGTGGTAGGAAATGGCACTGGTCCTGTAGGTTGGGGTTTATTACAGAACCCAGGTGCACCTGAATTGAAAATCCATCCTCTTAACTGTTTTGCATTATTCTCCCAGGAAGTTATGCCAAATTTTATCTATAATAAATCCATAATCTAGTTCAGAAGCTAGTTTACTCTAAGACATAGGAGTCTGCACTATCAGATGTTATAATGTAGGCTTTGCAAACTCAACTATCTACAGTAACCTTAATCAGTAGCTCTATGAGACTGATGCAGCAGCTTTATGGAGCTCTGTGAAATATGGAGAATGAATGTACCATTGAAACATGACTGCCTCTTCTTAGATCTACAGATCAATCTCATGAGAAATGCCAACTCCTTTTCTAGAAATCCTGGAAATCCAGATGTTAGTTAACAACTAATTTTAAATTTTACTTATTTTTATTTTGAATTTTTTAGTTTTCATTATTTATTTATTTAAGAGAAGGGAAGGGAAGGGAAGGAGAAAGAGAGGGAGAGAAATATTGATCAGTTGCCTCTTGCATGCTCCCACCCACCTGAGTACCTGGCCCACAAACTAGGCCTGGGTCCTGACAAAGAATCAAAAAGGCAAACTTTTGGTTTGTAGGAAAATGCCCAATGTACTGAGCCACACCAGTCAGGGCTAATTTAAATTTTTAAATGTGGGCTAATACATTGGGAACCAAACCAACAAGTAGTCCATATTTGGCTCTCCAGCAATCAGTTTATTGTCTCTGTCAGAGGACCAGAAGTTTTCTCTTTCTGGGAGTCAAAGTCCATCATAGAAACATGTTAAAAACAGCAGGAACAAAACTAGAATGCTAATTAAAATCCTTCAGTTAATTGCTTCAAATCTGATTGGTGTGAAATTCAGCATTCTTCATAACTGGCCAGGCCCGGTGTGGTCTGGCAACTCCTCAGATCTCCAGCTTCCTGTCAAGGCACCTTCCTCTTTAATCTCTGAGGTCCACCCATAACACTCTTCTAGTTTCTAAGAAGTGCTAAGGTCCTCCCCATCAGACATTTGCACATGTTTTGCCTTGGCTTAGAATGTGTTTCTTCTTTTTTTTCCAAGGGATAATTTTTTTGTTTTCTTACTTACTTGTTTATTTGTGTGTTATATTCACAGAGTGTGTTTAGGAAAATGAACATCTCCAGGAAACCTTAAGTGTTGCTTCCTGCATCTCTTTGGAGCCTTTATAGCTGGTAGTCAGGTGAGGAAAGTGTTGAATGTTAATATGTAAAACAATAGTTAACAGTGCAAGAGCTTCCCATGGATTATTTAATGTATTCTTTTCTTTTATAATTTCATGAACCATACAAATATTTCTCTAAGTTTATATTTTCTTTAAAACTAATCTGCTTACTTCTTTTTTTAATTAACTTTCAATATACTTCAATAATAATATTACCACTAACATTAAATTAATGCACAAGCAGATCTAATAATTTTTGATATCATAAATTATTTTTCTTAATTTTAACTTTTTAATTATATTTTATTGTTTATGCTATTACAGTTGTCCCAATTTTTCCCCTTTTCCCCCCTCTCCAGCTTGCCCCACACTCCCATAGTCCCCACATGGTTGTCCATACCTATGAGTCATTCATATATCTTCTTGGGCTGCTCCCTTCACCTCCTTTCCACCAGTCCCCACCTCCCCATTCCCTTCTTATGGCTGTCAGTCTGTTCCATGTTTCTGTTCCTCTAATTCAATTTTGCTCATTAGTTTATTTTGTTCATTAGATTCCCCATATAAGTGATATTATATGGTATTTCTCTTTCACTGACTTGCTTATTTCACTTAGCATAATAGTCTCTAGGTCCATCCATGCTGTTGCAAAAGGTAAGAGTTTCCTTTTTTTTACTGCTGCCTAGTATTCCACTGTACAAATGGATCATAGCATTTTTTTCCTTTTCTTAAAATCCAGGATTAAATGCCACTTTGTCCTCTCTTAAACTTCTGCTCAGGCCACTCTGCCGTTTTCTTCAGGACTTCTCACTATTAAAACTAAATAAGTATTTAAATTTATTATTCCCACTATTCTTTAGCTCCATGAGGTCAGTTTTTATCATCATGGAGGAGAGCACCTTTCACACAGTAGGTACTCATTATTAGTTGAATAAATAGATTAGGGATCCTTCTGTTCACAGATCCTATATCACATTTAGTATTTCTTGTAAGATTTAAATAAGTTAATCCATGCCATATGTTTAGCACAGAGCTAGGAATATAGTAGTTGTTCAGTTAGTGTGTTGTATATTCTTAGATACATGTTTTCACTTCCATGGTTAGAAACAGAAAAGAAAAAGATAAGGCAAAACACAACTTATATTTTCTAATACAATTCTCAAGGTGGATTTCCTCAGATGTCTTATATCAGGTTCCCTGAAAAACAGACCTCAAGGCATGAGTTTAGGTGCAATATCATAACTTTGGATGTACACCCAGGAAGCATGGCAATGGAGTAGGGAGTTGAGGCAGGATGGAAGGAAAACCAATAAGCTTCTCAATTAGCAAATCACCATTGTGCTCCATTCTGCTAGAGACACCTTAAAGCAAACATTGTTAAACATAATAACCTTAGGGTTGTCCCACCAATGAGCAAAACAGCTAGTTTATTGTTATATAAACTTCTGTCCCTTGATGGTTGAGAGTAGTCACTAAGAAATGATAAAAGAAAATCCTTAGGCTTTTTTAACGGATTTATTTATACTTTATTTATTTATTTATAATTTTCCCCCCATGATCACTGTTCTTTTTTTTAAGAATCACACATGCTTTCTTCATAATAAGTGTTCGTTTTTCTTAGTATTATCCTAAATCGGTACAACATTTTTTGTAAAAAAAATTGTAGAAAATATGCACGCCCTTTGATCCACATCATCTACCTCAAGTAGTTTTTTGTTATATGTGCTATTAGTTTTCTTATTTTACAAATATATTAACTTTTGTGGAAATTTAGAAAACAGAAAAACATGTAGAGAATAAAATTTAGCAACATTGTCACAACACAGATACAAATTAGTAAATATAAAATATTTATCTTTTTTCAAAAATAAATTTTTCTTACCCATGTTCAAATTTTCTTTCTATATCTTTTTATAACAAACCTCTGCTCATTTTCATAAGGCTCATTTGTAATAATGGTGCTATCCTAAAATATTCTGAAGCATACTTAATCAGAACTTATCAATTTTAAAACAACTATAGAATACTAAGGCCCATAATATTTTCTAGGATTAGTTACATAATCAATAAATTTTAAAATGGCTAGTAATGGAGAGGAGGAATGGGAACAACTATAATTAAACAACAAAAAAATAAAAACATAAATTTTAAAATGGCAATTAAAAAGGAAAGGCATTAATGTCAAACCAACGTATTTATTTCCCAGATGAATAGCTCAGGTTAACTATAGATATTTCTCTTAAAATGTCGTTAGTGCCAATCATGCATCATAATACTTCAGTGGCTTTTATTACAATGTACCACCCTGCCCTCCTCTTCCTCCTTCTCCATACCTTATTTTCGTGTCCCCTGCGTGTCAAAATTGTCAAAACTAAGGCGACAACTCTTAACATGCAGGGTCCAGAGACATCTATACTACATGTCTTATTTCCTATCTTCTACTCTTCACATTTCCAACCCCCACTCTTCTCACCCTTTCATCTAAAACTAATTCTTACATCTTTGGCTGATTTCCTTTTCTTTCTGTTTCAGAGTAAAAATGATGCTCTCCAGTCAGCATTGAAACTTGGTCTCTTCCATGGAAAAAGAAAACACAAAAGCAAAATTCTGTCTTTGTGTCCAAGTTCTCTAATTACCAACCCATCTTGTTTCTGTTTACAACAAATGTTACCAGAGGACTCCTTTAACTGTCCTCAGACCTCATCTCTCCTTCACTCCTCAGCCCTTCATTGTGTTTGCTCCAGTGACCTATTCTGAGCAGGGCTAAGAGCCAATTGTTTCAAAATCGAGTCATAGCTGACAGCATTTTTCATTCCTTTTGGCTGCCATGATACCATGATTATTATTTTTTGTTGTTTAGCTTCTCTTATTTTGTTTGGTTTTACTTAGTTTTGTTTTCTGCATAGCCTCGCTACTAAGCTCCCTCTGTTTTCTCTCCATCTCCACGTATTTTATGGTTTCTTTCTCAGCCTTCCCCTTAAGGGGTACTTGGGGGTCTAGGCAAGCCTCCTTTAAGGTTTTTTTTTCATTTGTTTTTTATAATTAAATTTATTGGTGTTAAGCTGGTTAATAACATCATATAAGTTTCAGGTGTACAACTTTATAACACATCATCTGTATATTCCATGTACGCTTACCACCCAAAATCTAGTCTTCTTCTGTCACCTTTGTCTATTCTACACACTTTGACATAGTTCCAAAACTTCAACTCTTATTTTTAATGACTACAAAAATCTATAACTTTACTCCACATGGCCTTCCTGAGCTTGATAACATCTATTAGTTCATTAAAAAATTATCCAGTGAATGTTAATAAGCAAACTGCTACATGCTGAGAACTCAACAATGAGCAGGAAATAAGAGCTTAAATTTTGGTGGTGAATATACACAACAAATAAATACGCAGATAAATTTTTAAAAGGCAATTTCTATGGTTATAAGGGCTAAAAGAGGACTAAGAAACAAAACAGGTGTGATTGAATTACCAAGGAGATAGTGGTTAGTTTGGAGAAGGTAGCTCTGAAGCTGAGAAGAGATGAAATCAGGCAAGAATTACTGTTGAAGAAGATTCCATGAAGAATCAGCAGGTACAGATGCTTTGAGGCAGGAAAGAGGTTGACGTGTTTGAGGAACTAAACAGGGATCAGTGAATCTGGATGTAGAAATTAGGGTATGAATGACATGGCATGAAATTGATGAAGTATACTTCAGTCACAAAGAAGTCTGGGCCCATAATCCAGAATTTAGATTTTATTTCAAAGGCAATGAAAGCCACTGAAGCATTATTTAGCAAGAGTCAAATACATTATTTTTAAAAACTTCGTTTTTGAGGTAAAGTGCAACTAGAGAAAATTACAGGTACAGTGAGCATATAGCTCACTTAAATTTTATGAATTGAATACATGCACATAATCAGTATCTATGCCTACAAATAAAATCTTCCTCCTATCCCAGATGTCCCCTCATGTTCTCTTTCAGTCACTACCTGTTCCCTGTCCCCTGCACAGAGTAACACTGTCCTGATTTCTAACATTGATTCATTTCACCTGTTTTTGTAATTGTGAATGTAATTGTATACAGAGTACATGAATTATAAGTGTACAGTATATCATGAAGTAAATACTCATATAATCAGCACCTGATTTAAGAAATAGGGCATTTTCAACATCCTGCTAGGCATCCATGTGACACTTCAAAAACAGCTTCTTTCCTCCCTCTTGGATAACAACTATCTGGATTTTTATAATAATCACTCCACTTAAATATGAATCTCTAAACACTATAGTATAGTTATTCCTGTTTTTGAACTTGTTCAGTATTATATTTAAAAAATTGCTAATAGATGTTATGTGAACTATATATTCTAAAACATGAGTATATGGCAATCTGTTCTTATAACAGATATTTGTTTTTCTTACATTTTTAAATAATATTAAATAAATAATCTTGTACCTATATCTTAATGCAAGTCATAATATCTCAACTTTGGCACTGTTAAGGATTGGGGCTGAATAATTCTTTGTTGAGAACATGTATTTTTTTAACTGAGCGGTATTTAATAAAACAAGTATGATAAAATATTATTTTGGAATCTAGATATTGGTTATATGAGAATTCATTGTAAAATTATTTCAGCTTTTCTTCATGTTTAACATTTGTATTACAAAGCTTGGAAAGGAAAAGACGTGCAGAACATAGTGGGAATCTACTGACAGTAAAGGTTTCTAGACTGGAGGATTGTCAATGCTCTTCACAAACAAATGTACATTACGAATATCTCTTGGAGAACAGAGACATAGTCACCCAGGTATTATGTATTTTCTTTTTAACTTTTTTGCAGGGAGGAAGTAATGGGGGGAAAATGGGGAAAGGTTTTCAGGAGCATATATAAAGGATACATGGACAAGACCAAGGAGGGATAGGGTCAAGTGTGGGAAGTGGGGATGGCTGGGGTGGGGGGGGAGTTGTGGAGGGGAAATGGAGGCAATTGTACTTGAACAATAAAAAAAGTTAAAAAATACATGATACCTGGGAGGATGTCTTATATCAATTTATTGTAGTATCACTGTTCTCTACCTACTAAATGTTAGTAGCGCTTTCCAACCAAGCTGTGAAAACAAAATATGTGCCCAGATATTGATAAATGTCCTCTGGAGCAGAATTCATCCCTAGTTAAGAACTACTGATGTACGTATATACACATCTCTTCAAGGATGTACAACTGGGGTGGAATTGCTATTACTCGTCACTTTTAAATCCACAGAGACTACTAAACTATTTCTTAAAGTGATATTCCCATTTGTATGACTACTCTCATATATAAAGCTCTCATTTTATAACATTCTTGTGGCACTAGATATTATCAGGTTTTTAAATATTAGCCATTCTGGTATGTTCACACCAAAATTTCATTGTTTTAATTTGCATTTCTCTCATTATTAATGGGATTGTCAATCTTTTTTTAATATTTATAAGTTACATGAACTTACTCTTTCATGAAGTGACTACAAATCTTTTGACCATATTTCTAATGGATGGTATATATTTTAAATGTTGCGCGTGGGTCACCGGCCAGCAGTGACCACGGAACGCTGTGGATGGCTCGCCGAAAAACACGTGAGAAACAAAACACACATGCACAGAGACAAACTAGTTTCTGTGGGGAAGTAGGAACGAAATGGCCACCCCCCTAATGGGGAGGGCCCTGATTTACAGTCCATACCTGCTTTTATTGGGCTCATTTTGCATAATAATTCAGGTAAAGTACAGTACTCATCAGGGGGAAGTAAGGAACCATAGAAAACAAGGAACTCTGCTGGTCTATTGAGTGGGGGTCAAAGAGCTGTAAGACTTTGAGGAACCAACTTCCTCCTTGGACCCCTCTCATTCAAATGAGAGCATTCTAAACAAAGAAGGTTTCACAGTAATTTACATGTCCTTTCTTAGGCCTGATCACCCAGGGAATCTGCCCCTTTTCAGCACAGAGCTGTACCACCACCCTGTCATTGTTTCAGGCTTAGCACGGGAACTAAGGCAATAAGATTTTCTCCCAGACGATGAGAACTCAGGCTATGTCAAAGCCGAGGAGCAAGGGTCCGTCACCCTCTTTTGCTGCAGCCCCCAAAGTCCTTCTTTTGGGGGGCCTCCCAAAGTGATCGTGCCTGCCTTAGGTCGTTCCCCCCGTGGGGAATCTTACCCATCTTTGGCTAACCGACCAAGCTTTGGGGGGTTCAGTTATGAATAAAGCAGCAGAAGCAGCATTCCTGCCAGGGAGACAAGCCCTTGTCTCCTTGCTGGCTTACGGTTCCAAGGGCGTTCCCTTAGCCTTAACCTAGGCGGGGGTTTCAGCTTCTGATACCAGTCAGGGCGGTTCCCAACATTTAAACAGTGATTTGTGGGAGTTTTATTATTATTAAAACACATTCTGGATATAAGACCCCTTTTTGCTCTGTCTGTATAAGCATTCATGTGTGCACACACACATATCTTCTCCGATCAACGGTTTACCTGATAATACGATTTTATAATAGAAAAAGGCAAAGGCCAAGAATAGCCAGGATGCTCTTGGAAAATAATAAGCTCTTAGGCAAAGGTGATAACAACTACACCACAGAAATGTGGCAAGAATATGGTGGAAAAACAAGTACTACTCAACATAATATGTACTAAAGTCACATTAGGACAGTCTGGTATTGTTTCAGCTATAGATGAACAGACCAATTCCCCAGACAAAGTCACACACATTCATATGTTTGACTTAAGAGAAAGACAGCATCATAGAGCAGTGAGGAAAGTCTCATATTTCAATAAATGAATCTGGGAAATTATTGGGAACTGCCCTGCCTGGTTTCAGAAACTGTAACCCCCCCATGGCTAAGGCTGAGTGAGATACCTTGAGACCCTCAGCCACTAAGGAGACAAAGCTTATCTCCCTGGCAAGGGTGTTGCCTCTGTCCCCTTTCACTTCACCCTGCTTGGCCCCGAGTGGATGACAGGTTAGCCAATGATGGGTAAAATTCCTCAAGGGAGGGGCAACCTAAGACAGGCATGATCACAAGGGAGCCCTCAGGGAAGGACTTGGGGCACTATAGAAAAAGGGGGTGATGGACCCTCGCCCCTTGGCTTTGACATAGCCTGAGTCCTCATTCTGTCTGCAAGAAGTCTCCTAACCCCTTGGCTGCCTTGCTTCCCTTGACTGACTTAAGCCTGAAACAATGCCAGAGGTGAGTGTGGTCCTGTGCTGGAAAGGGCCAGTTCTCCCAGGGAATCAAGCCTAAGAAAGAATGCATAAAATCCTGTGAAACCTGCTTTGCTAATACATTCAATTTAAATGATAAGGGTCCAAGCATGAAATGAGTTTGTTCCCCACAGTTTTATGGCCCTTTAGCTATCTGATCCTGACTCTGAGTAAGCCCTCATAGTTCTTTGAGTGTTATCTATTGTTTGATCCTTACTGCCTGACAATGATTGATGAACTTTATGTATATTCCCTGTATTCCTATGCAAGTGAACCCAATAAAAACCCATTGAGGAAGAGGCTCCCAGCCCTTCTCCTTTGAGAGATTGGCCACCTTTCCTTCCCAAGGAGATCATATCTTGGTAGACTTATTCTCATCTGTGACAGCTAGGGGGTCCCTGTGGGCAGAGCCCACACAGGAAATTAGTAGACATTTAGGGAGATAAAAAGAAATTCATACCTTATACATACATAAAAATCCAATCTGGGTAACTTGTAGACCTTATGTTTAATGCAAAACTATAGAGCATTTAGAAAATATATGAAAATATTTTAACAACCTTGGTGTTTTTAACAAACTGTAGAAATGATCCCTGAGAGTATAGTTTTGTTTTGTTTTTTAATGGGACATAAATTTCAAGATAAACATAGATAGATTTGACTAATTTAGACTAAGAAGTATTTACCTGAGCCTCGTTTTTGTTGATGCCCCTCTTGAATGGTGTTTCCCTCTCTCTTCACATGGCTGACTCCTTTACCTCCTTTACTCAGCTTTCACAATTTTAGTGAAGCTTTATTTGGCCACTCTACAGAAAACTGTAGTGCCTGCTCCCCCATCTACTATTCACATTGCCCATCTTCAGTTCCTAGCTATTTTTCTTTTTCTTTTTTTTCTTAGCACTCAGCACCATTTAATATGGTAAAGCCATAGGTCAGAAAATTTTGCCATTTTAATTTTAATGCTATATTCCAAGCATCTAGTCTAGTAGTGCCTGGCAAATAGTAGGCACTTAATAAATATGAGTTGAATGAATACACTCTTCCAAACTTTCTGTGGCTCGTATTTTTTTTCTCACACACCCAGTGCTCAATAGAGAAAGTTGTGCCTGTGTCCCTTATCAGATGGCCCTCCCACCTGAAGTTCACATCCAACCCAGTCATAAGCGTGTCTTGAATGTGTTTCTATTCATGTTCACTGATAACCCCTAGTTCGGATTGCCTTCATCTTTCACCTAGCCACCTTTAGAGTGGGCTCACTCCATTTCTTTTCTCACATTATAATCCTTTCACTGCAGCCTGAGTGAAATCATCTTTAGATGATTCTAAGAAATCACCTTTATTTCAGTGTCTCTCATTTGTCCTCAAGAGAAAATGTATGTTCTTTAATGATATGCCCCAAAACCTTCATTTCTTTTTTTAAGATTTTATTTATTTATTTTTTAGAGAGGGGAGGGAGGGAGAAAGAGAGAGAGAGAAAGAGAAACATCAATGTGTGGTTGCTGGGGGTCATGGCCTGCAACCCAGGCATGTACCCTGACTGGGAATTGAACTTGCGACACTTTGGTTCGCAGACCGAGCTCAATCCACTGAGCTATGCCAGCCAGGGCAAAAACCTTCATTTCTTCATTCTGTGGAGCCATCTTTAGCCCAGTTTTGTAAAGTCCACTCCCAATATATTTCTCCCTATATCCTATCTGTGTACTTGTCTCATTTTTACTCCCCCTTTAAGTTTCAACTTGAATGTTTCTTCCAGGCAGCCTTCTCACTCCCTTTGATGTCCTGTGTAAGTTCTTTCCCCCTTTCCCCATAGGTTACCACAGCCACTTATATTTCAATCATGACACTTTATCACGCAATATTTGATGACCTGGATCTGTGTGTCCCCCCCACTAAGTGTAAAGAAGATGACTGTAAAGACCCTGGCTCCGTTGGACTTGATCAGGGTTTCTGGTGCTTTCCAAATTCCAGCAGTATGACAGTTAGGTGCTCAGCAAATACATGTAGAATGAATAGTGCCCTCTCTACTCCACAGAAAAACCTGAGTTTGAGTTTACAATAGAGAGAATCAACTGACAATGGAGTGTGAAATTAAAAACAAACAGGGCACTATGGTCAGAATATGTGTCTTTGTGCACACAACTGCATGAACATACATGATCAGCATGGTCATACTGAGTATTTTCTAGATATCATTTGCAATTTTATTTTTATTTACTTTTTGCAAATTTATTTTTAAAGATCTTATTTATTTTTATTTTTATAGAGATGGTGAAAGAAAAAGAGAGAAATATCAATGTCAGAGAGAAATATCATGTATCCCGACTAAGACCAAATCCATGACCTAGTCATGTGCCCTGACGAAGAATCAAACCAGTGACGTTTCTCTCTGCAGTACAATGCCCAACCAGCAGAGCCATACTGGTCAGAAAGATATTATTTACAATATTAAAGAGTTAAGAATTTATCATGATTAATATTTTAATAAGCACTGAAACAAATTGATAGAGCTATTTTTCTTTTATTTTTCTCCAGCATTATTAGTACTTTCAACACCTGAAATAGATTAAAACAGACATAAAATGTTAATTATCATAAACTATTCATTCCAAAACATTCAGATTTTGTCTATTCCTGAAAATATTATTTTGAATTTATGTAACATTTTAACCTGTTTGAAATATAGCTCACATTAATAAATTAATAATGATGTCAAAATACCAAGTAATATTCCTATTTCTAAATTTAATAACTCAAATAAAATCTACAATTGTTTGCAAAAAGATCACCACCCAAAAATATCAAGGTAAACTGCTTTCAATGTTTGTCCTCTTCCTGCCAATTCATTACTCTAGAAAATATCAGGAAAAATTAATTCAATGCAAGTCATAACTGCTGATAAAAAATGAATTAAATCAAGGCCCTTTCCAAAATCATATCCCTCCTAAAAATTATCATATTTCTTCTAAACTGAATATAGCAGTGAAATTAAAGATAAAAGTTATGAGGTATACTCCAGAATATGGAGCAAAACTGTACTTAGATCCAGAGCTCATCCTATAGAGCCAGTAGTTCCTAACATCTGGTAATATTGGGGAAATATTTGATAACAGTCCTGACAATCACTGAGGAGGATGCAGTGAAAAGGGTACACTTAGGCACATATGGTGGGAACTGCCCCCTATTCAGGCCCTCTGGAAATTAATATGCTTCCAGATTGACAAAATTGCTGGGTGTGATCTCTCTCTAGAGTCCAGGGAATTTCCTCTGGGACAGATTGGCGCTAGGACATATGTGTCAGGACACTTGCGGAGGAGAGACTGAATGGATGAAAGTGATACAAGTTGTCTGATGATTACAGAAAGTGAGACATTCTTCATCTTTCAGTGGGTGGAGGTCATTCTGCATGGAGAAACACGAGCAGATTCTGTCATTGTAAAAGGTCACCCAAGAGCACTGGCATCCCCTGAATAAAAGTCTCAGCCACTAAAACTGTTAGAAACCACTTCTCTACTCCTACCAGTGACTCTAAGTTGTACACTGACACGTTAAAAGAGAATGTTTAGTATAGTATATAGGGAAGATGGATTGAAATATACTAAAGCATATTTATAAAGGACTGTTTTTCCAATGCCCACTATTACTCTCAAAATGAAATTTTGATGATAAAAATAATGCTGTTCAGGGTTCCTCAAATATATGTTAAACTGGTTCTCCGAAAAACTGGCAGTTGTTATTTTGTCAACCAAGCAGTGTTAAATTTAAAAGAAAATTATGTATGTTTTTCTCTGGGTATATATATGATTCATGCATTACACATTTACATGGAACAAGAAGTTTCACAGAAATGCAAATGTTTTTATTGTTGTGATATTTTGTGGCAATGACAGTACTTCCAGAGACATCTCATTCCCAGCACAGAGGGGTTATGGATCAACTAAGAAAGCCAGAGAGAGGAAATGCCAAACACACACACAAATGTAACTAAAGGGAAGTACTGTCCAAACCCTAGACATATAGAAAATACTGTCAAAGAAGCAAACCTGTCAGCTTGACTTTACAATATCTG
Organism: Phyllostomus discolor; assembly: GCF_004126475.2. Classification (NCBI taxonomy): domain Eukaryota; kingdom Metazoa; phylum Chordata; class Mammalia; order Chiroptera; family Phyllostomidae; genus Phyllostomus; species Phyllostomus discolor. Next base: position 138,560,345 of record NC_040903.2, on the reverse strand, counting down.
ACAACACAATAAAACACTGAGCTTTCTGTTTTTGCTGTTTTCCACTACCACAATCACAACAGAGGCTTATGCTATTTTAACTAGAAGTAAATATAGAGATATATACACATAAATATATACACATATATAATCTATTTAAATATAGAATCTCACTGTTTTCAATTTACAAAATATTAAAATTCATTTTTCTCAGAATAGTTGGAACATAAGCTACACTGATTAACTAAATGCTATATTTGCCTTAACTGAGATTTATTATATGTAATGTGTTGTATATCCAATTTCAAAGACTGTGAATATGTTGAATAAACACAATATACTCATACCCTAAATATCTTTAATCTTTTTCATTTTAGATGATTTAAAATATGCTTGAATATCTTTTAGTTATTAGAATAATTAATAACTTAAATTTTGTTAAAATATTAATAAACATTAAATCAGAATGCTATTTAGAGTTTAAACTGCTAACAAATAAAGTGAGAATGTTCTCTTATTTGAAGTACAGTTGTATTATTTATCTTTATATTTGAGATTGACGTATATAAATTTTGGTTGTTCAAGAGATGATCACCTAATGTCAGATTTAAAAAATTCCAGACCTTACTTTTTCTTTCTGCCTTTGAATATTTATCACCTTGTCACAACTCCATTATAGAGGAGTCAGGACATTTTTACAATGGAAAACAATACATAAAATTACATAAAATAACATTTATAACATACAACATGCTTTGGGTCTAATGTATTCCCCATTTTCAGATAAGAAAGCTCAGTTCTAGGGCTTTAAAGGACTTGTTCAGATGCACAAAGCTGATAAGTGGTAAACTCCTAAACTATCAGGACTGACTAAAACACAATTATTTTGTCTTGTAAAATGGTCCAATAAACAATTTTATACCTATTTAGAAGTTTAAAAGTCAGGACAATGCCTCCTAACTTTGAATAAAATGGGGTTCTCTAAGTGGTAAAATGATGTTTCTGGAACAGGGCAATTTTCAGAGATTTTTTATATCCAGCAGCAATGGGCTGAGAGCCAACTGAGCTAAGATACAAGGGTGGCAGCCTCAGGTGGGATTTGAACCCAGGCTCTCTGGCCCCAGAGTTCACACTTATAAATACTGTTCCATCATGCTTTTACTGTTGGTCACTTTTGCCAATTACTAGAAATGGTATTAAAGTGGTTTGTAAAAAACCCTTCATGCTATTGATTAAACTCACATCTGCTTTTGCTCCCTGTATTGAAAAATATCTGTTTCTTTTCATACCATAAAGTATTGTCAGTCAGTCATAATTTTATCTAAAATTCCGAAAGAAAATAGTTATATAACATTAGTAACAATTTTCTTATCCAGTCAGATGAAGTACTGGTATAATGTGATATTTCTATAAATAAAAATTTCCTTTATAACTTGTTTAAAACTGAAGATTAACAAAAAAGACATACAGTTTTGAAGTAGTGACTTCAAGTGACTTAATATTAACTAATAAATAAGAATGAGTTCTAAACATCATATGAGCTGAATGTAAATGGTAATTGTAAAGGTCTTAAAAGTGCTTCATTTTCTTACTTAGATAACCATCTCCCTGAAATTATTAACTATATTATGAGTTTTATCTACAATCTTGTTGAAGGTAATTCATATTACAGGGATCCCAGGCTTACTTTATTATGAATTACTTTACATTCCACACAACACAAATTCAAATTAGCATTTTCTTTTAGGTAACTTAAAGATTCATTTGATACAGATTGATAGAGCTTTACAATTCTTTAGCTCTCAGAAGAAAGAAACTCAATCAAACACAGTATAATGATGCCCCTGGATAATTATGATGAAATAATAACTGACCTTAGCCATGTACTAAAATGTAACATCTTGAATTCAGTTGCCAATATAAACTACAATTACCAAATCACTCGGTGGTTTAGAAATCAAACCATATTCTTTCCAGCTATTCTTCTGGCTTGGCAATACCTTCTAAATTTCAGGCTTACTCAGGTCTGCTGTAGTGTAGCAACTGTCTGCATTTATTGACAAGCAAATATTTTCTGATCTGTTGCCACAAAGGAAGGATCACCCAAACTGGGAGGCCAGATTAAAAATTGAAATCCTGTCAAATGTCCAATTCTCAGCATGACTTATTATTATGTATTGTCATTTTCTGTACCCACAGAGTTAAGTCTTGTTAATTTTAGCACATTTAAAAGAATCCTAAATCATGGGTTTAAAGCTAATCGGGCTGAACAGACATTTATTTATCCAGCAAAGCAGGCCAATAAACAATTCTGTTTCCAAATGCTAATTTAGAAGTTTCAAAGTCAAAGAACGTATTGCTAATTTTAAGTGAAATGGATTACTTCAAGTAGGCAGAAAAACAAACATACACATGCTAAAAAGTATTCTTGCACAATCCATCTGAGGCCCATGTTTACTGATAAAACATGGAGAACTTCAGCTTTTCGGTTTCATGAAAGGGCAAGTCCTTGGGAAGGTAAGAAAAAGGCATAAAACTGTTTGCAGTGCCTAGTTATTTATTTTTATTTTTATTGATTTTACTTATTTTTATTGATTTTTGAGAGAGACATCGATGTGAGAGAGAAACAATGATCAGTTGCCTCCACTTGAGCCCTAACCAGGATTTACACCCTCAACCTTGCGATGTATAGGGACAACGCTCCAACCAGCTAAGCCACTGGCCAGGGCTGCTTCAGGTTTCTAAATCTGAAACAAAATCTATGCCTAAAAAACGTTAACTGGACTTAATGTCTAAGAGTTTATAATGTTTGGCACAATGAATTGCCTGATGTTTACATTGAAATCTTCCCTGTTCTTTTTTCTTTTTCTTTTCTTTTCTTTTCTTTTCTTTTCTTTTCTTTTCTTTTCTTTTCTTTTCTTTTCTTTCCTTTTCTTTCCTTTTCTTTCCTTTTCTTTCCTTTTCTTTTCTTTTCTTGTATTTAGTCATTAATGTAAGGTTAAAAGAGAAGAGACAGTGAATACTGATTCCCTTAAATGGAGTTTTCAGAAAGTCAAGAATTTACCAAGTCAGGAATGCTTTAATTTACAATACTGTGAAACCCCGTGATACACTAAAATAGTACATTATCAAAAGTACCAAACTATTGGGAAAAAGATGTTAATGTGATGATATTTCTAATTTTAGTCTATTCCTATATTACCGTCCCATAGCACCCTTCCCCCAAGGAGATCAGGATGCTTTATATTTAGGAAAAGACAGAAATGCAAGTCAAAGTGAAATTTCCCCCAGAATTATATCTAAAAGATTAAGTCATAGAAAGAAAAGATAAATGACACTAGGAAAAAATAGAAAACTGAGCAATGGGAATCCATGTAGGTCCTGGCAAGCTGTTATGTTTTTGCTAACTACCTTCTCCAAATTTAATGGTAAAAATAGACAACAGATGCTGTCCAAGGTAGACCTCATGTCTAGTCCAGTCTAATGTGTCTTTATATAGCACTGTAATTTGACCATTTCCATCAGTCTCCAGAATCATCAAGGCTTAGTTTATAGTTTCTCTTAGAGAATCATAAAAATATCCAGTCTTGTCTTACAAGTTTTATTTGGCATGTGTGATTTTGTAACTTTGATGGTGGCAGGGATGGTCACTCAGTACTTTCAGTTATTATAGACATATTTTGGAGCTCAGATATTTCACAGAAATTAAGGGATTTATTCTATTTGGGTATGATAAATGTTTTGTGATGTCAAAAGAGGCCAATACTTGCAATAATTAGAAAACTCAAACATAAATTTTATTTTCACTTATCTAATGGTATCTATATATAGACATGAATTGAAATGGCCTATGTTCAAATCATGCTGTATTAACATCCACTGGTTACCAATGGAATTACCCTGGGCAAGCTATTTAATCTCTCTGTACTCCAATTTCCTCATCTGTTCAAATGAACACATAACATTTTCTGCCTCATAAGTACTGTGAAGATTATGTGGCACATATAAATAGCATAATTAATTTATCTACTAAATGCATAGTAGATATTTTGGTTCAGTCTATAAATAACAGTGAAGGAAATTGATTCATCACCCCTTGAAAACACTATGCCCTGCTTCCAGAGACTAGCATCGCATAGTTTGGGAATCATAACTATACTAGGTCTCTCCTTAGGGTATCTTGTGATAAATTATGACACAAGAAAGAGTTTGTAGGGTTGTATTGAGGGATAGTAAAAGAATACAAACCATTAATTTGCTCAAATCTTGATTATTAAAAAATTGCTTTGTTTGACATAGACCTAAATAAGCTACTGTGCAAATACAGTAAAGAAACAACCATGTTCATTTCTATCTTCTACTCAACAACTTTTTGTAGTTCTCTGAAGTAAGCCACAGGGACATTTGATAGAAATAACAGCTGAACTTATGTCATGTTTCTTTAGAAGACTGCAAAAATTTTTCTAAATAGAGGCTACATACATTAAAATATTGAGAAGTATGAAAGTTTCATACCTTAGGATAGTTAGAGAATTTTGATCAAGTTTCTTGAAAGAACTGGGTAACACTGCAAGAGGTACTAGAAGACTCCTTCATATGTTTTTCCTATGAATGCCTCCTAGAGGTGGGGCTGAGAACCCTGGGCCATGCAACTAAGTCTAGCCCTGGGATTTGAGATTGGTCCTCAGCTGTGTACCAATCTGACATGAGACTGATCTTAGGCTGGACAAAAATATCAATACAACCTCTAGCATATATCCAACACAGTAAGTCTTAATATTTTGCATTCTCATTATAAATAATAAAGTCAGTCAAAGACTTGAAGATGTATCTTATCCATTCCTTAATTATGTTGATTCCAATAAGTAGACCTGAGTTGATTCACAGAACATGCTCCCTGAGAAGGTATCAAATTTGTTCAAACAGGTAAAGAACACTTATGAATATTCAGGCATCCCCTCACCTTCCACAAATCCCTAGTGAACTGAAGGTTTTATGGGCAACAATGATTCTTAAGCAGTATTTCTAAACATATAACGTCTGTTGGAAAATATAAATAATTAATTGTTATCTTTACTATCAGGTAAGTTGCTGTAATTTAAAACTCAAACTACTCTGTCTCCCCGCTCAGATTTTTTCATATCCTGTTCATTTACACCCTCTCCTCAAAGACTTTCTCAAGATTAAATGAACGTTCTGAATCCTCTAATGGGTATTGTCAGTCTGGCTGCTCTCCCAGGTGCAGAGTCAGCACTTTGAAAACCAGCACTTTTCTCCATTAATTGATAAATGACACCCTTTCCTGGGTTCCCAGTCAGGGAGATAGGAATAGCAGTTTGGCTACACTGTGGAGCTTTACAAACACATACACACTACTGAAATTCTAGTTCTTTTCTAAAGTAGAAAAACAATCTAATAAAAAATATAAACATTATAAAATATTTTGTCTATATGATAGTTCCACACAGCTAGGAACAATTGAATTTTTCTATCCTTAGTTCTAGCAGCTTGTACCCAATCATTCATTCATTCATACATTCAGTCAACAACTTGAGTGCTTATCAGGCATTGAGCTCTGTAGATACTTTAGGAGCTCCAGGTCCAAAGGGAGACATTTTTAAAAGGGGGAAAACCCCACCCGGGTTATGTGATAAACAAAATGCCTGGGGTACAGAGGTCTGAACAATCAACTTCATCAGGAAAGCTACTCAAAACTTCTTAAAAGAAATTATTTTTGTGTTAAGAGACTAGCATGAGTTAGCTTGGTAAGGGCACAGCATGCACACAAACACCGGGTTATGACAGTGTGCTGATGTGTCTAAGTGTATGAGCTGGACACTGGCAGAAAGACTGGTTAGTAACTTGAGCGCGGGCTGGGAACCAAAGTGTCCCAGGTTCGATTCCCAGCCAGGGTACATGCCTGGGTTGCAGGCCATAACCCCCGGCAACCGCACATTGATGTTTCTCTCTCTCTCTCTCTCTCTATCTCCCTCCCTTCCCTCTCTAAAAAATAAATAAATAAAATATTAAAAAAAAAAAAAGACTGGTTAGTAACAAGTGGTCAGAGGTAAGACCAGAAGGGCTGATGGATGAAGGCTGACTTTGCAATCCTATATGCAAACTACAGAATTTATATAATATCCTTTTGATGTAATAAAACCAGTGGGATTTTAAGATTTGGGAAGGACAAGTTTGTCTTTAATTTTTTAGAGGCAACAATTCTGTCAAGAATGAATTGAAGTGGAGGGTGAGGCTCTGGAGACTGGGTCCAACAATGTTAAATGAGATGGAGAAAGCTTAGAGACCCAAACAAGGCAGTGGCAGAAAAAAACATATTAAATTATTTAAATATAATAATCCATATAACCACTGATTACCACTATAAAGTGTTTTACCACTTAGTAGAAATTAAAGACGTGTAAAAAATAATTAAGTTTATCTATGTTTTGCTTTAATTTTACCACCTCCTATTGAAAGGTCATTTATTCTTGCTTTCTAACTTTGTTTTTCATTATTTCTAAACACACAACACTTAGACTTCTGTGTACACCATTATAATTTAACTCTTCCAGAAATTGCCTAATCTCATAGGTTCTTTATAGGCCTTTTCAATACTTTGCTGTGGCATTTAATATTTCCTCTTCTGGAACTGCCTTTCTGTGGTTTCCATGTCATTATCCTTTCAGGATTATTATTCTACTTCTCCAGGAATTTTCTCTCAAGGTTTCCAGCATCATGGTTCTATGTTTCTGCCACAGTTGCTTCTCAGTCTGCCAAGCCATCTCATTCACTTCTAAATCACTGTGTGTCTGCCAATCACTCCCATTAGACATTTATTCAACAAACATTTCTAAGCACCTACCTGTGTCAGGCTCTACACTACATGCCAGGATTTTGTCATAAATAACTCTATTCCTTTTCCTCAAAAGGTATATTGCCATTCACTTCAAAGAGAAGCAGGAGAAGCTCAATAGCAGGATGTTATGGTGTTCCCATAGACAGATAGTTCTGGGAAGCCTCCCCTATTGACCATGATTCTACTAGGGGAGGCTTTGTGCCAAAAGCTAGAAAGATGGATGGACAGGACCTGAGCACACCAAAACCTAGCAAGATAATTGGATAGGAAAAAGGCCCTCCCCTCCCTATCCTTATAAGAACTGGGAGCTTGAACAGGAAGAGGAGATGGTCTTTGAGACAGGTGTCCACTCCCTGGTGTCAGGACACCTGAATAAAACCTCTTTCCTTTTGCACCAGCAACTGCCTCATGAGTTTGGCTTTCACTGTGGCAGGCAGCCAAAACTGTGGGGGTTTTTTTTTCCAGTTACAATGTGATGACAAAATTATCAATATGTTTTGTGAGAGGTAGAGGAAACATAGAAGTTAGTTAAGCAAAGGGACACATCTCTGGTAGAGGAGATACGGAAAAAGTGAAAGTCCTCTGCTCCTTGAGTTTCATCCTCTATCAAGATTCAGGGTAAAGAGTGGCAGGTGATAAAGTTGTAAAGAATGCAGGATTAAGATGAAGAAGTTTATACTTTATTTTATAGGTCATGGGGAGCCATAGAAGTGCCACAGTAGGCATGTGAAAAATGATTAGGAGGGGACAAAGAGTCCAGGATTAGTTAGGGTGCTGCCATTGTTAATGTAAAAGGCTGACAATATTTCAGTGGTAATGCAATGGAGTGAAAGGGGCAGTTTCAGGAAGTCTATAGCAAATAAAATCAACAGACTTTTATAGTTGATTTGATGAAACATGAGGGAGAGAGACTCATGCTGAGTATCACTAACAGTCATGGTGCCAGTATCCTCCTGCTCACCTGTTGGGACCCAGGCTGAGTGTCACCCGACTTGGGAAACTCTCCTGTGTGCCACCACAATACCTTTCATACACTGCTTGTACTCCACAAATGTTATTTTATTATAATTATTTCTGTGAACTTATTTTCTACAACTAGAGTCTTTCAAGATCTAGGACTGTCACATAAAGGTTCTTCAATAATGTTTGCTTTAACAAATAAATGACAACAAATTTGTTTGTTTTTCTTTACAAATGGACTATTCACATTTTCTATTTAAGTTTTACTTCTAGAAATTATGTTTTGGAAGTTAAGAAGGTATTTCTGGCTGATTTATATTGTGTTATTTATTTAATCTATACTGTTTTGTTTCTGGCTGAACCATATCAGTAACTATCATTATTTTAATATCTTGTTAAACATTAATAATGACACATTGAAACTATTTATTTGTTATAGTAATCTCATTTATATTCAATTTAATAATGTAAACACTTTAATCACTTTTAACATTAGCAATTATTTTAAAGGGATATTTTACATTTATTTTACTATTTTAGAGAATGTATATAGAAAATATGTATAAGATTTTCATGCAATTGTTTCAGTGCTCTTAGCAATGTAATAGTATTTTCCATCTACACAGTATCTTTTATCAGGGGACGTCACAAATATTTGAGTTGGTAAATCCCTACATATCTTAGAAAAGTAAATGTGTTGATTCCCTTTTGAAAAAAATAATATGCAATATTTTTGAAGAAATACAATGTAATTTGTTTCCCCTAGAAAATCCTTACAGTCCTGAAATTAGCACAGGGAGGACCTGACACCAGACTGGCTCTCATGATGCAAAGCTATTGGAAATAACTAACCTTGGTTGCAATAACTAACCTTGGTTGACTGAGTTTCAAGAACACACTGAGAATAACCCTTTGTGGAACTAGTTGTCAGAGAATTTCATTGGGTCTCAAATTCAAACTGAGTTAATATGAGACTTTCTCCCTTTAATGGACTCAATACTTGATATCCATGGTTATCATGGGATTTCACTAGGATTTGTGGTAAAAGAGAATCCCAAATGCTCTAAAGAGAAAATTAATAGTGTGAATCTTTTAAACAAACAAAAGAAAATGTTTCTTATTAAAATGTGTGATAGCTTCATAATCCCTTTAGTAGTTTTAAGTCTGGGAGCATCAATTCACCACTAGGGAATAACTATAGTAGTATTGAGTACTAATTCTAAATCACAAAATTCTCCAAAAATGATAAATAAAGTTGAATCTATTGCCAACAAAAATCCAACAGCAGCTAGCTCCTGGGATGCAATATATGACATGCATATTGAGGCCAAATCCTTGGTTCAACTTCACTGGGAAATGAAGGTGCTTATCACATTACCAAAATTTTTAAAGAAAAAGAATATTCAGATTGTGGGGGTTATAAACCACTAGAATTCCTTTTTAGAACAATGATTTGGTATTGTGACATCAAAAATATGTGTATGTAATACTTTAACCTAGTCTTTTATGTTCCTGGATGCAATTCTGATATGAGAACAGTACCAAGTTGTCTGACAATTCAACTCAGTTCTGACACTCTCTTCCTAAAGATAGCACCAGGTTTCACAGGTCGAGGGCTCAGTCCCAACTGTGCCTCCACCCCACTGCATATTCCAGGCACAAACCTAGACTGTTACCTGTGCCTCTGACTGACTAGCTACAAAGAAGTTCCAATGACTCCCTCCAACTCTGGATGTCAATCACAAGTACAGATTGTTACCTGTAATAGCTATATATGTGTGCATACAGATATGCATATATGTATAAATATTTTCATATATTTGTATAAGCATAGAGATAGGTGTGGAAGGAATCAAAACTATTTCCACTTTCCTTGAGGGGAAAATAGATAACCTTAAAAGGAAGAGATGATGGAGGTTAAATATATATACCAGTTAAAATAAGTGATTAAATATATATACCAGTTAAGAGATTACTTTCACAACTTGAGACAGTCTATTTAGTATTTTTTTTTAAAGAAAACAATGAAAATCATCTTCATCCCTGAGATCAGCTAATACACATATAAAAAAAGAACTAATACTGTATATGAAAGAAACTCAAAAGTAGTAGAGAAAAAAATCAATGACAGGATAGTGGTAACTGTAGTGGTGAGACAGGAGAAATTCTTATCCTTTAACAGTACATCAGGACAAGCTAAAAAAGAATCAAGAGACTCAATACTGAACTTGGCTCACATTCTACTTCTGAGATGTTATTTGACCAAATTTTATATTGTGTTAAGGAAATACAATTTGAAAAATTAAGTTGAAGTTTAATCCCCAGAAGTCAGGCTTTGAGGCTATGATCTATCAGCCCACAGTACTCACCACACAGCAATAGGGGTTTCTGAGCACACAGGGGAGAACAGTGTATGAGTTTTGTTCCTCTTGGCCAAAGGACTAGTTATTTAGGAAGAGTAACAAAAGAAATAATTCTCTTTTAAAATTCAATGTAATTCAACTTAATTATTTTCAAATCACCACCACCACAATTGATTGTTACTTTTTCCATTACCATTTGTCCCCTCATACTCTCTTCTCCCTCCACCTACTCTCCAACTCTGCAATCACCACATTGTTGTCCATGTCCATGGGTCCTTTTTCCTTTTTTGCTCAGTCCCTCCAACCCCAGAGCTGTCAGCCTGCTCTCTAGCTATAAGTTTCTGTCTATGCTCCCTGTTAGTTCTGTTTATTCATTAAATTCCACATATGAGTGAAATAATATGGTATTTGTTTTTCTCTGACTGGCTTATTTCACTTAGCATAATTTTTTCCAGGTTCATCCATGTTGCCACAAAGGGTAAGATTTCCTTTTTTTATGATTGAACAGTATTCCATTGGTAAAACTATCACAGTTTTTTTATCTACGCATGTGCTGATGAACACCTGGGCTGCTTCCAAATCTTGGCCATTGTAAGTAGTGCTGCAGTAAACACAGGGCTGCATACTTGTATATTTTTTTGAATTAATGTTTCAGGTTTATTTGGATAAATTCCCAGAAGTGGAATCTCTGGGTCATAAGGCAGATCCATTTTCAATTGTTTGAGGTATCTCCATGCTGTTTTCCACAGTGGCTGCACCAGTCTGCATTCCCACCAACAGTGCACATGTGTTCCCCTTTCTCCACATCCTTGCCAGCACTTGTTGGAAATAATTCTTGAGTGATACAGGACAGTAAGCAACCAAGTGCTAAATGTTCTATTATGGAATTTTAATATAATGTCAGGATGTTGGAAGCCAATGACAATGGTTCAGGAAAGTACCCTGGAGAAAGGAGATCAGAGACAGTACAGATAGGCTGGGGGAGCCAGCAGAGCATCACAGATAAAAATAATGTGATCAGTGACCACAAAAAAAGAACATGAAAGGAAGCTAGAGCAAGTAAGTGGGGTGACATATTTTGAAAAAAGGGAAAGGCCAATTTCTAGCTGTAGAGTAAAATGTGTTAATAAAGAGAAACAGGTGGACTAAAAGATTATAGTGGGCCTGGAACATCAGATACAAGAGTTAAGGCTTGATAAGATAGAAACCTGGGAACCTCTGAAGATTTTTTTGAGGAGAGCAATGTGCTGTGGAAGGAGGAATTGTCTGGCTATGTGAGTAACAGAGAACAGGGTGATAAAGGCAGCTGTTGAAGCATTTCTGGAAAAAAAAGTAAAGGCTCAGCCTAAGCATATGCTGAGATTTATAACAAAACAACCATATTTAAGCCCCCTAGAACCCCTCGTTTCTGTATTCCTATAGCCTAGAATTGTACTATACATGAAGAAGGATACAATAAATGAATGCTAATGAGGTAAGTAAAAGAAAACATTGAAAATGAGCAGCATTTTAAAGGTTTAATTTGGTGGGCATGATCAATGGATGAAAGGAATGATAAAAGAGTTCTAATCATATATGACTCCAAGGTTCTAAGCTTTGGTGACAAAATAATAATAGTGGTGTGTAGGAAAACATTCTGTGTGGTGTGGGCCCAGCTCGCACTTGGAGATGCATAGGACCCATGCCCACAGATAGGTTCTCCCGTGGGGAATTAGGCCTGAAATGTATTTAGGCTGCTATGAGGCTTGCTTTTGCTAAAACTCCCTCACTCTGATTTGAGGCAGCAGACATTTACTGCAAAGTAACTTCCAAAAATCCATGCTAAACCTTCCAAGGATGAATGTAGCCAGTTCGACCACTTCTCCCTTTTCATTTGCAAATATCCTTCTTCTATGACGTGATTAGCAGCATTGGCTCCTTTGTTTTCTATAAAAGGTAACCACCTAAAGCCAACTTATACATAGTAAATGAGGACCATCACGTAATGTGCCCGGAAAAAAGAAATGAAGGCCTGTCATAGCGGAGGCCGTAGCTTTTTCTCCCCTTGAGAGAAAAGCCATGTTGTCCGTTTTTCTCCACAGGACTTGGTAGTCCATGTGAATTTGTCTCATATCTCATCCACAATGTGGTGGACCCACGAGCTGGGGTCTGCATCAGTGGTGTCCTTGAATAAGACAAGGAGGAGACATAAAACATAGTTTTGAAAAAAATCTATTGCATTTTTATTCTGTAAGTCCATTTTTTTCTAAGTAGCATTTGATCAGTATCACTATGGAAACACCATAACCTCTTCATCTTGACTTTAAAGACAAATGGGGCTTCTGGTCAAGATGGTGGAGTAGGTAAACATTATGCTCACCTCCTCCCACAACCACATCAAAATTGCAACTAAATTACAGAATTACAACCACCCTTGAGAGCCGCCTGGAGATGGGCTGAACAGAACTCCTATAACTAAGGATATAAAGAAGAAGCCACTCTGAGACTAGTAGGTGGGGCAGAGTTGTGAAACAGCCTGGTCTCATACGTACATGAGGTGTTTAAAAATCTAGAGGGATATCTGGGCTGCAGAAGTAAGAATCTAGAGGGATATCTTGGCTCCAAGTAGTGAAGGGTCGCAGACCTACACTGGGCTCCTCAGTCTGGAGCACCAGTGCCTGGAATAGGATGTTCCACAACATCTGGCTGTGAAAATCAGGAGGTATTCCATCCAGTTGAGATAGAGGACTATTGTAGACCCTGGCATCCTCTGAAAGAACCTGAGCACAGTCATGGTCATTCACAAACATGCTCCCTAAGCTCCAAATAAGGGAAAGCAGCTCAAAAAAGCGCCAGATACATAAATGGATGAAGTCAATTATCTGGCTTCAGGATAGGCGCTGAGGAGCAGCTCTCTCTAGGACAGAAGTACTGGCCCTCAAAACTGTTCCTTTGTAGACCTCCCCTCCCCCCGCCATGCCTATTCATGCAGGCAGATGCCAAATCTGAGTCTCCATCAACTTGGCTAACACTGCTCACCCCACCCTGATGGTTCTCTGAGTCCCTGCCCCACCCCACCCAACTCATGGCTTGAATCTCTTTGAATGACTGTAACTTACAAGCAATCAGCCTCAGTTCAGGCAACAAAGTTTCCTAAAATTTCTCAAAGATCCACAAACCCTAAACTAGCAGTGGCTAGCCTTGGCATGCCCTATACCTTTTACTAAATAACCCCAAGCCTGGCATTAGTGGCAGCACACCTTAGTTGAGAGCACAACCTCTCCCTTATACCTGCAAGCCCAGTACAGGCAGCTACCAACTGTGGATCACTTTGTAGTCACTACTAGCTGGCTCAGATCAGGCACAGGTGGTGAATGACCTTGACCTGCATTGGAGTCCCTCTGAAGAGTCCCCAAAATCAGCACACCCAATGGCTGGCTTTAGACCACAACAGAACACCACCCAATCAGTTCCACAAATCACACATACAAAGGGTGAACTTGGCGGTCACCAAAGCCCCACTAAAGTGGATCTGCTTCATGGAATCAGTATTGAATAAAAGCTTGTTGCTTTAGTCAGGGTCAGTTCTCACAGCCTGGCAGACTGAGGGTCAATCGAACCACTGACATACTAATGGCTATCAAGGCTCAACCACAACAGGAGGGTACACACAATCAACACACAGGACACTGCTGGAGCACTTGGTTCAGGTGACCAGGGAAACTATGCCACTGAACCCACAGCATACCTACTACATTAGACTACCCTGCCAAGTTTAAAAGATGTTCTTATCAAGTATTTCTGGGACATTTCCAAAGATAGACTACATTTAGGCCATAAAACCAGTCTTAGTGAATTTAATATTAAAATCATATTAGGCATTACCTTTAAACACAATAATATGAAAGTAGAAATCAATTATAAGAAGAAAACTAAAAAAGAAAACCCACACAAATACATGGAGACAAAATGACATGCTACTAAAGAACACATGGGTGGCCAATAAGATCAAGGAGTAAATAAAAATATAACTCGATACAAATGAAAATAAAACAACATAATAACTTTGGGACACAGACAAAGCAGTTCTAAGAGGGAAATTCATACCAATGCAAGCCTACTTCGAGAAACAAGAAAAACCTCAAATAAACAATCTGATCTTACACCTAAAGGAACTAGAAAAAGGAAGACAAATAAAGCCCAAAGTGAGTAGAAGAAAGGAAATAATAAAGATCAGAGTAAAAATATACAAAATAGAATCTAAAAAACACAAAAGATTTATGAAAACAAGAGCTGGATTTTGAAAAGTAAAAAAAAAATAAAAAATGGTAAGGCTTTAACCAAACTCATCAGTAAACAAAGGAAGTCCAAATAAATAAATTCAGAAATGAAAAGGGAGATGTGATAACTGTCAGCACAGAATATAAGGATTATAAGAAAATCCAGAGAGGAGGAGGGAAGAGGATAACAAAGGAAAGAAGGGGAAGGGTAGGCAAGGAACATGTATAAAGAACCATGGGCAAAGACAATGGGTGCAGGGTAGGATTGAATGTGGGAGGTGGAGTATAGGTGGGGCAGAGGAGAGTAATGGGGAAATAAAGGGGATAACTGTAATTGAACAACAATAAAAAAAGAAAATACTATAAACAATTATATGCCAATGAATTGGACAGCATAGAAAAAATGGAAAAATTTCTAGAAACATACAATTCCAAAACTGAATCAAGAAGAAGCAGAAATCCTGAATAGACCAATTCTACTAATGAAACTGAAGCAATCACCAAAAAAGTTCCAGCAAATAAAAGTCATGAACTGAATAGCTTGACAGGTGAATTTTACCAAAGAAAAACTAACACTTATCCTTCTCAAATTAGTCCAGAAAATTCAAAAGGAGGGAAGATTTCCAAGCTCTTATGAACAAGCATCACCCTAATTCCCAAACCAGATAAAGACATTACCAAAAAAGAAAATTTTAGGCAATATCTTTGATGAACATAGATGTGAAAATTCTTAACAAAATGTGAACAAACCAAATTCAGCAGTACATTAAAAAAATCATACACCATGATCAAGTGGGATTTATTCCTGGGATCATGTTTGATTCAGTATCTGCAAATCAATAAGTGTGATACATCAATTATACCAGAATGAAAAATAAAAATGATCTCATCAATAGATGCTGAAGAAGCATTTGACAAAATCCAGCACCCTTTATGATAAAAACTCTCAACAAAGTGGGAATAGAGGAAACATACCTCAACATAATAAAGGCCACATGTGATAAACCCACAGCTAACATCATACTCAATGGGTAAAAGCTAAAAGTGTTTTCCCTAAGATCAGGAATAAGGCAAGGATGTCTACTTTCACCACTCTTTTCAACAAAGTATTGTTCTAGACACAGCTATCAAACAAAAAGTAAAATAGAGTGCATTCAAATTGGAAAAAAAGAAGCAAAATTGTCATTATTTGCAGATGACATAATACTATATAGAGAGAATCCTAGTCTCCCCCACAAAAAAACAGAACTGATCAAAGAAAGTTAGTAAAATTCATGTCTACAAATTGGTTGCACATTTTATAAATCAATAACTAACTATCAGAAGGAGAAATTAAGAAAAACACCCTATTCACAGTTTCATTAAAAAAAAAGAAAACCTGCCTTGGCTAGTGTAGCTCAGTAGATTGAGTGTGGGCTGCTAACCAAAAGGTTGCCATTTTGATTCTCGGTCAGGGTATATGCCTGGGTTGCAGGCCAGGTCCCCAGTAGAGGGTGCATGAGAAGCAACTACACATTGATGTTTCGCTCCTTCTATTTCTCCTTCCTTTCCCCTCTCTCTAAAAATAAATAAATAAAATCTTTAAAAATAAAATACCTGAGAATAAATTTATCCAAGGAGGTAAGAGATCTATGCTGGGAAAATTATAAGACATAAAAAAAATTAAGAAGATACAAATAATGGGAAGCATGGATTGTACTCATGGATAAGAAGAATTAACATTATTAAAATATCCACAATACCCAAAGCAATCTATAAATTCAATGCAATCTCTATCAAAATACCAATGGTCTTTTTCACAAAACTAGAACAGTAATCCTAAAATTTATGTGGATCCACAAAAGACACGGAATAGCCACAGTGATCTTGAGAAAGAAAAACAAAGTTGGAGGTATCATACTACCTAATATTTAATTATACTACAAAGCCATAATAATAAAAACTGCATGGTACTAGTGTAAAAACAGACAAACAGATCAATGAACAAAATAAAGAGCCCAAAAATAAGCTACACTTATATGTTCAATTAATCTATGACAAAAGAAGCAAGCTTATACAATAGGGTAAAACAGTCTATTTAAAAAATGGCGATGAGAGAATTGGATGGATATATGCAAATAAATGAAAATAGGCTGCTCTGTTATACTGTATAAGAGCATAAACTCAAAATGGATTAAAGAAAAATATGTCTCAAAACCAAAAACTCCTGAGAAGAAAACATAGA
The DNA here is from genome assembly GCF_004126475.2 of Phyllostomus discolor. Taxonomy (NCBI): domain Eukaryota; kingdom Metazoa; phylum Chordata; class Mammalia; order Chiroptera; family Phyllostomidae; genus Phyllostomus; species Phyllostomus discolor. Next base: position 138,543,704 of record NC_040903.2, on the reverse strand, counting down.
TAGTAAACTCTTGACATTACTCTTAGTAATATTTATTTTGTCATATCAAATATTTATTTGATATGTCTCCTTGGACAAAGAAAACAATAGAAACTGGACTACATCAAACTAAAAGGTTTTTGCACAGGAAAGGAAACCATCAACAAAAAGGAAGATAACCTACATAAGGAGAGAAGATATTCATTAATGATACATTCCATAATGGGTTAATTATAAAAATATGTAAATACCTCACACAACTTAACACCAAAAAAGAAACCAAACAATCTGATCAAAAAATGGGCAGAGTACCTGAATAGACTTTTCTCCAAAGAGAACATACAAATGACCAATGAACATATGAAAAGATGTTCAACATCACTAATCATCAGGAAATACCAATTAAAACCATGAGATACCACCTCAAATCTGTCACAATGGCCATCACTTATAAATCAACAAACAACAAGTGTTGGTGAGGATGTGGAGAAAAGGGAACCCTTGTGCAATGTTGATAGGATTGCAAATAGGTGCAGCCACTATGGAAAGCAGTTTGGAAATTCCTCAAAAAATAAAAATAGAACTATAATATGACTCAGGATTCCTACTTCTTGTTATTTATCCAAAGAAATCTAAAACATTAATTTTAAAATATATTTATTTGCATGCCTATGTTCATTGCAGCATTATTTACAATAGCCAAACACGGAACCAACCTGTGTCCAAAGATAGATGTGAATTAAGAAGATGCGATACATATATAAAATGGAATATTACTCTGCCACTGAAAAGAATGGAATCTTACAATTGCAATTCCTTGGATGAACAGAGAAGGATTTTTCCTAAGTTAAACATGTCAAAAAAAAGACAAATAGCATATTATTTGATTTATCTGTGAAGTTTAATAAAACAAAATAAACAAACAAAACAGAAACAAACTCATAGATACCAAAAACATTTTGGTACTTGCCAGAGGGCAGAGAAGTTGGGTGTTGGGTAAAAAAGGTGAAGGGATTAAGTACAAATTGGTGGTTACAGAAGAGTCATGGGGGTATACAGGGAATATAGTGAATAATATGGTAATAACTACATATGGTGTCAGGTGGGTACTGAACTTATTGGGATGATCACTTAATATGTTATATAAATGTCTAACCACTATACTGCATACCTAAAACTAACAAAATATCAAATGTCAACAGTAATTAAAGAAGAAAACAAGGTAAATATGTAGCTCTTTGAAAAGAGGCAAAATAACTACCATTTGCACACTTCCAAATACTGACACAGCAATTCACCAAACAGGAACTGAGAATGACTGAAAACAAGGGAATGTCCAGGTGCTTGGGATAGAAAGAAAAATGACATATTAGACTTCGAGATACTCATTGTCCCAAGTGTGATACTGACATCATTCTGTAGAGTTACTTTACATAAGTGTTTTGAAAGCCAATAAGAGGTTCAACAGTGATGTCAGGGACCTGCTGGGCTTTGGGGGGAACTGGACAAAACATCTCCAAGGAGACCATTTGAGCTTGACATTAAAGACACAGAATAAAATATAAAACTGTGGCATGGTGGGGGGGGGGGGGAGAAAAAGAACATTTACAGGTATGCAATGCTCACATGGTAACACCTGCCAGCAATGTTTTCTAAAAAAGACTGTTCTTGCACCTACTGCTTCAGGACAGCAAATGCTGCTCTTTCAGGCATCACCACATCCAAGATGGACAGAAAGACTTCTCCAGGATTTGAACTCAGGATTTCCTTAAGTGTCTAGAATGAAGCATGGGAAATTTGAGAGTTGCAGTAAGCCATGCCCTGCCATTTAAACTGAACCACAGAAGCAACTGGCACACAGGAAGAGAGAACATGAAGTAGATGGGCTCAGAAAACAAAAATGTGAAGTTTAAAAAAAGAAGTATCCTCACAGTGTTAAGGGCCCAACTCCTTGTGCTCATTTTTTTTTCTCAGCTGAGGATATTTTTATCAGTGGTGAGAGAAAGAGAGAATGAGAGAGAGACAGAGAAAGAGACAGAGAAAGACAGAGAGAGAGAGAGAGAGAGATTCATTCATTGCTTTCTTGTACACTCCCCAAGCCCAATTGGGTATGAAACTTGCAACCTGGGTATGTGCCCTGACCAGGAATCAAACCTGTGAAATTTTGGTCCACAGGAGAATGTGCCAACCAACTGAACCACATGATCCAGGGCCCACTTCATGTATACTCCAGGCCAAACTTCATTCTTATCATTAGCTCCTATTAGCCCACCTGTTTTGCTTACAATTATATGTTTTTTTCCCTTTTCTTCTGGTTCTTTTTTAATTTTTTGTTTCATTTAATTCAATTTTTTATAATATACAAAGGAAGTGACACTATATAAATGCCTCATACATTCAGGCAATTCTGTTAGGTGACTTCACATAAATTACACATCTGAATTCTCCTCAATAGTCCTAATAAGTGGATGTTATTATCTCCATTTTACAGCTAAAGAAATTAAGGCTCAGACTCATGCAGGGCTATTAGCAACTAATAAATGATAGACCTGATATTCTTGTCCAGATTTTTTTCAAGGTCATTTTCTCCTTACTATTAATACATCATGTTGCATTCCAAAAAGAGAACTGCGTATATAAAATCTCACAGACATGAAAGGCAGTGGGTGTTCCAAGGCCCAATAACCTTCCCATGTAGCTGGGAAGCAGAGCTCAAAGGAAAAAGCTTTCAGAAAAGAAGCTTGACAGTAGGTTAGGGTGAGCTCATGAAAGATGAGTTATGCTAGGGAATTTGAACCTGATAGAGTTACAATGAAGAGTATAACCTCTCTTTTACTGTTAAGCTTTAATCAAGCCAAGTGAGAAATACTATCAGATTTTGTTTTAAAAAGACAATAATGGCAGCATTAAATATAGATTAGTGAAGAAAAAGATGGTTAAGAAACCCTTGTCATATTCTACAGCAAAGGCGGTCAGGGCTTGATCTAAGGTGGTGATGGCACTACAGAGATGAGGTTGCGTCTCACAGATATTTCAAATACAATGTCCAGGAGTCAGAACCACTTGAAACATGGAAAAGATGAAAGAGTGGAGGAGGCTAATTCCATAGCATTCAGCTTGGACACCTCATGTAACAGAGATTCCTGTGACAGGCAAATTTGAGGTGAAGGAAATGGCAGAATTAGGGGATTAAGTCCTAGAGCTCTTGATCATGTTTCAAAAACGGACACTTTGTGTTACTATCTGAAACATTCTGATATTAAATTCTATCTCACTGGTTTTTTAAAAAAGTTTTTATTATTTTTTAATACTCACCTGAAGATATGTTTGTTTGTTTGCATTGATTTTAGAGAGAAACAAAGGCAAAAAGAGAGAGAAAAAAAAAACATCAATGTGAGAAAGAAACATGAAACAGTTGCCTCCTGTTTTCACTCTGACCAGGGTGCAAACCTGCAACCTACGTATGTGCCCTGACAAGGCATCAAATCTGCAGCCTTTTGGAGTATGAGATGATACGCCAACCAACTGAGTCTCCTGGCCTGGACTATCTCATCGAGTTTAAACTCTCTCCTTCAGGCTTAATAAAACATAAATATGGGACATGTTATTTTGAAATTTTCCCAGTTACCAAATTTATAGTATGGGTACATACTATTTTAAGTTTAAATCTCATAGGATCATTATTTTAAGTCTAAATCTAATATGATCACTAATATGATTAGTGACTAATATGGTCAAATATCCTCCTTGGCTTATTGCTTTGGATCTGGGTATTTTTCAAAATAATGAAAGAATTCTGTTTGGGAAACAAACTGTTTAGAACTGAAATTGGGATGGTGGCACCCTCTCCTTTTTGAATTCTGTGGTATTATTCCCCAAGGCAATCTCCTGAATGAACCCTTTTCCTTTGTTGTGTAAGAGCCTTCAAAAGCAGTGAAGAACATTCATTTTTTGACTTGATTTTGTTACTTTGCCAGGAATAGCACAGGGGTCCCTTTAGTGAGTGAGACTAAGGGCACTAAAATGGTTGGAAATCACTGAAAACAGTAGCAGGTTTATTTGAGCAAAATCGGCAGGGTGGTGTAATATACATTTTTAAAAATGCATTTTCATTAAAATTAAAAATGAGCTTCCAAACAAACTCTGGAAAGGGCTCCAAACACAGCCTTACAAACCCAAAATGAAATCAATAAAGAGAAACCAGCCAAGCAGCAAGTTGAGAAAACACCAATTAGAGATTTTAACAAACAGAGAAGCTCACTGTGGGGCACAGTTTTTAAATCAGACAAGAGAAATTTGGGCTTTTTTCTCCACCTCAGCACTGCTCTGCTGTGCTCTCCTTGGAACTGAAATTGATGGGATTCAGAATGCTCCCCAGGAAGAAACCACAAACAAGCGGGTGCTTTCAGCATTATATCTGAGCAGATGAAAGCAAATATTATTCTGATAGCTTTTCATTTTGCCCTCCAAGGAGCTTTGCATTATTATCCATGACTAGGGATTTTAATAGTCAAACGACCACAAATTTGTGAAACACTCAATTTCTGCCTGCTTTTAGAGTGCAGCTCTGACTTAACCATGGAGGTTAACTCAGGTCTCTCCAGCCAAGGAATTTTTTTGAAGCAAATTATACTCTGATAGCCTATCTTGGCTATCCTGCCTCCCTACATGGCCTTACAGTAAACTGTCAGGTAAGTGAGGTTCATATTCCCACCCCAGCTATCAAACCTGGCCAGGCACTTCTGAATGTAGTCTTGTGCTGGCAGTACCCACTCTTCTGCTTCTCCCTGGTTGGTGATCCTTGGAGCTACTTGCCAGCTCCTATTACAACTGCTCTGTCTTGTCCTGAGACCCTCAGGAATAAGCTTTGTGCTCCTTCCCAGGTGAGACAACATTGATTGTTATGAAAAATCACCTTGTCAGTGCTCAGGAGTTCAGTGTTTTTGTTTCATCAATTCCACTGAACAAAAAGGCACTCACAAAATCTGGGGAACTATAAAGCAATTTTCATGTGTGGATTACCTTGATTATTACTACTTGTTGGTATATATCTCTATGTTTATGCATATATATGAATGTATATGTGTAAATGTGTGAATGTGCATATACACAAATATATATACACATACATACATACATACATACATGTAATCCACATATATATATATTCCCCAAACCCTAAAGCTATTCTGTTACAGGATGGAATTTTAGGTTCTCTTACAATAAATACCCATTTATTTATTTTTAGAGAGGGGAAGGGAAAGAGAAAGAGAGGGAGGGAAACATCAATGTGTGGTTGCCTCTCATGCTTCCCCACTGGGAGCCTGGCCTGCAATCCAGGCATGTGCCCTAACAGGGAATTGAACCAGCAGCCCTTTACTTTACAGTCAGGCATTCAATCCACTGAGCCACACCAGCCAGGGCAAAATACCTATTTATTAGAGAAACATCTTCCACGTTGTTTTCTTTTTTTTCTTTTTTTTTTTAAAGGATGTCACTTTTTTTTAAGATTTTAAGGGAGGGAAGGGAGGCAGGGAGAGAGAGAGAGAGAGAGAGAGACATCAATGTGCGGTTGCTGGGGGTTATGGCCTGCAACCCAGGAATGTACCCTGGCTGGGAATTGAACCTGGGACACTTTGGTTCCCAGCCCGTGCTCAATCCACTGAGCTACGCCAGCCAGGGCTTGTTGTTTTCTTTTAGCAATGAGTTTTATGTCAAAGCTCATGATTTTTGGTGATGTATAGGTTATAGAGATGTTTTTATTGTGCAAGGCCCACCAATCTAAGAATAAACTTCTGAAATATATTTAGAATCCCTCCACTCTCATCACCTTCACTGGTACCAGCCTCACAGCCAAGCTAACATCTTTTCTCTCCTAATCGCCCTCCTTACTTCTACCCTGTCTCCATCCATCTGTTCTTAACACAGTGCATAGAGTTATCTTTAAGTAACCACATCACATCTCTCAGACTTTCCATTGGCTCCTCATTTCCTTCAGGTTAAAAACCAAAGTCTCCAAATTGTCTCCCAAGCTCTAAATAATCGTTTCCTTCACTTCTCAGCCCTAGGTCCTACTATCCAGCTATTCTACCTCAGCACTCAGTTCCATGAACATTGAGCCCTTACTGATGCTCTCCATCTCAAGCCTTCCCTCTGCCTGGAGTGTTTTTTCCTTAGATGTCTTTTTGGTTAATTCCCCCCATCCCTACCTTTATGTCTTTATTTGGTAAGACTTCCTTTGGCTCCCTTCCCATGCACACATCAACCCCCTCTCTTGGCTCTACCAAGTGACCATTCTTACTTTTTTTTCTTTAGCATTGATCACCTTGCATACAATCTAATTTAGTTATTTCTTATTTTTGTTTTTATTTTCTATCTCCCTTGCCCAAATATAAGTTACTGAGAGTGAGGAACTTTGTCTAATTTGCTCTTCAATTCCTAAATAGGAGCTTGTACATAGTAGATAATTAATAAATATTGACAAAAGAATGAACGCTAATTGCGTTCTAAATTGATTATATTTTCCATTTTAATTATGAGCATGTATATGTGTACATAGTCAATTTTATTTATTTTTATAGTAAATTTTATTGATTATACTATTACCATTGTCCCATTTTTTCTCCTCTTTATTCCCCTCTGCCCTGGACTCCCCCTCCCACCAGCATCCCCCACCTTAGTTAATATCCATGGGTAGTACACATAAGTTCTTTGGCTTCTACATTTACTATACTATTCTTAACCTCCTCCTGTCTATTCTGTACTTATTTCCTATACATTTCCCCCACCCTCTTCCCCCGCCCTGCCAATAACCCTCCATGTGATTTCCATTTCTGTGATTCTGTTCCTGTTTTAGTTGTATGCTTAGTTTGCTTTTTTTTTTTTTTTAGCTTCTGTTGTTGATAGTTGTGAGTTTGTTGTCATTTTACTGTTAGTATTTTTGACTTTCTTTTTCTTGGGTAAGTCCCTTTATCATTTCATATAATAAGGGCTTGGTGATGATGAACTCCTTTAGCTTGAGACCTTATCTGAGAAGCACTTTATCTGCCCTTCTATTCTAAATGAAAGCTCTTCTGGAGAGAGCAATCTTGGATGTAGGTCCTTGCCTTTCATGACTTCGAATACTTCTTTCCAGACCCTTCTTGCCTGTAAGGTTTCTTTGGAGAAATCAGCTGATAGTTTTATGGAAACTCCTTTGTAGGTAATTCTCTCCTTTTCTCTTGCTGCTTTTAAGATTCTTTCCTTATCTTTAACTTTGGGTAATGTAATTATGATGTGCCTTGGTGTGTGTTTCTTGGGTCCAACTTCTTTGGGACTCTTTGAGCTTCCTGGACTCCCTGAAAGTCTATTTCTTTTGTCAGATTTGGGAAGTTCTCCTTCATTGTTTTTTCAAATAACTTTTCAATTTCTTGCTCTTCCTCTTCTTTTTCTGGCACCCCTATGATTTGGATGTTGGAACGTGTAAAGTTTTCCCAGAGGTTCCTAAGCCTCTCCTCATTTTTTAAAAAAGATTTCATTTATGTATTTTAGACCAAGGGGAAGGGAGGGAGAAAGAGAGAAATAGGAACATCAATATGTGGTTGCCTCTAACAACCCATTACTGGGGACCTGGCCCACAACCCAGGCATGTGCCCTGACTGGGAATCAAACCAGTGACTCTTTGGTTCACAAGCCAGCACTCAATCCACAGAGCACGCCAGCCAGGGATCTCCTCATTTTTTTTTTTTTAATTCTTATTTCTTCATTCTGTTCTGGGTGAATGTTTATTTCCTCCTTCTGTTCCAAATCATTGATTTGAGTCCTGGCTTCCTTCCCTTCACTGTTGGTTCACTGTATATTTCTCTTTATTTTACACTGCATAGCCTTCTCCTTTTCCTCTGTTTTGAGACCATACTCAACCATTTCTGTGAGCATCCTGATTAGCAGTGTTTTGAACTCTGTGTCTGATAGATTAGCTATCTCTCCATCACTTAGTTCTATTTTTAAAGTTTTGATCTGTTTTTCCAATTGGGCCATATTTCTCTGTCTCAGCACACCTGTTACATTGTAAGGAGTGGCGTCTCAGGCATTGGCCAGGCCAGGGCAACCCATTTTGCTGTGTTGTGGGGTTGTATGTGGCGGAAGGGCCAGGGAGGGAACCATGCTGCTTCCTTGCTCTTGGTCAGCTTTTAGTCTCTTCCCCAGGTACCCACAAGCAAATTGGGCCCTTTTGGTGCTGATTGTTGGGTGAGTGGGTTTGTGTATGTTCTAGGGCCCTGTGGGTCTCTCCAACAAACTCTTCTGTGAGGCTGGGAGTTACTCCTGCCACCACAACCCTGCAAGTTTTTACAGCCAGAAGTTTTGAGGCTTTCTTTTCCTGCAATCAAACCCTGGGTTCTGTGGTCTGTCTGGCTCCCCAATTATTCCTCCCCATTTATCCACATGCAAATGTGGGACTGCCAGGTCTGCCAGCCACTGCCTCGCCTGCCCTGTCTTCCAGCTACTGCCTTGCCACATGTCCTCTCTGCTCCAGCTGCCCATCTCTGCCTTTCCTTCCAGTCTGAATGAATATTTCTTCCTTAGTTCCTTGGCTGTCGGGCTTCCACACAGTTCAATTTTCTGGCAGTTCTGGTTATTTTTTGTTTTTAAATTTGTTGTTGCCCTTCCTTTGGTTGTGAGAGGCTGCAAAGTGTATCTACACACACCTCCATCTTTGCTGGAAGTCTGCATATAACTTCCACTCATACCATTTTAATCATGAGTTTCTTATATGAGCATGTGAGGAAATGGATTAGTTTATTTTTAGTGAAATATGGTTAAGAAAATGTTTAAAAAGAGAATTTTTCTATTGATTACATGCCTGATTTGGTAAATGACATTTAATAAGTACCTGCTCTCTGTTGTGTATTTGAAGTAAGAAATTGAACAAATCATGAATCAGAAATATCAGTGTTGGGTGGGGGAGACTGACTTGGAAACAAAAGAACACAATATAGGTTGATAAGTGAATAGTACAGTCAAGCACAGGGAATAGCAGTGACAGCAAGAGAGTAATTTAGCAAACAAGGCAGACACTGCTGAGATTAGAACATGATCCAGGTACCTTTAACATAATTCTTTAGAACAGGAAGCATATATGAGGGCCTGAAATATTATTTGTCTGTTTTATCCCATAAAAAAGACCTGAACACAGGGCTCCTCCATCACTCTGTTCTTAGTGTTCCAGCTGAATTTAGGCCAGGCTGTGGACAAAAGTATGGCAACAGCTGTGGACAGGGTACTGCAGGGGAAGCCTTTGCAGAGAGCTCATATGATGCCATACTTACACCTCACAGTGGGCACAGGCAATGCCAGCATGGACTAGAACATGGTGGCCTTCTGTAATCTAGGAGTAAAACACAGACTGAAAGTCCATCACTTGTTAGAGAATAAATTTTCATTCTTGGTCTAGGGTTAGAGTTATAACAACTGCTCACAGGATGGAGAAAACCATAACAGTCATGAATATCATCTAAATGCCAATGTAAAAAAAACGATAAGCATAGATTATGTCTATTTATTTAGTTAGTTCTAGGTCAGGTTTTGTGCTTGAGTTAAGTTTCTGTGGAAATTCTTACTCCATTGCTGTTATGAAGAGACAACTCTGTTTCAACAGGTTTTGGATTCTGGTCCAGGCTCCAGGCTGTCTCAAAATCCAAACAGAATCCCAAAATCTGTTCCTGCCTCTATCAGAACTTGCTGTATTTTCTTTGCCTCCTGCCACCGCACAGTTGGATGGACACCAAGTATAGAAAATTTCAGCCTCAAAGGAACATTTTAAGAAAGTTATGAGCCAGATTCAATTACTGGTATAATAAGCATTATCTCTGAAATAATAGCATTGAAATATACCTTCAACACATCTTAAAATACTTACAAATTTAAGCTCTAGATACAGATGGACTTGGGTTGGAATAATGGTTTGCAACTTATTAACTATTTTACTTTCTACCTTAGTTTTCTTTTTTAATTTGTAAAATGGAGATAATTAAAATGACATCATAGAGATACTGCAAGAGCCTAATGAGACAATGTACGTATACTGTGCTGAGCATCATGCCTGATTCCAAACGAAGGTTCAATAGATCAGCTGTAATTGCTGTCATAGTGATTGTAAGTATCCGGTATCTAAACATCCTTTTCATTTTCCGTGCACAAAATGAGTCCAGTGGTTACCATCACCTATGCTGCATGGTTATCCTCTCTCCCTAAAGGGGACAACAGTAGATAAAAATGACAACAATTATGTTAGCAAGAGTTTTCTTAATAAAAGTATAAGAATGACATGTATGTTAGTAAATATCAACCTTGCAGTGAGAATGTTATCAGCAGAAGGTGATTAGAAGAACAAATTTTTGATAATTTTAAAAGGTAAATCATTTAAGATTTTTTATGCCATAATATATAGTACAGGCAGAACATATATTTAGAAATAACCATTTTACTTACTAGCTACAGAATCCATTCATTTGGTACACAATGCACTTGCTTTCTTTCCCTTCTTCTCCCCCCTCTCCCCCTCATTAATAGATTTAGAACTGACAGTGCTTTCACTTCTAAGCATAAAGAATAATTTTCTTCTGAACATAGAGACAACTATGAAATCAAAGTTTAAAATATAGACCTCTTCTAACAGCGATTTAGATTTCCATTAAACCTCCTCCCACCTTCTCAAATTAAAGTTTGAAAAGCAGAGCTCAGAAATGATCTGGCAGGCATAGTGCTTCGTTCATTTCCAGCAAGGAAGCACCAATTTGATTCCTACCATAACAATTTTTGCTGTTGCCAGTGCATCAAAATTTTTTAACACAGCTTCTCAAGTGATAGAAATCATCCCGTCACTTTGTTTCATAAAATTGACACCCTGGGGAAATGCAAAATAGAGAACTTGAGCAAAGCTGCTCCTGAAACCCCTGCTAGGTATTCCTGGAATTCTCTTTTCCTCTTCAGCTAATGTCATCAGGTCCCAATTGCTTGTTGTTCTTTTCTCCTTGTTCTGCTCATGTGCTACCACATCCCTTGGCTTCCCTCAGCCTGGGAGTTGGTGTTTTTAAAAGTGTTACTCATAGATAGGGATTCTATCTCTTGCTAATTTCAATGCAGTGACAAAAAAAAAGAAAAGAAACTTGATGAAATTATTTCACACGCAGAGCAATAAACATATGGAATAAATTACTATAGGAGATGATTCAAAGAGTTTAAGAAACACCTGGATTTGTTTCTGGAGGCAGTGGATGAGAGAGTAGAGTGAGAAGAAGCTGGGCGGGGGGGGGGGGGGGGGGGGGGGGGGTGACATGAATGCACACTCACAAGGCAGTGCTAAGGCTCTGACTTCCTATTGAAATGAGCTGGTGCGCTTATCAGGAGCACCAGCTCATATGCAAGTCTATTTTAAGGGAAATGTTTCTCAAATACCCTGACTGCATCACAGGATCTACCTTCCTAATAGGGTTGGCCTCTAGCTGTGAAGAAAGGGCGTGAATGATGGGAGGTTCTCAATCCAGAAAGAGGGGAAGAATATCAGATATGTAAGAACTAAACTTTAGTAATTTGTTTAGATATGATCCAAGCCTCCCATAGTGGCCACATGTCTGACCTCCCCTCTCTGAAGGCACATGTATGCTTTTCAGGAATAGCCCTGAGTCAGTAATTATGTGCTGCTTCCCCTTCCAGCTCTTCCCTGCATTCTTCAGTCCACAGGCCATCTTTTCTGTGACATCTTGGTGAATTGTCACTCCGTCCTCAGTGGCCCCATACATACCATATGCAAAATGTCCTCATGTGTTTACTTTGTTAATCTTTACCTCCTCCACACTTCGCAAAAGGCCTGGCTCAGTGGAGATGCTTAATCTTTTATTTCAGATTTGTATTTATTTATTTATTTTTACACAGAGGGCAAGGGAGGGAGAAATAAAGGGAGAGAAATATGGATGTGAGAGAGAAACATTGATCAGTTGCCTCTTGTATATGCCCTGACCAGGGACCAAACCCACAACCTAGGCATAGGCCCTGGTAGGGAATTGAACCCATGACCTTTCATTTGCTGGATGATGACCAACAAACTGAGTCACACCGAGCAGGGAGAGATGTTTAATATTTTCAAATTTTATTTGTCTCACTTAATTTCAGAGGATTTAAGTTGCTTGACAAAAGTAATAACTAACATGGGTTTGAGTGTTTGTCATACCCATCAATTTTTCTCATTTCACACTTGAGTATGGAAAAGGTTTGAACAGTGGACAAAACTCAATGTTAAGTTACTAATGCATATGTTTCCAACCTTGTTTACTTCTCCTTTTCAGAAGAGTCATTCATTCTTTTCAAATTTCCTCCCACCTTGTATTTTGTGGAACAACCAGCTAGCTACATGTTTAATCTGAACAAGAAATTGCACACTGAATGCTCTTTAGTGAATGGAAACAGAGGCATAGTCATTTATTTTCTTCTATACAATGATAGTGCCCTATGGGATTTTATTATTGGAATCAGCGTCTTAAGTATTAAAAAGCTCTGAGACAAACAATATAGTCAGAAAAATAGGGGAGCTTCCACAACTGACAGCCTTGACTAAGACTAGAGGGATTAAATGGGTGTCTAGTTCGCTACTAAAATACATACTAGAACCTTTATAGCTTCTTTGCAAAGTTAGCGCATGTGCTTAATTTAGACTCACTGTTTAGCACTCAAGCAGTTACCATATATGGGTGGGCTAGTGAGGCAAATTAGGTGTTGGAATCATATGATGTCACTGAGACTTCAGCATCACAGGGACCAGAGTTCTGTGAGTACAGTTGCTTATGTACTATATAGTGCTCTTCTCATTTATAAAGCTGGAGCATACATCCTATTACTCTTGTTCTCAGATTTTCAGACAGCCATAATTTCTGGTCTTTTGTTTGAAATAAAGGCCTGCCTAGAAAAATTGAAGGTGCTGCCAAGCTTACTAAAAGACATTTTTTTTTGTAGCACACTGAATTCTTTATTCCACTACCCCCTCCCATACCCCCAACTCTTGGGCGTAAAGGATGGGGCACATGATTTGAGAAAGACGTAAATTATGAAATTGAAATCACATTAAAGCAATTATGGACAGAATCTTGTCAATTGCTCTCTTAGCTAGAAAAACAACACTGTGTACTAGTATACAGTAATGTGCATCTAAGAATACCTCAAAGGCTATCTTCTCAGAGTGAAATTATTTGTGAAATGCAAGTTATATTGTATTCTTTTTCAAGAAAGAAACAAAAGTTAAAATTCAGGTTACATATCTAGAAGACTGAAGTAGGCCATCAAATTTAAACTTCTACACCAGATTTATTTGACATGATTTCAAAATAAACTAAGTTCTGTAAACCTGTTGGCAAAGAATTATAGTTTGTCAAGCGATTAACAGAGACACAATCTGTAATTATGGATTGCTGAAAGCAGGCCACTAATGAGAGAATGACTCACGTTTTGGGGTGAAGGGAGGAGGGGTCTCTCAGAAACTGTAATTTGATTTACAAAACTCTAAATAGCTAATGGCAGGTAACTCTTGCCAACTAACCAGCCAACTCTTGTAAGCTCATTAACAGAACTCCATGGTCTCACTAAAGGATAAACCATATGGAGGTGTCACTAAAAGCTGGAGATGAGAGACTGTAATTCACGTTCAGTCCTTCTGTGAGTCGGTCATATGGGCACTGATTTGAGCCTTTGTTTATCTGACATGATCTGTTCTTAAGAAAGAAGAGAAAATAAATTTTTAGGAGTTGTTGGTTTTTCCCTCCACTGCCTTACACTGCAGTGTTCAACTAATTATTAAACTTCTTTATTCCGCTCTTGTTCCTCCAGCTTCTCCTATCTGTCACATGTTAGTTCTAACAAAACAATTGAATAGTAGCATTACACAAATGCCTAATTCACTATTTGCTTGAGCACTGATCTTAGATGGTTGTTAAGTTGCTTTTCTCGGATTTCCCTGGTGATTGCAAACTGTGGCTATAAGATCATTTTTAACTCTCCATATGCATGGACTTTGAAAATGTTTGAGAAAACACAATGTGTGGCAACACACCTTCAGGGAGCATCATTTTGCAAGAGGCTCTGTTAACTTAGTCCCTCTGACCAGAGTGCCATGCTAGTGTGTGTATAGGTACTGCAGTTTTCATTCATTATCAGTCTGGTCCGGGAAGTCCTAAAAAAGTATCAGAATAACACATGAGCATAGTTTCAAAATAATACTAAAAGCTTTAATGATAAGCAAGTCTTCTAGTCTATTTTCCTTATTTCCTCAGTCATATTCCCAGAAGTAGTTTTAACCACTTAGGTGTAAATTCTTTGACTGCTCTAAATAATACGTTTTAATTACCAGTTCTCAATTTATTAAATTGACAGATTAGCTAGCTAATCTATCTATCATGCTTCTGGACATGATAAATGAACATTTAGCTCACTTATACCTCCTTTCCCCCTTACTCTCTTTGAATTTCTCTTTTAAATTTCTTTAATATTTTTAATTTGTAAAATAACAATAAAATATTTCTTAGCATCTTATATGCAATATGTATAAAATAAAAACTATATCTTATCTATATAGCAGCAAAATCTCTTCAGCTGTAAACTGTAATTATTACCTCCCCATTTTGAAAAAAAGGAATAGTAGCATACCATTTACATCCATTTTTCTTTCCTCTTCCATCTCTAACATTTTATTAGCTTTACTCTTACTTCTCCATCACCAAGGTTGATGACATTTGCATTCTGTTTGGATAAAATTAAGATTATTTTTGCCAACAGCAAAAATTATTAATCATGTGGTTTTGTAAATATTGTTTACATATATGCTTTTTTTTGCATTTCCTTTCTTGTAGGTTTGAAGATATGACCTTACTACTGAAATAGAAAGTTCCTGGAGTCACACTTGATAGTCTTTTCTTTTTTTACATTACTCCAATTGTTCAAGCAAATTACTTTGCTCCATATTTGGACTGTGAGTCTTTTATTCCATTTTCTATCTTTTCCCAGAGTTTCTAATTAAATATTAGTGATACAGATAAAGCTCCATAATCAATCTGTTTCTCATTTCTTGAGTTGATGTCATTATTTGTGGACTCTGATTGTTTTCTGGTTCCGGTACAGAGGTTAATTCCATTCTTTTTTGTATCTAGTGTTTTCTGGTTTGTTGGCTTCTTCTCCAAACAAACATGTACAATAGAATTTTGAAGTTAGTATGCATCTGAAAATAGTTTGATTTTGCTTTCATATTGGTTTCTACTTTGGTTGGGTAGAACACCTAAGATTAAAAACAATTTTCTCTAAACTTCAAAGTTTTTGACTTCTATTAGCAGGTGCTCTCATGAGAAGCTGGATAGCAGCCTGTAATCATTAATGTTTTTTTTGTTTTTTTGTAGGAAATATATAACCCTTTTCATCTGTTACTTTGAGTTTAATTATATCTCTTTATCTTTAGTGCTCTAGACTTTAATAACAGTCTCTTGGTATAAATGGTTTTTCTTTATTTTTTATTTAGATGTGTGTGTATGCATGTGACTACCCATCATTGTGTTGGCTAGACCTAGGAAGAGGGCTTGAATAATGGTGGTCATTACCTTATCTTTGTCTTTTCCTCACTTTACTAAACAATGCCACTAGTGTTTTCACTGTTTACCACAATTTCAATGGTTGAATTTAGATAAAAATTCACTCTCGTAATTTTTGGGTTTTTTGTATTTTTAATGTTTTTAAATTTTTCTTTTATTTTTGTTCAATTACAGTTGTCTCTATTTCCGCCCCCTCCACCATTCCTCCCCACCCCAGCCATCCCTACCTCCCACCCTCAATCCTATCCCCCTTTGGCTTAGTCCATGTGTCCTTTATACATGGTCCTTGACTACACTTCCTCCTTGTCTCCCCATTATCCCCTCCCACCTCCCCTCTGGTTACTGTCAGATTGTTCTTTATTTCAATGTCTCTGGTTATATTTTGCTAGCTTGTTTGTTTTGTTAATTAGGTTCCACTTATAGGTGAAATAATACGGTATCTGTCTTTCACTACCTGGATTACTTCAGTCAGCATAATACTGTCCAGTTCCATCCATGCTGTCACAAAGGATAGGAGCTCCTTCTTTCTTTCTGCTGTATAGTATTCCATAATGTACATGAACCATAATATTGTTAAAATACATTTTATTGATTATGCTATTACAGTTGTCCCATTTTCCCCTTCACTCCCCTCTACCATATACACCCCCTCCCTCCCACATCCCCCCCGCTTTAGTTCATGTCCATGAGTTGTACATATAAGTTCTTTGGCTTCTACATTTCCCATGCTATTCTTACCCTCCCCCTTTCTATTTTCTACCTACTATCTATGCTATTTATTATCTGTACCTTTTCCCCCTCTCTTCCCCTTCCACTCCCCTGTTTTTAACCCTCCATGTGATCTTTCTGTGCTTCTCTTTCTGCTCTAGTTGTCTGCTTAGTTTGTTTTTGTTTTAGGTGTGGTTATTAATAACTGTGAGTTTGTTGTCATTTTACTGTTCATATTTTGTATCTTCCTTTTCTTAGATAAGCCCTTTAACATTTCATATAACAAGGGCTTGATGATGATGAACTCCTTTAACTTGACCTTATCAAAGAAGCACTTTATCTGCCTGTCCATTCTAAATGAAAGCTTTGCTGGATAGAGCAATCTTGAATGTAGGTCCTTGCCTTTCAGGACTTCAAATACTTCTTGCCAGCCCCTTCTTGCCTATAAAATTTCTTTTGAGAAATCAGTTGACACTCTTATGGGAACTCCTTTGTAGGTAATTCTCTCCTATTCTATTGCTGCTTCTAGGATTCTCTCCTTATTTTTAATCTTGGGTAATGTAATTATGATATGCCTTGGTGTTCCTCCTCGGATCCAACTTCTTTGGGACTCTCTGAGCTTCCTGGACTTCCTGTAAGTCTATTTCCTTCACCAGATTGGGGAAGTTCTCCTTTATTATTTGTTCAACTAACTTTTCCATTTGTTGCTTTTCCCCTTCTCCTTCTGGTACCCCTATAATTCGGATGTGGGAACGTTTAAAGATGTCCTGGAGGTTCCTAAGCCTCTCCTCATCTTTTTTTGAATTCTTGTTTCTTCACCCTGTTCTGGTTGGAGTTTCTTTTTTCATTCTGGTCCACGCCGTTGACTTGAGTCCCGGTTTCCTCTTCATCACTATTGGTTCCCTGTACATTTTCCTTTATTTCACTTAGCATAGCCTTCATTTTTTCAACTAATTGCGACCAAATTCAACCAGTTCTGTGAGCATCTTGATTACCAGTGTTTTGAATTATGCATCTGATAGGTTGGCTATTTCTTCATCACTTAGGTGTATTTTTTCTGGAGCTTTGATCTGTTCTTTCATTTGGGCCTTTTTTTTTTTTTATCTTGATAAGCCTGTTTCATAGTGAGGGATGGAACCTTGGGTGTTTACTGGGGCGGGGTAACCCACGTCACTGTGTTGCGATGCTATATGAAGGGGCGAGGTCTGAGAGGGAACAATGGCACTTGCTCTGCTCTCTGCCAGATTTCAGTCACTTTCCCCACTTCCCACAAGCAAACTGGGCCATTCTGGTGCTGATTCCCATGTGGGTAGGCTTGTGTGCATTCTAGGACCTTGTGGGTCGGTCCAAGGAATTCTCCTGTGAGGCTAGGATTTTCTCCTGCTGCCTCAACCCCCACAGGTGTTTTCAATCAGTGGTTTAAGGCTTTATTTCCCTGTGCAGGAGTCTTGGGTTGCACAGCCCATTTCACTCCCCAGTTGTTTCTGCCCATTTATCTGAACTCGAATGGGGGACTGCCTAGTCCACAATCTGCTGCATGGCCGGTCCATCCACTGCTGCCTTGCTGCCCAGCTGCAGCCTTGTGTGCCCTGCTCCACTATCTGCCACCTCACTGGGTCTTCTGTTGCCACCTAGCCTGCCCCAGTCCTCCAGCCACTGCCTTGCCACAAGTTGTCTCCACCCAGCTGATCTCTGCCCCTCCTACTGGTCTGGATGAGTGTGTCTTTTTTTTTTTTTTTAAGATTTTATTTATTTATTTTTAGAGAGGGAAGGGAGGGAGATAGAGAGAGAAACATCAGTGTGTGGTTGCTGGGGGCCGTGGCCTGCAACCCAGGTATGTGGCCTGACTGGGAATCAAACCTGTGACATTTTGGTTCGCAGCCCGTGCTCAATCCACTGAGCTATGCCAGCCAGGGCGCTGGATGAGTGTGTCTTTAACTCTTTGGTTGTCGGACTTCCAGGTGTTCAGTGTTCTGTCAGTTTCAGTTGTTTTTTTTTGTTTTGTTTTTAAATTGTTGTTGTCCTTCTTTTGGTTGTGCAAGGAGGCACAGTGTGTCTACCCATGCTTCCATCTTGGCTGGAAGTCCCAAAGTAACTTCTTTTATCCAAATGTACCATAGATTTTTGATCCAATCACTTACTAATGGGCACTTAGGTTGCTTCCAACACATGGCTATTGAAAATTGTGTTGCTATGAATATTGGGGTGCATAAATTCTTTTGAAATGGTGTTTCAGGATTTTTAGGATATAATCCCAGCAGTGGAATTGCCGGGTCAAAGGCAGTTCCATTTTTAGTTTCCTGAGGAAATTCCATACTGTTTTCCACAGTGGCTGCACCAATCTACATTCCCATCAACAGTGCACTAGGGTTCCCTTTTCTCTACTACCTCTCCAACACTTGCTATCTGTTGACATGGTTATGATGGCCATTCTGACAGGTGTGAAGTGGTATCTCATTGTGATTTTAATTTGCATCTCTCTGATGGCTAGTGATGCTAAGCATCCATTCATATGTCTCTGGGCCCTGTGTATGTCCTCCTTGGAGAAGTATCTGTTCTATCAAACTGCTCTTTTAAAAAGTTAAGATCAAAGTTCAAATTCATTTCGGGCATATATTGAGGTGATTTTATTACATCTTCCTTGCTATGTTGAAAAATACTATTAAGATATTTTCTAGATATTATTACCAGGTATACTCTGGTAATAATGTAATTTTTAATCAGCCTTGGGTTTAATTTTATATTGTTTTGACATTTCTATATATTCATGGATAATTTGAAAAGGTAGTTTTCTTTGTGCTAGTATTGACTTTAATATAGTAACATACTAGCTTCAGTTTATTTAGAAAAATTTGCAAATATTATATATTCTGAAACATTCTATAGGCAAGCATGGCAATCATCTCATCCTGAAAATGAGAAGAGTGAAGTATTCACTTATAAAATTATTTATGACTTTAACTTTTAAAAAAGAACAATATAGTTAGTACATATGATGTCTTATATGGTGTTGATTTCTTCAAATTCATTTATTAACTTTAGTATGTCATATTTTTCTAGATGATTTTCTATGTCATCTATATGCTCAAATTTACCATCATAGAGTTTTACTTAGCATATTAATCCTCTCTGTGGCTGAATTTATACCATCACATTTAATTTTTATGAATTTATTTTCTCCCTTTAAACTTTCTTACTTTGCTAACTAAAGTTCTTTGATTTAATTTACATAGCGATTCTGAAATATATTTATCAATTCTGTTTTTTAGTTTATTATTTTTTCTCTTTATTAAATTTTTCTTAATATTTCTATCAATGTATTTTGATATTTAGAATCCTGAAATGAAATTTTTACTTATTTGTATTACTTTTGTCTAACAAAAACATCTAAGTTTGTGACTTTGCTTCTGCTTATAAATTTAGTTGTATTTAATTAGTTATGATGTGTAGTTTCCTTATTGCCCTTATTTTTGAAATATTCACTTTGAAATTTTAATTTATCATTTGATTTAAGAATTACAATATTTGTTGATTTGCAAGTTGGACTTGCTTTAATTAAACTTTTTTATTACTTTGAAATTTCTTTCTTATTGGTTATTGAAAATGTTGCCATATATTATCTCCCTTTTATTGTATTAAAATTCTTTTTTTTAAAAGATTTTATTTATTTATTTTAGAGAGGGAAGGGAGGAAGGGAGAGAGAGAGAGAGACAGACAGACAGACAGACACAGACATCAATGTGCGATTGCTGGGGGTTATGGCCTGGAACCCAGGAATGTACCCTGCCTGGGAATTGAACCTGGGACACTTTGGTTCCCAGCCCGCACACAATCCACTGAGCTACGCCAGCCAGGGCTTTGTATTAAAATTCTTTGTGGCTTAATATATGATTTGTTTAATTAATCACTATGGTTGTGTGAAAAGATGTATTTTTCCTCTGTTACAATAAATTGTGTATGTTTACACAATTTATATAATTTATGTTCCATATACTTTGCCTAATTTATCTGTTATATACATGTGTCCATACTTATGATATCTTCTAAAAATATCTTCCCACATATTGATTCATTTTAAAAATATTTTGTTCATATGCAATTTAGAATGCATATAGTATGCATAGTTATATAATCATTGTAGAATACCATTCTACATAGTTATATAATCATTGTAGAATATCATTCAAAAACTTTATTGTCTCATTTAATATTTTCTCTTATTTTTTCCTAATATTGATACTTTACCTTATTTGTTTGTATTTTTCATGACCTTAAATATTTTTTAAAAGGTTTTATTTATTTATTTTTAGGGCAGGAGAGGAGAGGAAGAAAGAGAGGGAGAGAAACATCAGTGTGAAATAGAAACATTAATCAGTTGTCTTTGTACATGCCCACTGACTGAACCTGCAACCTGGACGTGTGCCCTGATCTGAAATCCAACCTGTGGTCTTTGCTTTGTGGGACAATACCCAACCAACTGCACCACACCAGTCAGGGAAATCTTAAATATTTTCTCTCATGAGTTTCATTTACTGTGTTACCTCATTTAAGGTATAGATTATACAACATATAGTTAGAATTTATTCTTTAATCTAAGAGGTTCAACCATTTTGTGGAGGGTAATAATTTACATTAATTGCTATAATTCACGTTTGTTCAAAAATTTCATCCTATTTTAACTTTTCTTGAATGTTTCATTGTAATTTCCTTTGTTTTCTATTTATCCATCCACTCACTTATTCACTTACTAAATATTTATTGATTCCCTTCAACATAAGAAGAAGTTTATTGGGCACTGATGACACAAATGTAAACAAGTCAGACAGCATCGCTCTGCTCATGAAACTCACTGAGTTTGATGGGCAATTTCATGCCCACACACAAAAAAAATCCACTATGTCAGAAGTCCTACCACATTGGAGGCTTTCCTGCACTTCTCCTCTGTGAGAACGCTGAGACCATTATGTGTGGATGCTTTGAATATTTCAGGCTGTGGTTGTGAAAGGTATAATTTTTAGCACCGCTCAGTCTATCAATGGCCTGCCTTGTGCCTCAGCCCTCACTTTTCCTATTAGGGTCACCTTAAATTTTGCCTGAGCTATATTTTAACTGATGCCATGCTGCCTTCTTAAGAGATGGAGTTGAGGGTTAGTTTCTCTTTCCTTCCCTGCAGGGGTGTCCAACCTTTTACTGTCTCTGGGCCACAGTGGAAGAAGAGTTATCTTGGGCCACACATTAAATATACAAACACTAATGAAAACTGATGAGCAAAAAAAAAGTTTTAGGTAAATGTATGATCCTGTGTCAGGCTGCTTTCATAGCCATCCTGGGTTGCATGTGGTGCACAGGCCATGGGTTGTATGCCCCTGCTTGGAGTATCTTGCTGCACCAAAAGAAATTGATCAGAGTCTTGTGTGTGGATCACATTCTACCTGTTTCCAATAATGGTGCACATTTAAAAAATTTCATTTCTTGATTATTTCCATGAAAATGTGAAAAAGGGACTATTAAAACTGTCATTGCCATTTTTTCCTGGAGGTCTTCAACTATTTAACTATGTCAAAACTGGTAAGTTCAATTCAGGACTCTGAAAGTCCACAAAATGGCCTAATAGTCACTGTGGGGAGGAAATTAAAATATATTTACTACAAATTAATGAGAACAAAAAAAAAACCTTTATAGAAGTAAATTTGTTTCTTTTCACTTAGCCATTTTGAACTATGGGGATGTCTATTCTTAATCACTTTCTGATCTACTCCACCTTTTATTATAGTTTTGGGTCTTGCTGCTCCTCTGTGATTCTCATACTTCCTGCACAGCCTTGGTGTGTCATAGTTGGTTTTTATATTAGTTGTAGAAATATCTTAATCTTTCTAATTTACAATTAGGTTTACAAGGATTTTAAATTATGCTTATAAGATTTTCATTCTACTCCAGTATATGACCTTGGAAGACATAAGCATTAACTCCCTATCCCTCTGGCTTGTAATGGGAACTTGGTGTTTTGTGAGGAATTCTACAGATTCTAGGTTGAGAACAACCTGTAAAACCCCACAAGTAAGTATATGAAACTCTGCCTCTTTGGCTATTAAACATCCTCCCCATCAATGTTAACCCAG
The DNA here is from genome assembly GCF_004126475.2 of Phyllostomus discolor. NCBI lineage: Eukaryota > Metazoa > Chordata > Mammalia > Chiroptera > Phyllostomidae > Phyllostomus > Phyllostomus discolor. Next base: position 138,521,299 of record NC_040903.2, on the reverse strand, counting down.
TTGCTTTATTGCTGACCAAGCAGGTGGGGTTACTGTGCTTCGTCTAAATATCAGGGGCCCTTCCTTCTTCAGAAGAGCCTTTCCTGACCATCTTGTGTGAGCATGCATCCTTTTCTTTTCTTGTTTATTACTCTACATTGTTAATTTTCTTCATGGAACTTAGCATTATTTTAAATTATTAATTGCTTTATTTCTTTGATATATTTATTTATTTTTGTTTCCTTCATTAGCCTTTAAGTTTTGTGGGTATAAAAAGGGTACCTTTTTATATCTCCACCGTATTCTTTATTATACACTAATAGAATATCCTGGTGTTTGATATATATTTGTTCAATAAATGAATAAATAAATACATGTGCATAGAATAGCACATGTTGGAGGTTATGAATCTTCAGCTGTAGATTCATGTAATGTTCAATAAATCAATTAAAATTTATTAAGCAAATATATTTGTATGTGATAGCCATATGCTATCAAAAGAAAACAATCTATGGAATAAAACAAGATATACATGCTAAGAATTAAACAATTACCTTAATTGGGAAATAAGTGGGAATCTTATATTCAGTTTTGATTGAGTTAATTCAGCAGTAAGTTGGTAGGAAGCTTTTCAGTTTGATATACATAGATGTGTCAATTCACCTACTAATATTCTCATGTAGTTTAAAATCTGACCAAAAATGCACTTCTCATAATTTAATTTGCCTTTTAGATAGATAACTCACCAACATATTACTCATTAATGGGTAGCCGATTATGAGAAAAGCTGTGTAGTGTAGCAAAAAAGGGCATAATTTGAAACTAGATGTTCATAGATCCCTCTGTCCACTGTCCACCTACCCATCAACATTTCATTCGTCTTTCTATTGATTCAGCAATACACGAAATATTTGCTAAATAACAGCCATTCACTGTGCTGCTTGCTCACTAGATTTCAATAGATAAAATGGTACGTTCTAGCAATGTGCCATGGGCAATACTACTTAGTATACTCAGCTATAAAGTCATTATTCTGTATTATAAGGAAACAAGATAATATTATTAAAGCATACTGTCTAACACTCACAAAGGCTATGAGAATATAAAAACTATTATTAGTTTTGTGCAATGATTTTTATTCTATGATTATATAGTGCAATCTATGTTTGAAGTACTCCAAAACTGATGCAACAGTGGTTGACATTTTTTTTATTTATGCACAAACCCAGTATTTAGAAACTACTAGCACCAGAATTTGATGACTAGAGAACTGAAAATTTGTCATTCTGATAATAATTCACATCAGGAGCCTTAAATATTACATGTGGTCTGTCTAAGCCTCTTTTTGATAGAAAAATAAAAATTAAAACAACAGTGAATAAGAATTGTCCACAACAGACATGACTAGTTTTCTCCATTTCTGGTTGGACTTCAGGGAATGGAAGCATTTTGCTTTATCAGAGAGGGTTTTGTCTTTTCCTGCACCTTTCCAAGCTTTCCACTTCCCCTTTCTTAAAATTAAGTTACTGCTACATTTTACTTATCATTTCTAAATTCTTATAGAAGGGATCTGCAAGGGCAAACATCCTGATGAAGGCACTCAAAAAAATGAATAGCATACAAATATTTAAAATGAAGCACATATTTTCACAATTCAAAACTACATATTATTTCCCTTTAGACTAGCCAAATAAATTCTGAGAACTTTTCCATCATTTAAAACATTTAATATTATTCTGAAATACTTAAAAACCAAGAAAAATTATTGAAAGTTACACAACAGATATCTGTGTTTACATTTTGCCATATTTGTGATATTTACTTCAGCTTTAAAAAAAGAAAAGATGGGGCACGTTTTAGCCCCATCTCCCCACTCTGTCTCCCCAAATCCCTTCCAAGAGAAAATATGGTTTTGGATATAACTCCAAAACACATTTTAAAAAATGTTTTCTATTTTTTAAAATGTGTTTTTTTAAACCATGTAGTCTATGGTTTTTTGCTTAATGTTATTCATAAATGGTATCATTCTGAATTTGATGATTTGCAATTTTATTTTTTATTTATGAGGTGTACCCATGTTGTTACATATGGATAAAGTTCATTCATTTAAACTTCTAGATTCTACTATTTCATTATATGCATAAATGCAGGGCATTAAATTTGTTTCTGTTCTATCACTTTATACACAAAGTTGCATTGAACACCACTGAATCTGTCTGTGCATGCATGTGAATGAGAGTTTCTCCAGGGAAGGCACCTAGCTTTGGTTGCTGGGCTATGCAGATTTATCTTTCCTTCAGTATATGAATTCCATTCCCCTCATAGCTTCCAACTTACTGTGAATGGTCTTCTGTCATCTGATTTATCACCTTTTCAAATACTATTGAAGCTTAGCAGATTTTTATTTTTCTCTTTTGACATTTACTACTCTGCTTCTGTGAATTTCCTGATGTCCATCTTTCAGTAGTGTTGTTCTTTCTAATTGTAGAATTATCATTTGTGTTCATATATAACAGTGGTCCGTTATATGCATTAAAAAGATGATTCAGCGTGTGGCTGTTCCTTTGACTTTTATTATGGTGGACACTATTATATGAAAGTTATTTTAACTGTGATATAAAACTTTCTTTCCTTTTATGGTTTTTGTTTTCTGTGGCTATTTTACAAAATCTTTGCCAATCCTGAATTCAAAATAAAATAGTTAATTTTTTTCTAAAAGTAATGCAGTTTTTGCTTTTACATCCAGATCTTTAATCCATCTGGGTTTTATTTTTAAATAGATATCTATTTCCATATGGATATCCAATTGTTCTGGCACCACTTATTGACTGATCCATTCTTTGTCACTGATTTGTAATGCCACCTCTGTTTTAATTTCTATCTTTTCTCTTATTGTATTTGCCCCCTGAATTTCTTATACTTTGGTTTCTTTTATAATTAGTATCTTCCCCTCCCCCTCCACCCCTCTGAATACTTTATCATGAACATTTTCAAACATGCTACAAAGTCGAAAGAACAATATACTATGTATTCACCAACTAGATTCTAGTTAAATTTTGCTTTATTTGTCATATTGTATATGTATCCATCTATTCATAGTTCTATTCATTCATCAATCTCTCTTATTTTTTGAATTTCAAACTAAGTGGCACCTCTAAACCTTCAGTTTTCATACCATTAGTTCAACATTTATTTACTGTTTTTTAAAGATAACATTTTTACACACATTGAAATACAAAAAATGTACCATCATGAGTTTTGACTAATGTATACACCTATGAAACCAACTCTCTATCAGTAAATAAAATATTATTATCAGCCTAGAAAAACTCCTTTCCCTTTCAGCCCCTCTTTCCAAGGACAATCTGTTTTTGTGTTTCTAGGAACACCCTTCTGTTTTTTTTCCACCATATATTATTTTAGCATTTTTCTAGAATTTCATATAAATAAAATTATACAGTATGTACTCTTAGGTGAGACTTAATTCAATCAGCATAATGTTTATGACATGTATCAGTAATTTGTTGATTTTTGTTGCTGAATAATAAGAATACCCTATAGGATTATGCCACAACCTCTTTCTCCATTCTCTTGGGCTATTTTCAACTTTTTATTCTCATAAATAAAACTGCAATAAACATTCATGTACAACTCTGTTTGTGTATATGTGTTTTCACTTCTTTTGAGTTCTACCTAAGAGTTGAGTTATTGGATGAATGAGGAGGTATTTATTTAACTTTATAAGAAACTGTCAAATATTAGATTGTTTGTATCATTTTATGTATCTATGAAGAGTTAATGAGAGTTCTGGTTGCGTTATGTCCTATTCAATATTTGATACTGTCATTCTTTTTAATTTTTGCCATTCCAGGGGGTGTATAGTGCTATCTCATTATTGTTTTAATAAATACTTTCTTGATGGCTACTAGTGTTGGTGTTCTTTCATATGCCTATTGGCTATTTGTATATATTCCTTCACAAATTACTCAAATGTTCGCTTATATTTTAATTAGGTGTTTTGTCTTTTTACTATTGAGTTGTGAGAATTCTGGAGATATACTTTTGTTAGGTACTCATTCTGCAAATATCTCTCCCAGTTCGAGAATTACCTATTAGTATTCTTAAATGGTGATTTTAGTGAGCAGAAATTTTTAATTTCAAGAAGTCTAATGTGTTAGTTTCTCAGGGTTGCCATAACAAAGTACAACAAACTGGGTGGCTGAAACAATAGGAATTTATTTTTTCACAGTCTGGAGGCTAAAAGTTCAAAATCAAGATGTTGGTAAGTTTGGTTCCTTCTGAGGACTCTGAAGGAGCATCTGTTCCTTGTCTCTCTCCTAGCTTCTGGTGTCTGCCAGCAATCCTTGGCATTCTTTGGCTTGAAAATGCATCACTCCACTCTCAGCCTCTGATTTCACATGACATTCTCCTGTGTGTCTGTCTCCTCTCACAGTTGTCTTCTCATAAGGACACCGGTCATATTGCATCAAAGGCTCACCCTGCTCCAGTATGACCTCATCTTAACTAATTATATCTACAACCTTCCTTCCAGATAAGGCCACATTCTGAGGCAGTATGGGTTAGGAGATCAACATATTTTTTACTTTTAATTTAAAATTTATTTTTCATTTACAGTTTACATTCAATATTATTTTGTATTAGTTTCAGATGTACAACATAGTAGATGAAGCATATGACTGTCAACATATTTTTTAGGAAGGCACAGTTTGACCCATAACATCCCATTTGCCAACTTTTTTCCTTTTATGATCATTGCTATCGGTGTGCTATCTCAGAAAATGTGCTTCCCACAAGTTAGGAAGATATTCCCCTACATTTTCTTCCAGAAGCTTTCAGGGTTTAGCTTTTATTTTTTAGAATCTACCTCAAATTAATTTTTGTGTGGCATACAATAATAATTAAAGTTCACCTTATTCCATATGGATATCTAACATTTCCAGCACTTTTATTAAAATGACTTTCCTTTTCCTCAATGCATGTTTCTGGCACCTTGGTAAAAATCAATTGATTATAGACATGTAGGCTTATGTTGAGACTCTCTGTTCAGTCTAACTGATCTGTTTGCCTATTTCGTGCCTGTTCTATACTTGCCCATACAATAGCTATGTGTAACCATGAACACTGAGCTCATCCCTTCTTGTCTGTCCTTTTCCCCAACTCCCTCATGGCCTGGAAGTTATCTTATTGCCTACCTCTCCAAATACCTTCCAACAGAACTTCTTATCTTTACTTCAGCTTTCCTGGTTGCCCTAATTGTGAGAGCTGATAGAAGATATCTATCTCCCTGGCTGGGTGGCTCATTTGGTTGGAGTGTGGTCTCGTATACCAAAAGATTTCTGGTTTAATCCCCAGTCAGGTCTCATATGAAACGCAACTGATTAAGGTTTCTTTCTCACATTGATGTCTCTCTCCCCACCCTTTCCTTTCTCTCTTTAGAATCAATAAACATACCCTTGAGTGAGCATTTAAAAAATATATCAATCCACCAATTCCTGAGGCTGGAGTTCCCAAATATTGCTTATTAGTTCAAGTTTTGGACTCATTCTAGCCAGACATTTGTCTACTTACATACCCTCTAAGTAAAGAGACTTTAGTTTTGTTCAACTTATATTTTTGATTTTATATAATCAATGAGTTTCATATTTTCTTCAATCTATTTTCATTGATCTTTTTTAGAGGATACCCAATCTTAGAAGAGTTCTTGAATCAAAAAGTCTAAAGTTAATCAATATCTGTATCCTTATCCCAACAATAACATAAAGTCAAATGTTTCATCAACTCTTTTTCTGAGAATTTTTAGTATCCTATATGTTAGTTCTACTTTGTTTCATGTCTGCTAAATTGGGAAATGTTATCATTATTATTACTTAATGAAGTCAATACTTCTTTGAAGATACCAAAACATTATAAATTCTACTCTTGCTTCTTCATTTTGATTACTGCATATGGATTCACTTTCCCTCTTGAATTATTGTTTAAGACATCATACAACAAGGGCCTATTAGCAGTATACTATTTGAGTTACTATCATTACTGTCCTCTTGTCAATTTCAAGGTTTATATTTTTTTGAAATTACCTATTTTTTAGTTTATTTTTTGTCTGATAATCTTTACTTTCTATGCCATCTGCCTCCTAAATCTGGTAATTTTTTAAGATCTTTTACCTCTATTTTAGAAGTTAGAATATATAAATGTGTGTTACTTTATCCTGCTGGAGACTTTTGTCCTTCCTGAATCTGAGGATTGCTAACTGTTAGCACATCTGAAGAATTCTCAGTCATTGTTTCTTCATTATTCGTCCCTCTTCTATTTGTCCTCTTGAATCTTCACATATATGTCTGTTGAATCTTTTCCTTCTACCATTCATGTCTCTTAGCCTTTCTTTCATGCTTTTTATAACCTCATCTAGTGTGTTCCATGTGGTTAGTTTACTCAGAAACATTTTTCAGCTTACTAATTATCCCTTCAACTGTGTCAAATATTCTCTATAACACATCTTTGTAGTTTACATTTTAATTTCTATATTTCTCATTTCAAAATACTGTCAAACCTCAGTTCTCAAATGTCTTGGTTCTCAAACAATTTGGTTCTCCACCAAGTTGTTCATGGAAAAAATTTCTTGGTTGTCTAACAGAACTGTGGGTCTCAGTCCTCTGCCCAATAACCCTTTCATGCTCCTACCTGTGTGATCAGTCACACATGCCTCAGGTGACAAACAAAGGAGACTCAGTTTTCAAACAAGTCTCTTCTTAAACAATTTTCCAGAGCAAATTAAGTTCGAGAACCAAGATTCATCTGCACTCTTTTATTTTTTTAAATATTTTATTTATTTATTTATTTTTAGAGAGGGAAGGGAGGGAGAGAGAGAGAGAGAGAGAAACATCAATGTGCGGTTGCTGGGAGTCATGGCCTGCAACCCAGGCATGTACTCTGACTGGGAATCGAACCTGTGACACTTTAGTTCACAGCCCAAGGTCAATCCACTGAGCTATGCCAGCCAGGGCTTTTATTTTTAAAATAATCCTGTTTTCATAGTATCTTTTTATTAAGGTTTATATTCTTTTTATAAATCATTCATAATTTTTAAAAATCTTACTGTATAGTCTCCATTAGATTACTTGAGCATATGAAGTTTTTGGTCCCTGATCCCATTGGGTGTATGTATATGCTTGACAGTACTCCTCACTCAGGATAGACTGTAGGAGACCGTTGTGCATGGCATGGGCCCAGCTCCCACTCAGAGATACACAGGACCCATGCCCACGGATAGGTTCTCCCATAGGGAATCAGGCCTGCAATGTGCCTAGGCTACTTTGAGTCTTGCTCAAAGACTATAGTAGCCTATATCTTGCTCTTGCTAAAAAACTCCCTCACTCTGAATTGAGGACATTTACTGCAAAGTATCTTCCCCAAATCCATGCTAAACCTTCCAAGAATGAGTGTAACCAGTTCAACCACTTTTGTTTTTTCATTTGCAAATATCCTTCTTCTGTGCTGTGATTAGCAGCATTGGCTCCTTTGTTTTCAGTAAAAGGCAACCACAAAAAGCCAACCTGTGCATAGTAAATGAGGGCCATCAGGTAGTGTGCCGAGAAACCCAATAAAGGCTGGTCACAGCAGGGCTGCGGCTTTTGCTTCCCTTGAGAGAAAAGCCATGTTGACCCTTTTCCTCCACCAGACTCCATAGTCCATGTGAATATATCATTTCATCCATAATTATGTGGACACTGCAGGCCGGTATCTGCATCAATAGACAATTTCTCCCTTTGTTTCTGCCTCTATTTTGAGACTTCCTTACAGGTTGAGTTACCCATCTGGAATTTTGCATTTGTAGTTTCTTCTGCTAACCTCCCCAAGGTACCACTGACCTTATTCTTTTTTAAATGATTCTTTAAAGTTTTGGGGTTTCTGAATTATATGAGCCTTCTTTTGAAAGCAAATCTCTCCAAAAAAAAATTGAATAGTTATCTGTTAAATCTTTTGAATGAATTATTTAATTTTGGCATGGTCTCAGTAATTCTTTGAGGTATATTCTATTATTATTTACATACTAGATATTAGGGAATTAAAGATTAAAATATTAATAAAATATATGAAGGTGTACATCTAATAAATGGTATATGTGAAAAGGAAACCAAGACCAGATTCATTTAAATCAATATTCTTATTAATACTGCACTAAGCTTTGTTGCTAGTCAGACAAATAGTTCAGCACCTTGAATAACCTTTCATCAGTCATCCTTGAATACCCTTTAGATTATAAATAAGTTGCTGAGGAACATGCTGAGGAATGCAGTAGTACTCATTAAAATTTTCTACTTATTGATATAGCCAGAAGATGAAAAGGGATGATTGTTTCCAAACAACTATTAAAGTTGATGTTTCTTTTCTCACTATAGGCATTTTATTATATATATAGCAATATATATTTTTATTTATATATTATGTAATATATTATATAATATATCAATATAATATATTTTATATTTATCATATATTATAGCATAATGTGATATTTAATATACAGAATATATGTAATAATATAATATATAAATATAATGCATTGTCAATGTATTTATGTATTTTATAATATAATAGTACATGATATATTAAATATATGAATGTATTATATATTTTGATGTATTATATTATATATTATGCAATAATATATATCTGTAAAATAATATATAACTATATTATAATATAATATATAATATGACATAAATATATATTTACATATAATTTTTAAAAGTCTTTGTGTTACAAAATGCTGGTGTTTTGTATGGACCCACTCAATGTTGGCAGTGATAGACTTTTTTTTTAAAATAATCGATGGTGAGCAACATATCACATTTTTAAAAAGATTTTATTTATTTATTTTTAGAGAGGGAAGGGAAGGAGAGAGAGAGAGAGGGAGAGAACATGAATATGCGGTTGCTGGGGGTCATGGCCTGTAACCCAGGCATGTACCCTGACTGGGAATTGAACCTGTGACACTTTGGTTCACAGCCCATGCTTAATCCACTGAGCTATGCCAGCCAGGGCTAGTGATAGACTTTTTTAGGTTATGGTTTATGCCATTCTTAGTCACATCTTGTCCTAGCATCATATGCTTCAGTGTTATCATTCACCTTCCACTGCAAAAAGTAGCTACCCTATATCGCATGCTAAACATCATTGCCTTCATTCTCATTTCAATTCTTAACTGAAAATATGTACCTTAATTTGATTATAAGTTGAATGTTATCTCTCTCCCCTGTTTTCCATTATTTAATAAATCCCTTGAATTATGTACTCTTATTTCTAAGGTGCTTTGAAATAATTTATTTTAAGATTGAACATAAAACAAAATTGTCCTGTTTTTAATGACACTAAGAATATATTTTTTGCCTCTGGACCCCATCTATGTTTTTTTGAATTTTGTATGTAAATTGCTTAAAAGCAGCTCAGCTATATTAATGATTATATCTTAAAGGATTGCTTCATTATGTTAATAATTATGGAATAATAAAGACTTTTTGTTGATACTTTGTTAACATATATGTTAAAATGTGGCAATTATAGACATTTAGACATTTCAGAGTGCATATAAAGAGTTTTCCTTGAGCAAAGCAAAACATTTTTTAAATACTTTTATTAGGCTTTGGAAAGTGTGGTGCCCAGGAGGATGGTAAAAAACTAGAATAGAATCCATGTATCAGAGCCATTCAAATGTCAAGAAAAGTAATAGTTAATAAGCTTAGTAGCTAATGTGTGTAAAAAGCTGTTGTGTCAGGAACTGAAGGTACTACCCTCCCTGACTCTAGGGGGCCACAAGCAATTGAACCTTTGTGCTCTGGAAGAGACCATAAGCAATCCAGGTGGTATCTGAGCCATTGTGTTTCAGGGAGAGACCGTCCACTGCCCAGGATGCAGATAAAGAAAATCACCCAGGACACAGGACCCAGGACCCAGATAGAAAATCACTGGTCAATGGATGAAAGGATGTTAGGGAAATTGCCGGACTTTGGTGTTAGCTGATTAACCTCTTTCCTGAATTCCAAATCCCTTACCTACACTTGCTCCTCCTTATAAAAAAAAGCTGGCTTGAAAGGAAATGTAAGACAGTCTGTTAGGGTATATAATCTGCCATCTTCTCAGATTAATGGCCATCTGAATAAAGGGCCCATAAAGATTCAATCCCTGCCCCTGCTTATTGGTTCTGGCAGTGACAGACTGCACAAATGACAGCTTTCCCAGTTTCATTTGGAGAACCACAATAAGAGGTTTATAAAGTGGCATTTGTTAAGTATGTAAATCTTTTGGGTTCTTAAAACCAACACCAAACAACTTTCTGACATCAGCAGGGTGTCCAAGAATTCAATATAATTCTGACACTATCTACCCAGATATAGAATTAGATTCCACAGGTTAAGCTCTCAGTCCCACAAGACTGACCCCTGTCCCTCACTTCAGATGCCAGTAATAACCTGGGCATCTGCCTGACAGGATATATATCCATTGGAGGTTCCAACAGCCCCTCCATGGACTTTAGACACCAGTCACAAATCCAGGTTGTTACCTCTACTTCTGCCTGACTGGCTGTAAATCAAAGTCCCTCCTACCCCCGTCCCCATCTCAGCTTTAATTAATCTGCTAGAGTGGCTCACAAAACTCAGAGAAACATGGTACTTTCTAGATCAGTGGTCTATTGCAAAAGATTATTATTCAGGAACAGTCAGATAGAAGAGATGCATGGGGCAGAGTGTGCAGAAAGGGCCAGGGGCTTCCGTACCCTTTTTAGGCACACTGGTCTTCTCACATCTTCACTCATTCACAACCCGGAAGCTCTCTGAACCCTTTCCTTCTGGGTTTTTATGGAGGCTTCATTTAGGAGGCATAATTGATTAAACATTGGCCACTGGTGATGGATTCAACCATTAGTTCCTCTCCCCACCCTGCTGCTCCAGAATTGGTACTGAAAGTTCTAACTTTTCAATCACAGTTGAGGTTCCACAGTCACCTCATTAACATAAGAAAAGATATCTTTATAGCTTTTTGCACAGAAAATCTCGAGAGTTTTAGGAGCTATGAGCCAGGACTCATCACAAAGACCAAATAAATTTAAGAAATATATTTTGATCATCTAAATGACCAACTATATATTTGCTATAAGAAAAATATTGCAGTGTAGTTAGAGTATATAACTTTAGTGGGCTAAAGTTATGAGCTTTTTATGAGCTATATCTTCTCTGATAGTTACATACATATTATTCATTTTTAAAAAGCCATTTAGAAGAGTCTAGAGATGTAATAATTTTTCTCTTAAATTTGAGACATAATTTTACAAATGATAAATGTCATCAAATATGTGATTCATTTCAAGTAAAGGAAGTTCAAAAAACCCTTTCTTCTGGGGCTGTTTCTCTTTTTTAAATCTATTGTTCACATCTTATTCTTCTGAATGAGACATGAAGACCACTAAAATTAACTCTTACTATGGTTGTAAATGCAGTGGCAAAATACATAATGATCTATTAAAATATTTTCTGAAACTTAGCAATGAAATGATACATTATTATTTACATTGTTAAACTCTAACAGTTCTTCAACATTTGAATAACTAGATAATGATATGGTTTGCCATATGTTTCCATTTAATGAAGCCTTGTATTGATACTTAAATGCTTCATTAAGTCACAAGCTGCCAAAATAAGTAGTTTTTCTCTTGTCATAAATGTGACATGGTTTAGCTAAAAAGTCTTGTCATTTTAAAAATTAAGAATACTTTTATTCTGCACATGTTATAAGCAACATCTTTCTCAATATTTCAGGTTTAGATACAAAACATTTTTAGGAGACTGACATAGTAGTTTGGGAATTTTTGTGCATAATTTTCTTGTCAATAGAAGGTTGTATGAGTTGTTAAAACTACCATTTCATCATAAACTAAACAAAGTTTATATATAATTTTCATAGCTCCTTGAAGTGACACCTGTTTAATTAATAATAATAAGCTAAAAAATAGTCTTAGTGTGAGCTATAAACACCAAATTAAAAACAAACAAACAAACAGTTTCACCAAAATCCTATTTCTTCAAGGGAGAAAGTTACCTTAAAATGACGTTTGGAAAAAACAAGTTCAGACATACTGAAAAACACATGAGGCTTAGAACAGTAATAGCAGATTTTGCCTTTCTGCTTTTCAATGAAATATCTAATACTGACTTTGTGACACAGTCATAAGGTCTAATTGGTACATAAGCTCTGGTGTTTATTTTGAGCAAAAAGAAATCTTTCAGACCTTTATGTTTTTTCTAGGAAATTAGACTGGATAGGAGAAAATACAGGTAATAATAAGCAATTATTTCAAGGGTGGTTCATTAATATGACTATTCTTAAAGAAAATTAAGGGACAACTGATTGTATATAAACGTTGACAAAGCAACCCTGGCTGGTGTGGCTCAATGGACTGAGTGCCAGCCTATGTACCAAAGGGTCTCCGGTTCAATTCCCAGCCAGGGCACGTGCCTGGGTTGTGGGCCAGGTCCCCAATAGGGGGCATGTGAGAGGCAAACACACATTGATGTTTCTTCCCCTCTCTTCTTCCCTTCCCCTCTTTAAAAATAATAAATAAAAACATTTAAAAATTAATTTGCAAAAGCAATGAAGCACTGATTCAACACTTGAATTTGAATATACTTACACAGTAACAAATATAAAATTTTAAGTTTTTTTTAAAAATTGAATTTTTTAAAATTTTAAATTTTACAGAATTTGTAAAAGTTATTCAGGACTCTGAAGCTTGATTATTTTCTGCCAAGGCTAATTCATGAAATTTAGATACAAAAGCAAAGATTTTTAAAATATATAGTTCTTTTGGATTGGTGTTTCAGGGTTCTTAGGATATAATCCTAGCAGTGGAAGTGCTGGGTCGGTCAAAAGGCAGTTCCATTTTTAGTTTTCTAAGAAAATTCCATAATGTTTTCCATAGTGGCTGTACCAGTCTGCAATCTCACCAATAGTGCACTAGGGTCCCCTTTTCTCCACAACCTCACCAACACTTAGAACCAAATATTTGTGTTTAACTTATAGGATTATGTTTACCTTTTTTCTCTTGTTCATTTCTTCATTACTATAACTTAACTCTTAGTCCTGTTTATATGATAAGAACTGCTGTATTTGCCCTCCAAGAAGGACATACACTGGCCCCAGAGACATATGAAAGGATACTCTGCATCACTAGCCATCGGAGAAATGCAGATTAAAACCACAGTGAGGTACCACTTCACACCAGTCAGAATGGCCATCATAAACAAACCAACAAACAAGTGCCCATGAGGTTGTGGAGAAAAGAGAACCCTAGTACACTTTTGGTGGGAATGCAGACTGCTGCAGCCACTGTGGAAAACAATATGGAATTTCCTCAAAAAACAAAAAATAGAACTGTCTTTTGACCCAGCAATTCTGCTGGGATTACACCCTAAGAATCCTGAAACACCAATTCAAAAGAACCTATGCACCACAATGTTCATAGCCATACAATTTACAATAGCCAAGTGTTGGAAGCAACCTAAGTGCCCAATGAGTGAATCAAAAACTGTGGTACATTTACACAATGGAATACTATGCAGCAGAAAGAAAGAAGGAGCTCCTATCCTTTGTGACAGCATGGATGGAACTGGGCAGTATTATGCTGAGTGAAGTAAGCCAGGTAGTGAAAGAAAAATACCATGTGATATTACCTATAACTGGAACCTAATCAACAAAACACACAGGCAAGAAAAATATAACCAGAGACATTGAAATAAAAAACAAATTGACAGTAACCAGAGGGAATGTGGAAGAGGGATAAAGGGAGAAAGAAGGGGAACAGTCATCAAGGATCATGTATGAAGGACCGTGGACGAAGCTAAACATGGGTAGGAGAAAGTGGTGGGGGGAAAATGGAGACAACTGTACTTGAATAATAATTAAATATGTAAACAATAAATAAATAAATAAAGCTTATATTGATTATGAAAAAGAATAAACTTTGTGTAAACTTCAAAAAAGAAATGCAGTGTTTGCAGAAACACACACACATATAACAGTTACTGCTTGACTTACAACATGTTTATGTCCCAATACACTCTTCATAAGTTAAAAATATCATTAAGTCAAATATGTATTTAATACACTTAATTACCGAACAACATAGCTTAACCCAGTCTACCTTAAATGTGCTCTGTACACATATGTTAGCCTACAGTTGGGAGCAATCACCTAACAGAAAAGCTATTTTATAATAAAGGGTTGAAATATCATGTGATTTATTGAGTATGGTATTTAAAGTGGAAACTAGAATGAATGTATGGGAATTGCTTTGCACTATAATGAAACTGAAAAATTGTAAGCTACACCATGGTGACTTGAGAACTGTCTGTATATGTGTGTATGTGTGTGTGTTTGAGTATATCTATCTATCTATCTGTCTATCATCTATCTATCTATCTATCTATCTCTCCAATGCCTGTAGGATAGCTGGTAACATAAATATATATAAGATGAGAGAAAATGTAGTAAGATCTGTGGCTGAATGCATGTTCTATCTAAGTGTATTTAAACTGATATAGCATATCTAACAAACAATGTAACTACTGCAAATTTAGGCTATTACAAAACATATTTACATTTTAAATTTGAGCATAAAGGTCACCAATTTTAACCCCTGGCATAGAGGTTTCTAATTAATTAACAGTAGAATCCAATAATCCTTATAATATCCAATGCTCTTTTCAATATATTATTCATATTATATAAACATAATTGTGTTTTTCCTATTTTATCTCCATTTTAGTTTTCTCTCTTTCTATACTTTAACATCTAAAAGACCAATGAACTATAAAAATAAGTAGCAAACCATGGGATGGGAAAAAAACAGCATCATTCGAATCGACACATGTTTCTCATTAAGAGTCATATAGAATTCTTATGAAATTATCCCAGAATAGTTTGTCAAGTACTTAACAATGGTATATTATAATCTGCTAAGGGTTTTTGTTATTGTGGTTGTTACAATTGTAGAAATTTGAAGGTTTGCTAGGAAAGTCACTTAAGACAGCGAGTCCTGAATGTTGCTGTCCATTAGAATCTCCTGGGTCTACTTAAAACTACAGTGTCACCTTTGTTGATTCCAGTTTGGTAGGTATGTAGGTGCCCAGAAACTATCCTGAGACTGTCTTTGACCTTAGAATGCCAATGCATTAGTGAGAAGTGACAATGAGAAATGACATCTATCACAAAGTCCAGACGTCAAATCAATAGAGTTAGCATCTTCTCTTCTCATTTGAGCCAACTACCTGAGAAGTCAAAGTATAATAGGTGAAATTTAGAGGATCTTACCCAAAGTCACCAGTGAGAATAGCCACAAGAACTTTCTTACATAGCCACAGAAGAACTCTTCTGATCAAGATTCCTTTTCATTTGAACAGTGTAAATTGTGTAAGGACAAAGTTTTTTCCCTACTCTCCTTTGTCTGTGTACTCTCCTGTTACTCTTCTGTGGATATCTTCATTTCCATATCTTTACCTGTACAATTTTAATATTGTTGTCTGTACACAACGTAATACTGATGGCTTGCCTGTTTAAAATGATTACAACATACTGACTGCTTCTCAGTTATCATGTATTATTTTATTTATATTATCATTTACAGTTTTGGGGAGAGAAAATCAAGAAATGGAGAAGTAAGTAAATTGTCCATCATTCCTCAGTTAGTGACTGATGGAGCTCAAGATTCAAGAATAACTTCTGAATCTAAGTCTATACAGCATAACTTAGTGAAAGCTCCTGTTTTACCAAGTGTAAAACTACCCCAGATCACCTGATTGAAAGAAACACTTATTCTGCATTGCACTCTTTCAATTTAGTGTTTTGGGGCTCATCATATTTCAACCCGGTGCTGTTTTTTATAGTTTAAATGTATAATTTTCATCCCAAAACTGGAGGAAATTCTTCAATGTAATCCTAAAATACTAACAATTATTATATTTTCCAAAATGATTAAATACTTATAAAATATTTTATTTAAGAATGATTTAGAATGGATGAAAACATAAAGAATATCAGTAATTGGGTAAAATGAAAAGAATTAGATTAAGTTATTTAGGATTTTTTTCTCTTTTGTGCTGCTGAGTTTAGCAATGAAGAATTTTAAAGAAGAAATGAGCAATGGATAATTATTTTTTATTTTCTTGATTCTGGGTTTAAAAAATACGCTCTGAGCAACACAAATATTAATTAGATGCTAATTAATAATTTCACCCATGAAACATTTACAAAACAAATATGCATATATTCACAAACCAACTTGCACTCTAGTGATGATTAGGCTATCATTACATTCAGGAGCAATTCTGATGAATGCATGAGATTTTGAGAGTATGATTTAATGTTAACAGAGAGAAAACTTCAAACATTTTTTTCTGATTTTGTTTCTCTCTGTAAGAAACAATATATTCTGATAAGATTGAGAATATGTTTCTAAGATTCATATTTAAACTTCCTTTGTACTTTCCTATTTTATTTAATCTTTGAGGTTGCAATTACCAATTTGATCTAGATCAATGGTTCTTAACATTTTGGTTCATGGTCTGCTTTGAGAATACAATGAAAGTTGTAAGAAATGCATTGTTCATGTAGACGGAATTTTCCACACAATATAGTTAATTTAGAAGCTTCTCTAAACTCATACATGAATTTCATATGGACAGCCTCTGATATAGATGGGAAGTAATAGATAAGGTTTTCCCACTAGTTTCAGTTTTATCACTAATGAGATATGTGCTCATCAATAATTTGTTGTATTTCCTAGGTATAGGATTTTGATCCATAAAATTTGAGAGTTTGTTGTTAAGGTACTCCCCAGCTCTGAGAAAAATGAATACCAAGTTTAACTCTTAAATATGGAGATATAATGATTGCTCTTTAAAAAAGATAAATGTACCAACTCAGATTCCAGATGAATCTTTTAGAGTGCTAGCCATCAGAGGTGATCTGGTTACAACAACAATGAAAAACATCATTCAACAGAGGAAACATTACTCAAATATTTTAGAAATTATTTTTTGTAATTGCCAGTCACTGAAGCTTTTTACAATCTAGTGTTATAAAAACACTATAGAGATTGCTGAGAAACTGCTTGGATTCATTGAATCACCACTAAAAATCAGGAAGCTCCAGAAAACTGATGTTCCCAATATTATCAATATTTTCTCAATAACAAAGATGGTTTGAGTAACAGAATATGGACCCTTGAATTTGATATCAATCACAGGTGAAAATCTGGATTGTACTATTAAGCACAGGGTTTCTAAAAAATCAAGGTCTAGTATTCAGAGGGAATCAAGTTATGTCAAACAAGTTATAATTCCTTTCCTGATAAGGATCCTAGGTTTATTGATCCAAGTTGCATTTCAGCAAGGTATTAAACTGTTTCTGTTGTGTAAGCCTTGATAAAGGGATGGAGAAATTTGGGTAAAATTTCTATTGAAATTGAAGTAATAATGAAGTAAGTGGATTCATAGCTAGAACTAAGTATCTCTTATAGCATGTTATTGGGCTCTATAGCTGGGTCTTCTTTAGCCATGAGATATTGATGAGTTGGATAATAACATAGATAAAGAGTTAATCCAACAAATGATAGAAACTGTATATCCAAACACTTCAATAGAAGTGGTATAATTGACTGATTTTAGCACAATATATAGTATCAAGAAATAATGTGTCATTTTGAACTTAAATCCAAATTATTAATGGCATGCATATAAACTTCAGGCCCTTAAGTGTACAAAATCCACTTTTTTAATGTTGCCAGTAAGAAGTCACAACAAGTGGTTAAACTACAAAAGTAGAGAATCAGTGATGGTTATTTCTCACCAGTCAGTCATATCCCATTCCACCATCATTAACAATCTTAAAGAACAAGAAAAATATCCTGGAAGCTGTTAAAAGATCTATTTCTTTGAAGGCAATGAGACTAACAAAAATTTGGGAAGGGCCAATATTAGACACAAGGAATCTTCTAGCAACCTGGATTGAAGACCAAAGAAGAGTATTCTTCTCAGGACCATCACAGTCATTGCCGAGGCAAAACTCTGTCTGCAACATTGAAAAGAAAGGCTGGACCAGACTATACTGTTAAATTTACTCCTAGGTCTATCTACATAGTTTAAATTACTGAAGAATTGTTATTCATCACATAATGTGAATATGAACGGTGAATCTGAAGAAATTTTGGAAACTCTAGATAAGCTGATTGTGGAGGAAAATTACTTAGCAGAGTAAATATTCAATATAGATGAAATCTCCATTTTCTGGTAATAAATGCCTAAAGCGACATTTATTCATAAGGAGGCCAAGTCAAAGACAGATTTTAAGGCCTTTAAATCACAGGAAAAAACAAAACCCCTCAAGAAATTTCACAATGAAGTGTTTAGCAGAAGTTTAGCAGAACCTCACCATGCTCCTTAAAATGTTTAAACACATGGACCCCAACACTGGAAGATTTTCATTAATGGAGAGGAATTTTCATGGTTCATTATCTGCTTACAATCAAATCTTTATAAAAAAAAAAAAAGGAAGAAGAAGAAGAAGAAGTTTACCAAGCAAACCATTATGGAAATATTTTGGAAAAGAGTGACACCTCCTCAAGAAGACCTTCAAGCAGGTCCTCAGGAGATATTCCAGAAGTCTTTGTTATCATGGGAAACAGCAGCACTGTGCTGGTATTACTCCTAACTACTGTCCAGTGGGACAGAATGTGGAAGTGGATGACCGTGATGGTGACCCTATGTAGGCCTTGGCTAAAGTGTGTTTTTATGTCTTAGTCTTTACCAAAAAAGTTTAAGAAGTAAAAAATAAATTAATAGAACATAGCTCATAGAATAAGGATATAAAGGAAGAAAATAATTTTTATAGCTACACCATGTGTTTGTGTTTTAAGCTAAGTGTTATTACAAGAGTCAAAAAGTTAAAAAATAAAAAGTTTATAAAGTGAAATGTTACAGTAAACTAGGCTAATTTATTATTAAAGAAAGAAAAAAATTGTAAATAAATTTAGTGTAGCCTAAGTGTACTGTAATATCCTAGGCCTTCACATTCACTCACCACTCACTCACCGACTTGCCCAGAGTAACTAACTTTCAGTCCTCCAAGCCCACTCAAAGTGCTCTACACAGGTCTGCCAATTTTTTATTCTTTATGCTATTTTTTTTACTGTACTTTTTCTATGTTTAGATGTGTTGACATATACAACTACCTTTGCATTATAATCGCCGACGTGGTCAATACAGTAAAATGCTGTACAGGTTTACGGCTTAGGAGCAATAGGCTACACAGTATATCCTAGGTGTGCAGCACACTATACCATCTAGGTTTGTGTACATGCACTCTCTGATAGTCACACAAAGATTAAATCACCTGCGCACACATTTCTCAGAATGTATCCCTATCATTAAGTTATGCATGACTGTAGATGCTTTTTACTCATTCAATTCAATCTGCTATAACCCATAATAATTGGGGAACCTCTTATTAATAGGGTCTTATTATTCTCATTTTGTAAATTGGAAACCTGAAACTCAAGAAGACTAAATACATTTCTTTGGTTTAATTTTTTTGTTTGAAAGATCACTACAGAGAATTTTTGAAAGACAGGTGCCTTGTGTAGAAAGAAGATAGAAAAAAATATGAGCTTGGTTTTGCACAGACTGCTAAAATATCCAAATATTTCCAATTAACTAGTAAATGTCTTACTGGGGTGTGTTGATAGATATATGTGACTGTGGTGGTGATACAGGTAGATTTGGCCAGATGGCCTGGCCAGACTCTGAAGTGAAGGAGGGATCACGGGAGATACCCTAGGCAGCTGAGGTGAAGCCACACTGTTAGCGTGCCATATGATGACAGATTTCCCTAGCCCCAGAGCAGAAATAAGCAAGAGAAGGCCTTGCATGGAGCATGCACGAGGCTAGTGAAAAGCTCTCCTATTCTCTTCCAGAGCATGGCAGCGGGGGAAGGTGCAGACCTGCCAGTGTGGCCTGGGAAAAAGACTGGATTGGTTGGGGTGTCCAGAATTTTGGTCCAGGAGATTTAAACAGAGACTAAGGGCAAAACGTGGGCTTTCTTCTTCCCCTTGCTCACCCTGTCAGGCTGGAGTGCTCATGGATTAGTGGGCCCTGGAATCTGTGTGGCCAGGACCCAGACCTCAAGCCCCACACCCACCAGCACAGGAAGTGACAGGGGCAGATGGTGGCATGGGTCATGCACACACAGACTCCAGAAAGGAGCCTAAAGCTGGATTGCAACTAGGAGCAAGTTAAGCCATCTGGATGATTGTGCAGCAGTTTCCTGTAGTTTCCCAAAGAAGGATATTTTCACATGGGAGAAGGAACTCTGGGTGCAACCTTGGGTTGGTCTGGCAGAGGGTAATGAAGTTTTTCTCTGGGTGTTCTAGAGGAAATGGCCTCTGAGGCAGAAGCCTGCCTTTCTTCCAGAATTATGTAGCTTTTGAATAAAAGACTAATTTCATTTTTTACCAAACTTCTGCCTCTGGAACTTGCCTATGGGAGGTAGGCGGCAGAACCCCATTTCTGTTTGGTAGCAATGGCCATTGTTTTTTTGCAGTCAAATCTCTTCTCCCTCTCCTGATAATAGATCCTCCTTATCTGCTTATTGGATAAGAATGCAAATAATTTAAATAATCAAAATATTACATTGTCATTCCTCAAAACAAGTTGAAAAATGGACATTGATCCAGGCAGACCCAATTAGTGACCTTCCTTACTAATTTTTCTGCTATAGGCAATAGGGAAGAGTACTCTTTCCCTACTTTACCTTTGAAGCAATAAAATCACCATCAGAAAACTGGCTGTATCTGTGTCTCTATTACATGAAAACAGTCAAAAAATAAACATGATTAGCATAGAGGTCCCACTGTAAATTCCAGAAGTCCCCCAGTTGACCTGTTTTCTGCAAGCTGTTCCTTTGACTATTTGATGTGCTTCAGTTCCTTTCCAATACATTATCTTTGCTGTTTAAATCAATTTATGCTCTGTTTCAGTCCCAAAAGTGTTCTAATAAACACAAAACTCTACAATTCCTTTCATTCTTCCAAATTGTGGTTGGCTAGATAATTTCCAAGCACACACTGATAACTTGCCTTTAGTTGACTTTGCTCTACCAGGGGTGTCAAACTCATGACCTATGGGCCGCATGCAGCCCAGGATGGCTATAAATGCAGCCCAAAACAAAATCATAAATTTACTTAAAACTCTTTTCTTGCTCATCAGTTTTTGTTAGTGTTTGTGTATTTAATGTGTGGCCCAAGAAAACTCATCTTCTTCCAGCATGGTCCAGAAACGCCAAAAGGTTGGAAAACCTTGTGTGATTTCATTGTTTTCAAATCCCAACCCACCCTCAATGGAACAGTATAACAATAACCAGATATCCCAGGGAAGAGAAAATCTTCATTTAAAAATACAGTACTGACAATGTAACCAGAATAATTATCTTTTCCCAGTTGACTACATTGAAAGGGATATCATTCATTTTATATTCTGGTTGATTGATTATCTTGTTCATTAAACTCAATTTGAAATTGAAAAAAGAAACATATTAGTTGCAATTTATATTTTATTCTCTTTCATCCTTTTTTCTCTATGTGTATAGATCTGCATTTTTTCTTACTTTAGGTTCCTACTCTTTCATTTTAAGTTTGTAAATATTTAAACATCAAGCATCTTTCTAGAAATCACTTGACTAAAATTAACTAGACCTACTTAAGTCTTCTCAATTTCTTACAAAGCCAATTATCTTTAGATTGAAAATACTTTACTAATTTCTTCTCTTTAGTTAATGAAAAGTTTTTATTCTATTGCATATATTGAACTCTTGGAACATAATTTGTTTTAATCATTATGTGAGTTCAACATTGTCAGCTTTATCATTCACACTTTGATAAAAATGCCCTTTCAAGTTTTCACATGTCTAAAATTTCCCACAATAGCTTAATTTCATTATAAGTCTCTCCTATCATCAACTACAATGGATGACCACTCTGTCTTATATACTAACTATATTCTACTAATTCTAATGATCCTTATGAACTTTTTTCTTTGCCTTCCAGGGATACTGCCATAATGTGGGTGGAGTACAATTTGCTTACTGTGTACCTCAGGCTTTCAGGTTGGCATACATGCTGAATCTACATACCTACTGATCTCCTATTTATTTACTGAATTATATGTGGCTTTCATTTGAAAAGCTCAAAGAACTATATATAAAATTATTTTCATACCTCCATAGGATGAACAAAAAAATTATTGGACAGGATATGGTTAAGAGGAATGAAGAGTGAGAATCAGTAAATGTACAAGAGACTAATAGTGAAGGGAAAAGCAAATTAAGAAGGTATAACATTATACTCAGAGGCATGTTGTTCAGCTTAAACCTCTGCTTTTGAGATAAAAAGTAATTCAGAAGCTCCTTACAACCTGCCCAATAAAGTGAAACTTTTAAGCAAGATATTGTCACTAACATGAGCTTCCTTTCCAGTTCAAATTCCCACTGAACTCAATTTCAGTCAAGCCCCTAAACATGCTTTATGCTTTCTTACCTGCTTACCTTTGCTAACACTGTTTTCTTCTCAAAAAATAAAAGGATACTCAGTCAGATTCTGAGTTCTACTTCAGAAATATCTAAAAGTTTACCTTTGTAGTATTTTGATACTTTTTCTATATTCAAACATGCTTTCTTGTCGATTAGAAAACTGAGACTGAAATGGAGAGTAAGCATCAGAAGTGAAATTTGAACACTTAATAGCACTTGGTGACTTTCTTATTGAATTAAACACATTTTGCTTTGAGGCTGAAGTTGGTATATAAGCCTTGTATTATAGGGTCTATTTATTATCTTTTTTCCAAAGAGATTTATGTTAACTTACAAAAAAAATGACTTTTCTTATATTTTATTTTGAGGTCTTTTATTTTTCTTTAAATAGGTGGGAATACTTCAGGAGATTTTAGTGATGAAGGCAAAATTTTTGTTCCTCCTTTTCCATTGACTTCAACCACAGAGTATTAACATGGGAGAAAATATAAGACAGGAATTAGAAACTAGGGAAGGATATTGCCAAATGATCCAGATAATAAAAAATAATCTTTCAGACCTAATATAACTGAGTCTAGTTACATGTGATTACCAAGAATATTTCAAAACTCTCTTTTACCCATTCATCAGCCAAACAGGAAAGGCTACCTTGGGGAAGAATAAAATAAAATCTATTGATTAGGAAGAGCAAGAACTGGGGACATTGGTGAGAATGGTTATTTTATATGGATTTTTTGGGCTTCTTCAAAGAAGCTCTTATGAAACCAGGACTAAAGCTTATATTAGGTTACATGGCAGCTACCTGCATTATGAAGACAACAAAGGGATCACACTCGCATACCTCTAGCTTGTTGTAATGTATGAAGATAGGGCCAGAAGTGAGAGTGGTGATGTGGGAGAAGACCACACTACTTAGGTAATTTTGTTTTTGCTGCTGTATTTCAGTAGCATGCCAAAGCTTTGTTTGATATTCATACACATTGTTTGCCTGAAGGAGAAAACACTGAGTGGGATGAGTAGAAAGAACAAGAAAGATCCTCTGAAAAGGTACTTAAGTGGGCTTGTTTTGGAGGGCCAAATATAAACATGGATAGTAATATGGATCTGCATTAAACTTTCATTATAATTTGTGAGAAAAAACAGAAGACACACGATGAACAGTCCTGCCAGTAATGTCACTTTTACATCGCTTTGTGGCTGTAAGATTGGCTTCTGGGTAGCTGACTTAATCATGTCAATTTGCATTATGCATATTCATGGTTCAAGGTCAGCTGAAATTACTTTCATTGGCCATACTGAACATGAGGGAAATAAAGGGTACTGCTCCCACTTTATCTACATGCTAACATCCAGATTGTACATATTTCCATGCTATATACAATATACAACTTATATATAATTTACTGCCTATGGGAAAATCTGCAAAATAAATATAGCACTCTGGTTACAGTTGGAAAACATTTTCTAAACATACTTAGTACAGGAAAGAGAAGACAGTTGGTATTAAGAACTTTACATTATGTTAAAAATCAATAGAACATAGACCCAATGCAATAAAAGACAAAGTTGACAGGCTCAGAAAACAAAATTGAAGTAGACTGCATAGTGTTTTTTTTCTCCTACAGCCATCCGTTCTTTGTAGCTACCAAGCTTATCATTTCTCTAGCTCCGTGTCTCTTCGTTCTCACCTCCACTCAGCTGTTTGCTTTCAGGGCAGCTAATTCTATCCTTAAATATGGGCAAGTGGCAGATGCTGTAGGCCTAGCTAATCAAAGCAATCTGATGCACAGGTTACAGATGCTGATTTGGGTGGATTCGAGGCTGGCATCAGAGGGGCAACCTGTGTAGTTACACAGGATCCCTTGTTCAGAACACACAGACTCTAGCAATAATCTAAAACATTCCGAATGTAAGAAAGATCCAATTCATTTAACAAAGATTACCAAATCATATGTAACATTAATAAAATATATTAGTACTAGAAATAACCTGGAGATATTTTGTATCTCAAAAATAAAGAATCATGCAAGTATCAAAACAGAAAAGATCAGATTATGTTCAAAGGAAGTACAATAAAATCCAGCTTGACGTGGATTTTCCTCTCCAATAGTAAATGTTAGAAAACAGTGAGAAAATATAGAAACAGCTTTGAGGAAAAGGGTCATGGTTCAAGATTGTTAAACCCAGCCAAGCTGTGATCAGTATGTGAAATCAACACAACTATATATACAGGACTCAGAAACCTTGTTATGCACAGACTTCCTAAAACTATTTTTTGGAAATATAATTCACCCAACCTAACAGTGAATCAATATAACCAGTGTCTCCAAGTTTTCAAGCTTTAAGGTTACCCTTCCTATTAAAGTTCAAATTTAAGTATTGTTGGAGGCTCAATTCAAAGAGGTTGGAGGAAATATAATGTTCTTCCAAACATTTCTTAGGAATCAAAGGATCTGTTTTATTACATTTCTTCCTTTGAACTGTAGCATCTGACATATTTTTATGATATCTCCATGCTATCTCAGATTTTTGCAGTTTTCAAAATATGAATATAATTGTTTCCTTTAACTTCCCAAGCTTGCACCAACATAAGACTATGACTGCAATGTAGTGATTAATAAAATTTACATAAGGACCTGTGGGCTTCATTAGCAATAACAACATGAAAAGAAAATTCTACAACACATGTCAATCTCCCTTTTGAAATTCCATTTGCCAGTCCCACCACAGGACCTGTGTCCCAGACCTGCCCCTCGTGTTACTGGCAATCCTCTCATTACAGATATTGGCCTAAAATCTGTTCTCATTCTGCAGGTTGCAAGTCTCAGCCACTCCCTCAATTTTGATTTCAACCCAGGAAATCAAAATATCAGTTGATGGTCATTTCAATATCTGAGGAAATCTACTATTTAGTATTTGTTTATTAGTCATTCATTCAATTATAAAGCATTTTGTATGTGTATTGTTCAATCTTGGCCATCAAAAATATTATTTTAGCTCCCTCTGACTTCTTTTGTCCCAGCTAGTGACTCAGTTACTTTTCTCCAAATAGTAAAAGTGCCCTTACCAAGTAGGTATATTTGATTTAGACCTTGAAGATAACACATGCACACACACATGTACTTGTGCACACCCACACAACTTGAAGGTTTCTAAATAGATTTTCTTTACTCAGTTCAAAGTTAGTAGAATACTTTGTCATGGCTCATGTTCAAAATACCTCTGCTTTTACAGTCTTCTAAGTTAGTACATAACTTGTTTTTGGTTTTTTTTGTTGTTGTTGTTGTTGCTGTTTTTTAATGCCTAACCTATTTGGAATCCCACTCTGCTTTGGCAATGTGATCCAAACAAAATACTCTCTTCCTTCTCTAATAAGCTATAGGGATAAAGGTTCTTCCTGTTCATCGTTATAAAAATTCAATAAAATTTTAGGTAGTTCAACTGTTTTTGTCACTTAAATTATACTGGAATACAGATATTATGGATAATATAGAATGCAGTTTTAAGTTTGTAATTGTAGAACTTGTAGGAAAAGAATGTATAATTTTATTAGAGAAAAAATGAAGTATAAACTTTATTGGCAAATACAAAAACACTGAGAAGCCATTATAATCAAAAAGCACCAGGTAGATGACTGATACCCATGTATTTGTTATTACAATTAAAAGACAAAAACTCTCACATAGGGTAAAAATTAAAATTAAACACTGTAAGCAAGCAAAATACAACCAGAGATACTGAAATAAGGAACAATCTAACAGCAACTGGAGAGGAGGAGGGAGAGGGAAAATAGGGGATAATGGGGGGGGGGGGCATTAAGGAACATAAATGAAGAACACATGGATAAAGCCAAGGGGGTGTGTTCCAGGGTGGGACGTGGGAACAGGTGGGGCAGGGGGTGTGGTGGGGTGAAAATGCAATTGTACTTGAGCAACATAAAAAGTAAAAAATTTAAAAAATAAAATAAATAGACTCTGGACTGCCTATGTATGGGGGGGGGGCTCCACCCACAGGGCCCTCCTGGCTGTCACAAATAGATAACAAAGAACTCTGAGGGCCTATTGTGAGTCAGGGTCAGATAGCTAAAGAGTTGTAAAACTTTGAGGAACAAACTTACTTCTTATTTGGACCCTTATCATTCAATTGAGAGCATTCTAAACAAAGCAGCTTTCACAGGACTTTACATATTCTTTCTTAGGCCTGATTGCCCAGGGAACCCGCCCTTTCCAGTACAGGGCTGCACCACCCTCTGTCATTGTTTCAGGCTTAGGTGGAGCAAGGAAAGTAAGACAATTAAGAGATTAGGAGATTTCTCGCAGACAGAATGGGACTCAGGCTTTGTCAAAACTGAGGGGTAAGGATCCATCACCCCCTTTTGCTGTAGGCTCCAAAGTCCTTCCTTGGGGGCCTCCCACGTGATCATGCCTGTCTTCGATCATTCTCCCCTTGGGGAATCTTACCCGTCATTGGCTAACCGACCAAGCATTGGGGGCCAGTTATGGATGAAGTAAAAGGAGCAGAAGCAGTGCTCCTGCCAGGGAGATAAGCTTTTGTCTCCTTAGTGGCTTACAGTCCAAAGTCACTCCCTCAGCCTTAGCCTTGGTGGGGGTTACAGCTTCTCAAACTAGGCAGGGCGGTTCCCAACACCTATGTTAATCATAGTAAGATTTGGTAATAGAAAAATATACTAAAAAACTAAATTGTATTACTAGGAGAAGTGTGACAACTATAGTGCATCCATATTATGAAATATGAATCAGTTTAGGAGAATTTAGTTATGGTACAAATGCTATGCATTTAGATATGAACTATTCTTCTAGGCAGTAGGTTAAAAATACAATTATAAAATAATATCCAAGAAAATATCTCATTTGTTTAAAACAAAGCAATCTGTATATTTTATACGTATAAAATCAAATGTAGGTAAATGCATAGACAGTTCTGACATGATACATCCCATTCTAATGACAGCTGTTTTCTCAGAGAGAACTAGAACCAAATGCATTGAAGGGGGTTTTCATTGAGCATGTATTGTTTTTTATTTTTTTACAGTGAGAATTTATTTATGTTATATTTAAATTTGCAGAGAAATGTTTAAATAGGAGCTACAATGCTTATTATTGTTTGAATTAGAAGACTCATTATTTAAAATGCTCTCTCCCAAATTAATTTATAAATCAATGTAATTTTAGTCAAAAATAGTAACAAACACTTTTGTGTCACAGTTACATTGTTTCTACTTTTTTACAGTTAAAAAGATCTGCAAATTATTCTCACTGACCCTTGACTCTGGAGAGAGCACTTGGTGATGAATTTTCTAATAGGTGACCACAAGTTTAACATTTCTTTGATGTTCCAACAATAGTTCCCCCTTTGACTAAATGGAGGAGGTGACTTTATTCAAACTCTCTATAGTTAGAGATGGAACTCTGTCCTAGGGTGTGCTTCGGAGAATCTTCATCTCCACCATACAAATTCTGTACCTTTCACCAGTAGGTGGTTTGTTTCATTTTTAATTCTGTCTTTATTGTTCTCAGCAATTCAAGGGGTATATTTTCTCTTCTCACATCAATTTTTCATCCATTATTTTCACTTAGAGGCAAAAAATATTCTTATCCCCCTCAATGTTTTTCTGGATGTAAAGCAGGAAAACATGCTTTTCTCATTTAGTATGCTTCTAAGATATATAGGCAACATATCTGAGTCAAAAGAGACTTGGGGGAACAAGCAGTAGTTCCTACCTTTTTATCAAGCAGGAGGCATGCTGACCATTTGAGAACCAGGAGAACTGTCACCGAGGAGTTGGTATCCAGGGAATGTGCAGCTCCATTCAGAAGCCTGCATGGGTTCCTGTCCAAGATGGAGATGCAGGAAAATTCCAGAACTTACCTTCTCCCACAGCCACACCCACAATGACATATGGAACAATTAATTGCCTCTGGAAAAAACCCTGAAAGTTATCAGAGCAATTCCACTCAGATGTGAAAAAGATAAAAGAGAGGAAAGGAGGAAGGAGAGGACGGAGGAAAACAGGGAAGGAAGGGGAAGGGAGGAGGGCTCCCTGAGGAGATAAAGGTTCATACCCTACACTGGGTACCCCAACTTTTAAGACCTGACGGAGGTGCCCCCAAGACATCTATCTGTGAAAACAAACAAGGTTTTTAAGTCCAGGAGACCTGGGGGCTGTAGCAAATGGAAGGATCTGAAAGGGCCCACAGGCAGACTCACCAGAGGTTCAGTGCAGCAGCAGCCTTTTAAAAAGTGCATTATGTGAAAGAGGCTGGTTTGTTCACTTTAAAACACCAAGTTGAGGGGCGGGGCCTTCTGTGATACTCTCCCTGCCAGAGGCTGGTGGGTGCCAGCTTCACACTCTCCATCTCCCCTGCTAAAGCCACTGGTGTCATTTTTCTTTCTTTGCCCTCTTCTTGGTCTAAGGCGGAAAGTAGTCATTCCTTCGCCATTAAGTATGTTAGATGTCTATGATCAGGTGGAAGAACATTCTACTTCTAGTTTTCTGAAAGGGTTTGTACTGTTTTTAGTCAGGAATGGATTATAGATTTTTGTCAAAAGCTTTTTTCCCTGTAAATATACCAAATGATGTTCCTGAGATAAACCTCACTAAGTCATCGATATTCTATAAGTATGTTGTTGGATTCCATTTGTTATGATTTTGTAAAAAGTTGTGTCTATATCCATGAATAACATTAGAATGTAATCTTTCTTATAGTCGATTTCTCTGGTTTTGGTATAAATATAATGCTGACTTATACAATATAATACATTGAGAAATATGTATTCCTCTTCAATATTCTGGAAGAGTTTGTATAGAATTTGTTTTATTGCTTTTTTGGTAGAATTAAAAAGTAAAGCCACTTGGGCATGACTGTTTTTAAGGGTTTTAAATACAAATTTAATTTTTTAATATGTTTTTATTTTTCTGCATTTTTAAAAATATATTTTATTGATCATGCTATTACAGTTGTCCCATCCCCCTCACCACCTTATTCTCCTCCACCTTGCAACCCCTGGCCCCCACATTTCCCTTCTAGTTCATGTCTGTGGGTCACACATATAAGTTCTTTGGCTTCTACATTTCCTATAGTATTCTTATCCTCCCCCCCATCTATTTTGCACCTACCTTTTACTCTTCTTATTCCCTGTACCTTTTTCCCCATTCTCTCCCTCCTACTCCCTGCTAATAACCCTCCATATGATTTTCATTTCTGTGATTCTATTCGTGTTCTAGTTGTTTGCTTAGTTTGCCTAGTTTTTTTTTCTTTTCATTTTTGTTTTTTTAGGTTTGGTTGTGCATAGTTGTACATTTGTTGTCATTTAACTGTTCATAGTTTTGATCTTCTTTTCCTTAGATAAGTCCCTTTAACATTTCATATAATAAGGGCTTGGAGATGATGAATTCCTTTAACTTGATCTTATCTGGGAAGCAGTTTATCTGCCCTTCCATTCTAAATGATATCTTTGCTGGATAGAGTAATCCTGAATGTAGGTCCTTGCCTTTCATGACTTCAAATACTTCTTTCCAGACCCTTGTTGCCTGTAAGGTTTCTTTTGAGAAAGCAGCTGATAATCTTATGTGAATTCCTTTGTAGGTAACTCTCTTCTTTTTTTTTTTTTAAAGATTTGATTTATTTATTTATTTTTAGAGAGGGAAGGGAGGGAGAAAGAGAAAGAGAGAGAAACATCAATGTGTGGTTGCTGGGGGTCATGTCCTGCAACCCAGGCATGTACCCTGACTGGGAATCAAACCTGCAACACTTTGGTTCACAGCCCGCGCTCAATCCACTGAGCTATGCCAGCCAGGGCATAGAGGGCTGGTAACTCTCTTCTTTTCTCTTGTTGCCTTTAAGATTCTCTCCTTATCTTTAATCTTGGGTAATATAATTATAATGTGCCTTAATATGTGCCTCTTGGGGTCCAACTTCTTTGGGACTCTCTGAACTTCCTGGACTTCCTAGAAGTCTCTTTTGCCATATTGGGGAAGTTCTCCTTCATTATGATTTCAAATAAGTTTTCCATTTCTTGCTCTTCCTCTTCTCCTTCTGGCACCCCTATGATTCTGATGTTGGAACATTAAAGTTGTCCTGGAGGTTCCTAAACCTCTCCTCAGTTTTCTTAATTCTTATTTCTTCATTCTGTTATAGTTGAATGTTTATTTCTTCCTTCTGGTCCAAACCATTAATTTCAGTCCCAGTCTCCCTCCTGTCACTGTTGATCCTCTGGACATTTTTCTTTAATTCACCTTTCATAACTTTCAATCTCTCCTCTATTTTGTCACCATACTCTGTGAGCATCCTGATTACCAGGGTTTTGAACTGTGCATTTGATAGGTTAGCTATCTCTTCATCACTTAGTTGTATTTTTTTTTTTTTGGAGTTTTGATCTGTTCTTTAATTGGGCCACTTTTTTTTTTTGTCTTGGCTTGCCTGTTACATAGTAAGGGGCAATCCACGTCACTGTGTTGTGACACTGTCTGTGGGGGAGTGGTCCAAGAGGGAACAATGCTGCTTGTTCAGCTCTCTGACAGCTTTCAGTCACTTCCCCTGCTACTCACAAGCAAATTGGGCCCTTCTTGTGCTGATTCCCAAGTGGGTGGGCTTGTGAACATTGTAGAACCCTGTTGGTCTTTGCAATGAACTCTCCTGTGAGGCTGGGAGTTTCTCCCACGGTAGCCTCAACCCCCACAGGTTTTTTTCAGTCAGAGATTTTGAGGCTTTATTTCCCTATATTGGAGCCCTGGGTTGTACAGTCTGTCTTGCTCCTCAGTTGTTTCTCCTGGTTTATCTGCATGTGAATGTGGAACCACCTGCTTCAATAGCCACTGCCTCACCTGGTCTGAGAGCTGCTGCAATGCCAGGAGTCCTCTCCACCCTGGCTGCCTGTCTCTGCCCCTCCTACCGGTCTGGATAAATCTTTCTTCTTTAACTCCTTGGTTGTCTGACTTCCAAACAGTTAGATTTTCTGGCTGTTCTGGTTGTTTTTAATTTTTTAATTTGTTGTTGTCTTTCTTTTGGTTGTACAAGGAGGCACAGTGTATCTACCTACTCCTCCATCTTCTCCAGAGTCTATTTTTATTTTTCATTGTTCAATTACAGTTGCTCCCATTTCCCCATTGATCACCCCATCTTTTCCCACCCCTAGCTCCCACATTCAATCCTGTTTGTCTTTGTCCGTGGGTCCTTTATATATGTTCCTTGATGACCCTCCCCCTTCTTTCCCCTATTATCCCCTTCCCTCTGGTTACTGCAGTTTGTTCTTTATATCATCTCTGGTTATATTTTGCTCACTTGTTTGTTTTGTTGATTAGGTTTCACTTCTAGGTGTTGCTTCAGTTTGTTTTGTTGACGTGGTATTTGTCTTTCACTGCCTGGCTTATTTCACTTAGCATAATGCTCTCCATTTCCATCCATGCTGTCTCAAAGGATAAGGGTTCCTTTTTTCTTTCTGCTGCATAGTATTCCATTGTGTAAATGTTCCACAATTTTTTGATCCACTACTTTACTGATGGGCAATTAGGCTGTTTCTGGTACTTGGCTACCATAAATAATGCTGCTATGAACATAGAAGTGCATAGGTCCTTTTGAATTGGTGCTTCAGGAGTCTTAGGGTATAATCCCAGCAGTGGAATTCAAGTTTAATTTTTAAAATATAAATATGATTATTTGGGTGATCCTTTTAAAATAAACTTTGATAATGTGTCTTCCAAACAATTTGTCTAATTCATATAATTGTTAACATTTATTTCCATGTAGTTGTTGATGATAGTCTCTTATTCTTTTTATATTTGTTGTAATATCTGTTACTTTCTAATTCTTGACATTGGTAATTTGTGATTCTTTTTTTCTGATAGGGTATTTTTAAAAAGATTTTATTTATTTATTTTTAGAAAGGAAGGGAGGGAGAAGAGAGGAAGAGAAACATCAATGTGTGGTTGCCTCTTGCACGTCCCTCACTGGGGACCTGGCTTGCAACCGAAGCATGTACCTCGACTGGGAGTCAAATCAGGGAACCTTTGGTTTGCAGGCTGATGCTCAATCCCCTGAGCCACACCAGCCAGGGCAAATGATAGGATATTTTTTTTTTTAATTTAGAAGTTTATGATTTGATGGATCACCTCAAAAAAGCAGCTAATCCCATTAATTTTTCATCTATTTTCTATTTTGTTCTCTTCATCTTTTATTTTGCTTATTTCCCTTGTTCTGCTTCTTTGGAATTTACTCCTGTTTTTTCTAGTTTCAAAAGATGAAATCTAGCTTCAAAAGACAAGTTATGTTTTCATCCACATTTAGTTCCAAACATTTTAAATTTTGTTTTGATTAATGTATTATTTGTACTTTATTTTCAAATAGTTGAGGATTTTTGAGAAAATCTTTCTCTTATAATTTCTAATTTTATAACATTATGGTCACAGAACATACTTTGTATGATTTGACTCCTCTTAAATGTAACAAGACTTATTTTATAGCCCAGAGTACAAACTTAGTAAATGTTTCATGTGTACTTGAAAAATTCTTCTGTTGTTGAATGGAATGTGTATTCATGCCAGTTAGCTCTAGTTGGTTGATAATATAGTTCTGGTTGGTTAATAGTTTGTCTTCTTCACATGTGTTGATTTTTTTCCTACTTATATCAATTATTGAGAGAAAATATTATTTGTGATAATTATTGTGGATTTGTCTATTTCTTTTTCCAATTCTGTGTTGTTGAAATGAATCGATCAGTTTATCATTATTACTCTCTTGATCCTTACTTATATTTATGTTTTGGCATCTACCTTGACTGAAAATATAGTCACTTCAGCTTTCTTTTATTTAGTAGTAGCTTAGTATGCATATTGTTAGCATTTTATTTTTAGTCTGTGTGTCTTCAGATTTAAAGTAAGTTTTCTGTGGTTAGCATAGAGTTGTGTCTTACCTTTTCATCCACCCTGACAATGTTTACCTTTTAACTGGTATGTTCAAACTATTTATATTTAATGTAATTATTGATATTCTTGGTCTAGATTTACCATGCCAGTTGTTTTTTACTTGTCCCTTGTATTCTTTATTTTTCTCTTTTTATTTTCTCTTACATTAATAATTATTTATTTCATTTTAAGTAATTGCTGGGCCTTTAAGGATGAATAAGACTTTGATGGCTAGAAGAGAGATAGGCACTGTTTGTGAAAGACATTTTGTAAAAATAAAATAAAATGAAGCATTCTTGTTTGTAGAACAATTTGCTTAGATGAGATCAAGTGCCTTTAAATAAGAATGATAAGAAATTTAATTAAAAAAGGAGGTGAGCACTGACTGGAGAAAATATTTAAAGATCAGCTAAGGAGCATACTTTATACTTTAACAGATAGCCAGTAGAGAATCATAAAAAATGAAGTGGGTAAAATAAAACTGTTTTAAGCTTAATTTGACAACTGCCGTGGATCTGACTGTAGAAGAAAAAGAATTGAGGCAGGAAAAAATAAACCTTAGAATTTGAGAATTTTTAGTATTGCAAAGATAATGTAGTTCAAGATTTTACATTTAGAGGTGAAGTATCTATAGTCAAGAGAAATAACAGAGCTAGTGTGATGCTTTTCACTAGAATTCAGGTCTCCTGCCTTCTAATCTAATGCTTTATCTGCAGCTCTGTTCTATTTTTAAAATACTATTGTGTCCAGGTAAGCATGAGGTGATAAGACTATAGAGGATTATAGCAATAGAACTGAAGAAAATAAACCTAAGTATAATAGTAGAAAATGACAGCAGCAGTGGAGGAAGTATTATTTAAATAACATTGTCAAGGAAGTCTTTCCTAGGTGATGTACTTAAATGGAGTCCTGATGTCAATGAGGTGGAGTCGTGTGAAATCTGGAGGAGGAAGTTTCTAAGAAGGATGTTCAGCAGGTATAAATCTCTGAGAAAGAAATGAACAAGAGAACCCCTGAGATGGAAATGAGCAGGAGGGTTGTCACACTGTTAGCTGACAGGCAAAAGTACAGTGGTACAAGGCGATGTCCTTTGTCAGAGTCCAGATTGTGAGGGATCTTTTAGGGCCTGATAGGTCATATTAAAGAGTTTAGAGTTTCTTTTATGTGTACTAGAAAGTCACCAGAAGGCTTTGACCAGGAGAGTGAGATGAAAGATATACTTTTTAAAAAGTTCACTGTCATTATCTGTGGAGAATTCACTATGGAGAAGCCAAGAGTAGAAGAAAGGCCAATAGTCTATAGCTTATTTCAATAGTTCAGACAAGAAAAGGTTGGACCTGGGATGAGAATAATAATGGCAGAGGTGCCACAAGTGGTGGTTCTAGATATATTTCACAATTAGCACAACTAAGTGACAGGTTGTATCATTTACTGACATGAGAATGGTATGGGGGTGAATGAGGAAGAAAGACTCATGAACAATATTGAGAGGACCATATATTCACAGTCTGAGATCTGACACTTTTGAGGCCATATATGTATAAGAATCTGACTTTTTTCAGAATTGAAGAAGGTAATACTGTTTCTATTGTAATTCATATCACATAACATTCCTAAGAGATATGACACTATTTTTAATCCCTTATCCTACATTAAAATGTCTGCAGTACAAATATTCATACTTAAATGAGATAAATTAAGATGATAAATAGTTCAAATCAATTTAAGTTAGAGCCTACCTATAAAGAAGCCCAGAACAAAGCCTTTTAAATTTTAGAATAGCATACAAGAGGGTATAAATTCATGTTCAACCTTAAGGGTTGGAATAATAGGCAAGTGATATGTATAGAGAGTCTCCCGGCTTTTTAAAATCATGGTAAACTAAAGGGGAAAAGGTTTTTTTATTGATTTTTTATCCCTTGGGGCAGTAGGGGATGGGCAACTAGTAATATTACAACCCAGTAAAGTCATATTGGTTATAAAGAGGAACTACATGGTTTCTATACTAAATTGTTAGAACATTGTTGGTGTCATTTATTGAAATAAAAAAATCTGAAAGTAAAGTTGTTGAAGAAAGGTAATGGAAAGTACGATATCTTTTGTTTTGACCTCTGAAAGAATCAATTGCATTTTTTTTTATGCAGGGCTAGATAATAAATAGTTTAGGCTTTGCAGGCCATATAGTCTCTGTAGCAAAAACTCAGCTCTGCCACTGCAGTGCAAAAGCAGCCATAGATAATACATAGAAGAGTGAGCATGTCTATGTTCCACTAAATTTTTAATCTATGGACACAAATTCAAACTTCATGATATTTTCACATGCTATAAAATATTAATCTTGTTTTGATTTTTTAACCTTTTTAAAAATAAAGAACTCATTCTTAGCTCAAAGGCCATACAAAACAGTTGGTGGGTCAAATTTCATTAGTAGTTTGCTAGTTTTGTACTATAGTGGCAAGTTAATAGCTTCAGGTGATGGATAAGGAATGCCCCTATGTAGAATATTGGAGGGAGAGTCAGAATCAAAGAGATAGAAAAATTACGTGAAGAATATGGTTGTAAAAAGGACGATGACATGGAAAGGAATGAAGTAAAGGGGAATACTTCTTTGCA
Source organism: Phyllostomus discolor (assembly GCF_004126475.2). Taxonomy (NCBI): domain Eukaryota; kingdom Metazoa; phylum Chordata; class Mammalia; order Chiroptera; family Phyllostomidae; genus Phyllostomus; species Phyllostomus discolor. The sequence goes on along the minus strand of NC_040903.2, from coordinate 138,485,136 downwards.
AATACATAGTTTTCCTTATAAAACAGTCATTGAGAACATCAAAACAACATATCCATAGCACTGTACTTGCTTCTTAGAAGTCTCAACCTCTGCTCAGAGAAATACTATTTCATATTCTCAAGGGATCTGCCAACTCTGTCTTTGTTATTTGCAGACCAAATATTATAGTAGGTTTCATATTTCCTTTATTTCAGTAACCTCTTACATACTAAGCAACCTCTTACACAACCTCTTAGATACCAAAATCAACCAGAGATAGTACTAAAAGCTATGAATCTTAGCTCTCAAAGATGGAAAAGATCATTTTCTTTTCCAGAGGATAGAGACATTAAGTATCATATTTTTTAAAAAAAAATTTAAGTCAGAGATTGAACTAAATTATTTTTTTAATATAAATTGAAATGTTACTATCTAATGCCTCAATTCCTATACACTATTCTTTCCCCTGCTATTATTCGGCCTTTGGACAATCTAAAAAAGAAAAAAAAAGTTGGAAAAGAAAAAAGTCTGGAATTTTGTGCATAGCAGATCCTTCTCTTTCTATGTTTTCCTCGAACCCCCCCCCCCCCATTCTATCTCATGATAAATTCTAGCACATTAAAATAAAGATGGAGTTTTCTGGCCTTTAGATTTGATGGGACAATGTATTCAGGTTTTTCAAAGTAACAGCTAAGCTCATGGCCCTAGAGTTTTAAAAATTATTAAAGCATTTTTAAAGAAAATACTATAAAATTATTTTAATTTCTGTGTGTGCTATGTGATATTTCTGGTTCTCTTTCACACTTAGATTTCTCATTGAGAATAAAACAGTTTTCTGCTTAAACTATAATGTGATTTGGCATTTATATATCCTGCAGGAGAGAGTGAAACACTACCTGCTTTAAATTGTGATTTCTAGGAGGATTTCTGGATATAGTAAAGTCTCACATACCAAAAAAATAAAGATTTGAAATTGCTTTGCCAAGGCTAAGATTCATATATCTATTTTTGTTCAACACCAAATAAAGGTACCATATCTAATCCAAGAACTTCACTCTGCCATCTTTCATCACACTGACATTTTCCACAGGCATTTCTTATTTTACTTAATGTATTATTTCTAGTTTTTCTTAGTGTGATATTTGAGAACTTTTGTTGCTAAGTATTAATTAAAAACTTTAAATTATGGTTATATCGCAACTATCTTGAACATTGTCAAAGTTTATTCTCTCTTTTCAAAGTTTTATTGTACTTGTTTTTAAGAAAATAACTATTCTAAATAAAACTTCAAGGATAACAATTCAGAGAATTTTTAAAATTGTAGAATGAAGCAGAGCTCTGAATGCAATATTAAGTGAAACTTTCCAGCACTGCAAGAGATTTCCATCGCCCTTCGTATGTAGCTGGATAAAGAATTGTTTTGTTTATTTTTCCCACAATTACAACACGCCGAAAGATAGTATGATTTCTCCAAGTATTAAATTTAATTATTTTGAGGTATATTATACATTATAATTTAAGTCCTCATTAAAGTAATTGATCCTATTGGGCATTTATGAGGTCAAATTATATCTTTCATAATCATGTAGTGTTCAATAGATTATTGACTTCAAAGATCACTTGACTTGGTTTCAAAACAGAAAGCATGGTTACAGGTACACAATTACTATGAAAACAAGATCTTAAAATATTTGCTTTCACAAGTTCATGAGAAGGCAAATAGGTTTTTTTTTTTCATTTGTTTTGTTTTCTGTTTGATTTCTTTTAAGTTTCCCAAATTATGCAAAATATTTTCTGATATTATGAGTGTCATTTGTGATATTACAAGTAATATCTATGATATACTCTTTATTTTGCCCTGCATTTTCCCCATGAAACATAAGCAAAGGGAATTCTCACTTCATGTGAAACATATACTTTATCCAGCAAAAGACTCAACTGAAAGTAACTATTGAAGCCAATAACTTTGAAAGTTGAGGAGAAAATGATTAGAAACTGATATGAGCAGAACTAACAATATCAGGGCAATAAATTAGGATAAAATAACTGTATTTATCTATGCTTATTGTGCAGAACATAATCTCTTAATGTTTGAAAAAACATCCAAGCTCTGTTCTTGGATTAAATGACATGTCTGCATTTTACCAGTTATTTAAAACATCCCATAGGTTATATCATTTTCCCCAGTATGATTAAATGCAAATAAAATAAACAACAACAACAAAAAAAGTCTTGATAACAGGCATATTGTTCCTGCATATCCCATAATCCAAAAAGGAAACATAAAGCTAGAGGTTACAAAAGTGTTTTCCCTGCCACACCAGGATATCTGTCCTACTTGCAAATGAAAAGGCTCCTGTAGAACCCTTTCTTGTCATGAGAATCCAAATTAGCAACAGCTTGCAATGATAATCAGTTCATTTCAGTGTACTCAAAATGGGCTCATTATTATTAATTTTTGCCAACTTCCAAGCAATTCATGAACCATTTTTAGATTTTCAAAAAGCAGTTCATGAATCAGACAAAAAAAATTTAAAAGGAGCCCATCCCACAATGAGATGATGACTCAGAGTCCTTTGCTGTAGCTGTGTCAACTGCCGAGCATCTGAAATCTGATGAGGATGGGGTTGATGGAGAAAAGGCCATGATGAGCATGAAACAATGTGTTGAATTTACATGTTAAAACTTCTTGTTGGTTTTGGCAATTTTTGCTGAGGATTATTGAGAAATCCATAACATCTGGATGTGGGAGAGAAGCTCCACTAAAATGATGAAGTTTATATTGGTCGACAAGACTATAAATGGAAAAGAAAGTAGTTTCTTAACACAGCTGTTTCCAATTTTGTTAACATTTTAGGCCAAATTCATTTGAAAAAAATAACATAAAACTCTAATGTTTGAGATATACTTCACAAGTCTGACTTAATATACACACGCTGAAGACATTCTTGACTCTAACTAATGTATCCCGAGGATGGACAAGTGAGCCACTGGCCTAAGTCTGGACCTTATACTTGTCTTTGAAATGGACATTAACATAATCCATTTAACTGAGAATTTTGGATTTCAAAGCCAAATAATCCCTTTTGGTTAATTTGTTTTTAAGTGAAATAAAACCACCTGGCACTGTCTTATGTTTCAGTATATATCATATCTTTCATGTCTTATAAAAGAATTTAATTTAATGGATACATCATTGATTAAAGTCCAGGAAAATTAGATATTCTCCATTCGTCACATCAACTGGGTGACTTCTTACTCATCATTTATTAGTTTTAAACTTTATTGTCTCTCTCTGTAAAATGAGAATTACGCAAGAAGACAAAGAAAATACATGCAAATATATTTTCTCATGCATTTGAAAGGAACACTGAATAAATCAAATACATTAATACATCAAATACACACACAGATATATTTATTTAAATAAATGTCACACTGGCTTCTAATTTTTCTTTCCTATTATTAGTTTCTGACATCTCTTTTCTTACATTTTTAGCAGGAAATGTTCTCTTTGCCTCTTCTTTCCTTCTTTTTATTTTCTTACATGTTTCCTCTATTGCAGCCTTCAAACACCTTTCTGTTTTCTAGCATAAAGAACAAAAGCGAAATAAGAAGCTTGAAGATAAACAGGTTTCCCTATCATTTTCATTTTATGAGCTTCTGAAGTCATTATGTAGATGAATTAAATGGGAGCAGCATCTTTGTAAAATGTTCTATTAACTTGTTGATGCTTTTGGCTAGAGATGACTCTTAAATATTGATGACAATTATAATTTACTTCCTATGCTTTTATTTTCAGAATTCAAGATTTGGTAAAGGCATGAACATACCAGTATCAGATAGATTTGTTAATTTTCCTTGACATGAGTAAAGTCTGGGACAGCAAGATGTTTTAAAGATCATCAACAATATGATCAATACAGATTGCCAAAATCAATTCTGGAGTCTGACTCTGCCTGCTGTGAGCAGTTGTCACAATGTTCTTTGAGAAAATTGGCAAGAAATGATAAGGATTCTGTCAACAGACACCCATCAATAGAAAATAATGTCCCAGCAGACATATTGCACTCCTTTTGCCTTTTCCTTGCAAACAGGTCATAATGAAGGAAAGCCTGGTTGAAATTTATAATAAATCAAGTTAATATAAGAGATCATGTGTACACTCTCTGTTATAAATAGATTAAAAACATTAAACAGGAAAATGCATTTCTCAATTTATAAAGTACTTCAGAACTCAGAAGCAGTACCTACTATATGAAATTTATTTGATGTGTCTGTAAATGATTTTCAAATTCAGTGAGATACCTTCTGTAGATACAAAGTTTGACACTTTGGGTAGCTTGTTCATTGATTTTGGTGAGGATGATTTTTTTTTAAAATTGCATAGGTTTACAACATCTCAAAGAACCTGGATATTTGTTTGACTATAGCATTCCTAGTTTTACAGTGTTCCTAAAATTTTCACTTGGAATCTAAGGGTCCTGGGAGATTATGAGTATCTTAAAAATGTCTATGGATTTTCTAAAATTGATTAAAAGTATTTGTAACTGTGTATGCATTTCTCTTTTTTATGGAGATAAAAAATCTTAACAACTGTCTGACTCACAGGGCATCTATGAAAAATATTTTACAAGGAAGGTAAGAAGGAAGGAAAAATGAAAAAAGTTATCTGATACAAAATAATTTTTGAAATACTGAATAACTTAACCCTACCTAGGCACTCATTTATTTAGAAAAATAAATGCTTGTTGAGTGACTATTATGCACCATTAGTGAACTATAATGACAATAAAAAGCTGTGCCCTTAAACAGCTTATATTCAAGTGACAGAAGAAATACAAAATATAAGTTTTATCTGATGCAAACTCAACCTGTAACTCTACAATAACTTTATCCATTTTGCAACTATGGTATTAGGAAACAGTATTCACATTGTTACTGTTATACATAAAATGATAACCCATTTTTAAAAGCAAATAATTTCTAATATACTCTAACAATTCCATAACAGTAAAATCAATACCTTATTTTAAGGAGTTGTTCCTTATCTTGGGCACTACTGATATTTGAGCCAAATAATTCTGAAACTCTGAATAATCATAACAGATAAGTCTATTATGAGGATCTGCTGTGTGTATTTGTTTAGCAGCAATCCTTGCCTCTACCTCATAGCTTCCAGTAGTGCCTCCCTTCCCAGTTATAATTAATTAATTTTCTAGAAATTGCCAAATGTCCCATGGGGGTCAAAAATCACTCCTTTTGAGAACTGCCACTCTGAAGGATGCATGTGTCAATAGTTCAAGCCAATGGCAAAGCAGGTGGTGATGAATGCAATGCCTTCATTAGCATGGAGAACTTCGTATATCTTGGAGAGAATTCAGTCTTGAGAGAACCAAATTTGGAATCCATCAGCTTACAAAACATTTACTGAAAAACATTGCTTGCCCTTGAAGAAAGGTTTTTCTCCTCTTACTCCTCTCTTTTCCACTTTCTTTCACTTTTTATTTGCTTACTTATCTTTTGCCTGTTTATCTTTCACACCTAAACTAATAAAGAAAGCCAGTGTGGCAGTCATGTTCTTACTTAAACACCACTCATTTTGCAATAATAAAATATAGCTGTTTAAAATATAACTACTATTTGGAGATACTTATTTAAAAGATTAGTAAATAGTATCCAGAAATGCAAGGAAAATCGTTACAGAAGTAAAAGTTAAAATACAAAGATGGATATAGATTTGTTGATATTTTTCTTTCATTGGAGATCAAAATTTCTCTTTATTCCAGAAATTCCAAAATCAGAAGTAATAGCCTCTTTTGACTCTCTGTCACTATCATCACTGTACTGAAAACACCTTACCTTTAGTTCTGGAAAACAACGGAGTATTAAAATAAGTGGAAGAAAATGGAGAGAACCAATTTAATTAAAAAGTGTAGAGCCAAGGAAAAGGAAGAAGATAGGCAAGCAGGACAGAAGGTGAGAAAAATTAGATGCAAAATAGGAAAAGAATTCAGGAAAAAAGTGAGTGGAAATAATGTATGTTTTAAGGAAAGAAATAAATAGCAGCCTATGCTGATATGGGGAAAGAACAGAAAACTGTATTCACAGAAAAATAAATAAATAAAATAAAATGAGTTTCTACAGTAGAAGGTCACATAAATAAATTTGCTACTTCTCTCCCTGTGGATTTGCATTCATGAGTGAGATATTTGGAGACTGGCCCTAGAAAGACACTTAGAATACTTACAAGTTGGCATAAGACAAGGCCGTAACTCTTTTCTTCTCCAGGCAAAGCCTTTCCAGCTCCTCAACCTAAATGACATCCTCTTAGTCGATTCTATATATAGTCTAATTTATCAATACCTTCCCACATACATTCAAATACCTTGTCACTCTGTTCACCACCTAGAAAAATTGGATTACCTTTTTTAAACTTCCACTATTGTTCCCTCAGATTAATTCACTTTTTTAACAGCAACATTATATTTTTTACTCATGGGTTATTGCAGATTAATAATCCAGGTTTTTTCCTTGTATTTTATAAACCATATGTATCTTGACCAAACAAAATTAGGTTTAGATTCCAAATGCAGGTTATTATAATGATTATAATCCATGATGGATTGAGTCCATTACTCAAGACTACTCAGTTATTTTGTCCAGGATTCGTCATGCAAAGCAATCACAAATTTAAATTGAGTAGCAGACACTACTGATTTTTTCCCCCAATAGTTTCTCTGCCTTCTTGATATTATAGCCTCTCAATATGGAGGCTGAAACACAAATACTCGCTTTCCCAGCCTTCTTTGTAGTAGGTCATGGTCTTGTAATTAAACCCTAGCCAATAGAATTTGGATGGCTGCAAAGGGCATTGTGGAAAAGTTTGCTCCATAAAAAATCAGTGGGCATGGTTGCACCTGCATATGATACCTGGAACTGCCTCAGATGCCTCACAACTAGGAGGGAAGACAATATTGATAGACTGAAGTAGGCAGGATGGAGAGATAAAAAGCCTCTGGTTTTTTGATGATATTATTAAGCCACAAATTGACCTTAAAACAGTGTCCCTCTAGATAATTTTTTTACATGAAATTACACACATCTTCATATTTAATTCAATAATCTATTTGGTTACCTATAGCCCAAAGAATTCCAACTGATATAATAAATGTCATTTACATCTGCATTCATTCTATCTTTATATTTATTTTTATTGTATTAACTTGGACTTAGAGATACAAGCATATTTAAAACTGGCTTTCTCAGAGTTCATTCTTCATAAGTTTCACATCACTCTGTTTGCTACCCTCTTCTTTTTTAATTCATTCCATACTTTTTATCTATGACATCCTAGAGCTATGGAGTATATATACTCAAAGTGAGAGACATATGCAGAGGAATAATATTTGAATAGCGTATGGAGATAGTAATGAAGAAAAGAAGGGAAAATCAAAAGTGAGAGCTCTGGAAATCCCTGTTTTTATTGTGAGTAGAAAAAATTAAACAGTGAAGAAGACTAAAGAGGAACTATCTGAGATAAAGAAGGATAGAAAATTTGGTGCCATATGTTAACAGGAAGTAAACAATTGTGAGAAAGAAGATTTAATACATGCTTGGACTGGAGCATTCAATGTCCATTTGACCTTATTCTATTTGAAAAGGCTGTAAATTTAAAAATCTATACTTTCTAAATTCCCTGGCAACTGGACCACTGGACATGATATGCATTCTCTCAGATGCTCTTAGTCAATATTTAAAAGATGGCAGACAGGCAGAGGTCATCTTCCTATGACTAGCGGCTGATAAGCAGTGGGCAGACTCCAAGTTCCAGTGCCATGTTGCCAGCCTTGTGGACATGAGATCTTTGCAGCCCTGGTAGAGGGAGGTGTAGCAGCAACAGCAGATTCTCCACATCCACCTCAAAGCAGCAATGAGCTGACTTTCAAACCAAAGATGCAAAGGCAGTTTCCTGAATTCTACTCCATCAGGACTTGCAACAATTAGGAAGCACTTAATTCTCTAGAAGAAATCCTTTTCATCTTGAAACATCTAAAGTGATAGAGAAATGTTGGCAACATGTAAAACAACACTAAACACTTAAGATTATGAGAATTAATGTAACAGGGTGCAGCCAGGGGGTCCCCACAGAGGGATTTGTAATGGGGTCCAGAACTCAGGGTGTCCAGGAAATATTAAAAATATAGGATGTCCTCCCCCACAAGTCTGAACTGAGGGATGGGACTCATGGAGCAAGGCCATTGAGAGTTTTTCATAACAACAGTTTTGCAAATAACCTCAGGAATGGTCATTTAACATATCTATAATTTTTAACTGGTTTAATGGATATGTTAAATAGCTGTGCCCATGTTTTGAGCCAGGGAGATGGGAGTGACTTCTACCCAGAAGGTAACCCCCCTGGATACAGTGCCTGTGTGAGAGCTTGGAGACAGTTGGCTCTACACCACAGGGCCACACCTGCCTGGACTTACTGTGGCAGCCCAGAAAAGCTGGAAAAATATGGTAATGCTGGCAGGTGTAACCAATTGTGGGAGGAGTTGGAAATGGAGATGCAGAGAAAGATTGGCGCTGGGATTTAAATCCAGGCTCAGCAGCCATACAAGGGGAGAACCACATGGGTTTGGGTACTCCCTTTGACACGCAGCTTAGGAAGTTGAAAAGCAACATGTAGCAGCAATGCAGAGCTCTCTCTTAGCAGTTTGTAAGAATGCAGGAAAGACTTTTCAGGGAAGGAAAGGGGTGAAAGGACTCTTGCTGGTGGGCCATGAGAAGGTGCCACATGGTTTTGGATTAAGAACTGAAAATCATGGCAGTGACACAGTTTATGGTACTGGAAACTGAGGGAAGCCTGCCAGCTGAGCATGGATTACTGGGAAGAACTGGGGGCCACCTGAACCACAGACTTCTATTCTTTTCCTGAGATACGGTACCCCAGACTTGGGCAAAGAAGGAAAGGAAGGACTGTGTGTATTTATGGGTGTTTTAAGGCACTTTGGGATTTTAATGAAGACATGAGGTTATTACTCTATGTGTATATAATTTTTAAATAAATAATTCCTTTCCTTTTCACCAATCTCTGGTATTGAGAGCTATAATTCCCTGGTGGCAGGCAAGGCAAAACTATTACAGAGGGACCCGAGGAGAAGTGGGGGTCCATTTGGTATTAGTATCTTGTCCCTCCACGAGTCCATTCTGTAACATTAAGAGAATTTACTTAGCAATTAAAATATCTAGAAATAATGTCAGTAGACTAATGAGAGCACAGACTCAGTTACCAGGAAGTAAAATAGACAATTCAGAGAAATGTTGATTACAAGTGAGAGAAAACAAACTCACACTTGCATTAAAAAAAAAAAGAGGTGTGCGGTACCTGGGTTGAGTCATATGCTCACCAAAGGACATAAAGAAGTTAATTAAATATCTTTCCCTCGCTCTGAACTCTTGACTCTGCTTATCTTTGATGATTTATATCTAAAAATGGGTGACCACTGACAACCCTAAGATGACAATATCCAGGCATCCATAAATAATTCCACAGAAAAACTCAGATTCATCCTTGTTAATTCACACTACCACTCAGATTAACCTTTGTTCAGAAGAGTTTTATGTGATATTTTTTCAGGTGTGTCAGATACTCAATTCTTTGGTAGCTTAATAAAACCTCATGAACAGGGGGGCAAATTTCTACAAAAAGAGGGAAATATTTGCTACCACATGAAATGAGGTAAAGGATGCTGAAATAAAAACCAATAAAATTCCTGTATGAGAAGTAAGAAGTAGGGGAAAATGCTCTTTTGAGTGAAATTAAGGCAATTGTAGCATGTATAAAATATTAGAAACCTGGTGCATACATAGGCTGGGAGAAAGAAGCATCTTACAGGAAGTAATGTGAGGGTGCCGAAAGATTTGCTTAGAGTCTCCAAGTGAATGGGAAAGTGGAAAGAACTAATTTGGAAAACAGAGGTTATTTATCTAAGTAACTATATATAGAAAAACTCTTACATTTATGTATACTTATAAATGGTCATAGATCATAGATTATTTTGTATGTAAGGCCTAGAAACACTAGAAGTAAAGGGGAAAGGAACGGAAATATTTCTGTATGATTATTCTGAAAAGAAAACAGGATCATTGGCTGGGATTTAGATTTTAATCAGGCAGAATGGAATCTGAAGGAAAGAGGAGAGCCTTGACTTTCAATTTCATTTTACACGCTTTGTTATGCTTTGAGTTTATATGAGAATCAGATACTACATTTATTAAAAACAAATAATGAGAGAACCAGATCAGAAAGTGAAGCATTTCTGAGTCATGATAAGAAATAATGGGCAGTTGTTTCAGTGAAAAGCACAACACGATCTACATAAATTACATGACAACTGAAGGGATTTTAACCCTCGCATTTTCTTTGAGTCAAGGGTAGTCTAACTAGGTGCCCTTGGAAGTATGAAGTAGCATTGTTGAAGGAAAAATCCAGGTTTCAATTAGGGGAAGGAGGGTGAAGGGGCAGTGAGGAAAGTCAAGGACAAAAACAATTTCGTTATGTATGGGTGCAAATTGGTGGCTAAGTCAGGCCAACAGGTAGGAGTTGTGTGTTCCAATGGCCCAATAAACAACATAGTTGCCCAAGATTCCTTAAGGTTGTCTCCTATTCTGGGACTTCCTTACAGAACCCAAACTATTTGGAAAATTAAAGGACATAAATTCTCCCATTCTGTGAGTTGTCTTTTTATGTTGTCGATGGTTGCCTTTGCTGTGCAAAAACTTTTTAGTTAGTGTATTCCCATTTGTTTATTTTTTATTTCGTTTCCCTTCCCTGAGGAGATATATCAGGTAAAATATTGCTATGAGTAATTTCCAAGGCTTTGCTGCTTATGTTTTTTCTAAGATTTTTATGGTTTTGGGTCTAACATTTAAGTTTTTAATCCATTTTGAATTTATTCTTGTATGTGGTATAAGAAGATGGTCTACTTTCATTTTTCAGCACATATCTGTCCAATTTTCCCAACACCATTTATTGAATAAACTATCTTTAGCCCATTGTATGTGCTTGCTTCCTTTGTCAAATATTAATTGACTATAAAGGTGTGGATTTATTTCTGGGCTGTCTATTCTGTTCCTTTCATCTATGTGTCTGTTTTATGCCAATACCAGGCTGTTTTAATTATATGGCCTTAGAGTATAGTTTGATATTCGGTAGAATGATTCCTCCAACTTTGTTCTTCTTTCTCAGGATCACTGTTGCTATGTGAGAACTTTCATGGTATATAAATTTTTGAAGTATTTGTTCTAGGCCCAAGAAATACATCATTGGAATCTTGATAGGGATTGCATTGGACCTATAGATTACTTGGGGTAGCATGGACATTTTAATGATGTTAATTCCTCCTATCTATGAATACAGTATGTGCTTCCAGTTATATATATCTTCTTCAGTTTCTTCAGTGTCTTATAATTTTCTGAGTATAGGTCTTCTATATCCTGGGTTAGATTTATTTTTAGGTATTTTATTCTTTTTGTAGCAGTTGTAAATGGTATTGTTTTCTCTTTAATTTCCCTTTCTGATAGTTCATTATTGGCATATAAAAATACAACTGATTTCTAGATATTAATCTTGTATCCTGCTACCTTACTAAATTCATTAATCAGTTCTAGTAGATTCCTCATGGAATCTTTAAGGTTCTCTATGTACCATATCATGTCATCTGCAAATAAATCTGATAAAGGGTTAATACTCAAAATTTATAAAGAACTTATAAAACTTAACACACACAAAAAAACAACACAAACAATCCAATTAAAAAATGGGCAAGGGGCCTGAATAGACACTTCTCAAAAGAGGATGTACAGATGGACAATAGATACATGAAAAGATGCTCAATGTCCTAATTACCAGATAAATGCAAATTAAAACCACAATGAGATACCACCTCACACCAGTCAGAATAGCCATCATAAACAAATCAACAAACAAGTGCTGATGAGGATGTAGACAAAGGGGAACCCTTTTGCACTGTTGGTGGGAACACAGACTGATGCAGCCACTGTGGAAAGCAGGATGGAGATACCTCAAAAAATTAAAAATGAATCTTCCTTTGACCCAGTGATCCCACTTCTGGGAATATATCCAAAAGAGCACAAAACACTAATTCAAAAAATATAAACACCACTGTATTCATTGCAGTGTTATTTACAATCACCAAGATATGGAAGCAGTCCAAGTGCCCATCAGTAGATGAATGAATAAAACAAACATGGGACATTTACACAGAGGAATACTACTCAGATATAACAAAGAAGGAAATTTTACCCTTTGTGACAGCATTGATGGAACTGGAGAGCATTATGCTGAATGAAAAAACCCAGAGAAAGACAAATACCATATGATTTTACTCATATGTGGAATTTAATAAACATACTGAACTAACAAGCAAAAATAGACAGACTCATAGGTAGACAGCAGGATGACAGCTATGGGGGGATGTTTGGAAGTGGATGGAGCAAAGAGGAAAAAAGACTCATGAACATGGACAGTAGTTGGTGATTGCAGTGGGGAGGGAAGTATAAGGTTGATAAATGGTAATGGAAAAAATACAATAAAAATGTTAAAAAAAGGTTTCAGCTGGAAATTTAGCTCTAATACTTCTGTTTCTTTTTAAATTTTCACTAGAATCTAATTTATGAGCTTAAAAATTATGTATTTGGATTTAGAATATCTGAATCCTGAAATATATTCCTGGGAATCTATGCTTAAAATAATGAAATATGAACCAAGTCTTATGAGTAAAGGCAACCAAAGAAACAATAGATATAATGAAAGATAATTAGAAAATATTAACATTTTCAACCATAAGGGAATGGATAAGCAAAAATAATAAAAGCTTACCAGAGAGCCATTAAACATATTTATGCAGACATAAATTAAGTAATATGATAGCCATTAAATAAAGCAAGATATGTTGCATACACAGTATAGTGTATAATATGGCGATTGCTGGGGATGGGAGGAAGTGGAGGAGGGTATAGGAGGGATAAATGGTGATGGAAGGAGACTTGACTTGGGGCGGTGGAGACACAATACAGTGTATAGATAACGTGTTGTATAATTGTGCACCCAACACCTGTATAATTTTGTAACTAGAGTCAGCCCAATAAATTCAATAAAAAGGAAAAAAATAAGTTGTATATAACCAAGTGCATTTATTTAAAATGAAATTAAAATGGTGACAACACTTTTCCTTACATCGGGGTACGATTTTTTTTTCCTTTTCAACATTTTTATATTTTCAAGATTTTTAAAATAAAAAACTAAATACAAAGGTAATTTAAAGGTAATTAAAAATAATATTTAGACTTTAGGAGAATACCAACCACCAAAAAGGTAGCTTATGCCTTATATAAGCTTTTGTAAATGAGCTACGTGGAGAGAAAACAAAATTTCTTTAGAACAAAAAAGAGACCAAATCTCAAAATAGAGTTAATAGGTACTGTGGAAGATAATGGGTGCATTTGAGAAAAGGGATAAAAAATTATTTTTTTCAGAGGAAACAAAATATATTTTACTCAATATATTTCTGTTTTATTCAAATTTAATATTCTACTACTAGATATCGAATACCTTAATTTCCACTCAGATAGAGAAGTTACTAAAAAAGAGCTATCAAAGTAATTGATTTTTCTTTCTCTACTTCACTCAGTTTGGCTATTGCAATTGACTTACAAAGAGATGCATGCTGGAAGGAATATATGATTTTATGAATTAAGATTAAATAAATTAATAGTTATAATTTCTTTGAAAATAGTCTGTCCCAGAATTAGAACAGCAATTTGTTACACAAATGCTTTATATTAAGTAGCCTAACATATTGCATAAAAATCTCTTTTTAATACTCAACTGAGATATGTTTATTAATTTTAGAAGGAGAGGAAAGGGGAGAGAGAGAGAGAGAAAGAGAAACAAACATCTGTAGTTTGTTTCCTGTTCACTCTCTGACCGAGGATCAAACCCAAAACCTAAAGCAGCAACATGTTGGTGCACAGGATGACACTTCAGCCAACTTAGCCACTCAGCTAGGGCTGCATAAAAAATTTAAAAGAAAAAAAAAACCTCCTTTGTCCCCAAGTACCAGAAAGTAACTTGGGAACATTATACTTTTTTCTAATGCTTTAGAACAACAACAATAACAACAAATAGGCAATAAGCAAGTAACTTACTTCATTTCATTAGACTCAAAAGAATGAAAATGGTATATTATAATTTAAATTTAAAAAGTGAATAAGCACACTATCTTTAAAGGTACTATAAATTACCAGCTCAATAAACTGCAAAGAATGTGTGTAGCTATTTATTCTTCTTTTCAGGAAAAAAAATATAGTTACCATAGCAACTACTAAATTTCATAGTGTGTGTGCTGCCTTTCTGATGTGATCACTTTTTGTAATAAAGACATGACTAATATATCATCTGAGCTCTGGCATTAAATGTTTTGAAATGCTTTAAAACACACACATTGACGATATACATATTTACTATTTGTCACTCCCTTAGCTCTCTGACATTAAAAACACTTGAAATTTTAATATTTTTGTGCTTCAGATATATCCTAAATGTATAACCACATGTATCAAGTCTCTGAGAACTGTGGAATTGAAGTCAAAACCCCAAATTTTTCAACGATTTGTAATTGGCTTCCATGAGCACTGCAAAAATGAATAAAAGAAAGATTTTCCTAAAGAATTTAAAATGGAGTTCCAATTTTTAAAAAATAAATGTTCTAAAGGAAAAAAATAGTCCTTCTATTTTCTTAAATAAATATAAATAACCATATATATTAGAAACTGACGAAGACACTATTTTCTAAGTCCTCATCTTCTGCTACATTAAATCAGAGTCCATTTGTGAAATCCATTTCTAGATTCTACTATAAAATAGAATTTAGAAGCATAACATTTGGTCACAGCTCTTATTAGACAAAATGATATGAACCCCTGAGGTAAGCTTCTGCCTTAGAAAGTCTTGGGAACTGAAACTATGTCTCACTGGCTGACTTACCTGAAGCTTAGATGGAACATTGATTCATGTTTTGTCAGATGTCCTTGGCTTCCTGTGGAAGAACTAAAGGAGATGCTAATTTCTTTGAAATTCTTACAGTGTAAATAAGAGGGCTTGAACCCTCAGGATGGCTGATGGGATTCTTTTCATAAAAATTTGGCCAAACTGAAATATGGTTAACTTCCTTTCTTTCTTCCCTAAACAACTAAGCAGGAACTACAATAAGCGAAATGAAGTGGAAATTTCACAAATTACTGAATGGACTGAATAATTTCAATCAATATAGTTTTTGAGTTGTGCCACTCTTTTGTTTGTTTTTTTTTTGACCTTTGCACACAAAGGAAGGGCTATATTACATTTAATTTTTAACGAAACTGAAGTAAGATTAAGTTATTGTTACAAAAATTTCATGTCACCCTTTAAGGTAATCGGGTATAGCTTTTATTGTTGCAAACCCAAGGTAAGGAATCAGTATTATTAAGAAGAAATTTGAATGCTATGTCAAATTTTCTCATTTTCTTGAATACAAATTTACTGCGATGACTATTTACTTCATTTTGCCACTGACAAGTCCTTTTTATTCTTTCATTAATGATGTGTGTGCGTAGAGAGAGAGATTTAAGTGCTACCTTCAAAATTGTATTGTTAAGACATTTGCATTATTCTGTAGTTAAACAATGTTTGTTAAAGATCCATAATTTTAGGAAAAAAGAAAACAGGCATCTAAAGTACACAAAGTCCTGTACAACGTTGCTTAATTCTACTTTTCTGGCAGCTTTTTTCTCTCAGAATTTGATAACTTTATTTTCCTTTCATTTGTCTAGCAGTTTAGAGTTTGCAGTGCTTTCATAGACACAATTACCATGCTCCTCACAACATCTCTATGAGGGGACAGAGTTTATAGTATTTAATTTTTATTTCTGCTTACCAAGACTTAAAGAAGTTACAACATAGAGAGTGATGAGAATAGAATCAAGGATGACGATAAAGCTAGGAGAAAGTAATACAAATAAAAAAGAAAAAAAAGATAAACAAACCTAGATGGAAAAATATCCCACAGATTCTAACTAAGTGAATGGAGACCAACCATTTACAACCAGAAGCTAGGAGAGCTGGATGAACAGAGGGAGCAACTGTGTGTCTGAGAACAGGAAAGCCTCCCAACAGCCATCAGATCTTCACTGGATAACATGTTGAGAACAGTAGCTGGAAATGGGAGGGGTTTTGCCTTTTTCAGCTTAACAATAGCCCACAATCTTCAGACCAACTTTGCCTTTTCCAATGTGGGTAAATGCAGAGGCCAACACTAAGAGCATCTAGAGGCTGAGGCAGGACAACTTATGTAAACTCTCAATGCGATCCATCAGGACTCCACTTAAGTACAGGATCCTCCGCAGGGCAGAAATTTAAGGGAATAAAATAATGATTGAGGAGAAACAGGGACCAGAGACACAGATGAAAAAAGGAAATGTCTAGATCTCTAGCCAATGGCCCCATTTTGGATATATTGGGTTATATAAAATATATCATTGATTTCATTTTTTAATGTGACTACTAAAAAATTAAAATTACATATATGACTCATATCTGTGTCTCCCATTATATTTCTATTGGAAAATTTTTTTACCAGACATAGGCAAATAATGGCTGATGGGCAAAATCCAACATGACACTTGTTTTTGTAAATAATGTCTTATTAGAACCTAGCCATGACCATTTGTCTAGTTATTGTCTGCAGAGTTGAGTATTTATTTGTGACAGAGACTATATGGTCTACAATGCCTTTAAAATATTTACTATCTAGCTCTTCACAGAAAAAAAGTTTACCAATGCCTGGTGTAGATGGAAAAAAAATGAAGAAAAGATAGAAAATCCCAGAAATCAAGTCAGCCTATTTCTGAACATTTCACAAATGGTAAGAAAGCAAGCTCTGCAATGTTAGAAAAGCTTTCTTGAACCCCACCTCATTTTAGACGCTTGGCAAAATTAATTTCATATAAAAATGAGCAACATAAAAGAATCAAGGTCAAATTCCATGCAAAATTATTATACAGAAAAAAAATAATAAGGAACCAAATAACAGCTCACAGCAGAAAGTTAAGACCACAAAACAGGAGAAAACTAAAATCTCTATCTGAAAATGAGCTAAAAGATATTCATAAAAGGTTGCAATACTTGAAAGAAAATCACAAAACACATTACAAATGTTCAGAAATCTGTGAATGAATTCAGGAAATAGAGATAAATGAAAAAAAAATTACCTTTGAAACAAAGACTAAACTAGATGAGTGATTAAATACAACAATATACCTTAAAAGAAATAGAAAGAGAAAAAAGGAAAGTTAAAAAAATTAGAATGAGAGAAAAAGATTCATGAGAAAGTGAAAATGTTTTTGAAAAGGCAAAAATAAAAAAACTAGGTATAAGATGGGTCTTGTGCAGTTTAATGCTGAGCTGAAGGCTTATTAGTAAAATTGAGAACAAATCAAATGTCTTAAGGCCATCACATTAGTTAAAGAACTGTGATTATAATCCTCCCACTCTCATCCTGGATGTTAGCTCTCCTAGTGGCTTATGTAATAGAAATAAAATTATGAGAAAGATGAAATATTTTCACCTAAAAAGTTCATTTAAACAGTGTAATAGAAGGATAGTTTATTCAGTGGAAAGATTTTGTGTTTTAGATAGTATACCAAGGCCAAATTATTATGAGTGCCTTTTTCTCCATCCTCCTAAGTAATGTTAGCACCCTATTTGTTATTCAGTAGCAGAGCACAGAAGAGCCTTGTTGTGCCATGAGTAAGACAGAAAGAGAGATAGAGCATTGGATAGCAGATAGTGAAAATATTCAACAGGCTCAAGGTGTGATGAGGGAGGGAAAGAGCCAAAAGGAGAGAACAAGTGAAAAGTCCTCTAGAGTAGACTATGAATTGCCCTAAGAGTCCAGGATTAACTACACCAACTCCATGGATGTGCTACAAGGCTAAAGTAAATAGAGCAGAAATTCTATATGAACTTCCATAACTTTATGGAGTCTGTTTGGTTTTGCCACTTGAATCTGGAATAAAGGATGGATGTAAACTTCTTTTGGACTCTGAATGTGCTTGATTAATTAACAGAGTGGATTCATGTTGCAGATAATGGCTGAGATTGTTAATAATACCTTCAGTAGTCATTCCATACTGTTAGTTATATAACACTTTGGAACAGAACTAAAATAAAGTTTCAGCAGGTCACATCAGTGAGTGAGTTGAGGTCACATTTTGCTGTTAGTATGGCCATGTGACTAAATTCTGCCCAATGAGATGTGAGGGGGAAAAAACCCTATATTACTTCCTAGCTGTGCCCATTGAAGAAGCATTTTGCCCTCCAATTTCTCTTTCATCTACTCAACTGTCTTGATCATGGAGCAGGCAGGACATTAGAGGGTGAAAGAAAAGTAAAATGAATAGTCTGATGGAGCCATCATATTTCACTGGACTACCTGCTGGGTCTAAGTTCTCAATGAGAAAGTAATAAATATTTTATCTTATATAATCTACTCTTATATTGATCCCCATTAAAACCACTAAAATATCCTAGCTAATATACTACTCCTTTTTTATATGATTGAGGCCTAGCACATGATTTTGGCCTTAATTATTTAAATCGTATAGATTATTGAATGATATCAGGAGCCAGTTGCACCTGAACCAAATCATACTGCAGCAGTGAGCCAAATGACATCTCACGGTGGCATCCAAACTCTTAGCAGAATGGTGTAGAGAAATAGAATTAGACAAAATACCACCTCAAAATATATAAGAGGAAACTCTTAGACATGCTGGAAATTGTCTTTGGAGAAAAAGACAATGGAGCCAAAATGTGGGTTTCTTAGGCACTGCATGTAACTGGAAATAACATCATTCAATAAGGATTCTTTATTTCTGTATGTTTAAGTGGAAACACCCACAATACATATATTCATCTTTTGTGAGGTGAGGGAGAGGAGGAAGATAGTTTTATTTAATATGACCCTTAACTGAAGAATAATCTTAAATGGCTCATCTGTTAGTTACTATGTCATTATAAAGTAGTGGTTAAGAATGCAAGAGAAGCCAGTTTATCTGAGACTGAATCAATAGTGTGACTGTTCTTTTTTTCATTGTATTTTTTCCCATTACTATCTAGTCCCTTTATACCCTACCCCAGCAATCACCACAATGTTGTCCATGTCCAGGAGTACTTTTTTTCTTTTTTGTTTAATCCCTCCACCCCCTAATCTCCCCTCCTCTCTAAGTGTCATCCTGCTTTCTACCTATGAGTCTGTCTCTGTTTTGCTTGCTAGTTCAGTTTTTCATTAGATTCCACATATGAGTGAAAGCATATGGTATTTGTCTTTCTCTGACTGGCTTATTTCACTTAGCATAATGTTCTCCAGGTCCATCCATACTGTCTCACAGGGCAAAATTTTCTTTCTCTTCCTTTCTTCCTTTCTTCCTTTCTTTCTTCTTTCTTTCTTTTCCTTCCTCCCTCCCTCCATCCCTCCCTCCCTCCCTTCCTTCCTTCCTTCCTTCCTTCTTTCTTCTCTCGCTCTCTCTCTTTCTCTCCCCCTCTCTCTTCCTCTCTCTCTCCCCCTCTCTCTCCCTCTCTCTCTCTCTCTCCCCCTTTCTGGCTGAGTTGTATTCCATTGTATAAATGTCCCATATTTGTTTTATCCACTCATCTACTATTGGGCACTTGGGCTACTTCCATATCTTGGTGGTCATAAACAATGCTTCAGTGAACATATGAGTACTTATGCTCTTTCTAATCAGTGTTTTGTGTTCTTTTGGATATATTTCCAGAAGTGGTATAGCTGGATCCATTTTAATTTTTTGAGGTATCACCATCCTGCTTTCCACAGTGGCTGCACCAGTCTACATTCCCACCAACAGTGCAGAAGGGTTCCCCTTTCTCTACACCCTCACTAGCACTTGTTGTTTGCTTATTTATTGATGATAGCCATTGGGACAGGTATGAGGTGATATCTCATTGTGATTTTAATTTGAACTTCTCTGATGTTTATTGACATGGAACTTTTTTTCATATATCTATTGTCCATCTGTATGTCTTTGGAGAAATGTCTATTGAGGCCCTTTGCCCATTTTTTAATTAGGTTATATGCTTTTTTGGTGTTGATTTTGTAAGTACTTTATAAATTTTGGACATTAACCCCTTATTGGATATATTGCTGAAGATGTTCTCCCATTCTGTGATTTGTCGTCTTACTTTGTTAATGATTTCCTTTGCTGTGCAAAAACTTTGTAGTTTGATATAATCTAATTTGTTTATTTTTTCTTTTGTTTCCCTTGCTTGAGGAGATATAGCCAATAAAAATATTTGTATGTACAATAGCCAAGATTTTGCTGCCTATGTTTCTTCTAGGATTTTTATTGTTTTGCCTCTAATTAAGTTTTTGATCCATTTTGAATTTATTGTTGTGTGTGGTATCTACTTTCATTTTTCTGCACATATCTGTCCAATTTTTCCAACACCATATATTGAATAAACTATCTTTAACCCATGGTATGTGCTTGCTTCATCTGTCAAAAATTAATTGACTATAAAGGCATGGGTTTATTCTTGGGCTCTCTATTCTGTTCCATTGATCTATGTGTCTGCTTTTATGCCAGTACCAGGCTGTTTGTATTACTATGGATTTGTAATATAATTTCTATTAGGTAGCATGATTCCTCCAACTTTATTCTTCTTTCTCAGGATCACCATTGCTATGTGGGGCCTGTCATGGTTCCACACAAATTTTTGAAATATTTGTTCTAGTTCTATTGAACATATCATATCATTGGGCTCTTGATAAGAATTGAGTTGAATCTATAGATTACTTTGGGTAATATAGACATTTTAATGATATTAATTCATCCTATCCATGAACATGGTTTGTGCTTTCACTTATATATATATATATCTTCTTCAATTTCTTCCTTCAGTGTCTAATAATTTTCCAAGTACACGTCTTTTATATCCTTGGTTAGGTTTATTGCTAGGTATTTTATTCTTTTTGAAGCAATTGTGAATGGGATTGTTTTCTTAATTTCCCTTTTTGTTATTTTGTTATTGACATAAAACTACAACTGATTTCTGATATTAATTTTGTATCTGGATATTTTGATGAATTCATTTATCAGTTCTAGTAATTTCTCAGTGGAATCTTTGGGGTTTTCTATGTGCAACATCATATCATTTGCAAACAAAAACAGTTTTACTTTTTTCTTTTCAATTTGGATGCCTTTTGTTTCTTCTTCTTGTCTGATTGCTGTGGCTAGGAGTTCCAGTACTGTATTGAATGACAGAGGTGAAAGCAAGTATCCCTGTCTTATCCGTGATCTTAAAGGGAACACTTGTAGTTTTTGCCCATTGAGTAGGATGTTGGCAGTGGGTTTGTCATATATGGCCTTTATTATGTTTAGGTATGTTCCCTGTTCTCCCTCTTTGCTATGAGTATTTATCATAAGTGGGTGCCAGATTTTATCAAAAGCTTTTTCTACATCTATTGATATGGTCATGTGCTTTTTATCCTTCATTTTGTTTGTGGTGAATCACATTTATTGATTTATGAATGTTGTACCAACCATGCATTCCTGGAATAAATCCCACTTGTATGATTATTTTGATGTGTTGATGTATTTGGATTTCTAACACTTGTTGAGAATTTTAGCATTATGTTCACTTGGGATACTGGCCTATAATTTTCTTTCTTTATAGTATATTCACCTGGTTTTGGAATTAGAACAATGCCTGTCTTGTAAAATGAGTTTTGGAGCCTTCCTTCCTCTTGAATTCTGTGAAATATTGAAAAGGAGGGGTGTTAGATCTTGGGATATTTGGTAAAATTCACCTGTGACACTATCTGGCCCTGGACATTTGATTGGAGTTTTTTTATTGCTGTTCCAGTTTCATTAGGTGTAATCAGTCTATTCAGATCCTCTGAATCTTCCTGATTTATCTTTGGAAGATTGCACATCTCTGGGAATTTATACATTGTGTCTGGGTTATCCAGTTTTTTGGCATACAATTGTTCATAATATTTTCTTACAAACCTGTGTGTTTCTTTGGTGTCCATTGTTGTTTATCCTTTTTAATTTCTGATTTTATTTATTTGGGTTCTTTCTCTTTTTTCTTAATGAGCCTGGTTAAATGTTTGTCAGTCTCATTTATCTTTTCAAAGAACTAACTCTTGGATTCATTGATCTTTTGTATCATTTTTTAGACTCTATTTCATTCAATTCTGCTCTGATCTTCATTATTTCCTTCCTTCTGCTCACTTGGGCTTTGTTGTTCTTTTTCAATTTCCTTTAAATGTGAAGTTAGATTGTTTATTTGAGCTTTTTCTTATTTTTCAAGATAAGTCTATAATGCTATGAATTTTCCTCTTAGTATTGTTTTTGCAGTATCCCACACATTTAGATTGTTGTTTCTTCTTTTGCATTTGTTTCAAAATATATGTTGATTTATTCCTTGGTTTTGTTTTGACCCATTCATTTTAACACGTTATTTGGTTTCCATGTCTTTGTATACTTTTCAGTGTTCTTCTTGTGATTGATTTCTAATTTGATAGCATTGTGGTCAGATTAGATACTTGAAATGATTTCAGTCTTCTTAAACTGAGACTTGCTTTATGTCCTAACATAGTCTATTCTAGCAAATGTTCCATGTGCACTTGAAATGTATGTTTATTATACTACTTTGGGGTGAAATGCTCTGAAGATATAAATTAAATCCATTTGATTCAGTGTGTTGTTTAAGGCCACTGTCTCCTTGTTCATTTTCTGCCTGGAACTACTGTCCTTGAAATCAAAGGTATGTTAAAGTATGGTATGTTAAAACCACCAAAAATAGCTGTCTTTCTGTTGATCTCTCCTTTTATGTCCATCAAGATTTGCTTCGTAGATGCTTCACATATATAGGTGCTCCACTATTGGGTTCATAAATGGTTACTAAGGGTGTCTCCTCTTGTGGGATTGTTCCCTTTATTATTATGTAGCATCCTTTTTTGTCTCTTACTGTAGCCTTCATTTTAAAGTCCATTTTGTCAGATATATACTGCTACCCCAGCTCTTGTTTTCTTTACCATTTGCATGAAATATCTTTTATCAACCCTTTACATTTAGTCTTGTGTACCTTTTGATCAGAGATGGGTCTCTTGGAGGCAGCATATATGTGGGTCTTTTTTTCATATCCATTCAGCTACTCTATATCTTTTGGTTGGAGAATTTGAGCCATTTACATTTGAGGTGATTATTGATGGATACGTATGTAATGCCATTTTATTGCAAGACTGTTTTCCTCTGTATTTTTTCTTCTTTGTCTTTTACTTCTTCTTAAAGCAATCCCTTTAATTTTGTTTTTGTTTTTCAGTAATGGTTTGGTGGTAATGAACTCTGTTAGCTTTTCTTGTCTGAGATGCTCCTTATTTCTCCTTTGTTTTTAAATGATAGCCTTGCTGGGTAAAGTAGCCTTGGTTGTAGGTCTTTTCTGTCATCACTTTGAATATTTCATGCCACACCCTTCTGGCCTGAAATATTTCTATTGAGCAATCAAATGCCAATCCAAATGGTGCTTCCTTGTAGCATTACTTTTCTCTTGTTCTTTCATTTGGGCTATGTTTCTTTGTCCTCCCATTTTGGCTGCTTCTTAGTGTTTGTTTTTATATATCAGGTAGATATCAAAGACTTTCATATAGACCTTTGTAAGATGCTGCTTGCGCTGGCTCTGGTCAACCAGTGTGGTGCTATCAGTGACTCACATCATGTGACTCCCTCTGCTGGGCTTGTTTGTGTGTGGAAAGAACCAGGGTAGGCAACATGGTCAGCTTTTATTATCACTAGTCCTACCAGTCCCGGGGGAGGGTCAACTGAAGTCTCCTAGAGCTCCCAGAGATCCATCTTATTTGTTAAACTAATCAATGATATAGCCACAAGCTGTAATCAGCAGCTTGTTTAAGTAGCACAGGGTGGGGCAGAGTAATTCCTGCAGGCAGGGCTATTGTTTCCCCTTAGGCTGATGCCATTAGAAGAGGAGTGCTCTGCCTGAGAATGTTGGCCTCTGTAGTATGGGGAATAACACAGCACAGGGATCCAGGAGGCTGTTCCTTTAGTTCTCACCCCAGAACCACCAACCCTGGAGTCTCCTCAAGCATCTCTAGTCCACCCTGCCCTCCTTCTGCCCAAGTACAGGGTAAGTGGCTACAAATAAAATTTCAAATGGGCCCTTTAAGAGGCTCTTTCAGTTTCCAGTCATCTTTTCCTGGTAGAAAGAAATCCTGCTACATTTCACAGCTGGATATTATCTGGATTCCTTTCTGGCTCTGGTACTGTAGGATGGGAAGCCTATCTTAGGATTTAGACCCTACACTTCTCAGGGGTTATCCACAAGCTACTGAAATACCCCTCCAGAACTTCAGCTACTACCCATGGGAACCCAGCCAGTCCTCTCATGCCTCCTCCATGCTCCCTACCATTCTTATTGTGGTGAAGTGATTTCTTCTGTCTATCCATGGTTATAAGGCTTTTCTCCAGCTAGTATTCAGTTGGTTATTCAGGATGAATTTTCCACGATTTAGTTGCAATTCCAGATTTGTCCTGGGTAGGAGGTTAGTGTAGCTTCCATTTACTCCTCCACCATCTTGGATCTCAACAATGTGACCATTAACAGTTTGTTTAACCTCTTCCTGCAACACTTTGCTCATCTGCAAAAGGAAGAATAATATCCCTACCTTATCAAGTTGTTGTTCACTAAATGAGTTAATACATGCAAAGCACAGAAATCAGTGCCTAGTAAATGCTCAGTAAATATGAGCTAATATTATCATCTCAAATAACATAGTATAGGAAGAAAAAACCTCACTCACCTCAATGGTGATACCCTAAACTAAAGAATGAAAATCGGATAGTGCTACCAAATATTGTAGTATTTTTTGTCCATGATATAGTTGACTAGTGAAAATGATTTAATATTCTGTAGTGAAGCAGTAGGTGGTCAACTTATGAATTGTAATCAGAGTTAAGAGAATAGCCCATCATGATCAGGGGGAACCTGCTAAGACCCAAGAAATTAAGTCCCAAGTCAGGATTGGTTAGAGAAAGGTGCTATAAAGCCAGGAGAATAAGAAGGCAGACTTTAACCAGATAATGGTGAGGCAGACGAAAGTGAAAATTAGTCATAAACCAATAACTTTTAACTTAATTAGACCCTGCTGAAAATCACAAATAATGATAAAGATTGAAAAAGAAGTAATAATTCATAAGAAGAGGAAAAAATTCAGTTCTCAGAATGCATGAGATATCTCCTCACATTAAGTTAATTATAATAAAAAGGTCTCATGTGGGTGAGGAGACAGTTACTATGAGTGGAGTGATATGAATTTAGATACCCAAGTTGTCTTTATAGTTCAAGGTCATGGAAAGGGAATAGCACCTACTTTTGAGAGGACTTGAAAAGTTATACTAGGGAGTCAGCATGGCAAACAAGTTTTGACAAAATCACCATAAGATATCACCTCACATTCATTAGAATGGCTATTTTAAAAAGATGAGATAAGTGTAGCTGTGGCTATAGAAAAGAGAAAAACACTTTATGTTGGTAGTAATGGAAATTACTACAGTTACTATGAAGAACAGTATGGAAGTTTCTCAAAACATTAAAAATAGAATCACCATGTAATTAGCAATTCCACTTCCAGGTCTATATCTGAAGGAGATATACACTGAAGAGATCATTGCTTTTCCATGTACATTCAGCATTATTCACAATAGCAAAACATAAAAACAACCTAAGTGTCCATCAATGGATAAATGGAAACATAAAGTGTTATGTATATATGTGTGTATGTATGTATGTGTGTGTGTGTGCACAAAATTCAGCCCCCCCAAAAAAGGAAATCTTGACAATTTTCAACAACATGGATAAAACTCGAGGGCATTATGCTCAATTAAATAAGTCAGAGAAAGGTAAATACTGTATAGCTCAATTTTACGTACACTCTAACAAAGCTGGTCTCATAGAAACAGAAAGGTAGCCAGGGGCTAGTGCATGTTGGTCAAAGAGTACATACTTTCAGTCATAAAATGAATCAATTAGGGATCTAATTTATATTATGGCAACTATAGATAACAACACTGTATTGTATATTTGAAAGTTGGTAACATTGTAGATTTTAAGTGTTCTCACCACAAAATGTATAATTATATGAGGTGATGAATGTGTTAACATCACTACAATCATTATTCAACATATACATGCATCAAATCATCACATTGTACATCTTAAACTGACTCAATGTTATATGTCAATTTTATCTCAAGAAGCTGAAAAATTAATATTTTTAATTTATGACATACAGCACAAATTCATGCATTTTACCTGCTGCATAATATTTTATTGAAGAAATTTGTTTATTTATCTATATATTTATACTTCTATTAATGGGTATGTAGATGCTGAGAATATTTCACAATTACAAAAAAGGTTACAAATGACTCCTCCCCTATAATTTCTGGTATATCTTTGGTGTGTTTCTCTATGTTATTTATACATACAGATTTGAGCTTTCTGGCATAGGGCACAATTTTTTTTTCTTTATAAATGACCAAATTGCTCTCTTATTTACCTTTATCAGATAACAATTCTATTCTTTATACCATGATTCAAAGCATGGTATGATTTATACCATAATTCAAAGGAGTATATAATACCATTTTAACACTATATGACACTATATAAATGAACTTATATACCTCACAAAGCAGTGTTTACTTCTTATCTAAATTGGGCAAAGATATGGGTGAAAGATTAAGACCAGTATTACAATGTGCAAAAATACCTGGATTGCAAGATTTTTTTGAGTATACTTGGAAGAGCAGTAAAACCAAATTTCCTCACTGCCATATTTATAATTCTTTTATTATTACTTGTCTTTCATTAGTTTCATATGCTTTTTGCATGTAGAAGACAATTCAAAAATGTGATATTGAAGAAGGAAATATACATATAAGCCCATATAAGGCTTCTATATATTAAGCTTAAGCAATTTAAAAAATACTCATAAGTCATTAAAATGTATTTACATTTAGTCTCTTCTTAATAGCCAAATCTGTAATCAAAAGCAATGCTAGTGAAAATTATATCTTAATATATGAAACACAATTATTTGAGACTTCCAATCAAGATGTAAACATAGCTCACCTCCTCGCACAACCACATAAAAAAATTACAACTAAAATACAGAAGGACAACCATTACTCAGAACCATCAGAAATCAAGTTGAATGGAAGTCTGACAACTACATTGAAGAAACCACATCAATTCAGACCTGTAGGATGGGCAAAGATGTGAATATGCTGGTCACACATCAACATTTGGTGGATAAAAATTTGGGAGTGATATCTCAAGAGGGAGGAGTCCCAGCTCCACACCAGTTTTCCAGTGCCAGGAAGACAAGTTCTGATAGCTTCTGGATACAAAAACCAGCAGGAATTGAGTTGGTAGAAGAAATCTCCAAAGACCCAAGCAGTTCCTCTTAAAGAAGCCACATACAGACTTACTGAGATTCACTCCTTCTAAACTCCAGCACTGGCATAGTAGCTTGAAAGGCACCAGTGGCATACAGGGAGAAACTGAAGTGCCTGGCATCAAGGTACGACCTGGAGGACAGCATTCTCTTAGACAAAAAGGCGGGCAGAGGTCATTGTCCCTTTTCTTGAATGCTCCCATCACAGAGCCACAGAGCCAGCAGGCAGGTGCTGTATCTGAGACTCTATTAACCTGGCTAATACTGTTTGCCTCACCCAAGTTCCTTTTTCATGTGAATAGTATGGTCTTGATTCATGCTTTACAACTTTCTAAACTTTCTCAGACAATCAACAGCCAGCATCAGTGAGCCCCAAGCTCCCATACCACTTATTAAGTGGCCCCAGGCCCCATACTAGTAAGAGCTAGCTTAGATTAACAGCTTGACTTCATCTAGGAATCTCCAAGTCAAGCATAAGTAACAATCATCTCAAATTGCTTTGCATTTCAGGCAAGGAGGCGCTGGGAAAAATGCAGGTTGGGGTTGACCTTGGCCTGCACCTCCTAGGAAACTCCAGAGCCTGCATTCTCAGTAGACAGCTACAGACCACTTTGGAGCATCTTCCTGCCCCTGCACAGCTGAATATCCATGAAGGGTGGAGATTGGTGATCAGTGGTCACAGCCAATCTTTTCAGCTGAATGGACTGGGAAAATCTCTCCCATTGACCTGCCAATAGGAATCAAGGCTCAATTACAAGAGGATGGTGTACTAAGCCCACATGAATGGTGCAACTTGAGCACCCAGCTTGGGTGATAGGGGAGGCTGTGCCACTGGAACCTACAGGACACCTATTACCTTAGGCCATGCTAACAAGTCAGGAAGTCATAGCAGCTCTACGTAATACATAGAAACAAACACATGGAGGCTGCCAAAATGAAGAGACAAAGAAACATGGTCCAAATGAAAGAACAGATCGAAATTTAAAAAAAAGACCTAAACAAAATGGAGATAAGCTATCTATCAGATGCAGAGTTCAAAAACACTGGTTATAAGGATGCTCAAAGAACTTGGGAGGACCTCAATAGCATAAGAGAGATCAGAAATGAAATATACACTAATTGAAATGAAGAACAATTTACAGTGAAATCCTGGTAGAGTGGAGGAAGCTGAGAATCAAATAAATGATCTGGAATATAAGGAAGTAGAAAACAACCAATCAGAACCACAAGAAGTAAAAAGAATCCAAAAAAACCCATGAAGATAGTGTAAGCAGCCTCTGAGACAACTTCAAGAATTCCAACATTAATATCATAGGGGTGCTAGAGGAGAAAAGAAAGAGCAATAAACTGGAAATCTATTTGAAAAAATAGTGAAAGAAAACTTCCTTCATTTGATAAAGGAAATATATGTGCAAGTCTAGGAAGCACAGAGAGTCCCAAACAAGATGGATGGAAAGAAGCCCATTCCAAGGCACAACATAATTAAAATGACAAAGGTTAAAGGTAAAGAAAGAATCTTAAAAGCAGTGAGAGAAAAGAAGTTAGTTACCTACAGGGGAGTCCCCATAAGACCATCAGCTGATTTTCTCAAAATAACCTTTTCAGGCTAGAAGGGACTGTCAAGAAATATTCAAAGTCATGAATAGCATGGACCTATAGCCAAGCTTGATCTACCCAGCAAAGATACCATTTAGAATTGAAAGGCAGGTAAAGAGCTTCTCAGACAAGAAAAAAACTAAAGAAGTTCTTTATTACCAAACTACTATTATATGAAATATTATAGAGACTTATATTTAAGAAAAAGAATATCAAAACTATGAACAATAAAATGGCAATAAGTACACGTATATCAACAATGGCATCTAAGAGTCAATCTAAACAAACAAGAAGTACAGAGATAGAATCATGTATATGGAGAAAGTTTTGATGATTGCCAGATGGGTGGGGGATATAGGAGAATGGGTGAAGAGGTGAGGGGATTAAAAAGTACAAATAGGTAGTTACAGAATAGTCATGGGGATGTAAAGTACAGTATAGGAAATGGAGTAGCCAAAGAACCTATATGCAGTACCCATTGAGGTGTGGGCATTGCCTGAGCGAGTGGGGGTGCTGGGTGGAGGCAAGAAAAGGGGAAAAATTGGGACAACTGGAATAGCATAATTAATAAAATATCATTAAAATATAATTATGATTTTCTGCCATGCTTCTCTCTTTTTGATGATATGTTTTTCAAGATGAATACTTGAGAAATAAAGATGTAGACCACATAGGCAGTTCTTTCTGCTTAGAAGAGACAGTTTGAAAAGGAGAAGGCATAAACCGAAATAAGGAGTTTTCACAAGTACTCTGAATGAAGCAATAGATGCTTCAGAGAGGCTTCAGCATGCATATGCTACAAAATGCTATATATTAACTGCATATTCTATACAAGTTTTGTCCCAAACAATTTTTTCTACCTTATCTTGCTAACTCCTCAGAGACCTATATATATAATTTTTCTCTATGTTATTCACTCTATTCAGATGCCAATCTTCAAGTATCTTGAAATGATTCTAATAAAAATTTTCTGATTTTTAAAAGCTAAATCAGTGATAGCTTTAGTGTACAGCCATTACCTTAGATACTTTAGACTTTGTTGTATAACTCAAATGTTCAGGACATAGTACTATTGCTTCTTATTATTGCCTATCTTTCCATTTAATGTAATTGTGCACTTAATGAAGTACATAATCTATTTTTAGCTATGCAATATATTACTTTAAATATTTTTGTCCTTCTCTTTTGCTAAAAAATTGTTTTCAGCTAGCAACACAAATGAAGTTATCACCTTACCATCATTCATGAAATTGGCTACTGTTGTCTGTTTTTTATTATCAAACCATAAATAAAAGACTTATCTTGACCTTGTCTCCACTCATAGCACAGTAGCTATTTTCCCACATCAGGTGTGCAGAATTATTATATCAGTCTTAATTAATATTATAACAAGAAAAAATTAGGTTCTTTTCAAAAATGGGAAGATTCAATGATTCATTATAGAGGAATGTACTAAAAAAATAAATTCCAAACTGGGGATATGTATGTAAGGAACACAAAGGGAGGCTCACAGTATCTTGGGGTGGTCTTTAGAGCAATAGTTTATAGAATGGATGAAATTCGTATCATTAATTTCTCTGAATTAAATAATTTTAGAATAAACATATTAATGTTTAAATATCTTCTTAAGATTTTATTTGTTTTATATTTATCTCAATACTGTGTTATATTAGATGATTTCAATTCCAACATAAACAAATTCTCAATAATAGCCTAAGTTATAATTTTCACAATAGAAGATGAAAATGTGGAACCTATCTCTTTAACTCAGACAGGTTTAGTTATCAATATTTTTAACTTTTGTAATTGAATATGAAATCAAACACTCATGTTGTAAGTACCTTATTTACAGGGCGAGCAAGTAAATATAAATGGCAATTTATAAATTATTTGTTGGTTGGA
Source organism: Phyllostomus discolor (assembly GCF_004126475.2). Lineage (NCBI taxonomy): Eukaryota > Metazoa > Chordata > Mammalia > Chiroptera > Phyllostomidae > Phyllostomus > Phyllostomus discolor. The sequence goes on along the minus strand of NC_040903.2, from coordinate 138,454,039 downwards.
AAGATTATTTAAACATTTAATATAGGGCAGCTTATCAATTATTCATAGTTTTAGAAGTGTTAAACAAGATTCTACAGAACCTACAGTACTAGTCCTAGTTCTGTCACTAGCAGAATATTTTAGGAAAATAATTAAGTGTTTCCATTTTAAAATGTATAAATATTGACAAATGTAGACTTTTGTAACACAGATTCTGAACAGGACTTTGGCATGGTCCCAATTACAAAGTGTGTACTCAGTGGGAGAAAGAAGAGATGCCTCATGAGGTGAAGAAGGAACAGGAATAAAGGACCAAACAATAGCTCCTAATTTCGCTAGCCTTCCAATCTTAACCTTCAGACCATTTTGACAGGCTCCAGGCTAATATTGTAAAAATGTTCCCTTTTAAGTCTTCAAATGATATCAATATGAAATAAAACTAGTTTTTAACAAATCAGACCTGTTCTGAGGTGATGTAAAAAAAATCTCCATATACAGGTGTGAGCAAAAGTAGGTTTACAATTGTTCATATGATATATAATACAATAATTAAAAAATAATAATACAAGAATTAACAGTGTGTTGCATACTCACTTTGCCAACCCCATTATAGAACACAATTTTCCGTAGACGTGAAAAGCAGATAATGATAATAAAATTTTCCTTTTCTATAATAACAAATATGGTGATAGAAACACATTCTCATTAATATCTAATACACTCAGATGATCATATGATATAGCTTCACCTCTTTTTCTTAAATTGATTTCCTAGTTTTGTAATGTTCACACAAATATATGCAATTAAGTGTTGCTGTTATGATGATGCCATTTCTTTGTGGCCAGTATGCGACACTACACGATCCAGGTTGTCACCACTGTTTCCCTCTTTTCTCTCTCAAAGGAATTGTCCAAATGACTGCTTTCACCTCTTTACAGTGTACTTCTCAATTCAATTTATTCATTTTATGAACTCTTTTAATCATGTGAACACATATATCTTTGTAAATATCTTATTTCTCCCCCATCTCCCCAGGTCTTACATACTCACCTAAAAAGAAGAAAATCTCTTTTTCTGTTTTTTTTAGCCTTCATTTCTTTTTGTTCTTCTCTACCCAAACAAATCTAATCTAGTCTAATAATACATAAAGTTTCCAGTGTCAAGGAAATAGAAATCTAAAGTGTTTCATTACAATCAGATACAATAAAGACTTGGTATCATTGGTTTCTGTAACCTTGACTATACCCAGAAGTCTCTTTTAAATGCTTGAGGTACCTCTTTTTTCTTGTTTGCATTTATTCATTCTCTTCCCTGGCACTCAGTAAACATTTCTTTAGCACCATGTACTTACACTGTGTTACTCAGTGGGAATGTGATAAGTAACACACAGTTCCTGACCAAAAGATAGAAAAACCAATATATTACATAAAGACTCATCTTTTGGCTTGGTTTAGTTAATAACATTTATTGTACCAATGTTGTTTAGTTTCTTTTTAGGGCAAATGAAGTTTACTTACATTATATCATGGAATAAATAGGTTGTGTGGTAACTGGCAATTGTTCACATGAAAAAACACTACTCTATAGCATTGTTTTCATAGAGAAATAGTCTGAATTCCAACCCACTGCTTACAAACATGGCTTGGGAACACAATTCATTTATGGTAACCTGACTGACATATTATCCTGAGTTGCACCTTTTCTCAGGACTCGAACTGTCTCTATATGGAATATCATTGGGTCTTGCTTCTTCATACTTTGCTTTCTTTTACAACTGATTTAAAACAATATATATAAATAACAAAACAATAATGCAATACACACAATGTAAAGAAGTGGGACTAGGAAAAGTGTAAATAAAAGCAGAAATCCAAACCCGGAATGAGACAGCGCCAGGTGGCCACCAGCACACATGTGCAGACCATGACGGCCAGCAGAGCTGCCCACCTGACCATGAGACAGTGTTAACCATTTGCACCAAAAATTCTCCTGTGGAAACTCTTCTGAGTTGCTGAGTGAATCTATATGCTTTGGAAACTTAATGAGTAGGTTAGAAGGTTTTCATCCTTTTAAGAAAACTTAGAAGCTTTTTGAAAATGATTGTTTAAATGTACAAAAGTCACATTGCTACCTAGAAGTGCTTTAGAAACATTTATGAGGTTATCACAATAAACCATTGGGGATGCTCTCTAACACAATTCATTGGTTTATTTAGTTCCTAAAGTTTTATTAAGCAAAGCTAAGATGATTTGGTACTAGAAGATTTTCAAAGCAGATATTTCCAGTTGCTGACACAGATAAATAACAACACAAATCACAAATATATGTGATGTTCAATTGTGGATAATACCTTGGCTTGCTGAACCTGTCAGAATCATTAATTTTTTAAATTATTACTGAGTAGATCAAAACGTAGGCTGCTATGTAGTATTAATGAAAATAAAATGTCTAAGTTTAAGAAGTAATCTGCAAAAATATGGTTTAATTTTTTAATTAAGTCGTTCTTGCCAAAAAAGACAGTGGAGGCAATGTCTTTCATGTATCCTTTATGAATGACAACATGGTGTTATCAATTTATTTTAATGATGTTATTTAGTCTTAAATAATTGTGTTATATAATTAAAAGTTCTAAATTTGATTTGGGGAACAAGTAATCATGAGTATAATCAATTAATCAATATTTATTGACCAATATACTCATTGACCATTGATTATATTATTAATACTGAACTAGTGACTTTTGGTTTTGGGATGAGGAGATTTGAAATATAGGACATGGGGTCTGCTTTCAGGAAATTAAAATCTAACTTTCTATTTGCAATCCTATGTAAACTGATTCTCAACTCTTTAAAATCATTTTCAAGACAACACAATCCCTCTCAAAGTAAAGGAAAAACCAAAAAGAGAACACCACAAGATTTAGAAGTTGTTCTGAATAGTTCATAAATATTAGGATCTGACTGAAGTGTGATTACAACCAAGTGTAGGAAGTGTCTGTATCCATTGACCTGGTAGTTTTCACAATGCCATTTCTGCCACAAAATGCTATTTCACCCTTGAAAACAACCCTCACCTTTAGTAAAGGTATAAGCTATTTGGATGTGGTTACACAACTCTTTCTTTCAATGCTAAAAGCAGAATCACAGTTCCTGACTTTCTTTTACATGAAAGGAGGTGAAAATCTGACAGCTGAAAATGAAGCAAAAATCTGAGATAAAACAGACACCATTTTGTGCCCACTCAGTCTACTTTTCAGGGTCATCTGTGTGTAAGTAGCTGTTTGTTTACAGCTGAGACCTTCTGTGGGTAAATCTGGCAGTATATCAAAGACATTTAGCATAGATATTTTTTTCAATGTGTGTCTATTTTTTCCCAGTTGCTGAACTAAATATAACACATGCAGATGATTTTTAGGAATTTATTTTAAATCATAAGTGTTTCTTCTATTCTTTTTCTGAATGTTCATAGTAGTCAGTAGACAAGTATTTGCCTACCAATCTCCACCCATTATATTACTGAATGGTTGGATAGAACAGAGCACAGAACTGCACAATGTGTTTCCCTCCTTGAATATCTCCATCTGGGCATCTATGAATCTATTACTTAATAATATATCTGTCTATTAATAATCTATCTATCTATATAATCCACAACATAGAGCTTAAAAATGTGAGCTTTGGATTCCTTTAAATCTGCTTATGAAGGCAAGATCTACTTGTCATATTAGCTGAGTGACCTTAGCTGATTATTTAACTTTGTTAAGCCTAATTGGTTTATCAACTAAAACCAGACAATACAAATAAAACAGGCAATAAAAATCTTCATTTCATTAGAGATGCTATAAAGATTAAATGAGATGACTCATGCAAAGGTCTTAGCACATTGCTTGGCATATAGTAAATGTAATTGATTACTAATTTATAATTTTTAGTTTAATGTCTTTAATAACATTTTGTTAATTTATGACTAAAACTTATTATTTTAATTAAATTCAGGCAAAATTGAAATGTATTAATAATAAAACTTCCATCTATTCGTTCAGATCCCCATTTCTGATATTTTCATAATGATGATATATTTTTTCTCTTTCTAATCAGAATAACATGTTTTCCCAGTGTTCTCTCAGTAGCAAAATATTTGTATTTATAGTTTATTGAGACCTTAAATCAATATATTACCTCCTTATAAAATAGTTTGGTTGGGTTTGTTTGGTTTGTTTTTTGTTTTGAAGTGCTCTCTTGATCCAGTTTGAAGTCCTAGCTAGAGGACAGTTTCCCTCAAGCAGCTGGTTAAGTTCTGCACCCCAGGTGCAAAGGAAGTAACATCTGCAGAGGGAAGCTATTACTTGAATTGTTTCTTGTTCAAGGAAAGAGTGGTAAGAGTGTGTTCTGCATGGGGGTGATAATATGAATAAAGACAGAGCAGTGCAAAAATGCACAATGACGGGTACATATCTGGAGGAACTGGAAGGTATAGTGAGACACAAACCTAGATAGGTAGCTTGAACCCACACATGAGTTTATAAATTGGGCTTATATATTTATATTTTATACATTACACAAACCAGTGTTTTTTACCCAAAGGCAATTTTGTTTCTCAGGGGACATTGGGCAATATCTGGAGACAAATATCTTGGAATGGGATACCACTGGAATCTAGTTAGAAGCCAGAGTGCTGCTAATATCCTATGATGATGAAATAGTACCATCACTTCAAAAAGAATTTTCCAGCCCAAAATGTCAGTAAAGATTGAGAAAACCTGGACTACAACAATGGTCTCCAAAGTGGGATGTTTGAACCTGGCAGGAGGTGAAAGATAGAATATTAGAATGCTGAAAAAATATTAATTTGTAGTTATTTTATTTCATTAAAAATTTTGTTTTTTAAAGTATCTTTTGTAACATACATCATATACATTTTTGGTACAGGTATACAATTTATAAATATCTATGCATATATTTGTAGTGCCTGCTAAATCATTTTTACAAAGGGAGCACAAAAATTTGTAGACCCCTTCTCTAGAAAATAGAAGTCATAAAAAAACTAGGTAGGAAGCTTATAGAAAAATATTGTGCTTGTAAAGTGGGAGAAAGGATGAGAAAAAAGAACACTCTGGAGGTGTGGAGAAGAGGTAGGCATTTATTGCAGCACTCCAGGCAAGAAATGAGGATATGATTTAAAGCATTTTCATTAAAGATGAAATAAAAAGATAAACTTAGGACATATTTTTTGAAATAGATTCCATAGAGACTCAGGTGACACACTTGGTTTTGGAATTGAAGAAGACAGTTGGCAAGTAACTCTAAGGTTTCCAACTTAGACATGCTCTTTGTTTTTCTGCCTTGTATTCTAGTTGCTAGTATGCAGATCTCTCTGAATTTCTGTAAAGGCAGAACCAGTTTTAATAATCTTGGGGAGGAAGTGGATGAGGGAGGAATTTAAGATTATGCTAATGAATAAACTTATGAATAGTAAAGGCACCATTGGAGATGAGAATGTGAGAGGAAATACAGTGGGCATCTTTTATTTGAGAGGTGTATAATAAGTTTGTTTGGATCATTTTGATTTTGTAGTACCTTTAGAAATTCAGGTCAATGTATCAGATAAAGATTTGGAGACAATCTGCTTAGGTAAAGCTGGAAGGACAGTTTTGAGGCAGCAACTGAAACAACCAATGATGTTAGTAATACACTTGAAATGCCTTATTTTTTCAAAAATTTGTATTTAATCTTTATTGTATTTTCCCCTTATCAGTTTGCCTCCTTATACCACTTTCCCCCCACAGTTCCCACACTGTCATTCATTTCCACGAGTCTTTTTTCCTTTAAATTATTTTCTTTACATAGTTTTCTTTGATCCCTACACAGTAACCAAGAGAAACAGAAAGTTGTATTAATGCAGAACTGGAGATTTAAAGGATTAGTAGAAGGAAGAATACAAGGCTTACAGGAAGTTAAGTTTGCAGCAGAAGGGTTAATAGATGTGATTTCAGGTAAGGGGAGCAAGGGAGGAAGTAGAGATGACTTGTTAAATAAAGAGAATGAGGAAAGTTTGTGGAGCAGGTCCCAGTGATGGTGAACAGCAGGTCCAACTGGAGTAACAGAGTGGGAAGAATGGAAAAATTAGGAGTGGTAGTCCCAGCATAAAATTACTGGGTTAATAAGATTTAGTTTCAATAATTATTTCCATAGGACTACATAGAAGACTATCCTATCATATATATCAATCTGCATGAACAAAAGCCCATAAAAGGAATTTGGAAAATCAATCACTCATTACAAAAAAATGTGTAGAACAAATAATGAAAGGAGACTTAATATTTGGTCTTAATAAGTGTCATCATCTCCCGAGTTTTCCTCTTCCTACACAGTTTAGGTAGTGATAAGTATGTCGCATCTGGCCTTCCAGATCTCTCAGTGAATCAAAAAAAAAATTCTTTAAGGCCAATCCTGCAAGTGTATTTTCTCAAATAGAGATGGCAGAAAAGAAAGGGATGGGGGAGAGAGAAATTCATCATAGGCACATTTGCTGAAAAGTCTGGCAGATGAACAAAACATGATTTTTTGAGAGGCTCTGTAATGGATAGTTCTTTTTCTCACTTATGTACTTATGTGAAACCAGAAAAGATAGTAAAGTGCAAAAAAATCTACCAACTTAAAAAAATACTAAATCTTAGCAGCTTTGACTGTAGCAACAACTTATAGTTAAGTTATCCAAATGCTCTTAAAGCTGCCTTTTTATTTCCTTTCATTTTGACACCATAATATAATGTTTCATTTCTCAAAATCAGAATGTGAATTGGATAGATACAGTAAATTGATAAATTCTACATCTGTGATTTTTCTTCAGCAGTAAAAATAATATGTCATATCTTAAGGTTGAAGATTATTAACCACAAAACATTAAAACTACTGTTTCATTTTTTTACAGTCTTCCAGGGGAAGAGGCCAAGAAGCATATTTGAAATTTTCACATTTTCTCCACATGTTAGTTGGGTTATAATATTTATTTTTAAGGCAAAATTAAACAAACATGCCCACTTTAAGGAGCACCTATAAATATCATATGGTTTAAGTTAATAAGAAATTAAAGTCTATAGTAAAAATTTTTGTTGACCTGTCATTATACTTAGTAATATATTCATAGTTTTTTTCATATTTTCTATATTTCCTTTATATTATTTTAGAAAGGAAAGTATAGTAAAAATAGGTTTTGATACTACCCAATAAATTGAACTTCTTCTAGAATACCTGAGAGGACATTCTGAAAACATTTATTCTTTTTTAAAAATTTAATCTTTATTATATTTTTCCCATTACCATTTAAACATTTTTCTTAATAAACTCTACTGGCAATCACTTGGAAACTGTTAAAACTGATGAGGCATGTAGCTTGTCACCATTGGAATGGGAAGCTCACTGCATTGCAGCCACCATCAGTGGCATTTGCTCCCGTAGTCTTGCTCCCCCAAATTGTGGCCCACACTTTACTTTTAGGGCTATATGCCCTAAACTATTTATATGATTGTCAAGAACAAATTGTTCTGATATTTATACTGTACTCTTGTGCACATTGCTCCATTAAGAAGAGGTTTCCTAGGGGCTAGAGAATCTGTTTATTTTATTAGAATTCTTGTAGTGTTTCTTTTAATGAGATGATCACAATTTGGTTGAGGTAATGACAAGATTTCAAAGCCCTTTTGTTGGCATAGAGGTTGCCTCTCCATGACTGACAAAATCTTTTAATGTCGATGTTTTCTCCCTGGCTGTAAATAAAATACAAAATTTCAAGAGAGTAAAAATGAAGAGCTCTTTAGATATTTATTTTTACTTCTGCTTCTATCACATTAGGGTGAGTCTTCCATACCAGCCTCAGAGATGAACCCTGGCTGTGCAGTAGAGATTGATGATTAAAACTAGTTTTCAAACCAAAATAGAAACCCAAAAATGCAACATGTACCAAGCTAATTCTAATCAAATTAGATTCTGAAATTATAGTCAAAGGGTGAAGCAGAGATTTTTCTTAACAGACTAGAAATATTGGAAAGATGTTTTATGTATATGTAAAATGAAGGAAATAACAAAACAAAAAATGATCTCAGATTTCAAGATAAAATGTTAAGAATGAGAGAGCTTTTTCTCTTTTCATATGGATAAAATATAATATTGGTTTCTTAGGGACTATCTGGATCTGGGAACTCTGAAATAGGAACATCTCAACCACAGAGGGGAGGTTGGCCAATATTTGGGAAAAACGTCTCTAAAATTGATCTTTTCTCCTTTCCCTTATAAATAAAACACAAAGCACTAAAATAAACACATGAAATAATGAAAAAGTATTGAACAATTATCAAGATAAATGTATAGTTTTTAAGAGTTATAGATTTAAAAAGAATAGAGTTGAATGAACTAGTCATTTTGGCTTGCTACTAAAATAGGGAACAGTATATGGCTGAAGTCTCTGAAAATGCTAAATTTTATATCTGGTTTGGTAAAAGCCTTGGGCTTTCTGATTTAAGGAAAGCATTTGCACTTTAATCTGTAAATGAAGAAAAGAAAGGATTGCTATCTCTGTGTAAGAATTCTATGGACAAATATACAAGAACAACATGCCACATAAATGCTAAATAATTTTAACAGAGCTCAATATTAGTGCCAAATATAATTTTTTCATTAGTTTCATGTCAAAATTGATCCATTTCAAATGTTCACATAGTACAACTTTACTAATTGCTGTGAAACATGGCCCGTTTGGGGGAATCCATATGTCTCTCTAGTTCCCAGATCAGTGCTACACAGATTTCTGAAAGTGCTTTCTACAAGTGTCCATGAGCAGAAAAGCACTACCAGACAAATAACCAAGTTTTTATGGCTTCATTTTCCTACTCCTTTACTTTGTATGCCTATACTCTTTCTATCAGTGAGTATAACTCCCTGCTTAAAATGGTGCAGACATGCACATAGTAATTCTCAATTTCAATTCATGGAAAGTATTGTGCAATACTGTAGCATTTCAGCTTTTTTCTTTTTTAAAGAGTTGTCATAACTTCCAGACTAAGAATTTGGACACCTGGATTCTTTTGGTTGAATTCATCTAAGATTCTTTCTATTGAATGCTTAAACACCCCCTTTCCCTCCTTCTAGCCTCACCTGAACGCTGAGAAAAAATCCGTTATTGTTTCTAACTTGTCCAAGAGAATGTCACATACTAACTGGTGTCTGACCTGCATGAGAGGCCCCTTTCATCTTCTAGGGAATAAAAACCAGGATTGTGCTCCATGGAAAATGTAAGTAGCTCAACTTTTGTTTCTGAGACTTGCTTGGGAGAAGTTTAGAACCTTTGGCAGAAGTCTTCTAAAGTGAAGAAAAGAGGGCTTTAGATGAAATAGTCCACAATTTAAATCTGGCATTCCTACATACAAATTCTATCACTTTGGCCGAGTTCAAGACTTAAAGGTAGTAATATGTATCTGTTAGTAAACTAGTAAATGCGAATGCACATAATATTAGCTTCAGCCGTAAAAACCATCATTTCTGAAGGACAAAAGTCAACTATTAGAAAATTTATGGTTCCTAATATATAGCAGTGACTCAAATTTGGGTGAAAATCTAATGTTTTCCCCTTTTTTTCTTTTGTTTTCTTCTCAAATTTGCATGTAAAGCAGTCTTAAGAAAAAATACTCCTTATTTTTCCACTAAATGTGATATCTGGTTAAAGTGTATCTTGTTGAATATAAATATAATCATTAAAATTATGGTTTAAAAAGTAAACAGGTCTAGATTTTGTCCCTTATCCAAATCCACATGAAATGGAGCCACTGACATTCATGCTTGCTAATATTTTCTAATAATCTGCAGAGTTTTGTTCTCCTTTTGTTATGTTTGGAAAATATGAGCATTAGATAGGATGACTGTGTGTTCAGACTGCCAAATGCCAATAGGAGCAGACTGCACAGCAAGAGAAGTGTGTTTGTTTGACAATGTGTTATACACTATTGATAATGGTTTTGAAATTAAAGTTGGTACTCTTGCCTTTTGCTCACTGATCCGAAATTTTTAAATTGTCTTGATTTTAATTAAAGAGCAATGGTTAGTGCTGTTGTTTATGTTCATCCCTCCTGTCAGTGTGTGTGTGTGATTATAACATGGGAGGTTTTAGTCTCCCAAATGCTTTTGAATTTTGTCCAGGACAACATATTTCTTAAGGTATTTGCATTTATTCAGCAGAGACTATTCATGATGCTCTTTGTTTTCTTGACTAAATAGTGTTTACTCAGAGTGTCCTGTCTCCTCTGTTCCTGATTCCCAAGCCAGGACCACTCATCATCAGAGCTCATGATAGATGCAGGATGGGCCCACAGGACTTTGGGATTATTTTCCTGGCAGCCGTCAACTAATACTTAGTAACTTAAATTCTTATTGCTTACAATATGTTCTACAAGAAATGTGAAAAGAGTTGGGAATCTTGCTTTCCACCAATATGCAAATTGCTTAGCAGTTTACAAATGTCAGATTATGAGAGTAAATGGTTTTCTTTTTCATCACAACAGCTTCTCTAGCTAATAAATGGAGATAATTATACTTGTCTCATACTTGAAACCAATAGTGAAGGTCATGCAAAAGGCTATGTAGAAGCAGGTAAAGAGAGATTATTGATTCAAGTGTTTGTTTGTTTTTGTGTGCATTTGTCAATCCTTAGAACAAAAGTAGGGCATCCAGCCTTGAACTAGAGAAAATTGCAAATATCAGTGAGCCCCAGAGGTGATACAAATGGAGAATTTTCACATCATGTGGACCACAGAAAGTTGCTAAAATGCTAAAAGTAATTGTGTTATCATCTCAGTTTCTGAGATTAATTCACAGTCCACGCTGTTCTGGTGAAATGTCATACATATTTTGAGGATCTGGAGTGTATCTTCATAGGGATCTGCGAGAAGAATCCTGGACCTAATAGGTGGCTAATATCTGAGGATTACAAAGGATCTAGCAAGAAGACTAGGGCTTCACTATTCAAGTTTTGTTTTCCTCTTATAACAAAGACAACTTAAAATGTATGTTCTTCATGGAGGTAGTTAGCTGACAAAAACCATGTATGCTATATATGGAAACATTTCATAAGAGAGCTTACTAACTGGACAGTCATTCCATTTTACCACACTTGCAACTTTGTAGCTGGAGAGCACTTGACATGGTTCTCACCAGTACAATGCGAGCAGAAGTGCCTGAAGAAACTCCATTTTTGTTTCCTTCTGTGATAACATAAGACCAAAGTCCATGAGGACAAACCTCTTGCTCTTGCTCTGTCCCAACTTCCTTTCGGTTGGGGTGGTAGTATAAAGCCTGGAAGGATAGCAGCTCTTGTGTAAACCTAAGATTAAGAGTCACATTCTGATAATGACAAAGTAGAATGATACAAGGAGTCTGTGTTCCTGATGCTGTCATTTGTCACTGTGCATCTCTGGACTGCATTTTCTGACTATTCTTGTTGAACATAAATAGAATTGTTCAGAATTTTAATTCCTGGTTGCTGAAAGTATTTTTACTGAAACAGCTCCCACTGTTCCATTCCCTAAAACCAATGGTTTTCAGACTTCAGTATGCATCAGAGTCACCTGCAGGGCTTTCTAAAACTCAGACTGCTAGAACCGTAGTCAGTCTGCGATAGCACCTGGGAATTTAGTTTTCAAACAAGTTTCTAGGCAATGCTGATACTGATGGTACAGGGACCACAACTGAGAATCATTGCTCGGAAAAATAATTTTTCTAAAATATAAATTTTAATATGACAATCATCTGCCTAAAATATATCAGTACTGCCACCAGATCCTTCAAAACAAAAACCAAGCTCCTTGTACTAACATCTACATCCATTTCTTCATCTTTGCCTTCATATCTCTTACATGTTGAACCTAAGCTCCTGATATACTCAGTGGTTTGTAGTGCCCTGATAAATTATATTTTCTGTAATCGCCTTCTCATGCTTTCCCCTACCCCCCACCTAGAATGTTCTCCTCTGTATTGTGTTGACCCTTCTAACTAGTCCTTCAAGTCTTAGACTTCACTTGGCTAAGTCACTGGGTTAAGGAACTTACATTGTGAATCAATTGTGATTTACTTTTAAATCTTATCATGTATTTTCTTGGAGTGGAGTCTATGGTCTTCAGGAATTCATCTTCACACACATAGTACCCAGAATAACAGGAAGCACTCAGTAAAAAGGCTTGCTGACTGAAAGATTGAGTATGTGCTGAAGCATCAACAATGTTATGTGTTTATGACATGGTTCTTTTTATACCCCTGGGCTATAATAGAACCTCCTCTCTCTGTATATATCTATTTAGCTTTTGTAATATATACACTCTAATACTGTATTATAAGGACTTCCATCACAGTTTAAAAGTAATTTTGATGGGTGAGCTTAGAATATAATCCTTTGCAAAGATAAAGTTCTTATTTTATCTCTCTCTCTGTTTTTTTTTTATGTAACAGAAATTGAAACCAAAAAATTCTCACAGAACAGATGCCCTTGCAATTGAAAAGCACTGCCTCTAATAATGCTTGGCATAATTTTTGTTAGGTTTGTATCTCTGATATAATTACATGATGATTTTAATGGAAATTATAAAGAAGTATTTTACAAAGGAGCAGAATATTTTATGTGTAGTTATATGTAAATTTACTCTTATAAATATGCAAGTTTTCTTCCTCACATGGGTATTTGCTTAAGGATCACTCTGATAAATGCAAACAAGCCTCATATTATTTATTAGAAGATTGCCGAGATATATAACAGTAATTGTCATACCATTCTGTAGAATTCACTTCCAGAATCTGCTGTTGTTCCTACTCACTGATAGTGCATAGTAAAAATTACCACATTTATAAATTTGGTTGCAGTTTTAAAATGTCTAAGTTTTATTTTTTCAGATGCATAAATCATTTTTATGAGCATGTTTTTATTTACCAAGTCAATCTATTTTTCAAATAAGGCAAAAAGCTCTAGCTAAACAGTGTGATTTCTGAAGGTATGATTCATATCATTGTTAACCTAATAACAGACAGAAGAAGAATAAAAGTGGAGGGAAGGTTGATCTGTGGAACCTTGTATTATGTGATACAATTTATCATAAGAGGAATGTTGCTCTCCTGGCTATGTCTTCGCAAGATTAAGTTTGAGGTACAAATAGCATTAGTGTCTATTTCACAACATGATATAGATTTCTCTATCCTCTTGTAAGCTAAATAATACCACCTCCATAAGAAATTTTTTAAAGCTTTAGTTTAGTTCATTTCAATTAATACAACTACTTGTTGAAAGTCTTCTACTTCATTAGCACTGTTTACATACTCCGGGAAGTACATGAGTGCGTAGGTGCACAGTCATACAGGTAAACACTAAAATTATTTCATAATGCTATTTTAGGCCAACTGCAGAAAAACAGTGGCTTGGTTACAGCCACAGCATTGTTCACTGTTTATTTCTATGTGCACTCAGGAAAAGTCATGACAGGTCTCTTGAGTGATACTAAGATATTGTCAAAAAACTGTCTTTAAATAATTTAAAGTCAGGCATAGTTGGAAAATGTTAGCAATTAAATACATCTCAAGACATGTAAATTATGTATTGTTGAATTCTCGAGGATAGACACACTTCATGGCATGATACATGTTGGAATGATCAGATAGCAAGGTAACACATTAACACTTGATGGCAGGGTTGGCACCATCTCTTCATGCCAAGTAAGTCTCATGATACCTAGACTCAGGGTCTTCTCCAGGTAGCACCACTGGAGGCAATTCTTCCAGGGGTGTCCAACCTTTTGGGGTCTCCGAGCCACCCTGTTTGAAGAAGAAGAAGAAGAGGTGTCTTGGGCCACACATTAAATACATTGTAACATGTAATTACAACAAAATTTCATAATGTTTTAAGTAAATTTACAATTTTGTTTGGGTCACATTCACAGTCATCCTGGGCAGCGGGTGGCCTGCGGACAGCAGGTTGGACAGCCCTGATAGACCCACTATTGTTCTAAGTGTTTCTTCACGCATGCAAGTAGCCACTGGAGAGAGTGAGAAAACTATTTAAGTATTTTAATCTAGGAGGACCTATGGCTTCTTTTTTAATCTATAAATCTCTTTCAATTACCAGGTAAATAAGACTGCGCTGCTCTGTGTCTCAGGTTACTAAACTTGTATGTTATCTTTATAAGACTTATCTATTCACCACAGTTATTTAACCTTATTTGTACTTTTACAATATTGTAAATGGCACCAACATCTTATGCTTAGCCAGCCTCTTGTATGGTACCCTCCTCATTCTGACTGGGCTCTGAAACTTCACTGTGATTTATACTCTCTGGGCAACCAGAGAGAGGCAACCACACATTGATGTTTCTCTTCCTGTCTTTCTCCCTCCTTTCCCCTCCTTTCCTCTCTCTCTGAAAATAAACAAATAAAATCTTTTTAAAAAAGCAGTATGCTAAAGATGTTTCCCCAGTTCTACTTGTTAGGTCATTTTGTTCATTAGATTCCACTTATGAGTGAAATCATGTGGTACAAACAAAATAGAGACAGACTCATAGACAGTAGCCTGACATCTGTAGGGTGGGGTGAGTGAAGGTAGAGGAATTGAGCAAAAAAGAAGAGAAAAAACTCATGGACACCAACAACAGTGTGGTGATTTCCAGGGGAAAGGGGATGGAGGAAGTGGAGGAGGGTACAGGGGGGATAAATGGTGATGGAAGGAGGCTTGACTCAGGGTGGTGACCACACAAGACAGTGTACAGATGATATGCTATGGAATTGTGCACCTGAAACATGTATAACTCTGTTAAATAGTGTCATCTCAATAAATTCAATAAAAAGGAAAAAAACAAAGATGTCCCCCCAAGATTCATGCACCTTGGTTATTTAATCAAGTACTGATCTAGGTGCTACCTAAGGGGACTTTGTAGATGTAATTAAGATTACGTGCCAGAAAATGGAGAAATTATCTTGGATTACTTGATGGGGCAAATCTAATCACTTGAGGCACTAGGAGCAGGGAAATTTCTCCAGCTGGAGTTAGGAGTGCAGCCAAGCAATGAAGAGGGGGAAGTAAGAAATTTGATACATGAGAAGTAATTGACCCACTGATGATGGCTTTGAGGAAGAAAAGCAACAGCCAGGAAATGTAGATGTCTTCTAGAACCCAGAATGATCAGCAAGGAAACAAGGACCATAGCTCTACAGATGCAAAGAACTGAACTGAGCCCATGATTCTGAATGAGCTTGGAAGCCAATTCTTCTCAGAACCTCCTGAGAAGAGCCAAACTAGCCAAGATCTCCTGTTTATCCTTGTGAAGCCAGGGGTAGAGAAAACAGCTTAGTCAATCCAGACTTTTAATCTACAAAGCTTTGAGATATAAATTGTTGTTATTTTTAGCTGCTAAATTGTGGTAATTTTTTATGACATTAATAGAAAACTAATGCAGGAATAGCCATGATGGATAAGCCTAGAAGGAGTGATTCTCAATTGGGTATGGTGTGTCCTCCAGGGGACATTTGGCAATAACCAGGGGTATTTGTCAAAACTAGGGTGAGGGGTGGAGAGATGGGGAGTGTTTGTTACTGGCATCTAACAGGTAAGTAGAGGTCAGAATTCTGCTAAAAATTTGTGATGCATTCAACAGCCCTCACAATGAAGCATTATGTTGCCCCAGATATCAAATATCAAATGCCAAGGTGGTAAAACCCTAAGAGAAGTAGGTAAGCACTGGGTGGAATGTCAAAGGTCTTATACGTATTGTCCAAGGAATGTTATGTTTTATCTTTAATACTGAACAGTCACACAAGCTCCTTGTCCACTCTTTTGTCCCAAGCTAATGAAAAATATGTAGTATTTATTTTGTTGAAAACAGATAGATAGCAAGCAGGACTGAGGTAATTATTAAAAGCAGTTTTATTATTTAATGAACAGTGACCAAGAATTAACTAATAGATTAAATCACACCAATCATCTTTCTTGCTGGTCTAATAATTATTTGTCTATGCAAGTGGCCATTTAAAAATTAATAATAACTGCCAAAAGATGACTTACAGTGATGAGTCTTTCTTAAAACTGGAAGCCAAATGAAAGGGAAAGGACTAGTCAAAGAACATGTATGAATGGCCCATGGTCATGGACAATGGGCAGGGGATTGACTGTGGGCTAGAGGGGTGGGCTGGGTGGAGGGTGGCAAAGGGTGGAAAATTTGGACAACTGTAACAGAATAAACAATTAAAAAAAACACAAGAAGGAGGCTGTCAATTACTTTCTTGAGTCTTTGTGAGGATGGCCCATTATAGTAACTTTTTGTTCATATAAAATCCTCTGCTTGGCTAGTTTCTTATATAATTAGACTATTGAACAGCTACTCTTTTAAATCTCTTTGTCTTAATCTTTTCCTTTTTTAAAAAATAAATAAAAGTGCAAATGGATCTTATGGATCAGACTATGTTTACATTTGTCAGAAACTGCAAAACTATTTTCCATAGTTACTACACAATTTTGAATTCACTGCCAATGAATCTTACATTTTTTAAAAAATTTATATGTTGCCTGCGTTCCCTGGAAGAGCCTAACATTTTGTTGATTCTTTATGTGACTTAAAAGATCAGTGATAAAAAAAATAAGATCCCTTCTATCTCCTTAATCAAACTCTCACAAACAAATCAGCATATTTCATATTGATAAGGATGATTGATAAAAATAATTCAAAAGTCCAGTTTGTATTGATTTTCACTTCCATTCTTACATTTTCAAATTAAATTTTAATATAAAAATATATTAACCATCTATGGTTATCTGATGCAGACCCTGGCTGGTGGGGTCCACGACATTGTGGATGGTGGAGAGACATTCACAAAGACTACCGAGTCCTGTGGAGGAAAATGGCAGGCAGCTTCGCTCTCAACAGGAGCCAATAGCTGTGGCTTCTGTCATGACAGACAGGCCTTTGTGTCTATTCTTGGCACATTACCTGATGGTCATCATTTACTAGGCACAGGTTGGCTTTAGGTGGTTACCTTTTACAGAAAACAAAGGAGCCAATGCCGCTAATCACATCACAGAAGAGGGATATTTGCAAATGAAAAGGCAAAAGTGGTAGAACCGGTTACACTCATCCTTGGAAGGTTTAGCATGGATTTTAAGAAGTTACTTTGCAGTAGATGTCCTCAATTCAGGGTGAGGGAGTTTTTTAGCAAAAGCAAGACTCAAAGCAGCCTTGGTACATTGCAGGCCTGATTCCCCATGGGAGAACCTATCCGTGGGCGTGGGTCCTGTGCATCTCTGAGTGGGAGCTGGGCCCACACCATGGAGAATGGTCTCCTACAGTTACCTATGATATGATATGGTTATTTTTATCTAATTGATGTATTCAAAAGTCCAGTTTGTATTGACTTTCACTTCCACTCTTAAATTTTCAAGTTACATTTTAATATAAATATATATTAACCATTTAATATGTGTTTATTTTAATTGGCATTTACCTGATGACAAATGATGTTAAAATATTTTTGTATGCTTATTTGCCACCAGTCTAACCTTTTTGGTGATGTGTCTTCCCATATCCTTTAACTCATTTTTAATTGGGTTATTTGATTTTGGGGGGGAGAGGGTGTTGAGTTTTAAGAAGTCTTGGTATATTTTTGACTCAAGTCCTCTATGTGTTTTACAACTAGTATCTGCCACTCCATGGTTTGTCTTTTCATTCCTTTGATAGCATGTTTTTCAAAGAGCAGAATTTTTTACTTTACTGAAGTACAACTTATACATTTATTTAATGAATCATGTGTTTGATGTTTCATCTAAAAGCTTATTACCAGGCATAAAATCATCTAGTTTTTCTTTACATTGTCTTCTAGAAGTTTTGTTGTTTTGTATTTTACATATGGGTCTATGTTTTGTTTTGCATAAAAGGTGTAGATGTTTCTGGGTTTTTAAAAAACATATAGACATCCAATTCCCAGGACTATTTTTTAAAAAACTACTAATAGTTTCTCATTGAATTGTCTTTGAATCTTTACCAAATATCAACTACATTTGTGTGGGTTGATTTGTGGATTCTCTTTTATGTTTCATTCATCTACATCTCTTCACCAATACCACGGTGTCATTATTACAGCTTTATAGAAAGTCTTAAAATTGAGTAGTGTATGGTTCGTCAACTTTGTTCTTCACATTGTGTTGGATAATCTAAGTCTTTTGCCTTTCCATATAAACTTTAGAACCATTTTGTCAACATCTATAAAATAGCTTGCAGAGATTTTGATTGAAATGTGTTGAATCAGTTGATTGAGTTCAGAAGAATTAGCCTTCTAACAATATTGAATCTGCCATTCATAAACATGGAACATCTGTCAATTTATTTAGATGCTCTCTATTTCATCAGTATTTTGCACACATACAAGTTTTGAATGTAGATAAGTTGATTTTTGTATATGATGTTGATAAGAGATGTGGTTATGATATTTTTCATGCACTGAACACCATATACTCAACAAATTATGCCCCCACTATTGATTTTGTGGCTTCATGTTTACTGAATATTTAATATACATACATAGAGATATTTGCTTATAAGATTCTTATTGTGTCCATTACATTTTTATGTTTTGCATGAATACTATACATAATTTTTTATCATGGCCCTTAAATAATTCCTTTTTTTAACTTTTTAAAATATATTTTATTGATTATGCTATTATATTTGCCCCAATATTTTCTCCCCTTTATTCCCCCTCTGCCCTAAAACTCCCCACCATCCAGAACCTTGCCTCCCACTTAGTTTATGTCCATGGGTCATACATATAACTTCTTTGGCTTCTTCATTTTGTACCTACCTTTGATGCTTCTTACTCTCTGTACCTTCCCCCCTTCTCCCTCCTCCTCTTCCCCACTGATAACCCTCCATGTGATCTTCATTTCTGTGATTCTGTTCCTGTTCTAGTTATTTGTTTAGTTTTTGCTTTTGTTTTTTTAGGTTCAGTTGTTGATAGTTGTAGATTTGTTATCATTTTATTGTTCATAGTTTTTGATATTCTTCCATTTCTTTGATAAGTCCCTTTAACATTTCATGTAATAAGGGCTTAGAGATGTTGATTTCCTTTAACTTGATCTTGTCCAGAAAACACTTTTCTGCCTTTTCATCCTAAATGATAGCTTTGCTGGATAGATTAATCTTGGATGTAGGTCCTTTCCTTTCATGACTTCAAATACTTCTTTCCAGCTCCTTCTTGCCTGCAAGATTTCTTTTGAGAAATCAACTGATAGTCTTATGGGCACTCCTTTGTAGGTAACTCTCTCCTTTCCTCTTGCTGCTTTTAAGATTCTCTCCTTATCTTTAATCTTGTGTAACTTAATTATGATGTGCCTTGGAGTGTTCCTCCTTGGGTCCAATTACTTTGGGACTCTTTAGGCTTCCTAGACTTCCTGGAAGTCTACCTCCTTTGCCAGATTGGGGAAGTTTCCCTTCACTATTTGTTAAAATAAGCTTTCAAATTTTTGCTCTTCCATTTCTCCTTCTGGCAGTCCCATGATTCAGATGTTGGAATGCTTAAAGTGGTCCCAGAGGTTCCTCAGCCTCTCCTCATTTTTTTGAATTCTTGTTCCTTCATTCTCTTCTGGTTAGGTGTTTATTTATTCCTTTTTTTCCAAATTATTAAACTGAGTCCTGGTTTCCTTCCTGTCACTTTTGGTTCCCTGTATATTTTACTTTATTTCACTTTGTGTAGTCTTCTTTTCTTCTTTCACTTTGCAACTGAGCTTGATCAATTCTGTGAGCATCCTGATTATCACTGCTTTGAACTCTGCATCAGATAGGTTGCCTATGTCCTCATCACTTAGCTCTTTTTCTGGAGTTTTCATCTGTTTTTTCATTTACGCCATATTTCTTGGTCTGAGCATACCTGTTATGTTTTAAGAGGCATAGCCTTAGATATTTGCCAGGGTGGGGCAAACCTCTTTGCTGTGCTGGGGCACTGTCTGTGGGGGAGGGGTCAGAGAGGGAAGAATGCCACTTGCTTGCTTCATTCTAACCCCACTTTCCAACAAACTCTCCTGTGAGACTGGGAGTTTATCTCGCCTTCACAACCCCCACCGTGTTTTACAGCTAGAGGTCTTGTGTCTTAGTTTCCTGGTGAGCCAGTCCTACCTTGCCCATGTGGTCCATTGCTTTGCCATGGGTCCTCTCTGCCTGTTGGCTGTGTGTCTCTGCCCCTCCTACTAGTCTGGATGAATATTTCTTTAACTCCTTGGTTTTCAGAGTTCCATGCAGTTTGCTACTCTGGCAGTTCTGGTTGCCTATTGTTTTTAAATTGTTTGTTGTCATTCTTTTGGTTGTGTAAGGAAGCCAAGCATTTCTACCTATGCCTCCATCATGGCCAGAACAATCCACGTCCCTTAGATGATTCTTAATATCAGTAGGAAAGTCCCATTCTCACTTTTTAATGTTGAATTATTAACTTCAATTTATTTTATTTTAAAATTTTACAATACAAATTTAAATTTAATACTTTAAGTTTAAGTAAATATGCAGAGCCTTGAAATGCTAATTAAAGTATTATTTAAGATTTTATTGAATATTAGGAGAACTATATCATCCTGTTGAAGAACATGGACTACTTTTCAATTTATTCATTTTATATTACATGCTAAATTTTTTGTTTATTAAAATCTTGTTTTATTTTTGCTTAAGTTAATTATCGTGTAGTTTATGTTTTTGTTATTATGAATGTCTTAATGTTTTTATTATATTTTACTCTTGATTACCGCTTATCAAAGATACATTGTTGACACCAGCAGGGTTGAGTTTTGTCCTCATAGTTCATTCTAGTGTTTTTTATTTATTTTTATAAGTAGATAATCATGTCATAACAAATTAATGTTCAGTGTCTTCCCTTCAAATTCTTAAATATCTTATTTCTTTTTCTACTTTTATTACATTAGCTTTGACCATTAAGACTAACCTTAGAGAAGTACATCTAAAGTGTCTCCAGGAAATATGAACTGTTTGCAGAATTTTGGCACATAATTTTTATCAAGTTGAAGAAGTTTTATTTGTAGCTTGCTAAGGGTTATTATGATAAATAATTGTTGAACCATATGAAATGCTTTTTTCCTGCCTTGAGTGGGATAATTATCTGATATTTCTTTTTTAGATGATTATTGTAGTAAATTACATTAATACATTTTCTGAAGTTAAACCAACCATACATTTCTTGGAATGATGCTACTTAATCATGATTCATAATTTTAAAATTGTGTTCTATTCATGTACTAAGGTTTATTTAGAGTTTTTATATCAAGGGTCTTAATAAAATTATCCTATGTTTTACTTTTGTTGTAACTTCCCCACCAGTGTTGTATCAATAGTAATCAGCTCCAAAAATGAACCTGGACAGTTTCTATTCTCTTTTATTTACTAGAGCAATTTGACCTAATCAGAAATAAACTATTACATGAACTACTGTTTGAACTTTTATAGACTTGATCTGTCATGCCACACAAAGCTTTGTTAATAGGAGGGAGCAACTTTGACTACCAATTACATTTGTCTATTCCATTTTAAATGGTCTATTGACCATTTTATGTTTTCTTGCATTAATTTTGGCATTTCATGTATTTTTAGCTATTAGGTTATAATCTTAAGATACCATGCCCAGTATTAACTTTGTCTTTGCTACTTATTATGTGCATCTTCTCTTTCTAATTTATAAAATAAAGAAATTATTACTAGACCAGTCTTCCTCACAGAGATATTATATGGATAAAAACTGTAAGAGTGTTATGAATAATTAAGTGTAGCCAATTTAACATCATTATCATTTTACCTCAGGTAGATATTTATCAACTAAATGCTTAATAAGTAATCATTTCAATAGTGCCAGCTATAAGGCATCATAAATATCACCAGAAACTTTTCTATCTCAATTTCCTTGCCTGTAATATTAGGGGTTTAACTAAGTGATTATTTTTTTTCAAATTTTTCCTATGAAGTGCTTGATTCTTCCTAACTATCGAATTTTTAAATAATGTATTTGGGTTGCTTATAAGGTACTCAAGTAAAAAGTTTCAAAGATGTGAATAGGGTCCCTAGAAGTTAAAGTCTACCTAAATGATCAACATCTGAGTCAAGTTAAATAAAAAAGAATGAGCAAATTTTTCTAGGGAGGGCTAGTAGAGTTGGAAGTGGATAAGGTATACCCAAGAGATACCACACTTTAAGCAAGAGTAGAAAAGAAAACCCACCAAAGAGATTTATATGAGATGTCCACAGTTATGAGGAAAACTCAATTTCTAGTATATTTGAGGCACTGAGGGAAGACACAGAAATCTTCATTATCTACTTCTGTATAGCAGTATTACCACAAATTTAATGGCTTATAAAACATTAATTTGTTATTTCACAATTAATTTGAATCTGGATGCTATGCACAATTTAACTGGATCCTCTGCAAAAATGCAACCTAGGTGTTGACCAGGGCTGGATTTTCATAAGAGACTTGCCTCAAAAATAAACTTTTTTTCTTAATGCTTTTTTAAGAGCAGTTTTAAATTCAAAGCAAAATTGAGCGCAGGAACAGAGGTTCCCCATATATCTCCTGCCCCCACACATGCATAGCCTCTGCCATTATCGACTTCCTTCACGGAGTTGTACATTTGTTACAAACTGAACTTGCTGGACACATTACAATTACCCAAGTCCATAATTTACATTAAGGTCCACTCTTGCTTTTGTATATTGTATGTGTTTCAGTGTATGTATAATAACATGTATCCTTTATTATAGTACCATACATAGTATTTTCACTGCCTTAAAAATCTTCTGTGCCCTGCCTATTTATCCCTCTACTTTCCCACCAACTCCTGGCAACCACTAATCTTTTCACTCTCTCTATAGTTTTGCCATTTCCAGAATGACATATAGTTAGAATCATATAGTATATGGCCTTCTCACATCGGTTTCTTTCTCTTTGTGATATACTTTTAAGTTTACTCCATGTCTTTTTATGACTTGAAAGATCATTTTTAACGTGGAATAACATTCCATTGTCTGTATGTACTACAGTGTCTTTATCCATTCACCTACTGAAGAACATCTCAGTTGCTTCAGGTTTTGGCAATTATGAATAAAGCTGCTATAGATATCCACACCCATGTTTTGTAGGACATACATTTTTAACTGCTTTGGGTAAATACCAAGTAGTCCAATTGCTGGATCATGTGGTAAGAGTATGTTTAGTTTTGTAAGAAACTGTCAAACTGTCTTCTGAGTGGTTATACCATTTTTCATTCTTACCACCAGTGGATGAGAGTTCCTCTTGCTCCACATCCTCATCAGCATTTGGTACTGTCAGTGTTCTGGATCTTGGCATTCTAACAGGTGTATAACAATTCCCCTTTAAACTCAGGTAGATATTGATCTTGTGCTTTTAGGACTGAGAGCTTTAGTTTCTTAATGGCCTCAGGTCCTAGATGCTACCCACAGTTCTTCACATCTACTGGGCTCCCCAACATGACTGCTTTCCTCCTCGAAAGTGGCAAGGGAGTAAGAGACACCAAGAGATTTTTAAAAATAGTGTCATGTGAAGCAGAGAGCTCCATTAAGGTAAAGATTAAGAACTGTTCATGTAATTTTATAATTACATTTTATTGGATTAAGACATGATTTGGAATTTATAAAGTAAAAAGCTGTGCACACCAGTACTTCCAGAATTTAGACTATGCAATGAGAAATAAAAGCAATCCTTAAGGAAGATATGGGAGAAGGGGAAGTTTACTGTTGCTTCTTTTTGCATTTTAGGTAGAATTGCTGAACTTAACATTTCCTCAGTACTTTTATTAAAAAATACATATGTATTATAAAAATGTCTTTTTGATTGTTAATAACCTGTCCTGAAGGTGGTCATCCAAACTTTGAAAGGACCATCTAATTCAAGAGGAAGTATCCAGTTCATCATTATTATGATAAAAAATTATATCTTTAATTTAAATTGAAAACAATTATACCCCAATGCATGAAAAATAATTAAGTTACCTATAAAATCAACTTATTTTGATACTAGTCTTTATTTAAATAAATCTAAAACTAGTTTTAGACTTAGACTTTACTGAACATCTAATATATATTCATTCACTTCTTTTAAGAAGTTTTAAATTAAATGTTATGATAAATAATTCATTTCTTATTTAGTTAATTATTTTATTCATTCTTCATAAAAACTTCACAATATGTTTATTCTTGTGCATTAAAATTTGAACATTGAGTGGGGCATTTGAAGTAGGTTAAATATGAAAATGTAATTGACTGACTCATACTGGGAAGTTAAGACATCCATCTCCTAATTATGGCTATTCATTAAATGGCAATCTCAGGCTGCTATTCCATTGTCTTCATCATGCCTTAGCTGTTCTGCTTATTTTTTCTCAGGTAAATACTTCCTACAGAAAGTGAATATAGCTACAAGCCACTCCAGACATCTAATAACTCCATTTCAATAATTGCAGCTATAGTTCTTGGTTGACACATTACTGACATTAATTGGCCTGTGTATCCTGAGTCCACTCATTGTACAAGGGAAGTGGGGTCAGCCCCACCCTGAGCACATGGACTCAGATAGAGAAGAGGAGTTCCACAGAAGTTAGAATCTTGTACCAAAAAGAAAGGGAGGGGAGAATTAAGACTAAGCAACAATAAAAAAGAGTTGTTGAGTTTAATAATGCCTTTAGATGTTAAGTACATCCCATGTAGTACATGCTCACAGACCTAGATCTTATATATCCAAACAGGGTACTTATTCCATTACACCATAATTTCATATGATTCAAGAAGAAGACTCTCCTTATTTTTTGGAATACATTGGGATAGTTATTTATAATTTATAGTGTTTTCATACATGTTTTCTCATTTGAAGAGGCAGTAGGATTTGAACTATATATATATTTTTTATCCTAAACTTCTTTAGCTGTTTCTGACAGCATTCATGTTGTTAAATTGAAGCCCAGTAACACTCAGCAACAGAGCTTCTCTCTCAACTTCCTTGTGGCAAGAATAGGTGATTAAGTCATATTAGATTTGTACTGTGAGGAAGCCTGAATATAACATAAAAATAGAAAGAAAGACTGGGTCAACCAAAATAATAATAAATCTTAATATCTTCTTTCAGCAGAGCATATGCTGCAAGTAGTGTTGATATATGTGGAGTCAAAATTCCCTGAAGTATGGATAGTCCAGTCTGAGATAACTGAGAATTGATTATACATGGAAAAGAAGGTATAGCTTCATATTAATAGTCAAGAGTCCTGACATAGAATTACTCTGCAACATAATGAGAGGACTATTTTAACCCAGCAAGAACATTCTATTACAAAGCAATCCAAAAATTGAAACCAACTTATTACACAGGGCAAACCCAAAAGCTAAAATGGAATAACAAGTAAGGCAAAAGGATAAAATTTCACACTTTTTATGTAATGATAATCATTATTACATTAGATTGAATTTAGTACTCAGAAATACTTCTTTTTTCCTAATCTGAATTTCATTCCTTGAAAGTTCTTTCAACAACCTGTAATGAATTATGACCAGTGGAAACCTGAAGAAAAGTTTCTAATGACTTTATTATGGAAATGTATGATTTATACAAAGTTTTTCTTTCTTTAGTATTCCTATAATTTTTTTCAATTATGGTAAAACTATTTTGAGATTTTTCAGTCTGTTTTACCTTAGAGCAGACTTATATGTTTATTAGTTTCTGTTCTATAATGATGGCTATCATTTATTGTAACATTTGAAATGACCACATCTTTTATTTTTGAATTTACAAGGTTATTTGGGGAATGAACAAAATGAACCTGATACACACTCTTCATACAGAATGCTCACTGCACCATCATGAGCATGAACCATGTACACAACTGCGTATAATGAAAACAGAATGTGCAGGGATACAGCCTGTGTTTGGAGAAATGAATGATTATTTTGTGTTGGTGGCATCTGAGAAAATGTCTTTGAAAAAGCAGCATTTGAACTAGATCAAACACATGAAAATGGAACATGAAATCATTTGAAGTAAATTAAATAACAGGAGGAAAATCTAAGCTTGCTGTTAGTGATCCATCTCTCTCCCTTTCTCTCTCTCTCACTCTCTCTCACTCTCTCTCTCTCTCTCTCCCCCCCTCCCTCCCTCTCTTTCTTTCTCTCATCTATCCTCTAGGGACATCAGACCATATACTGGTCCCTAAACACTCTGTTCTTTTAGAATTCAGTTCACATTAACACTCAGAGTTCCCTCACCTTCTCTAAAGGAAGATTGATTGTCTTCTAAGGTCAATCTCAAAGCTACCTTCTCTGGGGAGATTTTGAAGGTGTTTGAAGAGTATTATGAAATATTCATTCCTATGCTTTAAGAAGTTAAATATGACAGCAGGGTACAAGTTGCTTTGAGCCAGGTGATAGGGGAGTGCACTTGTATTAATGTGAGGAGGTGAGAGATTAATATGAGATAATACCGGTGTCTTGGAAGAGGGAGAAATCATTATGAGAGAAATTTGATTACTGATCACACTATATATTTTGTGCTTCCTTATCTGGGAGTAAGGTGAGTCCTTTAAAATAAACTAAAAACATAGGAGAAGGGGAAATCTTTGGTAAGGAAAAGAATGTGTTTCCTTAAATGTGTTTGTAAGGCATCCAAACAAGGATGTTCCATGGATACTAGGAAATGAGGATCTGGACCTTAACAGGATGAAAGTATCCAGAGTTTGGCTCTATACAAATGATCATTAAATTACTCAAATTAGACTACAAAGCTAAGGGAGATACACAGAATGAGAAAAAGTTACTGTGGTTGTAATTGTGTTGCTTTAAATACATTGTGCACAAATATTGGTAACATCTACCACAGGAAGTGATCGTATGCTAATATCTGAAGATGTTCAAAGATTTAATAACTTCTTTCTGTAAGTAGTCTACCTATAGTAAGGATTTACTAAGAACTCACCAAAACCATCTGGTTTTAAGGGATCTGACCATTTAATGATTAAACAGCTAAGTATACACTCTGAGGTTAATAAGCAAATCTTCCCAAAAATAAAAACAACAGACACAAAGTCTGGTGAAATGTGACATTTACTAAAGTGAGACTGATGAATTCTAGGTACTATTTTTATGTTGTTAAAAGAAATCTCGCCCTGGCTGGCATAGCTCAGTGGATTGAGCGCGGGCTGGGAACCAAAGTGTCCCAGGTTCGATTCCCAGCCAGGGTACATTCCTGGGTTGCAGGCCATAACCCCCAGTGATGTTTCCACACATTGATGTTCTCTCCCTCTCTCTCTCTCTCTCTCTCTCTCTCTCTCTCTCTCTCTCTCCCCCTCCCTCCCTCCCTTCCCTCTCTAAAAATAAATAAATAAAATCTTTAAAAAAAAAAAAAGAAATCTCCACTAGACAGTGATTGAATTTTCAATAGAAGCCAACATTCTCTGTACATAGGAAAATGAAATAGTATATTTAGTAAAAGTAAATTTCAAAAATTTATATATCATAAAAAGTGTTAAATGCATTTTATTTTTTTTGTTTTTTTATGGAATACCTTTCTACTTTTGAAATAATTTTTTATTGTTCAAGTACAGTTGTCTGCATTTTTCCCCCACCCCACCAATGTCCGCCTCCCACCCTCCAACTTCCCCCTTTGTCTTTGACCCCAAATAGCCAGAGAAATTTTGAGAAAGAAGAACAAAGTTGGAGAGATCACAATACCTGATATCAAACTATATTATAAGCCCACTGTAATCAGAACAGTCTGGTACTGGCAATAGAATTGACACATAGATCAATGGAACAGAAGAGAGAGCCCAGAAATAAACCCAAGTCTCTATGGTCAATTAATATTTGACAAAGGGGGCAGAAGCATAAAATGGAGTAAAAATAGCCTCTTCAACAAATGGTTTTGAGAAATCTGGACAGCTACATGCAAAAAAAATGAAACTTGAGCACCAACTTACAACATACACGAAAATAAGCTTAAGATAGATAAAAGACTTAAATGTAAGTCACAACACCGTTAAAGTCTTAGAGGAGAACATAAGCAGGAAAACCTCAGATATTCTATGTAGCAATATTTTCACTAATACATGGGGGACTTAAAGGAAAGAATAAGCAAATGGGACTTCATCCAAATAAAAAGCTTCTGCACAGCTAAAGAAAACAGAATTAAAATGAAAAGGGAACTAACCATATGGTAAATATATTTGCAAATGAAACTTGGACAAAGCTTTGATCTCTAAAATATATAAAGAACTCACATGATCCCACTCTAAGAAAACAAACAACCGAATAAAAAATGGGCAAAGGACTTGAACAGACATTTCTTCAAAGAGGACATACAGAGGGCCCAGAAACATATAAAAGGATGATCACCATCACTAATCATCAGAGAGATGTAAATTAAAACCACAATGAGATACCACTTCACACCAGTTAGAATAGCCATCATAAACAAAGAAACAAACAACAAGTGTTGGGGAGGGTGTGGAGAAAAAGGGACCCTGGTGCACTGTTGGTGGGACTGCAGACTGGTTCAACCACTATGGAAAATAGTATGGAACTTCCTCAGAAAACTAAAAATGGATCTGCCTTTTGACCCAGCAATTCCACTGCTAGGATTATATCCTAAGAACCCTGAAACAACAATCCAAAGGAACCTATGCACCCCAATGTTCATAACAGCACAATTTACAATAGCCAAGTGTTGGAAGCAACCCCTATGCCTATCAGTAAATGAGTGGATAAAAATCCATGGTACATTTACACAATGGAATACCACACATCACAAAGAAAAAAGGAACTCTTACCATTCATGGTAGCATGGATGGAACTGAAGAATATTATGCTAAGTGAAATAAGCCAGGAGGTGAAAGACAAATACCATGTGATCTCACCTATAAGCAGAACCCAATCAACAAAACAAATAAGCAAGCAAAATATAACCATTGAAATAAAGAACAAATGGACAGTAACCAGAGGTACAGGGTGGGGAAAGGGATAATGGGGGAAAATAGGGGAAGGGCCATACAAGACACTCCTTTGTATTGAACACAACAAAAATTTCAATATGTTGCATAGCCTTAACATAAGATTTATAGTCCTTCTAACTTAATAAATATAAATTTTAAGTTATGATCGATTATATCTAACTTTGAAGAATCAGAACTTTCTAATTTTTATATTAATTTAACTTTATAGTTTAAATGTTGAATTATTTCCCTCTAGAGCAACTTTCATCTGGGCGGTAGAAAGTATAATGATATACTACTCGAAGCCTAGTCTCTTGTAGACCCACAACATAATTTACTCAATTAAACAACAAACAAAACAAATTAGTTTTGGGGGGCTAGAGCCAAAATAGCCCATTTTTCAGTTTGTTGTAAAGCTAGTTAAACTCTTTAATCCTTTCAGATTAAATGAGACTAACTATTTTGAACAGAAGTTATGTAATGATCTGATTTTGCAGAATTGAATAAAATTTTCAAACATGTTTAAATTATTCACATTTAATAATCATTTTGAAGAGCCTCATAAGCTATCTTTATAGAATGCTGAGATAAATATGTACAAATGAGTAAAAATAAATATGTCCCAAATATATGATTAATTTAAATTTGGTCTCCAAATGTGGAAATATTTATTAGACAGGAGTACTTAATAGCGTGGCTAAACATTTAAAACAAAAACATTTGATTCTTGCTTTTTTTGCCCCTTTCAAATAGGTGATGTGAATGTGAGCTAGCATCAACAGTCTAAATCAACCATCATCTCACCAACTTTATTAGTTTTTTCTATGAAGAATATCTTCATTCTCCCTACTTTAGCAATTTGACCTTATCTCTTGTCACATACTCTTCATTTTCTGCATCTGCTTTTTAACTATGTTAATCTACATTTACTTAAATAACTTCCTAGCCAGACCTGTTACACTGCAGTTCAGTCTTTATCCAGGAGTAGATGAGAGGTTACCAAAGTAATCTCACCCTTAACTGGAACATAATCAACAAAAGAAAAAAGCAAACAAAATATAACCAGAGACATTGAAATTAAGAACAATCTAACAATAGCCAGAGGGGTGGGGAGAGGGGCCAGTGCAAGGAAGGGTTTTCAGGAACTACATAGGACACAGGGACAAAACCAAGGGGGAGGGTAGAAGCAAGGGAGGGAGGTGGGTTTGGCTGAGGTGGGGGGTAGTGGTGAGGGGAAAATGCAGACAACTGTAATTGAATAACAATATAGTAACTTAAAAATAAAGAATCATTTCCACTGACTCCTCTTCCCTAGGGGAAGAAGTAAATGTTGTTTGCATACTCTTGCCAAGAGTTGCTAAAGAGATATCAGCCTTGTGTCTAGAGATTGTAGCACACAGATATCCCTGAACAAATAAAAACAATCAATTCACTTGTAGAACCTCTCTTGAAAGGTTTGGAATGAATAGAAAGGCAAGACTCCCTGGCACTTCCACAGTGTTTAGATAGACAGCAGTGAAGTAACTCATATGTATGTTTAATGTTACTTCAGGTGTTCAACAGATATTTAGCGGACATGATTACCATCTCCTTTGATTCATATATAACAGAAAACAAGGAAAAGGAGATTATCTGACCTAAGTGGCCTTAGATTGGGGGAATGGAGAAGGAAAAGAAGGAGGAAAGATGGTATTAATATGCCTGAAAAAGAATTTCTAAAAGCAGAATTAACTGAACTAGAAGGAGCAAAAGGAAAAAAAAAAAACAGGGGAAAAATCAGTCCAGGAATGATGGAATAAAAGTCAGACATAGTCATTTTCATAAAAATCAGGGTTGGAACAAACTGAGTTGTAGGAGATGGTAAAAAGTCTGGATATACAATAGCTGGCAATCCAGTTAAATAGCCACATTTATATAAAATTTTTATAGATAAAGAAAGTCCAGGGACATTCAAGCATTGGCAGCATCCAAGCTGGCTCTAGTCAGATAGGAGCTAGATCCTGGTCTGAGATTCCAGGGTTTCTAGCACTTTACTCCTCATTATAATAAAGACAACTAGACAGAACTCCCAACATAGAATTTCAGTATAATGGAGGTTATCAATACAAGATCTTAGGTGACATCTTAGCCAAAACAGTGCAGATACTTCACCATGGACTTTAATGTAGGAACTTGTTCACAGAAGTAAGAAAAGCCAGAACAGATACACATCATTAAAGGGAACCAAATAGCAAACTGGACCTGATGCACACATTCTGAACTACAAGTCCTTATTATCCACTGCTAGAGACAAAATTAGTCCCATATTTTGTTAGAGGGTTAGAGATTTATGTAGAAGTTAAATTGCTCCAAAAGGAGGCATATAGAGGGGAGTATGAAAAACACATTGTATACTTTATTCATTAATTATTTATTTAATCAAACATTTATATATTTATTGAGGCTCTCTTATAGTCAGGGCTTTGAGCTAAGCAGGGTACAAAAATATTAAGGCATCGATCTAACATCAGAATGTCTAGTTATGAGACAAATAAACTTGAAATCTATGAAAAAATACTATATCTGACTAATTTTTAAATGTTGTGAGAAAACAAGAACACTAAGCTGTGAGAAGTCAAGAAATAACCCTGACCAAGTAGCATTTGTAATTAATGTTAAGGGTATGTTTACTCATCTAGCTGAATAAATTGAGGGAAAAGAAGAAATAATAAAGTAGAGAGTAATTGAAGATAATAATAATAATAGCAGCTACCATGTATTGATAACACCTGTCACTTCGAGTTACCTATGTCATCTTATTTAATCTTCACAACTCTGTTATGTGTGCCAATATCTCCATTTTACAGATGTAGAATTTATGACTAGTAGAGGGTAAGTCATTTACTCAAGTTCCCAGAGCTAAGAGTGAAAGCTGGATTTTGATGATTTATTTATTTTTTGTCTTTCTTCAAAAACATCTGCTGTTTTTGTTAAACAATAATGCTTTGACATGTCCTAGGAGGGATGGGAAGTGAAGTAAGTCAGGAATATAGACTTCTTGGGCATTGTTTTCATGGGAATAGATGAAATTGGAGAGGCCAAAGGTAGAGTCTGAAGGTCTTTGCATGAATAGGTAAGAGGAAAAGAAAGAATTAAGCTTAAAAAAAAATCTCAGGTTATAAGGTTTATTGAGATGGTAAACTACTCATCATTCAAATGATGAAACTCTTATTCTAAGAGCTGTACATTTTTGAGCTGAAAAATTTTTAGAAAACTATATTGTTCAAATCTTCAGATTTACAAGTGAAAAGATTGAAATCTGGGTCAAGAACATAATTTGGCTTAAAATTGAGGTTTCTTTAATTCTGCATGGGAGTTCTACTGAGCCTTCACTTCTTCTTAGAGTATGAAATATGCAGCCACAATTGAAGAGGAAAAGTGAGCTTAATAAAATGAGAGAACAGGAAACAGTGTGTAAAGCAGTTGAGTACCATAAAGAAATTAAGCATCAAGTCATAATTCCTCTAGTTTTCTGAATAAAAATCAATTAACTAATCCTCCCAATGTTTTAAAGTTATTTTTAATTAATGTTCAAAAACAGTTGTAATCTTCCCAATTTTGATGCTTGAGATTCCACAGGGAGTTAGGGACCTAGGAAGTATAAAAGATATTTTGAGATTGTTTATAATGACAAACTTCAATATGGCATTGATAAGTGACCAGTACAACTCAGAATAGTTAATTGCCTAAGTGTGTTCCTAAAATTATAGTCTTTAATGCTAGAATGATTTTGATAAATATAATTACTAATAAAGTTAAGAATAATTTTTTATCTATTAATCAAGGGCTTTCTCATTAAAAAGAAATTGAGTCCACTCCAAGTTGATCATAAGAAAAATAAAGGAAGGAAGGAAGGAAGGAAGGAAGGAAGGAAGGAAGGAAGGAAGAAAGAAAGAAAGAAAGAAAGAAAGAAAGAAAGAAAGAAAGAAAGAGACTCAGCTCTATCCTAACTGTAGACTTTTCATTATCGTTGACAATGAAAATGAAAGTCATAAAGAACACAGCTGGAATTTTAACCCTTAAGTTAAGATCAAAGATTTGGCAGTTAGAAAAATCATCCTTTCGACTTGTAAACAAAACAAATCCTATATGGATGTCAGAATAAATAAAGTATTTCTTTTTAAACAGTTACTGTTTTGGCTAAACTATACTCATCATACCTATTAAGAGATTTAAGGTAGAGAATTTATCACTCTTATTGCCATCTTAACCTCAGACACAATTATTTAAAATGAAATAAATATATACTTAGCAAACAAGGAAGATATATTACTAATTGTCCACTGGGCAGTCAATTGCCAGTTAGAGTAGCCACTTGTGTAAACTCTGTCAAACATGCTGACCCAAACACGTCTCTAGCGATTTCCAACATCTGGCTTAAAAGCTTCCCTGTAATTATTTTCACTTTGCATAAGCAAAACTTACTAACCCCTGCATCTGTGGTGGTGATATACAAAACATATAAATTTGGAGGGATTCATTAGATAATGCTAAAGAAAATGCACCAATGGCTCAATGCCACTTAACTCCCGCACTCTTGGTGAATAAGCCAGCAGTGAAGGACTGTTTTTTCTTCAAAAGATTATATACATGATACAGTGTTTCTTGACTTATTTCTGCTGTAGTTTTGCTGGAGTGTTTAACATATAGAAATTGACACAGCAATGTTTCAAAGATGTGAGTGCCTTTTCCTGATGTCTTGCAATCTCTAATTTTCTGCAGAAAAAGAAAATATGGATGATCCAGATATCAAGTACATAGATAAGAACTATTACCTAGAATTTTTGCCCCTCTAAAGCTGTGGATCCTATTTATTTCCTAGAAGAATGTTTAAAACAAATTTACCATGTTGTTTTATCAAGCGTTTTTCAAATTCTAATGGTGTACAAGCATACATTCTCAAAAGGCTGCAAGTTGTTTATAAATGCTAAATTACAGATGCATATATTTGTGAATAAAGTGCAAATATATATTTTTTCTGATATCAGGACACCCTCTTTATTATATCATAACTTGTCCTAAACATGCTGTATTCTAATTGTATCTCAAAATGCCACAACAAATGCTTCTTGATTATACTTTGATGTATTAACCTTAGTTAAATATACTGATCCATATTAAAATGTTCAGAAATGTTTTGAAGATACGTTTATTTTCTTAGTTCTCATCTTTGGTTAGCTATTACTCTCAACCTGTTCTGGGGAAACTGGAATAGTCTAAGTTAGATGATGTATATTTATTAGCTTCAGAACCACATCTGTGTGCTCAGATTAGAGGAAAGGTCATAAACACAATGAATGTTGCTAGGAAACCATGCCTTTTAGTCAATTTAGTTGTGAAGATGAAAGGGTTTTTTTGGCACAAAGATGGGCTATTTGTAAAGTACAATGAATAATCATTTTATTTTGATCTTTGAATTTATCATTTAAAAATAACACTTTTCATTAGTAGATTTCCTATTTATTACTTACTTGGATTTCAAATGTTTGAAATTCAAGATGTGAATATAGCTTTCTATGAAAAGAAAGATGTGCTGCAATTTTCATTTAAAGAAAATGATCCTGTTGGTGAAATTTAAGGATTCTTAGAGCAAGATATATGAATCATAAAAAGATTAATAATCAAATAATAAAAGTCAAGGAACAAGTAGCTAAGCCCCTTGAAATGGCCATTAAAGGAATTTTGAAAACTCAAGTGCTATAAACAACACTGACACTTCTTTTTGTGTTTCAGAAACACAGGACTGTGATCCTGGCAACTTTTCACAAAGATTAATGTGAAAGAAAACAGACATGTTTTACTGATCAACAATGATTAGATGATCCTTAGACATAACTAAGTACTCTAATTCCACAGGACAGTATTTGCCCACTTAGGTACCTAATTAGAAGCTTGTGTTAACTGTGCCTATATCTATTGATTTTGAATCAAAATGTAATTTTAACTATGTAATTAAAAATATTTTATTGATTTTTGAGAGAGGTAGGAAAGGAGAGAGGTAGAAACAACAATTTGTTATTCCACTTATTGGTGCATTCATTGATTGATTGTATGTGCCTTGGCTAGGGATCAAACCTGCAACCTTGACCTATCAGGAAGATGCTCTAACCAGTTGAGCTATGTGGTCAGGGCAGCCATGGAAATTTTATTGGCTCAATTTCACTTGAACATTTAAGTAGTATTGGAGGTACTGGTTATACTGGTTATGACAAATCTAGCATGTTAATAGTGCAATATACCTCTGATTTTTGAGTATGTGACTTACATCCCTTCTTTTCAATAACTTTCTCCCATTCTATTTGGTTCTGGTAGCTCCGTTAATCATTTAGCCTCATTTTCCCTCCACAGAGTTGGATGCATCACTCAACCTGGACAGTCAAAATAATCCATGGGTAGCACATACTTGAGAAAGAGGAAGAAGTCTAGTGTGAATAAAGCATAATTAAGGGTAAGGTGGTAAGAAGTGAGATTGTGGAGGTAGGAATAAGTCAAATTGTGTAGAGCCAATGGGCCAGAGTAAATAAATTAGATTTAATGTAAGTATGACTGGAATCTTGTTGTGATACAGGAATATGACATGATCTCATTTATGATTTTGAAAAAAATCACACTGGCTGCTAACTCAGGAAAGATTGAAGGGCCAAGCTAGCATTAGGAGGCTGTTGTAGTAGTTCTGGTGAAAAATGAGATGGGCTTGTGCTAGGGCAGTAGCAGTTGATGGACTCAAAATAACTTTTGAAGATGGAGTTAACAAGTCTTGCTGGTGGATTGGATATAAAGTATATAGTAAAGAGTGGCATCAAGGAAGACTCCTAGATTATTAGCTTGAACAACAAAGTGTGGCATTGCCTTTCAATGAAAACAGAAGGAAAAACAGTATTGAGGATACAATTAAGAGTTCTGTCTTAGGCAAATTAAACTTGAGAGTATCTCAAGGAAAGGTGTTAAGGAAGCAGGTGGGTATGACATTTGGAAAGACAGAATCAGAGTATACCAATTTTTGAATCAGTCACTAATAGATAGCATTTAAATTTATGGGACTGAATGAGATCACCTTAGGAGAGAGTATCCATAGGAAAGAGAAGAAGAGAAGATGGTAAATTTCTTTAAATATCACACTTAATTTAAAATATTATAGATAATTAAGAGTAATTTTGATCATGAAAGAAAATGTCACTTTTCAGACTTACTTACAAAATGTTTTTTTATACAATGCAATGCACATAATGTAAAATTAAAGCATACTAAACATTCAAAGCAGTTTTTCCTTACCACTGTATAGATGGGAAAATTGAGCACTGAGAAATTAGATGTCAAAACTCAAGACCTCACTGTGAGTAAACAATAGAATTAGATCCAGAACAGAGAACTTTCTAACTCACATTCTTTGCTCTTTTTGCTCTACCACGTGAGAAATTCTCCACTTGCAAAGTTACAAGACACCCAGGGCAATTACTGAGGTGATTTGCCTCTACACCAACATCCCAGTTTATGATGCTTGAGTTCCAATGTCTAATTAATTACTCTTGCTGCAACCTGTCTCAGAGATTTTCCTCTAGTTATATACGGTTATCATGATATGGACTGTGAAAATAGATAATCAAGACATATTATGAATATAATAAGTCTTTGGGAGACTCTGATTAGCTGTATGCTATGACCTTACTGCATCATCTTGAAACATATACCATGACTATTCAGGTCCTTTCACTTATTTATTGTCTCATTTTTTCATCTGTGTTATGAACTGATTAGCTTGCCAAATAAATGACTTCTGATGGCTAGCGGCAATATGTAACACTCATGTATCTTTTTCTTGGATCTATACTGTGCCAGTCCACATTGATAGATAGTTTTCACTCTCAATTTCTAGGATATCTGTTCTGAAAAGTCAAAGGGAAGTTTTGATTATTGTCATCAGACACTGGAACTTATAAGAAAACAATCTCAAGCTAGACCTTAATAAATAAAGACACATTAAAAATTATCCCCTTTGTCTATGAATACAGACTTCTGGGAAGTAAGGCTTTCTTTTACCTATTCAGCTTAGTGTTTGAGGAAGCTAGCCACCACTCCTATCTTTTCTATCCTTCCTGAAGATGAACTTTAAGTACCTGTACTGTTTTCTTTGGCAAAAGGAGTTCTGTGCTTGCATCATCACTTTCCTCTCATCCCACGTACACTATAGGAGACCGTTCTGCATGGCTTGGGCCCAGCTCCCACTTGGAGATGCACAGGACCCACACCCACAGATAGGTTCTACCATGGGGAATCAGGCCTGCATTGTACCTAGGCTGCTTTGAGACTTGCTTTTGTTAAAACTCCCTCACCCTGAATTGAGGCAGCAAACGTTTACTGCATATTTTTAAAGTCACTTCCTAAAGTCTGTGCTAAAACTCCCCACTATGGAGTGTAACCGGTTCAACCACTTTTTCCTTTGCATTTGCAAATATCCTTCTTCTGTGATGTGATTAGTGACAACATCTCCTTTGTTATCTGTGAAATGTAACTACCTAAAGCAAACCTGTGCATAGTAAATAAGGAACATCATGTAATGTGCCCAGAAAAGAAATAAAGGCTGGTCACAGCCAGGGCCAAGGCTTTTTCTGCTTTTGAGAGAAAAGCCATGCTGTGCCTTTTCCTTCACAGGACTCAGTAGCCCATGTGGATTTGTCATATCTCATCCACAATGTGGCAGACCCCATGAGCCGGGGTCCGCATCAGTACACTCTAGATTGCCACAATGTTTAAAGCCATTAGCCATTGATGGCCAATCTATAATATCTCTTCTTATTAATAGAAGTCAGAGTCCTGTATTTGCCAAATGTGTCCAGAAGCAATCTCTAAGAAATTCAATTTTTATTCTTTTGGTAATAGGGGGTTATTGGGAATTTTAGAAGAGAAGTGGCATAATTTTGAACAGTTTCTCTTGACAACAATATAAATAAGGGTTTTGAAGGGATGATGATGGAAGTGAGTAGAACCAAGATAAGGCAAAGTTACCAGTGAGAGTAGAAGAAGGTATGAACTACCCAATAACAACCAGTATAGATAGGAGATATTTTTATAGATATTGAGAAGGTAAAGCTATGTAGGATTTGGCCATTCTTTGAACCATGGGAGAAGGACAGAGAATAATTAAAATGTCTCCTCATTGCTGATGAGCCAGTAGAGAGTCATGTCATGAAATGTGGTAGATATACAAGGGTAGAGATAGGGAGATAATGAGTTCTGTCTCAGGCTGTTTTAGTGTGAAGTGGATCTGGAATTTTGGTGAGAGTTCTGGAGGCCAAAAACTAAATTTGGAAGACATTAGGATATTAGTGGTTCTAATGATCCATCTCAGCCAATAACTTACTCAGAGGAAGCATTTTAAAATGAGAAAAGAGAAGATGGAACACTACAGAAAGGCCTTTAGCAGGTAGTTTGAGAAAGAAAATTTCACTAACAATAGATAGTAAGGAGAATCAGGAGAGCTGGGGTTGTACATGCTGAAGGAAGAAAGGAAATCAAGAAGTGACCACTAGTGCTGAAAACCTTATGGAGCTAACTAAGAAATTTGAAGACTGAAAATTATCCATTGAGTTTGTCAACGAGAAGCTGAATTTTCACATGGAGATTACTAGCTATGGGGTAGTAAGGAAAGAAATCCAGGAGGGTTGTGAAGTGTATGATTTAGGAACTGAAGAGAGAAAATCTGTTTGAAACCATGAATAGTATAGGACAGAGACAAAGCTATGACTAGAGCACAAATAAAGTTTAAAAATAGTTTAGTCCTTTTTTAAATTAACTTTTAGATAGAAGATGCTTAACCTTGCCTGTGTACTAGAAGATAAAAAAATGGTAAGCAGAAATTTACAATGGAAAAGGTTGATAGAGTGCAGTTCTCCAAGGAAATAGAAGGGATGAGATTAAATGCAGTTAGAGAAATTGTCTTGTGTAAAGGACAGGATATTTTTATACAGAGACCAGAGGGAAGTAAGTAAAGACTTAGCTTTGGGGTAAAAAATGACAAATTTTTAACTCTTGTGGCATAAATTTTCTCAGTGAGAGAAGTAGGAAGTGAGGTCAAGACCAAGGAACAGCTTTGGGTGCTCCACTCTTCCTTGGATACTTAGGTAGAGTAACACTTAGGTTACAAATAGTAATAACTGATTTTATTTATTTACTTGTTTATTTTGCTTTTTCATTATATTTTTAACATTTTTAATTGATGCTCAAGTAAAGTTTTCTGCCTTTTCCCCTCACTCCTCCCCACCACCCCAGCCCTCCCCACCTCCCTCCCATTTTTCCACCCCCCTTGTTACTGTCCATGTGTTCCTGTACACCCTTCACCCTTTTAACCCATTGCCCCCTCCCCTCTCCCCTCTGGTCACTGTCAGCCTGTACTTGGTTTCAATGTCTTTGGCTATACTTTGCTTGCTTGTTCATTTGGTTGATTAGGATCCTCTTACTGGTGAGATCATATGGTATTTGTCCCTCACTGCTTGGCTTATTTCACTTAGCATAATGCTCACCAGTTCCATCCATGCTGTAGCATAGGGTAGGAGATCCTTCTTTCTCTCTGCTGTGTAGAATTCTATTGTGTAAATTTACCACAGATTTTTGATCCACTCATTTGCTGATGGGCACTTAGGTTGCCTTCAGGACTTGGCTATTGTAAATTGTGCTGTTATGAACATTGGGGTGCATAGGTTCCTTTGGATTGGTGTTTCAGGGTTCTTAGGATATAATCCTAGCAGTGGAATTGCTGGTCAAAAGGTAGATCCATTTTTAGTTTTCTGAGAAAATTCCATAATGTTTTCTATAGTGGTTGGACCAATCTGCAATCCCACCAACAACACATGAGGGTTCCCTTTTCTCCACAACCTCTCCAACACTTGTTGTTTGTTGCATTGTTTATGATGGCCATTCTGACCAGTGTGAGGTGGTATCTCATTGTGGTTTTAATTTGCATCTCTCTGATGGCTTACTATACTGAACATCTTTTCATATGTCTCTGGACCCTGTATATGTCTTCCTTGGAGAAGTGTCTGTTCTGGTCCTTTGCCCATTTTTAATTGGGTTGCTTGTCTTCTTACAGTGGGGTCATGTGAGTTCTTTATATATTTTGGAGATCAAACCCTTGTCTGAGGTATCATTGGCAAATATGTTTTCCCATACAGTTGGTTCTCTTTTCATTTTGATAGTTTTCTTTAGCTGTGCAGAAGCTTTTGATTTTGATGAAGTCCCATTTGTTTATTCTTTATATGCTTTGCTCTAGGAGACACATCAATGAAAATATTGCTGTGTGGAATATCTGAGATTTTCCTGCCTATGTTTTTCTCTAGGACTTTAATGATGTTGTGACTTATATTTAAATCTTACCTTCCACCTTGAATTTATTTTCGTGTGTGTTGTAAATTGGTGCTTGAGTTTCAGTTTTTTGCATGTAGCTGTCAAGATCTCCCAACACCATTTGTTAAAGAGGCTATTTTTGCTTCATTTTATGCTGCTTCACCCTTTGTGGAATATTAATTGACCATAGAGACTTGGCTTTATTTCTGGGCTCTCTATTCTGTTCCATTGGTCTATGTATCTGTTCTTATACCAGTACTAGGCTGTTTGATTATGGTGGCCTTGAAATACAGTCTGATATCAGGTATTGTGATCTCTCCTACTTTGTTCTTTCTCAAAATCTCTGCAGCTATTTGGGGGATGTTTATGGTGCTATGTAAATTTTTGAAGTGTTTGCTCTATATCTGTGAAATATGCCATTGGCACTTTAATAGGTATTGAATTGAATCTATAAATTGCTTCGGGTAACGTGGACATTTTGATGATGTTAATTCTTCCAATCCATGAACACAGTGTATGGTTCCATTTATTTGTGTCTTCCTTGATTTCTTTCTTCAGTATTGTATAGTTTTCTAAGCACAGGTCTTTTACCTCCTTGGTTAGGTTTATTCCTAGATATTTTATTTTTCTTGTATCTGTATCAAATGGGATTTTTTTCCTGATTTCTGTTTCTGATGTTTCATTGTTTGTATACAGAAATGCCTTTGATTTCTGGATATTGACTTTGTATCCTGCTGTTTTGCCAAATTCATTTATCAGGTCAAGTAGTTTTTTGGTGGAGTCTATAGGATTTTCTATGTACACTATCATGTCATCTGCAAACAGTGACAGTTTTGCTTCAACCTTTCTAATGTGGATACCTTTTATCTATTTTTCTCATCTTATTGCTGTGACTAGGACTTCCAATACTATGTTGAATAGGAGTTGTGAAAGCAGACATCCTTGTCTTCTTCCTAACCTTACTGGGAAAGCTTTTCATTTTTGCCCATTGAGTATGATGTTGGCTGTAGATCTCTCATATATTGCTTTTATTATGTTGAGGAATGCTACCTCTATTCCAGCTTTGCTGACTGTTTTTATCATAAATGGATGCTGTACCTTATCAAATGCTTCTCCACATCTGTTTATATGATCATGTGATTTTTGTCTTTCCTTTTGTTTATGTGATGTATTATATTTATTGTTTTCTGAATATTGTACCATCTTTGCATCCCTGGGATGAATCCCATTTGATCATGGTGTATGATCTTTTCAACGTATTGCTGGAAGCATTTTGCCAATATCTTATTGTGAAATTTAGCATCTATGTTCATCAGTGATATTGGCCTGGAGTTTCTTTCTTTGTTGTGTCTTTATCTGGTTTTGGGATTAGGATGATACTGGCTTCATAAAATGAGTTTGGGAGTATTCCACTTTCTTGGATTTTTTGGAATAGCCTGTGAAGGATAGGGGTTAACTCCTCCTTAAATGCTTTATAGAATTCTCCCGTGGAACCATCCTATCCAGGACTTTTGTGTGTTAGGAGTTTTTTGATTACTGCTTCAATTTTGTCAGCTGTTATTGGTCTGTTCAGGCTTTCTGCATCTTCTTCATTAAGTTTTGGAAGATTATATTTTTCTAGAAATTTGTCCATTTCACGTAGGTTTTCAAATTTCTTGGTGTATAGTTCCTTGTAGTAATTTCTTACAATCCTTTGTATTTCTGTGGTATCAGTTGTTATCTCTCCTCTTTCATTTCTGATTGTGTTTATTTGGGTCTTCTCTCTTTTTATCTTGATAAGTCTGCTTAAAGGCTTGTCGGTTTTGTTTATCTTTTCAAAGAACCAGCTCCTGGATCCATTGATCCTTAGAATTGTGCTTTTAGTCTCTGTGTCATTTAATTCTGCTCTGATCTTGGTGATTTCCTTCCTTCTACTTGCTCTGGGCTGTCTTTGTTGTTGTTCTTCATGTTGTTTTGGGTGTAGGGTTAGGTTGTTTATTTGAAATGTTTCTATTTTTTAGGTAGGCCTGTATTGCTATGAACTTCCCTCTCAGGACTGCCTTTGCTGTGTCCCATAAGTCTTGAGTTGTTGTGAGTTCATTTTCCTTTGTTTCCAGAAACTTTTTGATTTCCTCCTTGGTCTCATTCTTGACCCATTCATTGTTTAAGAGCATGCTATTCAATCTCCATGAATTTGAGTGTATTTGAGTTTTTTCCTTGAGGTTAGTTTCTAATTTCAGTTCCTTGTAGTTAGAGAATATGCTTAATATGATTTCAATTTTCTTGAATTTGTTGAGGCTTATTTTGTGTCCTATCATGTGGTGTATCTTTGAAGATGTTCCATGTACATTTGAAAAGAATGTGTACTTTGCTTCTTTGGGATGAAAGACTCTGTATATATCAGTTAAGTTCATTTGATCTAGAATATTGTTCAATGCTGCAATATCTTTGTTGATATTTTGTTTGGAAGATCTATTCATTCTTGACAGTGGGGTTTTAAAATCCCCTAGTATAAGTGTGTTGCTGTCAATATCTTTCTTGATGTCTTCTAAGATTCTCTTTATGTATTTGGGTGCTCCTATGTTGGTTTCATATATATTTACAATGTTTATGTCTTCTTGGTGGATTCTTCCCTTGAGTATTATGTAGTGACCTTCTGGGTCTCTTTTTATGGCCCTTTTTTGGAAGTCTATTTTGTCTGATATGAGTATTGCTACTCCAGCTTTTTTTTTTCCTGTCTGTTTTCTTAGAATACTTGTTTCCAGCCCTTCACTTTCAGTATGTATAGGTTTTTTTGTTCTGAGGTAGGTCTCTTGTAGGCAGCATATATGTGGGTCATGTTTTCTTATCCATTCAGCTATTCTATGTCTTTTGATTGGAGCATTTAATCTGTTTATGTTTAAGGTTATTATTGATAGGTACTTATTCATTGCCATTTTTTGCACCTGTGTTCCTCTCTCTGTCTCTCCTTTCTTTCCTTTTCTTAAAGCACTCCCTTTAGCATCTCTTGCAGATCTGGTTTGGGGTAGGTGTATCTTTTAGACTTCTTTTGTCTTGGAAGCTCCTTATTTGGCCTTCCATTTAATTGAGAGCCTTTCTGGGTAGCATAATCTTGG
The DNA here is from genome assembly GCF_004126475.2 of Phyllostomus discolor. NCBI lineage: Eukaryota > Metazoa > Chordata > Mammalia > Chiroptera > Phyllostomidae > Phyllostomus > Phyllostomus discolor. The sequence goes on along the minus strand of NC_040903.2, from coordinate 138,410,555 downwards.
TTGTAGGCCTCTGGTTTTCATTATTTGGAATATTTCTTGCCATTTTCTTCTGGCTTGGAGCATTTTCATTGACAAGTCAGCTGCTAACCTTATTGGGGCTTTGTTGTATGTTACTTCCTGTTTGTCCCTTGCTGCCTTTAAGATTCTCTCTTTATCTTGGAATTTTGCTATTTTAATTATAATGTGTCTTAAGGTTAGGCCTCTTTGGGTTCCTCTTGATTGGGACTCTCTGTGTTTTACTGGATTTGTGTGGCTTTTTTCTCTCATCAAATTAGGGAAGTTTTCCATCATTACTTTTTCAAACAGGTTTTCTATCCCTTGCTCTTTTTCTTCTCCTTCTGGTATCCCTATTATACAGATATTGTTATGTTTCATGTTGTCTTATAGCTCTCTGACCACCTGTTTATTCTTTCTGAGTCTCTTTTCTTTTCTTACTCTATCTGGGTGTTTTTTTCTACCTCGTCCTCCAACTCACTGATTTGATCCTCTGCTTTATCCAGCCTGCTTATAATTCCTTCTAATATGTTTTTTATACCTGAGATTTTATTGTTCATCTCTTTCTAGTTTTTGTTTATAGTTTCTATTTCCTTTTTCTTGCTGATGTAGTTCTCACTCAGTTCCTTTTAGTTGTCTGTGAGTTCCTTGAGCATTTTTAGAACCATTAATTTGAATTCTATATCTGATAGTTTGGTTACCTCCATTTTGTTTAGCTATTTTAGGGGGGAGTCTTCCATTCCTTTTGATTGAATGTTCTTTTTTTCCCCCTCTTTAGGTGACTCTTTTTGTTTGTTTCTGCGCTTCCTGGTATTTCACTTTGCTAGCTGTCTTTGTAGGATGAACTTCTGTGGTAGGAATTCTATGAGGTTCAGTGGTGTGGTCTCTTTGATCTCCTTTTCTGGATGCTCTAGGTTTTCCCTTTCTTTTGTTTGTGTGGACTCTCTGGTTGTACTTGGGTTTTTACCTTTTGATGGTTCCTTTTTGGTGGTTTTTCTCCTCCAGCAGGTATACTGATGTTCACAGCTCCCACCTATTCTTGTATGTGATCAGTGGCAGGGGGCAGGCAAAATGGATTAAGATAGCGGGAGAGTATTTTATGGGATTTAAAGTACCAGCAAGTAGAGAAGAGATAGGAGGTTCTTTGGATAAGTATAGCATTAACTGTGATATTTCACCCAAGTAGCCACTTTTTATAAAAGGTGAAAGATGATACTCTTATTAGAGGGGAGGATGATTGTGAGCTGAATGCAGAAATCACAGCACTTGTGCAAGGTTAGATGATGAGATATAGTGAGATTAAAGGATAGAAAGTATGGGTAATGTGAAACAGAATAGAGTTAACCACAACAATAATAATGCTCAGGATTAAAGTGAAGTGGGCTAAGATCAGGGAGGGTTGCTGTGTTATGCACAATTGTATGAAACAACAATTATTTATAATAGTACTGGAACAACAATAATATGACAAGAAATACATGATTTGGATAACCAGAATAGAAAGTACCCCATCAAGAGTTGTGTGTTATTGGAACACGGGTGAAGTGAAATAAGGAAAATTAAAATACAATAAAGAGAGAATAAGGAAAACCAGTCAAACAATTCAATTAAGCAGAGAAATAAAATGAGGAAAACTAAACATAAGGAAAAGAAATAAAATACTAATAATACTAATAATATAAAAGCGGTAAAAATAATGACAAGACAATATGACATTTGTCTCAGTTTCTCAGTTTTTGGGGTTAGCCTTGTGCTCCTCCTTTCTATCTTTGTCTGGACCCTTCATAATTCCACGTCTTCTTGTCTCACTTGGGGGAAGAAAAAAGGGGGAAAAAAGAGAGAGGATTCAATAATAATAATAATAATAAGCCTCCTGCTGACTTTAAACCTGTTCAAAGAGTTCTGCTGGTCTCCCTAGATGCCACAGGAAGAGGGGGGCTGGGTTTTGCTTTTCTCCCTTCCTATGGTTTTGAGAGGATGGGGACCAGGTTTGGGTTGCAATATTCATGGTTTCCCCAGCTTCCAGCCCAGGTCCAGGTCCTCTGTGAGCTGCCAGGCTCAAATCAGTCACTCAGCTGCTCACAGCAGGAGACAATATCCAGTGCAGAGACTAAGACAAGCTGGGTGCACTGTTCTGCTCAGCTACTCAGCCTCTAGGTACCCGCAGCTGATATCTCCCTTGGGGCACACCAGCCACAGCTGGAAAACTCCTCACAGAGCAGCAGCCCGTAGTTCTTAACAAGCACATGGCTTTTCACATAGCCCAATTTTCCAACCAGTTCAGAGAGTATCCTAGGCAGGGTCCCACATGGCCCAACTCTTCCTTTCTCCAGATATCTCCCAGAACCTCAATTTCTCTGGTGCCGGCATCCACAGTCCCAAAGGATGTGCACTGCCTCTGTGTGTCTCCCACTTTATCTCTATTTCCCCCAGTGACTTCCAGCATCCAGGTCCCTCCTGGTGCCAGGCTGCCCTCCCTGCTCTGGTAGGTGAGGAAGCTGATGATCTAACTCTCTTCCTTATATGCTGTGGCAGGTGCTGGGCAGGGGAGGGCAGGTCACAGCAGCCCTGGTCCCTGGGCAGATCCCAGGGACCTTACTATCCCAGTGTAATCTCCTCACCATCTGTTTTTCAATGTCCTCTGCAATTTTTTGCCTCTAAACTTCATATAAGCTGGAATTCTGTTAGCTGTTCCCTCTGTTCCTCAGAATATTGGCTAGGTGTTCCAGCTGGGCACAGGGAGAACTGGGTTCAGCTCCTACATGCTGCGCTGGCATCTTCCCAATCTCAGTAATAATAATTTTAAATTCATTAACACTGAAGTAATCAACCTTTGCATTATTTAATGTGCTAGACCACAGCAAGTATAGAGTATTATGTATCAAGTCTTATCTGCCATTTCTTTAGAGTATTACCAGTATTAATTGTATTCATAGTTAGGTTCTAGGCTGGTGAAGTCATCTTACTACAAAATCTTTTGTGTTATTAATCAACTGATAGAAGCATTCATGTCATATTGGATCTGCTTTTAAGATTAGCCAAGAGTCATATAATTTAAGAAATAAATTTACCCTAGTTTTATTTTAATCGTTATTCACATTAAATAATCAAAGGATGTAGCCATAAAAGTAATTTTTCTCATAAGTTTTAGTCATAAATTTTGATTAAAATACATATTCAAATTAGAGTTTGTACGTTATAGACCTCAAGCTAATTCATTGAGTTATTACCTACCTAATTGATATCTATAAATATCCTCACAAATTATAAAAACAGAAATCATAAAATCTAATCTCACCTCCATTATATATAAAACAAAAAAAAGCTTTCTAAATGACTCAGAGAAGTCTTGAGCTATTGCTGATATACATTGCTATGAATAAAAAAATCAGATACTATTCTAAAAAAATATAAATTGACAGGCAGGCTGGTGTTGTGGTTAAATGCAGAGACTATAATATTGCAATGTTAAACGGACCTGGATCTAGAGTCAAGTAATCATCCTACTATCTACAGATGCAAGACCTCAGCTTCTTCCTTTATAAAATGAGATTGATAGGGGTGCTTATCTTAGTGTTACTACTAAAAGAAATGACTATTCTTGTAAAATGCTGATGATAATAGTTGACATAGTCAAAACTCAGATAAATAATTGTATAACTTCCTCACTACTCTAATAAGATAATGTAAACATTCCTGCACATAATAAATCAGCTTATATAGTCACAGTCCCAAATAAGGTATATGGCTTATTATTCAAACTTCTAGTCACTTAACTTCCAAACTAAAATGAGAAAGTACAACTTTCCAAGAATTCAAAATTAGCTCTATGAAATTTTTTTATCTTGATTTAGAAAAAAAAATTAATGACAAAGAATGGGGCTACTACAATGATTGGGACGTTCTGCAGAGACTGGTATACATGCTGTGTGTGTGTTTATGTGTATGTGTTGCACAGACAGAGAGAGGGCCCTTCTATCCCCAAAAAGCTCCCCAAGCTGTTTTTCCATATTTGTCCTTTGGACCTCCTTGACACATCTTTTCATTTCAGCAAATGCTGTTGGTTTCACCTTCAAAACGTAGCCACAAGCTGACTGCCTCCATCCCCACCACCACCACCACCCTGGTCAAAGCCACCATCATCTTGTTTCTGACCTTGACACCTGCCTCATCCCAATTTCTTCTCCACAGGTCAGCCAGGCTCTTCCTTCTAAAGCTGAGGTCATGCCTTATGCTGATCTCTCAGGCTTTGTCATGTCTTCTGCCATAAATGCCTCTCCTCTATTGTCCACCAAATCTGCTATCTCTTGGTTTCCATCACCTCCTTGGAAGACCCTCTTCTCACCACTCTATTAGAATGGCAGGCCCCAATACCTGCCCGTGGAATATACCAGCCCTACCCACCTCCCATGCCCGGCTTTCTCTTTCTCTGTGCCCAAAGACTTTGCTGTCCTCACACTGCCTCCCTGGTTCCTGAAACAGTAGCTGGCACAGAGTGTGAGCTCTGTATATATTTGCCCAATGAATGGATGGATGGAAAGACAGACTATCATGAAGATGGGAAGACAAAATGGCTCACAGTGGCAATTCTCTCAATTAACAATGAGTTTAGTGCAATTATTATTAAGATATCAGGGATGCAATGAGCTGTCTGGAGATCTGGGCAGTAATGAACATCCAAAAAAATTCTTGTAAAAGAGGAGAAATAAATGTAGATTGAATGAGTATAAAAAAGAGAGAAAGAGACCCTTTATTCTGATGTAAAATTTACATCTAAATATTATCAGAGATATATGTTAATGAGAAAAATGTGCACAATTATATTCAGGAGAGATTAGTATTAGTAATAATTTTAATAATCTTATGAATTATCACTAATAAGATATGTATCTGCTATTCAATAACCTTTCCATTGCACACATATCACTTTTATGATACAATATAAGCTCTTTTTTCACATTTTTTTAATGTTGTTCAGGTACAGTTGTCTCCATTTCCTCCCCCTAACTACCCCCCACCGCACTCACCCCCACCTCCTACCCTTGATCCTACCCACCTTTGGCTTTGCCCATGTAGTATTTTCTGAGCACAACCCAGCGTACACTCCTTGTGTCTGGCTTCTTTGGTTCAGTGAGACAACTCAGATTCATCTATGTTGTTACATTTCTGTAAACTTTGCTCCTTTTTATGACTGAGGATGGTTCTATGGTTTGCGTGAACTGCTGTGCGTTTATTTGTTCACCTATGGGTGAACTGTTGGATGGCTTCCAGTATGGGGCTTTTATGGCTAATGTAAACTCTTATTGATTAGTCTTAACCACTTTGGATAATATACTTATGAAAAGATATGTATTGGATTAGTTTTACTATCTAGACCTATCATGTGCTAGGCCTTGAACACTCCCTAGCATTTCCAGGCAGAAATTTCAGGAAACAAGATCATTTTTTTTCACCCAGGTTTTAAAGAGTCTGATAAAGAGCACACTGTCTTATAAATAAATGATATAATCTCACTAGATCAAAATTTATAGGAAACAGGCATTTTTGTCTTTCCTGTGCAATGCTGTAGTCCTGTATAGAACAATTTTTAGGCTATGAAAAGGCTCATTAAATAAGTTTGGATGAGTAAATAATTCTGCATGTCTTCCTCACAGAGAAAAGGTCTGCATGATCATCGGCAGTATCTTTCTCATGAGTAACTCAGTGGAATGCAGCACCACTTGGCATGTCACCTCCACTCTCTGCCACTAAGTTGCTGATGGCTGTTAGCTTCTTCATCAATATAATTATATAATTACATAATGTGTGATATGACCAATAAATACTCATAAAATGCTTTGAAGACATGGACTGCTAGATCTAAGTTCAATATTATTGTATGCATTTCCAGCATGATAGACAGCCATAAAGGTCAAACCTATTTTGACCTGCATACAGAAAAGCATACTGATGTAGAATAGAGAAGAAATTGTTGTCTTCATAAGAAGGAGGCTAGAAGTTAGAAATACTTTAATGAAAATATTTATCCCTCTTGGAGGTGCTTAAGAACCCCCAAATAAGAAAAATTATTGGAAGACCAAAAGAGACTAACATCACTACACCAAGTATTAAGGGACAACAGGATGAGGAACTAAAATGCTGATCTGGTTAAGCGAAAACCCACTCTAAAAAATTGTAACAAACTGCAAAGCTTTGAAATGTATAAAGAAAAAGAGAGGAATAGTGTCTGAGAGTTAAAGGAATGATTAGAAATACAAAGAAAATGGGAAAGTAGAAAGAAGGAAGAAAAGTAAGTTTTTGACATTTGAGCCATATAAAATAGGTACTGAAGTAATTCCAACTTGATCTGATTCATTTTAAAAACTGTGAATTATTGACCAGTTGGCTTGGCAGCAGTATCAGCATCAATGACCATGCATCGCTGTACACAGTCCAGGTCATCCAGAACCACAGCCTTAAATTGATGCAAATGGTTTCCACATCCAGAGTAGTTTGTGGTAATTTGGAATAATGAAAAAAAATTCTGGAAAAGGATCCTGAAACTGCATTATAACAAAGGATATCTACTTCAGCAGAACTAACTTGTTAGATAATTTTTTTTATCTACCTTATGTAATTCCCACAGTTTTGTGAAATAGGCACTATGTCAAGTATTTGAAAGTCCAGGGCTCTGGAGCAGTGATTCTCAACCTCAGTATCTTATGCAACATGGGGCTGTACCCCAAACAAATATGAGATAATCAGAAAGATGGCTGTTAGTAGTAAACCCAAGAGCAAAGGTTTACTTTCTGAGCACTTATAAATTAGGCTCTTTATATGAAATAAATAATTTTATTCTCAAAACTCTCATTATCCCATTTTTGCAGTTGGAGAAACTGAGGCATAAGGGAGGTAAATGCTTTGCTTCAAGTCTCAGCTAAAAGTAGAGGGGCCAGGAGTTCAAAACTCAAACTTCATCCATTATTAATTTGTGAATAATTTAACTTAAAAATAGAGATGATAAGGTCAGTTCTATAAGCAGAGCCTTTGAGAGCAGAATGGTGGTTACCAGAGGCTGGGTTGGGTGGAGGGAAGGGGAGGTATTGACCAAAGGATAAAAACTTTCAGTTATAAGATGAATTTAGTGCTAACTATCCTGACCATAGTAATCATTTTGTAATATACATGCCCATTAAATCATCACATGGTACACTTTAAATTTACACAATGCCATATATTAGTTATACAATAGTTCAAGAAAACTGGGAAAATAAATTTAGAATAGTATTAATAATAATGTACTGTATATTTCAAATTTGCTGAGAGAGTAGACCTCAAGTGTTCTCGCACACACATACACACAAAAAGGAGATAATGGGTATGTGAATTACTCTGGGGTAATCATTGCACAATGTATACATACAGCAAAACATACAGTTGTACACTTAAGTATAAGTAATTTATATCTGCAAAAATAAATTTAAAATACATCAACTAGCTCTTCATTAAAAGTGAGAATTTTTATTTACTTTTTTGTCTCTTCAAACTTGTATTTGTTTTTACTTTCCTCATAATACTTTTGTGTGTGGTGTGTAAGAACATTTTTCTTGTATTTTTTCCACTACCATTTATCCCTCTTGTACACCCTAACCCTGTAATAATCACCCTGTTGTCCATGTTTGTGCATCCTGTTCCCTTTTTTGCTGCATCCCTCCACCCATTTACCACCTCCATTGCAGTCATCCTGCTCTCCATCTATGAGTCTGTCTTTATTTTGCTTATTAGTCCATTTTGTTCATTAGATTCTACATATGAGGGAAATCACATGGTACTTTTCTTTCCCTGACTGGCTTATCTGGCTTCATCTTATTTCACTTAGCATAATGTTCTCTGGGCCCATTCATGTTGTCGCAAAAGGTAAAAGTTTCTTTTTCACAGCCAAGTAGTATTCCATTATGTAAATATCCCATAATGGTTTTGCCCACTCATCCATTGATGAACACTTGGGCTGCTTCCATGTCTTGGAGATTGTAAATAATACTGCAGTCAACATAGGAATGTTTATGTTCTTCTAATTAGTGCTTTGGGTTCCTTTGGATATATTCCCAGAAGTAGAATTGCTGGGTCAAGGGACAGTTCCATTTTTAATTCTTTG